>NC_136061.1:530926708-532176708 GCF_964261635.1 Lissotriton helveticus | reverse complement strand
GTACAAAGTGAAGATCTCGTCCGCACTGACCGTATAGTTTCCGAACCTCAACCTGTCAGTCTGACTCATTTGAAGTCGATTTGGGCTACGCAATGGAGCGGGCTTTCGAACGAGCGAGTACCATGCACGATTCGGGCAGCCATATCGACTCGGTTTGACCAGGACGAAATGGCAGTGGGAATTGGACTTCGGGGGGCCCTTGCAGACCCCCCTTCACCCAGGGCCCTCTGAATCACTTGCAAGAGGGTTTCCATGAGTCCCCCCTTTCCTTGCATACACAGTGTGGTGGGCAACATGGGTGCCTGCCACAGGGTGCACGCTTTTTCCCACCCACCCGTTTTTGCAATGGGTGCCTGTATACGCGTGCGGTAAACAGGCTCCTATTGAGTTCAAAGGGCATCCGAGCGAACCGAATCCGTAACCATACGGGTGCATCAGAATTGGTCTGTCGGACTCGCACAGGGCAATTCGCTAGGAAAGCCATTCCTATCCAGGTCGTACAGAGGGCTTTCCTAGCGAGGTCGTAATCTGCCCCTAAGTGTTACTTTTATATTTTATATTATTTGTTTTCATTTTCGGATTTATTTTAATATGTACAATTTTTTTAGTAAATGTGTTTTTGGGGGGTTTACATTTTTTATATTTTATTTATTGTATACATTAATATATTTTTTCTTATTAAAAAACATATATACTTCTCTGATGACATAATTCAGTGACTGTGTGCTTCTATAAAGTTTAAATATGTTTTTTGATATATATCCCAAGGTGTATTGAAGAAAGAGTGGGTGTATAAGTGTCTGGATGGAGGATTTGGTAGGTGCATGTCTGACTGAGTAAGTAAGTGATTAAATATGTCTTACTGAATCCATGACTAAACTGTGTGAATGTCTGTATCTGTATGTCTGTTGTTGTGTAAGCTGCTGCATAGGTTGGTGAGTGGCTACATGAGTGTCTATATGGGTTATTGATTGGTTGCCTGAGTATTTGTATGGGTGCCTGAGTGTCTGTGTGGGTGGGTGGGGAGTGTGTGACTTTGTACATAGATGTGTGAGTGGGGGATTCACCGGGTGTATGAGTTCAAGAGTGTGTCTGTGAAGGGCTGTATGGGTGAGTGAGTATGCATATGGCTGCGTTGGTGAGTGAATGGATGTCTCAGTGGTATATGTGAGAGTAACTACATATGTGAAAGGCAGTGTATGTGAGTGTTGGAGTATATAAAGGACTATTTATGAGAATGAGTGATTGTGAGAGTGGCTGTATAAATGAGTGTGTGCTTGTTAATATCTGTATGAATAGGTGAGGTGGTGTGTGTATAACTGTATAGGTGAGTAACTGGGAGTGTGATTGATTCTTAACATGACTGACTAAGTGTGTGAGTAACTCTTTGGGTGAGTGGTGGTGTGTGAGTGTCTATATAGGTGTATATAGGTGTATGTGTGCATATGATAGTGAAGTATTGATGAGTGACTTTGGGTGAATGAGTGGATGTGTGTGTAGACCTAGAAATCAGTGAGTGAGTATGTGAGTGAGTATGTAGTAAATTGGTGGGCCTATGGTTTCAAAAATGGTAGTCTGTACTTAGAGTGGATGTATCAGAGGTTATATTAGGGTGTGAGGAGGTGCATCAGATTATCACATGGATGATGTCATTAGTGATGTCATTTCAAATGTCTTCAGTGATGTCATCAGTGATGTCACTGACCATGTCATGAATGATGAAATATGTGCTGTCATCAGCAGTGCATTTTGGGGGCGCGAGTTATAGTTAGATGATCTAACTATAACATCCGTATTTCTCTGGTTTTGTACGAGTGAACTGTCCAACTAACTATAACGTCTCTGAAACCTGTGTTTTTTTCAGTGAATTTCCAAAGTTTTTTAAATGCTAATTTCTACCTATAACGTCCCTGAAATCTTGTTTTTTTCACTGAATTTCAAAGGTTTTTTAAATGCTAATTTCTAACTATATTGTCCCTGAAACCTGTGGTTTTTTCAGTGATTTTTAAAGGTTTTTAAATGTTAATTTTTAACCAGCTGAGGGGCAGAAAGAGTCATCCTGTACCCCAACTTACTGCTGATGGGTACTGGTGGTAACTGACTCTGACTAACCAGGCCCAATGCCAGTTCTATGCTGAAAGACATTTAGAATACAGTGAAAACACCTACATACACTAAAGTACACTATGCGTTGGGGTACCCCTGTGATTGGCATGACCTCCCCTGTATGGCCCTAGTACATAACAGGGCAGGGGGATTAAAGCTGCCTCTAACTAGGAGGTACAGAAGGAGGCAAATAAAGTGCAGAAAGAGGCAACAGAGGTACATAAAGAGGCTAGAGAGATGCAGAAACAGGCATGAAAGGTGCAGGTAGAGCGAACAAGGGTGCGGAAAGAAGCAAGAGAGGTGCAGAAAGAGAAAAGAGGGGTGCAGAAAGAGGCAAAAGATCTGTAGAAAAAAGCAAGGATAGTTGCAGAAGGAGGCACAAGGAGTGCAGAAAAAAGGAAGAGAAGTGCAGAAAGAAGCAACAGAGGAGCTGAAAGAGGCACAAAGGTTGCAGAAAGAGTCAAGAGAAGTGCAGAAAGAAGCAACAGAGGTACAAAAAGGGGCAAGAGTGGTACAGAAAGAGGGAAGAGAGGTGTAGAAAGAGGCTAGAGAGTTGCCCAAAGAGGGAAGATGGGTGCAGAAACAAGCAACAGAGGTGTGGAAAGAAGCTAAAATCCAGAAACAGTCATGTTATGTTATGTTATGTTAAAACTATATTTCTTGAGCGCACGGCTACCCAGAATGGGTGTCCCGGCGCTTTGGCAGAGTCCTAAACACAACCAAGAAAAACCCAGAGGCAGAAATACTGTAGACCCACTGGTTAGGCGGAAAAGAGGATGCAGAAACAGCCAAGAAAGGTACAGAAAGAGGGAAGATGAGTGCAGACAACAGGATTGCAGAAAGAAGCAAGACAGATGTAGAAAGAAGCATACAAAGTGCAGAATGAAGCAACAGGGGTGCAGAAAGAGGCAAGAGAAGGGCATAAAGAAGCAACAGAGGTGCAGAAAGAGGCAAGAGAACTGCAGAAATAGGCAAGAAAAGAGTAGAAAGAGGTAAAAGAGGTACATAAAGAGACAACAGGGGTGCGGAAAGAAACGAGGCAGATGCAGAAAAAAGCATGGAACATGCAGAATGAAGCAACAAGGGTGCAGAAAGAGGCAAGCGAAGTGTAGAAAGGAGCAGGTGAGGTGCAGAAAGAGCCAACAGAGGTACAAAAAGAGGCAGGAGAATTGCTTAACAAAAGCAACGAGGTGTAGAAAGAAGCAAGAAAGGTGCATAAAGAGGCAAGTGAGATGCAAAAAGAGGCAGAAAAGGTACAGAAAGAGGGATGACAAGTACAGAAAAAGACAACAGGGGTGCAGAAAGAAGCAGGACAGGTGCAGTAAATAGCATGGAAAGTGCAGAATGAAGCAACAGGGGTGCAGAAAGAGGCAAGAGAAGTGTAGAAAGGAGCAAGTGAGGTGCATAAAGAGCCAACATAGGTACAAAAAGAGGCGAGAGGTGCAGAAACAGGCAAGAGACGTGCACAAAGATGCAAGAGAATTGCTTAAAGAAGCAACAGAGGTGTTGAAAGAAGCAAGAAAGTACAGAAAGAGGCAAGTGAGGTGCAAAACAGACAGGAAAGGTACAGAAAGAGGGAAGACAAGTGCAGAAAGAGACAACAGGGGTGCAGAAAGAAGCAAATGAGGTGCAGAAAGAGGGAAGAGAGCTGCAGAATGTACAAGAGATTTGCAGAATGCGGTCAAGAGAAGTACGGAAAAAGAAAGAAATAACAGAAATGCAGAAAAAGGCAAGAGAGGCGCAGAGGGCTTGTACACCATTAGTACCAATTTAACACCCACCTTTAGCAATAAGTAACAAGTGACCATTCTAGGTTTGCAAAGGGCCTTCCACTACGCTGTAACACTTGTTGCTGCATTTTTGGTAACGTTTGACCCATTTCAGCTAGAAGCAAGGCTTTTTTTTATCAAATCTGCAGATTATGGTCCAGATGAAGAATTATGTGGCTAATGCAGAAAATGTATAGTTGTGCGAGAGTCGGTGCAGCCAAACAGTGACATAATTCCAGTGGCCCTGCTAATACCTCTGACTAGGTCCCCAAGTGCTCCTCAGTGATTCCATCTTTTTTTGCCTCACTAAGTTCATAGTTGAGCTTCTATTGAAATGAGGAAGACTAAACCTGAGGTTATCACTCCACAACACAGACTACCCTACCACATAATTACCCTGCATAACACATAATCCCGATCTACATATTTTCTATACACTAAATAGCACATACTTTCTATCCACATAATTTCACTGCACAACATACCACATAATTCCACTACACACAACGTACATCCACTCCACTCCAAAAAACATTACTAAAAAAATTTGCATTTACAACACCAATAGCTCTAATTCTCGCAAATGCGAAACCTATTACATTGCAAACACTTCTTTAACTAGTATTCTTGTTTGCAGAGTGGAGGAGAAAGGGTGCTGGGCTACCGACCAGCGCTATGGAATTCCTGTGCGTAGGGCTTACAGGAAGTACCAGTAGGGCTGCTTGGCCCCCAAAGTCCCTCATGAGTAAATTGTACTTCATCCCAATCCCGAAGTCTGCCAGGAGGCGTGCTTGCAGAATGGTGGAGAAGGGGGGCATGGCCTCTGATGACGTCTTAGCAATCCCACTGTGTGGGACTTACTGGAGGTAACAAGAGGGCTAGTTGGCTCCCAAGGACATCCTTGGGGACCAACTACCTCTCCTATTACCTCCAGTAAGTCCCACACAGCAGCATTGCTAAGTTCGAAGAGCAGGCCACGCCTTTGCCCAACGCTCTCCAAACGTGCTCCCTAGTGCACTATTGGATAGGGATTTAAGTCCCCTTCGCTGCTGGGGGTCCTTTTGGGGCCAACAAGCCTACCTCTTACCTCCAGTAAGCCCCACACAGTGGGATTGCTGAGAGGTAGAAAAACACTGCGCCCCCTTTCTCCACCACTCAGAAAACGCACCCCCTGGCGCGTTGTTAGTTGGGGAATTAATTCCCCTTGAATACTGATGGTCCCTGGGGCCCTACTAGCCCATCAGGTACCTCCAGTAAGCGACACAGCTGGATTGCTTAGAGGTGGTCCTAGGCCACATCCTCTCTTTACACCACTCTGCAAACGCGCCTCATGGCGAACTGCTGCTTGAGGGATGAAGTGCACTTGAGTCCTGAGGTCCTCATCGCCCCACTATAGGCCGCATGCCCCCCGCACATCATAAATTAGGCCCCCGCAGACCCCCCAAAAAATAATTAGGCATGCCCCCGGGACCTGACCCACCTGCGGTCTTAAAAATAATGAAGCACAGGAGCTTGCGCTTTATTTTTTTAATTTTTGTTGGCGACCCCTGCACGAATTCGGCCATTTTTCTTTTTTTTAAAGTGCCTTTTTGGCCCTGGAGGTCCTTGTGGGAGCAGGCCTAGGTGGTCAGGGTGTTTGTACCCTGCCCCCATTTCTTGTTTTTTTACCTTTTTACTTACTCTTTTCTTGTGACTCGGTTACAAGATAGCTGCCAACACTTCCTGGTTTGGAGTGTTGGCAGCTAATCAGAGTGAAGCCCATACCCGGGAGGGTTTGCGAACACTCATCTTTGCTCTGATATCAAAACTTTTCTTTTTCTAATTTCTCAGCAACTACTGAACAGATTTACACACAGTCCTGAGGAAGACCCGCCTAGACGCCCCAAGTGCGCTTCCAGAGGGTCAAAACATCAACGAATAATATAGTGGACCTATTATATGAAATCCTGTATTGAATACTGACAATTGCAGTGTACAGTGTACACGAGTCCCAACACTACAAAAACACCACTGCACTGCCCTAAACCCTAAAACACTACCCCCTACAGTAGACAAACACCACTGCGCTTCCCTGAACCCTAAAACACTACCCCCAGCATGACCCCATATACTACCCAAACACCACTGCACAACCCTAAGCCCTAAATCTACCCCCAGCACGGCCCCCTACACTACCCAAACACCACTGTGCTACACTAAACCATAAAACACTACCCCTACATTATACACACACACTTGCACTACCCTTAACCCTAAAACACTACCCCAGCACGACCCCCTACACTCCACAAACACCACTGTACTACGCTAAACCCTAAAACACTACCCCCTACACTACACAAAGACAATTACCACTGCACTACCCTAAACTTTAAAGTGCTACCCCTAGCATGACCCCTACACTACACAAACACCACTCTACTATCCTAAACCCTACATCACTACCCCGAGCACAAACCCACAAACACTACACAAACACCACTGTACTACCCTAAACACTAAATGTACCCCAGCACAACCCCTACACTACCCAAACACCACTGCACTACCCTAAAAACTAAATCTGCCCCAGGATGACCCCTACACTACACAAACACCACTGCACCACCCTAAACTCTAAATCTACCCCCACCATGACCCCCTACACTACACAAACACCACTGCACTACCCTAAACCCTAAATCTACCCCCAGCACGACCCCCTACACTACACAAACACTGCTGCACTACCCTAAACCCTAAAACACTACCCCCAGCACGACCCTACACTACACAAACACCACTGCATGACCCTAAAACACTACCCCAGCACGACCCCCTACATTACCCAAACACCACTGCGCTACCCTAAACCCTAAATCTACCCAGCACGAACCCCTACACTACCCAAACACCACTGCACTACCATAAACCCTAAAGCACTACCCCCTACACTACACAATTACCACTGAACTACCCTAAACTTTGAAACACTACCCCCAGCATGACCCCCTACATTAAACAAACACCACTCTACTATCCTAAACCCTATAACACTACCCGAGCACAAACCCACAAACACTACACAAACACCACTGTACTACCATAAACCCTAAATCTACCCCCAGCACGACCCCTACACTACCCAAACACCACTGCACTACCCTAAAAACGAAATCTGCCCCAGCACGACCCCTACACTACACAAACACCACTGCACCACCCTAAACTCTAAATCTACCCCCACCATGACCCCCTACTAAGCATGGGCGAATTTTGCGAATTCGCGATCCGCGAATTTGCGGATTTGCGAATTTGCGATCTGCAAAATTTGCGAATTTGTGGATTTTTTTATTATTGCGTGTTCGCAGGGCTCTTGGCGTGTTCGCGGGGTGCTTTGCGTGTTCGCGGGGGTTTTTTTTGTGCGAGACCGCGATCACTGCCACCCTCTCGTTTTTTTTGTGCCCTTCTGCCCTCTGCCCCACTCGTTTTTGTGCCCTTGTGTCCCTTGCCCCACTCGTTTTTGTGCCATTCTGCCCTCTGCCCCACTCGTTGTTGTGCCCTTGTGCCCCTTGCCCCACTCATTTTTGTGCCATTCTGCCCTCTGCCCCAATTGTTATTGTGCCCTTGTGCCCCTTGCCCCACTCGTTTTTGTGCCATTCTGCCCTCTGCCCCAATCGTTGTTGTGCCCTTGTACCCCTTGCCCCACTCGTTTTTGTGCCATTCTGCCCCTTGCCCCAATCGTTGTTGTGCCCTTGTGCCCCTTGCCCCACTCGTTTTTGTGCCATTCTGCCCTCTGCCCCAATCGTTGTTGTGCCCTTGTGCCCCTTGCCCCACTCGTTGTTGTGCCCTTGTGCCCCTTGCCCCACTCATTTTTGTGCCATTCTGCCCTCTGCCCCAATCGTTGTTGTGCCCTTGTGCCCCTTGCCCCACTCGTTTTTGTGGCATTCTGCCCTCTGCCCCACTCGTTTTTGTGCCATTCTGCCCTCTGCCCCACTCGTTGTTGTGCCCTTGTGCCCCTTGCCCCACTCGTTTTTGTGCCATTCTGCCCTCTGCACCAATCGTTGTTGTGCCCTTGTGCCCCTTGCCCCACTCGTTTTTGTGCCATTCTGCCCTCTGCCCCAATCGTTGTTGTGCCCTTGTGCCCCTTGCCCCACTCGTTTTTGTGCCATTCTGCCCTCTGCCCCACTCGTTGTTGTGCCCTTGTGCCCCTTGCCCCACTCGTTTTTGTGCCATTCTGCCCTCTGCCCCAATCGTTGTTGTGCCCTTGTGCCCCTTGCCCCACTCGTTTTTGTGCCATTCTGCCCTCTGCCCCACTCGTTTTTGTGCCATTCTGCCCTCTGCCCCACTCGTTGTTGTGCCCTTGTGCCCCTTGCCCCACTCGTTTTTGTGCCATTCTGCCCTCTGCCCCAATCGTTGTTGTGCCCTTGTGCCCCTTGCCCCACTCGTTTTTGTGCCATTCTGCCCTCTGCCCCAATTGTTGTTGTGCCCTTGTGCCCCTTGCCCCACTCGTTTTTGTGCCATTCTGCCCTCTGCCCCACTCGTTGTTGTGCCCTTGTGCTCCTTGCCCCACTCGTTGTTGTGCCCTTGTTCACCTTGCCCCACTCGTTTTTGTGCCATTCTGCCCTCTGCCCCAATCGTTGTTGTGCCCTTGTGCCCCTTGCCCCACTCGTTTTTGTGCCATTCTGCCCTCTGCCCCAATCGTTGTTGTGCCCTTGTGCCCTTTGCCCCACTCGTTTTTGTGCCATTCTGCCCTCTGCCCCACTCATTGTTGTGCCCTTGTGCCCCTTGCCCCACTCGTTTTTGTGCCATTCTGCCCTCTGCCCCAATTGTTGTTGTGCCCTTGTGCCCCTTGCCCCACTCGTTTTTGTGCCATTCTGCCCTCTGCCCCACTCGTTGTTGTGCCCTTGTGCCCCTTGCCCCACTCGTTGTTGTGCCCTTGTGCACCTTGCCCCACTCTTTTTTGTGCCATTCTGCCCTCTGCCCCAATCGTTGTTGTGCCCTTGTGCCCCTTGCCCCACTCGTTTTTGTGCCATTCTGCCCTCTGCCCCACTCGTTGTTGTGCCCTTGTGCCCCTTGCCCCACTCGCTTTTGTGCCATTCTGCCCTTTGCACCACTCGTTGTTGTGCCCTTGTGCCCCTTGCCCCACTCGTTTTTGTGCCATTCTGCCCTCTGCCCCACTCATTGTTGTGCCCTTGTGCCCCTTGCCCCACTCGTTTTTGTGCCATTCTGCCCTCTGCCCCACTCGTTGCTGTGCCCTTCTGCCCTCTGCCCCACTCTGTGACCTTCTGCCCTCTGCCCCACTCCTGTTTTATTTTAGAATGGCGCCGGCAAGCTTCCAGCGCCATTCTAAAATAGTTACTAAGTTAGCTTTATCAGGAAGCACTAATAGATAAAATAAAGCAGGTGCTCGAGCACCTGCATTTTATCTATTAGTGCTTCCTGTTGCAGCTAACTTAGTAACTATTTTGGAATGGTGCTGGCAGCTTGCCGGCGCCGTTCTAAAATAGTTACAAGCTTGAACTTTTGCCCCCCGGATCCGTTCCGCTCGCGGATTCACGAGTTTTTGGCAAATTCGCGGGAATTCGCGGATCGCAAATTTGCTGAAAATCCGCAAAATCCGCGAGCGGAACGGATTTTGCGCCCATGCTTACCCCCTACACTACACAAACACCACTGTACTACACTAAACCCTAAATCTACCCCCAGCACGTCCCCCTACACTACACAAACACATCTGCACTACCCTAAACCCTAAAACACTACCCCAGCACGACCCCTACACTACACAAACACCACTGCAGGACCCTAAAACACAACCCCCAGCACGAACCCCTACACTACCCAAACACCACTGCACTACCATAAACCCTAAAACACTACCCCATATACTACACAAACACCACTTCACTACCCTAAATCCTAAAACACTACCCCAGCATGACCCCATACACTACACAAACACTACTGCACTACCCTAAAACCTAATTCTATCCCCAGCACGACCCCCTACACTACCCATTCACGACTGTACTACCCTAAACCCTAAAACACTACCCCTGCTCGACCCCCTACACTACCCAAACACCAAAGAACTACCCTAAATTACTACCCCAGCACGACCCCCTACACTACCCAAACACCACTGCACTACCCTAAACTCTAAATCTACCCCCAACATGACCCCCTACACTGCATAAACACCACTGCACTACACTAAACCCTAAATCTACCCCCAGCACGACCCCCTACATTACCTAAACAACACTGTACTACCCTAATGCCTAAATACTATCCCCAGCATGAACCCGCAAACTCTACACAAACACCATTGCACTACCCTAAACCCTAAATCTACCCTAGCACGACCCCCTACCTTACCCAAACACCACTGCACTACCCTAATCCCTAAATCAACCCCCAGCACGAACCCCTACACTACCCAAACACCACTGCACCACCATACACCCTAAAACACTACCCCATACACTACACAAACACCACTGCACTACCCTAAACCCTAAAACCCTACCCCCAGCCCAACCCCCTTCACTGCCCATCCACCACTGCACTACCCTAAACCCTAAAACACTACCCCAGCATGACCCCCAACACTACCCAAACACCATTGCACTACCCTTTACCTTAAATCTACCCCAGCATGACCCCTTACACTACCCAAACACCACTGTACTACCCTAAAAGACTACCTCAGCACGACCCCCTACACTACCCAAACACCACTGCACTACCCTAAACTCTAAATATACCCCCAGCACGACCCCGTACACTACAAAAAAAACACTGCACTACCCTAAACACTAAATCTACCCCCAGCACGACCCCCTACACTATCCAAACACTACTGCACTACCCTAATCCCTAAAACACTACCACCGGCATGACCCCCTACATTACCCAAACACTACTGCAGTACCCTAAACCCTATAACACTACCCCTAGCACGACCCCCTACATTACCCAAACACCACAGCGCTAACCTAAACACTACCCCCAGCACGACCCCATACACTACCCTAACACCACTGCCCTGTGGTGCGTTTTAAGTTGAGGAATTAATTCCTCTTCAATCTTGAGGGTCCCTGGGGGCCACCAGTTACCTCCAGTATGTGTCAGGGAGCTGCGTTGCAGAGAGGTGTTCTGAGGTCACGCCCCTTTTTACACCTAACTGCAACGCATCTCTGGAGGTAGATGGTGGGCTAGATGCACCCCGGGACCCACAGTATTCAAGGGGAGTTAATCCCCTAACTTAAAACACGCCACGGGGTGCGTTTGGACAGTGGTGAAGGGAGGAGGCGGGGCCTGAGTTCACATGTGTGCTAACAAACCCTGTGGCGCGGTTTAAGTTTGGGAATTAATTCCTTGTCAATCCAGAGGGTCCCTGGGGGCCAACTAGCCCACCAGGTACCTCCAGTAAGCGCCACAGAGCTGCGTTGCAGAGTGTTGTATAAAGGGGCGTGGCCTCTGAACACCTCTCTGCAACGCAGCCTCCTGGCGCATACTGAAGGTACCTGGTGGGAATTGATTCTCGAACTTAAAATGCGCCACAGGGCGTGTTTGCAGACATATCACTTCAGGCCACCCACCCCCTTCCTTCACCACGGTGCAAAGGCACCATGTGGCGCATTTTAAGTTGGGGAATTAATTCTCTTTCAATACTGAGGGTCCCTGAGGGCCAAATAGCCCAACATGTATCTCCAGTATGTGCCACGGAGCTGTGTTGCAGACAGGTGTTCAGAGGCCACGCCCCTTTTTACACCTCTCTGCAACGCAGCACTGTGGCTCTAACTGGAGGTACCTAGTGGTCTAGTTTGACACTAGGGACCCTTAGGATTGAAGGGGACTTAATCTCTCAACTTGGAACGGTGACAGGGTGTGTTTACACAATGGTGAAGGGAGGGGACGGGCCTGATGTGATGTGTGCTTTTTAAGTTGAGGGGGAAATTCCACTTCAAACCTGAGGGACCGTGGAGTTCCAAGTAGCCCACCAGGTGCTTCCAAGAAGCGCCACTGCGCTGCGTTGCAGAGAGTTGGTGCAGGCCGCGCCCCTTTTTACATCTCTCTGCTACGCATCTCTGTGGCACTTACTGGATGTGCTACGAATTCTGATTTACTTACCTGTTATCAGTGTTATGTTGCTTTGTATTATATATCTTTAAGACTCGTGCTTAGGTTCTCTCTAGAATGTATATGACGCTAGGTTAGAATGTCGATCTTGCATCTTTTGTATGTTGGGGGTCAGTTATACTGGAGGAGTCTCTTGTTGCAGCTGCTCCCTGGCGCTCACCTCTATTTTACCATTTGCTGAATAAAGCATTCATCTATCTATGGTTTGCTCATCTTTACAATTGGCGACGTTGGATTTGGACCCTTACTTCGAGTTCTATTCTTTAATTGAATTTTATGAAGATTTCTGACTACGTTTGGATTACCGTTTTTATGGAGGAATGAAAGGCATGTCTTATCGGAACATCAGCACTTCAAGAACATCGGCACCTCATTAATAAAAAAAGAAGGTCAGTGATTATTTGGAGTTTGTGTAAAGAAATACCTCACGGGAAGACCTCGTTGGGGCAGGCTTTGTATCCGTTGGGTCTCCCGTTCGGCTGCATCTTTCGAGCAGCAGCGGAGATTCCGGCAGACACCGCTGCTGCTGCAGGCATAGTTTTTTTTCCCAAAAAAGGTGTCGGTGGGCAAACCAGTCTCCTTGGTAGGTGGTGCCACTTGCTTCTTCTGATTCTTCTTACTGGCAGTGGCACTGGCAACTTTTTTCGCTGAGGCGCTACGGCCACCTTTCTTTGAGGCCATCTTCTTCAGATGTCAGAACAGCAGGCCGCAGTTGCACGAGTTGTCTTCTCTGTGGCCACACGTGACGTCACGTGATGCTGTGCTGCACACACCGCTGCAGGACTTCTTCCTGGCACTGGTGGATCTCTTGAGCACCTAAAAGCAATGGAAGCCAGAGGAACATCAGTTAAACACCCCAAAAAGTCGAAAAACACACAAAAATCAACACAATCCAATGCCATCCATGCCCTCAATGATGTTTAAATTCAAGAGGCCCCCACAAAGCCTTTCTACATGCACCACTCACCACCCCTGGGCATAATGGGTGAAAGCAGGGCAGACTGGGTGCCGGCCTATGGCTCAGAGCACACTGGGTGCAGGCCTGAGCACACTGCCTGGCTTCAAAATGGCCCCTTGACCCCCACCACATGGCCAGGCCCTGCCTGGGCCAGGCCTCAAAATGGCCCCCACCCACATGGCCAGGCCCCAACACCACCCCAAAAAGTCGAAAAACACACACAAATCACCACAATCCAATGCCATCCATGCCCTCAATGATGTTTAAATTCAAGACACCCCACAGAAAGACTTGGCCCATGCACCAATCACTACCACTGGGTCTAATGGATGAAACTAAGGCAACCTGGGTGCAGGCCTGAGCACACTGCCTGGCTTCAAAATGCCCCCTTGACCCCCACCACATGGCCAGCCCCTGCCTGGACCAGGCCTCAAAATGGCCCCCACCCACATGGCCAGGCCCCAACACCACCCCAAAAAGTTGAAAAACACACAAAAGTCACCCCAATCCAATGCCATCCATGCCCTCAATGATGTTTAAATTCAAGACACCCCACAGAAAGTCTTGGCCCATGCAGCACTCACTACCACTGGGCCTAATGGATGAAATTAAGGCAACCTGGGTGCAGGCCTGAGCACACTGCCTGGCTTCAAAATGGCCCCTTGACCCCCACCACATGGCCAGGCCCTGCCTAGACCAGGCCTCAAAATGGCCCCCACCCACATGGCCAGGCCCCAACACCACCCCAAAAAGTCGAAAAACACACAAAAATCACCACAATCCAATGCCATCCATGCCCTCAATGATGTTTAAATTCAAGAGGCCCCACACAAAGCCTTGCTACATGCACCACTCACTACCCCTGGGCATAATGGCTGAAAGCAGGGCAGACTGGGTGCAGGCCTATGGCTCGGAGCACACTGCCTGGCTTCAAAATGGGCCCTTGACCCCCAGCTACATGGCCAGGCCCTGCCTGGACCAGGCCTCAAAATGACCCCCACCCACATTGCCAGGCCCCAACACCACCCCAAAAAGTAAAAAAAAACACAAAAATCACCACAATCCAATGTCATCCATGCCCTCAATGATGTTTAAATTCAAGACACCCCACAGAAAGACTTGGCCCATGCACCACTCACTGCCACTGGGCCTAATGGATGAAATCAAGGCAACCTGTGTGCAGGCCTGAGCTCACTGCCTGGCTTCAAAATGGCCCCTTGACCCCCACCACATGGCCTGGCCCTGCCTGGACCAGGCCTCAAAATGGGCCCCACCCACATGGCCAGGCTCCAACACCACCCCAAAAAGTCGAAAAACAAACAAAAGTCACCCCAATCCAATGCCATCCATGCCCTCAATGATGTTTAAATTCAAAACACCCCACAGAAAGACTTGGCCCATGCACCACTCACTACCAGTGGGCCTACTGGCTAGTGTGGCTTTACAGGCACCCCAAAATAAAAAATAAAAATCCACATATAGTGAGCTAAAATTCAATGACATAAATGAGATTTAAGTTCAACAAAACTCACAGAAACACTTGTATCATGCACCCATGACAAACCCTGGGCCTACTGGATACTGTGGCTACCCACAATATATTTTTTTTAAAGTTGAAAAAGTGTTAAAATTGTAGTTGCAGCAACTGCAATGCCCCAAACAAACAACACCAACTTACTTGTAAAATCTCAAATCCAAAAGTGAAGTCCAAAAAGTCCTCAAATACAAATATCCAGCAGTAGCCACAAAAAGTAATCCTTCCAGCTCCAGATCCAAATGAAAAGTGACCAGGAAATCGACAAAGCACTGGGAGGAGCCTGCTGGACAGGAACAGGAAGTTGGAGACTCTGGGGCACTTCCTTCCTCCCACCCCCCCAAAAAATGGACTCCTTCCACAAAAAAGTGCAGCCAAATCTCAATCTGGGGAGTTATTCTGATCAAAATCATGATTTTCAGGAGGTTTATGCTGCCTGCGGTGGATTTCTTGTGCAGAATTGCAATTTTAGCAATTTCGGGAAAGCGAGCTGTTCAAATCTCCCGCTGGATGTTAGCTGCGCACCGCTTCTACGTGTTCGGCATTTTTTACTCCCGCGATGCGTGATCGCGGACCCTTATGACGTACTCGCCTTGTTAAACTCTCGCTGTGCAAGATGGCAAACCGCGATGACGTAATTGCGGTCGAAAAACTCATGCGCGATCACGCAGCAAGATCCAAAATGGCGCCGCACACGCAAACCGGGAGAAAAACAACTCGGCGGACTCAGAATCACGGTAAGTCAACGCCACGCGCGCGATATTGTATTTTTCAAGCGGGACCAAGCAAAATAATTCGCAACTTGCAAATTTGTGGATTTTTGGCCAAATTCGCGTGATTCGCGGACCGTGAAATTGTCAAAAATCCGCAAATTTGCCCCCGAAACGGATTTTACGCCCATGCTTAGTATAGAGCGACTACTCACCTCTGAGGGTTTCCAGGTGCTGGGGGAGTGTGTGGGGGGATTTGTGCAGCTTTGGTCATTCGAAAAGCCAGGTCTTATGGCTCTTCCTGAATGCTTTCTGTGTGGGACTTCATCTGATGCTGAGGGGGAGTTCATGCAACCAAAAACAAGAGAAAGTCAGTCTTTTGTTATGACAAGACGACCTGATGAGCTCCAAGAAAACCGTCCACCAGATGCATTCAACCTGCCCAGTACTTGGCTAAAGAGAAGTCTCCATCAGCCCACCCACTTGGCGGAACATCGTCATATGGAGGACTAAGAGAGAAAGGTCACGCACAACCCAATGCTGCACTGCGGCTGACGTAGGTACCTGCTCGGCCAAATGCTCTCACTGTTCTTAGCCAAAGTAGTTGTTACAGGAAAGATACAGCTGATGGAGTGCAGTGCTCGTGAGATAGAGGTAAAGTTAAAAATGACTATGGGGACAAAAAATAAAGTTTATTGGGTATTGTCCGCATGTCATGGGATAAAAATCGATCGCCTGATAGTATAAAGCAAATTTACTATCTCCTGGCGAGTAGTGAGGTCGACATGTTTCAGCCGTGTGGCAACCTTGCCCGGCTTTCTTCAGGACCTAATGTTTGTTGAAAAAATGCTACTGCAAGGAAAGCAATCAAATGTAGAGATATGTACACAGTGATTTGCACCAGATAAGAAAATAAATCAGTGGTTTGTTACCACCCTACCCGACATGGTTCTCATGTGTATGTAGGTGAGACCATTTTCTTCATTCCTGAAACACAAAGCTTTTGTGAGTGCCAGGGTCAAGCTAAATCAGGTGGAAAGAAAACTAGGAGCTAACAGGTTCAAACAAGTCAAGAGAAGTGGATAATAGATTATATTCGACTATGCCAGTTCATTATTGTAACTTTTTTGAGGCATTTATATATTTTTAACAATATGTTAGTACTCGCCCAGCTTTCTGTGGGAGTGTGCCTCATCTCAACTGGCAACCGCTCGGCGATGGAGGCCCCGCTCTATTCGTGAACAAAACAGACACAGGAGGTGAATGTCTCATCCTCCTTATATCAAAAATGCTTCGTCCTCATAAAATTGAAAATCAAAAGGAAACCTTAAACAACAGAAACGTAAAACATGGCGCTCTACACCATGGGTGATCATTCGGAGGGGGGGTTCATTCCAGGTCTTGGCCATGATGTAGGAGAAGGATGTGCCTCCTGTCTGGAGGATTTCGGCCAAGGCCTGGTCAGCGGAGTGGAGGTTTCTTTTTTTTTTTTTTTTTTGCGGAGTTTTATATAGCGCGAACTAGACCCGAACTGAATCAGGTATCAGAGGACGGACACACATTCATTTTTAGGCACAGGGAGATTAGGTGATTTGCCCAGAATCACAGGAGGTTTTGGCGTCGTTACCAAGACTCGAACCCAGATCCCCAGGACCGAGGTCGAGCGCCATAGCCGTTAGGCCAACTCCTCTCCCAGGAGTCTTTTGGGGGTGTAGAAGGAGATTGAGGTATTGGAGTCCGGTGTAGTGGAGGGCTTTATAGGTGTGTGTGAGCAGCTTGAAGGTCACTCTTTTTTCAACGGGGAGCAAGTGGAGTGCTTGTTTATGCTGGGTAATGTGGTCTTGTCGTGGGATACTGAGGATGAGTCTGGCTGCGGTGTTCTGGACAGTTTGAAGTTTGTGGAGTAGAGATTTGTTGATTCCGGCATAGAGAGCGTTCCTGTAGTTCAGCATGCTATTGATGAGTGCATGCATGATGGTCTTCCTTGATTTATGGGGTGGGTCTATTTGAAGGTCTTACTGAGTATGTGGAGTGTGTTGAAGCATGTGGAAGCTTCATCGTTAGCCTATGGGTCTGTCACATGAAACATGTTTATCCACTTTAAATCTAAGTTGGGGAGACTTACTGCTGGGGTAATACCATTTGTGGAACACTGGATATGATGATTTGAATTTTACTTTATTAGAAGCATTTAATACTGATAAACGTGTTCCTAGCATTCTGCTGCTAACTTCACCTGGAATTTTTTGGTGGTTACTACTGATAATTGTGCTTAGGGTGGTCTTAGTGTAATGGCAATACATACCCCCAGCACAACCCCTACACTTCATAAACACCACTACACTACCCTAAACCCTAAAACACTCCCGTCAGCATGAACCCCTACACTACATAAACACCACTGCACTACCCTAAACCCTAAAACACTACCCTCTACAGTAGACGACCACCAATGCACTATCCTAAACCCTAAAACACTACCCCCAGCACGATCCCCCACACTACACAAACACCACTGCACTACCTTAAACCCTAATTCTACCACCAACACGACCCCCACTCTACACAAACACCAATGCACTACCTTAAACCCTAAATCCACCCCCAGCTCAACCCGTTCACTACACAAACACCACTACACTACCCTAATCCCTAAAACACTACCCCCAACACTTATACAAACAGCACTTCATTTATTCATATAGATAGTAACTCATAGTTAGTGTTATAAAATTACTATTACAAGTATACAGTAATCCATACAGTTACTCATGCAATCATTGAGTCATATGTATACTTCTTTATAAACAACAAATGTCACATACACTGCCTTTTATTTTTGTAATTTGTTGGACATGTACCATTGAGGGGTATATTTGCTCATCACCACACCGATAAAGATATTAACTCACCCAAACAATTGTTATAACATGTACTCTTAAAGTCATATACCTACTGAATCAACTATTCACACATCTTTGGGCAGTCAGACACCTCTCACCGAACCACCCACACATACACTCTCCCATACAAATACTCAGTTAACTAATCAATAAGCAAGACTTTCACATAGCTAGTAACCAACTGGTGCAGCAGTTTACGGAACAGCTGACAAAGTAATACAGATATTCAGACAGTTTAATCACTAACCAATATATTTAGTGAGACACTATAAATTACTCAAGTAAACAATAAATCACACTGCTACGAAATCCTTTATCCAGATTTTTTTTATCTCCACTCATTCTTCAATGCAGATTGGTGTATATATAATACATATTTAAATACCAAACCTAACCACATTCACTGGATGATGTCATCAGTGATGTCATTTGAGATGTCATCAGTGATGTCATCAGTGATGTCACTGACCATGTCATGAATGATGTAAAATGTGACATCATCACCAGTGGATTGCGGGCACGAGAGTTAAAGTTAGTACAACTAACTATAACGGAGGAATTTCAATAGTTTTGTATGAGTGAAATGTCCAGCTAACTATAACACCCCTAAAACCTATGGTTTTTTCAGTGAATTTCTAAGGTTTTTTAATTGCTAATTCCTAAATATAACCTGCTTGAAACCTATGTTTTTTTCAGTGAATATATATATATTGGCGGTCGGTTTGGTTTGCAGATTACGCCTTTTGTTAAATGGTGTAAATCCGTTCAGTAGTTCCTGAGAAAATCAAGATATATCTATAGACGAAATACCGTACGAGGACAGTACGCGTACCATTACGAGCAGGAGCTGCATGCTAATTGGCTAAAAACTGTCTGTCAACACTCCAAATCAGGAAGTGTTGGCAGCCATCTTGTGCCTCGGTAGAACCGAGGCACAAGAAAACAGAAAAAGAAACGCAAAAAACGTGAAAAGTGGGCAGGGTAGAAACACCCTGACCCCCTAGGCCTGCTTAGGGGGTCCCAAAAAAATATATATTTTTTAAAAAATAACCGGATACGCGTAGGGTACGCGTACCTGCCAATCCCCCCCAAAAATTTAGGCACCACTCTGCAAACGCGCACCCCGGTGCGTTTGCAGAGGGGGAAATAATACCCCTTGAATACTGGGGGTCCCCAGGAACCTCCAGTATGTGCCAGGGGGCTGCCTTGCAGAGACGTGTAAAGAGGCCAAGCCCCTTTTTACAACTCTCTGCATTGCAGCCCCCTGGCGCATACTGGAGGTTCCTGGTGGGCTAGTTGGCCCCCAGGGACTCCCAGTATTCAAGGGGAATTAGTTCCCCTTCTGCAAACGCGCCAGGGGGCGCGTTTGCAGAGTGGTGCAAACCATCACCTCAAGCCCCGCCCCCTCCTTGCACCACTCTGCAAACGCGCCCCCTGGCTCGTTTGCAGAGGGGGAAGTAATTCCCCTTGAACACTGGGGAGTCCCTGGGGGCCAACTAGCCCACCAGGTACCTCCAGTAGGTACCACCGAGCTGCGTTGTAGAGGGTTGTAAAAAGGGGCATGGCCTCATTACACCTCTCCGCAATGCAGCCCCCTGGCGCATACTGGAGGTTCCTGGTGGGCTAGTTCGCCCCCAGGGACCCCCATTATGCAAGGGTAATGAGTTCCCCCTCTGCAAACGTGCCAGGGTGCTGCATTGCAAAGAGGTGTAAAAATGGGCGTAGCCTCAAACACCTCTCTGCAACGCAGCACCCTGGCGCATACTGGAGGTTCCTGGTGGGCTAGTTGGCCCCCAGGGACCACCAGTATGCAAGGGGAATTAGTGCCCCCTCTGCAAATGCACCAGGGGGCTGCGTTGCAGAGAGGTGTAAAAAGGGGTGGGGCCTCATTACACCTCTCTGCAACACAGACCACTGGTGCATACTCAAGGTTCATGGTGGGCTAGTTGGCCCCCAGGGACCCCCAGTATGCAAGGGGTATTAGTGTTTTTATTGTGCGTTTTTCGGTCATTGGGGGACATTTGAAAACTTCATTATCGTTTGTGAAGCCATCGTGTCCTGAACCTTAAGTATTATATTTTAATTTATTTTATATCTCCTAGAGGTTTATCTAGAACTATCTGCATCCATGAAGTGTATGCTCCAATTTCTATATCTAATTTCTTTTAAATTCCTTTATATTTAGTGACTTTGATATTACTGCCCCGTTTGAAGGAGTTTATTCTTCTCTTCCGAAATGAGCAGTCAGCCCTGAATGTATCTCTGCTAGAAGAAACATCAATTGAGCCCACTATATCTGATTTTGAAATTAAGAAATAGATCGTCATACCCAAGAAATAATACCAATAAAGATTAAATCATCACAGAAATGTAAGCGTTAAATAGAATTAACAAATAATAAGTGACATTTTGAGTTAAAGTTTTTTAATTGTAGATTAAACCATTCATAATACCCAATATGCAATTATTTTCGATCAATTTTATTTTTCACAGACATATTTTTATTACTGTATCGTTATACGTCTTGTCCTTGCTATCTTCACTCATAAGAATTCACCAATCCAGTAAGTAATCATTTAAATATTATGATAAAGATACTAGCTTTGACTAGGTAATGGCTACTACTATCCATGCTCTGTGGGTGTTGTTGTATACAATAAACTTAAAATATTGTTCTGATCAGTAAGAATAATTCATAATGCATTGACTATACACACCTTTGCGATAACCAGCTCTCTATATGCAGTTTTCCGCTTTGCTTTTATCATGTTAAGCATTCCTCGGTTCTGATTGAGCAGAGAAATAAACATTGAAATTAAACTGTATTTTCAACCAGTTTTTTCTTGTCTGCTAATAATTGAGAGGTTGTAACCATTATATACGCTGCACATGTACAAGTTCTCCAAATTGCATAACGATGAATTATTTGAATGTTCATTTTTTCTTGTACATGTGTTATATTTATAAAGTCTTCTCTTGATTAGTATTTATTTAACTGAATGCATTGTATACCCACCCTTTTTTTAGAATTTATACCTCAGGGGGTCCTTGTTACATATGCTTTGATTGTTTTTTATACATTGTGACAGTTTGCTCTGTGTGACACCACAAATGTAATATTTTCATGTCTATGCACGAAATACTTAGTGTAATGCACCACATCATTAGAAGGGTATTCTAAAGCAAGTAAGGACCTATTAAAGGTTTCCTGAAATAGATGCAAGTAGTCACACTATTGGCTTACGAGGAAAGCAAGTTCCACAGTAGTCATTTAAGGCATTGGTGTAGCAGATGGCTGTTGGATAAAGAAGACTGTTGAAAATGGCCCTTTTTGCAGGGTTATCCCCACACTTTTTGCTTCTTCCTCCCTTGTTTTTCCTGACCTGTGGTTGTTGGGAATAGGAATCTGGGCACTTTACCACTGCTGATCAGTGCTAACGTGCATATGCTCTCTGTGTAAATTGTTATTGTAATTGGTTATCCATGATTGGCATATTTGTATCACCAAGAAGTCCCTAGTAAAGTGCACTGAGTGTGCCAGGGCTGGTGATTCAAATGCTACTAGTGGGCCTGCAGCACTGATTGTGCCACCCACATGAGTAGCCCTAAAATGGTGTCTTAGGCCTGCCACCTCAGTGCCTGTGTGCAGTCTGTGGACTGCATGTCAACCTGGCCAGTGTCCCCACTGACCAGGCCTAACCCTTCCCTTTCTGTACACATGGGACACCGCTATGGAAGGTCCTAGTTACCCCCCTGGGCAGGGTGCAGTGTATGTGAAAGGTAGAGCATGTAGTGCAAGTGACATGCTCAGCCGTGGCCGGTAGTGGGAGTACCGGCCAGCCGGTGATGTGGGGAGGGGGAGGGTCAGGGTGGGGAGTAGTAATGTATGGATTACAGACTTTAACAGGTAAGTAAACATAAAAATAAATAAAACAAATCTCGTTCCACGCACTGCATCGTATTTGGTGATGCAGTGGAAGCAACAAAATTAATTTTATTTATTTTTATGTTTACTTACCTGTTAAAGTCCGTAATCCATACATTACCACCCCCACCCTGCCCCTCCCGCTCCCCACATCACCGCCCGGCCGGTACTCCCACTACCGGCCGCGGATGGACATGCTCTGGTAGTGAAACACAGCCATTTTCGTTTTTCACTATTGTAAGGCTATCTTGCCCATTGGCTCTAATGGGAAATGCTGTGTACAGTGGTTACCTGCAAATCTTCCCATAGGACCAAGATAGGACATAAAAGTCTGGTATCCCTGAACTCAGAATTTAATAACACATCTTTTAGGAAAGGTGGTTTTTAAATCCTGTGTTTGAGAACATCACTTTTTAGAAAGTGGCTGTTCTCTTGTCTGACCTTTCTGTGTGCTATGGCTGTTTTGTGAATTGACTGTCTGGTTTGTGAGTGACAGGGCTGGGGGATTCCAGGAGACAGAATGAGTCCACCCAGTGGTGAATAGAGAGATCTGCTTCTAGATGGGAGGGAGGAGTTGCACCTGTGACCTGAATAGGACTGTGCCTGCCTCACACAGTGCTGGCTCCACCCCCTGTGGTACGTCTGATGTCCCTGCCCTGCACTGTGAAAGGAGAAAAGGAATCATGTCAACAAAGTGCTCCAGGGCTGTGCTTTCGCTCCACAATGCTGGCTCCACCTCCTGCTGGGAGGTTGACGACCCTGCCCCTCTCTCTGAAAGGAAAGAAGAAGCTAGGAAAACAAAGTGCTTAAGGAGCAGCCAAAACTGGTTCAGACCGGGCTCAGAGCCCTCCTGCACAAAGGGAACCAAGACTATTTGGGGTATAAGTACAGGACCGCAGACCACTGAACTTTATATCATCCTGGAATCAAGAAGGAACCTCTGCCAAGGAGAGAGCTGGAAGAATGAAGAAGGAAGACTGTCCTGCTGTGCTGGACTGACCTGCAGTTGCTTTGCTGCCAAGGAGAGGGGAAGGACTTTGCTTTGTGTTGTGTCCCCTTGCGTGAAGGAATCTCCAAGGGCCTGAAAAAGAGCTGGCTCCGTGTTAAGAAGTCCCAGGAACAAAAGGACTTCACCCCCAGCTCCCCTGAACTCTGATGAGAAAGTTCTGTCCTTCCTAGAGTGCTTGGGCCAGTTGTGGTGCCTCTGGAAGTTTTACTTGTGTTGGGAAGCTGGAACCAAGATTTTAAAGACATTCTGCAAGTGTTAACGCATTGCTCGCTTGCAGAGCGCATCCCCGTCAATGCGAGGAAATTCCCGCCGATGCGAAGGCCGAGATCATCGCAGTGCCTGATGCTGCTGCCAGAGTCATCGCATCCTTCACTTGCGGGCCGCACTAGTCTGGTGCGGGAAGATTACCCTCGCTGCGAGTATCGTCACAGAGCCTGTCATCACTGGGTGAGATCGTCGCACCGCTTGCTTGCGGACCGCATCACTTCGCTGCGAGAGTCATCGCAGAGCCATTGCATCAAGGGGCCGCGAGAGGAGAAGATCGCCACTGAGCCGTGCATCGTCGCCGCACCAGAGATCGCCACCGCCCCAAAGATCATCGCATCGTACCTTTTGCAAGCCGCTTCCACCGAAACCTGTGCACCGGAATCCACGCAAGGTTTTGCATCCCTCCCCGTACAGACCGGAGTCATCACAACACGTCCCCTGCGTCCAGCGGGGTTGTCGCATCGCCTCCCCAGTGTCTCAGGAGTGAGGCATCGCTTGCTTTTCAACGCTACAGCTTTCACTTGGAACTTTTGTTGCATTTAAAGATACTGTTGGCTAAAACGTGCAGCAACTGTGGATTATTTTAATGGATCCTTAAGAACTCATTTGGAACCATATTTTTAAACTGTGTATGTTGGATTTTTTTATCATTTTGGTCTTGTGTAGTTTAGATAAAATACCTTTATTTTTCTAAACTGTTGTGGAGTCAGTTTGTGGTGTTTTCACTGTGTTACTGTGAATGTTGGTACAAATACTTTGCATATTGCCTTTGATAAGCCTGACTGCTCATGACATGCTACCAAGGGGGTGAGCAGGGGTTATCTAAAGAGAGTATCCTCCTTACCCTGACTAAAAGCATGGGTCCCTATTTGGACAGTGGTACCTACCTCTGCCAACTAGAGACCCCCAGTTCTAACGAAGACATAGTAGAAAAGTTAACCAAACCGCCTCAGGTGAGTGCAATTCATGAATTGGATTGTTTCATATTCACATTGTGCATCAAGTTCTCTTGTAGTCTGCTATTTCTGCATCCAATAATGCCACAATCTCCAGCTGCATCCCATTATTCAATCTGGATTCTCTTCAGTAACTTCACAAAATTATTGGTAGTTATACCAGGTTCTGTTCTCTCCATTTGTTCGAGCCTAAGCCTCCCATGGTTAACAGTGCCAGTTTTATAAAAAGTTTGTGAGGATAATATTGCACTTATTGTGCAGAGCAACCCTAATCCAGTTGTTCATCACCAATTGTATTCATATTTCTCATCTCAGAGATTTTTCTTATAATAGCCCCTGTGTTGAGTACTGGTGTTGTTTATTTTAGCTTATCACAGAACTTAATTGACTTTCATTGCATTTGAGCTATACTGTGCAGCAAAGGATGGATTGAGTTGGAACAATAGGTGGCGAGGAGCTTGCGCTGGAAATCAGCACAACATGGGGTTACTCTCGGCCTGATTTAGTGTTTGGCAGTCAGGCTATTCCATCAGAAACATGACAGAAATGCTGTTTCCCATATAAGAAATATATTACATCGTGTGGCACTTATAATACCCAGCACAGAAAATCTGTCATGTTTGTGACAAGTACCATTTGTCAAACTCTAAATCAGGCCCTAAGTACTAATCTTCATAGAAACTAATATATATTTATAACCAACAAGCAATATTGGTGCTCAGCAAGGGGAAACTGTAAATACAAAATTCCAAAGTAATCAAGGTGCTACCAGAGGGGAGGGTGTGGTTACCAGACACACCCACTCAGACCCACCAAGGTGAGTCCTAAAGCATGAACAGTTCTCCTCAAGCACTCACTAATAAAAATTGTATACAAGTATAATCTTCTCAAAAGTCCAAATACCAGTTGACACAGTCACAGAAGTACAAGCGTCCATATATCAATCCACTGTGCCGGATCTTCGTGTTTCCAAGACCAGTTTATTTTTCAAACAAATTCCAAATTGATGCAGCCTGAGCAATTATATCCATACAGCAGCCAACATGTGTTTCATCGTGCTTAAGTAAAGCACACTGACTTCATCAGGGCGGCAATCCAAATAATAATAAAAACAATAAATTACCATAATCATAATTCAATTGACCTATTAAAATTGTCATGGAAGAAAAGGAGTCCCGTGTTAGAAAGAAGAATGAAACCAAGTCCCAAGCACTCGTAACACCAAATGGCGTGACAAGTATAGTATATAGTCCACCACTAAATAATATAACTAGGTAAATACAGTAAAAATTCACCTGTTTTCCTAATACTTCAAAAATCCAATGCACTGTCTATCCATCATAGTTTCTCCGATACACAAATACCTAAAACAATATATGTCTTTTATTATGTATCTTAAACAGTGTACTTCTCGAATATCATAACAGTGCACTGTACATTCTCAAACAATACCGCATATGGCGTACCAAACTTAATACCATGCAACATAACACAAAAAGGGGGGGATTTGTGCCACCAGAAAAGACACCCCAAACATCTAAGTTATCCTTAAATAATATAGCTATGGGTTACCATATCTGTCTGTTCCCTCATCGTCTTTCAATATCTCAGACAACAAACACACCGGAAGTTCCTATTAACCGGAATCACACAAAACATATGCTTTAAAAAATATATACAAGCACTATCCCAACTTGATAGCACATCATTTTATAAACTATGAAGATCATGAAACCACCACCTACTCACCACAACTCTTCAAAGAGACAGAGCATAATCTCCCTTTGTCCTGACAGTCGAAAAAAGTTCCTCTGCTTAATAAACCTGTAACGACATGTAACAGGAGGTCACATAGCGCTTAGTAGAGGCAGAATGAGTGGACAAAGGCACGAAATATCCGGTAAAGCAAGAACAAATAGGTAGCAATGGATCACTGAAAGAATATCTACGGACAGAATATCGACCTACAGAAATATCGATGCTGGAATATCGAAGGCAAGTATATCGACACCCTATCTACAACATTGTAAGTACAAAAATATCGGAAAAAAAATATCGATGTTAAAAATATCGTAATAAAAATATTGTTTTTTTCTGTAAAAAAAAGTAAAATAAAGTAAATAATACTTAAAAATAAAATAAACATATTTAAACATATTTAAGAATGTGTAAAATGTATAAATAATACATATTTAATAATAAAACTTTAATTAAAAATATACATACAATATATAATATATACTTAATGATTTTTAATGATTATTTTAATTACTTAGAAATTATTAAAATATACTATAAATTACAAATACATCTACACACATAAAATGAAACATAAATAAAAATTAATAATTATATTTAATAAATTACAAAAATTTAATATACTTTCAATATTTTTAAAGTTAATTAAATACAACATTATCTAAAAAATACTAAAAATATTAAATACATAAATAAATAAAACTACCATTTAAATTCCCAAAAAACCACAGTAATGAAAACATTGGATAGCGTAGAACATAAAATTACTATTCACACTCCAGAAAATGTAACAGTAGGGAAAGCGTTAAATAGCGTAGGGGTAACAATTACTATTCACACACCAGAGAGTGCAACAGTAGGAAAAACGTTGGATAGCGTAGGGGTAAAAAATTACTATACCAACTCCAGAGAGTGCAACAGTAGGGAAAGCGTTGGATAGCGTAAGGGTAAAAAATACCATACCCACTCCAGAGAGTGCAACAGTAGGGAAAGCGTTGGATAGCAGGTGGGTAAAAATTACTATTCCCACTCTAGCGAGTGCAACAGTAGAGAAAGCATTGGATAGCGTAGGGGTAAAAATTACTATTCCAACTCCAGGGAGTGAAACAGTAGGGAAAACGTTGGATAGCTTAGGGGTATAAATTACTATTCCCACTCCAGACAGTGCAACAGTAGAGAAAGCGTTGGATAGAGCTAGGGGTAGAAATTACTATTTCCATTCCAGAGAGTGCAACAGTAGGGAAAGCGTTGGATAGCGGGTGGGTAAAAATTAATATTCCCACTCCAGGGAGTGCAACAGTAGGGAAAGCGTTGGATAGCATAGGGGTAAAAATTACTATTCCCACACCAGTGAGTGCAACAGTGGGGAAAGCGTTGGATAGCAGAGAAATTAAATATAACATACTTATAAATAATTTTTGTATTTAAAATAAATAATAATTTACATTTTAAACAACTCAACATCATTTACAAATACCCATTAATAATTATAAAAAACATAATTGCAATTGAATAATTAATTAGCAATAAATTAACAATGAATACCAATAAATATTAAGTAATAAATATTAGTTACCAAATAATAAATATTTAAAAAAAGATTTTTCTAAAAAAATAACATTTTAATGAATAAAATTTGATTAGCAATTTAAAAAAATTAAACAATAAAATTATTTTGATACCAAAATATACTTTTTATAAAACATTAATACCCAATCAATAAAAAATAATTTCCAAATAAAAAATAATAATTACAAATTAAAAAATGAATTACCAATTAAAAAATGAATTACCAATTACAAACATTAATTAGCAATTACAAACATTAATTACCAATTAACACAATTAATTGCCAATAACAAACATTAATTACCAATTAAAAAAGTTAATTAACAATTAAAAAATGTAATTGCCAATTATTAATTAATTGAAAATAATTTAATTATGAATACCAAAAAATAAAAATACATCATTACTTAATTACAATTAAAATACTCCCCACCCAATTCCCCTATAAACCCACTACCCGCTACAGGACTTACATCCAAAAATTAATTAAAATGAATTAATAACTCCTAAAAATTCATAATTAATTTACTATTATTAAATTACTTCCCACTCTATTCCCCTATAAACCCACAACCAGCTCCGGTACTAAAACCTAAAATGTACTTACAAATAACATTATTAATATATAAAAATAGTACACATATAATTTAAAACAAGTAAAATACTTAACAAAAAACATATAACACATACATATTAAATACATAAGAAAATACATAACAAAAGTACAAAAATCGATAGTAGTAACATCGAGATTAGTAACATCGATATATTTGATATCGATATTACTGACTTCGATATTACTTACATCGATATAAAAAAAATCGATATTACTTACCTTATGGTCGATATTCTGTCTAACGATATTCCTGACCTCGATATTCTGTACCCTCGATATTAAAAACTCGATATTTCTGTAAGTCGATATAAAAAACTCGATATTTAGACTGCACCGCAGAAATAGAGGACAGAACAAGCAGAGGAGGCACCAATAGAAAGCAGCAGAGGGTGGCGTAATGCAGACAGGCTGGATATGACACCGTCACAGGGGGAGCAGGCACAAGGACCTGCTCAAAGGGGATGCATTGTGGCCTCCTTTAAGTAGGTCCTGTGGGGAGAGCGGGAGGAGGGAAATTGGAGGAAGGGGGGGAGAGCGGCAGAGAGGAAAAAAAAGAAGTAGGTACTAGCAAAAAGATGTAAAAATAGAGGCAGAAACTGGTAGAAGAAGGCAGAGATAGAAGCAGAAATGCGCTGAAAAAGGCAAAAGCAGAGACAGAAACAATCAGAAAAGGCAAAAGCAGAGGCAGAACGAGCAGAGAAAGGCCTAAAACAGGGGCAGAAATGAGCAGAAAAAGGCAACAGCAGTGTCAGAATGAGCAGAGAAAGGTAAAAATAGGCGGAAACTAGCAGGAAAATGCGGAGAAAGGCAGAAAAAGAGGGCAGAACGAACAGAAAATGAAGCAAAGGAGGCACCACCAGAAGGCAGCAAAGGGTTGCGGCTTGGGACAGGCTGGACAGGACGAGGGCCTATTCAGAAATTTTTCAGTGGCATGCCTCTTCTCCGTTGTGGGGGCTTTGCCAGCAGTTTTGGCAGTAGAGAGAGCTAGTTACACTCCGCTCCTGTCCTAGATACTAAATTATAGATTTTATATAGTTACTGTTATAAATCTTCAGAAAGTAGGACAAAGAATAGATAAAGGTGAGTGTGGGACTAGTATCAGCAACTTGACTGGGTAGAGAATGTGCATGAAGTTACCTTCAAGCATTCCTTTTGTAACTATAAACCCTCACACTCTCTCCATACACACTAGCTTAAGCGTGACTCAATGGGAAAATAGAATGCCTTAGAGTATGGGTCAGCATCACACTTTTAGCCAAAACATAAGAAAAATGTCATAACGCTTCTGGCGACCCCTAACCCCCTCACATCTACCACAGAGCTGCGGCCGCCATCACAGCGGAACTACAATGCACTCTCAACACCACCTTCAAAACAGGCACCTTCCCAGGTGCCAGGAAGCACGCAGAAGTCAGACCTCTGCTCAAGAAGCCCACAGTTGACCCCACCGACCTCAAGAAATATCGGCTCATCTCGCTCCTCCGCTTCGCGGCCAAAGTTGGAGAGAAAACCGTCAACAGGAAACTAACACGATTCATTGAAGAGAACGGCGTCCTCGATCCGTACCAATCCGGATTCCGAAGCAACGACAGTACAGAGACTGCCCTACTTGCCACCACAGATGGCATCCACACCCTCCTGGACCAAGGCCACTCCGCAACCCTCATCCTACCTGACCTATCAGCGGCTTTCAACACCGTTTCCCACCGCACACTAGTCGCCAGACTACACAACGCAGCCATACAAGGAACAGCCCTGAACTGGATCCGATCATTTCTCACCAGAAGAAGCCAAAGGATCAGACACCCACCCTTCCTCTGAGACCCCACAAAAATAACCTGCGGTGTCCCACAGTGTTCTTCCCTGAACCCCACCCTCTTCAACATCTACATGGCCCCCTTCGCAGACATCGTCCGACAACACGACCTCAACATCGTATTCTATGCAGACGACACCCAGCTCATCCTCTCCCTCACCAAAGACCCCACGACTGCCAAACTCATCTTCCAGGAAGGAATGCAAGACGTCACAGTCTGGATGACCAACAGCTGCCTTAAGCTCAACGCCGAGAATACAGAATTCCTCGTCCTCCTTACCACCCCTGCTACATGGGACAGCACGTGGTGGCCGACCGCCCTTGGAAGCCCACCTACCCCCTCAGACCATGCCAAGAACCTTGGCATCGTACTCGACTCATCACTGACCATGAACCGACATGTCAACGCCATCACCTCCAGCTGCTTCAACATCCTCCATATCCCCCGCAAGACCTTCAAGTGGATCCCCTTGAGTCAAGGAAGACAGTCACCCACCCACTCATCACCAGCAGACTGGACTATGGAAACGCACCCTTTGCCGGCATCAACAAGTCCCTACTCCTCAAACTCCAGACAATACAGAACACTGCCGCCAGACTCGTCCTCAGCATCCCCCGACATGAACACATCAGTCAATACCTATGAAGTCTCCACTGGCTCCCTGTGGAGAAAAGAGTCACTTTCAAAATCCTCAGTTACGCCTAAAAATGCCTACTCAACAACGGACCCAAATACCTCAGTGACAGAATCAACTTCCACGTACCCAAAATATACCTCCGATCTTCCAACCTCACACTGGCCGAAACCCCATGCATCCACAGAGCCAGAGCAGGCAGAAGATCCTTCTCTCAAATTGCCGCTAAGACCTGGAATGATCTACCGGCAGACATCAGATGCGCCACCTCCCTGAACACCTTCAGGAAAACCATTGAGACCTGGCTCTTCGGCTAAACAGATCTGCGAACCCCTCACCCTCCCCCCTCAGCGCCTTAAGACCCTCATGGGTGAGTAGTGTGCTTACTATTCCCTGATTGATTTATTGGCATGAAAACCACTGCAAAGCATATCGGGGAATCTCAATAACACCACTGTCAAAGATGAAAGTTCATAACATTGCCTGACTCCTTTTAGCTCCAAATAAAATGTGTCAGAACTCGCTTATAGGTATCCAGTGAAATGCTGTCCTGGGAAGACCCCTTCAGCAACAGATTAAAAACTATCCAAAGATGGTGGGTTGGGCCGTGTGTTATCAATGCCTTCGTGCATAAGCTGGCACTTGAGATACAGGAGCTACCTCAAGAGCATGGACAATGCTTGAAACTGCTTATGTGCCAAAAGCCAAGTGAAATCAGAGAACAAGTGCCTGCAATGGACTGTCTCCATGGCATATTTGAAGTAATCAGGGTTCCCAAGGCCTACATGCTCCGAAGATAACCCACTTACACTCAAGCACTGTTGGCACGGAAACTGTAAAAGGCAAAGAACAAGTTTATTGAGACCCCATGGGGTGGTGGTACACTCAAACAGCACCCTTTGGTAATGCAAGAGGTATCACACCGAACACCGGTATGATCCCGATTTATATACAGTTTTGGGGCAATAAAAGGTAGGCGGCACAAGTTAGGACACAATTATATACATATATGGTCATGTTTTGGAACACTGCCAGCTCATTGGAGGGGGCACAACTCCGCTGGTCAGTTTGGCGCACATTCCTGAAGGCTTACTGGTCAGTTGGGACTGCGCATGTGCAAGCTTGACCAGTACTAACAATAGCCTGTTGCTGGGCAGACTGAAGTGGTCAGTGGAACGGACAACGGACTAAAGGGGCACGCCGGCCACGAGGCCGCTTATAGTCTAAGATGGCTGCCGCAACATTCAAAATGGCGTTTTCATACATAGCCAAGTTAAGGAGGACAGCGTGTAGTTTCAGCTAATCGCTAACGCGGCCATGCCAATTACGACAGACGACCCTTTTAGCGTTTAGCTGAATCTACCTCATAGTGAACATAATCAGGATGTTCGTCCTCGATGTCTATTAACATTATTCGTGTTACTTCCTTATGAAGCATCATTTTGTCATGAGCAAGAGCTCGTCTTGATGGTATGCAAGCTGATAGACACATAGAACATAGGGCTGGGCCACATTGAATACATAGGCATATGAAAAACATTGCTCCCACGATTATACATAGAATCGTCAACAGTTTCCAGCCCCAGGTAGCAAGCATGGACCAGAACCATCCTGAAAGTGCCCAAGTTCCATTGTCCAGATGTATCTCAGCTGCGATCTTGTGGAGCTTGGATATGGCATCATAAACAGATGGAGAATTGTCCGGAATGTATACACAGCAGCTGCTTCCGATGATTCTACATGCCCCCCCACGATCAGCCAGAACTACATCCAACACCATCCTGTTTTGGAGCGTAACAATTCTAGAAATCTGTAGTTCCTCAGTGATGTTTCCCAAGGCAATGGCAGTGTCATTCGCTACAGCCTCAACAACACGTGTCAGTCGTCTTATTTTCCGGCTGTTCAGTGCAGCCCCCCGAAGGAAAATAGTCCCAAATTGAAGTCCACATACTGTTGCAAAGCAGTATCGGTTTGGTCTATGTCATCCAAGACAACAGTCCGTTTAACCCTATTCAGGACGAAATCATGATACAAAGTATAGTCATTGTGATACATTGGTGGGGCAATGAATACAGGAGGTAGCACAAACGATACATAGCAAGTGCCCAACCATCCCAATGGAAGCTGATGGTAACCCTTCGTTCCACAAATGAAGTACGTGTTTCGTGATGCTACAAATGAGATGCCATTCGGACTATCAAAAGTAAGGGTAGAGTTACATTCGCTTTTCCCCACTGCAACCGAACCCTTATTCCTAATACACAAATCGGCTTTAGTGGAAATAACATTAATAACATGTGCACTGGATACATTTACATTTCTCTGGTTGCTGTACACACGTGGGGCAGACATATTATCAGGCCTGTACTCCTCCCATTCAAATCGAGTACCCTCAGCCCGCGGAAACCCATCCTTATCATGGGTGCATACTTTGTTCAAACGGAAAAGCACCCCCCCTTTGGTTGGCCATCTCAAGGTAAAGAGGAGGGTGTACCAGGCGTTACATGATCCATTGTGCGAAAACGGGAGTGGAATGAGTGGGGTGCCCCCTCTTTTCTGGTGCCCTGGCAACATCCCACACACCCAGCAATTTGAGGTATTGGTCATATTATGTGTGTGATGAAGAATCTGAATAAAACTGTTATTCAGATAGGTTTGCCGATGTCGTTCTTCGTGATAGGGTAATGTAAAGTGAAAATGTTCAGATGGAGCCGGGGTAGACGGCAGCAAATGTTCACGTACAGGCACCACAAGTTCAACTACCCAGGCTATTACAGCTATCACCACAATAGTCAGAACAAAGAGAAAGGCACCCAATATTCGTTTATCTCGTGATGCCGTTGATTCCATAGTTCAGGAATACTCGTGCAAAGGTCTCAAATAGCACAAATTGTTCACAGAGTCTCAGATACACGTACGTGTATACCTAAAAAAAAAGAAAAATGCGGTGCTGAACTCCGAGGTAGCCGTTGTTTTTCTTCTCCGGGCCAAGACGGGTGTCGCTACACTGGCAGAACTGATCCCCCCCCCTTGGAATTCCCGGTTTCCGTTTCACAAACCTGGAGCGGTAACCAACCAGTCATTAAAAATACAAAAAAAATCTTCTTATCGAGGACGCAAGTTGTAGCGTTCTCGTCCGGCAACAGCGTGGTCCGGGAAGGCTCCCTCAACTTCGGCCGACGTCACAGCTGGGCTCTTTTCTTTCTCCAAAATCTCCTTGTAGTCGGTCAGCACAGCAGGGGTCACCAGATCCGGAGAGACACGGCGGCAATGTGTCGAATGCACCCACCGCTTCCTGTTGGTCACTCGTACAGCTGTTCGGGTTGCAAGGAGGACCTGTTCGGGGCCTTTCCACCTGGGCTCCAAACTGCTTGCTCTCTCAAACGACCGAATCATGACGTGATCCCCAGGACGGAGATCATGGCCCTCTCCAGTAGAGTTGTCAGGGAGCGCTTCTCGAACCTGCTGATGAATAGAGAGTAAATCATTTGTTAATCGTGCCAAATAGTCGTTCATCATAACACAAGGCACATCATGTATTAATCGCGGCTTAGGCACCCCCCAGATATTCATGGGGCGCCCAAACACCACCTCATAGGGGGTAAGGCCAGTTCGTGAATGGGGTACTGATCTAAGAGAGAGCAGTGCTAGCGGCAAAGCGTCTGGCCACTTCAACGATGTAGACGCCACAATTTTGGCCAGCTTAAGTTTCAACGTAGCATTGTACCGCTCAACCAGACCTGCCGACTGCGGGTGGAATACAGCGTGGAACTTCTGCTGAATCCCTAACCCCTTCAGTACATACTCCACAATCTTTCCGACAAAATGAGGCCCATTATCGCTCCACAGAAATTTGCAAACTCCGAAGCGAGGGAAGAATTCCTTAAGCAACACCTTGGCTGTTGTCAAAGCCGTATTGTCTTTCGTGGGGAAGGCCTGAACCCATTTACTAAAGGCACATACCACCACTAGGACATACTTCAGGTTGTTGCAGCGCTCGAGTTGGATGTAATCCATTTGGAGTACCTCAAATGGTGCAGAAGGTGGAACGAACCCTCCTTTCGGAGTATGGGTCCCCTTTCCGGGATTGTGTTGTAAACAAACCAGGCAGGTCTGCACTACTCTCTTCGCAGTATTAGCGATCTCAGGATGTTCCCAAGCTCGTGTTAACAGCCGAGTAATTGCAAGAGCTCCGACATGCGCCAGTCCATGTGTCATCTGGACCATCGCCTGCAAGTAAGCCGCAGGCAATTTCCATTTCTCCATGTCTTTGCTTCTCCAACAACCCTCGTCATCTAGTACCCCATCTGCTGCCCATGCCGCAAGTTCAGATTCAGTAGCTGATTTTTGAATGTCCAATATTTCTGCTCTAGCATCACTCCATCGCTCAGCTTGCGATTGTATCACATACATGGGGGAGCTAGTTCGGGACATAGCCGTTTGTCTAGCTATGCTGTCTGCAAAGGCATTTCCTTGGCCCACTTTATCCGTGATCCTTTTATGAGCACTGCATTTTACTATCGCTACTTTCTTTGGGCCAAGCAACGCATTTAGGAGATCACGCACTAGCTCTCCGTGCATAATGTGTTCTCCATGAGATGTCAGAAACCCACGCTCCCTCCAGAGTAGCCCGAAGTCATGTGCTACTCCGAAGGCGTACCGGCTGTCTGTGTATATGTTCACACATAGGCCAGCACTCAATTCGCAGGCTCTTGTCAAAGCTATCAGCTCTGCTGCCTGAGCCGATTTCTGTGGTATCCTAGCTGTTTCTACCACTGTCTTAAGTGTCGTGATCGCATAAGCTGCGGAAGTCGTGCCATCTGGCAGCCTTAAACACGATCCATCAACCCACAGTTCCCCATCCACATCTGGAAGTGGCGCATCCTGTAAGTCGACACGACCCTTTGTCTGTTCCTCGGTCAGGAAAACACAATCATGATGTTTTTCTTCCTGACCCTCCTCGGCCGGATAGGGCAATAAAGTGGCAGGGTTCAGGGTAGCGCATCTTTTTAGTGTAATATGTGGCGCCAAAAGTGTCAGCTCGTATCCTGTTAGCCGTGCACTCGTGAGGTATTGGGTCTTTGTTTGGTTTAGCAGAGCATCTACTGCGTGAGGAACTAACACCAGCAGTTTATGCGATAACACTATTCCCTCACTCTGTCGTATGGCCACTGCCGTTGCTGCTACCGCTCGAAAACACCCAGGCAACCCTCGTGCTACAGGATCCAAAATGGCAGAGAAGTATGCACATGGTCTCTGCTTATCCCCGTGTAGTTGCACTAACACTGACAATGCGCACCCATCATTCTCGTGTACGTACAATGTGAAAAGTTTCGTGTAGTCTGGTGTGCCTAACACGGGTGCAGAACAAAGGGCCTGTCTCAACTGTTCAAAAGCCTTCTGACAATCATCTGTCCATTCTAGAGGCATTGGTGTAGCTTTGGACAATAATGCTAGTAAGGGTTTTATGATGTGTGAAAAACCCATAATCCACTGTCTACAAAAAGACGTCAATCCTATGAAGGCACGTACATCTCTCTGCGTGCGGGGGACTGGTGTATCTAAAATTGCTTGAATTCGATCAGATGTTAATGCACGCCCCTCCTTAGACAACAGATGACCGAGGTAGGTCACCTGAGGTCTACAGTATTGGAGTTTCTTTTTCGAAACCTTATGATTGGTTTGCGCCAAAAAGGAAAGCAACGCAAGTGTACTTTCCTCACATTGTGCATAAGTGTCAGCAGCAAGCAGAAGGTCATCCACGTACTGGATGAGAGCAACGCCAGACTGCAATTTAAACGAATCTAGCTGCCTTTTCAAAGCCTGGCTGTAGATGCTAGGGCTTTCAGTATAACCTTGGGGAACACGACAAAATCTATACGATTTATTATTTAACGTGAAGCCAAACAAGTATCTGCTATCAGAATGAACAGGAATGGAAAAGAACGCATTCTTTAAATCAATTACGCTAAACGTGGTGGCCGTGGGTGGGACCAGCGTAAGCAGAGTCGTAATATCGGACACCACCGGGTATTGGGGAATGACAATTTTATTGATCTCTCGCAAGTCAATAATAAAGCGATAGACTTTGTTGTCAGTATCTCGTTTAAGGATCGGAAGAATAGGACTGTTGCAAACATTATAAGGGACCTCCTCCACAACCCCTGCAGAAATCAAATCCTGAACAATATGTGTCAATGCAAGTTCACCTTCTCTCGAGATCTTATACTGTGGTACTCGTGGTAGAGGGGCCCCCTCCTTAACAGTAATGTGTATTGGTGGAATATGCATCTCTCCCACATCCGTATCTGAGGTCGCCCATAACGTATGCGGCAGAGAGGCCAAGGCTGGAATATCTGAGATGGCGTAAAACCTGTCGGGGTCAGGATAATTGTCATTCAGGATAACCCTCACTCCCTCAGGAGCGCAACGTATCGTTGCTCGAAAATATTTAAGCAAATCAATACCCAGGATATTATCTGGTGTATGGGGTGATAACAAAAATTGACCAAAACTAAAGTATTTGTCAAGACATAGTGCAAGGGGCTTGGACAATGGGCTGGGGGAGGGTGTGCCATCAAACCCTACACATGTAATCATTTCGCCAGACAGGGGAGCCCTCGGAACCAAGTTTTTCGACAAAGCGCTACGTGTAGCTCCTGTATCAACTAGAAATTGATCAGTAGAACCCAGAATACCCGCTGTTACATATGGACCCTGCTGATCTACCGGCACTTCAACTGATTCCTTACCCCATCCTACGCAGTCCTATGCATGCACATAATCCTGATGCTCCACATTCTCACCCTCCGAAATCTGATATTGATTCCGCCTATCAAACGTGTTACGTTCATCCTGGCCACGGCCCCTCTACTCAACCCTTCCACGATCACTTCCGCCACCTCTCGCTCCCGCATAACCTCCTCTCGACCTTCCGCCTCCTCGACCACGCTGACTACGCTGTTCACGAAGTACCGGACAATCTTCGGCCCAATGCCCAAACTCCTTACAATAAGCACACTGATCCCCCGCTATGTCCGTACGACCATACGACGTATTTCCTTCACCTCGTCTACCTCTATCATTCCCTCTACCCTGTGTCCCCCGAACCTGCGCCAACATCACCTTCGTTTTCAATTCCTTCGCCTTTTTCTCTACACTTTCTTTAGCCTCCAATTCCTGCCGCTCATAGTACTGAGCCATAGTTAACAAAGACGCTGGGGTCGCCGTGGCCCAGGAACTTTCACTCGACTTCAATCGTTTTGCAATCTCCGGTAGGAGATTAGCCACATACTTATCTACAAACAGATGCCGACCCGTATCGTCTGTTAAAGATTGACCACTGTAATCATGGAATGCCTCCTCAAAACGTGTAAAGAAATCTGAAACTGTTTCATCGGGTTTCTGTTTACACGACGTTAGCATAGTCCAATCGATCTTTTTAGAGGGAACATGCGTCTTTAATTTAATCAAAATAGCTGCCGGAAGATCTAGAATTAACTGACAAGGCTTACATGCCGGTTCCCTATCTAAATCGGCAGCATTTATTTCTTTCCATGTGCCCCCCCAATATTGTTTCATCATTATTTTTACGAATCTGCCTCCACATATAAGGTGGTAAAATTAACCCAAAGAACAAATCTATATCCACAAGAGTCATCACACAGGACTAAATAGCCCCTTCCACCCCTTCATAAAATGCCGCCGGATTTTTTCGAAGATCAGGTAGAGAATTTTTCAATGCCATAACATCTGCTCTATTCCAAGGCGTGTATACCCAGTTATACACAAAATACCCTTTCGCATCCTTTGACAATTTATCATCATCGGTACCTTCCCCTTTTGGTGGAACATACAAGGGCGCGGCTTCACGCATAGGCATAACATGCAACGCAGAACTCTTATCTGAACCCCGGAGAGAACACTCCTTAATCTGCTCATCAGGCGCCGATCCGGCCTCCTTTTGCCTCCTTTTCCGCTCCTCCCGCAATCTGGTCGTTTCATCTCGCAATTGGATCAGTTGCTTGAATAGGTCATCAACGTCTGCAAGATCAAATAAACCTTTATCCAGATTCTCACGATGTACTGACAAAGCTTTAGGTTCTAACGTCTCTGAAAGATCACGATACGCGGCAACAACTTCATCCGCCAAACTAGACAAAAAGTACATTAATTCAAGTTCCGACCATTTACCCCTCTCTGCAATCACCTCAGACTGAGAAACACAGTTCTTATTCACTTTACGAGCCCAACTACGTAAATGTGCGGACCTCTCCGCAGTAAACCTGAGAGCAGATACACCTTTCTTTTCCGACTTATCCTGCCCATCATCTCCCGGATCTTCAGCTGGAGCCGTCGGCGAAACGTACGGAGGCGGTGACCGATCTAGCAATGAAAAATCATCAAATTCATTATTAAGGACAGGATAAAGCGGTCGGCGAATAGGAAATTGACCAGTCGTTTGCAATTTACGTTCCCGTTCCTCTCTCTCTTATTTCTCCTGAGCCTCCTTTTCCTCAAGCTGTAAAGCCTTATCCCGAGCAGCCTTGCGCTGCTCTTTGTCCGCCAAGGCAACTTCACGCTTCATACGCTCACGCACCGCTTTCTCCCACATTCGCACACAATCAAACATGTTTTGTCTAGACCTGCGTTGAAACAAACATTGCTCCACAAACTGTACTTTACGTAAATCAAATGACCCATGTAGAGGCCATTGCAATTCAGGATCGGCCTTTGTGTACTTATGCCATAATTTACTGTACATAATAGGGGGAAGGCCAAGTTTGATGTACATCTCGCGATTTGGTGTTCCCTCTGGGGGAGCCGGCTGTGCTTCCGCTAACCTAATTATGGTACCCTCTCCAAGACAGCACATCCCTCGGAGTGTGCTAAAAACAGGCATGTTCAAAAAGTATCACGAAAGCGTGACACCGCACAAAATGGCACTTACAGTACTTCACACAACTGTGCCGTTCAGAGGAAAAAAAACAAAGTTAGAGAAACATCTCTACATGCCTGCCTATGTGAAGTGCACTACACATATAAGTTCAAAGATCACAAATTCACAAACGTTAGCTAACTCAAGGCAAATCACAGATCGTAGGACTTCGGCAAGCGCCCGAGGACTACCTTACCGAACACAAATCATAGAACTTCAGTAAGCGTCCGAAGACTACCTTACCGAACACAACTCTTACCCAAATTCTCAAATATCCAGATTCCAACTGCCAAGGTCTTGTGATCAAATCAGCCAAACGGCGCTTTCCCGGCAACACAGACGATCGAAAACTCAGTCGGGGACCGGCGCCACCTGGAAGGTCAGATCGGAAGGAAAGGAAGAAACACCGTGGGAGCCAAGACTCGGGTCACTCGTGGCAGCGCGCGTCCATGGCGAGTTTCCAAGCCTTCGTCACGACCTCTCCTTCGGGCATCCGAGTCACCGATGAGTCCCTTCGTGGTCGCCAAGTTGAAGTAATCAGGGTTCCCAAGGCCTACATGCTCCGAAGATAACCCACTTACACTCAAGCACTGTTGGCACGGAAACTGTAAAAGGCAAAGAACAAGTTTATTGAGACCCCATGGGGTGGTGGTACACTCAAACAGCACCCTTTGGTAATGCAAGAGGTATCACACCGAACACCGGTGTGATCCCGATTTATATACAGTTTTGGGGCAATAAAAGGTAGGCGGCACAAGTTAGGACACAATTATATACATATATGGTCATGTTTTGGAACACTGCCAGCTCATTGGAGGGGGCACAACTCCGCTGGTCAGTTTGGCGCACATTCCTGAAGGCTTACTGGTCAGTTGGGACTGCGCATGTGCAAGCTTGACCAGTACTAACAATAGCCTGTTGCTGGGCAGACTGAAGTGGTCAGTGGAACGGACAACGGACTAAAGGGGCACGCCGGCCACGAGGCCGCTTATAGTCTAAGATGGCTGCCGCAACATTCAAAATGGCGTTTTCATACATAGCCAAGTTAAGGAGGACAGCGTGTAGTTTCAGCTAATCGCTAACGCGGCCATGCCAATTACGACATAGTCAGTCCACCCAGGATCAAACCACCACTACAAATGGAAGAACTTAGCCACACAAAAAAACTTCCATAATTGAATTTCATTGTCTAATTACCTTGTCCCATCCGATACCATGATAACCAGTAAACTAGTGATTGCAGATCTTTTCTATTTCTGTATTTCCTAAATGGCTGAACACCTGTATGTATTTTCTTTCTAAAACTCATCATGGACATTGCAAAGCCGAACGTCATCAAACTCTTTGAATACAGGTGGTCTGTTCGTGTTGACATGTGCATTCACTTGCTACTCCTATGTTATTGTCTATTCAGTATGGATCGTAGGTCCTCCTGCAATGATGCACTTGGGATCTCTAGAAGCACACGAGATAACCTCAGTGTCGAAGTCGACTCACATAACAACACTTCTGCTAAGAGTTCTCCTCCACTTTTGCTCATCATGGGCCTGTAACAATATTTAATAAATCTCACATCTTTTTGCCAGATTCTCTGTGGGTTTGCGAAGGGAAGCAAGTGTGATATCCAGAACTAAAATTTAAAGTGTATTAGTGAGATAGAGAGAGAGAAAAAAATAACGCAGTTTAATGGGTATGTCATTAAAACATAGACAAACACTGCAACTCAGTAAAAACCAATACAATTGATAAAATCATCAATCCTATAAAACTAGATGGTACAATTTCGCGATAAAATACAACTTAATTTAAAAAATGATTCCCGTATTTATTGCGAAATAAAAAACGTGTGAGCCCTACAGCTACGTCAAAGAAGTTCATATTCGACAAAACTGAAATCTCTTCCAACCTACACAATGTCCGATATCTAATAAATAAGGCTTTTACAAACTTGATTTGCACTCAGTACAAACAATCTATCAAAATATGGCATATAGACCACTTCTTTAGGCCACATGAACACACCCCAGTGGCGGCAGGCACCCATCGGGGGTGGAGAGGCAGCGGCAGGGGGGTGAGGTTACATTTTAAAAATAATTTCACTTACCTGCTTGCTGCATCCTCCTTGCCACTCCTCCTGGTTGCGGCTCTCCTTCTCCCGCCGCAGGAAGAGGAAGCAGCCTGAACTCCCCTGAACTAATCACAATGCTGCAATGCAGTGTTGTGATTGGTCTGAGCGCCTTGGATTGGCACTCAGATGGGGCAAGGGGGCCTGGGCAAGTTCTCCACTCTGGCTGTAATGCAGCCTAGGTGGAGAAGAGGGAAAATGCGCATGACTATTATGGTCGACCCGAGAGGGCCGGCCCAACAATCATTGCACACTTGGGAGTGGGGGCAAAACACTCCCCGGCTGCTCTGTCAGCCCTGCCTCTCCTAACAAAGCTGCCTCGCAAAAATCTAAAAATAAAATGAATATAACTAGTTAAAAGAAAAGGCCAGCAGGTACGTGAGTGAGACACATGTCAGTCATCGGTCTGCCATGTGACCGCCATTCCCAGACCTACTCGCCCTGTTAGGCGATCTTTGAAACAATTTGCAAGTGTGACTGCCCTTCCAAGAGCCTACCATTCAGCAAGACATCCTGTTGCCAGATTTAATGCATTCAGCTTCAGTTTTTTGATTTAACAGTTTAGTTGAAATTGTTCCATAGAAGTTGAAAGCTTTGAATTTTGCATATAACCAAATGCACGTGGCAATTATTTACGTAGTTGTTGGTCAGCCTTAAATTCTGTCACATGACTGAACTTATAATGGGGACCCCTTTACGATTAAAGGGTAAGCACTAACTCACTAAAGGAAAGCAGTTAAAAACCCTATTTATATTTTAAATAATTCAATAATAGCACATATGTGCCTATGCCACCTGCACAGAGGTCAGTCATTGACAAAGACCATGTTTTTCCCCCTTTGACCTCGTGAAAAGGATTTTCTTAAATGGCGGTGAGCTTAAGGGTCCCACTTGGCGAGTTACACTGAAAAACGCGACCTGCAATGCACTGATGTGTACTAGTGCATTGTGTGTTATTTACGAGTCACTTTGCTCGTTTTTAGTGTCATTTTAAAAAATTGTATTTTTCCATACTGTGTTGTAGACAGCATTCCCTCAGCCTACCTGCACGCATTTTCGCTGCATTTACACGGCTATTTCGGCCGTTTTGGGGCTTTTGAAGGGCTAGGAAGTCAGTTTGACGGCAGCCATCTTTGTGAGGGCAAGAGCGGTGGGAGCGCTCTAGTGTCCCTCATAAAAGGAGCCCTTTGCTCGTGCTCGCGAGAATCTTGGCGAGTTACACTGAAAAACGCGACCTGCAATGCACTGATGTGTACTAGTGCATTGTGTGTTATTTACGAGTCACTTTGCTCGTTTTTAGTGTCATTTTAAAAATTGTATTTTTCCATACTGTGTTGCAGACAGCATTCCCTCAGCCAACCTGCACGCATTTTCGCTGCATTTACACGGCTATTTCGGCCGTTTTGGGGCTTTTGAAGGGCTAGGAAGTCAGTTTGACGGCGGACATCTTTGTGAGGGCAAGAGCGGTGGGAGCGCTCTAGTGTCCCCCATAAAAGGAAACAGCAGTCTCCCGCGCTAGCGGTCGCGTTTGCGGGAGCGCCGTCCCTTGCGCCGGAGTTTGGCCTGAGTCAGCCCGTCTGCGCCCGTCCGCGCTAAGGTCGCGCAAGGCGCCAGGCGCCAGACCCTCTGCTATCTGGGGCTGCATATCTGCAAGGTAAGATGCGCTACTCTAAGCAAGAGTTATGGAATTTACAGCACCATACTTGCACCTGTACCAGGCGGAACCCTGCTCATATTCTGCACTCATTGCCTCACCCTTCCAAGTTATGTACATTTACTAAATCAAATTTAAAATCCCTTCAATCCACACATACTACCCTCAGAATGGGTCATCTCAATGTCAGATCGATGCAGAAGCATCATCTCGACATACATGACCTTCTAGCGGATTATTCCCTTGACGCCTTGTTTATGACCGAGACATGGCTCCATGATGACATGGACTCGGTCATCAACCTTGCCACCCCTATTGGGTTCACTACATATACCGTCAACAGAAATTCTAGAGGGGGCGGGCTTGCACTTATAGCTAAAGCGCACCTCGCCTGTCAATTAACTAAAGCTGACATTAGGGGCAGCGAAAGTGCTAGGTTCTCCATTAAAGCCAATCCTCAATTTTGCGCTACGGGCCTCTTGATCTATAGACCCCCTGGCGCGGACACTCCTTTTATTAACTCGCTCCTACAACACCTGGGCATTAACATCACTAAATCCTCCAACTTTACGATCATAGGCGACCTTAACCTACACTTTGACCAGGACACTGAACCTAAAATCTCCAACTTTCTGGCGGATCTCTCCTCCCTCCAGCTCAATCAACTTGTGAGTGGCTCCACCCATAGAGCGGGACACCTCCTTGATCCCATTCTCTCCAACATTGAGAATGGGATCGTTGATGCACCTATCCCTATGGTGTGGACTGACCACCATTTGGTGATCATGACAGCCCCTTGCAAATCCGCCCCTGTTTTGGCATATACCCCTCAAGTCCAGAAGCGTCCGTGGAGAAAACTCCGTTTGGGGGAGCTTCATAATCTCCTAAGGATTAATCCTCCTCCTCTGAGTGACGACATTGACCTAGGATATGATCAGTTTTGCCAATGGATAATCCAAGCTTTGGACTCCCTGGTCCCAGCTAAGTCGGTTAAAGCCCGCGTCCACGGGGCTAGCCCCTGGTATAACTCAGATTTAGCCACGCTGAAAAAGGAATGCAAAAAGGCGGAAAGAGGATGGAGGAAAAACTATGATGCCAACCTTAAGCATGATTATGTTCAACTACAGAAAACCTATCACCGCCAGGTCTGTAGAACAAGGGCGGCTTATTACGCCACTGAAATCAATAATAGCACTAATGTCTCTAAAACTGTTTTTAAAATTGTAAAAGATCTTACTGCAAAGAAAACCACCATCTCTGCTGTCACCTCTTCAGACCTATGTAATAACATGGCCAACTTTTTTACTGACAAAATAAAGAAAATTTACGAGACCTTTCCCCACTCCCCTCAGCCTTCTGTTATGTTAGATCCTAGCAGACCATGTCTGTTCTCCCTTCCCACACTAGAACGTGAGAGCTTCGATAAAATTTGTAAAAAAATAAAATCTGGCTCTCCGGCCGATTCCCTAAAACCCGAGACCTTCTGTGCAGCTAATGAGCTTATCACGGAACCAATACGAAATATTATTAACTGGTCTCTTTCTATGGCCAAAATCCCTTTTAAATGGAAGCAGGCATGGGTATCTCCCATTTTGAAAAAGCCCACTCTGGATCCTACCCTTCCTGAAAATTTTCGGCCCATCTCTCTTCTTCCTTGGCCAGCTAAAATCATGGACGCACATGTTAATACCATCCTTACCAACTTCCTCCTAACCAATAACATTCTGGATGACTCCCAACACGGGTTTAGAGCGGGTCACAGCACCGAGACAGCCTTGCTTAGTGTTACAGAGGACCTCCGTACCATTCTTGACACCGGCGGAACGGCAGCACTGATCCTGTTGGATCTCAGTGCTGGCTTCGATACGGTGTCACACGAGGTCCTCCTGATGAGATTGGAGGAAGCTGGAATTATAGGTACGGCCCTGGGATGGTTTAAAGACTTCCTTGCCAATAGATCCTTTAAAGTGTCCACCCCCCCTTACATCTCAAAAGATCACAACATTGGACAGGGGGTGCCTCAGGGGTCATCACTGAGCCCCACCCTGTTCAATGTTTACGTCCGACCACTAGCTGAAGTGGCTAAACAGAGTGGTCTGACGTTAGTATCTTATGCAGACGACACCCAGTTGGTGGTGGCTCTCAATGGCAATAACGGTCTGGAGGCTCATCACTTCAAGCAGACCCTTACCGACATCACCAACTGGATGACGGCAAATTTCCTCCAGCTCAATGCTGGAAAAACGGAAATACTGCTCTTGGGGAAAAACACCGCAGCCTGGGGCGGCAACTGGTGGCCGGATATTTTAGGCCAACCGCCTATGCCCAAGGATTGTGTAAAAAATCTAGGAGTCTGGGTCGACTCGGCATTGAAATTTACTCATCACACTAAAAAAGTCGCAGCCACCTGCTTTGGCATCCTGCGCAATCTAAGACCTACGCTGAAGTTCTTCAACTGTCACACCCGCCGGTTATTGTCCAAGCTACCATTCTCTCTAGGCTGGATTATGCCAGCTCCCTCCTATTGGGCGCTAATCAGGCGAAATTTGTTAGACTTCAGAGAGTGCAGAATGCTGCCGCCAGAGCGTTGGTAGGCCTCCCCCGCCACTCCTCAGCGGCGGGAGCTCGGAAAAAACTGCACTGGCTCCCGGTGGGAAAAAGGATTCAGTTTAAGGCACTTTGTCTTGCCTTCAAAATCCTTAAAACCGCCTCCCCCCTGATGTTGTGCCCCCTCCTGACGAAGTATATTCCTGGGAGGCTACTGCGTTCAGCAGGACAACATCTGGTGGTCATACCCCGTATCAATCTAGCCAGAGTGGGCGGTCGTTCCTTCAGCTCGCTCGCTGCCAAGCTCTGGAACAGCCTCCCGGAAACTATTCGTGGCATGCAGGATCTTCTGGCTTTTAGAAAAGCCATCAAAACTCTTCTCTTCCAGTAACTGTTCTCTTTTCTTCTGATATTCCCTTCCGTTTTTAGTTCTGCTCGCAGCGCCGGGACGCCCCTTTGCTGGGGCAGCCGAGCGCTATACAAATCCCCAATACAGTACAATACAATACAATACACTAGCAGTGTCACCAGCAGAGCAAGAGTCCTCCACACAGGATGTGTGTATGCGGCAGGAGGTGTGCATGCTCTGGAAGCTGACTGCATACATGCACAAACAGCAGCTGCTGTACTGAGGGCACCATTCCAAGCTTCCACCACGAGCAAAGAGCAGCAACTAGTTTATAGTGCTCTACATGAGTGCCCATGGTGCTACGAGCACCATTGCAAGCTCCCACCATGTGCAAAGAGCAGGAACAACAAGCATTGGCATAGCCAATAGGTCTCGCCTTTGGGACCTTATAGGTGTTTAGCCATGCAACACTTGTTGTTTTATACTGCTAGAAAAAAACACTTGCTAGCATATCCTTTTTGCCTATCTTCCTGATCCCTGTTCCAGAGGATTCTGAGCAAGTTCAGGGGGGAGCGGGTGGAACTAATCCTGGGTGTACCTCTGTGGTCAAAGACTTAATGGTTCCCCTTTATGACATATCTGTTAAGAGGGAAGATGTCCTCCACCTTGCCCATTTTGGTATGGTGCCAGAAAACAATTCTCAGAATGGCACTTAACAGAAATATCATGCCGTAAATATCTTTTACAAAATATCAGTTCATCAGACTTCATAAAAGAAAATCGACATCCATTTGGGAAAACATTTTAAATAAAATGTGGGATATGATATTTCTGATCGAACATATTTTTGTTAATGATATCCTGACATGCAGCTACACTTTCGCTCTTGACATGGCTCCACATGGCCCTTCATCACCATGAGAGAATGTGGATGTCAACTTGGCGAATACGGCCCTAATTATGAGTTGGCTGAGGTTTTTAGAACCCTGCAAAAACTCCTGCTTGTGCAGAGGTGGGAATTTCGAGGTGTGTTAAAACTAATTTCTGTGTGCATTTAAGTCTATACCCTTTGTTAAATTTCGCCAGGTCAAACCTGACTAAATTTAACAAAGGGAAAAGATAAGATATTTGCTGTGCCATATAGCGTATGGTGCAATAAGCATCAAGATCTACATACTATTTCCCAATAACTTGCATTAGGTCCAATATATCCCACCTGATTCTCAACCACGTTGAGTTAGATTTTATCCTGTAAAGAATAGCATGTTCCCTCACAGGGAAGGGGAGCTCATATTTAGGGCCTACGTTGTTAGTCGGCATTAACAAGGTGTTTTACAGAGATATCAATTGCCTTCTATTTTTCCAGAGAGCCTGCTATCATGAATGCACCCTACTTACACTGGGGGTTCATTATTCTCGTTGCCTCTGTATTCCCTCTGTCCTACGAAGGATTGAGATTTTTGGCTGTTTTGTATGGGGAACATCCTTTACCACGAATCTTTTACAACGCGGTACCGTTACCACGCAGGTTTTACAACGAAAGTCGTTACAACGACTTGTGCTGGAGGGCGCTGTAGGATAGGGAATAGTTTAATTTACTATCCAACACCTTCCCTACTATCCTGGAGTTGGAATAGTAAATTAAACTATTCCACTATCCAGCACCCCCCAATGCAAGTCGTTGTAACAACTTGCGTTGTAAAACCTGCGTGGTAACGGTACGCGTGGTAATACCACACGTTGTAACGACTTCATCCGTTTTGTACATGTGCTCCTACAAAGTGTCTCGGTTTACACTTTAAGGGGACAGATAGCCTTAATTGTATTGTCTTGAGAGCCATAAGATGGTATTCTTGGATGGATTCACACGTTGCTAAACTTATTTAGGGTTTTGAGCTATCCAAATGCAGAGTACGCTCTAGTGTCTTCCTCTGTCCCTCCTCTATTGCTGGAGGCTCTCAAAGCGAGCACTTTGTTCCCTCTAACCACACCCCTCTGCAACTTTTATTAGCTAATATCATCATCAAATGCACCATCAGAAATGTTTAGGAGATACCGGAAAGAGATTTACCACACATTCGCTCAGAGCAGCCTTGTCTTGCTCTGCAATGAATATTGAAAAAGGGAAATTTAGAAAATAATATTATGTGCTATTTTTGGCAAACAAGAATGATCTGTAAATGAGACCAGTGAAGAGGCAATAAATGCATATATATGTGTTACCTTTTGATTCTCTGTAGACTCCACATTAGAAGTCCGGCCACAAAAAAGTGTTAAAAATAACAAACAAAGCGATATATAGTCTAACTAACGTGCAGACTTTCGTAAACTAAATAAGAGTTTACTAAAGCACTTCTTTTGATCTTTTTTCATCAAGACAGCAGGGAGTTGATGTGTGTTAGAGACGGTTTTTAAGTGAACTTGACTGCAAGATTTTTGAAGTGTTTGCGGAGGAGAGCATTTGAATAATCTACACGGTGTAATTTACATAATTTATGCAAGGATCATTTTAGAATCGTAATTGCAATTAGCATGCTTTACTTCGCAGCGATGGATTGCATTTGAAGTGGAAGGCTGATTGTACTGCCTGTCATGTGCCCGCATTTCTAGTTTACTTCTTGCCAGTGCTTTGCTGCACAGGGAGACGACTCGGTGCTTGATGAAGTTCCCAAGTGAACTCTTAAAGATTTTCTTTTTTTTCTCGCAAAATCATTTCCCTCTGTAATTCAAAGTCACAAATCCAATCTTCCATACCTCTGCGGACCAGCGATAAAGCGGGCGGATGCAGAGTGCAGCTGGTCAAGAGAACAGGACTGCATGCTTGTTTGAAACGAAGCAAGGCTTCCCATCAACCATTTCCGAGAGCAATATGCCTTGAGAGCCAATCATGTCCTGTGAGGGTGATAGCGGAGCCGGATGTGTCACGCCGGAAATGTGTGTATCGGCCCGTGGAGAATGGATTACTCTGCTCATCTGCAATGTTAAGTAAATGCGTTACTGCATATTCTTCAAACAAGTTGAAGGGTTAAGAGGCTGAACAGAGAGGCAGTTTAACAAAATGGTGTCACATCGGTAGCACTCAGTGGAATATCAATGCGACCCACGGACTCACGTGCGCTAGGCATGCTGCATGAGTAATTCTGTCTGTGAGGTATATCAGTGTCGTGAATCGTCTCTTTTACTCTCTACCGTGCATATATAGCATAGCTGGGCAGCGCATAGAGCTGTCTCGTCTTTCAAAAGGTCAGGGCTGTAGGGATGCATGTTTATGAACCTTGCCCATAAGGTCCCATTTAATGAATTATTTAGGCGGCATTCTGCCTCCTGATTGACTCATGAAGCCCCGGCTTCCGATTTCCCTCGACCATTTCTTGCCTGGCTATCCTACACATCTAAGGCCACACCCCTTCCACAAGGCTTATTGAAGGCAACCACACATCCGGCACAAATGTGTTTTTTTGTTTGTCGGATGGGCAGTCTGTAGTGTTCTCTGTTAAAAAGACCCTCTGGGAAGCCAGTGCTCCTAATTAACCACTTATGTATGCTGTTGGAATTCTTGCATTCTAGAACCTGACAGCCCTGCGCGGTGGGGCTGTTGTCGTTGTGTGTATTGATCCGGCACTTTTCTATACCTGTGGGCTCTGGTGTAGTCAAACAAGCTGAACCACTGGTCGTCTGGACCTTTTATTATCGACTGAAAGTGTATTGTGGGAGCTATCATCAACACAAATATCAATTTACATGGAAACCAAATGGATGGTTTCCCAAACCCTGTTTGCTATCACACAATTACCTGCCATGTTTTAAGTTCCCCCTGTTGCATTAAAAAACCTGCCTCCCCAGTTCACAGACCGCTACACAGAAAAAGCTAGCAGAATCGGTATGCAACATACTTGCATGCGCCGTGGGGCTAACAAAAGCTCCTGCAATAAAAACTCAAGACATAGGAACATATTGCGGCCGACTATACACCCTGCAGATGAGAATGTGGATCTACTTTGCTTAAATCTGCTTGGATATATACTTGATTTAAATGTGCCCATCTAATGGACACTAATAACAGTAATGTACATTGTTTGTGTCAGACTTGTTTAAGAAAATCTGTTAATAATGAAAACAGATTTTTTAAAAAGAGGATGGTTTCCCAAACCTTAAATGTTTATTAGCAGATTAGTCAAAGTTACAACTTTAGTCATTTTGTAAATCAGTTTATCAAGGAAGCATGTATATCAAACGGATTATTCAGTTTGAAAATATGCATATAATGTATATAGAAATGCAAATCATCACAATGTAAAGGATGCAGTGCATAGTCAGTATTGGTTCCATAAAATACTTTTCCTATTGTAAATGAAGCATCAAAGATTAGCAAGAGGAAATCCTAAACGGAAGGTGTCATTCTTGATTGAACCAAATTAAGATTCATGTGGAAATGAGCAATAATGTTCAAGAAACAAGCTCAAGAATCAGGTATAGAGGAAGTCAGCATAGTTAATGAAAGGTTTTCTCTCAGAAAAGTAAGGTTAGGATCTGCTAAACTAATCTCTAATTTCTAAATTAATATTTATAAAACAAACAATGAGCTATTCTCCTAGTAAATTGATCATAAGTCTTCTTCCTGTTGGTTGGAGAAGGTGGGTGCGAGGCTGCCCTTTTACCCCATTCTGATGGCCCTCGCGGTTATCTGCTACTCTTTGGTGCAGAAAGGGAATTCCATCCTGCTGTGCTTCGACCAAAACCCTCCTGTGGGTTCTACACCTGAATCAAATTGGACTGCCTCTGTTCGTGTCCAGTGAGATGGACTGACCACGGGTGTACCCTAACTACGGGTAGGTCTCAGCTATCCAAAGGTTTTCCATAGTAACGCCAATGTAAATTCCAATATGCTTTCATATTTCTTAACTTTCATTGCTGGTGCCTTATTATTATTTAGGAGTTTTATATAGCGCTGGCTAGACCCGGAGGTGTCAGAGCGCTTTACATAGGGGAGAACATGAACAATGCACAGGTTACATACAATAGATACACAACTCTTGAGAAGTGCTGGAGAGGAAGTGATAAAACATAAGTAAACATAGCAAAGAGGAGAGGGGGGTCAGGATTAAGGCAGACAGTAGTAAGAAAAAAAGTTCAAGACCAGCAGACCGTCACCAACTAGGATACACCCGGGCACAGTCCATCTCACCGGCACAAACAGAGGCAGTACAATTTGATTCAGGTGTAGAACCCACAGGAGGGTTTTGGTCAAGGCACAGAAGCGCAGCGGGACAGACTTCACTTGCCGCGCCAAAGAGTAGTAGATCACCGAGAGTGCCAACAGAATGGGGTAAAATGGCCGCCTCACACCCACCATCTCCAACCAACAGGAAGCAGACGTACAATCAACTAACTAGGGGAATATCTCATTGTTTGCTTTGTAAATGTTAATTTGGAAATTAGAGATTAGTTTAGCAGATCATGACCTTACTTTTATGAAAGAAAACCTTTCATTAACTATGCTGACTTCCTCTATACTTGACTCTTGAGCTTGCTACTTGAACATTTTTGCTCATTTCCACATGAATCCTAATTTGGTTCAATCAAGAATGACACCTTCTGTGTAGGATTTCCTCTTGCTAATCTTTGATGCTTCATTTATAATATGAACATTATTGTATGGAACCAATACTGACTGTGCACTGCTTCCTTTACATTGTGATGATTTGCATTTCTATCTACATTATACACATATTTCCAAACTGAATAATCGGTTTGATATACAAAATTCTTTGAAAAAATTGATTTACATGCCTGGTTATTCCCAAAATCAGGATACAGCTGTCTCTCACACGACAAGACTTACTGGTCTGTATAAGAACCTATGCCTTTCTCTCATACCACACACCCACTTTATGTGTAATATGTTGCTACCTTACACCAGGAGCCTGTAGCAGATCTTCTGAGATAATGCCTTAGGGCGTGTCCAAGATGGGGTCGGAGTACCCGACAATGGCTTTATATTTTACTCAGCCCATCATAATAAGCTGGTAGGGCTTGATTATTTTTTTCTCAACTATGTTGGTGGGACAGGTGAGGATTGAGAGCCTCCTGTGGGTTTTGTCGGACCATAAACCTCTTGTGGTAGAACTCTCAGTCACAGTGGCTGTTAGGGATCAATCATCCTGGACTTTTGAGAGAAAGCTTTTATTTGACCAGGCATATAAGGACAATATGTCAAAATGGATTTTTTGTGAGATCAACAGGGGGGAAGGCGCCAGATGTTATAGTTTGGGATGCCTTTAAAGCCGAGGTCAGTGGGGAAATCTTTAGCATCTCTGTTCATCAGAAAACGACAAAGCAGGCCGAGATTCGTAGCTGGTACGAGCAACTAAGGGTGGCAGAAACTGAACTCATGAGCAAGGTGGTTGGGGGGACAGATATTCAGGAGAGCCGACAAGGAATAGCAATCTTGAAATCTAAAATCAATCAGAATTGTGGGGCCGATGTGGCAATGAAATTCATGCAACATAATACAGAATCATAGGAGCTGAGAGAAAATACAGGGAGGCAATTAGCCAAACGCATTCTGCAGACGGAAGTGAAAAATTGAATCTCAATTTTTAAAGACCAGGCATGACAAATACAAGAGACTACATCGGGTGTCATTAGGGTTTTTAAGGATTTCTAAAAGCAACTTTATACTGAAGAAATAACTTCTCCGCTAGAAGAGGATGAGAATTGTTAGAAATAGGGTCTCTGGTTGGCTAGAGTATGCACCTAAGCCAGGCATAACCGACCACTCTAGTCAGGGTTTGGAAGTTACACACCCATGATAACCCCTGCTCACCCCCTTTGTAGCTGGGTAGACCAGTCAGTCTTACCCCAGAGAAATGTGTAAAGCGTTTGTGCAACACACACCAGTGACACATTAGACACACAACAAAAAAGAGACCCCACAAAAGGTTATATAAAAATAGCCTTTGTATTATACATTTAAAAAAAACATTAGACCATAACTCACTTCGTAGCATGTAAAGCACATTAGACCACATCACATACATCACTGTCACTAGGCACTTGTGATTAAAATGCACATAAACCACATAGACCACCTTTCCAATATCAACAATCACTTCACCAGTAGGCTATTGTCATCAACATAACATCGTGCATTGGCAGAATTACTCCTAATATTATATACGTCACATGCCATTAGAAAATGTACATTTAATTGTAAAGAACCTTTATGGGTTGTTTCATATCATAAATCACGCCTACTGAACATACTCTGCAGGTCCTGAAATAACATAAATCCTAATTTCTGGGCACATGGGGTAGGAGGTGAGGAACCAGAAGAAATACCCACGTTGCCCAATTTACCTGTCCATACTCCCACTCCCCCCCTCTGGGCAAGGGCACCATATTCCGTGCACCCAATAAGTAAGAAGGGGGAAGGGTGCTCACTGTCCTATGTAGGGGATTGCTAGGTCACTTGCCCGCTTGCTTCGTGAGTAGGGTGAGGGGAGGACAAAGGAGGCCGAACTGGACCTCCATTGAGGCTTCCTGCCCACTAGGCTTACTGTGCAATAAAGAGCCACAAGCGTCTCCTGCGACCTCATGAGGGGAGCCACAGGGATTCACTTTCCCCTGTATGTTCCTGCTTGGGACTATCCGATACCTCTCAGTGTGGCCTCCCCCCTGCAATAGGCGGGTAGTGAAAGGGTCTTTTCCTTTCCACTGCCCGTCGGCCTAATGCAGGTGAGAGGTATCTGTTTCACCTGGGAAGCGTCCTCACTCTGTCCTGACCCAGGCTTCCAAGTGGCAGCTCTCGATGCTGTGTTCCACTCGGGGCCTGGGACCGCAGAGGCTGCAGTGCTGGTTGTTGGGGCAATGGTGGGGCTTCCTCCGGGTTTTCTCCTGCCCGGCTGTCACGTCCTCGCTTTCCAGCTCTTTCCCAGCCCGGTGTCTCACAAAATGGCCCAGGGCAGCGTTTTGTTTGGGGCTCATGCTCTGCTGAGCAGAGCTCCTTCTTCCAGCCGCCCTGCTGATTCAGTCCTCCTTTGTTGTGTTCTCCCTGGAGACCGTGCCACCTCTGGCAAACTCCATAGAGTGGCGGCGCCTGACCTCCTTGGTTGTAGCAACAATCCTCAATAGCACAGGGCCAATTTGTTGGAACCGAGTGCCAGGTTTGGCAGCTCTGCATTGCTTCTAGCGCTGCGTGACGAGCGCCTCGCTTTTTAAAACTGCCCGTTTTTTTCTATTTCTGTTTATTTTATTTTATTCTCCCCTGATCTTACCTGGGAGCTGGCCCTATACTTGCACCATAATAGGTCCTACACCGCTATTTTAGCGGATTCGGTTCTGGGGTGGTGGTGTTTTGCCTCGCCTGTCCTTTGGAACTTGGGCGCCATTTTGGGAAGGGCTTTTGACGCTTTTTGAGCGCCATCTTGAGCGTCCTGGTGGGGCGGTGTGAACCTCACCTGGAGGCCCTATTTAAACCAGTCCCCTTAGCGCAGCGGGATCGCGCAGCGGGGTTGCCCTCGCTTTTGCCTGAGTCTTGCCAGAGTCCTGCCCGTCTGCGCCCGTCAGCGTCCCGGAGGCGGCGGAGCGGTGTAGGACCTAGACTTGGCTGGGAGGATGATCTGCTACTCTCCTACGACTCTTCGGTCCTTGCAAATTACAACCTGCGCGTGTCGATCCGTTTTTCCGGGTCGTTTTAGGGGCAAACGGCTCTGCCCGGGTTGTGGCTGGTCGCCGGCGTATGCCCCCTCTTCCGATGTTCGGATAGGTGGGGACTGTGTGAAACATCTTTGCTTACTGCTCAACACGATATCAGTTGGCAGGCATGCCCTTGACATTTTCGATCTTCTTGTCAGGGAAAAACCTCTATGCCTTCTGCTGACCGAAACTTGGTTGGGGGAGTCGTCCAACCCGGACATCCTAGCGGCTATTCCACCGGATTATAACATCTTTCGCCAGGACAGAGCCAAGGGAAGGGGGGGTGGGGTGGCGGTGGTTGTTAAGAAGAGTGTGTCATGCTCTATTCTCCCCGTGGACACTATCGTAGGCTCTGAGTCTCTCGCCTTCACTATCAGGCTGTCCCCGCATCAAGCCCTGAAAGGGCTGTTGGTGTACAGACCCCCAGGACCTGTGGGTTCCTTCTTTGAGGACCTCCAGTCGGTCATATCCGGATTGGTTTTGTCTGCACAGCATTGTGTGCTGGTGGGCGATTTTAATTTTCATTTGGATATGGCTGAGGATTTGAATTCAAATAAATTGCTTGATATCACCGCCCCTTTGGGCCTTGATCCGTCCCTGACGGGCCCCACACATGATAAGGGACACACCCTGGATCAAGTGTTTTCATCGATCCCTCTAGTGGACACTGAACTTCTTCAGGTGCTCTGGTCCGATCACAGGTTGGTCAGGTTCTCCATACTGGGTGGGGAGCATCTACCCAGTGGCGCCCCCACCCAGCTTGGATTAGCCTCGAGGGCTTTACATAGAGTGACGCCTGAACTGTTAGCCCAGGCGTTTGTTGACCATCCTTGCCCCATCTCGGGCGACCTGGAGTTGGATACAGAGGCTATGCAGGTATGGCTGGCAGAGAGACTGAATGATCTAGCTCCTGTTAGGACCCCTCGACCCACGGCCAAGCGGCAGTCTGCGCCGTGGTTTACGGAGGCGCTGCGTATCGATCGAAGCCAGTGCAAGGTGGCCGAGAGGGCGTGGCGCTCTCAGTACAATGGGGAGGCCAGACTTGCCTATAGGCTGGCGGTTAAAGCCTACCATCGAAATATTCTCTGTGCAAAAAAAGTCTATCTTGCCAGAAGGATAGAGGCGGCCTCCAACTCATGCAAGGAGATTTTCACTGTGGTGAGGGAGTTTACGGCCCCTAGATCCAATCCGCATCAAATAGTGTCATCTGAGTCATGGGGCTGTGACCTCGCCAGGTTCTTTTCGGATAAGATCAAATCGATCCAGGCCTCCTTTCCAGAGAGGTCCGCTGAAGGGTTTTTCAGCATCGGGATGGGACTCGTTCCATCGTCTACGCCAGGTGTTGTTTTGGCTGAGTTCCCCTCTGTTTCCCCCGATGCTTCCCTTACGCTTCTGGCCAGTCTTAAATCAGGCTCGCCACTAGACCGTTGTCCGGCCAAATTTTTGGCTAGGATGGCGTCGGTGATGAACCCACTGGTCAATCCTCTCTTGAATTTGTCTTTGAGGGAGGGGAGGGTCCCGCGGTCCTGGAAAAGGGCCATGGTGATCCCTCTCCTCAAGAAGCCTGGATTGGATGCTGAGGTTCTGGCCAACTATAGGCCAATTTCCCTACTTCCGGCCCTGGCGGAGCTCACGGAGAAGCATGTGCATGGCGTTCTATCTAGCTTTCTAGAATCAAATGACCTACTGCACCCCTCGCAATCCGGTTTCCGTCCTAATTTAAGTACGGAGACGGCACTCTTGGAGGTGTCAGAGGTCATTAGGGAGACACTGGATTCAGGAGGCAAGGCCATGCTTGTCATGCTAGACTTGTCGGCGGCCTTCGACACCGTCCCCCATGAGGCGCTTCTCGCCAGACTTTATGACATCGGTCTAAGGGGGACGGTGTTCAAATGGTTTACATCTTTTCTTGAGGACTGCCGACAAACGGTCTGGGCCTCCACGTGCTCTGCCGAGATGCTGCCTCTGGGAGTCGGAGTTCCACAGGGCTCTGTGTTGAGCCCGACTCTTTTTAACATCTTAATGACCCCTTTGGCGGCACTGGTAGAGACTTTTGGGGCCCAGATCGTGTCTTACGCGGATGACACGCAACTGCTCTTCACGTGCAGGAAAGATCAGGCATTTGATGGAGAGAGTATCCGGGGGTGTTTGGGGATGGTCTTTGACTGGTTCCAGCGGAACAGCCTTAAGGCCAACTCCAACAAATCGGAGGTTTTGCTTTTCGGCTGCGCATCGGAGCCAGATTGGCGTGAGTGGTGGCCATTGGACATGTGTCCTCCTGCTCAGGCATCTCTGGTTGCCAAAAACTTGGGAGTCAAGTTTGACAACAACCTCACGCTTAGATCACACATTCTTGGTCTAACGGGCACTTGCTTTGGTATCTTGAAGATGCTCTGGAAGTTCCTACCTCTGCTTACAGAGGAGCATAGAAAGATCACTGTTCAAGCCCTAATAGGCTCTAGATTGGACTATGCGAATGCCTTATATTTAGGGCTCCCGGACTATCTGGTCCAGCGGTTGCAAGTGGTGCAGAACTCTGCGGCTCGGGCCATCTTTGGCCTTCATAGGCAAGCGAGAACATCCGGGTTGGTGCAGTCGCTTCACTAGCTGCCCATTCGACAGCGGATTATGTTTAAAATTTTAACCCTAGTACATAAAGCACTTTCTTGCTCGGGAGCAAGGTATCTGCAGAGTAGGCTCGCCTTTTATCGCCCGGTCCGCTCACTTCGGTCGGAATCTTTGTTTATGGCCGTGGTCCCTCGAGTGAGGAAGGCTCGCACGGGGGGTCGCTCTTTCAGTCTTAGGGCCCCCCAGCTGTGGAATTCCTTGCCTCTCGCCTTACGCAGTATTCCCAGTCTGTTCCTGTTTAGGAAGAGCCTTAAGACCTGGCTTTTCAACCTCTAGGGTGCTCCTTTTTCTTCTTTTTCCTCGGTCTCTGTTTTATTGTTGTTATGTTTTTTAAAATTGCTGAGCTGCCTACATAAAGCGCCGGGACACTCTTTTAGAGTAGCCGTGCGCTATATAAATAAAAGTATAACATAACATAACATAACATAACAATTCTGCAGAGGCCTTGCTGTCTATCAGTGTAGAAGCACTCCGGACACGCTTCCTGAAGCACCAAAAATCTCTCCTAATATACTTCCACTTTCAAGCTAAAGAAAAAAGATACCTCGCTCAATATGATTTATCTTGAAAATTGAGTGTAAGGACAGTCCAGTCCTTCTCCTACAGGTGCAGCAACTGCAGGCCAACCAACCCCTACAATATAAACAAGCATTGGCATAGCCAATAGGTCTCGCCTTTGAGACCTTATAAGTGTTTAGGTATGCAGTACAATATCCTTGGTGCAACAACATCAACTGTTGCATGGCTAAGCACATATAAGATCCCAAAGGCGAGACCTATTGGCTATGCCAATGCTTGTTTTCTTTATGTATGCCTGTGCTGCTTCAGTCCATTCAAACTGAACTAGAAGGATGAAAAGCAAGAATGCTTTTAGAATATTAGGACACACTGTGGCAATAAAACTAAAAGGGATATTGTAATGCAGTTAGTTTCCATGAATGATTCCCACGTGCGCTATGACATGGACTATATTCGTAAGGTTGAATCCTTGGTTGTATATCTGAACACCCCACTAAAGACAGGGAACACTTAGCAGTCACCTCATTCTGAATGACTGATTACTGTTGAACTGATTAGCAAGACAGGCACATATGCAGGCCTAGCCACTCACAGATTCTTTAATTTATGAGAAACAGCTCTTCTTAATTATAAACTACGTGACGGTTCTTTAAAATGCATTTAATGTCACTCACCAAGTCGCTGCCTATTTCCCTCTTCGTGGCGCGTAGCAGCCAATGTGCAGAATATGGTTTTAATTTCTGCAGAAACCTTTGAGTTGGATGTCTTTTGATGAGTCAGGTGTTTGATCTTGGGCAGTTTGTCCTCGGTGGTCAACAGCTAACTGCCTGAATGAAATGGATGTTTCTGAATGGGTTCATTCATGCGGTAACTCAGATACTGAGCAGCAGCTAGTGAAGAGATTGCCAAAATGTTAGAACGCTTCCTGCCGTTTCTGGGTTAACGCGCACTCATCCTGAGGCTACAACGTTCACGCCGAACTGTGTCATGTAAAGTGGCAATAAATCCACTTTCAAAAGAGGCCACGGTGTTCAGTACTTTTGCTATAATCGCTGCACCCGCGATTTACTTTTAACATTAAAAGTGAAGCGCGAGTGCCGCGATTATAGCAAAAGTAAAGAAATTAAAAAAACATCTATTTCTTAACTTTTGCTACAATCGCGGCACCGATGCTTTACTTAAAGGTAAAGCGCCAATGCCGCGATTGTAACAAAAGTAAACAACAAGCAAATGGAGGGACAGATGGTGGCTGCGCGTGTGCATGCAAGCTTGAGGCCACCAAAAGCCTGATGGTGGTACTTTTAAAAGCCACTTACAAATTGTCTCTCAGGGCAGCGCATGCGCTAGATCAGGCGAGACCTAAAAAAGGAGTAGTGCTGCTCACACAGCTCTTCAGCTTACTCCTCAACAGGCAGGCTACTTTTAGATCCAGCAAGGATCTTTTACTGAAGTATTTTGTATCCTTGAGAATTCTAACAGAAGACCAGCACACACACGCCCTTGAAGATTCTTCACAATCAGGATACCATAGCAGGGTCAAAAGAGTCAGTCATTTTCCTCCACCACAGACAGAAGCAGCAACTGCTGGCAACCCACTCCTCACACAGTCCTTCCGCTCTTCTTCTTGGCAGGGTCTTGTTCCTTGAAGTAATCTGGGTTTTTAGGTGTAATACTTATACCCCAAAATGTATTTGTTCTCTTCGTGGAAAGGGTCTCTGAACCCAGTTCAAACCAGTCCTTCTCTCACTGGTGCAGCATGACCACAGGGGGCAGAGAGAGCATTGTGTAAAAGGAGATACAGCCTTTTCAGACTTAAGCAAAACTCCTCCCACCACTCTAAATGCAGACCAGGTTTATTCAGCCCTACTGTAAGTCACCCAGGCAAAGCATGGCACACTTCAACCTCCCAGTGACCATCTAGAGTGAATGCACATCTCAGCTCCTGTCACTCACACACCAGACACTGACTACATAAATGGCCAGAGGCGCACAGAGTGGTAAAGTAAGAAAATGCTCACTTTCTAAAAGTGGCATTTTAAAACACAGGATTTAAAAACCACCGTTACCAAAAGTTGTGTTAAAAAATTATCAGTTCAAAGAGTGTAAACTTAATTTTCCTATCTTGTCCCTATGGAAAGTGATATGGTACAGTGCAACTCCTATGATAAACCTTTAGACAGATAGCCTTTCAACAGTGAAAAATTAGACACAGTATTTCACTATCATGACATGTCTCACACACACTAGTGGAAGTCCAATCTTTCACATACACTGCATCCTTCCCATTGGAGTACCTAGGGCCTACTTTAGGGGTGCCTTACATGTAAGGAAAGGAAAAGGTTTGGGGCTGGCAAGTGGGTGCACTTGTCAGAGCATCGTGACAGTTTACAACTGCATGTGCAGACACTACAGTGGTAGGTTTGAGATACATTTACAGGGCTACTCATGTGGGTTGAACAACCAGTGCTGCAAGCCCACTAGTAGCATTTGATTTGCAGGCTCTGGCACACACTTTGCACTTTACTAGGGGCTTGCCAGTAAATCAAATATGTCAATTATGGATAACCAATCGTATCATAATATCCACAGAAAGTATATGCACTTTAGCACTGATAAACATTGGGAAACTGCCCACAATCCCATGGCCAACGAAAACAGGGTCAGAAAAATAGGAGGCAAAATGCAAAGCATTTGGGGATAAACCTGTCAAAAGAACCAGGTCTAACAAGAATTATTTTAGGGATTTGGTCATGGCTAAGGTCACAAGCGAACAAAATGCAAGCCTGGCATCCACGATAACCTTGGAAGAGGTAGAATCAGCCATACATTGTTTATCCACAGGCAAGGCCTCTGGACCCAACAACATTTCATTGAATTTTTTAAAAAAAATTCTTCCAGGTACTGCAACAGGATAAGTTGCAAACTTTCCCACAGGCTCAAGGGGGGGATTCCTACTTCTTGGCGAATGAATACCATTGTGGTGTTTGAAAAAACAGGAAAGCAAGAAATGGTACCTGTCTCATACAGACCAATCTCTCTCATTAATTGAGATGGCCAAATCTATTCTAAAATACTTGCTTGTCGACTGGGGGAAGTCATTGTTCCTCAAGTGTCAAGTCGCCAACATGCTTTTATTCCATGTAGAAGCACAACAGATCATGTTCGCTGGGTCATAGCATTATTAGATTGCGCACAAGCAAAAACATTACAGCTGGGGATAATTCTATTGGACACTGAGAAAGCGTTTGATCGCGTTTCATGGCTGTTTCTGTGGTCAATTTCTACAATGGAAAGGGCTTTGTAATAATTTTATCCGGGCAGTTAAAGCATTGTATCATGGACCCAGGACCGTTATTCGATTAATGGGATAACAGTCGGAGGCATTTCACATTACAAGGGCCACTACACCCGGGTGCCCCGTGCTACCCACTATTATTCGCTTCATATACTGACCCTATTTTGGAAAAACTTCAGAAATATAATATCTGGAATACGTTGACGATAAAGTGGTGGTTACTAGCGATCTGACTACTGCACTTTTTGAGATCGAGACCCTAGCCACGCAGTTCAGGGCTTGGTCAGGATATAAACTAAATGTAAAAAAGAGGCAAATTTTGTTTACAGAAAGTTCGCAATGTAGAGACCCACGGGTAGCTCCTGATTTGGTCCATCTTGGGATAAACACCACAGCTGCCCTGAATTAAATTGTAAGCCTGAACATGGCTCTGATACTAGATAACACAAGAAGGGAGCTGGAAAGAACGGATTACCTCCATCTTTCACTGTTCGGCAGGAGCCATGTGTTGAAAAGGTCACTTTTACCTTAAGTATTGTATGTTTTTAGAACAATTCCTTTAGAAATTAGCTTGTTTTGAATATCAAGCTTGGAAAGGATTAGCTTTAGGTTTTTATGGAGCTATCGCAAACCCAGGGGGGCATCTGAATGGTGATCCTGCCAAGAGAGCGTGGCGTGTGGGCAATTCCCAGCCATTCTCTGTATTATTGGGCATGCATGCTACAACACATGGGTATCCTGATCTCTCAGGTCCCCAGAAAAGATTAATGAAGCAGAGAAGCTGACTATTTATGAGTTAGTCTTGAGAAGTGAGGTCAGGTGTTGCCTGGTCAAGATATTAGAGCCCACCTACTACAAGAAGACTAGATTCAAAATATTAAAAGCATTATATAGAGTCTGGATACAAGTAAGGCGGAAATTTGAAATTCCTAAATTAAATATTTATTCACCAATAATGGCACCAGTAACTCTTCCTTCAATATTCCAGAATGAAGTAACATTCAGGTGGCGGAAGAAGAGACTAAAATCCCTGGGAGATATGTATAAAGATGGGCAGCTTTGCTCCTTATTAGAATTACAGGAGGTATACAAACTAGAAACGGGAGACATTTTTAAATATCTACAGTTGCAGTTCTTCCTTCCCATAAATATGAAAGATACAGAGTCATCTATGAAATTACGACTATTTGCAGCAATGAAAAATAAGGTTTGGATAGGTAAAATATATGAGATATTGTTCCAAGGACTTCCTGATGATGTTGAGGAACAAAACGCGAAATGGGAAACCAGATTTGGAGTAGAGGAAATTTATATTCGGGAGTCATTGGAATTGGCAAATAAGGCTTTAATAACAGGTAGTCTAAAGAGTCAACTCTTAATGTCAATTTTAGTCTGTACCATACACCGCAGGTTGCAAAGTGGGGCAGCAGGTTGGTGGGAAAATGTAGCAGGTGCAGCCAACAATCAGCCGATAGCTGGCATATGTTCTACTCTTGGATGGTGCAGTGAGCTAAAAAACGGTGATGGATCAAGCCCTGATCTTTGGACTGGGTAAGAGTGGTCTGCTTAATTCAGGCACTCTGTTCATCACCACCCCCTTTTCTGAATCATTTTGTCCACCATAAGCGTGGAAGGGTATACTCAGATGTGAGTCCCTTGCTCATTGCACCATCAGGATTCAAGCAAGCCGGGCCGACGAGGCTGTAATGCCAGAAACCGGTCCCCGGTAGCTTGTTTCCTTCCCAGTATAAGAATTGGCTTGGTAGTTTGGTTTGCCCTGTTCCCATCATGCACTGGGACAGGAACAGACTGATTTGCATATAGCCAAGTTCTGAGCTGGGATGGTGCAGTGAGCTAAAAAACGGTGATGGATCAAGCCCTGATCTTTGGACTGGGTAAGAGTGGTCTGCTTAATTCAGGCACTCTGTTCATCACCACCCCCTTTTCTGAATCTACTCTTGCCCCAGCATAGATATTTTTCTTCTGGACATTAGTGGATTTCGGGGGAAGATTATAGGTACACTGATTTTTATTACTCCTGTTCTAATGATTCTAGGAGTACTAGATAGCACCGTTACAAATGGGGGTGGGGTCGCACACTACTCACACACCAGCGGGATCGCCCCTAAGGACTGTGGTAAGTGTAGTTCGTGTTCCGCGATGCATCTTCTTTCGATTCTCTGCTATGTTCGCTATGTTCGCCATCCCTGGACATGTGTTTCGGGGTATTTACCCCTCATCAGCAGGAATTAGGCCGTGTTCTGGGGTTGCCAGTGGCTGCCAAATATTGCCAGGTTTAGTACCACTCAGGCGCGCAGGTGCGGGATCCCAGGCTCGTCAGCCAACTGCTCGAGGGAGCTTTAACATTACAAATGGGGGTGGGGTCGTACACTACTCACACACCAGCGGGATCACCACTAAGGACTGTGGTAAGTGTAGTTCGTGTTCCGCGATGCATCTTCTTTCGATTCTCTGCTATCTTCGCTATCTTCGCCATCCCTGGACACGTGTTTCGGGGTATTTACCCCTCATCAGCAGGGATTAGGCCGTGTTCTGGGGTTGAACACGGCCTAATCCCTGCTGATGAGGGGTAAATACCCCGAAACACGTGTCCAGGGATGGCAAAGATAGCAGAGAATCGAAAGAAGAAGCATCGCGGAACACAAACTACACTTACCACAGTCCATAGGGGCGATCCCGCTGGTGTGTGAGTAGTGTGCGACCCCACCCCCATTTGTAATGTTAAAGCTCCCTCGAGCAGTTGGCTGTCGAGCCTGGGACCCCGCACCTGCGCGCCTGAGTGGTACTAAACCTGGCAATATTTGGCAGCCACCGGCAACCCCAGAACATGGCCTAATCCCTGCAGATGAGGGGTAAATACCCCGAAACACGTGTCCAGGGATGGCGAAGATAGCAGAGAATCGAAAGAAGATGCATCGCGGAACACAAACTACACTTACCACAGTCCTTAGGGGCGATCCCGCTGGTGTGTGAGTAGTGTGCGACCCCACCCCCATTTGTAATGTTAAAGCTCCCTCGAGCAGTTGGCTGACGAGCCTGGGACCCCGCACCTGCGCGCCTGAGTGGTACTAAACCTGGCAATATTTGGCAGCCACCGGCAACCCCAGAACACAGCCTAATCCCTGCTGATGAGGGGTAAATACCCCGAAACACGTGTCCAGGGATGGCGAAGATAGCAGAGAATCGAAAGAAGATGCATCGCGGAACACAAACTACACTTACCACAGTCCTTAGGGGCGATCCCGCTGGTGTGTGAGTAGTGTGCGACCCCACCCCCATTTGTAATACTAGATAGCACCGAACTGAGTTAGGTGGTAAGAAGGAATCATATTTTCTATTCTTAGCTATGGTGATAGCTCGGCTATGCATTACTTTGCAATGGTTAAGCTTGGATCCTCCAACATTGGTAAATTTTAGAACAAGGATGCTGGCTATTTATAATATAGAAACCCCTCTGTATAACTTTAATATGCCAAAGGAAAAAGAATATGGGACGTAGGATATGGGCCCCCATCCCTACTTGGATGAAGGATAATTAGATGAAAAGAAAAGTGGAGGCTTGCCTTGGGGTGGGCAAGAGTTATCCTTAGAGAAATTCTATCTTACAATTGCAATTTTGTATCTCAGGAAAACACCCAAAATCTGTTGTGGGATACTTGTGCTCACTTTTAAGGCAGAGGTCTTCAAACTGGGGGCGGCCCCACTTAGGGGCGGGCTTAAGTGATCTCAAGGGTGCACCAGTGTCTGTAAAGAGAAGCAACATGTTTTGTTTTTCAGCGTTAACAGCATGAGCGGCAGTAAGCCCCCTTTTAATGGGCCTTCACTAACATCTTTAGACATATATTTCCTGACTGAGAGTATGTGTAATAAGGAGTAACAGAGCTTGACTGCAATGTTTAAATATGTTTCAACATATTTGAACATTGCCAATATAGCAATATAATTGTGAATAAATTGAGGGGGGCCTGAAGATTTTAATTTTTGTACAGGGGCACAGCATTAAGAATTTTGAATACTACTGTTTTAAGGGGTAGGATGAACATTGTTCTTATAAATTTCGAATTGTGTGCTTTTTTGGAATTTTAATTACACTTTAACACTTTATGGATCGAGAGCCACTTTGAACTTTAGGAATATTTGGAAAACCTGCTGCTGAATGCGTATACTCATGTCTATGTATTTGTATGAATATATACGAATATGTTTGAATGGCTATGTGTATATTAAGGCTGTATAATGAATAATCATCTCAAATCTACTGTGATGAGTGCTATAGACATGTATTATGTGATTTCGTTAAGAATTGAATAATAAAAGAAAAGAGAAGACAGAATTCCCAGAAACTCTTTGCTAGTTCTGATAGAGGTCTGGATTAGGTGCCACTCAACAACTGAAGTAACGGATCACGGTGATATTTTATATAGGCAGGGAGAATCGAGCATTATACTTTTTTTTGCTAGGCTTTTTATTGCAAAGGAGCCTGCAAGCATTTCTAAACAGATTAAATGCAATCTGGACTCCTTGTGAGATAATGTACCCCTAGTTGAGATTGGTCCAGATTGATCACCCCAACCTGTCAGGCTTGCATCAAATTCTAACACAAAATTGGGGTTGATGCAAAGATAGTTCTGCCTTTCCAGGCATCTTAATAGTCTATCCACCAATGAAGCTCTAGCTACGATTCTGGATCTAAGTGGATGGAATCGGAGTAGGGCAGACCTCGGATCTTTAGTCCTTGAAGAGCCTGATAAAGGACCGGACCTGGGCAGATATACTGTTTGAAGGAAGACAGGAGAACCACAATTCTTGCTAGAGAGCCAAGAGAAATGAAGGGGCTGTGAAGAGTTTAAAAAATCTCGGAAGTGATCTTCTTGTCTTTTTTCAAAGGAAGATGAAGGGTGGCACTGGAAGAGTTTATCGGCAAACCTAGAAACTCTTTCTGAACTGGTAGAATGAGAACTGATTTTTCTGTGTTTAATAGAAAACCCAACTTTGAAAGAAGGAAACACATGAGATGTAGATGATGTTTTAGCATGTGAAGGTTTTGGCACATTAAGAGAATGTCGTCTATGTAAAAGATAAGCCTGATACCTTGAAATCTGAGACGTGCAACCACTGGCTTCATCTATTTTGTAAAACACCACAGTGCTGAAGAAAGACTGAATGGCAGACAGGAAAAATGATATGTTTGACCCTGCCATTGGAAATGAAGAAATTTCCAGTGACTGCGATGAATGGGCATTGTAAAATACACATCATGTAGATTAACCTGTCCATTCAAACACATTGAAGCAGAGAGTCCCTGAGAAATAATATTGTTTCTATCTTGAATGGCATTAAACAACAAACTGGTTGAAGATTTTGAGATTTATTACTGGTCTCCTTTTTTGGTTCTTCTTTTGTACTAGGAAAATGAAGCTAGACAATCCTGAAGGGTCTGGAGAAGAAAGTTGGATTGCTTTTTTTTCTAAAAGTGATTGTATTTCTTGTGGAAGTGAGTTTGACATTTTGGAGGAAAACTTTGGAGTGAAGGAACACATTTTGGAAAGGCTTTGCGTAAAGCTCTATAACCTGAACCTGAACTAAACTTAGATCTGAAGGGTCTGAAGTTATCGACTGGCATTTTGAACGAAAATATTGTAGACAGTCTGCAGCAGGAGTTTGGCCAGAACAAGGACTCACCTAGCTGAGAGTTGACTCTGTAGCTTTTTTACCATGACCCGTTACCCTTTACCTCTCTGGGGGTAGAACTGAGACTTTATTTCTTGATAGTTGGAATAGTAGCTTCAGTTGAAGGATCCTCTTGATTCCTGGTTACGGTAGTTATAGCTGGTAAAACGGCTCCTGCCTCTACTCACCCATGCAAAGTCCCACTATTGTAACACTTTTTAAAGTGATTGCTGGGCCTTGTCTCACTCTTATAATGAAAAAATTGTACTGTCCCCAAAAAATCCAGTATCAATGATTCAATGTGATTCAATTGTTCAATAGTCTTTTATATCAATTCAAATTCCAACTTTATTCATTATTTCAAAAAATGCTTTGTCCATTCAGCCCAGCCAACGTGTTTCATTCCTTAGGACTTCATCAGGTTTGTGCATTGCATCATTTTCAAATCTCTAAATGGTATAGGATCTTCTCCTCAATCCAGTATCTTCGTGAAGAAACAGTCATGGTTGTGGGTGGGATAGTACCCCCTGTTATTTCTTTTCTCCTTTGTGCTCTAAATTCACAATGCTACGGGACAAAACATTTTTGAAATAATTAATAAAGTTGGAATTTGAATTGATTTACAGGACTCCTGAATAATTTAATCACATTGAATCATTGATACTGGATTTGTTTGGAACAGTAAAATGTTGTTGATCAGTAGAGTGAAGCTGTTGTGATTATAACATACGCTCCTTTTCGGTTCCTGAAATTAGAAAAGAAGTAATAGAGCCAAGCGAAGCCTTAAAAAAAGGTAATTATCCGCCTGTTCAGTGGGAAACCTTTCTGTGGAATTGGGATGAAGAATGAGACTGGTGTTGAATATGGGCCTCCCACCTGCATTAAGGACAGTTTTGGTTACAGAAATATTGTAGCTAGAAGAAAGAGATTTGGACTTTTTAGGAGGAGGGGAAGAAAAAGGATCAGAAACCTCAAAGTTACCATTGCCCTCATCCGCATAGGCATCCGCCATGTCGTCATTAGTGTCCAGAATTGTAGAAACAACTGTTTTAGATGACTTCACATGAGTATTTCTGGGCTTCTGTTTGCACCTAGAACGTATCCTAGCATTTCTCTCCTTGCTAGGAGGCCTGTGAGGAAGCACTTCTCAGCTGTGTGTGAGGAAACTTCACTAACCATAAGTGCAGCTCCAGAAAAAAGGGGTAGTTAATTGCACCTTCCTAGACAAAATAGGTAAAGTGGTGGCATTAGGTTTTCTGCTGTCCTCTGCAGAATGGGCCAACAATGTCTTCAATATTCTATTCATCACACAATTTTAAATAGTTTTAGTCATTTTATTCACAGACGCTGCAACAGCCTACTCATGAATGAAGTCATTTGATTCATTTAAAAAAAATCTCACCACTGTCTACATTGGCCTGCAACAAAGGAGAGCTGTGTATCTCCATAATTAAAACAAGCATTGGCATAGCCAGTAGGTCTCGCATTTGGGACCTTAAACGTTTTTAGAAATTCAGCACAATATCCTTGGTGCAACAACATTAAGTGTTGAATGGCTAAACACTTATAAGGTCCCAAAGGCAAGACCTATTTGCTATGCCAATGCTTGTTTCGAATGAGTGGCTCTTGCAGGTATGCCACTGTGAGGTAAAGATGCTACACGTCCTTTTACAGGAGCCCCTGTGACATTGCACCTCTTCAAAATGTATCTTGGGTCTGGTGTAATACGTGTAGCCCCTATTCCCGTCTTCCCGCACCCAATCCATCCTTAAATGTCCCATGTACAGCCGGGGTTGACACTCCTATTACCTATTACCCCTGCCCTCCAGTGACACTTTACCCGTCACGGGAGGTGGTGGATGTGGTGGTGGTGGACATGATGGTGGTGGTGGACATGGTGGTAGTGGTGGACATGGTGATGGACGTGGTGGTGGTGGTGGAAGTGGTGGACGTGGTGGTGGTCATGATGCTGGACATGGTGGTGGTGGATGTAGTGGTGGTGGTGGTGGATGGGGTAGTGGTGGACGTGGTGGTGGTGGATGTGATGTAGTGGTGGTGGATGTGGTTGTGGTGGACGTGGTGGTGGTGGATGTGGTGGTGGTGATGGACATGGTGGTGGTGGTGGAAGTGGTGGACATGGTGGGCGTGGTGGTGGTGGATGTGGTGGTGGTGGTGGAGGTGGTGAAGGTGGTGGATGTGGTGGTGGACGTGGTGGTGGACGTGGTGGATGTGGTAGTGGTGGTGGACATGGTGATGGATGTGCTAGTTGAAGTGGTGTGGTGGAGGTGATGGTGGATGTGGTGGTGGTGGACATGGTGGTGGACGTGGTGGTGGACGTGGTGGTGGAGTGGTGGTGATGGACGTGGTGGTGGTGGTGGACATGGTGGTGGTGTTACACAAACAACAAAGAACCCACTGCCATTTTACAATTATTCCTTCACCAGCCACATAATTTGAAAGCATCGCAATACAAAGTTTAAGCAACAAATATCTGGGCTGAGCGAAAAAGACACTGGCTGAGGGCAGAGGAAACCATCTGACAGATACGTCATATGCGTGTCTTACGGAACGATGCAAAAAGAGGGCGGGCGTGTTTCCATGACCTTTAAAGATTTTAAACTGTGCACTGCGAGTTCAACCAAAAGTTTTTTATGTGGATGCCGTGCTCCTGGGATTATTCCCCGCTCGGGAGTAAGTATAAAACACTGTGGATCGCACTGTCACAAACCATGTGAGAGTGTCTCCCAGGGTATTGGCAATGGCTGCTGAAATCTTCAGCTCAATTTTTTCAATAAAGTTTGTCAATAAAGTTTAGTTATAAACAAAACAATCTTCCTTTAGTTTTTCCATCAAGGTATTTTATTCATACTTGGAATTTCTATCAGTATTTTTGCTTATCTTCATAATGATGATATTTCAATATCATATGTAATTAGTTCTTTTAGTTTTTCGTTTTTCAATCATGAAATGAATTTAACAATCCGTGAGTATTCCAATGCATTTCGCCCAGCGGGCTTCATCAGGGAAATCTACAACATGAAAATATATCTATCACCAATCAGTAATCACTAACATGTTACATATCATGCATAAAAACAATATTCAACACTAGGATACAAATAAATCTGATAGAGTTCGTGTAATGTGATCATACCAGTTATAATCCATATCTAACGAAAGTTCCTCATATGTTATTAATAAAGGACATTTCAAAAACGTGTTTAGATCCCTGTAGCTGTTAGTTAAAACATGGTACACCTTCGTATTTATCATGACTGATCTTAAATTCACTTGTGTGTGTACCCGTGAAATTACACAGCAGCCTGATGCTCATGGCGACATTGATGTGTAACGATTTAAAGAAAAGGTATGTAGACATATATATTTAAATATTCTCATGTTTAGTTGCTGAAGGTTCCATGTAGGTTATAAGATTTAAAATGGCCTTAAGGTGTGCACTCTACTCTGACTTGGCGCTTCAAAGTTCGAGAAATCAATCGCTTACGCGCACGTTACAAAAACAAAGCATGTTGTCAGCTCTAGCGTGGGTGTTATCTATTCTTACCCGGAGACTTCATAAACTCGCGCCTGTTCTTCCGTGTGGGTCTATGGCGTGCACCGTTTCTTCTCAAACCGATAGCGTGTGACGCGCTAACCGGAAATACGTCTATTAATACTTTCAGGTATTTAAAGGGACCTGCGCGCTATTATGTGGATTGAAACAAAATATCCCTAATAGTTACTCGTAACACTCTAATTTCAACTCTATTAATGCATGAATACGTTAATGCATGATCGTGTGTCTTTTAAGTAACGCAACTCGTGTATAAAATACAAACATAACATTTAAATATGAAGTTTAGTAATGGAAGCATGTATCAGCACAAGTCCTTCTGTTACAGATAACAACTATATTCAACCCTTTCATTGATTCCGTGTGGGGTCAGGCTCTGTAAATAAAATATCCAGTAGTTTTCACGCTTAAGCAAAGTTTTTTTGTTGTCTCTGTCCTCTTTTTTATCTACAATTTCAAGTATGCAGGCTTTTATTTGGTTTACTTGGTGTCTCGGTTCCACAAAGTGTGTAGCTAAAGCAGATTTCATTACTTTCGTTCTGATATTGCTTTTGTGTTCTGTGAGTCTTGTTTTCAGTTTTGGCTCCGTCTGACCAACGTACACTTTGCCGCATGGGCATTTGATTAAGTAAATGATGTTCTTGGTATCACAGGTTCCAGTGACCCTTAATTTTATTTTATTACCTTTCATTGGATGCATGATGGTGTTACCTTCCATTATGTTGTGGCAGTTACTGCAGTTCCTGCAAGGAATGGTACCTTTGTAGGTCTTTCTGTCTTCTGTAATACTAGGATGTTTGATTATTTCCCCCAAATTGTTTGCCCGAGTATATGCAAATACATGTTCATCCTTGAAAATATTCTTAAAGCCTGGTTCAGTTTGTAGCATTGGCCAATGCTTTTTGATTCCTTTCTTGACTAGGTGGCTTACTGTGGAAAATTTACTGACACAAGTGATTTTCACCTCTTTTTTGACTGAATTTGGGGTTAGTAATGTCTCTCTTGATTTACTTTGAGTCCTCTCCAAAGCGGATTTTAGAGTGCTCTCTGGGTATCCTCGCTTTTTGAAGCGTTGTAACATTTGTTGTGTTTGCGTCGTTGATTCCTGGGGGTTTGAGACAATTCTTTTGACTCGCAATAACTGAGAGTACGGTAAGTGTTGTTTGAGAGGGCTGGGGTGGAAGCTCTGGTATATCAATAGATTGTTACGGTCAGTTTTTTTGGTATATACTGTGGTTTCCAAACGGTTGTTGTTTTTGATGATGGTTACATCCAGATAATTAATCTGACTCTGATGGATCTCTGATGTGAATTGAATGCGAGGATCTATTGTATTCAATTGGCTGATGTTATTGATTAAATTATCTTTCTCCAATAAGAAAACTTTCATTGGTTCTTCATAGTCCAAGCCTTGTATACTTCCATACCACACTTGATGGGAATAGAAGCAGTGGAGGAAGCGTTGCTCCATATGGAATATGAAGAACCAATGAAAGTGTTCTTATTGGAGTTATTGAATTTTGTTTTGATGCACAGTTACTTTGAATGGGACAAACACTGGTACCTTCAAAAGTCAGGAACATCTATGGGTAATCCAGCCGCTCCATCATACGCGAATATCTTCATGCATCAATACGAACAGAGACACATACTACAAAACGATCAGTGGAAACAAGGTCTACGGATGTATCTGAGATTCATCGATGATATATTTATACTATGGAAAGGTGAGAAAGATCATTTAATCAATAACATCAGCCAATTGAATACAATAGATCCTCGCATTCAATTCACATCAGAGATCCATCAGAGTCAGATTAATTATCTGGATGTAACCATCATCAAAAACAACAACCGTTTGGAAACCACAGTATATACCAAAACAATTGACGTAACAATCTATTGATATACCAGAGCTTCCACCCCAGCCCTCTCAAACAACACTTACCGTACTCTCAGTTATTGCGAGTCAAAAGAATTGTCTCAAACCCCCAGGAATCAACGACGCAAACACAAAAAATGTTACAACGCTTCAAAAAGCGAGGATACCCAGAGAGCACTCTAAAATCCGCTTTGGAGAGGACTCAAAGTAAATCAAGAGAGACATTACTAACCCCAAATTCAGTCAAAAAAGAGGTGAAAATCACTTGTGTCAGTAAATTTTCTGCAGTAAGCCACCTAGTCAAGAAAGGAATCAAAAAGCATTGGCCAATGCTACAAACTGAACCAGACTTTAAAAATATTTTCAAGGATGAACCTGTATTTGCATATACTCGGGCAAAAAATTTGGGGGAAATAATCAAACATGCTAGTATTACAGAAGACAGAAAGACCTACCAAGGTACCATTCCTTGCAGGAACTGCAGTAACTGCCACAACATAATGGAAGGTAACACCATCATGCATCCAATGAAAGGTAATAAAATAAAATTAAGGGTCACTGGAACCTGTGATACCAAGAACATCATTTACTTAATCAAATGCCCATGCGGCAAAGTGTACGTTGGTCAGACGGAGCCAAAACTGAAAACAAGACTCACAGAACACAAAAGCAATATCAGAACGAAAGTAATGAAATCTGCTTTAGCTACACACTTTGTGGAACAGAGACACCAAGTAAACCAAATAAAAGCCTGCATACTTGAAATTGTAGATAAAAAAGAGGACAGAGACAACAAAAAAACTTTGCTTAAGCGTGAAAACTACTGGATATTTTATTTACAGAGCCTGACCCCACACGGAATCAATGAAAGGGTTGAATATAGTTGTTATCTGTAACAGAAGGACTTGTGCTGATACATGCTTCCATTACTAAACTTCATATTTAAATGTTATGTTTGTATTTTATACACGAGTTGCGTTACTTAAAAGACACACGATCATGCATTAACGTATTCATGCATTAATAGAGTTGAAATTAGAGTGTTACGAGTTACTATTAGGGATATTTTGTTTCAATCCACATAATAGCGCGCAGGTCCCTTTAAATACCTGAAAGTACTAATAGACGTATTTCCGGTTAGCGCGTCACACGCTATCGGTTTGAGAAGAAACGGTGCACGCCATAGACCCACACGGAAGAACAGGCGCGAGTTTATGAAGTCTCCGGGTAAGAATAGATAACACCCACGCTAGAGCTGACAACATGCTTTGTTTTTGTAACGTGCGCGTAAGCGATTGATTTCTCGAACTTTGAAGCGCCAAGTCAGAGTAGAGTGCACACCTTAAGGCCATTTTAAATCTTATAACCTACATGGAACCTTCAGCAACTCAGACATGAGAATATTTAAATATATATGTCTACATACCTTTTCTTTAAATCGTTACACATCAATGTCGCCATGAGCATCAGGCTGCTGTGTAATTTCACGGGTACACACACAAGTGAATTTAAGATCAGTCATGATAAATACGAAGGTGTACCATGTTTTAACTAACAGCTACAGGGATCTAAACACGTTTTTGAAATGTCCTTTATTAATAACATATGAGTAACTTTCGTTAGATATGAATTATAACTGGTATGATCACATTACACAAACTCTATCAGATTTATTTGTATCCTAGTGTTGAATATTGTTTTTATGCATCCTATGTAACATGTTAGTGATTACTGATTGGTGATAGATATATTTTCATGTTGTAGATTTCCCTGATGAAGCCCGCTGGGCGAAATGCATTGGAATACTCACGGATTGTTAAATTCATTTCATGATTGAAAAACGAAAAACTAAAAGAACTAATTACATATGATATTGAAATATCATCATTATGAAGATAAGCAAAAATACTGATAAAAATTCCAAGCATGAATAAAATACCTTGATGGAAAAACTAAAGGAAGATTGTTTTGTTTATAACTAAACTTTATTGACAAACTTTATTGAAAAAATTGAGCTGAAGATTTCAGCAGCCATTGCCAATACCCTGGGAGACACTCTCACATGGTTTGTGACAGTGCGATCCACAGTGTTTCCATGACCATCATTAGATAGTTTTGTGCACAGAGCGCTAGTCCAGTCACCTCTATTTTTGTTCCTAAGGAATAAAGACAGAAATGGTGAGGCCTGTGCCCGCCAGCCCCTGTAGTAATTTCACAGTACTTCAGGCGACTTCAATGTCCTCTTCTAGTGCATTGTTCTGTCCACTCTGCGACCTTATCTTCCGCATTAGCTGCAATTTTACATGAAACGAAGTTGAAATTCAAAGGAACATGAGGCTTTAATGCACCATTTATGGAATTATTTATTGTGGGAGCACCAGAGACTTTTCGGCTTTGCTCTGAGCAGTCAGCATCAGTGCCTTTAAAAAAGTTTTCACAATAATAATAAAAACAAGGATTAGGGTGTGTACGGAGAAGGCGGGGTGGACCAGACACACGCAGCGTTTCCCTTGCGGGAGTGAGCAGAAGCACCATCTGTTTTCAAGATAATTACAAACAGATGGTGCCGAAGCTCGCTCCCGCAAGGGAAATGCCAAACGTGAACACGTTGCAATAGAAAGCAAAACAAAACAAGCACTCTTTCAGCCAAAATGCTGATCAATTCCAAAAGGCGTAGGTGAGACCTAATAAGGCACCAAAATGCAACTGGCCTAATAAATGTTAACACATTAAGGCAGGGAACAGGCAATCTAACCCTCCTGCATGGCATGTACACACCAAGGAGAGAACTGAGGTGAAGCTGTGGAGGCAAGAACAATGACTGCACACCCTGGGAGTGGCTAAAATAAGGGAGAACCCAAAGCAGAGCCAAAAAAGAAATGCTTTCATCTCCAACAAAACCAGGACAGGGGAGCAGCAAAGAAAGCTAGGAAGAGGGGAATGCAGAAAGCGCCGAGAAGCAAGGAGGAAGTGTACAAAGAGAAAAGGAACTTGGGTTGTGCGTGAGAGAAAATGCAGCCATGAGCACAAGGGAGTAGAGAATAACGGTACCAATAGAATTCACACAATAGTGACACTATACTGTGAGGTTAACAAGGCAACAGTAGAAAAGTAATATATGACTGAAAGGTACTTATCTATTTGTTCCCTATAAATGATTCATAGTGGGTCTGGCACTGTGGAGGGACACTAACTTTTCACTCTCAATCTCAGGAAACGCATTTCTGTCAAATGGACTGCTGAAAATCAAATTACCCAACTGGCAGAAAAATACTCCCATGTCCCAGTTGCTACCTACAAGGATAGAAAGACATGACTGAACAAATGTGAATTCCCATTTCTGGCTGGCTGACCCTGGAACAGGCCTGGAACAGGCCTAATTTTCATGAAAACTTTGTATTGCAAGGTGGTGGTGGACATGGCGAGGGAGAACCAGCCCCTGCAAATCAAATAAGTAAAACACAAATGGCTATGAAAATTAAAGAAATAGCAAGAAATAGATCCAATGGCATCCATGGCACATCGGCCTCACTATCCAATATCGTAGGAACAAAACAGGGTCTTGGCTCCTTAACAGCAAGGCTAAGCCTATTTAAACTAAAAAAGCAACACAACTGCCAATACTGAATTGACTTCATTTTTTCTTTTAACAAGGATCTGCTATGAATAAAACATGGCAGTCTATTATCACTATCGTCACTAGCTTATTATAGTCATTTTTTCGTCAAAGAAGTTTTTTCCTTTCTGTCAAAAATATTTCTTGTGCATAAACAACTATACAAAAATATATACAACTTTATACAAAATTTACAAACACAATCTCATAATTACTCAACAACACATCCATACCAAGCCTTTCTCACTACAAATATACAACTAACATTCACACACATAAACAAACAATACCTCTGAGGTATAGGTCAGTGTCAACAAAAAAGACTTATTTTGCAGACATTTTTGGAAAATTGTGATGTATCCTCAATTTATCATTCGAAATGTCTGAACAGTTAAAATTATATTATGTCTTAATCCAGTCTTTCTAATCTATTTATATTGTTGACAATTGACCACAAAAGATCGACGCGTTTCGAACACCCTGATTGCGGGGTTCTCCTCAGGATCAACACGATTTCTTAAGGCTCCTATGGAGGGTGTCTCTTGGGACTGGTGTGGGTGTTGTTATCTAAACACTCAAAAGCTTTTTAATTTGCTTGGAGTGCCCAGTGTAGGCGTTGAAATCGCTTCACCGGGCTCGCTGTGAGGCGTGGCGTATATATCAATGGGCCGCCGTGTAGCTCAAGAATTGCAACCAATGCGTTAAATCTTGTGAGGCACTAACAGTGTAGTGTGTAGACTGTGTTACCAGTCGGTCCTTCCGTTCGAGTTTTCTTTGACGAAAAAATGACTATAATAAACTAGTGACGATAGTGATAATAGACTGCCACGTTTTATTCATAGCAGATCCTTGTTAAAAGAAAAAATCAAGTCAATTCAGTATTGGCAGTTGTGTTGCTTTTTTAGTCACTATCCAATATAGCATATTCTTCGTCTGAGCTTCATAGCAGTAACAGACTTTAGAGACGTAAATCAACTGGGGACGCGAGCATGTCAGTGCTTCATGTAAGTGTCTGCTTCAGAGTTGTGTGGAGACCAGCATATGAAAACAAGAGAGCTGACACTTTGGGTTTGTGTGGGAAACGTCAGGATGGATAGTTTCTTTACCAGCAATCATAACCCCACAACATAAATGGGTTCATGTTGTTGTGCAAAGTGGGAACGGAAAGCCTGAAGATATTGGGCCATATGTAGGTAAATTCTAGGTAAATACTATTTACTGATACTAAAATACCAAATGTTACCGATTCGGGATTTTAGAATCGGTAAATGGTATGTAGGTATTGATTCGGTAATTTTTACCGAATCTGTATAAATCGGTAAATACCGATTCGGTATTTACCAATTTGGTATTCCCTATTCATTCCTATGGACCTGGAGGCCCATAGGAATGAATGGGAATTACCGATTTGGTAAATACCGAATCGGTAATAGGGGGAAGACTTACAAGGGTGGCAGGGTGTCACATTGACACCCTGTTGCACCCCTGAATAGTGCATGGGTGCACATGTGGCACACATACATGCCCTTATGCCAGATGGCACTTTTGGAAAAGCACAAATTTGCTTTTTCACTTGTAGTTGGTGGTAAATAACGAATCCTTAAATGACAAATGCACTCACTTGAGTGTTCCTTACATTACGGATTCGGTAATTTACCGAATCGGTATTTAAGAATTCGGTAATTTACAGATTCCTTAAATTACCAATTTGGTAAATTACTGAATCCTTAAATTAAGCCCCTACATCTCATATGCCTAATACCGGTCGGTAATGGACGAAATTCGGTAATTTCGGCCGCTACCTACATCTGGCCCAAAATCTCTATTTTCTTAGAGGTCATCGCTAATTTCTCATTGGCTTTATCCTTTAAAATGAGCTAAACAGAATGCTTACTGGAACAGAATAAGATAAGAATCTTTCACAATGTTGAACTGAAAGCTTTGTGACTGCCTAGATAAATCTGCTTAAAAGACTACAATTGGTAGACTCTTACTGGCAAGTCGAAGAATACAACTGTACAGAACCTGCCAGTGAAGCCTTTTCTTGTCTGTGGCTAGAGACTAAAGAAGGTCTAGGAACAGAGAAAGCAATGGTCTGCATTGAAGACAATTAAAGGACTAAATACAACTTGACATTTCTTTCACCAGATCCCGTAAACATTCTACTGTGCCTCTGAAAAGTGTTGTTCTGTGGACCAAGTAATCAAGGGTTATATTCACAAGAACGTGTGATAACTCTGCAAGAGTAGCGTAACACAACTTTCAACATTGCAACCCATCGTGGGAAAATAACCCCATGTCAACTTGAAATTCACAACAAGTCGGTAGCATGTGATAGACACCAGAAAACGTGGCAAATGTCAGCAAAATAAAAATGCGCTGAGGCCAACCGCGGTACAAAAAGTAGCAGAAAGCAGCCACAGGCCTGCAAATCCCACGCGTCTAGCGGGACAATGCACCATAAAAACCCCAGAAAAAATATACCAGAGCCAAGACAAAGCCCGTAGCAACATGGATACACCCTGACTAAGCGCAGAGCCCAACTTGAACGTCACAACCCCCACAGACTACCAGCAAGGAACAACGGGTTTGGGGAAGGCCAAAGAGAAGAGGGAGAGGAAGATGGGGTGTAGACCGCAGGAAAATAAGACCAGCGTCATGGAGGTTACAGAACACTACCAGCAACTGACCCACTAGCAGAGGAATCCAGCACCCCCAAACAGTCACAATGTGCACTGCCATACAGTCTGCATGCAAACTAGCACAATGTGCCAACATATATGCCAAAACAAAGACAACACGCACCTCCCCTTCACATCGCAGAGGGCCACATAACACCTGCAGCAGAGCACAGAATACAACTCATCAGTGATGCCAGAGAGGACCACCACACCGTCGACACCGATGCCTTACAACAGACCATGGATATCCCACGCTACTCCCCACCAGGACCTGGACAGCCAAGATACACAGACTAGAACACCGAGCCTGCAACAGACCACACAGCAGGAAGAACCTGCAAGCACGGCTGGCACACAACACTTCACCCACCCACACATGGCACCCCAAATGGAATGTTTCAGCAAAAGGAGGTGGCCCAACAGGTGTGGGAGTGGGCCAAACCCATGGAATGCGAACCAGGACACATATGTAGGGGTCTGTCATCCTACAGGGCCCACCCACACCCCACTTAGGAGACCCATGCGGCCATAGAGACACATGAAGATGCACATGCACAGCACAGAAGCACACCCCGGTGTGCGCAGTTAGCAGTCACACATCCATGTTGGCTGTGCGTACGACAGCCCTGGCCACTTCCCTAATGACTGGAGTGGGTGACAACAAAGCTAAATGTCCGAGCCCAAACCCGCTGCCTCCAGTGACTTGTCTGCATCCATGGTACACCCCAAGTCGTAGGGCCCAGGGACCACATGCATACTACAATAACACAGGGACACATGCAGAGATCATGTTGAACTGGCTATGGACACATGCACCCGGCCCCTTTATTGGCAGGGTCACATGCACAATGACACCTGTGGTGGATGTGTGTGGGGTGTAAGCCAACTCGCATGGACTATCTGGTGTTGGCAACCACTTGGACATTGGACACCAGTGCAACGCAAACTGAAAACACATGCAATACAGAGTCAACTGATGAGCAACATGGGGTGATCTGGATAAAGTCCAGAGGACAGCCAACATGCAGACAGAAGTGTCTGTGAGTCGCAGTGCACTGGTCTGTGGACACTAGAGCTGAGCATGCTCATGTGCAGAAAAAGTCTTGGTTTGTGTCCCTTCGATATATTCCTGATGCAGATGCAGTGGGGCATGTCAGACCTGCATCATCTTCACCATCTACATCTCAGGGCCTCCACACTGTCTGAGGTGACATACCTGCAAACGCTCCACACCACAAAACATATTCAGCTATGGACAATGACCTGCGGTGCACTGAGTCACTGGCACCTGAAGTGCTAAGAAGGGTAACTGGCCGATGATGGCATCCACGACAGGCCTGACCAACCACGAAGTCTGTTTGGACCACCCCTTCAATGCTGGCAGATGACGTTTGGAAGTGGTCCTTGCAGTGGTGGCGTGTGCCTCCTGCTGGACTTGCTTTGGTGTGTGTGCCCTGGTGGGATTCATTTGGGCCCGGAGGCTGCATATAGCGCAATGCCACAGAGTCATGGCGTTGACAAGCCCAAGGCCCATGCCTCAGGGACCAGCCTATGGACCCGGAGAAGGGGTCCCGGACTTGACCACCACATAGTAAGTAGCTCCGGATGCACTGTGGCCGGCAAAGGCACCCAGCCACGGGACGGTGACTTGTAGTGCAGTCCGATGGGCACGTGACCTGAGCAGGTAACCATCATTGTCCGAGGTGTTTGATTCAGAGTGTTTTGTGGGACAGTGGAAGGTGTCCTCCAGGGCAAGACTCCAAAAGGTTTGATTTTATCAGTAAGCAGCAAATGGAGGAGTGGAATGCGACAGCCTGTTGCCACCACCAAGTCCGTATCAGCCACATGGGGGTAAAGACTGCCCCCTAGTCCATAGGCTCAGACGCCTCCACTGTCTGACCAGAGACTGTCAATGAATGTCGGGGAACAAACTTAGTGGCACCGGGGCTGAGTGGAGTGGCTGACTGCGATTATGCCAGTACACTGATATGGATGCTGCGATTGCTGAATCATGACTCTGTGACCTACTGGACCACACTGTAGGCCGTAGGCAGCGGTCAGCAGTGGCCTACAGCCACGTGTCTTCGGATCGCGATGCCCAGCGCTAGTGACACCAGGGTAGTGTACGAACACCTCCGTAACAATGAACTTTTCTCTCCACCAAATAGCAAGGCGACATCCTTTTAAGCCTCTTCTTGCACGCCATAATGTTTAATCTGACTTTGCATCATTGATGTTCAGTTCCAAATCTGTGGCCTACTCAAGCACAGCCTAGGCAGAGAGCAGTGTAGGCTGGAGGCGACGGACAGCATGGGCCATTCACCGAGTGTCACCCGCATAGGTTGGTGCCCCCACCGGCCTGCATAGTTCAGGTTCAGTGGCACCGCGTGTTCGGTCACCTCCGTGACTATGACCCGGCTTGCGTCCGGACTGAGCCGCATATTCCTCTTATGCCTCTCCGTGCAACCACTGGTGTGGACTCTGCCATTTCTGATTTGTGACTAGGTGCTGGATTTGGGACCTACTGGTCCGCAAGGTTGCCCTGGTCCCTCCGCCATGGGTCGCCGGATGGCGTTGGACAGGTTTGTGTCAGGATGTGTTGCAAGACTATGCCTCACTGATCAAAGGGAATTTGGTTCTGTGGCCGCTGTCCCGGATTTGGGTTCATGGCCATTCAGGAGCCAGGACAGTCTCATCTGACCAGCATCTTCCTCTTACTCCTCTCCGTGCGACCACTGATGTGGACTCTGCCATTTGTGATTCATGAATAGGTGCTGGATTTGGACCTACTGGTCCGCAAGGTTGCCCTGTCCCTCAGCCATGGTTCGCCCGATGGCATTGGACAGGTTTGTGGTAGCATGGCTCGCCGGATGACATTGGACAGGGTTTGTGGCAGGATGTGTTCCAAGACTATGCCTCACTGATCGAAGGGTGTTTGGTTCTGTGGCCGCTGTCCCGGATTTGGAGTCACGGCCATTGAGGAGCCAGGACACAGTCTCACAAATGGGACCCGTTGGGCCGCAGAGGTCGCCGGTAGGATATGTTAACGAGAAAGGAGTAATGTGAGCCAGCGTCAGGGGGACAGCGGTGGTCTGAAAGGCTGCCCGGGTCACGAAGCTTGGGCTTGGAGCATAAACTGGCACGTCTTGTGCCCTCCATGCCACACACCGGTGTTGGATGCTGATCAGGGTGACCTGGCTGCGTAGGGTGCGGTCCAGCGGGCCAGGGTATGTCAGGGGCACGGGATCTCAGGCAACTCCACTAATGAGGATGGCGTTGGCCTCGTGGCGAGGTGGGAGGTGCCGCCCTGGCAAAGACGTTGGACTTTCTGGTAAGAGGACGAAACCCAGGGCTACGTGCTTTTTATTCACACCCCTAGGCTGGCCCGGCGTACCCCGGCCCATCCCACTCTGCTCACGCTTAAGGGAAGGGTGTAACAGGCAAATTTCATGCAAAGACCCCCACTGGCTGGGGTTACATGGTTGCGTTCATTGTCCACTGCAATCCATTCACCAGAGGTGTATGTTCGCGTGGATATGGGTGTGTTCTGCATACTGCGGTTTGTTCTGCACTTCGCCGCCACTTTTGGCATTGTGTACTTTCCCAATCGTGGTTCTACTGAGTCCTTCACATTTGCCTGGTTGCCAACTCTCCCAACATTCGTCTATTGTGTGGCCGAGGTGCCATGCCGTAGATTGGTCAGGTTCACGGCTTGCCCAGGTTACCATTGTGAGTTGTTCTATCGTGTTTGGTGGGTGGGCATGTTGTTGTGCATCTTGGTGGTGGACTTGTGACATGTACATTGCCAGAGTTGTTGATTGCATGGTTGTGGAGTTGAGGTGAGTGGGGTGTTAATTGGTAAAGTAACAAAGGGGGTATGCATTTCTCTTGGTGCCTTCCTGGGACATCTAGTTGCTGTTGGACTGTCAGAGGAAGAAGGGATCACCCACACTAGCTGTGTATTTGGAGGCAAAATTGGTGAAGGTCCCACAGTGTTCGGATGTTGCCTGCACATTGATGCGGCGTGTGGTCCTTGCTTGGTCTCCAGTGGTTCCTGCGCATTGTGTTGGACATACGGGGACTGGAGTACCAGGATGAGGGTGATGTCCAGGACAGGCATGGGGGGGTCTTGGATGTCGCTGGCTGTGAGACTCCGCCGACTCTGGCGGGTATTGTTTGGGGTGTGTGCTAGGGGCCAACAGGTGGGGCACATCCAGCAGCTTGGTGTGGGGTGGGATGTTGGTTGTCCACAGTGTGGGTGCTGTACGCCTGTTAGGCGATAATGGCCAGGATGCGTGGGATGGTTGTCCCATTAAGCATGTAGTAGACAGTGACATTGTCAGATGTTGTGCCTGTGAGGCAGGTGCGTTTCCTGGGGGGCTGCTGTAATTGTCTGCGCTGCCTCTGTGATGGTTCAGGGGGGGTGCCGGGTGGGTGTTGTGGCCCTCTTGGGTGTCCGTGCTGCATGTTCAGTTGCTCCATGGCATCTGTTGCACCTTATCACGTGTTTTGAGTTCTTATCGCTGATCTGTCTGGTCGTTGGGAATGTTGAGGTGTGGTGTTGTTGCGGCTTTTGTCACGGGACTACCTACTCTGCATCTCATTAGCAATAGTTGCGGGGATCTTCTGTGGTGATGTTTTTTGCGGCTGATAGCGTGGGAAAAGTGGTGATGTGGCCTGTTAGCACCAGCTTGTGAATGGTGGGGTGAATTTATCATGACTTTAGCTGCCATAAAGTGCTGTTAATTCCGTGATAACTCCTTGTGAATATGCCCCCAAGTGTTTCTGTAGAGAAATCCAAAGAAAAAGTTGAAACTGGACTTTTTATTATGGGCCTTAACTTGTGAAGAGTACTTTTGCAACTTGAACTTGTGGCATAGTATCTGAGGAACTGGGATGTAGACACTATTCGAGCAAAAAAAAACTTAATTATACTTTTTCTAAATGTTATAATTTAGAATATCGTAATCCGTGGAGGACCAAAACAAGATGCTAAGCCTATGCAAGAAATGCATAGTTTTGGCTCATCTGAGCTTTTATCTTAAACAGAGCTTTTTGGTGCAAATCTTGAGCCAAAAATTGGGCTCATCAAGATTTTTCACCTCCAGGAAAGTTTTTTAATTCGTAGTTGTAAGATTTCATTGGGAGGAGCTGCGGAAGGTAAAACAGCATAGCACCCCTGGGTGCCTAGTTCTCAGGTGACTTTCCCCATATATTGACATTGTGACTTAAATTTCCGATTGTTTTCAATGGAATAACTTTTTTTTCTATTATCTTTGATCCCAAAGACAGTTTTCTTCATTTTTGTGGCATTTTGCTGATTAATGAATATATATTTTTATCTAACTTGGAATATAAATACCAAGTTCATTATCTTTATTGTTGCTGAACTTTATTGTTGCACAAGTTATACCTGTGCTTTACTAACGAAAGGTTTGCTGCTCGAGCAAAACTATCAACGAGTAATCTGAATTTCTACATGAGCCCTAGCAGAAAATAGTGTCTTGTAATTATTGGATTTCTTTAGAGACTCATCCATGTATGAATATTTTTTTAATTCATTAAGTGAAATCAAACATTGCTTCTGTGTATACTTTTCCCACGTTTCATACAGATGTCTTCAACTGGTGAACTCACATGGCAACAGACGACCTCAGACTTTGACCAATTTGACTTTTTCACACTCTGATAACATTGATTCGGAGATTAAAGTAATCACGATTTGTGCATGTTTACTAATAAACAGGATTTAAATACAGTGCCCCAAAAAGACAAATACAGCCTTGTAAAAAGTTAAATTCTAGCCAAACAGAAGGCTCTTATCTAAAGACACTTTTAGTCAAAACAGTACGCAATTTCCTGCAAAAAGTCAGCCTTGAAATATCCTTTGGTCGGCAGCATAATCACATACAAATAAAGCAAACTACATATTTGTATCCTTTGATTTTTCACACCAGCCTGATAAAATACTAAGAGCTTATCTTTAATAGGGGTTATACAATGGTCCCACCAGGGGTTCTCACAGTTTTGTAATGCTAACCAAGCTTTATTTTGTGAGATAAAATATATCCTATTATTTCTTATTATTCTGAGCTTCACAAAGCACATTTGATTGATTTTCTCTGTTTCTTCTATTGTACTGGTTTGCAGTTTCATTCCAAGTTTTAAACTTTAGAAAGACAGATTACATTAATTTGTAATGCTCTGAAGTTGTGTGCGGACAGATAAGCCTCCATTTGAAAATACCATGATATGTTCAAACCCTCTGGGTTGCTATGTAACTCTTACTGTTTGGATCAAAATAAAGCTTCGTGTCTAATATAAACTTCATTGGTGCCATGTTTAAAGTAAAGACGGGTGATCTCTACTGGGCACAATTGAGCTTTAGTTGCTCATAGATTCAATAAAGAGCAAAAATACCTGATTAAATCTTACTGAAATGACCACTTGCAAACATAGCATGCCATGCCTGCCGCATATATGTGAGTGTATTCCTAGTTCTTCTTGCCACGTTCCTGAACAGTTTAGGCTAGGAATACAATGTTTAATAAACACCTTCCTTATTTCGTCAACATTCCTTCACACTTACTATGCAAACGAGAATCCCTTTCATTAAAGAAAAAAATAAAGAAGAAAAAGGAAATAATTAAATAAAAAAACTGATATTAAACTCTCAACGATAGGGATATTTATAGAGGAGTCTAGAGTTTAGTGCTGTGCCACAATGATATCTAGAGTTTCTAAATTGATACTATCATATTTGGCACAGCTAGCTTACTCGCTTATTTGCAGAGTGCATAAGATACCATTTAATCTGAATATAATATATAATCATTGGTCTAGGAGCTGTGCTCATTGACTCATTCGTAACTCCATTTCCAGATTTCAAAAACATTATCTATTATTTTATTGACCATTGCAATTTCTGAACTTCTCACAGCCACTCATCTACTGCCACCGCCCCTTTAAATATTTACAAATCTTTACTCTTGGATATGGGATCAAGTAGAATGATAACATATGCTATTTTTATGTTTACTCGTCCCTCACTCTATTGTACCCTAAATGTAATCAAAATGGCACTGACCTCAATTTTTTTCCTAACACTTGCATCAAGGCTCTTACTTACGTCCAGTAAAAACGTTTATATATCATCTGCTTCATTAGATTTGCATTTAGGGCATCTGACTGTTTAGTCGGGATTCAGTGTTTCTCTTCAGAGACCATCATTGCCAAGAGATCATAAAATAATCAGGGGTGGCTCCTGCACTAGGGCGGAAGAGTGTTGCCCCACTGCTTTCTTGCAGTGCGAGCAGCAGAAACATAAAATGGTAATAACGTTCAGTTATTATCATTTTATGTTTGATTGTGGGTGGGCGGGGCTGCTCTGCAAGCAGGGCAGGGGAGGAGTGGTGCGCCTGCCACTCCCCAGTGCGCAAAGACTATTTATTGACCAAACCAGTCATGTGCACTTTGTCCTTCTACATGCAGGCTGCAATGCAGCCTGCATGGAGAAGATGACCTCCCCATGAGGTCCTGGCTGGCTGGCTGGCATCCCCGACCAATCAAACGCTGTTTGCAGCATTGTGATTGGCTGGGCGGGTGCGTGGCTGCCTACTTCTGCTTGCTGTTGCTGCCGGAGGAGTCAAAAGAGCAGGACCCGAGAAGACGCAGGATTCAGCCGGCAGAAAGGTAAGTTTAAATATTTTTGTTTTATTAAATTAAACCTGTGCGACCTCCCTGCGCGACCCCCGTACCTCCACCCACAAACCATGGTGGCTGCGACTGAAAATTATGCTTTTTAACTTAGCCAGATGTAGTAATTTAGGCACACAAATCTATAGGTACTATATGTATTCCTCGCACTGCAGGCAAGCAGTCTATCTGTATGACCATATGTATTTCCAATTTTGTTTCATTTAATGTCGAGTCTTTGTGAACACGTTTTGGGTTACTTGGGATTCAAATGTTGGAAGGTGCATGTAGGTCTTATTTAGTTCAATCTCAGCTAGTCACCTACTCAACTGATAATACTTAAACTTAGATGGCTGGTTATGGGCCTTATCCCTAAGAACCTGCAGCATTTTCATACTGACAATCTTTTCTGTAATGTGGAAACCAGCTAAAGCTTATGCTTTAAACTTAACTGACAGTCAGTATTGGCATTTGGAGGTAGGTTTTAATTTTTATTTCAATTGCACAGTATTCTTGACCAATCTATTCGCAATTAGTTAAATTTTTCTTGCTTAACCCTTCCTAGCCCATAGAGTAGCTCGGAGTCTTCCATCAGACCCAGCATATGCCTATCTTTCTTTGTTGATGGAGACTGCAGATCGTGCATCAATTCTGGTTTGAATACATTCCTTGTTGGTTTTTTAACCTCCCCTGTGCATCTGTCGGCCATTGGCATTAAAAGGATCCTGCTGTGCTTGCACCCGGAGGAATCTTTTTTTTGTAAAAGGGCAAGGGCGTTTCTCCTGCCTCCTCTTCACGGCCATCTGTAACATCACCATGCCATGAGGCACACTGTTGTCACAGTTTCCCAACTGGACGCAGAAGAGACAGGAGGTGAGTTCTCTCCCCTGCTATGGTGGAGTTTTTTGGGCCCCTGGTGCCTTCCTTAGTTTCAGTGAGGCATTATTGGAAAATGAGCGGCTCCTCTTTCAATGATGCCTTCCTGAAATGGTTTCCTGGTTCTGGATTGTAGTCTTGCAGCGGCCCACAACCAGGTACCCACTAGGACACCAGGAACTTGTGTTTTGTGGGTTGGGTCTTGTGGTGAATAAGCTGACCCACCCTGTGGGGCAAATAAATTGTTTTCTTTTTTTTTACCTAGGGGGTAGCGGGGTCCCGAGGGAAAATAAACATTATTTTAAGACTTAAAAAAGAAACTGTAAGGGGATCAGCTCTCCTGCAATATGGGACAACCCACTTTGGGCCTCCATTTTTTTCAAATGTTTTTGGGTGCTCGGCCCTTGTGGTAGACAAGTCAATCCCCATACGGCCCAATTATTTTTTGGAAAAAGTGTTTTTTCTCTGAGGGGTCACAATCATGCCCCCAGGGGAAATAGAAAAAAGGGAAAGTATTTGTCAGGGGGTCGGCCCTCCAGTCATATGGGCGGACACCCATCAGCAGAATTTTTGTTAAATGTACGTTTTTTGCCTTTGGGCCAAATGCACCCCCAGGGGAAAGCACACATTTGAAAACAAATGGAGTTAGTGGTCAGCCCTCCTAGCATATGGGTCAACACTCATTTTGGCCATATATATTTGTTGTAAAATGTGTGTTTTACCCTGGTGGGCCTTTTGCAACCCCAAGGGAAAACACATATTTAAAAAATTATAAATTATTAGATAGTTTGTACAAAGCCCTCTTCATCCAGTGGTCTGTTGTGTTTTTCACATTCATCTTCCTCCCTGTGCAGCATGAAGCTGCATTAAATTGAGGGGCTACCAAGAGAGGACTCTGTCTGTGCTTGCTGCTGCCTGTCCCTGCTCTCCGTGTTGGTTGACCCCGCTACAGTCACTCTGCTGCAGAGAATGTGCCTGTGAAGGTCACTCTTCTGCACAGAATGTGCTTGTGAAGGAAGATCACAACTACCATGACCATGTATCTCATAATATCTGGAAGAAAATCATTGAATAAAACTCCACTTACTGAAAAAATGCTTCCAGGTTCTTCTCCATTTTCCTCTCCCCTAGATACTATCTCAGTATCCTATCCTGCCTCCAAGCTGTCATGCATAACTCAAGTAAGGTCCTGGGCAGGAATCATCCACTGAGATACCGTCTCAGCTGACTGTCTAAAACCTTCCTTCTAAAACACTGTTGTTACAAAGAAGGCAGAAGTATGGTTCTTGGGTGTTTCTGGTTGTGAGATGTGTGCACCAGTATGTAAATAAAAAAATTGCTAATTCGATGCATTTGCAGGTTTGAAAAGACACCAAAAGATAAAGGAATAATTCAACTAATAATTCACCTTGCCACATACCCAAACCACAGCATACTTTTTTCATGGCTTATCCAGAACGTTATCATTGGGGGAGCTGCTAGGCCATTACCAGTTTAAAACTGATTCCCTCAAGGCAGATACTAATCTCAAGTAGCACACATTGACATAGTAACCCCTGCAACTGCAGACTCCTAATTGGTACACAGAAATGCTCCTTGGGAAACTCCACAGTGCTATCACTCACAGTGAAGTTAACAAAAAGCAGAATTAATGGCTACTTATCCCATTGCCTAACTTCACAGTGAGTCATAGCTCTGTGAATTTTCACAAGGAACTCGCTTGCGCACAAAAATGTAAGGGTTACTATGTGCATGTGTGCTTCATGAGAGCAAAGGTAAATGTTTGCCTGCAGAAAATTACTATTGCTTCATGCTGCACAGGAAGGAAGATGAATGTGAAAAACACAACAGACCACTGGATGAAGAGGGCTTTGTACAAACTATCTAATAATTTATATTTTTTTAAATATGTGTTTTCCCTTGGGGTTGCAAAAGGCCCACCAGGGTAAAACACACATTTTACAACAAATATATATGGCCGTAATGAGTGTTGACCCATATGCTAGGAGGGCCGACCACTAACTCCATTTGTTTTCAAATGTGTGTTTTCCCCTGGGGGTGCATTTGGCCCAAAGGCAAAAAACGCACATTTAACAAAATTTCGGCTGATGGGTGTCCGCCCATATGACTGGAGGGCCGACCCCCTGACAAATACTTTCCCTTTTTTCTATTTCCCCTGGGGGCATGATTGTGACCCCTCAGAGAAAAAACACTTTTTCCAAAAAATAATTGGGCCGTATGGGGATTGACTTGTCTACCACAAGGGCCGAGCACCCAAAAACATTTGAAAAAAATGGAGGCCCAAAGTGGGTTGTCCCATATTGCAGGAGAGCTGATCCCCTTACAGTTTCTTTTTTAAGTCTTAAAATAATGTTTATTTTCCCTCGGGACCCCGCTACCCCCTAGGTAAAAAAAAAGAAAACAATTTATTTGCCCCACAGGGTGGGTCAGCTTATTCACCACAAGACCCAACCCACAAAACACAAGTTCCTGGTGTCCTAGTGGGTACCTGGTTGTGGGCCGCTGCAAGACTACAATCCAGAACCAGGAAACCATTTCAGGAAGGCATCATTGAAAGAGGAGCCGCTCATTTTCCAATAATGCCTCACTGAAACTAAGGAAGGCACCAGGGGCCCAAAAAACTCCACCATAGCAGGGGAGAGAACTCACCTCCTGTCTCTTCTGCGTCCAGTTGGGAAACTGTGACAACAGTGTGCCTCACGGCATGCTGATGTTACAGATGGGCGTGAAGAGGAGGCAGGAGAATCGCCCTTGCCCTTTTACAAAAAAAAGATTCCTCCGGGTGCAAGCACAGCAGGATCCTTTTAATGCCAATGGCCGACAGATGCACTGGGGAGGTTAAAAAACCAACAAGGAATGTATTCAAACCAGAATTGATGCACGATCTGCAGTCTCCATCAACAAGGAAAGATAGGCATATGCTGGGTCTGGCGGAAGTCTCCGAGCTCCTCTATGGGCTAGGAAGGGTTAAGCAAGAAATATTTAACTAATTGCGAATAGATTGGTCAAGAATACTGTGCAATTGAAATAAAAATTAAAACCTACCTCCAAATGCCAATAGTGACTGTCAGTTAAGTTTAAAGCATAAGCTTCAGCTGGTTTCCACATTACAGATAAGATTGTCAGTATGAAAATGCTGCAGGTTCTTAGGGATAAGGCCCATAACCAGCCATCTAAGTTTAAGTATTATCAGTTGAGTAGGTGACTAGCTGAGATTGAACTAATTAAGACCTACATGCACCTTCCAACATTTGAATCCCAAGTCACCCAAAACGTGTTCACAAAGACTCGACATTAAATGAAACAAAATTGGAAATACATATGGTCATACAGATAGACTGCTTGCCTGCAGTGCGAGGAATACATATAGTACCTATAGATTTGTGTGCCTAAATTACTACATCTGGCTAAGTTAAAAAGCATAATTTTCAGTCGCAGCCACCATGGTTTGTGGGTGGAGGTACGGGGGTCGCGCAGGAAGGTCGCACAGGTTTAATTTAATAAAACACAAATATTTAAACTTACCTTTCTGCCGGCTGAATCCTGCGTCTTCTCGGGTCCTGCTCTTTTGACTCCTCCGGCAGCAACAGCAAGCAGAAGTAGGCAGCCACACACCGGCCCAGCCAATCACAATGCTGCGAACAGCGTTTGATTGGTCGGGATGCCAGCCAGCCATCCAGGACCTTATGGGGAGGTCATCTTCTCCATGCAGGCTGCATTGCAGCCTGCATGTAGAAGGACAGAGTGCACATGACTAGTTTGGTCAATAAATAGTCTTTGCGCACTGAGGAGTGGCAGGCGCACCACTCCTCCCCTGCCCTGCTTGCAGAGCAGCCCCGCCCACCCACAATCAAACATAAAATGATAATAACTGAAAGTTATTACCATTTTATGTTTCTGCTGCTCGCACTGCGAGAAAGCAGTGGGGCAACACTCCTCCGCCCTAGTGCAGGAGCCACCCCTGATTATTTTATGATCTCTTGGCAATGATGGTCTCTGAAGAGAAACACTGAATCCCGACTAAACAGTCAGATGCCCTAAATGCAAATCTAATGAAGCAGATGATATATAAACGTTTTGACTGGACGTAAGTAAGAGCCTTGATGCAAGTGTTAGGAAAAAAATTGAGGTTAGTGCCATTTTGATTACATTTAGGGTACAATAGAGTGAGGGAGGATTAAACATAAAAATAGCATATGTTATCATTCTACTTGATCCCATATCCAAGAGTAAAGATTTGTAAATATTTAAAGGGGCGGTGGCAGTAGACGAGTGGCTGTGAGAAGTTCAGAAATTGCAATGGTCAATAAAATAATAGATAATGTTTTTGAAATCTGGAAATGGAATTACGAATGAGCCAATGAGCACAGCTCCTAGACCAATGATTATATAATATATTCAGATTAAATGGTATCTTATGCACTCTGCAAATAAGCGTGTAAGCTAGCTGTGCCAAATATGATAGTATCAATTTAGAAACTCTAGATATCATTGTGGCACAGCACTAAACTCTAGACTCCTCTATAAATATCCCTATCGTTGAGAGTTTAATATCAGTTTTTTTATATAATTATTTCCTTTTTCTTCTTTATTTTTTTCTTTAATGAAAGGGATTCTCGTTTGCATAGTAAGTGTGAAGGGATGTTAACGAAATAAGGAAGGTGTTTATTAAACATTGTATTCCTAGCCTAAACTGTTCAGGAACGTGGCAAGAAGAACTAGGAATACACTCACATATATGAGGCAGGCATGGCATGCTATGTTTGCAAGTGGTCATTTCAGTAAGATTTAATCAGGTAATATTGCTCTTTATTGAATCTATGAGCAACTAAAGCTCAATTGTGCCCAGTAGAGATCACCCGTTTTTACTTTAAACATGGCACCAATGAAGTTTATATTAGACACGAAGCTTTATTTTGATCCAAACAGTAAGAGTTACATAGCAACCCAGAGGGTTTGAACATATCTGTGGTATTTTCAAATGGAGGCTTATCTGTCCGCACACAACTTCAGAGCATTACAAATTAATGTAATCTGTCTTTCTAAAGTTTAAAACTTGGAATGAAACAGCAAACCAGTACAATAGAAGAAACAGAGAAAATCAATCAAATGTGCTTTGTAAAGCTCAGAATAATAAGAAATAATAAGATATATTTTATCTCACAAAATAAAGCTTGGTAAGCATTACAAAACTGTGTGAACCCCTGGTGGGACCATTGTATAACCACTATTAAAGATAAGCTCTTAGTATTTTATCAGGCTGGTGTGAAAAATCAAAGGATACAAATATGTAGTTTCCTTTATTTGTATGTGATTATGCTGCCGACCAAAGGATATTTCAAGGCTGACTTTTTGCAGGAAATTGCGTACTGTTTTTACTAAAAGTGTCTTTAGATAAGAGCCTTCTGTTTGGCTAGAATTTAACTTTTTACAAGGCTGTATTTGTCTTTTTGGGGCAGTGTATTTAAATCCTGTTTATTAGTAAACATGCACAAATCGTGATTACTTTAATCTCCGAATCAATGTTATCAGAGTGTGAAAAAGTCAAATTGGTCAAAGTCTGAGGTCGTCTGTTGCCATGTGAGTTCACCAGTTGAAGTCATCTGTATGAAACGTGGGAAAAGTATACACAGAAGCAATGTTTGATTTCACTTAATGAATTAAAAAAATATTCATACATGGATGAGTCTCTAAAGAAATCCAATAATTACAAGACACTATTTTCTGCTAGGGGTCATGTAGAAATTCAGATTACTCGTTGATAGTTTTGCTCGAGCAGCAAACCTTTCGTTAGTAAAGCACAGGTATAACTTGTGCAACAATAAAGTTCAGCAACAATAAAGATAATGAACCTGGTATTTATATTCCAAGTTAGATAAAAATATATATTCATTAATCAGCAAAATGCCACAAAAATGAAGAAAACTGTCTTTGGGATCAAAGATAATAGAAAAAACGTTATTCCATTGAAAACAATTGGAAATTTAAGTCACAATGTCAATATATGGGGAAAGTCACCTGAGAACTAGGCACCCAGGGGTGCTATGCTGTTTTACCTTCCGCAGTTCCTCCCAATGAAATCTTACAACTACGATTTAAAAAACTTTCCTGGAGATGAAAAATCTTGATGAGCCCAATTTTTGGCTCAAGATTTGCACCAAAAAGCTCTGTTTAAGATAAAAGCTCAGATGAGCCAAAAGTATGCATTTTTTGCATAGGCTTAGCACCTTGTTGTGGTCCTCCACGGATTATGATATTCTAAATTATAACATTTAGAAAAAGTATAATTGCGTTTTTTTTTGCTCGAATAGTGTCTACATCCCAGTTCCTCAGATACTATGCCACAAGTTCAAGTTGCAAAAGTACTCTTCACAAGTTAAGGCCCATAATAAAAAGTCCAGTTTCAACTTTTTCTTTGGATTTCTCTTCAGAGGGGCATATTCACAAGGAGCTATCACGGAATTAACAGCACTTTATGGCAGCTAAAGTCATGATAAATTCACCCCACCATTCACAAGCTGGTGCTAACAGCCCACATCACCACTTTTCCCACGCTATCCGCCGCAAAAAACATCACCACAGAAGATCCCCGCAACTATTGCTAATGAGATGCAGAGTAGGTGGTCCCGTGACAAAAGCCGCAACAACACCACAGTGCTAGCTGTGCCAAAGGATGTAGTCGTTGGCGGGTTGGGTTGGACTGTTTTTATCGGCGCAGGACCAAGACTGATTTGTATATGGTTGCTCCTTGTCTGGAAGGGTGCAGAGAGCAAAAGAAAGGGCTGGAATGCACCATGTATGATCTCCAGCGAATGATACGTTTGCAAGCATTCTAATCATCTCCTTTTGATGTTTAAATCTGTCTTTTTAAGGGCGATGTGCAGTCCCAGATGTGAATCCATTGATCGCTGCTCAATAAAATTCATGCTGCATTTCACGGATGAGGCCCAACAAGGCAGAAACCGGTCTGAGGCTGCAGGTTTCCCATAGAGACAGACAGTTTAGGATGAACTTTTTTCAATTAGAGCAGGACCAAGACTGCTTTGCATATGGCCACACCTCATTTGGTGTGGGGAAGTGGGCAAACAATAATGGATTTGTGTCTAGATGCATAAAGTGGCCATTTATATTTGTACTCCCTCTGCAACAGCTAAAGTTGTGTGTGCTCACATACAAGAACAAAGCAGTACAAAAGGGGGTGGTGATGGACGGAGCACCTGAACCAATAAACAGTCCAGCCCGTACTGCCAAGCCATGCCTTCCCTGGACCGGAAACAATCTTCCTAGGACTGGTTTCTGGCATTTCAGCCGTCTTTAGCCAGGCTTGCTTGAATCCAGTCGCAAAGTGAGCAGCTGCTCCGAGTTTTCACCTGAATGAGCTTCCCCAGGGCTTCGCCGGGCACAAATAATGCCAATACGTAATAAGGACCCAGTTGTGCTTAGGCTATTATCAGTTAAACAATAAAAGGTGATGTGTGAAAGTCTCAGCCACTCACTATTGCATGAGGCCCACTGAAGACCATTTTGTTTGTGCACTATGGCTCTTTTCCCAAGTATCTTGAATCTTATGACATCCCTCTTGTCAAAAACAAATTTATCAAATAAAAAAAAATCTATGAGAATGTTCAAGCCCTCTTTGTCCTTAAGCATGACATGACAAATCCACTGCCATAGTCTGCTGAACCTCCCCCTCACTGCTTTTCCTCAAAACCCTGACTGTAATATGTGCCATCATTGATCTGATTGTAATGATCTCACATTTAATTTGTGGGTGTCCACGTGCTCTTTAAGGACTTTTACTTTTCTGTCTCACTCAGTTTGGTTTCTTATTCACCTTCATCAGTATTCTCCATTGATTACTTCCTATACCAAGCATGTCCTGTCTGAAGATTTGAATGTGTTTAGCTGATTTCGTTTTAAATAACATATTTCTGAGTAGCTGATCTTGCATATATTATTGCATGTAGCTGCCTAAGGGGCGGTCCTTCGTTTGAGTGGAATTCTGTCACCCCATTGAAATGTGCAGAGAGAAAAATAAAATGGTAATGAAGTTAAGTCATTACAATTTTATTTTCCTTTCCATTATCCCAAAGGGAGAATCAGGACAAGGGAGGGGCTGCTGCTGGCTGGTATCAGAAGAGAGAGCAGGGAACTTTCATTTTAAGGTGTGCATGCTTTTTTGGCCGGTCTTGTGACAGTAGCCACACATGCGCACTTTAAACCTCTAACTTAGCTGTCTTAAGACAGCTATGTTAGAGAAAGCCGAAGCCTCCAGAGCCCTGTGGAGCGCCAAGTGCGGCTGCTCCCACCACTCCTAGTGCTGCTCTCCTGCTGGTGAGACTAACGCTAGTATTGGTTTGGGAGTTTGGAGCCTGCCTGCCTGCGACGATTAGAGAAGAACATTGAGGAGGATGTTGCGCTGCTCTTGCAGGAAAATGCTTTACAATTATTATTTTTTAAAAGTCCCACCCTCCCTACCACCTAGCCTCCACTGGGCTGCCTTTTCTGCAACCAAAGCAGAAGAGACAGTCCTGGAAATACATTTCAACAGCTAACTTTAGTTGTCAAACCATTTGACCATATTGCCACTCCAAAAACGGAACAATTCTTCACTCAACTCATTTATGTAACTTTTCAAGGTCATTTATTTCCACCCATGAATAAGGTTTGTTGTAGCTCATGAACTTTAAAAACTGAGACTACAAAATCGTCAGTGAAAATTCAGTGTGTGCATGTACTAACATTATGAATATGTTTGCTTCTGAATGAGGGCCACAGATTTAATACCTGTTTTGTGTAATTTTCTTCTGACTCATAAATTCGCATGAATATCTATACTTTCAAACCTCCAGGCTTAAATGTGTTTCATCAAAATATTTAGGGGCATATTTACACATTTTTCAAGCAACACAGGGCAACAAGCAAAGTTTCTGCATTGCAATTTAGGAAAGGGAGAGAGCAGATATGCTCCATATTTACTACGATATGGAGCATATCCGCTCTCTCTCTGTGCTGTCACACTGTGTTCTGCCTTGCTCCAATTCAGGCACCCTTGCACAATAGAGAAAGGGTTGCTTGCGTTACAGAGAGAATTATTTTTGTTCATAGAGTTAGATATTTCTACACAAAAACAATCCTTAGCAGCATTTCCCCCTTTCTAAGTGTGCTGCAGAATGCAAAAGATATACCTCCATTACACCTCACAGGGGAAGCCATAAATTGTGATGCAATCCCAGGTCTACTACATTTTGAAAACCTGGGAATGTGCCAAAGTCCATGGATGAATGCATGAGAATGCCCATGCACCACCAATGGAATGCATTGCTGCTTGAAATGTAACTCAACACAGCACAAACTATAAATATACTCCTAAGTCCCGAAGTAAGACGTTTAACTGTTGAAAACTACAAAGATTATATGACCACCATAATAGCCTGTAACTGCATTTGGATACTTATCGTTGTACTGGGCCCTCTCTGCAAGGTAATTCCACAGACTTTTTGCTTTCTCTCCTCCTGTTTTGCTGAATTCATTTTTGTTAGCCTTAGGACTCTGTGCACTTTCTCACTGCTAACCAGTGCTAAAGTGCTTGTGCTCTTTCACTAAAACATGGTCAAATTGACGTTGACTCACTTGGCAAATTTAATTTAGTTATAAGTCCCTAGTGAAGTGGTACTACACATACCCAGGGCCTGCAAAATAAATTCAGATACCAAAATGCAGTTAAACACACCCCGCATAAGAACACACAAATAGACCACAAGGTTAGATCACAGACCCCTCCATTGAACAAACCTGCACAAACCTTGAGGATACAATACCAGGACACCACAATCCCAAAAGATAGCAATATTAATACTAATTTTTCAAGCAGTCAGGGGTGGCTCCTCCATTTGTGGGGATGGAGATGTTATCAGTGATGTCATCAGTGATGTCCCTGACCATGTCATGAATGATGTAATATGTGATGTCATCAGCAGTGCATTGCAAGGGTGTGGGTTATAGTTAGGTCAAGTAAATATAACTAACTTCTCTGGTTTTGAGTGAAATTTCCAACTAACTATACCGTCCCTGAAACCTGTGTTTTTTTCAGTTAATTGCCAAGGTGTTTTAAATGCTAATTTCTAACTATAACGTCCCTGAAGCCTATGGTTTTTTCAGTGAATTTCTAAGGTTTTTTAATGTTATTTTCTAACTATGCCTACAGAGGTAGGACATGTGCAGAAAGAGGAAGAAAGGCGAGAAAGAAGCAAGAGAAATGCAGTAAGAGGCAACAGAAGTCCAGCAATTGGAAGAAAGTTGCAGAAAGAAGCAAGAGATATGCAGAAAGAACCAACAGAGGTGCAGAAAGTGGCCTTGTTGCAAAGTCATCCTGTGCCCTGGGATATGCTGAAAGACACTTAGAATAAAGTGAAAATACCTACATACACTAAGGTACACTATGGGATTTGGTACCCCTGTGATTGGCATGACCTCCAGTGTAAGGCCCTAGTACAAATAGGGCAGGGGGGATTAAAACTACCTCTGCCTTCCTAACATATAATAGGGCATGGCAGTTTTGAGGTAAACAGCCCTTTTCTGCACTTGCATGTGTGCACTGCTGAGCCTGAGGTCATCTTAAAAGTAGCCCTGTGTGTGCAGAAAGAGGTAAGAGAGGTGCAGAAAGAGTGAAGAAGGGAGCAGAAAGAGGCAAGAGAGGTGCAGAAAGAAGCAAGAGGTGCATAAAGAAGCAAGAAAAGTACAGAAAGATGCAACAGAGGTGCAGAAAGAGAGAAGAGGGGTGCAGAAAGAGGCAAAAGATGTTTGGAAAGAGGCAGCAGAGGTGCTGAAACAGGCAGAAGAGGTGCAGAAAGAGGGAACGGGGTGCAGAAAAAGAGAAGAAGGGTGCCTAAAAATTAAGAGGGGTGTAGAAATTTGCAAGAGAGGTACAGAAAGAAGCAAGAGCAGTGCAGTTAGAAACAACAGAGGTGCAGAAGGAAGAAAGAGGGGTATAGAAAGGGACAAAAGAAGAGCAGAAATAAGCAAAAGAGATTCAGGGAGAGGCTAGAGGAGTGCATAAAGAGTTAGGCTCCCTGTTTTCCGTTTTTACGGATTTTTACAGATAAATACAGACGGAAAACAATGTGTTTTGTGTCTGCATTTATTTTTTAAAGTGGACAAATACAGAAAATTGTGCTTCTTTCAAGTTATTCTCTGTGCAGTCTTTCATGAATTATAGGCCAGCAGCTGAGCAGATGGACAGCATGGGAAATCAATAAACAGGATGAAATGTCTTTAAATAACAGAATATGTCAACATACTTTAATGGTATAATGCTAGTATTTACCAGTGGACGTACTGCTATGTAATTTTAGGCAGCTTAAGTAGCGAAAAAACTACAGACATCATAGTATGAGTGTGCGTCTATCAGTTAAATAGATACAAAAATATACAGTTTTACAACTTCATATATAAGAAAAACACAAAATAAATATGGATAAATACAGATAAAATGGCCAAAAAATAAATATGGATAAATACAGAAGGAAATGGCCCAACAATAAATACCATAAAACCGGGAGCCCTAATAAAGAGGCAAGAGGGGTACAGAAGGAGGGAATGAGGTGCACAAAGAGGGAAGAAGGGTACTGAAAGAGGCATGTTGGGTACAGAAGAAGCAATAGAGGTATAGAAAGAAGCAAGGGAAGTGCAGAAAGAACCAACAGAGGTGCAGAAAGAGGCAAGAGGGATGCAGAAAGAGGGAAGAGGGGTACAGAAAGAGGCATAATGGTTGCAGAAATAATGGACAGAAGTGCAGAAACAAGCAACAAAGGTGCAGAAAGAGGGATTAGCTGTGGAACAGGTGGAAAAAGTGGCAAGAGGGGTGCAGGAAGAAGCAAGAGAGGTACACAAAGAGGCAAGAGGGATATAGAAAGAGGGAAGAGGGTTACAGAAAGAAGCACCAGTGGTGTAGAAAGAAGCAACAGAGGCAAGAGAATTCCAGAAAATAGCATAAGATGTGCAGAAATAGGTAGAAGAGGTGCAGAAAGAGAGAACAGGGTTTCAGAAAGAGACAAGAGGGGTGCCGAAGATGCTAGAATGGTGCAAAAAGACACAAGAGAGGTGCAAAAAGAGGCAACAGAGGTACACAAAGAGAGAAGAAGGGTGCACAAAGCGGTATATGGGGGCAGAAAGAAGCAAGAGAGGTGTAGAAAAAAACAGAGGTGCAGAAAGAACCAACAGAGGTGCCGAGAGAAGCAAGAGGGATGCAGAAAGAGGGAAGAGGGGTGCAGAAGGAGGCACAAGAGTTGCAGAAACAAAGGACAGAGGTGCAGAAAGAAGCAGGAGAAGTGCAGAAAGAAGCAACAGAGGAGCAGAAAGAGGGATGAGGGGTGGAAACAAAGTCAAGAGAAGTACAGTAAGAAGCAACAGAGAAGCAGAAAGGGGGGACAAGGGTGTAGAAAGAGGCAGGAGGGGTGCAAAAAGAGAGAAGAGGGGTGCAGAAAGAGGCATGGGAGGTGCAGAAAGAAACACAAGAAGTGCAGAAAGAAGGAACAGAGGTGAAGAAAGGCAACAGGGGTGAAGAAAGGGGAAGAGGGGTGGAGAAAGAGGCAAGGGGTGCAGAAAGAAGCAAGAGATGTACAGAAAAAAACAAAAGAAGGACAGAAAGAAAGGACAAAGGTTCAGAAAGAGGCAACAGGGGTGCAGAAAGAGGGTAGATGGGTGAAGAAAGAGGTAAGGGGGTGCAGAAAGAAGCAAGAAGGCTGAAGAAAGAACCAATAGAGGTGAAGAAAGAGGCAGGAGGGGTGCAGAAAGTGGCAAGAGGGGTGCAGAAAGAGACACAAGGGTTGCAGAAACAAGCAACCGATGTGCTGAAGGATTGATGAGGGGTGGCAAAAGAGGCAAGAGAAGTGCAAAAAGAAGCAACAGAGATGCAAAAAGGGGGAGCAGGGATGGAGAAAGTGGCAAAGGGGTGCAGAAAGAAGCAAGAGAGGTGCAGAAAGAGGCAAGAGGGGTGCAGAAAGAGGGAAGAGTGGTGCAGAAAGTAGCACACGTGGTACAGAAAGAAGCAAGAGAGGCTCACAAAGGAGCAAGAGCAGTGCAGAAAGAAGGAATAGAGGTACAGAAAGAGGCAACAAGGGTGAAGAAAGAGGGAAGAGGGATGGAGAAAGAGGCAAGGGGATACAGGAAGAAGCAAGAGATGTGCAAAAAGAAACAACAGAAGTACTGAAAGAAAGAACAGAGGTTCAGAAAGAGGCAAAACGTGCAGAAAGAGGATGGATGGGTACAGAAAGAAGCAAGAGAGCTGCAGAAAGAAACAGAAGAAGTGCAGAAAGAAGGAACAGAGGTGCAGAAAGAGGCAAGAGGGGTGCAGAAAGAGGTAAGAGGGATGCAGAAAGAGGCAAACAGGGTGCTGAAAGAAGTGCCTGGTGCAAAAAGAAACAAAGAAGTGTAGAAAGAAGGAACAGAGGTGCAGAAAGAGGCAAGAGGGGTGTGGGAAGAGGGTTGTGAAATTGGCACAAGGGGCGCAGAAAGAAGCAAGATAAGTGCAGAAATCAACAGAGTTGCAGAAAGAGGGAAGAGGGCTGGAGAAAGAGACAAGAGAAGTGCAGAAAGGAGCAACAGAGATACAGAAAGGGGGAAGGGGGTAGAAAAAGAGGCAAGAGGGATACAGAAAGAAGCAAGAGAGGTGAAGAAACAAAAGAAGTACAGAAAGAAGGAACAGAGGTGCAGAAAGAGGCAGGAGGGGTGTAGAAAGAGGGAAGAGGAGTATGGAAAGAGGCAAGCAAAGTACAGAAAGAGGCACATTGGGTTCAGAAAGAGGCACAATGGGTTCAGAAAGAATCAAGAGAGATACAGAAAGAAGCAAGAGAAATGTGTAAAGAAGCAACAGACATGCAGAAATGAGGAACTGGGGTAGATAAAGAGGCAAGAGGGAAACAGAAACAAACAGGAGTGTTGCAGAAAGAAATAAAAGAAGTACAGAGAGAAGGAGCAGAGGTGCAGAAAAAGGCAAGAGGTGTGCAGAAAGAGGGAAGAGGGGTGCAGAAAGAAGCACACAGGTTGCAGAAAGAAGGGACAGAGGTGTAAAAAGAAACAAGAGAAGTGCAGAAACAAGCAACAGAAGTGCAGAAAGAGGGATGAGGGAAGGAAAAAGAAGCAAGAGAAGTGCAGAAAGAAGCAACAGAGATGCAAAAAGGGGCATCAGGGGTGGAGAAGTGGCAAGAGGGATGTAGAAAGAAGCAAGTGTCCGGTAATTGGCTCTCAACCACCCAATACTGCAGTAGCGAAGATTATACCACTCCTCTTCCGCAAAGCCGCCACCAACACTATCCAAAAGACACGGTGATGGCAGGCAAGTATCACAGAAGAAGGTGGGGGATCAAAGATGAATGTTTGTATATCCCTGGACGTCACTTGTGGACTTTTGGACCCCAGAAATATACAACAGACAAGACAAAAAGAGAGAAAAGATTTAGTTCATGCATCCATATCCATACATGCTTGATTTGGCATAATTCAGTAACCAAATACCAGGACATTCTTATCCTTCTTTAAGGGTCCAGCAGCTTTTTGTACTTTGTAAGTTTTATTATACATTATATAGAAGTCCCCATATAATGTTCATCATCAAAGTCATTATATACACTGTCGAGGTATCCATAAAATATCCAAGGTCAGGGAGGGGAAGTATATATTTTTTCCTGTATAATCAAGACTTCAAGAAAAGGAAGGGAGGGTTAAAAAAGCCAACTAACATGGCAAAAAACCCCACTTACTAGAAAAACGTCCAGGGACTCTCTCCTTATCAAAATATAAGTGCGCTTACTTCTAATCACAAAAAAGGACGTGGTAAAAACTGTGAAATGGAGGAATACAAGATTTCTTTACCTGACTCGTAGCCGCAGTAAGCCCAGGCAATATCACCACAGAGAAGTAGCCCCTACTGCAGTGATTCGATGGTCCCTTGCTGAAAAAAACGGGACTGCAATACAAAAAAGATAAGACACAGCAGGACGGATACGAAGACTTCCTGAACTGTCCAGAAGTGCAGGGAACAAACACAAATGACGATCCAGCAGAAAATGACCAGCATACTTTCACTCCAGACGACAATGTCTTTCTTGAGGAACACGCCGAAGCCAAACATCCAGAAGTCAGGCAAGGCAAATACAGGAAGAGCCAAGACATCCTGAAAACGTCAAGGAAAGACCTTCCAGGTCACAGGACCGGGGAAGAAACCAAGCGCTGTCTGAATGGAACCAGCACTTTTTAAACTGTGCTGCTCCACCCCTATCAAGCACGCAGGACAAGCATACGGAGGGAAAATGGGGAAAAGGTATTTCTAAGTAGAACTAACTTGTTATCTCCCAGTACTTTATACGCTGACCTCAGGACAGTTGGGGACTAATCCCGAACAGCAAGAGAGGTGCAGAAAGAGGAAAGGGGGGTGCAGAAAGAAGAATGAGTTGTGTAGACAGAGGGATAGGGTGGAGAAAGAGGCAAGAAGTGCAGAAAGAAGCAACAGAGATGCAAAAAGGGAAACAGAGGTGGAGAAAGTGGCAAGAGGGGTGCAGAAAGAAGCAAGAGAGGTGCAGAAAGAGGCAAGAGGGGAGCGGAAAAAGGGGTACAGAAAGAAGAATGAGTGGTGCAGACAGAGGGATGAGGTGGAGAATGAGGCAAGAAGTGCAGAAAGAAGCAACAGAGATACAAAATGGGAACAAGGGTGGAGAAAGTGGCAAGAGGGGTGTAGAAAGAAGCACGAGAGATGCAGAAAGAGGCAAAAGGGGAGCAGAAAAAGGGGTGCAGAAAGAAGAATGAGTGGTGCAGAAAGAGGGATGAGGTGGAGAATGAGGCAAGAAGTGCAGAAAGAAGCAACAGAGATGCAAAAAGGGAATAGGGGTGGAAAAAGTAGCAAGAGGGGTACAGAAAGAAGGAGTATAGGTACAGAAAGATGTAAGAGGGATGCAGAAAGAGGCAAGAAAGGTGCAGAAAGAGGCAAGAGGCATGTACAAAGAAACAAGTGAAGTGCAGAAAGAGACAACATGGGTGCAGAAACAGGCAACAGAGGTGCAGAAAATAGATATGATTTGTAGAAAGAGGCAAGAGAAGTACAGGAAAAAAGAAAGGTGCAGGAAGAAGCAACAAAAATGCAAAATGAGGCAAGAGAGGCGCAGAAAGAAGCAAGAGTAGTTGCACACCATTAGTATTAACTTAACGCCCACATTTAGCAGTAAGTAACAGGTGACCATTCTAGGTTTGCAAAGGTCCTTCCACCATGATGTAACATTTGTTGCTCCATGTTTGGTAAGGTTTGAGTAATTTGAGCTAGAAACCAGGCATTTTTTGTTCAAATGTGCACATTAGGCAGCAAATAATGGATTATTCGGCTAATGCTGAAAATAAATGTATATTTGTGCAAAAGTCAGTGCAGCCAAACAGTTTCATGATTCCAGTGGCCCTGCTCATACCTCTGACTAGGTCCAGAAGTGCTCCTCAGTGATTCCTTCTTTTTTTGTCTCATTGGGTTCATAATATAGCTTTTTTGGGAATGAGGAAGACTAAACCTGAGGTTACCACTCCACAACACAGACACACATACCGCATAATTATTCTCCAACCATAACACATAATCCCACTCTACATAATTCCTATACACTAAATGCCACATACTTTCTATCTACATAATTTTACTGCAAAACATACCACATAATTCCACTACGCACAAAGTACATCCACTCCACTCCAAAACACATTAGTAAAATACTTTTAGATTTACAATGCCAATAGCTCTAACTCTTGCAAATGCAAGACCTATTACATTGCAAATGCTTCTTCAACTGGTAGTCGCATTTGCAGAGTGATGGAAAAAGGGGTCTGGGCCTCCAACCAGCGCTCAGGAATTCCGCTGTGTAGGACTTACAGGAGGTGCCAGGAGGGCTTCCTGGCCCCCAAAGTCCCTTAGCAGTAAAGTGGACTTCATCCCCCAACCAGTAATGTGCCAGGAGTTGCGTTTGCGGAGTGGTAGAGAAAGAGGGGTGTAGCCTCCGAAGACCTCTTAGCAATCCCACTGTGTGGGACTTAGTGGAGATAACAGGAGAGGTGGTTGGCCCCCAAGGGTACCCTTGGGTCCAACTACCCCTCCTATTACCTCCAGTAAGTCCCACACAGCAGCATTGCTAAGTTCTCATAAAGCCATGCCCCCTTTCCCCACCACTGTGCAAACTCGCTCGCTGGCGTGCTCTTGCATAGGGATTAAAGTCCACTTTGCTGCTGGGGGTCCTTAGGGGCCAGCTAGCCTACCTGTTACATCCATTAAGCCCCATAAAGTGATATTGCTGAAAGGTGGACACAGACCAGGCCCCCTTTGTCCACCACTCTGTAAACGTGCCTCCTAGCATGCTCTTGGTTGGGGGTGAAGTCCCCTTGCCTCCTGAGGGTCCCTGGGGGCAAACTAGCCCTCCTGTTACCTCCAGTAAGCCCCACACATCTAGATTGCTGAGAGTGGTCCGAGGCCATGCCCCCTTTTTACACCACTTTGCAAACACACTGCCCGGTGCACTGCTGCACAGGGATGAAGTCCACTACAGTCGTGAGGTCCTTAGGACATAAGAAGACCTTGTCACCCCACCAACAGTACGCCAAGAGGTGCGTTTGCAGAGTGGAGTAAAAAGGGACATGGCCTCCTACCACCTCTCAGCAATCCCACTCTGTGGGGCTTATTGGAGGTACGTTGTGGCCTAGTTACCCTCACTAGCAACATGGACTTAATCCCCCAATGCAGAGCGCGCCAGGAGGAGCATTTGCACAGTCATGCAGGGAGGGTGCGGGGCCTCCAGCTAGTTGTCATTTTTAAAAATAATTTTTATTTTAAGAGGGCGCTTCCTCTACTTGTGCCTTTTAGGCCCGGGGACCCTATCTCTGGTGGTGGTCCTTGGGGTGGTGTATGGAGGGGCAGGAGCCCCCCACACTTCAATAATTTAATTGGAGCACTTATTGAGGTGGCGGTCCCCAGGGTTTGGTGGACCCGCGATGCCCCTGCCCCTCTTCAAGTAAAGCTCCAGGGAGGTGGTGGCCCACAGGGCTGCGTAGGGGGGATGGAGCCCCTGATGCATTTTTTTGTTAATGAACCCTGGGGAGGTGGGGGTCCCCGAGGACTGCAGATGCCCCCGCAGGCCACCGCATATAATTTTCTCATTGCCCCCAGGACCTGGCCCACCAAAGGGGCTTAGAAAAACAAAGCACAGGAGCCCGCACTTCATTTAAAAACCTTTTTTGGGCCAGATTCATGCACCCAGCGTGATTTCAGCCGATTAAAAAAAATGCTTTTTTTGGCCGAGGTGGTCCTTGTGGGACCCGCTGAGCAGGCCTAAGTGGACAGGGTGTTTCTACCATGCCTCCTTTTCTTGTTTTTTCCCCTTTTTTCTGATTTCTTGTGACTTTGCTTTACCGAGTCACAAGATGTCTGCCAACACTTCCTGGTTTGGAGTGTAGACAGCCAATCAGAAGCAAGCTCATGCTCAGGACGATTTGCGAACCCTCCTCAGCCTTCAGATATCGATATTTTTAATTTTTTAAATTTCTCAGGAACCACTCAACAGATGTATGCCATTTAAAAAAAAGGGTCGCTTTCTGAACCAAAATCTACCTTTTTGCCAAATTTGGTGAAATTCCGTTCAGCAGTTCGGGCTGTAGCCGTGTCTACAGTTCCTATGGAAATTAACATGGGGAAAACACATTTTGGGACCCGCTTTTTTCTCTGCGCCCACTTGATGAATGACCCTGAAACTTTCATGACAGGATCTGACCTGGGCGAATCATCAGTTTTGAAAATGTCATTAAAGATTTGTCGAACGGCGCCAAAGATATTGACAACAGAAAAAACGCTTTTTGAATAGAAACAAGGTCCTAACTATAACTACCAGTAGGTAATAAATATATATATATAAATATATATATTCTCAAAAACCTTTCCAATTAAAAGCTGTTCATATAGATAAAAGAGAGACATTCAGGGTACATATTCAACTTCTTCAACATAGCAGCAAATTAACTAGGGGTGGGCGAACATCTCCGTTCCACCCATGGAATCCGTGGAATTTGCCTCTTCCACATTCCACAAAGTAGGCGGAGCAGGCACATCTCCTCAAACTTGCAGCAGGGCAGAGCTGGCCTCCAACCTGCCTCACAACAGCACTATTAAAATGTTAAAAAATAACAATTTAAATTACCTTACCTGATCGGCGGTGCCCCCGGGGACTTCTTCTTGAAAACTACACATGTACGGGCACCTGTGCATGAGCATTTCTCACAAGGAGCTACGCGGAGTGTGCGAAGATTGGTTCCGTCTCCGTGGCACTCCACGTAGCCCCACTACTCCCACTATGCCCACCCCTAAAATTAACGCCGGCCATGTTTCAATGCCTTCTTGTTTGTTCACTAGTTCTCTTTTTTCTATGTGAACAACGTTTGATTGGAGAAGATTGTGGGGAATTGTTAAAGGGTTAGCCACCCCTCCAAGGGCTCACCGTCTGGAGAGGCAAGAGAAACGGCTATTTTGTGATGGATATATACATATATATGTCACACAAGTCTCTATATAATATATATATATATATATATATATTTCTGTATGTGCATATGTGTTTATAAAATTATATATTAATATATACTATTAAATATTGGTGGGAATTATGCAATGTATATTATTAATATTACATTACATTTACATATTTAAATATTTTACATTTACTACTTTAAACTATATATATATATTACCTACTGGCGGTCGCCAGTAGGTATATATAGTTAGGATTTTTTCTCTATGGGATTTTTGAAAATTCTATGTCTAATAACTTTGGCGTTTGTGGACGGAATTGGCTGAAATTTTCAGGAAAATGGCACATTTTGTTTCTGAGCAGCCCCTGAAAATTGGGGGGGGGTTCGTCCAGGGGGGGTCGAGAAAAAAGGGGGGTCCCAAAACGTGTTTTTAACATTGAGTTTTCCATAGGGCGGTTGGCCTCACTTTTAGCCCGAACGGCTGAATGGATTTGCACGAAACTTGGCAAAATTGTAGGGACTGGTAGCCCGATGTGCCTTTGCTAGGTCTCAATATATGTGCTCCAGTAGATTTTGAGAAATTAACATTAAAAAAAAGATATATATCTGTAACAGCGCTCCGCTTCGCGTACTTTTCGCGTTACGGAGGTTTGCGAAGCTGATTGGTTCTTCGGCTTCTGTAAACATTCCAAACAGTCCGTAGCGGCCGCCATCTTGTCTCTCGGTAGGATCGAGAGACAAGAGGAGGCCAAAGCGAAGGGGCAAATGACCATAAGGGGGCATAGTAGATCGTCCCTGACCCCCTAGGTTTGATGTGGAGGCTTTAAAAGGGTCTCGCAGGGAAAAAAAAAATATACAGTTTTTTTAGTTTTTTTGCGTGGAGTGCGCCCGGTTCGCGAACCGGGAAGCGTTCTGGGGAGCGTACTTTCTTGAAAATTAGTGAAAAAAGTTAGAGTAAAATAATAATTGTGAGTGATCAGATGTAGGGTAGCTCTGAGAAGAGCTTTTGGGTTTATGGTACATTTAGGTACTTATAAGTAGGTACCAATGCACAGTCTTAAATTCAGAGTGAAAATTCTGTTGCCCTCATCTGAGAAGTGAACTCCATCTCCTCTGTAGATATCTTGCATGTAGTAACGCAAGTTATTGTTGTACAGGGAGCCCATTCCATGGTCTCTCATGTAAGCTGAAACAGATTTGTTTACATGCTTCCTAGATTTCTCAATTTGTGGACAAAATTGATTCGACCACCTCCATTTTTGTCTTTGGCATATATTTGAATATACCAAGGCAGTCTGAGGAAAAAGTGCCATCAATTGCTCAAAGGTGTCCTTTAAAAGCATTTCCAGACCTACCCCAGTCAAAGTGCCCAAATCATTACCTCCACAGTGCACAATTAATAGGTCAGGTTTTGGCAAATGCATAAAGGTTTTCACCAATGGTATCGATTGGTGACATTTTAATCCTCTGTGGCCAAACCACTTAATTTCCACATCTTGTAAATTGAGGTTAGGTAAATTCCTGTTTTCAGCGCACCTCTGAGCCCAATAGATGTAAATATGTCCAACAATCCAGACAGAAAACATGGCGAGAGAAGGTTCTCCTGCAGTCAGATGAAGTGTGGCAATGAAATGGCAGTTGAAAAAATGAGAGTGTAAAATGAAAAAAACTGAGGAGTTTCTGTGTTAATGAAGCAGTAAGAGTGATTGGTGGATTTTGATTGCTGAAAACAGAAAGTTAGGGTGCATGGATGAGTTCGTTGAAAGATGTATTTTGAGTGGCGAAGAAAAAATCAATAAATGAAAGATTGCACTGGATATGCAGGTGCACTGAGAGTTCAGAGTTCAATTGCAACTTTGTTGTGTGAACTTGGAAACACCAGAGGTCTTGCAAGAGGTGGTTGCTATGCAGAAAAAGCAGAGAGGGGGCAGAGGGGGGAAGGGTTTTGCTTTGAAAAAAAGTGAGGGAAGAGTTTTGATTGGGTGACATGAGAGATATGTGTGAGGAATTACAGCATTTCTGTGCTTTTGATAGCTGCAGACTCTGGAGTGCATACCTTTTGCTCTGCTGAAGACAAATTGGTGTGTTTCTGAGACTGTTTTGAAACTCAAAGTATTTGCTAAGGTGAGAAAAGATTTCTTTAATTTAGATAGAAAATAGTGTGCTTTAAGGAGAAAATTATGAAGAAAGTTGTGTTTTTCAAATGTTGCTTTGTCTCAAGTGTTTTACAAATAGATTTTGTTTCTTTGAGAAATTGTAATTGGAGAAAATGTGAAGTATTAGTACTGACAGGGTTTTTATGTGCATAGGAGCTGTGGAGTGTTTTCAAATTATGACTTGTAAATCGTTTTTGAGAAAAAGCAATGGTTTTAATATTGATGAGAAGGACATAATGGTGTCTGCTTCTTTATAAGGTAATTGAGAGTCTCTGATGTTATTTTTCCCATTTCAATGTAAGAAGTTTGTCTGTGGAGCAAATTGCTTGTAAATATGCTCCCACCTGTGCATGGCAAATTTAGATTTTGAATGTTTGCGTTACATAGGCATGTTAAAGGTGACTGAAACATGCTGCAAAGGCAATCAAAAAACGCTTTTATGTGTCTTAAGGACATTTTAAGTCATTTCCCCATGTGCAGTGTTTTCAAATTATGAGTTGAAAATCGTTTTTGAGGTAAAGGAATGTTTTCAAAATTTATGTGCGCCATATGCCCCCAAATTTCTTTTTCAGGGGTGCAGCAGGGTGTTCTTGAGACACTCCTGCACCCTCGGAAAAATTCGTAATTTGCGATGAGGTAATTGCTAATTGCAAATTGCACCTTTATTCCTATGGGCCTCCTGCTGCATGGAAATGAATGGGTAATTTGTAATTAGCAAATAGCTCATCGCAAACTAGGAATGGTAAAGAATCGCTATTTATTCCTTAAAGTTCGCTATTTAGGAAATGCAAAAAACTTTGATGATACATATGGCGGTTCATCTCTAACAAGATAAGAAGCATAGGGATAGATTTATGATGACTGGCGCATCACCAGGGATGTGTTAGTCATTCTGTGCCGCTGTTCCGTCACCTATGGTGTGCTGCATTTACAATGCGGCGCATCATGGGGCAAAAACAGCACAGATGCGTGACGTATCTGTGCCGTAAAGGTGGCGCATTGCTGGAGTTGTATCGCAAGTGTGATGAAGCTCCAGCAAGGCTCAGGGGTGCCCCTGTCGCAGGGTTTCTGTTCTCACACAGAACTGTGGACAGAGGATTGGAACCTCGGTGAATTAGGGTGCCCCAAAACTCACCTTAGTAATCAAAAACCCCTTAGCAAGCTAGGTACAGTGTCACATTGGATATAACAAACTCTCAATGTTTAGACAATCCAGAATATGAACTTATAGTACCTCAGGATACGTGGAACTCATGAACAGTCGGTCGTTATATATTTCTTAGAAACCAGAACATGGAGTTAAGAAGAACACATATGTATTTGAAATGTTTATTTACTAATGCCGTCTTCTCAGGCGTAGTATCTTAGATAATACAAGTACACATATTATCAGTAGCAAAATTACCAGCATAGTTACTAGTACATAAAAAGCGAATGGTGACGTTAACATGCTGTAAATGAATAAGAGTTAGCAACACTTATAAGCAGCCGCGGGCCGTGGAGGGAGTTACGGTGGGGCAGGGAGGCGGGGAGGGGGAGGGGCAGGGTGGAGAGGGCTCCACCCTGCCCCTCCCCCTCCCCGCCTCCCTGCCCCACCGTAACTCCCTCTACGGCCCGCGGCTGCTTATATCTCACCCTCCCTAATACACATATTATATTATTTGCTAAGAAGGTCTCTTTGTGTTGGTTTAGGGCGTGCCCATACTTTAGTGTCTTAGATTTGAAGGAATCACATCAGCATACACCAGCTCTCTCTTCATGTGAACCGCATCAAGTGTTGTGTATGTGTGTTCGGCAAAGCAATATAAAACCCGCCTCATGCCCAGAATTGGCAGAAGCTGCACTTATGTTATGAGTATGAAGTCGTGGAGATCAGACCTCATAACAATTCTGTATCGTGTTGTTCTTGAAACTTCAGCACTCGCTGTACAGATATAGTTTAACAAGTAAAGCAGATAGTAGAGCAATAACATATTATTCTCATGTAAATCACGATGAACTATTAGGTTGAAAGCTAAAGCAACAACTAAGTGTCGTGTGCAGAAGTTGCAAAAAAGGAAAAATGGCGTTTAAACCGGTAATGAGTCCATGCTAACTTAAGATGGTGTAAAGATATATAGGATCTACATGACACCTCCCCATGATCCGGAAACGAACTGAATAAGATAATAGAAGTGCCATCTCATGAGAGCAGATTGCAACTTTATATGTGGACGGTCCGCAAGGTAAAACATTAAAAACTAGGAAAATTTAATGCTAAAGAAAAATAAAACAGCCAACTACTTTATCGAGGCTTAAGCCAATAGGCAAGCTAAATAATAAAAACTTGACAAATAAGTCAATGAATTGTCAATGAAATGCTAGTACTCAGCATATCAAACATGAAAAAGGTCTATGACATAACTGTGTATGCAAAATAAGCTGCAACAGCCTCTAATAGGAAGTCACCGTCTTCATCCGAAAAGAGTTCAGCCATCCAATTTAAAAGCTACTATAAACATTTATTTTATAAATTTATAATAAATAAAAAGTAAATATGTAAACCGTTTAATTTAAAAATAAAGACACCTTCAAAAACAGGTTATGTGTAGTGTCTTCAATAAAATATTAAAATATGGTCATAAAATTAGATCAGATTCATATATAAAACAGGACAGGTAAAATGAATATAAATTCCATTTCTTTTCTGCTATTTCTGTATTCTAAATTTGCCATGTACAAAAAATTCTTCTATGTAAAAATGTTAAGTAGTGTGTTAAGTTTTTGATGACTGTTATTAATTTACTGTTGGGTAATAGTGGTTAATAACATTTTTTATTATATTTTACCACAGATTCAACTGCAGATTATTTCAAGATTTTAGGATGCCAAGCAAAGAAAGAGTGAGAAAGGCTGCAAAACGTCAAAGACAGCAGGTGAATGAAAAAAGCAGCAGTCCTCTAACAAAAAGATTTGTCAAGTCACCAAGAAAGCACCGGGTAAGAGTACAAAAACATTCATAAGAAATATATCTAGTAAAAAAATATTACTACAGAAAATGTTTCAGTCCAGAAAAGGAGAAGCAATTCAAACAGTAAGGAAAGGCCAATGAGAAATGTTACTGCTAGAGTAAGAGATAACTCTATGCATGAAAGTAGAAGGAAACAACAGTTTAGGGACATTCGTAAACGAATGTTCCGCAACAGGATAATTGGCAATTTGTTAAAAAATATTAAGAAAGGTCAACAGAAAGTGGTTTTTTATAAGAGAAAAAAAATAGTTGAGAAAGTTGTTGATCAGGCATTTGAAATTAAACGTAAGTTATTTATTTTGACAATCAATAGAATTAGGAAGCTAAACAAGGCAATTTATGATTTCAAAAGAAATAGTAGATGGAAGAGAATAGTTAATCGTAGTCATTTTTGTGAAGTTTTTTCTGGAGAATGGATGCATAGTTCAAGCTCTGAGGCATTTTTTAGTTATTTCCAGGATAATGATTTGGTGCATGCAGTTGACACCAGTGGTCGAGGTTATGAAGTGAAAGATGGTTGTCCAGTTGAAAAAGAAAAACTTGTGACAACAGAGATAGAAGAGGTGTTAGGTAATGAGGTTTTAGGGAGACGTCCTAAGGGTCCTGTGTACACCTGGAAGTGTAGTAGTATTTGCAGTGTACGACAAGATTCCATCAATTTGCTTTGTGATTTTATACGGTCATTTAATAAGAAAAGTTTGAAGCAGAAAATGAAGTTGTTGCAAGAATTAGATCCTTGCAGAGTGAGAGAAGTGATAGGTTTGCATGGTCATTCACTGGCTTGTCTTTCCAGGAGAGTATGCCAGAGTGTTTTTCATCATTTCAGGATGCTAGCAGTGCATCATAATAAAGTGAGGAAATTAGTTAGAATGTTGTATTATGCTAAGAGTCCAGCAATTATGCTTAAACAATTATGCGCTGCTCTTTTGCATGGTTCTGAAATAGATGTGAAGAATATATGTGAAGAAATTGAGTTTTGTTACTTTGGAAGTAAAGAGGAGAATGTTGAAATTGACCAAGAAGAAGAGAGTAATGTGGAAGATAGTGTACAGGTTTCCAGTACAGATCATTTCCAGAGGGAAATTGCGACGTTTGAGGTGAAATCAAGTGAGAGGCCAAATTTCACTTGTGTGTGTTGTCGACGCACTTATTATAAGAATCAGACTAAGTTAGTGGATTTATATGCAAAAAGTGAAAGGGAAAATAATAGTGAATGGAAGGATTTTACAACATACTTGATGGTAGAAAATTGTTTTGATTTGGGATTGGATCAACGTGTGTGTACTTATTGTTGTAACAAATTAAATCAAAACCAGATGCCTGCTAGAGCAGTTCATAATAATCTGGAATTGGTTGAGATTCCTTCTGAATTGAAGGATTTAAATACTTATGAATCTATTTTGATTCAAAGTATCCATCCCTTTCAGGCTATTGTAAGAATGGAGCCAAAGACAGGGAAATTGCCTCCATCAGATTTACAGAGAGCATTAAAGGGAAGAGTTGTTTATTTGCCTCTAGATTTGAAGAAAAACATTAACACAATTGGAGTAGAAAAAGTGGAAGAGGAACCTCTTGTTATCTTAGTTAATGGGGTTCCGACAAAGAATAAGAAAATATGGCAAGATTTAGTAGATGTTAGGAAAGTCAAAAGGGCAACATTGTATTTGAAAAAATATAATAAATACTATAAAAATGTATATGTTGCAGAAGAGGAAGTAAGTGAGGAAGAGGATAGCGATTTATGTGCTGGTCAAATTGAGAAAGTAGAACCCTGTACTAGTGAAGAAATATATGAACATTATAGTGTTCATCCTTTGCATTCCAAGGAAGTCATGGGGAATGCTATTGAGTTGTTTCAAATGAAACAAGCGAAAGGGAGTCCCATTAGTGTTTGGGAGGAAAGTTTGGAAGCTCGGTGTTTCCCACAGCTTTTTCCAACAGGTCAGGGAGGAAGATATGATGAGCGACCTCATCAAATTCCTGCTTCTGAATACCGGACTTTGCGATTGTATGCAGGAGATCCTAGGTTTCGACAATGCATTCCTTATTTGTTTCATCTCCTGTTTGAAAGCGATCTGTCTGGACTGTCATATGCAGTGAACCACATCTTGAAAAGTGGTATACACATGCAAAACATCTCGGCAAGTGACTTTATGGATAAAGTCAATGTCCAAGACAGTATTTTGGATTCTCACCTGATTAATCTCATGGCGTGTCAGCGTGGTACTAATGAGTACTGGTACCGTCGTCATGGTGATTTAAAATGTATGCTGAGGAACTTAGGAACTCCCACATGGTTCCTCACTTTGAGCTGTGCTGAGTATGGCTGGGAAGACTTACTTGAATTTCTACGAGAGGCAAATGCTAACGTAGAAAACATCGAATTCAAGACACCCGGAGAACTGTGCTCTTTGGATCCAGTCAATGTATGTAGGTACTTCAATCATAGATTTGAAGGTATGATGTCTTTCATCATGAATAAGAAGAATCCACCTCTTGGAGAGGTGTTGGATTTCTTCTGGAGGAAGGAGTACCAAGCAAGAGGTGCTCCTCATATACATATGTTGCTGTGGATCAAGGATGCACCTAAATTTGGAACGGATGCAGAAGACTCAGTGATGAGTTTCATAGAACAGTATTCTACGTGTGCTGTTCCAAACGCAAAGGAGAAAAAAAGCCTAAGAGAAAAAGTTCTACGTTTCCAAAGCCATCGATGTGGAAAGTACTGTCGTTGTAAATTCCGGAACAAAGACAAGTTCTACACCAAATGTCGTTTCGGCTTTCCACGACCGGTGATTTCTAAAGGAAGAGTGAACAGTTTGATGTCTTCGCTGCGACATAATGTGATGAAGAAATCACCTAAAAACACATACAATTTGAAGAGGAACGAAGAGTCTAAGTACATCAACGACTACAACCCGGTGATTTTGTCCATGTGGAATGCTAACATGGATATACAGTTTGTGGCTGATAACTGTATGGCTGTGGCTCGGTATGTGACATCTGACATCACCTAAAAAGAGAAGACAGAATTGAAGGATATGTGGGAGGACATTTCCCATGAAAAGAGCCTCAGCAAGAAGTTGTACAGTTTCAGTCTGAAGATGTTGTCGCATCGAGAAATCGGAGCTTACGAATGTTCTGACCGGTTGTCTTCAGCAAGTCTCTATGCCAAGTCCAGGAGTATCGTTTGGGCGAGTGTTGGTCTTGCTGCAACGCGTAATCGAGTTCTGAAACCTGTGCGGGAAATTGAGTATTTGGCGGAAAAGGAGCCAAACAGTACCGACATTTTGAAGAGCAACATGTTGGATACATATTATCCAAATCGAAGCAGTCACCTCGAGAATGTTTGTCTGTATGAGGTTCTGCAAAATTACATATTCAAGAGGAACATCAAAGAAGATACTGAGAAAGGAGTGTATGCTGTAATAGGAAGTGAGGGATGTCTGGTCAAGCAAAGAAAATGCCACTTGATAAACCATCGAAAATTGAGTGGCGAATCTCCTGAAAAAAAGGAGTTTTTCTATTTAGCACTTTTGCAACTTTTTAAGCCTTGGCGTGCAGAAGAGGAACTGCTTGGAGATTTCCTTTGTTATGAAGACTCATTCAATGCTGCCAAGGAGACCATAGAATGTCCTGCTTTTCCCAAATATGTAGAAATGTTGAATGTGGAAATTGAGCAGGAAGCAACGATTGCAGCCGAGATTGCCAGAGACAGTTCTCAGGACAGTCAGAGTTCTGCTTCATTGAGTCAGGATCCACTAGGAGGACCTCTTATCGAAAATGAAGCTGCCACTGCTATGAATGAAGTGGAAAGAGCCATGGCACATGCTCAGGAGGATGCGGTTAACTTAGAAGAGTTGGAAAGACAACTCAACGTTGAGCAGAGGAAAATATATGACGAGATTACCATGCAAATTGATCATGGATTAAGTCATGACAAGAAAGAGTGCTCATGTACGTCGTTGAAGCCTGTCCGACTGTACGTGAGTGGAGAAGCGGGAACTGGAAAAGTTTCCTTATTAAAGCAATTTCATGTTATTTGCAGGAAAGGACAGAGTCATCGCTGTCTTGTGTTGTCACCGCTCCAACTGGACTGGCAGCACATAACATTAAAGGGATTACTTTACATCGTTTACTGATGCTGCCAGTGGAGCATGACAACAAATTAGAATATCACAAGCTATCTGGAGATGCTTGTTTTGAAGTTTCAAGAGTCTTGAGGAAAATGAAACTTCTTATCATTGACGAAGTAAGCATGGTTTCCAATGTCATGCTTGCCTTTGTGCATTTGAGAATGCAAGAAGTTCTCAAAACAGAGTATGATGTGTTATTTGGTGGCAAACACATCATTGTTTTCGGAGATCTTCTGCAGCTGACACCAGTGAAAGGGCAACCTGTGTTCAAAATGCTCTCGCATGAAGATACCAGGAAGTGCTTAGGGAGCATTGGCAACGTCAATATATGGTTAAACTTCAATTATGCTGAACTGCATGAAAATATGCGTCAGGCAAAGGATGAAGTTTACAAGACTATTCTACAAGATGTTAGAATTGGAAAAGTGACCGAGCATGGGAAAGAAGCTTTACATGCACGATTACTGACAAATTTATATCCAGACGAAGATGTTGTGCCTGAGAATATTTTTCAGAAAGTTACTGAGAAAAAATCTGGAATATGTTTGATGCCAACTCTTGCAGAATGTGCCAAATTCAATAACAAAATGTTGCATTTAGAAAAGCAAGAGATTGTGAAACTGGAAGCTATTGACAGAGTAGAGCATATGGGATCAACAATTATTTTGTCTGAGAATCTGAAAACAAAATTGGATTCATTAGAGAAGAGTATATCTAAAACTGCGGGTTTTGAAAAGACTCTGAATGTGTGCTTGAACTGCCGTATAATTTTAAGAAGGAATTTACATGTTGAAAGAGGTCTGGTAAATGGATCAATGGGTAATGTTGTTGATTTTGTGAAATACAGAAATAGAGATGGAATTGAATTTTTAAAAATTAAATTTGATGGCATTGAGGAAGTACAGCTAATTGGTCGTTGTTCTGCTAGATTTTTGCTTGTAAAAGACTTATATGTTCATCGTAAGCAGTTTCCTGTTTGCTTGGCATATGCGGTGACAATCCATAAATCGCAAGGTTTAAGTGTAGACTGTGCATTGGTGAATATTGGCAGTTCTGTGTTCAAGGAGGGTATGGCATATGTGGCATTGTCACGAGTTAGAACTTTATCGGGATTGTACTTGATTGAGTGTGATGTCACAAACATTTGTGCGGATCTAGATTGTGTTAAGGAATACAATAGGTTAAGAAGAGAGTATGCGCCACATTTGCCTCAGTATCCTTTGTTTGAGAAACGTGTGGTAGGCCTGAAACGAAGAAATGTGACCAATACTGGGGAGGTTGTAGCAAAAAGACGAAAAGTTGATGAACCTGAAATTATAAGCAGAAACAAAAAGGATTCTGTTGAAGATGTTGTTGGTTTTCAATTTGAAAACAGTTCTGGTGTCAACTGCTATGCTAATGTAGTGGTTAATGTTTTGTTTTCTCTAGAAAATGTAAAAGAAGAGATTGTGGTCAATTCTGATCAAAGATTTTGCAGTTTGTTAAATTCTGTGTTAGAGAAATGTAGCACTGATAGAACAAACATAGAAAGTGTGTCTGAAATTCGAAATCTGTTAGACAGATGTTCAGGCCAAACACAATTCTCTCAAAATAGTCAGCAAGATTGTCAGGAGTTTTTAATGTATATGCTTGATGTATTGCATGATGAAGGTGTAGATGTAGATCACCTGTTTGGGCTTTCTTATCAATGGCAGCATGACTGCGAGAACTGTAGGGTATCAAGTACTACTAGTGTAGACTCAGAAAGATTTATATATTTAACTTTGCCAGACAGTAAATCAGTCTCTTTTAATAAGCTAGTAAAAGCAGCTGATCACAACATGGAGTGTAGCCAATGTAAATTTGAAATGATGTCCACATTATTTATACGAACATATGTCCAGTATGTCATTTTAATGTTCCAACGATGTAGGCCTGATGGAACAAAATTGACAACTTTAATTAAAAATGTTGTGGCTTCACAGTTGTCAATATCAGGAAGGACTTTTGTAACTGTAGCAATTATATATCATGATGGTCCTTCAATAACATCAGGACATTATACAGCTTATTTAAAGTGTAGAAATGGCTGGTCATTCTGCAATGATTCTGTTTTAATTTTCAAAAAAAAATTGCCGTATGACCTTAAAAACTCTTACCTGGTGTTTTTAAAACCAAAATTTTAGGGAAAGAATCTCGGGATGTGCTCTGAGGAATTTCAAGAAGTTCTAATGGCTCCTACACGATTTGGCCTTGAGGATAAGTGTAGTATAGAGACATAACTTCTTATCATAACACTGGACGTCATGGAGAAATACGTGCACTTTGAATGAGTTCAGAAAAACTGTTTCTTTTTATAAGCTAATTGAAGCAGCCAATCAAAACATGGAGTAGAGGGAATGTAAGTCTGCAATGCTGTCTACTGTTTTACATTGCTTTGTGATTAAAAGTGATGTAGAGAATTAAATAATTGTACTAGTCATAAAGGTAGTGTAAGTCTGCTTCATAGTAAGCAGTATCAGTGTGATAGGAAATGTAGAACATGATTGAGCAAGAAGGGGAAGATATTACTAGTCCAGGATTGTGAAAATGATCTTCAACATTTTAATTGTGAAAGTTGCGGAAATACAACATGACGGGATTGGTTTAAAAGAATTCTAAGAGTTATAAATGGCTCAGACACGATTTGGCCTTGTGGAAACGTGTGGTAGAGAGCAAGAAGTCATTTATTGTATGTAACATGTTTTTGAAAACGATGGAGGTTTTCTTTCAGAAAGTGGCGGGTTGAAAGTAATAACAGCACAACAGAGTGTAAGCTGTTCATAGGACATCCTTGGCCGTCATGGAAAATAAGTTAACTTTAAGGAGTTCTGAATTCTGATTTGTTATGTTGTATGGGTTTTTTAAACACAATCATTTTGATTGTGTTTTTTTTTCCCCGCTGTTATATGATGAATACCTTCAAGTCACTGTTTTAGTGAAATTTGATACATTCTGAGAACAGCAAAAATAAACCATTTAACATGTATAATTAATTCTGTTCTGTTTGCATTTATGATGTACATGTAGAACTGTGTAGGAGGCATTGAGAAGGTGAGGCTTCTGTAAGTGTCAAAGTTGTTGCATACAGTGCTTATATTGTACGTAGTCTTTTATATTTCATTACTTTCACTGTTTCTGACTGATCTAAATTTTTTTTTTTTAAAAGAACAGTAAGTATAAGGGAAGGAAACAGACAGTTATGTTAAAAGAAACACAGCTATAGGGAATAAACTAGGGATACTGTTACCCGCAATCCTCTGCTGATGATGTCATTGAGCATGTCATGAATGATGTAATATGTGACATCATCAGCAGTGGATTACGGGTAATAGTATCTCTAGTTTACTCCCCTATAGATGTCTTTCTTTTAACATAACTGTCTGATTCCTTCCCTTATACTTACTGTTCTTTTTAAAAAAAAAAATTTTTGGGTTCGCTTCCGGTTCGCGTACCGGGGAGCGAACTGGGAAGCGAACTAAGAGAAATAGAGGTTGGCACAGTTCCAAATATTGTACCAATTTTTTAATAACGGGGAGGTAGTTCTGAAAATAACTTTTTTTTTAATTGTTTTTGTTGTTTTATATTTTTTTTATTTTTTTTCTGATTTTTTTTTTACTTTTTTTGAATTTTTCTGAACAGTTTTATATTTTTTTGGTTTTTTTTTCGGAGGGGGCAACGAAAATGATTCATTGTAAAGGGCTCAACAGGAGCAACAAAACAAAAAAAAAGAATTTATTATTTGGGGCGTTTCGTACAAACTTGCATATGATAGTCAATAGCTCTGTTGATCAGAGTGATGCTTCTTTCTCCGTAGCAAATGAATCCACTGCAATGTACGCAGACTTGTTTTACTTCACGAAATCTTGTTTGTATATTTGGCACCATCTCCCTGCCCTCTGGTCCAGTTACTTCCGGTACAACAGATCTTCTGGCCATAATAGGGAGATTATCTAGGTCGTTACGAAACTGTGCAGCACTGTAGTTGTTAGGATGCCACCTAGTCATATGGCGATGCATTGTGTAGTTTCCGAAACTGTATTTTTTGTTGGTCCCTCTGGACAGTCTATCTTGACATATAAGGCAAGTTACGTATCTTGCATTTACTTTTTTCTGACGTTTGGGAATTTAAAAAAATTGCCAAATGAAGTTTTCTTTCCGGTGAGACGTCCTGGGCTCCTCAGGCAAAAAGTGCCTCTCTTCGTGCTCGTCGTCCTGTTCCTCTTCTTCCTCTTCTTGCTGAATTATAACTTGAGCAGGTGGTCCACTCTTCCTTGGATGTGGTGGAGGTGGTGGGGAAGCACCAGCTGAAGCTACTAAAGAAGCCATTGCTCACTGGTAACAAAGGGTCTTTCTCTCACAATGATGAAAGTCAGAGTGAGGAAAGAAGGAGGGATTTTCATCATTTGGGAAAAACAATAGTTCTCAACCAATGAAAAGTGTTCATTTTATATTATATGACCTAGTCTTACATCATTAGGAAACCAAAAGTGAAATGAACCAATGAAAAGTGTTATTACCAAGTCACATGACCTGCTGTGTTTACGTTACGCGCTTTGCAGGGCCTCCCGGTTTGCTTCCAGAAACCTGTGCTTTGCGACTCGGTAAGCGTACCAGTTCGCTAACGTAGCACGTCATATGACGTATCACGCGACAACGCGAAACGTCATGCGGACGGGAGGCGTGATGATGTTGTTTTCTAACGCGGCAGTTGCGGTAAAGAAACGTTTACCGGCTCGCGGTCTATTTCGCGGCATCAAGGTCAGCTAACGGGAAGCTTCCCGATTCGCGAAGCGGGAACGAAGAAAAAAAAATATTAAAAAAAAAAGTTATTAATAAACATATAAAATATATTTTTGGATTTAAAGAAGAATACATTTTACAGCTACAGATATTAGCTGTTAAAAAACCAATGAAATTCACTGAAAAAACCATAGGTTATAGACCATATATAGTTAGGAATTAGCATTTACAAAACCTTGAAAATTCACTGAAAAAACCATAGGTTATAGACCATATATAGTTAGGAATTAGCATTTAAAAAACCTTATTTTACTCACACAAAACCATTGAAATTCCATATATAGTTAGTTGCACTAACTATATATCGCGCACCCGCAATCCACTGCTGATCATGTCACATATTACATCATTCATGACATGGTCAGTGACATCACTGATGACATCACTGATGACATCTCAAATGACATCACTGATGACATCAATGATGACATCTCATTTGACATCATTCTTGTGCTAATACGATAAACCTCTTCAGACTCTAATATAACCTTAGATACACTCAGTGTATACAGACACTCACACACTGTCACTCATCCATGGAGTTACTCACACACCTAGTCAGTCATGCAAATAAACAATCTCACCTCCATTTCTTCAACTATACAGTTATACACACCTTACTTATTCAAACATATACTAACACATATTTACTCTCTTATACAATCCCTGATACAAGTTCACAATGATCCATACAACCACTCACACATTCAGTGGCTCTCATGCACAGTTATTTATATATGCCAACTCTCACATGTACTGTGTTTTACATATGTACTTACTATGACATGTAGCATTGAGATATCCATTCACTCATCAATATACTCATGCACACAGTCAACTGCCCATGTAGCTGTTTCCACATGCACTCTTGAACTCATACACCTAGTGAATCAACTGCTCACACATCTATGCACAGAGTCACACACCTCCCAGCCACCCCTACACAAACTCAATCTCCCATACAAATATTTGGGCAACCAATCAATAACACATATAGCCTCTCGTATAGCTAATGATCAACACATGCAGCAGTTTACATCACAACAGACATTATGATGCACAAATTAAGACAGTTTAGTCACTAACCCATGCATTCAGTGAGACACATTTAATCACTCACTCATACAGTCAGTCACGCACCTACTAAATCCTTCATCCAGACACTTATACATCCACTCATTCTTCAATATGTAAGACATATTTTAACTTTACAGAAACATACAGTCACTGGATGTTGTCATCAGTGATGTCATCAGTGATGTCATTTGAGATGTCATCAGTGATGTCATCAGTGATGTCACTGACCATGTCATGAATGATGTAATATGTGACATGATCAGCAGTGGATTGCGGGTGCGCGATATATAGTTAGTGCAACTAACTATGGGGCCGATTAGGATGGCGGACGGACTTGCGTCCGTCCGCCACCCCTGAGTAGGAGGGACCGTCCGCATGGGCAGCGGCGGTCCCTCCATGGCAATTAGGATGTGACCGCCAGGGTGGCGGTCACATCCTCTATTTTTAACATTGCGGCGGGTGCAGCTTCAAGCTGCACCCGCCGCAATGTTAAAAATGCATGTGTTGCATTTACATGCACAAAGCGGCAGGCACCGCACGGTGCCTGCTGCTTTGTGTACGCAAATGCAGGGGGGTACCATAGGTACCCCCCATGTGCACCCCCCACCCCCATTCACCCAGGGGGCCCGCAACGGGCCCCCAAAGTGAATGTCCGTATGCTTTTCCATGGCGGAAAAGCCGCCGTGGAAAAGCATATTTACACCAACATCATAATATGGCGGACGGTGTCTCATAGACACCGCCTGCCATGTTATAGCTTTTCCGCCGCGGTCGGAAGCCGACCGCGGCGGAAAAGCGGCGGACGGAATTCCAGACCCACCAGCCATCCTAATTTGGCGGTGGGTCTTTGGAGTCTCCGCCGCGGTTTTTCCGCATCCTCCAGGCCGGCGGACACTTCCGCCGGCCCGGAGGATGCGGAAAAACCGCCATCCTAATCGGCCCCTAAATATGGAATTTCAATGGTTTTGTGTGAGTAAAATAAGGTTTTTTAAATGCTAATTCCTAACTATATATGGTCTATAACCTATGGTTTTTTCAGTGAATATATATATATATATTTATATACATATATTAATATGTACTACTTTAAACTATATATGTATTCAATGAAAAAACCATAGGTTTCAGGGGTGTTATAGTTATGTGGACATTTGACTCATACAAAAACATTGAAATTCCTCCGTTATAGTTAGTTGTACTAATTGTAACTCTCGCGCCCGCAATCCACTGGTGATCATGTCACATATTACATCATTCTTGACGTGGTCAGTGACATCACTGATTACATCACTGCTGATATCTCGCCACCACTACAACTACCCCTCCTGACCCCTCCCCCTCTACTACTTCAGAGGCAGCGCAAAACGGGACAACGGACCTTCCCAAAATAATATAACCCCTCAACAGCACACTAGCTCAATGTTCAGAGATGTGGCAACCAAGTATGTATAAGGGAAAGAACTCGCACATCAACACCGCCAACACTACAGGTGAAATGATATACACAATTCACTATACAAACCAAAAACTTTTCCGTGTGTGGATATACCCTTGATACGTGTAGTGTACTGCATAGTGGACGCAACCATATGATCTCAAACACTGGGGAAATATTTCGGACATGTAGCTGTGTTCCCCCACCCTTTGAAGCAGAAGAGGAGTGGGCTGGTCCAACGTACAATGTGAGACCTACAATAAGGAGTTGTGGGTGCATAAGAAAAAGTGCAAGTGCAGTGTAAAGTGCTGTACGTCACACATAAAATATAGCTATTTTAACATCATAGCTTCAATAAGACAGGTTTGGACCAACTGGTTACTTATGCACCTGTGAATGTATAGGCTGCAAATCTATGTCATAGATTGTGGAGTATAACTTAACCCAAAGTGGGTGATGCTGAGAACGGGCAATCATGATATATTGAACAAATAGCTTCTGCAACTAGGCCTAGTTACACTGTTGTTCATATATATATGTGGTGTAGTCAGTACTAATAGGGAGTACAAGGTTAAATCCAGCATCGAGAAGGTGTGCATATACGCAGTTAATGTGCAAGTGGTAGCAGCATATTGTGTAGGAGGGAGTACAAGGTTAAATCCAGCATAGAGAAGGTGTGCAAATACGCAATTAAAGTGCCAAGTGGTAGCAGCATATTGAACAGTTGGTGAAGCATGAGTACTATGGTCATAAATATGAATATAAATATACATATAAATATAAATATGTGTATAACCAATATATATGATATTCAAAATAGCCTCCCTAAAACCCAACTAAAACCAAGCCTCTAAAAACCCATAAAACCAGTTAAAACCAGATAAGTTAGCTAAAACTAAGTAAAACAGGGGTAGGTAACAAGGTCACAATAGCTGGCTAATAAAAAAGGCCCCTTGGATAAAACATATACACACACTTCATTATATAATTCCAACACAGTGTTGGAAGACTCAGATCATGGCCGTTCACAATAGGTTGGTACAAAGATGTCAGGGTAAATACTCAAGATAGAAAATTCATAAACTTTTACAAAAAATTGTGCAAGTCTTCACCCGTATTTAACCCGTTGGAAAATCTTGGTGTCCAGTGTCAAGATGTAGTGGTACTCTAATTGGCGCAACCTCTTTTCTCTGTTTCCCCCTCTGAGTAGCTTAGAGACAGCATCAACAACAAAATAAGTAAGATCTTTTAAGTTATTGTTGTGTACCAGATTAAAATGTCGGGCAACAGGGTATTTGTGGTCCGTGTTGACGATGGCATGCAAATGTTGCAGGATGCGGTTAAATACCTGCAGTTTGGTGCTCCCCACATATTTGAGATGACAGGTACACTGAAGTATGTAAACCGCAAAATCAGTGTGGCATGTGTACCGGCCCCTGATTTTAACAGGTTCTGGATCAAATGCGTTTGTATATTCTTGTTTGTTAATACCAAATTTACAGGCTCTGCAAGTATTGCATTTGTAAAAACCTGTTCTTAGCGGTAGTCAGGTAGTGGGAGTCGTCATCATGACCTCAGGACTAGTTCTCACTAAGGTGTCTCTCATCGAAGGAGCCCTTCTGAATGTGATGGAGGGAGAATCTGGAAGTATGTGCGAAAGAGTCAAATGAGTTTTGACAATGTGCCAATTGTTAAGTATGATCTTTCTTACTTGATATTCTTGATCACTGAATGTGGTTATGAGTCTTATTGTGTTTGTATTAGCTAGATTGGCAGTTGTAGTTGCCAACTCAGTTTCACTAGTTGTAACTGGTGGCGTCTCATTAGTGTTGGCCTTAGATAGATCTGTGACTAAGTCCTTACTGCTGTATTCTCTTTGTAAGAATCTTTGAAATGTTTCTGCTTGGCATAGTGTGCGATCTGCTTCAGTGCTTCAAATTCTTTTCATTCTGAGAAACTCCCCATAGGGAATACTCCTAATGAGATGTCTGGGGTGAGCACTGTGGGCATGTAAAGTGGAGTTACCTACAGTGACCTTTCTGTGCAATTTTGTCTGATTTGTGTCATTGATGATGTAAATTTCAACATCCAAAAACTCCACGCTACGGTCACTGATATGCGCTGTGTATTGTAAATTCAGCAGATTTCAAAGTGTCTTGCCAGATTACACAGATGTCATCAACAAAACGCCACCACTTCATAACGTGTGCATCAAACAGCTGTTTGTGAGTGTGCCTGAGGACATTCTCCTCCGACCAGCCAACATGTAAACATGTGTAGCTAGGAGAGAAGCATGCCCCCATGGCCACTCTATGCAGCTAATGATACACCTCCCTATTAAATAGGAAAAAACATTTTGCAAACAAAGTTTAATCATTTGCAATATCATTGCATTGTGTTGGTAATATGTTATGTCTCTGGAATCAAGATAATGCTTGATAGCTGTGAGCCCAGCACTGTGTCGGATACTTGTGTACAATGAACACATGTCCATCACAGTCAAAAGATAATCTTTTTTCCACGTTACAGTTCTAGGTTTTGTAAGGAAATGGCCGGTGTCTTTGATAAATGAAGGCAATTGTTCCACAAAGTCTTGTAGATAGAAGTCAACGCATTTGAATGTTGCCTCAAGCACACTGTTCTGTGCAGAAATTATCGGGCCCCCAGATACCGGGATTTCTTTTTTGTGGATCTTTGGAATCAGATAGAGCACCAGAGTGATTGGATGTTTATTTTTCGAAAATTTGTATTCATTTTTGCTGAGCAGGCCTTCCCTTTTCCATTGGGCCAAATATCCATGGACCAGTTCTTTAGTATTGGTAATAGCTTGTTGTGTCACTTTATTGTAACAGGCAGTATCTGTCAGGTAGCGTTTTGCTTCTTGCATGCACATTTGTCTGGGCCTTAGAACTATGTTCCCTCCTTTGCCAGCATTGTTTATATTGACGCTGTCAGCTTTCTTGAGTTTGTGCATGAGATTGAAATACTGTTTCTTTGAGTATCTTTTGTGTTTCTTGCTTCTCAAGATTTTCTTATTTAGTGTTTTTAATTCATTAGTCACAACATCATTGAAAGTATCAATGGAGTCTTTGGGCATCAAGGGGACAAAAGTTGACCGTGGACGGAACGGACTGCTCACGGTTCCACTGCAAGAAATGCCCATTTCCTGTAAGTCTGTTTGCGTGTTATTAGGAGAATCTTCTGTGTCTGAGGTTAGCGAGTGTATAGATCTGAGGATGGGAATATCTGACACTTGAAATCGAATGCTGGGCTGATTGGCACAAGCAATAGTGGATGCAGATTCACTGGCTTTGTTGAGTCTGAAATGCTTGATAAGTTTAAGTTTGCGTAGGAACTTGAAAACGTCAATGCGTGTTTGCGCATATTTGAAACTATTTCTTGGACAATACGACAGACCCAATGATAGTAATTGTAGTTCAGCAGTATCCACGTTGATGTCTCATAGAATGATGACTGTATTGTCTGAAGCTTGTGTAGTTAGTGAAGCACTATTACCTATCTCCTTTGGTAGGCTTTGCCTTTTCTGCCTTTCTTGTTGCCTCCTGAGTTTGCGCCTTTGTTTGCAGCACCTGTTTCTCCTCCTTCTGTTTTCTTCTGGAGTGGTCTTGGCCGCAATGTCTGGCGGCGATCTTCTATTAAAAAAAACAGTTCTTCAGAAGGCATAAAATTGGTTGGTACTTGAGGTTGCAGATTCACTGGACCATTGTCTTCAGAGTCTGAGCTGCTTGGCACAGAACTTAAACCCCTGTTGGAGCCATCCTGATTTGTGCTAACTGTTGGAGCTGATCTTAATGCTTGTGGAGTCATGGCTTTTCTTTTAACAGTATCAAACTTGCGAGAGAATGTGAAAACCCGTCTGCTTTCATACTCTTGTTTGTCTCTGGCACACTTGTATATTTTTCTTGTTGTTATAGTCTCCTCATGTTTTTTTAGGCGGGCGTCTATCTCTTCTCTGCCTTTTTTATTGCCTCTTGTTAATCATGCGCCTCCAACTTTTAATTTAATGACTCTATTTGTTTTAGGATCTCCAATCTATCAATAGCTGCGTACTTCACAAGTATTTTGACCATATTCATGGAGGCTTCCTGGTTGTTTGAAGCCCATTCTGTAAGCATCGATGGATTCGGGTTTTCAAAGGATGGTGCGATAAGCACTCTTAAACCTCGAGGCACTCTGCCTGCCTCCACATATTTCTCCAGCAACTTCTTTTCCCACCACTTGGTGAGCTCACTGCGTAGAAGTTTCTGCTTGCTTGCTGATGGAATATTGTTGATTAAGACAGCCAGTCAGCTTTGAAATGAAAAGCCTGATCTCTCCACCAGTCAGTATAGCCCCAATCATGACCGCATACAGCTTATCGCACTTGAGCCCGCCTGCCTCCCTCGACGTCCTTTGATCCGTGGAACCACCGGGACTGCGGCAGTAACCACCGATCCGCTGCTCTTGAGCTTTGCGGCTGATGGGGGGCTGTCCGGAAAAAACTCCTTCCGGGTCATTTGTTGAATCACTTCGCGATGTCGACTGAAGCCAGACAGCCTGCTTTTGGAAGAGAGGGAACGTAATGGGCGAAGACAGCCATTCTCCGTCCCGATTCAATGAGCTTGCAACTCCTGAGCCAGATTCCCTTTCCCCCGCGGACGGAAAAACAGGTATGGACCACAAACAGCTTTCAGTGAGATGCGTGCTTTACTGTTCAGACGATCTCCACTGAATGACACGTTTCGACCGGGTTGCCCCGGTCTTGATCACATGACGTGCATACAAAATGGTGTCTTAAATAGTATATATATATATATATATGTAATTACACATACATAAAAAATATAAAATAATATTTTAATTAATAATATAATTTAAAAATCATAAAGAGCATAATATTATAGGAAATGTATGTAAACATATTTAAATATACCAAAAACATAAAATATTAAAAAAGGAAATCAATTTAATTTAAAACAGAAATGAAACAACACATGTTGTAATTAAAAATAAGTTACAAACAAAAAAGATTGTAAATTAAAATATTATTATTATAATACATCAAAAAATACATAAATTACAGCATAAAAAATACAAATTAAAATAAATACATAACATTTCTAACCACATTAAAAAACACATCTTTATACTAAATAAATATAAAAATAATTGCTCCCACCTAACACAACACAACAGTAACAAAATATATTACATCACACAAAAATAAGATTTACTAATCTAAATAAAATAAATTTAAAATTACATAAAATATAACATTACAACCTACTACAATTTATTATTTCCCACTACACTCAACACAGCAATAAACTGTTAAATTAACAAAAGCAAAATATATTCACACTCCATTCAGTGCAACTGTAGGGAAAGTGTTGGATTGTGGAGGGGTAAAATGTACTATTCCCACTCCAGTATGTGCAATAGTAAAAAAATCTTAAAGAAAATTAAAATAATTCTAAAAAAAGTAAATAAACTAAAAATATTATGAAAGCTAATAGAAAAATAGTTAATATAGTATAAATAGTTAATATTATCATTTCATTTTTAAATAATTTACTTCTCAAACCACACCCCTCAAAACCACAACACACATCTAAAATTAAAAATATTTAATTGCACAATTAACAGAATTATTTTTCAATTAAACAAATATTATTTATTAAAATCTAAATTTAAATTCATTAAAATTAATTAACTTCCCTCCCTTTACCCATATAAACTCCACACCCCCAACATAATATTAAACTAAAAAGAATTTTTAACACAATAAACTAAAATAATGTACAATTAAATAATTATTAGTATTTCACAAGCAATTAACAAATAAAATAAAATAGTTTACGCCCCTCCCTTAACCCCTATTGACAATTATATAATAATAATAAACAAATAATTATTACAAAATAAATTACTTCCACACTTTACCCCTAAAACCCCTACCAACCACTAAAAATATAATACACATTTAACATAACGAATTAGTAATTAATTAATTAATATTAATTAACAACTATTTATTAATACATTAAAAATAAGTTACTTTTCACCCTTTACCCATATACCCTGACAATCCAAACCTAAAAAAATGAATTACACAATTAATAAATTTAAAAAAATTACTTCCCACCCTTCACCTCTATAACCCCAAAATGACAACTAAAAAGATATTTACAAAATTATTATAACACAATTAACAAAATTAAATATTAACTAAATAAATAGTAGTAATACAAAATAGTTGTTAATTTATTATAATTAAATTACTTCCCACCCTATCCCCTATAAACTCACTACAGAACTAAAAAACACAAATGTTACTATTAAAAATGTAACATATAGTAGGAAACATAAACAATATTTAAACAAAAAATTAATGTCATATGCGTTTAAAATATATACTGAAAACATAGCAATAATAAAAAAATATATATTTTAAACAACTATGTTTTTACAAACAATATTGATGATTTCTATATTTTTTAAATCAATATTGCTTACCTGCATCTCGATATTCTTTACAACGATATTCTTGTGCACGCTATTTCTCACTTGATATTATGCCTGGATATTCTGTCTTCTTAGTACTTTTCTGAATTCCATCAGAATGTGGGAGGTCCGCAGATGAAGGAGGACATTGTTCCAGGACTTTGCCACGAGAGAGTAGAAGTATCATCCTCCCATGTTGCTTTGGCAGATGTGAGGAGTGTGAGCGAGGGAGACGGAGAGCAAGTGTCTATAGGGTTGGTGAAGATTCATTCGGTGGTTCATGTATGCTGGTCCATGTTTGTGCAGGGCTTTGTAGGTGTGGACCAGCATCTTGAATTGGCATCTCTTCTGAATGGGGAGCCAGTGGAGCTTCCTGTGGAGGTGGATGATGTGGGTCTACTTAGGGAGGTCAAGGATGACTTTGGCTGCTGAATTCTGTATGGTCTGCACTCTCTTTAAGAAGTGCGAGTTGATTTCTGCATTGTCGTAGTCTTTCCAGCTGGTGACTAGGGCTCTGGTGACTGTTTGTATTTTGTTGATGGGGAGCCATTTGAAGATCTTACAGAGGATGGGAAGAGTGAGGATGAAGGCGAAGGAGACTGCATACCTCTGGCTTTTCATAGTGAGCCTGCTGTCCATGATGATACTGAGGTTGCGGGCATGGTCTTATGAGTGGGTGCGGGTCCTAGGTCTGAAAGCCACCAAGATGTATTCCATGGGGAGGTGTTGTTCCCCAAGATTAATATCTCCATTTTTGTCTGTGTTGAATTTGAGGTAGTTGTCTTTCATCCAGTCGGTGACGCTCGTTAAGGGCCAGCAGAAGTTTTCCATCATGGTGGAGTGGTCGTCAGATAGCGAGAGGAAGAGTAGGGTGTCATCAGCATAGGATGTGATATTTAGTTCATGGGTTTTGATGATGTTGGTAAAGGGGGTGATGTAGGTATTGAACAGTGTGTGTCTGATGGATGAGCCTTGAGTGACACCACATATTATATTTTTAGGCTCCAAGGTGAAAGGAGGAACGGGGATTATCTGGGTTTTTCCAGTGAGACAGGTGGTCATACATTTGAGGGCATCTACTTGGATGTCAAATTGGTGCAATCTCTTGATGAGGATGTGGTGGATTAAAGTGTTGAATGCTGCTGAGAGGTTACCGAGGATCAGGGACACTGATTCTTCCCTGTCAAGAAGGGTTCTGATGTTGTCAGTGGCAGGGATTAGGGATGTTTTGGTGCTTTAGTTGTTTCAAAACCCTGAGTGGGATGTGTCCCGAACATTGTTGTTCTCCAGGTGTTCCATTAGTTGGCAGTTTGATGGCCTTTTCAAGGACTTGGGGGGACAGGGAAGCAGTGAGATGGCATGGTAGTTCTTAAGTTTGCTGGGTGTAACGGACAGTTTCACAAGAAGGGGTTTGACATCTGCACTTTTCCATTCTTCTGGGAAGGTGGCTGTGTTCGAGATGGTGATAAGCTTGTTACTGATCATCTTGCTCCCGAGGTTAAAGATGTGGTTTGGGCATTGGTCCGTGTGTGCTCCTGAGTGGACAGAGTTTATGAGGGCCGTGGTATTTTGTGCGATGAGCTGGTTCCAGGTGGTTAACAGGTGGTCAGGGTTTGCATCTGTGGGCTCGGCGAGGCTGAAGATCTCAGCAGAGGTGGGTTGGGGTTTAAAGTTTTTGTTGATGGTAGAGATCTTGTCATGGAAGAAGTTTGTCAGGGTGTTGTAGAGTTCCTGGGAAGGGTTGATGATCATTTCAGTGGGTGAGGGCTGCAGAACTTTTTGATGATGTTGAATAGTTCTTTGTTGCAGTCAGAGCAGGCTTCAATGTGTTTGGCAAGGGCACTTCTTTTGTTTCTTTGAAGTGATGGTGATATTGGTTGAGGGATGTTATGAATGAGACTCAGTCTGTGGTCTCTTTGCTCATCCACCATTTCCTTTTAAGTGTCTTGCAGTTGCGCTTGGTGATTCCCAGTTATATGGTATACCAAATGGCCTGTTTGGAAGATCTCCTGAATTTGGTGGTTTTTATGGGGTCAACTCTGTCAGGATAGTCAGTGATCCGGGCGAAGATGTTCTTGACAGCCTGTTCATGGTTGGTTGTGGTGTCTGGGTAGGAGGTGTTGATGGCGTTGGCCCTCTAGCTCTCTGATACTTTTTTACAGGTTCGGTGGGAGGTGCTGGACAGCTTGGTGACTGTGGCGGGGGGTCCCGTGATGGTGAAGTGGATGATGCTGTGGTCAGTCCAGGTGAGCTCAGTGACATGGCTGTACTTGACTCTGTCACTGGGCATGAAGATGGGATTGTGTGTCTGTCCAGTGATTTGTTTGTGGTTGGTGACTAGTGGGTGAGGCTGATGTTTTTTCAAGGAGGTTGGCAGTGTTGGTGTTGTTCGAGTAATCAAGGTGGAAGTTGAGGTCTCTGAGGAAGGTGTAGGTGTTTGGAGTTGATGCCGAGCAGGGTGCTGAATTCTTAGACGGTGAGGCAGAAGCTGGGGCAAAGCCTTGACAGTCTGTGAGTGAGGGGGCCTCTGATGGTGGATTTGCTGTTGGTTTTGAGTTGGAAGTTGAGGTGCTCCATGATCGGGGTGATGGCGTCTTCTTTTGTGTGCAGTGGATGGTTTCCTTATGGATGATGGCAATTCCACCTCTGTGTTTGTTGATGTGATCTTGGTGCGCTCTCTTGTCTCCATAAGGTGTTCCGGTGCAGGTTTGAGCCAGGTGATGGTGTCCCAGATCTTAATGGCATGCTTGCACTTAGATCATATATTGAGCAGGAGGCAATAGGGTTGTTCTGAGGCAGTCATGGTGGCGTGGTGATGTAGAACAAAGCAAAATAATTTCAAAAGGGGGTGGTGATGGACAGAGTATCTGAGTTAATCAGAACACTCCTACCCAGTCAACAGATCAGGGCTTGATCCATCACCGTTTTTTAGCTCACTGCACCATCCCAGTTCAGAACCTGGCTATATGCAAATTAGTCTGTCCCTGGCCCAGTGCATCATGGGAACAGGGCAGACCAAACTACCAAGCCAATTCTTCACTGGAAAGGAAACAAGCTTCCAGGGACCGGTTTCTGGCATTACAGCCGTCTTCGGCCCGGCTTGCTTGGATCCTGATGGTGCAGTGAGCAAGGGACTCATGTCTGAGCATACCCTTTCACACTTGTGGTGGCCAAAATAATTTCAAAAGGGGGTGGTGATGGACAGAGTATCTGAATTAATCAGAACCCTCCTACCCAGTCAACAGATCAGGGCTTGATCCATCACCGTTTTTTAGCTCACTGCACCATCCCAGTTCAGAACCTGGCTATATGCAAATTAGTCTGTCCCTGGCCCAGTGCATCATGGGAACAGGGCAGACCAAACTACCAAGCCAATTCTTCACTGGAAAGGAAACAAGCTTCCGGGGACCGGTTTCTGGCATTACAGCTGTCTTCGGCCCGGCTTGCTTGAATCCTGATGGTGCAGTGAGCAAGGGACTCATGTCTGAGCATACCCTTCCACACTTGTGGTGGCCAAAATAATTTCAAAAGGGGGTGGTGATGGACGGAGTATCTGAGTTAATCAGAACACTCCTACCGAGTCAACAGATCAGGGCTTGATCCATCACCGTTTTTTAGCTCACTGCACCATCCCAGTTCAGAACCTGGCTATATACAAATTAGTCTGTCCCTGGCCCAGTGCATCATGGGAACAGGGCAGACCAAACTACCAAGCCAATTCTTCACTGGAAAGGAAACAAGCTTCCGGGGACCGGTTTCTGGCATTACAGCCATCTTCGGCCCGGCTTGCTTGGATCCTGATGGTGCAGTGAGCAAGGGACTCATGTCTGAGCATACCCTTCCACACTTGTGGTGGCCAAAATAATTTCAAAAGGGGGTGGTGATGGACAGAGTATCTGAGTTAATCAGAACACTCCTACCCAGTCAACAGATCAGGGCTTGATCCATCACCGTTTTTTAGCTCACTGCACCATCCCAGTTCAGAACCTGGCTATATGCAAATTAGTCTGTCCCTGGCCCAGTGCATCATGGGAACAGGGCAGACCAAACTACCAAGCCAATTCTTCACTGGAAAGGAAACAAGCTTCCGGGGACCGGTTTCTGGCATTACAGCCGTCTTCGGCCCGGCTTGCTTGAATCCTGATGGTGCAGTGAGCAAGGGACTCATGTCTGAGCATACCCTTCCACACTTGTGGTGGCCAAAATAATTTCAAAAGGGGGTGGTGATGGACAGAGTATCTGAGTTAATCAGAACACTCCTACCCAGTCAACAGATCAGGGCTTGATCCATCACCGTTATTTAGCTCACTGCACCATCCCAGTTCAGAACCTGGCTATATGCAAATTAGTCTGTCCCTGGCCCAGTGCATCATGGGAACAGGGCAGACCAAACTACCAAGCCAATTCTTCACTGGAAAGGAAACAAGCTTCTGGGGACCGGTTTCTGGCATTACAGCCGTTCTTCGGCCCGGCTTGCTTGAATCCTGATGGTGCAGTGAGCAAGGGACTCATGTCTGAGCATACCCTTCCACACTTGTGGTGGCCAAAATAATTTCAAAAGGGGGTGGTGATGGAAAGAGTATCTGAGTTTATCAGAACACTCCTACCCAGTCAACAGATCAGGGCTTGATCCATCACCGTTTTTTAGCTCACTGCACCATCCCAGTTCAGAACCTGGCTATATGCAAATTAGTCTGTCCCTGGCCCAGTGCATCATGGGAACAGGGCAGACCAAACTACCAAGCCAATTCTTCACTGGAAAGGAAACTAGCTTCCGGGGACCGGTTTCTGGCATTACAGCCGTCTTCGGCCCGGCTTGCTTGAATCCTGATGGTGCAGTGAGCAAGGGACTCATGTCTGAGCATACCCTTCCACACTTGTGGTGGCCAAAATAATTTCAAAAGGGGGCGGTGATGGACAGAGTATCTGAGTTAATCAGAACACTCCTACCCAGTCAACAGATCAGGGCTTGATCCATCACCGTTTTTTAGCTCACTGCACCATCCCACTTCAGAACCAGGCTATATGCAAATTAGTCTGTCCCTGGCCCAGTGCATCATGGGAACAGGGCAGACCAAACTACCAAGCCAATTCTTCACTGGAAAGGAAACTAGCTTCCGGGGACCGGTTTCTGGCATTACAGCCGTCTTCTGCCCGGCTTGCTTGAATCCTGATGGTGCAGTGAGCAAGGGACTCATGTCTGAGCATACCCTTCCACACTTGTGGTGGCCAAAATAATTTCAAAAGGGGGTGGTGATGGAAAGAGTATCTGAGTTTATCAGAACACTCCTACCCAGTCAACAGATCAGGGCTTGATCCATCACCGTTTTTTAGCTCACTGCACCATCCCAGTTCAGAACCTGGCTATATACAAATTAGTCTGTCCCTGGCCCAGTGCATCATGGGAACAGGGCAGACCAAACTACCAAGCCAATTCTTCACTGGAAAGGAAACAAGCTTCCGGGGACCGGTTTCTGGCATTACAGCCATCTTCGGCCCGGCTTGCTTGGATCCTGATGGTGCAGTGAGCAAGGGACTCATGTCTGAGCATACCCTTCCACACTTGTGGTGGCCAAAATAATTTCAAAAGGGGGTGGTGATGGACAGAGTATCTGAGTTAATCAGAACACTCCTACCCAGTCAACAGATCAGGGCTTGATCCATCACCGTTTTTTAGCTCACTGCACCATCCCAGTTCAGAACCTGGCTATATGCAAATTAGTCTGTCCCTGGCCCAGTGCATCATGGGAACAGGGCAGACCAAACTACCAAGCCAATTCTTCACTGGAAAGGAAACAAGCTTCCGGGGACCGGTTTCTGGCATTACAGCCGTCTTCGGCCCGGCTTGCTTGAATCCTGATGGTGCAGTGAGCAAGGGACTCATGTCTGAGCATACCCTTCCACACTTGTGGTGGCCAAAATAATTTCAAAAGGGGGTGGTGATGGACAGAGTATCTGAGTTAATCAGAACACTCCTACCCAGTCAACAGATCAGGGCTTGATCCATCACCGTTATTTAGCTCACTGCACCATCCCAGTTCAGAACCTGGCTATATGCAAATTAGTCTGTCCCTGGCCCAGTGCATCATGGGAACAGGGCAGACCAAACTACCAAGCCAATTCTTCACTGGAAAGGAAACAAGCTTCTGGGGACCGGTTTCTGGCATTACAGCCGTTCTTCGGCCCGGCTTGCTTGAATCCTGATGGTGCAGTGAGCAAGGGACTCATGTCTGAGCATACCCTTCCACACTTGTGGTGGCCAAAATAATTTCAAAAGGGGGTGGTGATGGAAAGAGTATCTGAGTTTATCAGAACACTCCTACCCAGTCAACAGATCAGGGCTTGATCCATCACCGTTTTTTAGCTCACTGTACCATCCCAGTTCAGAACCTGGCTATATGCAAATTAGTCTGTCCCTGGCCCAGTGCATCATGGGAACAGGGCAGACCAAACAACCAAGCCAATTCTTCACTGGAAAGGAAACAAGCTTCCGGGGACCGGTTTCTGGCATTACAGCCGTCTTCGGCCCGGCTTGCTTGAATCCTGATGGTGCAGTGAGCAAGGGACTCATGTCTGAGCATACCCTTCCACACTTGTGGTGGCCAAAATAATTTCAAAAGGGGGTGGTGATGGACAGAGTATCTGAGTTAATCAGAACACTTCTACCCAGTCAACAGATCAGGGCTTGATCCATCACCGTTTTTTAGCTCACTGCACCATCCCACTTCAGAACCAGGCTATATGCAAATTAGTCTGTCCCTGGTCCAGTGCATCATGGGAACAGGGCAGACCAAACTACCAAGCCAATTCTTCACTGGAAAGGAAACTAGCTTCCGGGGACCGGTTTCTGGCATTACAGCCGTCTTCAGCCCGGCTTGCTTGAATCTTGATGGTGCAGTGAGCAAGGGACTCATGTCTGAGCATACCCTTCCACACTTGTGGTGGCCAAAATAATTTCAAAAGGGGGTGGTGATGGAAAGAGTATCTGAGTTTATCAGAACACTCCCACCCAGTCAACAGATCAGGGCTTGATCAATCACCGTTTTTTAGCTCACTGCACCATCCCAGTTCAGAACCTGGCTATATGCAAATTAGTCTGTCCCTGGCCCAGTGCATCATGGGAACAGGGCAGACCAAACAACCAAGCCAATTCTTCACTGGAAAGGAAACAAGCTTCCGGGGACCGGTTTCTGGCATTACAGCCGTCTTCGGCCCGGCTTGCTTGGATCCTGATGGTGCAGTGAGCAAGGGACTCATGTCTGAGCATACCCTTCCACACTTGTGGTGGCCAAAATAATTTCAAAAGGGGGTGGTGATGGACAGAGTATCTGAGTTAATCAGAACACTCCTACCCAGTCAACAGATCAGGGCTTGATCCATCACCGTTTTTTTAGCTCACTGCACCATCCCAGTTCAGAACCTGGCTATATGCAAATTAGTATGTCCCTGGCCCAGTGCATCATGGGAACAGGGCAGACCAAACTACCAAGCCAATTCTTCACGGGAAAGGAAACAAGCTTCCGGGGACCGGTTTCTGGCATTACAGCCGTCTTCGGCCCGGCTTGCTTGAATCCTGATGGTGCAGTGAGCAAGGGACTCATGTCTGAGCATACACTTCCACACTTGTGGTGGCCAAAATAATTTCAAAAGGGGGTGGTGATGGACAGAGTATCTGAGTTAATCAGAACACTCCTACCCAGTCAACAGATCAGGGCTTGATCCATCACCGTTTTTTTGCTCACTGCACCATCCCAGTACAGAACCTGGCTATATGCAAATTAGTCTGTCCCTGGCCCAGTGCATCATGGGAACAGGGCAGACCAAACTACCAAGCCAATTCTTCACTGGAAAGGAAACAAGCTTCCGGGAACCGGTTTCTGGCATTACAGCCGTCTTTGGCCCGGCTTGCTTGAATCCTGATGGTGCAGTGAGCAAGGGACTCATGTCTGAGCATACCCTTCCACACTTGTGGTGGCCAAAATAATTTCAAAAGGGGGTGGTGATGGACAGAGTATCTGAGTTAATCAGAACACTCCTACCCAGTCAACAGATCAGGGCTTGATCCATCACCGTTTTTTAGCTCACTGCACCATCCCAGTTCAGAACCTGGCTCTATGCAAATTAGTCTGTCCCTGACCCAGTGCATCATGGGAACAGGGCAGACCAAACTACCAAGCCAATTCTTCACTGGAAAGGAAACAAGCTTCCGGGGACCGGTTTCTGGCATTACAGCCGTCTTCGGCCCGGCTTGCTTGAATCCTGATGGTGCAGTGAGCAAGGGACTCATGTCTGAGCATACCCTTCCACACTTGTGGTGGCCAAAATAATTTCAAAAGGGGGCGGTGATGGACAGAGTATCTGAGTTAATCAGAACACTCCTACCCAGTCAACAGATCAGGGCTTGATCCATCACCGTTTTTTAGCTCACTGCACCATCCCACTTCAGAACCAGGCTATATGCAAATTAGTCTGTCCCTGGCCCAGTGCATCATGGGAACAGGGCAGACCAAACTACCAAGCCAATTCTTCACTGGAAAGGAAACTAGCTTCCGGGGACCGGTTTCTGGCATTACAGCCGTCTTCTGCCCGGCTTGCTTGAATCCTGATGGTGCAGTGAGCAAGGGACTCATGTCTGAGCATACCCTTCCACACTTGTGGTGGCCAAAATAATTTCAAAAGGGGGTGGTGATGGAAAGAGTATCTGAGTTTATCAGAACACTCCTACCCAGTCAACAGATCAGGGCTTGATCCATCACCGTTTTTTAGCTCACTGCACCATCCCAGTTCAGAACCTGGCTATATGCAAATTAGTCTGTCCCTGGCCCAGTGCATCATGGGAACAGGGCAGACCAAACAACCAAGCCAATTCTTCACTGGAAAGGAAACAAGCTTCCGGGGACCGGTTTCTGGCATTACAGCCGTCTTCGGCCCGGCTTGCTTGGATCCTGATGGTGCAGTGAGCAAGGGACTCATGTCTGAGCATACCCTTCCACACTTGTGGTGGCCAAAATAATTTCAAAAGGGGGTGGTGATGGACAGAGTATCTGAGTTAATCAGAACACTCCTACCCAGTCAACAGATCAGGGCTTGATCCATCACCGTTTTTTAGCTCACTGCACCATCCCAGTTCAGAACCTGGCTATATGCAAATTAGTCTGTCCCTGGCCCAGTGCATCATGGGAACAGGGCAGACCAAACTACCAAGCCAATTCTTCACGGGAAAGGAAACAAGCTTCCGGGGACCGGTTTCTGGCATTACAGCCGTCTTCGGCCTGGCTTGCTTGAATCCTGATGGTGCAGTGAGCAAGGGACTCATGTCTGAGCATACACTTCCACACTTGTGGTGGCCAAAATAATTTCAAAAGGGGGTGGTGATGGACAGAGTATCTGAGTTAATCAGAACACTCCTACCCAGTCAACAGATCAGGGCTTGATCCATCACCGTTTTTTAGCTCACTGCACCATCCCAGTTCAGAACCTGGCTATATGCAAATTAGTCTGTCCCTGGCCCAGTGCATCATGGGAACAGGGCAGACCAAACTACCAAGCCAATTCTTCACTGGAAAGGAAACAAGCTTCCGGGAACCGGTTTCTGGCATTACAGCCGTCTTTGGCCCGGCTTGCTTGAATCCTGATGGTGCAGTGAGCAAGGGACTCATGTCTGAGCATACCCTTCCACACTTGTGGTGGCCAAAATAATTTCAAAAGGGGGTGGTGATGGACAGAGTATCTGAGTTAATCAGAACACTCCTACCCAGTCAACAGATCAGGGCTTGATCCATCACCGTTTTTTAGCTCACTGCACCATCCCAGTTCAGAACCTGGCTCTATGCAAATTAGTCTGTCCCTGACCCAGTGCATCATGGGAACAGGGCAGACCAAACTACCAAGCCAATTCTTCACTGGAAAGGAAACAAGCTTCCGGGGACCGGTTTCTGGCATTACAGCCGTCTTCGGCCCGGCTTGCTTGAATCCTGATGGTGCAGTGAGCAAGGGACTCATGTCTGAGCATACCCTTCCACACTTGTGGTGGCCAAAATAATTTCAAAAGGGGGCGGTGATGGACAGAGTATCTGAGTTAATCAGAACACTCCTACCCAGTCAACAGATCAGGGCTTGATCCATCACCGTTTTTTAGCTCACTGCACCATCCCACTTCAGAACCAGGCTATATGCAAATTAGTCTGTCCCTGGCCCAGTGCATCATGGGAACAGGGCAGACCAAACAGCCAAGCCAATTCTTCACTGGAAAGGAAACTAGCTTCCGGGGACCGGTTTCTGGCATTACAGCCGTCTTCGGCCCGGCTTGCTTGAATCCTGATGGTGCAGTGAGCAAGGGACTCATGTCTGAGCATACCCTTCCACACTTGTGGTGGCCAAAATAATTTAAAAAGGGGGTGGTGATGGACAGAGTATCTGAGTTAATCAGAACACTCCTACCCAGTCAACAGATCAGGGCTTGATCCATCACCGTTTTTTAGCTCACTGCACCATCCCAGTTCAGAACCTGGCTATATGCAAATTAGTTAGTCCCTGGCCCATTGCATCATGGGAACAGGGCAGACCAAACTACCAAGCCAATTCTTCACTGGAAAGGAAACAAGCTTCCGGGGACCGGTTTCTGGCATTACAGCCGTCTTTGGCCCGGCTTGCTTGAATCCTGATGGTGCAGTGAGCAAGGGACTCATGTCTGAGCACACCCTTCCACACTTGTGGTGGCCAAAATAATTTCAAAAGGGGGTGGTGATGGACAGAGTATCTGAGTTAATCAGAACACTCCTGCCCAGTCAACAGATCAGGGCTTGATCCATCACCGTTTTTTAGCTCACTGCACCATCCCAGTTCAGAACCTGGCTATATGCAAATTAGTCTGTCCCTGGCCCAGTGCATCATGGGAACAGGGCAGACCAAACTACCAAGACAATTCTTCACTGGAAAGGAAACAAGCTTCCGGGGACCGGTTTCTGGCATTACAGCCATCTTCGGCCCGGCTTGCTTGAATCCTGATGGTGCAGTGAGCAAGGGACTCATGTCTGAGCATACCCTTCCACACTTGTGGTGGCCAAAATTATTTCAAAAGGGGGTGGTGATGGACAGAGTATCTGAGTTAATCAGAACACTCCTACCCAGTCAACAGATCAGGGCTTGAACCATCACCGTTTTTTAGCTCACTGCACCATCCCAGTTCAGAACCTGGCTATATGCAAATTAGTCTGTCCCTGGCCCAGTGCATCATGGGAACAGGGCAGACCAAACTACCAAGCCAATTCTTCACTGGAAAGGAAACAAGCTTCCGGGGACCGGTTTCTGGCATTACAGCCGTCTTCGGCCTGGCTTGCTTGAATCCTGATGGTGCAGTGAGCAAGGGACTCATGTCTGAGCATACACTTCCACACTTGTGGTGGCCAAAATAATTTCAAAAGGGGGTGGTGATGGACAGAGTATCTGAGTTAATCAGAACACTCCTACCCAGTAAACAGATCAGGGCTTGATCCATCACCGTTTTTTTAGCTCACTACACCATCCCAGTTCAGAACCTGGCTATATGCAAATTAGTCTGTCCCTGGCCCAGTGCATCATGGGAACAGGGCAGACCAAACTACCAAGCCAATTCTTCACTGGAAAGGAAACAAGCTTCCGGGGACCGGTTTCTGGCATTACAGCCGTCTTCGGCCCGGCTTGCGTGAATCCTGATGGTGCAGTGAGCAAGGGACTCATGTCTGAGCATACCCTTCCACACTTGTGGTGGCCAAAATAATTTCAAAAGGGGGTGGTGATGGACAGAGTATCTGAGTTAATCAGAACACTCCTACCCAGTCAACAGATCAGGGCTTGATCCATCACCGTTTTTTAGCTCACTGCACCATCCCAGTTCAGAACCTGGCTATATGCAAATTAGTCTGTCCCTGGCCCAGTGCATCATGGGAACAGGGCAGACCAAACTACCAAGCCAATTCTTCACTGGAAAGGAAACAAGCTTCCGGGGACCGGTTTCTGGCATTACAGCCGTCTTTGGCCTGGCTTGCTTGAATCCTGATGGTGCAGTGAGCAAGGGACTCATGTCTGAGCATACCCTTCCACACTTGTGGTGGCCAAAATAATTTCAAAAGGGGGTGGTGATGGACAGAGTATCTGAGTTAATCAGAACACTCCTACCCAGTCAACAGATCAGGGCTTGATCCATCACCGTTTTTTAGCTCACTGCACCATCCCAGTTCAGAACCTGGCTATATGCAAATTAGTCTGTCCCTGGCCCGGTGCATCATGGGAACAGGGCAGACCAAACTACCAAGCCAATTCTTCACTGGAAAGGAAACAAGCTTCCGGGGACCGGTTTCTGGGTAGGGGTAGGAGTGTTCTGCTTAATTCAGATACTCTGTCCATCACCACCCCCCTTTTTGAATCGTTTTGGCCACCACAAGCGTGGAAGGGTATGCTCAGATGTGAGTCCCTTGCTCACTGCACCGTCAGGATTCAAGCAAGCCGGGCCGTAGACGGCTGTAATGCCAGAAACCGGTCCCCGGAAGCTTGTTTCCTTCCCAGTAAAGAATTGGCTTGGTAGTTTGGTCTGCCCTGTTCCCATGATGCACTGGGCCAGGGACAGACCAATTTACATGTAGCCGGGTTCTGAACTGGGATGGTGCAGTGAGCTAAAAAACGGTGATGGATCAAGCCCTGATCTTTTGACTGGGTAGGAGTGTTCTGCTTAATTCAGATACTCTGTCCATCACCACCCCCCTTTTCGAATCGTTTTGGCCACCACAAGCGTGGAAGGGTATGCTCAGATGTGAGTCCCTTGCTCACTGCACCATCAGGATTCAAGCAAGCCGGGCCGAAGACGGCTGTAATGCCAGAAACCGGTCCCCGGAAGCTTGTTTCCTTCCCAGTAAAGAATTGGCTTGGTAGTTTGGTCTGCCCTGTTCCCATGATGCACTGGGCCAGGGACAGACCAATTTGTATGTAGCCGGGTTCTGAACTGGGATGGTGCAGTGAGCTAAAAAACGGTGATGGATCAAGCCCTGATCTTTTGACTGGGTAGGAGTGTTCTGCTTAATTCAGATACTCTGTCCATCACCACCCCCCTTTTTGAATCGTAGAACAAAGCAAAACAAAATACAGTGAAAGTACAGTCAGCAAGAACCACAGCAGCAGTGGGGGAGATGGTAAAAGGACCTGCTCCTTGTGGCTCCTCTCTAGCATGCATCTATAATACAAACTGTGAACAGTACACCATTCTTACTGGAAAACTCAAATAAATCTCTAAGGGCGAGTGTACGACCATTTGCTATTGCAACTCGCAAATTGCGAAAAATTGCGAGTCACAATTTGCGACTCGCAAAACCAAATGTACAACAGTGTCAGAGACACAGTTAGTGATTACAAATGGTGTCACAAAATGTGAGACTCATGAATATTCAAGAGCCACCCGCAATTTGGACCCTATTGGGAATAGCTGGGCCTCCCAGCAGACCTCCATTTCAGGGATTGCTTTTCAATAAAGCAGTTTTATTATGCTGCCCGTTTTCCTTAAAGAAAAACAGGATACATTTTTTTTTTATTTAACATTTTCATTTCATTTTTTTTGTTAACTTTATTTTATTGAGTTTCAGACAATGAAAAATACATTGTACAGGCATCTTGTAATGCTGCAACCACATAAAGGCCTCCCAAGGTCCACCGGCCGCCTCCCCGGTCCCTATGTGAAGCAGTGGTGCAGCCAAGTAAGCGTCCCGGAATGCCCGACTGGCCAAGTGTCCCTGTTAAGATCTTCAGGCAGAAACTTATTTTTGCGATAAAAAACCAAAACCAACAACACCCTGTCCCCCACCCTCTCCTCCTGGAACCGGGTGTCTGAGGTATTACCAGATTGTGTAGAGTGTATTCTGACGTAGATGTGCTTATGCTTCCGCTGAGTCCTCTGAGTGTGAAGAGTCTGTGAGTTGCAGAAGGCGGAGGAATTTCGGGCACGTGACTTCATTAAATTCTGTCGACAGGATTGCAATCAAAGGCTGCCATGTAGTGGCAAAAGTGGACAGAGATTTGGTGAGGGAAGCCTGTATACGCTCCATGCCCGCTATGTACCACAATCTATGGAGCCACCCTGTGTAAGTCAGTCTGGTCTGCGTACCCCAGAACGATAGAATGTGTTGCACTGCTGCACCTAAGGCTAAACCCATCTGCTTGCCCCAAGGTGATTTCAGAGGGAAAGTGAGTTTGTTGGGCAGGCCCAAGAGTGTGTATGCTGGGAGCCTAGGGATCTCGGTGCCAAAGTGCTTGTCAAGATTGTTAAGAACCTCTGTACAGAAACCCCCTGCCTCCTGGCACCCCCAGAGCAGGTGAGTCAGTGTGCCTTCCTCGCCGCATCCCCTCCAGCAAGTAGGGCTCCGAGCAGGGTTACCTCTGTGCAAGCGAACCGGCGTGAGGTACCAATAGGTGGAAATTTTGACTGCCGCCTCGCTGCTCGCAGTGTTCCTTGTGGTATGATTCGCTCTGTAGAATATGGCCTGCCACTCCTGATCAGAAAACACCCTGCCCAACTCGCCCTCCCATCGTCTCTGACCAGCTGAGCGCAATACAGGGAGCGGCGGGTGAAGCATGCGGTAAAGCTCCGAGATCAATTTCTGATCTGACTCTTTAGTGACTAGCCATTTCTCATAAGATGACAGCTTCCTGCTTACCAGTGGGATGCATCAGCCAGTGTCTAAGCTGGAAGTACTGGTATCTGCTCGGATTGTGAAAGTCATAAAACTGATGGAGGTCAGAGAGTTGCATAAACCCCTTTAAATCAAATAAGTGGCCTGACGATTGGCACGGGGATGTGCGCCATTGCGTGAAAGCCCGTCTGTCCATCCCGGGTTCAAAGTCCGGGTTGTCGAGCAAGGGTGTAGTCGGTGAGGGGAACTTAATGAGCTCCCTCCAACTCGCGACTGCATCCCAAACCCTCATAGTAGTGCGAGTAATAGGGAATCTATTGAGATATTTCGGCCTGTCCACGAGCTCCAGGAAGGGTACCCTCCAAAGAGTGATCTGTGCCATCGCCCGGTCCTGAAAGAGCCACCTCTTTTCCGATTCGGACCGGTTCCACTAAACCAAGTACCGGAGTTGGGCTGCTTGATAATATTGTAGAAGATTGGGGATCCCCAGTCCTCCCTCGTCTGGGGAGACAGATCTCTGTGCATCCGCGGCCGTTTAACGGCCAGGATGAAGTGTTGGATGGTGTCTTGGAGCTTGCGGAGAGTTCCTAAAGGTGGGCTACCAGGGATAGTTTGAAAGACATACAAGATTTTAGGCAATATGGACATCTTTATTGCCGCAAAGCGGCCCAGTAAAGACAGCGGGTATTGCTGCCATTGGCGCAAATCACCCTGGACTTAAGATGTGAGTCATGCATAATTCGAGGAGACAGTCTGCTCCGTGGATGGTGTTAGGGTGTTAGGGTAATTCCCAAATATGGGATCTCTGGGCAGACTCGGCTTGGAAGCATTGCCCCCGACGGAAGATGCATGGATTTCCCTGTGTTAACTTTAAAGCCCGACACCGCACCAAAGGCCTTCAGCTCTCGCAGAAACGTGGGCACGGACTGCTCAGGTGACTCCATTGTAGCCAGAATATTGTCCGCGTACAGACTGAGTTTATGGGGCTCCCCACTTAAGGAGACCCTCCGAATGTCGGGGTTATCCCGGATTCTCTGGGCTAGAGTTTCTATGTAGAGCGCGAAGCGGAGGGGGGCACCCCTACCTCGTCCCTCTCTGAATGTCAAAAGGGCGTGATTGTGCACCGTTTACCCGAATCGATGACCTCGGCTTAGCATTACAACTCATGACCCAGGCCCAAAATTGATCCCCGACGCCAAAGTGTGCCAGCACCTTATCTAAAAAAAAAACAGTCCACCCTGTCAAACGATTTCTCAGCATCGATCACCAGTAGCATGGCGTTCGACTCATTATAGTGGGCTTTGTCAATGAGATGCATGAGGCGTTTGGTGTTGTCACTACATTGGCGGTTCGAAATAAAGCCAGATTGGTCAGGCTCTATGATGCCTGGCAGTCTCGGGCCCCATCTGGAAGCTAGAACCCCCGTGAATATCTTTAAATCCAGATTGAGTAGGGAGACTGGTCTATACGCAGAACATTGGGTAGCATCTTTCTCCGGTTTGGGCAGCACGATAATGTCTGCTTCTACCATATCTGGCAGTATGGTGCCCGGCCCCTGAACAGAGTTAAAAAGGCGAGCTAATATTGGTGCTATAAGCCTGCAAAATGATTTATAAAAACCTGCAGAGAATCCGTGGGGCCCTGGGGATTTCAATGGTTGAAGTCTAGAGATCGCTCCAATGACCTCCTCAATTCTGATAGGCGCGTCCAGAGCCGCTGCCCCCGATGAGTAAAGAGCCGTGTTTGCGGCTTGGCTAAGGAAGGTATCGCCCGCTTTGTCAACAGTCGGGTCCCTACTGTAAAATGACACGTAGTACTCTATAAAAGAGTCCGCTATCGCGTCATCGGTCGTTACCAACTTGCCCTGGGAATCCTTTATGGTATTAATCTTAGCCTGCTGGGTGCAGGCCTGAAGTTTGCTCGCCAGGAGATGCCCTGTTTTGTTACCCCCCACGTAATAAGTGTGTTTACTCTCGCTACAGACTCGCTGCTCAGCCAATTGCTAAACTTCAATTGACTAGAGAGCTCATACTGTCACTTAATAAACAGCCCAATCCCTGCCATCACGCTCTTAATGTAGATACTTGGGTAGGCCCAATTTGCTGCTATCAGTGCAAACAGGTACTAGAGCCCTATCAAAGAACAAAGGGAAAAGGGGCACCCAAGAGCATAATCGGGGGACTTATAAACGCAAGATCTATGTGTAAAAATGCACTGCACATTTATGATCTAATAGTAGAAGGGGAACTTGATTGTCTCTTCATCACTGAGACATGGTTAAAAGAGTGGTGTAACCCTGACATTGTGCATGCTCTCCCCCCAGGCTATTCAATCCAAAGGATGGATAGACCGGAACAACGTGGTGGAGGCCTGGCGATTATTTATCGGGATACTATGCCATGCACTATCACCGAGCTAGCAGACATTAAAGGAGCGGAAAGCATTGGCTTCTGCTTTCAGGTCCATAATTCCTTTACTTACTTTCGCAGGAGCACTAGTCTACCAGCCACTGGGTCAGCAAAATCAGTTTCTGGAAAGCATTGGGGAAGTACTCAAATTTTACGCTATTAGGAGACTTGAATCTCCACCAGGATGACTGATCCAGGGGTAATCTGTTTTAGAGACATTTTGAATGTCCTAGGGCTAACCCTTCTCACCCTAGATTCTACCCACAAAGCGGGACACATATTGGACTGTATTTGTTCTAAAGTAGAGCCCCCTCTGACGCAAACCTGGTCAGACCATAAATTCATTGCTTTCAACTTTTTAGTAGAAAGCAGTATTGTAGGAAAAAGCACTGTGAAAACCAGCCGAGTGAATAAACCCTACTGGAAAAAAATTATAGAGCACCCTGATTTTTTAAAATGGACCAATGAGCAAAAACCCACCTTGACAGGGAATACAATAATAAACAATCAGCGATTTGGGGAATGGATTGGGGAAATTGGTAAACGGATAGAACCATCAGGCTCAGACACAAGACCTCACTGTAAGAAACAATCTGCACCCTGGTTCACTAGGACCTTAAAAGAAAAACAAGTTGAAGTAAGAATACTCGAACGGAGATGGCGTCGTAACTATGATAGCAGGGAACTCAGTCTGTATAATACGGAGAGGAGACACTATCATGCACTTATCAAATGCGCGAAGGTTGACTTCTACACAGCTGCCATTGAAGCTACTAAAAACAAGCAGAAGGAGATTTTTAGAATTGTTAACATCTTTAGGAATCCCAAAACACTGACACAGGAACTTCCGCCATCTCAGACGCTGTGTAACTCCATAGCTAATTACTTTGAGCATAAGGTACAGGATATTACTGAAGATTTTCCTCCCTTTGAGCCATTTTCCCCTGATGAAGCTACCATGGCTGACACAAACATGGCCATTATGACGACTTTTCTTCCGATAAGTCTGGAGGAATCCCATCTAGCTATATCCTCAATCAAATCAGGGTCTCCTTTTGGTCCTTGCCCTCCGGTACTGTTGCAGCCATGGTAGACACGGCAAATCCCATCATAAACAGTATCATCAACTCTTCTCTCCTTTCTGCGGAGATTCCATCAGAATGGAAACCTGCAGCGGTAAAACCTCTTCAGAAGAAACAACTGTCAGATCCTACGACCCTGTTCAATCTATGGCCCATATCACTCCTCCCAGCACTTTGTAAATTAGCAGAAACATTTGTGAATAGGCAACTCACTGCATTTTTGGAACACAATAATATATTACACACCAATCAAGCGGGTTTTAGAGCCCAGCATTCTACTGAATCCGCCCTTTTGTTTACGACTGAAACTACAAGGGCTGCTATGGATCAGGGCAAGAAGGCTGTCCTAATCCTTTTAGATTTATCTGCAGCCTTCGATACGGTTTCTCATGCTATTCTTTTAGATCGCCTGGCAACATCTGGCATAGCAGGAACCGTATTGGAGTGGCTTAGGAATTTCCTGACCCACAGACGTCAAGTGACCACTCTTGGACAATACTGTTCAGAGGAAAAAGCTTTGATGACTGGGGTACCACAGGGCTCCAGTCTGAGCCCAACGCTCTTTAATCTATATATGGTCCCCCTGATAAAACTAATCTCGTCCTTTAAGATCAGCACTATTGTGTATGCTGATGATACGCAGCTGATCCTAGTCCTTGATAAGGACATGGAAAACGCAGAACAAAACCTCAAAAACCGTCTATCAGCCACCTTCACGTGAATGAGAAATAATCACCTGAAATGTAATTCAGGTAAAACAGAAATCCTGCCTTTTGGACTTCATAATCTATTCTCTCCCAAGCAATGGTGGCCTGAGGATGCGGAAGCCCCCACGAACACTATTACGGTGGTACGGAATCTAGGGATCAAATTTGATGAGATCTTATAATTCAAAAAACAGGCGCTGGCAGTGGCAGGCACCTGCTTCAAAGCCAAAAAGGGCCTGAGGAAATTATTCGATCTTCTTCCCCTGGCAGCCAGACGCACAGTGGTGGTGGCATTAATAACATCAAGACTGGACTATTGTAACAGCTTGTATGCAGGGTCGAGTAAAGCGGTCCTTCACAGGCTACAGATGGTCCAGCACGCGGCCGCCCGCCTGGTGCTTAGATGGCCGAGGAAGTCTTCTACCTCTGCTGCGCTAGACGCCCTTCATTGGCTTACCATCCATAAACACATTTTGTTTAAAGTCCTAACTATTACTTTCAGGGCCTTTCATTCGCAGGGCCCGAAATATCTCCAGAAAGGCTTTACACGTTACTGTCCATCACGTAACCTCAGGTCCTCCACTGCCAACCTGCTTACTATTCCTAAATTTAGGCTTGCTACAAAGGGAGGGAAATCTCTGGCAGTGATTGGCTCCAGGGCTTGGAATAATCTCCCCTTTCATCTTCGTCAGATTTCATCAGAACAGTGTTTCAGGAAATCTCTTAAGACCTGGGTATACACCCTCACGGATACAGTGTGCAAAGAACTGATATGAATGCTAAACGCTCTTTGGACAGTACAGTTGCGGATCACCCTAACATCAATCTCGGATCCAAAGTGCCAAGATGCTCCCTGGAGTGATAGCGCGCTATAGAAATGAAGTATTGCATTACATTACATTACATTACATTACATTACATTACATTTTAAGCCTCAAGGCAGCAAACTCCGCAAGGTCTAGGTGCAGCCCTGCCAGTTGCGTCCTTGCCGCTTTCAATTGGCGCGAGATCCTGGGGGCCCCGTGCGGCTATGAACCCATTAAAGTTCTGTGACCTTGGGCATGAGCAGTTCCCTCTGTTCCGCTCGTTCCTTGTTTTCCGCTGAGGAAAGCGCTATCAGTTCCCTCCGCACTGCTGCTTTAAGCACCCCCCCAAAGCATGGGGAGAGGTGTGCCAGGTTGATCTTTGTACTAGAGATATTCGGTGATACATTTACTGAGCTGCTGATGCACCCCTGCCTTGTGTAGCAGGGATTCTCGTAATCTCCATTTGCTTTTAGTTGTGCGTGTACTGGGGACTGAGTGGGAGAGCGACACAGCATCGTGATCCGGCAGGGACGATTTCCACTTCGTCCACCAGTGGATACAGTTCAGAGGAACTAATAAAATGGTCCAGCCTAGCATACGTATTGTGTACGTGGGAGTAAAAAGTGTGTTGTGTACTTTTGGGATGGGCCTCATGCCAAACATCCAGAAGCCCCCTCTGGTTCAGCCAAGCCCTCCCCTCCAGTGAGAGTGCCCCTGTCATGCCATAGCGTTGACATGACCTGTCCTGATCCGAGTCCATAACAAGATTGCAGTCCCCCCCAATAAGAACATGTTTATCCTGACTCAGTAAGACATCCGACACTGCACCCTTAAGAAAGGATTCCTGGCCTGTATTAGGAGCGTAGAGAGATCCAATCACTAAAGTCAAGCCCCCCACCTTGATAGTGTGTGCTAGCAGCCTACCCCTGACCTCTGCCACCTTTTCCCCCACTGAGCTCCGGAAATGTCTGGCTACCAGTATGGCGACCCCCCCTTTCTTATCCATGTTAGAGGAATAGTATTGATGAGGAAAGGCACGAGATCGCATCCTATGCCAGTCTTTAGACAAATGTGTTTCCTGAATGAGACAGCTGGAAGCCCCCAGGTTTTCTAGATAGGACAGAATGACCCAACGCTTGATGGGATTGTTAAGCCCCTTCACATTGAGGGTAACTATCTTCATGGTAGAGTCCATCACGGAATCAGAGAGTGGTGAGGCAGCACTGTCCCAAGATCCCCCGCCACTGCAAGGTGCCCCAGGTGGCACACTGGTTCCTACCACCCCACCCCACCCCAGCCCCCACCCTCCCTTCCCAACCCCAACTACCCCCTCCCGCCTTCCCTGGCCCCCAACCCCAGCCCCAGCCCCCCCAAACACCCCTGCCCCCCACCCTAACCCCAACTGGATGCCCCCAACTCACAATCAAAGTCCCATGTCTGACATCCCTCCTCACAGACATGTGGAAAAAGTATCTGCCAGAGCGTTCAACCTCAACGACGAGCGCCCCCCCGCTACCCTTCCCCCCCCGGCCAGCTATGAAGCGCAATTGGTGTGTTCCCCGCTAAAGATACAATCAGGCTGTGGGAGAAGTGTCTCTAAGCACCGCAGTCACAGCAGCTTCTTTTTCCTGTGAACGGGTAGTCGGGTCCGACTTCAAGCTCATCGCTGTTGAGGTTCGTCGTCTGCGCACCCTTTGCCATCCGCCTTCTTTTGATTGTTGGGACCGGGGTTGCGAGCTGCCCTGGTCAATGTGAGCGAGGCCCAAGAGGTCGCAGGCCTCCTGAAGGGACCTCATCTGATTTAGCACTCCGTTCCATTTAATATTAGTCTGAATGGGTGGCCCCATGAGTATGCTACCCCTTAGTCTCTGAGGAAGGAGGTGATCTCCCTAATCGCCTTTCCGCTTCTGGAGTGTGATGATGAAGAGGTCTTGCAACAGGGCCACCGCATGTCCTTGATAATGTAGGGGTTGCTTCGACCTAGCTTCCCTGAGGATCCGTTCCTTTAGGGGGAAATCCGGTAAAAAAGCGAGAATGTCTGGGGGAGGGGAAGTGCCCCGCCACGGTGGGCGGGGCACTGCACCCAGAATGTCCCTGAACAAGCCCTGCAGATAGTGTGCCACATCTGTTCCTTCTGCGGACGGCGGAACTCCCCAGACCCGTATGTTATTTCTGCAGGATCTATCTTCAAGATCCTCTGTATGGGCTTGGAGATCCACCTGTTGCTCCTAGAGTCAGATCAGTTCTTGTTGGAGTTGTTCCACATCCGCGCTCCGGATTTGATTGTTATCCTCAAGAGGTGCCACCCGTTCACCCAGACCGTCCACATCGCGCCGCATCTCTCTCACTTCCCCCGCCACCTCTTGTTTGAGCATGTGGAAGTCCTCCCTGAGTGAGTTGAAGAGCGATTCAAGGAACGTACGGGCAATCGGTGCCTCCCCGTCCGTGCTGTCAGGCTGTGGCTTGAGTGGGGTCGGAGACGGAGGGCATTTATCTCCTTTGCTGGGACCTTTGATCAGCATATCTGTAAGAGTGCGCTCTCCATTTTTGCGAGTGGAGGCCATGATTGCCTCTCCACCCCCTGCAGCCCACACCCGAGTTCCAGTTCTGGGGCTGTGAGTGTCAATGAAGCACCCTTAAGTCTCAGCCCCCGGCCCGCTTTTCACGGTGAGGCTCCTGTAACTCAGGACCCGGCGGGCCCCTCTAGGAATACCTCCAAAGTGAACATGCCGGGACCCAGCCGCGGCGGTCAGGCAGAAGATCACAGCGCCCTTCCAGCACCAGGCCACGGTGCCCACCGAACTGTGTTCGTCCCAGGCACCCACTCACCGCGGGTCTCCCCCTGCGTCAGTGTGACAGCTGTGATGGAGGCCAATGTCCAGGGCAATGCGTAACAGCGCCTCTGAGTTCTCCGTTGGGCTCACAGGTCCTACCTCTCCAGTGCTCCGCCGGTCAATAGGCGGCGAGCTTTCTCTAGAAGTTGGAGCAATCCCCAGTTGGGGGGGCAGCAGACACCTCAAGCTGCGTGGGAGTGGGTCCCCCAGTGGCTCACCAGCCCCCAATCCAGGGTCCATCCATTAGCCAGACCATGACTGGCATGCCAAGGTGCCTGAGGCTGGGCCCGCAGGCAACGGCCTCCCGCCTCTCACCTGCTGCGGGGTCCGCCGCTCCGTAAGCCTCGTGGTGCAAGGCCCTCAGTCCCGGCCTCTATTCTCCCGCTGTCGGCGCCAGTGGCAGGGCCACACCGGCGGACTGCCGCTCAAGCTGCGGGGGCCCCTCTAGGCGAGCAATGGTCCGGCGCGAGTCCGCAAGGTGGAGTGGGAAATCTGGCTCACTTGTAGACAAGGCGGGGGACCCGCAATGGTCTTAGAGTCGGGTCCTCCGCGGCTGCACCATTTTGTGAGCCTCGCGCCTGACCTTGGCGCCACAGTCCTCCTTGCCGTTTGGCACATCCCTTTGTGCCGCACTCCCAGCACCACTGCGCCGGAGCTCCCCAGTCTGTAGGAAGCTCCTAGCTGCACATCTGTTCAAGGGCACCCCTGGCACCAGGCAGGGCCCCACAGCCCCGGCCGATGTTCGGCCGGGCTGCTCAGACGGCCCCCTCCGGCATCCGTGGCTGCTCCCCACCAACCAGGCAGCGAAGGGTCCGACCCGCCCCAGCCGGCACAGCGTGAACCAGGGCTCAGCCGAGCACGGGACCGAGCAGAGCGGAGTCGGGCGATTGGAGCGTGATGCTTGATACAGGCGGCTGCCGGACGCTGATGACTGCCGCTATGAGGCCGCTACCAGGCTGCCATTACAGGACACCCGGCCTCCAGCTTGAAGGTGAGTCAGCCGACTGGTGGCTCTCCGGGAGATCTTCTAAGGGCAGCCCCTTAACACTGCTGCTTTTGCGGCCCCTAAAAATGGTTCTGGGGGACACATTGAACCCGGATAGGCCGAGGAAGAAAGCCTGGAGCGAGGAGCCTCCTCGATGTATGTCCACCTAGGTCGCCGTCTTGACCACGTCCCTTCATTTCATTTTTTAAGGGCAGTTAGTGCCTGCCCTTAAAAAATATTTTTGAAGCCAGTCACAACGGGGAAGGGGTCCCCTGGGGACCCCTTCCTCTTTGGGACTCCATTACCACCCTCTTGAAGAGGGAGGTAATTTGCGAGTGTTTTGTGACTGCAACACATTCTTACATAGGGTAGAGACTCGCTATTAGAAAGGGATGCCTTTAACACACCCCTTCCTAATAGTGACTCGCAATTCCTAATTAGCGAGTCGCAAATAAATTGAGACTCAATATTTAAGAATTGTACATGGCCCATAACATTTTGCATGCGCAACGGGTCGCAAACCTGTTTCCGCATGCAATTTAGGGTCATACGTCTTCCCCTTAAATTCATTTCACGTAGCTCTGATTTTTTAGTTTGTGTCCTTGAGTGTCTCTGTGGATTGATGTACATTGGCGGCAATAAGCTACCACTAAAAATGAGAATTTTGAAGCACTTACGTGCAATCAAAAACATTGATCATAACTACACTGTGGTGAGACATTTTCGCCACAAGCATAATGATAACTGTGAAAAGGTATGGTTCCTTGGTATTGATAAGATCACAAAACAAGTAAAACATTTTGAATCACACTACATCATTGAAATGAACACCAAACTCTGAATTGCTTAAACAATGATGAGTAGTTGGCAATCCACATTGAGGGATAGAATTCCAATTCACTTTGCATACTGTTTAGCTTAGCTGACTCCTGTGCAGATATTCTTATTATTTCGTATTTGGTATTGTATCTCATTTGATGGGTTATTCTTTGAGAATATAACATATTTTCTCCATAAACCCTTTCACAAATCCATGTATTCTATTGCTCTCATATTTCATTATGCCCTGTTTATTTTAATAACACACGGTTAGATAAGACTAGATGGCTAGCTAATGTTTATTGTATAGTTAGTAAAAACCATTCCAAAATGTGAATACGGCAATATTAAAACACACGAAAATTTACACTGCAGTGTGAATAAAAAATGTTATAAAAAGAGAACGCCTTTCAGTTTAGGAAGGTAAAAGTGTTCAGGGTTCAAGACTTTACCAGTGTTTTTTGTTTTTTATCGAAATTGTCAATGAATTTGACTGCCCTGCAAATGAGTTGCGGATCTACTGAGCACAGGATTAGCATGATCGCAGACCGGCAGGTACGTGTTCCATATTCATTAAACTTGGACTTTAACCAGCTCCGACGTTCCTGGATCAGAGCCGGGCAAATACAGATCAGATGGATAAAGTCTTGTCTTCCTGCGCCACATAAGCAACAAATTGAGGTATTTCCGTCTCATGAATGGCGAGAAAGCAAGGTCTAGGTAGGCTGCTGGTGCTAATTTTTTATAAGATTGAATTGTCATCCAGGCGTAGGACCGATGACTAAAAGTTATTTTATCATTGAGCAACGAATGCCTGTTGGCAGCCTTTTTTATCAACTGTTTGAAGGAGAGGACCGGAAGCTTGGATTCCCAAAGTGCAGCCAGGTTGGTTGATTCTAGTGATGATTTGAGGTACTTGGCATAATGCGAGTTGGGACTTTTACTGATTATTTCCCACATGGCACGGTACAGCGCAATTTCTTGGTTCATCCACACATCGTACCAGAATTTTATGGTCTCGTACTTTTTCAGCAAGACTTGAGATTGCAAACCGAATTCAAGTCTGACTTGTGCGGGTGATGCATTCGTGGGTAACACAAATACGCGCTTGTAAGTTTTCATTTGAAGTTTGTCCAAGAGTTGTGCACTCTTGCCATGATGTAATATGCTCCCATAAGCTATTGTTGGAAGTAGCTTGGCTTTCATTATTGTTAGGAGGGGGGAGACCAGGGGGCCTCTAAGTTCGGTCGCCAAGCTACTGAAAGCGTGCAATAGGACCATGCTCCTCTTTTCCATGCTGTTTAGATGCGTAGCAAAGTTGAGACGCTTGTCCAATAGTATCCCGAGGTACTTATAGCTTTCAACCGCTTCCAGTTTGACATTGTCTATAGTGAAGGTTGGTTGAACTTTGTGGCGTCTGGTTATGACCATAGTCTTAGTTTTGGAACTTTTTATTGCTAGCAAATTCTGTTTGGTATAGCAGGTCAGTTCCTGTAGTAGGCGTTGCAGGCCTATTCTTGTCTGGCTTAGTAGAACCACATCGTCGGCGTAGGATTGGTGTGTTATACAGAGATTACCTAGCCGCGGTGGATGAGCATTAATCTGATCAAGGCTTACTGTTAGATTCGCCATGAATAAATTAAAAAGGTGAGGGGCCAGGACACAGCCTTGCTTTAATCCATCAAAGGTATTGATCTTCCGGGTTAACCTCTGTCCGTTGTCGATCTTTACCTGCATCCAGGTGTTACTATACAGGTCAATAATCGGCGTTAGGATTGAGTCTGGCAGGCCCTGCTGCTTCAATTTGGCCCATAGTAAGTTCCTGTTGACACGGTCGAAGGCCGCCTTAAAGTCAATGAAGCAGGTGTAAAGTTCTTGGTGTTTTTGTAGGCTTTTTTCTCCAATCAAGCATAACGCCATTATGTTTGCCATAGTGCCTGTTCCGCGACGGAACCCTGTTTGGTTTAACAGGATTTTGCTGTTCATATCCGACCATTGGGCTAGATCTGCTAGCACCAGAGATGCGTAGTATTTGGCTTCCGCATCGATCAGGGCTATTAATCGATAGTTAGTTGGATTTTTGCGGTCTCCGCCTTTGTAGATGGGGTTGATGATGGCGCCCCTACAGCTTTCCGGGACCCGACCTGAGTTGCTAATTGACTGAAACAGGATGTTGAATTTGCATGCCCAGAACTTGGGGTCCTCTTTGTAGATTGGCTGGGGAATGTCATTCGGCCCCGGCGCACTCTCTTGTTTGCCTTTCTTGATTATTTTTAGTATTCGGCAATCGTCGTCTGTCCATATTGATTGATCCATGTCTTCCTGGCCGTTGATAGAGCCATTAGTGTTGGTAGCAGTCGTTCTTTCCTGGTTCATAGCTCTTGCCATTTCTGATTCGGTTGTTCACATTGAAATCTGGTTCGCCATTGGGTTTATTGAGAATGTGTCGACTTTATGTTTGGCCCAATCGCTTTCGGTGATGCATGTCATGTTTGTAGGTTGAGCTGCTCTATTAATGGAGTTGACTTGCATCCAGAACGCCCTGGAGTCTGATTTTTTTATGTTGTGCAGCAATTTGACCCAGAACTCATTAGCTTTGCTCCTTTTTTCTATCCAAACCAGCTTCTTGTATTGCCTCCTTGTCGTTCGGACTTCTTGAAAGATACTTGGGTTTTGCCTTAGTCCTTGTGCCCGTCTTAAGAGCTTCTGAAGTTGTTTACTCATACAGAGTGCTGTTTTTGTGAGTTTTATATCGGTCTTCAGATAGGTCTTCTTTTTTGCATTACTATTGGACCTTGGTAGTCTTTCCAGGAAGTCAGACCAGGTTTCTGAACATAGGTCCTTTTCTGCAGTTAATTGTTTGAACAATTTCTTAGCGTCTAACGCTATTTGAGGTAGGGTGTTACTTGACCACCTTAATCGCTTCAGGTTGGTTGTTGAAGTTATGCCTGGAATAGTTGGTGCCTTTACGTGCCTACAGGGACTCAGTTTCATCTCGATGTGTTGCATTGAGTGATCACTGTCTAGTGAGCAGAGTATTTGAAATTTGTTAATTAGACTTAACAGGGGTAGTGTTACTAATGTATAATCCAAGGTGGAGCTTGCATTGTGGCCTATATAGGTGGCGGCAGGGGGTTTGTCATGAGAGGTCCTTCCGTTTATTACCGTAGGCCAAGGCGTTCAAAGTCCCACATCAGTTGCCTACCCACTTTGTCTGTCTTCTTAACAGATATGATCTCCTGGGGTTCAACATCCCACAGTTCGTTTGCAACAGAGATGTTGACCTCATCTTCCGGTGGATGTAGAAGATAGATGTTAAAATCGCCCGTGACAATAATCTCCCAATTTGGTTGTTCTAGGCGGGTGTTGGTTACTACATTGACAACACGGTCGAAGAGGTCCTTTTTCGCCGATTTTTTCGGGTGGGCGTATAAATTGATCAAGATGAGTGTTTTGACATTACTTTTTATTGTGCTCTCCAGTTTAATAATCTGCATGTCTGGTGCTGATATTGCCATTTGTGAGGCTCTGATCTTCAGTGCTGTGGATATATATATTGAAAGACCCCCCTTGCGCGCCCGTAGCGCTGGAGACGCGTCGTGCTTTCATGGAAGCATAGTCTTCCCGGTACATCAATTGGCTCCGTTGTCCACGTTTCTTGCAGTACTATGATGTCATATTGGTCCCAGGTTGCTGTTTTTCTACTATGGTTTAAGATGTTTTTCGCTCCTGCTATGTTCCAGGAGAGCAGCTTTATTAGTGTTCCTTTGCTCTCTCCCGCTTCCCAGTGGGTTCAATTATCCTTAATGCCCAATGTCTGTCTCCAGTGATTATTAGTCAGAGTCTCAGCCCCCCTGGTGCCTTGCAGTACTGAATGAGTAATTCTAGGTTTACAGTCAATTCTTTTCCCACATCTTCTTAGTAGGGGTGACGGATAACCCTTTTTTTTTTCTTCTTTCAGCGTGATTCCCCACTCTTCAAATTTGTGTATTTCTGTGAGTATGTTTTTTACTATTTCTATGTTCCTCCAGGTGGCGAGTGTGCCTTCCTTGGCCACATTGTCCCCTATTGTGACGAATTTGATTGATAATAAATCGGCAGATGTTAGGTGGCTTAAGCTTGGGATGGAGGATGTAAGATGGAGGATGTTCCCTCGATTTAATAGGTCTTGTGTACCTTGGGGCTCATAGTTAGGGATTAAAAGTATCTTTCCTGCTGTAGCTATTTGCTTCTCCAGGTATCGGTCACTGCTAGTCTGAGCTTTTTCCTCTGAAGGGGATTTTGTAGACATGTGATCATCATGATCCTTTGCTTTGAGATGGAGATATTGCGCTATCTGATTGAGTGGCATGTTCACTACGGCCTCTACTTCACGGGCTGTTCGTTTGGGGCTGACCTGTTCTAAGTAGTGCCCTCTGATTGTAGAGACAGCCCCGGAGCATGGTCCTGTCCATTCTACCTTTGTGGGTTCAGTGGTTTGTTGTGTGCCGTTGTTGCCTGTGAAAATCGTCAGTTGTATTTGATCGTGCGTGTTTCTGTCCGCCTTTGTTCTTACTTGTCTATTGATCTTCTGGTCGCTTTTACCTAGTATTGAATTTTCACTTGGCATGGTGATACTTCTCCCTACAATTGAGGTTTTGCTCGGTATGGTGATGCGAATGGAGGGAGGTTTTTGGTTTTTGTCCGTGGCTTTAGCTACTACCCAATGGGGCCTTTGGCTACTTGGTTCATTTTTATTGTGTTGGTCGATCTCATTTGTAGGATGCTTTGTATCTTCTAGGATAGTGCGACCTATTTGACAGGTGGAGGGCTCAGTTTTTTGTTGGTCAGCCGGCCGACTGTCTGAGATTTTGTTTGGTTGTGTGTTGTTTCTGATCCCTTGATCCCGGCTCGAATCAGTGTCACTTACAGCGGGAGTTGGGCTCGAAAGATCAGTGTAACTGGAGTTGAAAGAGGCTATCTTCCCTTTATTCGTTTGTTTTTTTGTTGTCCTCCATTGGATCATGTCATTCGGGCTCCTACTTGATGGTATTTGTCCCTCTTCTTGGTTTTTCCCGTTTTTTTGCTCTTTGTGTATCCCCACTGATGGGTGATTTGTCCCCTCTTTGAAGGTAACTTCTTGTTTAGGTTTGATTTTTACCTGAGTGACCAGCGTCTGGATGTTTCCCTGCGGGTGGTTTGACATCTGATTTCTATTTTTCCTTGCCCGCTTTTTTTGCCGCTTGGTTAGTCCTTTATGGTAATTTTGGTTAGATTTCCCATCCTGGTTTGAGTGCTCTGTTCCCGGTGGTTTGCGGCCATTATTTTGTGTGATAGGGTGACTTCCACCTGTTGTTTTAGCTTCCTCTTTTATACCATCAGGTATCATTGTCAGGTTGTTTGGGTTGTTCTTTTCTACTGATGTTTGCCGTGATGGCTCATCCACATTAGATTTACTCGGGCGTACCTTTTGTGGGGTTTTGCAATTTTCAAAAGAAATATGTTCGCATCTGATTGGTGTGCTATTTTTGCTCTGATTGGCTATCTTGCATTCAAGTAGTATGTGTTTAAGTATTGATGGCAGATCCTTTAATTTTTCCAATATTGGGTGGCAGGTACGTGACTGAGATACTGCCCATGGTTGGATCTGATCCTTAATGGTGTTGGAGATATTGGCCATGGTATCTAGCTTTTTGTTTATGTTGGATATGTGTTCCGCCATTGTGCTCATAAGGTGTATCTGGATGTCAAGTTTGTCTGACTGCATATTAAGGGTTTTAATAGAGGTTTCCAATATGCACCCTAGTGCACTGTGCAATGTGATTATTGATTCCAAGTTTACGTTGATGTCATGCCCTGTTTCGTGCCGGTGAGGGTCCCCTTGTTTTTCAGACGTTGTGTCGTTCTGCCGTACTTTGATCTTTTGCCGTGTTCCGGGGCATGATTCGGTATTTTTTGTTGTTGCTGCATCAGCAATAGTTGAAATACTTGATATTTCTATTATCGGGGGTTCTATTTGAGCCGCTACGTCGATCATGTTTGGAGAGTCTATTGATGCATTAATGTCCTCCTCCTGAATCACTCCGCTGGATATCTCAACTATGTTGTTACTTAGCGACTCTTTGTTTGGGGAGATTTTTATGCACCAATCGATTGGTGGTACTCCCTGGTCCTCCTTTACAGTGACATTTGTTTTGGAGATTTTTAATCCCTCTACGTTGGTATCGTTGCTGTTGTTTCCTTCTATGCTGGTGTCGTTTCCTTCCTGGACTTCCTGGACCTCCGTTTCAGTGATGATTGATTTACTGAGGATTTTTAATCTCTCCAGATTGCATTCAGTTGCGTGGATGTCCAGGCAGGCTTTTTTTTCATGGTGCTTTCTTTAAGGATAGGCACTTGGGGGGCCCAACAGGGATTTGATTCCTTTATCTTCTCTATGGATTTGTTCATTACCGGGATCATGCGCGGATCCGGTCTTGGGGTTGAATGGCTGCATGGGGGCACCTTGTAAGCTAATTCGTTCCCACTAGTGTTATGACAGTCCTCGTTTTTGGGGTTTCCCGTTATTGGTTGGTCTTGATTTATAGCCTTGGTTGATACTAATTGGGTTGTAGCAATTCTTTCATTTTTGCTCTCTTTTTTGCTAGGGGAGGATATTATTGTGTGTCCTTCGATGCGGTGGTCCATGGACTTGATAGATCCTATGTGTGTTATTGAAGGTTTCTCATGACCTTGTCTTTGTAGTGAGTCGTGCCTTTTGTTTTCCTTGTGCACTTGGGCTTGAAATTGAAACACGTTTTTCTTCGTGGTGGGATCTATACACTTGGTTATTTCCTTTCTTCCGTTGGGCCTGTCTTCACTGGTGTTTTGGGTGCTTGGAGGAGACCCTGTGTCTGTTGGTCCCAGATCTGCTTTTTTTGGTGACAGTGGTTTTTGTAATCCATTTGGTGTGGTCGGCATTGCATAAATGGCGGTCATTGGGTCTTTCAGGAAAGTACATTTTCCGGTAGGATTCATGTTGGTAAAAATTGAGTATACAGGGGATATTAGTGATGCGGATGCGCTTCCCTCAGTTAGAGTAATGGGGGATTTGGTTTTGGCCTTAGCTTTTTTCCTTGTAATTAGGGGGGGATTTGTTTGTGATCTCCCAGACCTCATTCCCCCTTTCTTTTTTCACCTCCGCTCTGCTTCCACTCCACCTCCCAAGCCTGTCTGCCCCCTCTAAGTTGGAACAGCTGCCGTCAGGGAGATAGCATTGCGTTGTTGCGGAGTGACTGCTCTCTCTCTGTGCACTGTGCACTTTGCACTGTTAAAACGCCGTTAGACTACCCCAGATGTTGCTTAGCTTTGGTGGACGAGTACTGTTGGGCAAGTTTTGGTGCATGGAGAATGAAAAAAGCGCTTGAAGGGTGAGGGGTACTGGGTATGCTTAGGGCACTGAGCCGATATTGCCAGTAACCCAGCTGATGCCTCTCACCGTGTTTCTGTTGTCTGTTGTCTGTTGCCTGCTGCTGATGTCCTGCAGGTCCAGTCTGGTCTGGTCAGACATGAGATGTGACTGCCCCCCCATGAAGATGAGACGCCCTGGTGATGCCCTGAGTGCACTGTGCCCCTGGAGGGCTCCTACCGGCCCACCAGTCCCAGAGCCCTGGCAAAGAGGCCCCTCTGGCATCAAACTTAGCAAACTCAAGGCTCCTTAACACTCACCGGGGATCTGGTGTGACTTGGATGGGCTCAGTAGAACTTTTGGCAGTCCTTTGGTGTTCACTTTACTGGAGGATGAAAATGAGGAGAGCAGGTTGCTGCACCGACATGCTGGAGATGGGAGACCGTGGCTGACCACTACAGTCCACCGCCACCGGAACCCGCAAGCTGTTTTCAGGTTCAATCCAGCAAGCAGCGTGTTCTCCTCCTCCTCCTCTGCTGAGTTGGCTGGTCCCTTCTCTCTGTCACACACTGTTGCCTGCCCACTGCCTGGGCTTACAGCCCTCACCCCTCAGCCCTTGCTGCCCGGATAATTGTGCTGCACTCCAGCAGCAGCGCGGCAGGAGCAGCTGGTCGGGGCACTCAGGGGCACTCCGGGGGGGACCCAAAATTATGACCCACTCGGCCCCGGGTGTGAGACAAGACCAGCAGGAGCCGGGGCCATGGACCGGGGGGCCGCGAGAGAAAAGTCACCAAGCGTGGGTGCGGGAGTCGGGAGCCGGGAGCTAGGGACCACGAGGCAGTAGTTCTCCCCCGCTCCCCCTGCTGCTCGCTCACTCACTTGCTCACTGAGAATCCGCTGATGTCCGCCGCTGAGAATCGCTGAAGGTCGGCAGTCGGCGGTAGGTGCAGAGACGCGGACGCCTCGAACTCCGGTGCAAAAGTCAGTGTCTGTCCTCAGCACATGCGCAGAATCACTGTCCGAGACAACAAGCTCTCTCAGAGGAGTGAGTAAAGTTCTAGATAAGACTAGTATAGTAGGATTTTTTTCATATTAGGTATTTCACTTCAAGTGATGATATAGGCTTAGTTACATCATTCCTGGATATAGAAGAATAATTTGAATTCTGATGATATATTGATTCAGCACCGGCACAATATTTTTACCTTTAGATGGGACGCGATGAGATAGACCCTGGAAAGGCACGTATATTAGTTCTCCATATGTATAATACTTTTCAATTTTTCAGGAATTTATTAGGTGGGCACTTCCCCTCAAATATACCCTATTAGATGGTACCTGATTATGTGGAGCCCTAATCACGTACAATCATTCATGGTAACTCCACAGGTATGGCCTGTTTGGAGTCCCCATGAGTACAATTATCTATCTAGGATGGCTCCATATGTTTGACCTGGTTGGAGTTCCCAGGGGTTCCTAGGGGTGAATCCATTGGGCACCTGCCGGGTAACATATATCCAGTGCATTGATAGTCCACCAGGGGTGTCTTGATTACATTTCACGTGAATTCTGCTGTGCTATTGGTCCATTATATTAAGATATCTCAGATTTGATTACAATGGTATGTGTATTTTTGTATCTATTATCATTAATACGTTTTAAATTTTGGGATTAGGTTTTGAATTTACTTCAATTAAGTACTCACCTTGTATTATATATTTTTTTTACACTAGTGAACAAGCGCTCAGATGTATATATGAAATCGGAAATATATCACTGGAAAAATATTTTTCTAAATCATTTTGTAAACATAGGTCGAGTAATTTGCCAATTGATTGAATATCAATATATTTTGCTGATTTGTTTGTCAATTCTATAAAATCTATTGACCAAATACAATGTAATTTGTATTTCAAAAGGTCTGCAAATGGAAGCAAGTCAGTTTATTGTTTACAATTCAATGATTCAGCTTTGTTTGTATACTAGAAGACAGCCAACATATGTTTTATCCCAGACAACTTTTTCAAGCCTGTAGGGTCAATAGACATACATCTGAATATATCTTTCGAATGGAAACAGTGCACCAAGTACCCCCCACATGCCTTCATGCTAAAGCAGTTATAATGTGGGAGACAATGTGTCACCAGCTAAACCCAGTACAAAGAGAGACCATAGCTACAATTTATAGACCAAACTCCAACCTAACTGAAGGGTGTTAACTACCAACAAGTCATAGCAAGAGTAAAAATCTCCACTGATGTGCGAGACTTAAGTGATACTTTTGGAAAGATATACTCTTTAGTGTGTCTATGGAACCTCCAGCCTTGAAAAAGTCATCAAGGATGGAACATGTGTCGGCTGTCTTCTAGTAACAGACATTCTGACACCCACTCACACAGACAGTCAGACACCCACTCACAGACTGACAGAGACAGTCAGACATCCACTCACAGATCCACTCAGATTCTCACATACCCACTTGCAGGCCCAGACACACAAATTCACTTACACACCTACTGTTAGAGTGATGAGCCACTCATATATCCAATAAGACATTTTGTAGTGTTACTAGTATTGGATGATCTGTTTCAGTTTGTGAATCTGCAATCGATCTGTGGATCTGCATGATATTTAAGAAATTTGAATTGAACTTTTTTTTAAACTTGCTTTAGTGAAAGTGTGATAAATACAGATATAAGAGGATGTAGTCTTCAAAGTGAATGCTATCATTTCTACATATACGTTCCATATGAAAGCATAAATTTTATCGACTTGTTTCCTGTGTTTGTCTATCTGTGGAACTGAATTAGTTTGACCGTGTTTATTTCTGCCTTTAACAAATGTTAGACAACACCAAAGCAGTGTGAGGGAGACGCTCCATTAATTGACCAAAGGTATTCTCTAGTAAGTGGGTCTATGTCATTGCCACCGTAGTACACAATCATGAAGTCTAGAGTTTGACCGTCCACAATCCTTTTAACCTAAGGCTGCAATTGATGCCATTTTTACCCTCTCTGGCCAACCCAAGAAATGTCCCCATTAGGTAAACTGAAAATCCATGTCGAAGTCATTCTTTGTAGCACACTCACTAGCCCAAAACACAAAGCTATGACCCACAATCCACACTCTAACCATTTTGAAGGCAAAGAGAAATAGCACTCAGGAGAAGGCTGGAGCTGAATGAGACAGTTTTCAAAATGAAAAGCAGATAAAATGGAGGACAGCACCTAATTAAAAAAATAAACAATTGGATTGGATGGTGGAAATATGCAGGTAGCTAAAATTAGGTAGAGATTTTGAGAAAAAAGTAACTAGATCTGTGATTGACTCCGGGATTTTTTTTTAAAGGTCTTGCTATTTGGTATATGCATATATTTCCAATCAGCCAATCACCTCTGCTCTAGTTTCAAGCTAGTATGCTGCTCAGAGAAAGTGTTGTGAACTTTTGACCTACTGACATAAGAGAAGTTTACAAAGGCGGCTGCTATGGAAACCCAGTCAAGCAATGTGGGGGAAGGGTTTTCAAGAGTCTGTACTTTCAAACATGAAAGTAAAGTGGTTTAGACACATTCCTTATTATGTAGGAGTTATTATCTAAATCTGTACTATCTTTATAAAGTTAAATGTAGATGCAAACATATAGTAGTATAATGTTAAATGATTAAATGGAATCCCACATAGATTCATGCATCCACAGTGAAGGTACACAGGGGGCTGTGCTGAGCACCGCAGTGGATTCACAAATCTGCCCAAATCCCCAACCAATTCAGGCATTCTTTAGAGAAGTGTTAATAAGGGTTAACAATGCTGACCATTCAGAAGTGGTATACCACAAGTTAAATATGAAAGGGATTTTGTGATTTGTTTTCAGACTGAGTAACCTTCAAAGCAAAGTTGAAAGAGTTGCCATTAACGGTTCCCTTGCATGGGAGTGCTGCACCATTTTTGTGCTTGTTTTTTCACGCATTGTCAGCGGGAAGACATTCTGATACTGAGAAACAAAAGTAGAGACCAACATAGACATTGCACAGGTATGCGAAGTAGGATGTACTTTAAAAATGTTAGAAAAGGCATGAGCGTAAATAAGGTGGATGAAAGTGAGTAGGATTTTTACAAAAACTAAAAGGGGATATAAATAGTGGACACGTGATAAAAATTAGAAAAAGTACAATGATCAACACAGGAGGATTAAATATTTATAAAGAGAAAGAATACCCAGTCCTACACCATTTCAGACACTGGCACAACCACTTAAACATGAATGCATCCAATAATACACCCAGGCATTCGGTCATGTATACACTGACACACCCAGGTATACACCGATGCATACAGTGAGACACCCAGGCACACACACCGATCCTTACACTTACACACTCAGGCACAGACTGATGCATACACTAACACACATAGACACAAACCTATGCATCCACCGACAAGTATTACTTACTACAACGTACTAACTAGTACAAAACAATTAGACAGTACAGGGCTGCATTTATTACGCAATTTCACTTGCCTATCTGCCCTCAGAGAGAATAAACACTTAGTAGTACATTACATTAGTTTTAAAAATAGCAAAGAAACTTATCAAATAGCTGTAGGGATGAATTTGAAGCAGAGAGCAAACTCATAGAAGTTCGCAACAATAACATTATTTAAAAGATAAGGACAAGTGAAGTGGTTACAGTAACTGTATGTTGTAGTTGTCCTTGTCAAATTGGGAAGTTGCATGCACTCAGCCATTCCTCTTATTCGCGGTACTCCTCCCTTCCATCGGGCGCTCCGTCGATCAATCTTGGTGACCACACTGTCCACTGCCTGCTTGGAGGATGCGGAATTGCGGATTACTATGGTAAGCCTGAGTTAATGTTTTTCCCATCGTACAGGGTAAGTGTCGGCCTGTAATTGTCGATGGAAAAGCAGAAAGGGATATTAAAACACCCCGGAGGAAAAATATAAGGTACAGTGTGTAGTGCAAAAATAACACTTTCACTTTCAGAGGCGACAGTATTACATAAATGCATCATTTCTAAAGTGCCTACTCTGAGTCTCTGTTTCTAGGATAATAATTAGCACACAGTAGGCCAGGGCCATGCAGACTGTCAAGGGAGGCACCACTGAGTGAACCAAACTCCATGTAGCATACCTCTTTGACACAGACAGACAAAGCAGATCTAATTCTGTACAGCAAGCCACATAGCCGCAATTTTACATGAACGGCTGTCTGGACTCTGGCATAACACTAAACTGGCTCGACCACTCCACACCACGACTAGACAGACATATAGTTCTGCTGTGGTTGTTGTTGACTTGTTTACCTGTTTGCCACTCATGAAATTGCCATAGTTCTTCTGTAAATTGACGATGATGATCCATCCATCCCAGTGAGTGACTGTGAAGATATTATGTAACTTTGGTCATCATGACTCATCATTATCATGGTGTTGGAAACTCAATGTTGTTCATGCAGTCATAGTCTACACGCACTGAGTCCAAGGACATTTTCCATATTAAAAAATGCAACGTAGTGGCCCCTGCAGTAGAAGTACAATTTGTATTAAACAAGGTAAACAGAGTAGACTTGAGTTACATTTAGTGTGTAAAAGATTAAAGAATAACAGAACACATAGGATTCATTTCATGCACAACAAACAAACAGCAATTGCTTTCATCAGAGCCAGACAGCCAGACCTCTAGCCTCATGTCTTTCATAGAAGCACCCCGTGCGTGAAAGACATACTCATTGATTACCAAATAATGCTAAAAACAGACGCTCAAGCATGTAGAAGGTTGAGTTCCAACGTGTTGCCACCTCCTGGATGAGTCCTCTGACTGGCTCTCTTTGGTCACGTTGAATGATCCTTAGCTGCTTCCGGGCATTAAAAGAATGGCTGAAATGTGTGAAGATTCTTCGGCAGGTGGTTAGTAACGTGCTGACTGCATTTTCTTTTTTCAAGAAATCTTGAACAATAATGTTAATGCTGTGCGCCAAACACGGCACTCTGAAATAGCCACCATCAGCCATGGCCTTAACTATATTACTGCCATTATCCGTGGAAACATAACCAATCATGCGCCTTCTTGGCTGCAGCCATTCAAAGACCTTACTGTTAAACTCCTCCAAAATGTTTACTGCGGTATGAGATTTCTCCATGGCAAACATGGCTACTGTTGCATGTTTCCGAGTAGCTTGAAAAATTGTGACACTGTCAACACCTGCAGCTATCTTCTCTCTAACCCCGACAAAAGAGACCCAGTGTGCAGTGATGCACATGTAATCAACGGCTTGGCAACTGGTCCACATGTCTGTTGTCAGGTGGATAGTGTGAACAGCCCTCTTCTGCAAAGCTGCCCCAATCACGTCCAGCACATCTTGATGTAGTGCTGGAACAGCAACTCTGGCAAAATAGGACCAGATAGGAACCTTCCATTTATAGCAGACTGTTGCCACAAATTCTAGAAAACCCACCTCTTCCAAGAAAGAAAAAAGGAGAAGGTCCAGCGCTAACATTTTAGCCAGCATTTCATTATACCGACGTGCCGTTGGGTGGTTGCTTTCCAATGGCACCTCTCACCAAAACATGCTGTTAATGGTGGTCTGGATTGTTTTCAAATGTACTTTTTCGCATTGGTATCTCTACCAGACTCTTACTGTGCCACCTAGATGTTGCTGGGGTAGAGGGTGTGGGCGCTACCACTGCAGTGCTGCTGCCAGGGGTACCGTGTGTACCAGAAAAAATGTCTCTCGCTTCTTCACCTCACCCCTGCAAGATCAGCTCCTCGTCATCAGATGCAATATCAATGGCTACATTTGGATTTGTACTTTTGGCTTTCCGGATGTTACTTAGGTGCACCTCCCACTGGATGCTGTGGTGTTTTTGGAGATGACCTCTCTGGCCTCTGGTACCATATTTGGTACCAAGCTTACCCCTACTAACTACTTGTTTACAAATCGAACAAATAACTTGGTTTTCCGCCTTTTTGCTAATACTAAAGAAGTCCCAAACTGGGGAGTTGAGATTTCTGGTGGTGGTGGAGGTGCCACTTTCAATGCCAGATGAAGTGGAGGATGGGCGTGGCGGAATTTGCACTTACAGCACTACTACTTGAGGTAATGGAGGTCGAGCTGGATAGAGGTCCCTGCCTGCCCTTCTGAAGAGAAAATATGGAAAATGTAGGTCGTGTTGGTGTAGTAGTTACATGTGTTGGTGGTGGTACCAGTGCCACGCCGCCCACATCCCGCGCAGCATTTCAGGATAGGGTAAAAATGTCTGTCTGATGCATGCCCGCTGGGGCTGGAGTGACGACTGTGATGACTAGGTCGTCATCGTCAGACTCTTCATCAGCAGCAGAATTCACCACTTCTACTTCTTCTTTGTCATCACCCATAACTGAAAGCCTTGCAGAAACCTTCCTTTTACCTAGCTTTGTCGGCTCATGGTGTGCCTCCCTCTCAGACGGAAGTGGTGGGTGCCAATCAAGATCTAGATCATCAGAAGGAAGGGGGCTTGAAGAAGAAGTTGTACTAGCCCTCCTTTTCCTTGCTGGGGATCTGGAAGACAATGGATCATCAGGAGTGGCTTGCTCTGCTGATACCTCTGCATGAATCCCCATTTCCTGATGTGCCGCCACTTCTGGAGGAACAAGTATTGTGGGCAGTTGTGCCTCTCCTTGTGCCTCTCCTTGTGCCTCTCCTTGCGCCTCTCCATGCGCCTCTCCTTGCACCTCTCCTTGCGTCTCTCCTTGCGCTTCTCCTTGAGCCTCCCCTTGCGCCTCTCCTTGTGCCTCTCCTTGTTGCACCTGTGGTTGTCGTTGTGGCTGTGGTTGAACACTCGTCAGATGAGTTACACCCTGCGTTGATTGGATGCTAGTTTGCGATGAGTCAATGCCAGCATCACTGGTCGATGGTGAAAGAGAAATTAAAGTGGCTGCCTCTGTGGCACTCATGGGTTTGGGCCTAACTTGGCGTGGTGGCACTGAGACCAATGAAGCGGAGGTGCTGCTCCCAGCTTGGTCCCTGGCGGACACCGCTGCTGCAGACGTAGTTTTTTTCCCCAAAAAACGTGGCGGTCGGCACACCAGTCTCCTTGGTAAGTGGCGCCACTTGCTTCTTCTGCTCCTTCTTATTGGCAGTGGCACTGGCAACTTTCTTGGTAGAGGAGCTACGGCTACCTTTCTTTGGGCCCATCTTCAGATGTTAGAACAGCAGGATGCAGTTGCACGAGTTGCAGAGTTGTCTGTGGCCACACGTGACATCACGTGATGTTGTGCACACACCGCAGCAGGACTTCTATCTGGCACTACACAAGTGATGATGATGAGGATGATTCCTGGTTTTCAGTCTTTGTGCACCTATAAGCAAAGAAGCCAGAGAAACATTAGTTAAATAAATGTTGCACATGTCGTGCTTCAATTAATACTAATGCAACTAGGCATTTATTATTATTAACACAACACACCCAAAAACAGAAAGATCGAAAATAAAAATTGCAATTCTAATAAAAAATGGATGTTTAAATTAATAGAAGAGAGACCACACACAGAGAGTTGTTTCATGCACCCATTCATAACCCTAGGCCTACTGGCCCGCAAGCTTGCCGGCCTATGGCAAAAACTGCCTGGCCTCTATATGCCCCCCCACCCACATGGCCAGGCCCTGGACCAGGCCCCAACAACACCAAAAAATCGAAATAAACACAAAAATCACCTCAATCCAATGTCATCCATGCCCTAAATGATGTTTAAATTCAAGAGACACCACAGTAAGACTTGGTCCATGCACCACTGAGTACCCCTGGGCACAATGGATGAAAGCAAGGCAGACTGGGTGCAGGCTATGGCACAAAGCATACTTCCTGGCTTGAGAATGGCCCCTAGACCCCCACCCACATGGCCAGGCCCTGGACCAGGCATCAAAATGGCCCCCACCCTCAAGGCCAGGCCCTGGACCAGGCCCCAACAACACCCAACAAATCGAAATACACACAGAAAATCGCCTCAATCCAATGCCATCCATGCCCTAAATGATGTTAAAATTCAAGAGACCCCACAGAAAGACTTTGTCCATGCATCACTGACTACCCCTGGGCATACTGGCTAGTGTGGCTTGAACACGCACCCCAAAATTTAAAAAAACGTCCACATATAACAGTGAGCTATTCAATTCGATGCCATCCATGCCGGCCCGTAAATGATATTTAAGTTCAACAAAACTCACAGAAACAGTTGTATCATGCACCCATGACTAACCCTGGCCCTACTGGATACTGTGGCTACCCACAATATATATTTTTTAAAGTTGTAAAAAAGTTTATAAATTGTAGTTGCAGCAACTGCAATGCCCCTAACAAACAACTCCAACTTACTTGTAAAATCTCAAAGCCAAAAGTGATCCAAACAAAAAGTCCTCAAATACAAATATCCAGCAGCAGCCACAAAGAGTAATCCTTTCAGCTCCAGATCCAAATGAAAAGTGACCAGGACATGGACAAAGCACTGGGAGGAGCCTGCTCGACAGGAACAGGAAGTTGGACACACAGGGTCACTTCCTTCCTCCCACCCCCCCCCAATAATGTACTCCTTGCACAAAAAAGTGCAGTAAATGAAAATCTAAGGAGTTACTCTGATCCAAATCATCATTTTCAGAAGGTTTATGCTGCCAGCGATAGTTTTCTTGTGCAGAATTGAAATTTTTGAGACTTCGGGAAAGTGAGCTGTTCAAATCTCCCGCCGGATGTCAGCTGCGCGTCGCATCTACGTATTTGCCATTGTTTACTCTCGTGATGTGTGATCGCGGGCCCTTATTACGTATTCGCGTTTTCAAAGTCTCGCAGTGCAAGATGGCGGGATTCCATGACATACTCGCGGTCGAAAAGTCTCGCGCGATCATGCAGCCAGATCCAAAATGGCACAGCGCACGCAAACCGGGAGGAAAACAACTCGACGAACTCAGAATCACAGTAAGTCAACGCCACGCGTGGGAGATTGTATTTTTGAAGCGCGAACAAGCAAATCAAATTCACCAACTCGCGAATTGCGAATTGTTTGGCAATTTTGAGCAATTCACGGATTGCGAAATTGCCGAAAATTTGCAAATTCCACGAGCGGAACAAATTTTCAGCCCATACTTAATTTTAAATCCAACACCTTCTGCCCCCTACAACAAATGTTGTAACGACTTGTGTTGTATTGGTTTGCGATGTAAGAACGCAGTCGCTGTAACAACCACGTTGTAATGGCTTGCGATGAATTGCTTGCGATGTAAAGGATGTTTTCTGAAGACACTCACACACACATCCAAACACTCATGCTGACACTTGTAACCCATGCACACACTGATGTAAACACTCATACACACAGAGAAACACTAATAGAGTCACTGACACAGAGACTACCCTGATGCAGCAACTGAGGCACCCAGTAACATAACAATGCAAGCAGTGACATAAGCAAACATAAACTAATGTAAACATTGACACAACCAGGCATACAGTGATGCAGCCACTAACACAGTCACATAAACAATAATGCAGCTACTGAAAAACCCTGGCACATACTAATGCAGAAACTGACACACGAATGTAGGTACTGCACATCTGCAGACAACATAAACTTAGGACGTTGCCAGACTGATTCCTTGTAGTATATATTGTCCCTTGGACCAGCTAGACCCCAAAATCTAAACAGGGAGCAAACAGTTCTTGCAATCACTGAACATGACAACACTGTTCCCTCAGGAACCATGTTGACAGACTTCAAGCTTTTACTCAGTCACTCGTGCTTTCTTGTGCTCAGAAACATATACAATGAATTCACAAAGGGCTGTTTTCAATATTTATCGAACTGTAGTGATCCTTGTATAGAAGATATGGTCTGCAATGATTAATAGACAAAAGTTATAGTAAGTATCAACACAGAGAATAAAACAAAGAGTTCCACAATCTTGTTGATACAGGTTATCTATGCATACATGTAAAAGATTATAATAATCTAGCATACACCTAAAATGCTAATCCTAACATAAGTGTCTAGGGTGTGAATGTAAGATCTGGCAAGAAAACCCCATCTGGGTGATTTAACCCCTTTACCTGGTGGGTAAGAGTGTATGACCCTGTCTTGGTCAGGAACTGGACACCTCTCACTGAGACCTCAGTCAGCTGCTGGGTGAAAGCTCCAGCATGCAGGGACCCCTCGATGTCAGCAACAGGGTCTCCTCTTATTATGTTAGGAAACAAAAGGCTATATATAGAAAATGACATTCTTGCCTCAGACCGATATTGTGATCAGGCCACCATTGTTTGTGTTCTACAGATAGCTGTGTCACCCTATGGATGTAATATTGACACACATTTGCATTATGCCAGTGAGAGGCTTGAAACAATGCCAAGGCAGTGTGATAGTATTCTCACTGAGGGGCCCATTAGGACGGCGGGTGGATTGCCCCCACCAGGCCGGCGGTAGCCACCGCCGGCCTGGCGGGGCGATCCACCCGCCATCCGTGCACAAATGACCCCCCGCCAGATGAACATGGCTGGGGGGTCAGCGGCGGACGGAAAGACCGTCCGCCACTTTTCCACCCCGGTCCGGGGCGGAAAAGGATTTATATGGTGGCTGTGTCTATCAGACACCGACAACCATATTACAATGGGCATTTTGCAATGCCTTTCTGTGGCAGCAATTCCCCCACGGAAAGGCATGCGGAGTCTGCTTTGCGGGCCCGTTGCGGGCCCCCAAGGACTCTGGGGCAGTGGGTGGTGCACATGGGGGGTACCTATGGTCCCCCCCAACATTTCAAAGTACAAAGTGGCAGGCAGGCGCAGTGCCTGTCATGTTGTGCTTTGAGGTGCACAAAGTGTATTTTTACCATTACGGCGGGCGGTGCTTTTAGCACCGCCCGCCTCAATGGTAAAAATACAGGATGCACCCGCCACTGTGGCGGGCGCATCCTAATTCCACCCACGGGACCCCCGCCCTTATTGCAGGTGGTCCCTTTTACCGGGAGGATGGCGGGCGGGCAAAGTCCACCCGCCATCCTAATGGGGGCCAAAGTGTTCTGTGCCAGCAAGGTCGTTGTTTCTGCAAAATCAGTCCAAGAGAAACAAATGTAAAATGTGTGTTAAACTTTAATGTGGCAAAGAGAAGGCAACTTTAGGAGTAAGGATAGGGTGCATGCACAATCGCACAAATTTCTACTGGGCATAACTCGGGCACATGACACTGATACAGCTACTGACACAACCAAGTACACACCAAGACAGGCACTGACACACCCAAAAACACTAATGCATCCACTAACACACCCAGGCACAGACTGATCCAGGGAGTGACGCACCCAGGTAGACAATAATATAGCTACAAACACAGCTAGTTAAACAGTAATACAGCTAGTTAGATACCAGGTATACACTGAAACACACAGTAAGAGACCCAGCCAAACACTAATGAACACACTGACATAGCCATGCACAGACTAATACATACACTGTAACGCTAAGCCTAACAACAATACCTAACAGCCAGAGAGGCAGTTGCTCAGACAGGTGTCTCTACTGTCAGAAACAGAGCAAATGAGCAATGCAAATAATCACTTGTGTAACTATTTACAGCCCATAGACCTAATAACACACCAGGTACAGAACAACATATTTGATCACATCTTCAGCATTATTCTCACTGAACTACTAAAATAGTTGCTCAATATATTTCGATCAACTGGAACAACAAGCCTCGTATCGATTCACTAACATATGCATTTATAGATCTATACTTAGAGACTTATTCAGCCTTTTAGAGATTGAAATGACTACTTTTGTAGTTAGTTGCTTGCTTATAGAACCTAATGTGATAGTATGTTCTGTAGAGGTAAAGGTATTCGTTGTTTTCCTGATATCCACGTGTCTTGAAAAAAGAAGAATAACAATGCTTGACAAGAGACGAGGAAGAAACACACACAGGGAACAGTACCACCTGCTTAAAAGTGAAAGTGAAAAAGAAAAAAAGGTGGAGTATGCGCAGAGGAAAAAAAAAGAGTACCAAGACGTTTTTGAAAAAATGTCATAAAATACAGAATGAGGGAAAAGTGTCAAGTAAAAACTGAAGTTTGAACTCAAATAATGAACAATGAGCGTTGGGGTATTTATGTGTGTACCTAGAGCCTGGCACATAGACAATATTATTAAATGAGCAAGACAAACAATTACATACTGTCCTTTGTTATCAGTTGAATCAAAATTGGAGAAACTAGCCGTCATTTTAGATCATATGTCAGGTAACAGTCTCAATAAAACATTGGCATGATTATTGCACAGTCGGCAATCATCTCCGGTGAGACTGGGAGAACGAGTGAAGAACTATATCGGGTGTGAATGTGAGACGCTTTCAGGTCCAGACGCTGTAGGAAATAAGTCACCATGCGGACTTGATATGCTGGTTATGGCACGCATTTTAGATGCAAGGTTGTAACGCTGGAATGAAAATTGCTATGTTACACCTTGGGTATGACATATAATTGCATAAATGAATTTGATACAAAGCTGGGATTTTCACCAGTTTTAAATGCGGTAAATACTGCGTGTTTTGTTTGCCCATTGTCCTGATGAGGCCTGAAACTGCTTGACAGGCCGAAACGCGTCGACAGTTTACTATTGATTTCGACACCTTTGGTTTGATTTGGAAGTAATATGGGATATATTCCCTAGGAGTTGGATTGACTTGAGGAGCCACAAAAACATTGAGTTGTGCTTCACTGACTCCTATATATATATATATGTATATATTTCTTGGTGTTCGAAAAAGGAATTAAGGTTACCAGAGATAATACCAGTTTTTCCTTATTTTTCAAACTATTTGGGCTTCAGACATTACCCATGGACTAAGGGTCAACAACTGTTTCATTTTATTTGTTATTTTTCTTATATGTCCTGCTGAAAATTACTCGAGATAAGAATATGTATTGTGTGATTCTTTGTGTATGACTAAAATACTGAAGATCTTTAAGAAAATCTTTAAAGACTAATACATGAAGATTATTTTTGTGTGTTGTATTTTCTTTGAAAAATTAGCCATAAGATGAACATAAAATAGGATTGATGATTTAGGCAATATAAATGTGTATGTTGGAGATAGATAATTGATGGTATCTGTCCCCTCAAATAATTACGTTTAGATTTGAATACCTTTGGCATCGCTGGTTTTTGGTTAGTGTATGTTCACCCAGATGCCTCATGGTTAATTGGGTTCCCCCTGTTGTTATTATACAGTCGGCAATCATCATCCTGAAAGGCATTGAGTCAAAACAAAAAAAATATTTAAAAAAATGTTCCAAACTCTGCTATCAAATAGGTGCTAAAAGGAACAGTGGTCTCTCTGATGTAAACAATGTCTCTTGTGTCAGCTGATGTTAAAAGTCACCCATCACATGCAGTATGGAGTCCATTGGGCATGAGATCCGCAAAACGGTTAGTCATTGTAGACTTGCCGAAGGTCCCACATTGGAATAGTGTAAGTTCCTCCTAGAAGTCTAGGCTCTCCTCTGGTTGTACCGTGACATCCCCAGTATATAAATCTCCTCATCACTTCCTCATGAGGAGTGCTTCCTACAGTGTGTGAATATTTCTGCACTCCCGCCTGGCAGTATATTTGCCCCTCTGCGGAAATTACAGAGTGCTGCTATTCACGCTGTATGTTCCTCATCATGTCAAGTTAAACTTTGTGCTCCATCACGTGTACGTGGAAAGGGTTATGAGAGGGTGGTTGAACTGAGGGGGAGAAAGACTTAATCCCCAGCAATTCATTTACTGTCACAAAATGCCTCTTTCAGACCATTGGGGTATTTATTCTTCCCGAACACTATTTATCCCCCGAAGTAACAGCATACTTTCTGCTAAAAATAATATTCTCTCTATCCACAATTTGACTCTATCTCACTGGATATATAAAGCATGTATGTAGTCCCTCAAATGTTATTCCCAATCCTCTTTTAATGCTTCTCTTCAGAGGCAGTAACATCTTCCCGCAATATTTCTCTCCAGAAATATATTTCTCTGCTCTGAAATATGCCTTCCTCAACAAAGTATCCATTTTAGGACCTAAATAAGGCATTCCTTTTACTAAAGCAGCTGTTCCATTTTTCAAAATAGATAATCTTTTTTCCTAAAATATTACTCTTTCGTCCGTTGTTCCTACACAATTTTACTTCTTTTCACCATGATGTGACCTCCCATTTCTTTCAAACAAGTCCTCCACGTATCAAAGATTCATTGTGTACATTTTGGTCGAGTGCTAAATGTTATAATTTGATTGTGTTTACTATTTAGATTCTGTTGCCATGCAGGCATGCAGTCCATGTATTCTATTACTGGAATCTAGATTGTGGATTCCAGTACTGGAGGGGCTGTTACTGCAGACGGCAGCTGCTGGGGGTTGCTCCATTTCATCTTGAATAAACTTCCTCTTAATTCAACCACATCTCAGTGTCTTAAAAAATGGCGACAGAGGATGGAATTTTACGAATTTCTTGAGGAGTTTCTGGAAACTTTTGAGGAAGTTTGGCGAATTTTGGAGCAAATATTAGGTTTATCATTTTTTTTCCTGATAACGATATCGAAGACCCCCAGCACCACGGCATATTGAACATTTACAATGGATGTGTAAGTAAATTTGTCATTACTTACATGTATGCTGGATCGTGATTGTGGCGATTCCTGGATGCTTAGCCTGCGTGCCCCGTGTGAAGGAAGGAGGTTTGAAGCGCGTGCCCCGTGTGAAGGAAGGAGGATTGAAGCTGGAATTGGAGCCGATTTTTGGGTTTCTAAACTGTCCTGATGTTGCGAAGATGCTTTTAGTCAGGTGCTTTTTTTTAATGCGAAGCGCTGACGCGTGTGGAGCTCACGGGCGTTCCTGCGCGCTTTCTTCTTAGACAATTCTGTTGATCCACTGAGTCTGTGACGTGACGCTCAAGTTGAACTCTCTGATGCTCTGTGAGTCGGGGTCACGTCGCAGCGGCCATTTTGGTTGGCAAGTTCCTTGATTACACTGGTTCATGATTCCTTCGTGCAAGTTTGCCAACCACGTTAGACATTAACATCATCATCGGATAGCAGCATATTATTAAGCTGTCCAATTGGCGGTTATCGGGTACATTTTGCAATATATGTTTTTACAATCTACAAGTGCATTTTGATGTTTATTCATAATTTCAAAATATATTGTATGTTTACCTGAGTACATTGCACTTACACTTGGCAATTTGTATTTAACTGCAATTGATCTGGGCCATTTGAGTATTAAATTGGGGACAAGTATATTATTATTTTTTTTGTACATTCCTCCATTATGTCAGCTCAAGTTATTTCTCCACCTCCTACGTTTCTTCGGGATCCTGGTTCTCCCTGTATGCCCTGGGAGGACTGGAAAGAATCTTTCACAACTTATCTTGAAGCAATTGGAGGGGAAGATTATGTAGCTGGAAGGAAGTTGGCAATTTTCAAGCATCATTTAGGTGTTGAAGGGAGGAATGTGTTTAAAACCTTGCCCAAACCTGTCTCTGTTCAGATGAGTGATTCAGAAGGAACGGGTGACAATACTGATGAAGATTTTTTTGTTATGGCATTATCTATGCTAGAGGAGAATTTTGGGAATAAATTGAGCATCGTGGTGGAAAGTCACAATTTAATTTTTTTTCGCGCAAACAAGCTCATGGAGAGAAGGTTGAGCAGTATGTTTCTTCTTTGAGAAGATTGGCAAATACCTGCAAATTCAAGGATTTAAGGGATGAAATCATAAGAGACCAGATGATCAATGCCACCAACAATAAAAAGATTCAGGAAAAGCTGCTTGATTTGATTGATCCAACCTTGGAAAAGGCCATCAGTATTGCCAAACGTATTGAGAACACATCTGTGTATGTTAAGGAATTGGCTGTTTCGGATTCCAAGAGTGAAGCTGATTCATCGAAGGTTTGCAAAATAGGGAACAAACCTATCAAAACCAAGACGTCAGAAGCGGTTAAACTGGACCAGAAAAAAGTTCATCCCTTTAGTACTAATCACTTGTGTTACAGGTGTGGCAGCAATAGGCATTCTTCGGATGCCATGCATTGTCCAGCTGCTAAAAGCAGATGTTACAAATGTAAAAGAATTGGGCACTATTCTAGGGATTGTAAATCTTCTAATGTATTCCAATCAAAACCTAGTGTCAATGCTATTGAAGACAGAGTGCATAATGATGGGGGGAGAGTGATATAGAGGTGTATATAATTGAGGAAATAGACGACATTGATAATGGCGAATGCTATAACCCTCCCAAATGTGACATTCTAGCTGATCACAAGAATGTGGTGATGTGGGCTGATGCGTGTTCACCGTTCACTATCATTTGTAAACAGATTTGGATGGATTTGGGTTCATGTGATCTAATTAAACCTGATGTGAGTCCTGTGGGGTACTGTGAACAGAAGTTACCTGTCATAGGATATTTTATATCGAAAATCAGGTTCCATGATAGACAAACAGAGGCCAAAATATACGTTTTAGAGAAAGGCAAATCGTTATTGGGTTGGAGGGAGCAAAAAGCCTTGGACATCACTTTAAATCCAAATCATCCCATGCAAGTGTTATTAACTGGACAAGAGGGTGACAATCCTTGGGTATCTAAATTTCCTAATTTATTTAGACAACAGTTGGGGTGTTTACGGAAGTTTAGACATCGAATCATTCTTAAGTCTAATGCCGTTCCCAAGGTACACAAGGTACGCAATGTTCCATTGTCTTTAAGGATTCCTTTGAAACAGGAGTTAGAAAGGTTGTGCATTGAAGGCATTATTAAGCCGATTGAGGCTTCCGAGTGGCTTAGTCCCATCGTGATCGCACACAAACCTAATGGATGTTTTAGGATGTGTGTGGATTTAAGGAATTTAAACGATAATATTTGGGTGGACCGGTTTCCTTTACCGCACATAAATGACATGTTAGCTAGTGTAGACAATGCCAAGTTTTTCTCCACTTTAGATTTATCTAGCGCTTACCATCAAGTGCAGTTACAGTCTGAATCGAAACATTTAAAATCTTTTTTTACCCCTGAGGGTGCATATCGTTTTGTGCGCATGCCATTTGGTTTGGTGTCTGCTTCGGCTGTCTTCCAGCGAATCATGCAGACCGTCCTGAAAGACATCTCTAAAGTTCTTGTCTTTCAGGATGATATTCTGGTGTGGGGAAAAGACAAGGAGGAACATGATGAGATTTTGACGGTTGTATTAAACAGACTTCTATTGGCAGGTTTAACTATAAGTTTAGAAAAATGTAAATTTAGTCAAACCAAGGTAGATTATCTAGGCCACACTTTAAATCAAGATGGTATTAAGCCTAAATTTAAGTTAGTTGAGGATCTAGAAAATGCACCTACTCCTACCCACAAGGACCAATTACGGTCATTCTTGGGATTGGCCGAATATTACTCCAGATTTATACGCAATTTTGCTGATTGTGTTTTCCCACTAAGAGAATTAATGAAAAAGAAGACCATTTTTTGTTGGTCTGATAAATGTCAGGATGCTTTTGATGTGGTAAAAAAAGCTGTAGCTAAGGCGACTGCTCTGAAACCTTTTAATGTCAATGATATGTGCAAAATAGTAACAGACGCTAGTGGATATGGTCTGGGTGCTGTCCTGTTGCAAGTACATGAGGGTAAAGAAAGAGTGATTGCGTTTGCTTCAAGGATGTTGAAAGGAGCTGAAAGCACGTATTCCACCATTGAGAAGGAGGCGTTGGCATGTTGGTGGGGGGTGCATCATTTTCGGAATTTTGTTTGGGGTAGGTGTTTTGAATTACATACAGATCACAAGCCATTGATTGATATTTTTTCTACTACTGGAGCCATGAGGGCATCTCCACGTATTGCTAAATGGAGTTATCGTCTTCAGGATTACAATTTTCGCATTAAGTATGTTCCAGGGGTAAGGAATGTTAATGCGGATTGTTAGTCTCACCTTCCGGTGGAGAAGAAGGAGATTACGGAGGGGGACTTAGATGAAGAGGATTGCGTTGTGGCTAGTCTGTGTGATGTGTGTCAGGCAATTGATGAGTCAGAGTGGAAGAGTGCCATTCTCAGTGATTGTGCAACCAAAGGTGTTATTGATTGTCTTCCTTTGGAGGGCGGTTGGAAGTCTCATGACTATTTATTGCCTTTTAAAGAGGTTTGGAGTGATTTATCTGTGGTGGATGGTATTTTGAGACGAGGTGACAAGTTAGTTGTTCCAGTTGGTATGGAGTCAAGGATACTTAATTTGTTGCATGAAGGTCACGGTGGGATGTCAGCAATGAAAAGGAAGGCTAGGGAAGATTTCTAGTGCCCTGGAATGGATAAGGGAATTGAAAGATTTGTCAGGGATTGCATGGAGTGTTCATTGAGTGATAAAACCCATACTATTCAGGAGTCGTCCATCCATCACATGGATTGGCCAAAGCACCCATGGGAAAGGCTGCCTATTGACATTTCCGGGCCATTTGATATATTAGGATGTAGTAATAGATTTGCTATTGTATTCATGGATTACTACTCTAAATGGCTGGAAGTAACTTTTGTTCGGGAGGTCAAATCTGATTCAGTTATGGATTTTTGCGAGGAGATTTTTCGCAGGGAAGGTTGCCCGGCGGAGATTATGTCTGATAATGGTCCTCAGTTCATCTCACATGAATTCAGCAAATTTCTCAGGGTTTGGGGAATTAAACATTTGAGGACTCCTGTATATCATCCTCGTGGGAATGGTTTAATTGAACGTTTTAATAGGGTTTTAAATGATTGTATTCAGATGGCTTTGCAAAATCAAGCTGACTGGAAAGTAATGGTAAAAAAAAATGTTGTGGAATTACAGAACTACCCCACATTCTGTCACAGGTGAAACTCCTTTTAGTTTATTGAAGGGAGGGTTCCATGTTTGATTGCTGCTCCTGCTGGATGGGTAGATGTGGTAGAAAAGTGGTGGATGATTTATGTGTTAGATCTAAAGTGGAGAAATATAAAAATTCCTATGAACAGAAACACAATAACCGAATAATCAAGAGTGCTAAGGAATTTCTTCCGGGTGAATTTATAAGAATTAAACTGGGTTGTACTCACCCGAAGGGTAATTCCAAATTATCTAGTCCCAAAGAGGTTATTCAGGTCAAAGGTGTGTTTTTAAAACTTTCCGATGGAAAATGGTGGAATGCTAATCGGGTGGCAAGGTGCAATGAAACTGAGATCCAAGAGCGGATGAAGAAGGATGTGTGGGATCCTGCGAGTGGTGGTATTCTGCATGATCAAGATGCTGGATTGGCTAGGTCATCAGGTAAGCGTACAGATCAGGCTAATCATAGCTTGGTGGGAACTAGAGTACCAAGTTCACGCATTAAAATGTTACCTGTTAAACTCAGGGATTATTCGTGTAAGTAAGTGTTATGGTATCTAATACGTACTTTCTTTTTTTTGTTCCATGGGGTTAATTTTGTTTTTGGTTTTTATTAAAGGGAAAGGATATGTTGTATTTTTATTGTGTTTACTATTAAGATTCTGTTGCCATGCAGGCATTCAGTCCATGTATTCTATTACTGGAATCTAGATTGTGGATTCCAGTACTGGAGGGGCTGTTACTGCAGACGGCAGCTGCTGGGGGTTGTTCCATTTCATCTTGAATAAACTTCCTCTTAATTCAACCAAATCTCAGTGTCTTTAAAACTAAATATATTGTTAGTGGACCTAAGGACACTGTTATGGAATGAGTCGACCGATGGGGAAAAAGTTTGTGCTGTAGGGGTGATGGCCCCGTTATGACACCAAAGTGCAATAGATGGAAATGAAAGGCCTTTACTGTCAAGGGTACAGGGAATGTGATTGACAGGAGCAAGGACACGCTTTATGAAGCCCATTCTCATGCAAAGAAAAGTGTATGTGCTTGTGTATTTGCATGTGTGCATACATGTGCATGCAAACAATGCGGGTTTGAATGCATCAGTTTCTTACTCACTTATAGGTGAATTGTTGTGATTTGTTCCTTTAGTAACACTATGGAAAAACTCTGAGATGTATTATCGTTATAATCATAAGAACTTTGTCTCTGAACACTTAGGGTTCAATTCCAATGTCAGATGGACTGGATGGAGTCCGTCTGACATCGGTTGGGAATTGGAACCGAACGACCTTGTGTCGTCGGTTCCAGCCCAGCAAGTAGGATCCTACAATAAACAATGGGAGCATGCATTCTGAATGGAACTCATGCTCTCATTGGCAGTGGTGCAGTTCATCCCTACAGCCCGTTGCAGGCACATCAAGGTGCCTGCCACTGGGTGCAGGGATCAACAGGGAGGCACCATAGGTGCCCCCAAGGCCACCATTCAGCAGCCTTGCATACATGAGGGCCCTGCTGGGGGCCCCCAAAGACAGATTCCTAAATCAGGATGTTCTTGGATAATGCCGATTCATTCTGATTCTCCAAATGAATTCTGGGTTAATAAAGTCCCATAGTATTCTCATGTGCCTGATGTTCCTCTTCCTGTGCATTCTCTGTTCCTCCAGAAGTATAACCAGTAGGCTGAAGCCAATCGTACTTCCTTTCAGAAGGACAGTGACCTGGCAGTGCAGCCTAGGCTGTTATTATGGAGGCAGGAAAAAGGTAGATTTGTACAATGTATACAACAAGAGCATAGGACAGGGAGCCATAGAAACTGCACCTCCTCCTTGTCCACCATATGTATCAAAATATCTATACTAATTGGAGTTCTGTGTGCATTCACTGAGTACATCCGCTGGCCAGGAATGCAACCAAATGGTCAAATATACTCCAAACACAACTAGTGATACACCACAAAAGATATAAGTCCAAATCAGATTCCAAAGACAACTTTCTCAATTCTTCTATTTTTATTATTTTCACTTGTAAAAGCATCCAATGCTTCCTTTTTGACAGTGATCATGATTGGGAGAGGTGGACCTGCAAGGCTACGCAGTGCTTAACACAGCACCGATTGTGGGGATGAGTTGGCCCGGACAGTTTCATTAATATAAGTTCCACTCTGGTTATCTGCCATCCTTAGACCTGGAAATATTGTTTTTTTACTGTGGGATGGATTTTTAATGGCTACAGGCCCTGGATACATTTAAAAAATAATTGGGTTATACGCTGCAATATGTAATACGTCCAATGAGTATTAGTTGTAAAACGTCTCCATTCCTTCTGTACGATGTTCACCCTCGCTTCCTGGCAACCGGGTTTCGCGCCAAAACAACTAATACTCATTGGACATATTACATATTGCAGCGTATAACCCAATTATGAAATCACGACTACGTGAGGCAGAAAACTTAGCTGACTCAGTTTTTTTCTTGAAGAAATTCTTGTATGAATCTGCGTCCGGTTCATTCATTGTCTGGTGTTCTTTTGATGCTTTATTTATATAGGATCCGTATATAAATAAGTTCACTTTTCTACGTACTTTTACCTTTGGAGTGCCAACTACTGTGACTGTTACTTATTCGAGAAATCTTTGCCCTGAGGAAGCCCGCTTCGGGCGAAACGCGTTGGCTGTTTCTTGGCTGTTTTCATTGGTCATCCTATTTTGAGAATATTGGCTGTTCACTTGTATCATCGTGTCAAGAAGCTTTATTAAAACTGGACTTTTTATACATCTACGAAGGACATCAGTTGTGTTTTGTTGCATGAACACTTTCTGTTATTATTTTGTTTGTTGCCTCTCCACGTGCTTGTTTTATATTTATTTGATTTACGGTCAGCCCCTAGTACAGTGCACCATGTATGCCCAGGGCTTGTAGATCAAATACTGCTGGTGGGCTTGCATCACTGTTTGTGCCACCCACAGAAGCAGCCTGTAAAGTGTGTCTCAGGCTTGCCATTGCAAGGCCTGTGTGCAGTCTAGCACTGCCATGTCGACTTGGCTAAGTGCACCCCTATAGTAGACCCAAGGGCAGGGTGCATTGTAAGTATAAGGTAGGACATGCTCTGATGTGTGTAGCATTTTCTAATAGTGAATTACAGCCATTTTCGTTTTTCACTATTGAAAGCTACCTGTTCTCATAGGCCAGAATGGCCAGTAAAGATTGTTACATTCTTACAATCCTAACTGACTCAGGGAACATGGTAGAAATTCGAATTTAGTATGCCTGAACTCAGAATAATACAATACATCTTTTAGTAAAGTTTATTTTAATATCCTATGTTTGAAAATACCACTTTTAGAAAGCAGGCATTTGCTTGCCTAACCATTTAAGCCCGCCTCTGCTGGGTTGTGTAATCCTTGTCTAGGTTTGTGTGTGACAGGGCTGGGGAAATTCCAGGAGACAGTCTGGGTCAGCCCAGTGGTGAATAGGGAGATTTACATCCAGATGGGAGGGGAAAGTGCACCTGGAACCTGAATAGGGCTGGGCCTTCCCTCTACAATGCTGGCTCCACCCCCTGTGGCTTGTCTGATGTCTCTGCCCTGCACAGTGAAAGGAGAAGAGGAATCATGTCAACAGAGTGCTCCAGAGCTGTATCTTCCCTCCCCTGTGCTGGCTCCACCTCCTGTGGGGCGGCTGATGCCTCTGCCCTGCACAGTGAAAGGAAGAGAAGAGTCATGTCAATAAAGTGCTAAGGAACTGGTTTGAACTAGGCAGAGGCCTCTCTGCCATCAGAAAACAAAGGATTTTGGGGTATAAATATTGGGACGCAGTCCCACAGATTTTAGATCACTTCTGGAACAAGAAACCTTTCTGCCAAGGAGAAGAACCAAGGAAGCTGCAGGAGTTTGGACTGCCCCTCTGCCAGTGTGTTATTTGCTGGGTTGGCCTGCAGTGGTTGCTTTATTGCAAAGGGAAATGAGAAGGAACTTTGTAAGGGCTTTCATCTACAGAATATTCTCCAAGGACTTGAACTGTGCTTGCTTCCTGCTGAAGTCTCAGGGCCAAAAGACTTCACCTCCAGCTCCCTCCTGAATTTCCTTGCTGGGAATTCTGACTCCAGTCACTTGCGTGCCGCTGGGAGCTGGAAGCGTGACACATCGAGAAGAAGCGTGTCGCCGCCGCAGCTAAAATCATCGCAACGCCGGAGAAGCGAGCCTTCGCCGAATCTCCCTTGAAGCATGTGTTCATCGAAGCTGCCTGCTGTTGCATCACCGGAGAAGCGTGACGCCATCGTGAGAGTCGCCATCGCATCACAGGAGAAGCGTGTCGCGGCTCAAAAGTACAGAGTCGCCGCAAGGCTGTCAGGGCATCATCGCATCATCATTGCATCGCCACATCAAGGGCACAATCTTCTCGCATCGCAATTGGATCATCGCATCGCATGAAGGCGCCATCTTGCGCACCGCAACGGGCCCGCAGGCCGAGAATCTACGCATCACCTCTGCACCGGTAAGGCTCACGACGAGTCCCCTACTCTGCGCAAGCATTGAGGAAGGACGCAACCGTTCCCCCGGGTCACGGAACCAACGCATCTCTTCTTCTGTGAGTCTTTTTGTTTACACTGCGTTACGCATCCAGGTACTTTGTTGAGAACTTTGTCGCATCTACCATCAACTTGAACTAAGAAACTTTAATCATCTTTTAAGTAATCTTAAGTGTAGTATTGTGGATTTTTGTCGTTTGTGGCCTTGTGTTTAAGTCTATATAAAGCATACTTATTTTTATAAAACCTGTGTTGTGTCCATCTGTAGTGTTATCATTGTATTACTGTGTATATTCACAAATGCTTAACACACTGCCTCTGAGATAAGCCTGTCTGCTCATGCCAAGCTACCAAGCGGGTGAGCAGGGGTTATTAGGGAGTGTAATCCCCTTATCCTGACTTAGAAGTAAGGGTCCCTATTTGGACAAAGGTGAATACCATTGCCAACTAGAAACCCCCAGATCTAACACTACCCTAACAGATCTTCCCAGCGCTTAGAGAACCTGTAAATCAGTCTAGTTGGAGCTAAACAGCCAAGGGTTTAGTTCCAGACCACTGGATGTTTTTACATGTGAAAATATTTTTTGAAAAAAGAATTGAGAAAGCTGTCTTTGGAATCTGTTTGGACTTGTATTATTTGAGGCGCATCACTAGATGTGTTTGGAGATTTGTATAATGTTGCTGGTTCTATGGAGGTGTAGTGAGCAAATGAAACATGAACTGTATTGTTTTCTGAGTGATTGCTGGTCACTAATTTTAATTCAAGTAATCCACCCATAACTTTTGTTTCTTTCGGCTAGGTGTAACTGGTGTGCCTGTATGTGAGTGGCTCAGCTCACTTTGCCTTAGGTATCAAGCTGTCAATGACCTATGGAAAATGTTGGAAACCAAGACCAATATTCTGATGCAATCCACCAATCCTTCATATGGAGAGGCCCGGTATGCAGGAAGATCATGTGCAACCAGGGCCTCCTAATGAGTAAATGGGGATAGGGAAAATGAGAAAGGACAAACAGAATGTACTTCTACTGGCTTCAGACAAGGGCAGCCTACTACCTTTGGAGAAGGAAACATCAGGAAAAACTAATTGGTCGGCGGTCCATTAAAGCAACAGAATAATTTGGTAAGGCTGGGAGAAGGAGATATGACAACAGGTTTATTCCCGGAAACCCGACTCAACAATGTGATGCTTACTTGAAACAGTAGTTACTATTCTCCAGGGAAGAGCGTTTAGTGAAGCAATGTGAGTATCTGAAATTCCTCTCCGGGTGTAGGAATTCAGCAACCAGAGCAGAGTATAAACATAAGGAGTATAGAGGAGTGGCAGAAGAAACCTGAAAAAGACTCGGTAAGCAAGCACCCATCTAAGGCGCACAAATAGGGGTGAGAAACCCAAACAAGAGAGCAGCACAATGATGTTGAGGCATATTAAAGGAAGCAGAAATCTACAAACAAGTGAAGTTGCCAGGCAACTCTCCTTTCCCGCTGCCTCTCCTGGTAGTATCTACCCCTAGTTCCTTTGACCAATGGAAATGTACATCAGCCCTATTGTGATAAGGTGCACTGGCTCAGCACAGAGCCAAGAACTTATTTTTTTTTTATATCGAAGCATCTAAAGTACAGGCATATAAGTCAGAGATTCTCTGATTTAATGGTTGAACTTTAGACAGAACTATGGACATCATTAAGAGTTTACCTGGGCTCACAGCTGCGACCCATTGCTTGCCTCGTTTCAACCCCTAGCGCTGCCTCTCAGAGGTGACAAAATCAGTGCCAAGAACACAAGGGTATCTTTGCACTCCTTTATTTTGGCCCATTCTTGATTACACTAATAAATGTATGTTATTCACTATTAGTGTACTAAGCAATTAAGTATCAGGAGGCGTAATGGGACGTTCGCCAGCAGGTATGGTAATTGCTTAGTTTTTTTGCAAAGGTATACTGTGTATGTGCTTGTGGATGAGACTGTTTGTGTGACATACGGAGTGTTTATATGTAAACTTGTCTGGATGTGAGCATGTGTGTGGAGTGAAAGTGACAGTTAGGGACAGGTCGTATGAATTAGACTGAGTGTCAGTAAGTGATTATGAGTGAGACAGAGTGCGTGAGAATGAGGGAGAGCGAGTGTGAGTAAGATTGAGTGCAAATCAGTGCGAGAAGTAAGTATGAATGAATGAGAATAAGAATGAGTGAGAGTGAGTGTTAATGAATGAGAACGAGTGTATACGATTAAGACTGAGAGTAAGTAAGTAACAATGACTGAGTTATAGTGAGTAGGTGAGCATGAGTGAATAATGTTAATGAGTGACAATTTGTGGTTTTAGTTGTGAGCTTGCCTTTGGTCCTGCTATACCAAAGGTAATTCTTGGCTGACAGAGGCACCCGTGGCAACAAACGTCTGCTGGCATACTAGAGCTAATTCTTAACATGACAAGGACAGGTGACAAAATAATGTAAATGGCCTACTATAAGCAAACCTTGACAAATGGGATATCAATGACAAAAAGTTGCCGCTGGCATACTGGGGTAATTTCTGGCATTCTGGACACTCACAGTAAAATAATGCCACTGGCATACTAAGGATAATTCTTGGCATATGGCATTCATGGTAAAATCTGGTGCTGGCACATCGTAGGTGATTCTTGGCATAAAGGAAAGCTGATGTGGCATGTAGGAGGGGAATAATCATTTCAAACGGCTGGCCCTAACATGCTAGATGTGGATTTTAACAGATAGGTCTACCATGATAAATGGCTAGCAATAATGGCAACATTTTAGGACTGGCATGCGGTATGTAATTGTTGCCATAAGGTGGAGCCATGGCAAAGGCATATGCTGGCCCCTGTAAAATGGCTATTGTTTGGAATTCAAGGACACCAATAGAAGTTTTTTAAAAAAGTGGGCAAGTCCTGGTGAGAACCAGGTTTTATTTGTTTGCCAAACCATGAAAGGATTAATATGTTTTACAAGTGCCGAGCCCATGGCTTGTTAACAAATGCATGTGAAAGGTTTGCTTTAAATGCGCTATTTAATCTTATTTTTCAAATTTTTCTCGGTGTGACAAACCCCCTCCCCCCAAAGAGCCTTCCCAGAAGACGTCTGGCTAATTCACTTCACTCACTACAGTTTAGGGCAAGAACTGTATTGTACCCCAACACTGTAGATCAAATCAGCACCTTAAGCAATATTGGTGTATAGGAAAGGGGGGCCGTGAGAGCGTAGCTGGTAAAAGGATCTGACACCGGTTAGCCACCTTGCCGTAGGACCAGAAATTATTAGAATGCAAATTTAATATCAGGATGTTAGATTCGGTTAGGAACCACGCTGTATTAGACATTTGTTAAGGTTAGCCCATCATACCTGTCTAAAATGGATGTAAATCTAATGTTCTGAAGTTTGCATTTAATAATTATGTAAATGTTATTTTTATTAAATTTTTTATTTTGTTCCATATTTTAATAAATACGGCCGGGGGGTCTCGGGCTCGAGACCCCCTGCCTTCCAAAGAAATTCTGTTGTTGGTCTGTTAAATGTGTAACTGTTCTGCATGTTAAGGCGGGGGTGGCCGGCAGTCACAGACCATGTAAAAAATTACATGATATCACCCAGGTTAAGGTCAACTGACATCACTTCCTGCTAATATTTAGGGTCAAAGGTCATATGATGTCACCTCTTTTGATGTTATTATGGTCAAAGAGTGAGTGATGTCACTTCTGCATGTTAGTGAATCGACGTCCATAGACTGAGCCAGAAACGGTGAATCGAGTTTGCTTCTCTCTTTTTCTGACTTGTTCGGTCTCAAGTTTATGCAATAACCTTGAGAAATTCTTAAGTGTATGTATGAACTTTTTACAACTTTGAGCAAAAACCAGGTGCTCAGCTCTGTGCACAGCCAGTACAGCTCAACATGCCACAGCCCTACGTTTTTTAGTGTATTCTTTTCTGGTGTGTCAGGAAATATACTTACGCAGCTCCAGCCTTCACTGACCCATCTACCATAATCGTCACCCCACCTTTCATTTATTGCAATGTTGGATTAGTGAATTAACCTCTCTAGGTAACGGCAATTAAATGGGTGTATGCCTACTGACTTGTGCCCATGGCCCTCCAAGACTGATTCTAGAAACCAGGCTGCCTATCACTGATGAGGCCCAACAAGGCCTAAGCTGGTCTGGGGATGCGTGTGCTTCCTTTAAGAGGGGATGTGACCTGACAGGTCATTGTTTGCAGTTCCTATTGGGGAAGGAGAATGACTGAGTTTCGTATGGTTGCTCCATGTCTGGTTTAACCCAATGCGACAAAAATAATGGAATACTGCGAGAGTAAAGACTAGTGCTGGAGATTAACACAAGCATTCCACTCATAAGTTTTTAGTTAAGTATTTGTGGTAGATGTATGTTTATGGCAGCACGCTTTCCTGACAAGATGTTTGCTAGCACTTGTGCTTTAAAGATGTTAGCAGATGTGTTCCCTTGCAGTATATATTTCAGAAAATATGCAACTTCATTACACTGATGTGCCTCGTTGGTATGTGGTCTTCTTTTCTGGCGTTGGTCGCTTGTATGATTTTTTTTGCTCTGCTTTGAGTGTTTTCGCACACGTTTTTGTGTGCATTCTGTGGATTTGTGTGAACGAGTGTCCATTTTTTATACTCTGGCACAGTGACATTCTATTGGGAAAGTATTTTTGTAGTTGCTTTAGAAGAGGAGAATTTGAGTTACCGTGATCGCGCTTGCATGTTACATTTTTTTCAAATTTGTTGTTCATTGTCATCTTATTTTATTATTATGGTGTTTAATGATCTTGGCGTGCAGTCCACTTCATATTGAACTTTATCATCTGCTTTTCTCCTCATTGTTTCGTCTTTATTCTAATGATTGGCAAGTTCGTTCTTTAGGTCGAGCCTAAGCAGCGCCCATACGCTGTCTGCAAGACCTGTAGCAGTCAACAAACGAGGTAGCCCCAACATGCTTCTTACCATTTGTCCGTCGAAGTGCCAGTCTTCTATGCTGCCGCATAATCTGTTTAGGCAGCCAACGTCACTTCTGGTTTCTTCCAGTGCAGCACCAACCAACTACAGTTTTGTTACGCTTAGACAGCGTAACTGTTTTTTAGTGAACTCTTTTTTTAGGTCTCGCCTGAGCCAATGCGCTTGCGTATTGCTCCGGCGAGATTATAGTAAGCGTAAAAGATAAGTACCATAACGGCAGAGGATCGCATACAGTTCATGTGATCTATGCGGGTGCACAGTGCCACCCCCATAACACACCACCATTTCTCTGTGCCTCGGCATCAGACTTCAAAGGCTGCCGCTCCCCCGCCCCCCAGCGTGCACATCGCGCACCACCATTTGTCTGTGCCTATGCATCAGACTTCAAAGGCCGCCGCTTCCCCGCCTGCATTAGACTTCAAAGGAATGCGCTCACGCTCCTGCTCCCCCGCCCACAGCAATGCGAGAGCTTGTTTCTGGACGAAAGTGAAGGCCTACTGTGCTTGTTTACAGAAGCCTTGCTCCTCAAATGCTGTTGCTGTGTTGCCATCTCTCTAGGGACACTCAGCTTGAAAACACTCGACTTGCTAGCTGCAATGCAACATCCACTATGCTTTGCCTCTAGACACGTTGATCCCTCGCAGACTGTGCTGACTCTACCCCTCCTGATTCTGAAACTGACAAACGCAGTCACCATGCAGTCTCTTCTCTCTGTCTTATGATGTCTGCCCTGCCACCATTTACTTTGGACCCTCACCCTCACATCTCCTCACCCTCACACCCTCTCACCCTCACACACCCTCACACCCTCACTACCTCAATCACCCTCACACACCCTCACTCACCGTCACTCACCCTCACCCACCCTCACTCACCCTCACTCACCCACACACCCTCACCCTCACCCCCCTCACCCTCACAAGCTTCTCACTCTCACTCACCCTCACCCCCTCACACACCCCCTCACCCTCACACACCCTCACCCTCACACACCCTCACCCCCATCACCCTCACTACGTCACCCTCACCCATCCTCACACCCCCTCACCCTCACTCACCCTCACACCCTCACTCACCCTGACACACCCTCACACACCCTCACTCACCCTCACAACCTCACTCCCTCACACCCCTCACCCTCACAACCCTCTCACCCTCACACCCCCACACACCCTCACACTCACACACCACATCACTCAGGAACACCACCATATCACTCAGGAACACCACCACATCACTCAGGAGCACCACTCTGGGGCACCACCACATCACTCAGGGACACCACCACATCACTCAGGGACACCACCACATCACTCAGGAACACCACCACATCACTCGGGGACACCACCACATCACTCAGGGGCACCACCACATCACTCAGGGACACCACCACATCACTCAGGCACACCACCACATCACTCAGGAACACCGCGACATCACTCGGGGACACCACCACATCACTCAGGGACACCACCACATAACTCGGGGACACAACCACATCACTCAGGAACACCACCACATCACTCAGGAACACCACCACATCACTCAGAACACCACCACATCACTCAGGGACACCACCACATCACTCGGGCACACCACCACATCACTCTGGGACAGGACCACATCACTCAGGAACACCACCACATCACTCAGGGACACCACCACATCACTCAGGGACACCACATCACTCGGGGACACCACCACATCACTCGGGGACACCACCACATCACTCAGGAACACCACCACATCGCTCAGGGACACCACCACATCACTCAGGCGCACCACTCAGGGACATCACCACATCACTCAGGGACACCACCACATCAATTGGGGACACCACCGCATCACTCGGGACACCACCACATCACTCGGGGACACCACCACATCACTCAGGGACACCACCACATCACTCGGGGACACCACCACATCACTCGGGACACCACCACATCACTCGGGGACACCACCACATCACTCAGGGACACCACCACATCACTCAGGGATACCACCACATCACTCAGAGACACCACGACATCACTCAGAAACACCACCACATCACTCAGGTTCACCACCACATCACTAAGGGACACCACCACATCACTCGAGACACCGCCACATCACTCTGGGACACCACCACATCACTCGGGGACACCACAACATCACTCAGGGTCACCACCACATCAATCAGGGGCACCACTCAGGGGCACCACCACATCACTCAGGGACCCCACCACATCACTCTGGGACACCACCACATCACTCAGAAACACCACCACATCACTCAGGGAAACCACCACATCACTAACGGACACCACCACATCACTTGTGGACACCACCACATCACTCGGGGACACCACCAACATCACTCAGCGACACCACCACATCACTCAGGGACACCACCACATTACTTGGGGACACCACCACATCACTCTGGGACACCACCATATCACTTGGGGACACCACCACATCACTCTGGGACACCACCACATCACTCTAATACACCACCACATCACTCTAATACACCACCATATCACTCAGCCCAACCACATCATCACTTAGCACCACAACAGCACTGTCCTTGCTTGCTACCAACAAGCATTGCCATAGCCAATAGGACCCGCATTAGGAAAGTGTACGCTATTTGCTTTGTGAATAACAATGCTATTAATTTATATATTTTCAAAGCCAACACATATTAAAAATGTTTGTCATTTACAATACCAATAGCTCACACTTTCCTAATGCGAGACCTATTGCATTCCAAATGCGTGTTTGTTAATTGCATTGCTTCATGCTTGTGTCAGTGCTTGATGCATGTCCGTATATGTAGCCATTTCTCCACAGTTTTAACTACTCATGATGTGCTGGTATTTTAGTGGGGCATTTACTAGTAAACTGTGAAGGCACCAGTAAACCTTGGGGTGCCTTAATGCCTGCTCTAAGGTGTACTTTGAGCTTCAAGACCCTGTCGGAAATCGACCTCACTCTATGAATCGACTTATGTAAACTTTGCATCGGGTCTCTGAAGTCATGCTTTTCACTACTCAAACAGCTCAGTATCTCCTCCCTCCCCTCCCCCCGTAAGACAAAGTTTCAAAATTTTATGTTTTGGACTTTGTAAAGTGACATCTCCTCTCCTTCAGCAATGCCAGTGTTTGTTTGTACGTTGTTGCACCTTCTTACTGTTTTTTTCAGCACCCCTCTCTTGTTCCTTTTCAACCCCTTTGTCCCTTGTTAACTCTGCTTCTCCTGTGGCCGTGGGCCCTGTCCCTGCCTCTACTTACTCCATACCCTAGATGCATTGCACCCAAACAATTGTCAGTCTCTTTCTTTTTCATCTTGACCTCTTCTGTTGCCCCTAGATCCAATTTTCCCATTTGCAGAAACTTGTCCCACAAATTCTAGCATGCTCTCTTGAAACTCTCGAATTCCAGACTCTCTCCTTACCTTCTACCCCTGCCCAAACCTTTCATTGTACTCCCACTTGTTCGCTCACTCGTCACACATCTGTTTCCCAAGTATTCCACCAATCGCCTCTCCACTCACAGTGAGCGTCCACACATCGCCTCTTGCTCTCCGATACCTTCTGTTTCTGGCCCCTCTTCTATGCTCTTTTCACGCACTTGTTGTGACTTGACTGAGTCCACTTTTAACACTCGCAGCTCTACGTGGCCTTTCTGTATCCTGCACCAAATCAGCCTGACCATGAAAATAACCTCAGTTGCTCCTTCTTTGCTTTTTTCCAACTGCTTGTGCCCTGCCTTGGGCTCTTCTAAGGCTCCATCACGTCTTCGCTCCTCCTCTCCCCAACCACATCCATCCAACCCATCTTCTTCTATCCCTCCAGCTTTGTTCTCCTCCCTTGCCATGCATCCTCACCTTACCCCCTTCAATATCTCTTTACTGCTGAAACCCAAGTCCCATTTGGGCACCACTGTTGATCTGAGAGCTGCTCTGTGCCCCACCACGTTGGTTCCCTCACCGCCTGACTGCAATTCCACTGCATCCACCATGTCTCATTCATTAGATATGCTAATACTGTGTTTTGTAGGCAGGTCCACACAGACCCAAATTCAAGGAATTAGGAAATGTGTTACTATCCAAAAAATTTATAACATAGCCTATATATTTATAGATAGGTATTTCTCAATTTTCCAGGATAGGGATCCACGTTTTGGTCAAACACAATAAGAACAAAAGTTGAAATGTTTAATTGATGGCATGTTTGCCCCCATGAATCCCCTTTCTCTTCTCCAACTCAGCTAATCTCATGGATTAGCAGTACAAGGGTACAGAAGTCCTGTGGAAGCAATGAGAAAGAATTCATCATCTACCTGAACCGACACCTCAGCTTGACCTAAAACATCAATATTTACCTGGTATCCTGCCACCTGCCCTGCAACCCTTGGCAGTTTTTCACTTTTAACAGATCCACCTTTGAGATCTGGGCTCAAATGTGGTCTGATGGTGAAAACAAAAATTCTTCAGAAAATGCAACAGGTCTCACCTTTGTTTAAGTTAAATCCATTTGCTTTGCTAATGGTATTGTATAGCCAATCAAATGGCTTTAACTTATTAAAGGCGAGACCTATTACATTTTTAATGCTTTTTCTAATAGCAATGCTTTGTTTGTTTAACACAAGGAGTTTGTTTCAGTTTCTTTGAATGTTTGAGAAGTGCTTGTCTCCGCCTGTGATTGAAGCTGTGTGCATAGGAAGCGGGCAGCAGCATCCTATTCCTAACGCTCCCCATTCAAGGCTGGCTTTGTCAGTGAAACTGGCAGAGTCTCGTCGGCTCAAGCGGCAGGAGAAAGGCTTCGCCTTTTCTGCCATCATGTCTTTAGCAGCGGCAGTCTAGCTTCCTCCGGAGCAGAGCCAGCAGAAGCTCTGGCAAGCAGCTGCGAAACAGGCTGCTTGCAGAATGATTTTGGTTTGAGTGGGTGCTAACATCTGCCAGAGCTCAGGAGTGGAGGGAGAGCACCGGGCAGCGACACAGGCAGGGGTAGGCTTTCCCGAGAAAAACACAGTGGATAAAGGCCTTGTTGGACTTGGCCCTTTTGGCAGGTTCACCCTAAGACTTTTTGCTTTTTCCTAGCCTGTTTCTGGAACCTGGTGGTGGTGATTTTATGCCTTGGCGCACTTTTTCACTGTGGTACAGCGTAAAGTGCGTGAGCTCTCTGTGTATGTGTGGTGAGTGACCTGCCCTCCCATAGGAAGGAATGGGGAATATGTATGCCCATGGTAGTTCCTGATGTGTGGGGAGGGCCGTTGTTGGGGGCTCGTATCGGTGGGCCGCACTGCCATTGGCTGCCCACTGGAAGGAGAGAGAGACGCGTCATCACCGGGGCTCCAGTGAGGAGTGAGAGCCCGGTTTTGCCTGGTAGAGCTCGCGGCGGAAGTGCCTGGGCTGATTGGGGGGACTTTGCTTTGCCCCCTGGGACTCTCTGGGACCTTTGGCAGCATGGAGGAGCTGCACTTTCCTGCTCTAAGCGCCTGGGAGCGCTTTTATTTTCACTAGGACCTTGTTGGTCCTCTAGCGCTTGGTAGCGCTGTTATTCCCCGTTTATTTAGTTGATTTACGGGTGCCACCCCGTTTTTATTTAATTATTTTAAAGAAGCGGGTGCCCACCCGGCATTTGCCCCCAATTCACCGCCGCTGCCCGGGGCTTGGAATCGCCTCATTGGCGGGCTGCGGGAGGCTCGTCCTCTGAGCCGCGAGGTGATTGGGCCGTTGTTGGGGGCTCGTATCGGAGGGCCGCACTGCCATTGGCTGCCCACCGGAAGGAGAGAGAGACGCGTCATCACCGGGGCTCCAGTGAGGAGTGAGAGCCCGGTTTTGCCTGGTAGAGCTCGCGGCGGAAGTGCGGCCGAGAGAAGAAGGCGCCCAGGAGATGGCGGCCGGTGCCGCCGGTGCGGGGCTCCCATTGCTGAGGGAGAGCCCCGCAGGCACCAGCCAGCAGTAAGGAAAGGGCGGAGGGGGCGCGGGGCACATTGCCGGTGCCCACCCCCGCCGCCAGTGAAGGATCGCCGGAGAAGCCCTTGAAGCCGGTGAGTTGAAGCCGGCTGGGGGGAGAGGGGGAGTGAGGAGGCACATTGCCGGTGCCTTCACCCTGAGCGGCCCCACTTGATAGCGGGCCGCTCCAACATGGTGAGAGTTGTACCTGAAGAGCCCTGAGAGGCTCCATGCCCGCAATATTGTTTTAGAGCCCTGCGAGGGCTCCAGGGGCATTTGTTCTTTCGAGTCCCCCAGGGGGGGCTCCACCGAAGGCACCCACATTTGTTGCAGAGCCCTGAGAAGGCTCTGGGGGCCATTTTTAGCTAGAAGGGGGCGTCGGGGCACATTGCCGGTGCCCGCCCCCCCCCTGCCTGCGAGGTATTTGTGCATTGTTTTAAGAGTCTGTGAGGCCCTTGGGGGACACAAGTGATGTCCAGAGCCTGTGTGGCTCCAACGTGTGTAGAGTGTTTTCAGAGCCTGTGTGGCTCCAGCAATGGGCGCAGTTCGCGCCTAAGGGTCAGTGAGGACCCTGTCGCAGTTTTGATTCACAGCTGCCCAGCAATTAGTGGGCAGCTGCACCGTTTAGGTCTTGGGATGTTCCCAGGTGCCCAGCAAGTAGTGGGCACCTGCACCGTGTAGGTTTTGCGCCAGTGGCGCACCCCTGACTGGCGCTGCATGGCAGCGCGCCCTGACATTCTGGACACAGGGCTCCTTAGTCCCTTTATTAGATGGGGGCTGGTATGTGACTTTTATTTAGGCACAATGTGATTATCTATGTGATGGTAATTGCCTAATGTGAGTTTTTGCGCAATGTGATATGGTACTAGGAAATGTAATGCATTTAATATGATTACGCACCTTGATCTTACACCTCTGAATGTTTTTGGGCATCATGTGTTTTTGCGCTACTGAGTTATGTTCTGGCACCTCTGAATGTTACTATGCATCATGTGTCTTCCTTCCCCGCACCTCTGAATGAGTTTTTGATGCATCATGTGTTTTTCTTTCCCTACACCTCTGAATGTATTTATGCATCATGTGTAATGTGTTCTTGCTGATACCCCTCAATGTATTTTATTCTTAGGTGGTTGTTCTTTCCAGTACAGGTGGTCCTAGTAAGGTCCTGGTCCCCTGCGTGACATTCTCCTAAGGTGGTTAGGGTTGCGTAGGTGGTACTTACCTGTTCCGAGTAGTTACTGGATGTGATCTATATATGCTAATTTGTGCTACAGTGATTTTATATCCTTTTATTCTAATTTCTTGACAGTATTTCTATTTTCTAAAAGTGTTGATTCTGACAGTGGCCCATGTGGCCCTGTCCTGTAAATAATCGCTTATGAATATTGCCCGTGCCAGTTGGCACAATGTACATGTGTGATTTCTATCTGATGTGTTTTGACAATACAAAAGTTATTTTAATATAACATTGTGTGGAGTTCCTTTTGTGTTGTGCCTAGGATGTTGTTGCTGTAGTGTGCTTGCGCAATTGCTTTACACATTGCCTCCGAGTTTAGCCTTACTGCTCGTGCCAAGCTACCAAGGGGGTGAGCAGGGGTTATCTTGGCGTGTGACTCCCTTGCCCTGACTAGAATGGTGGTTTCTGCCTGGCTTTGGCGTCAGCCTTAGCCTACCAGAAATAGCCAGTTCTAACATTGTTGGTCAGTGGTGCGGATTGGACTTTTGTTTGCGCAGTGCCACAGCAACAGCTGGCTACATTACAAAACTCTGCATGTTTTAGATAGTCACATGTTTGGGATTATTGTTTTTGATTTTGTTTTCAAATTGTGTTCCTGCGCTTTATGTTTAGTGGCAGATGAGAGAAAGTGACAGGGCGAGACGCCAGTAGAGGGGGAGGTTCCCATAGATTAGGAATCCCTTGCTGGGTCCAGTGTCCAATCCCTGTACCTGTTCCTGTGTGGGTAGATGGAAGAGAGGGAGTGTGGTGGAGAAATGGCTTGCTTGGGAGGGTGGTTATCCCCTGAGTGTAGTGTGTGTGTGTCTGGATTCCCCAGTATGGTAGGATCCAGTGGTGGCAGCTAAAATGTGTCCAGTGCGTGAAGTCCCATTCCCAGTTCCCAGAGTATGGTGCCTGGTACTCAGTATGAGGGGTACAGGTTGAGAGTCAGGGGCAGTGAGGAACTTTCTCACCAGTCTGGAGGGGGAGTGTTTGGATGAGTGGTGTGTTAAACTGGAGGAGTTGGTGTGAGGTTTTTTTTAAATGAGCTTGCACAGGAGGTGTACCTCTGGTGGTGTGCAGGAGGTCCTGCAGAGGCACTGGATAAGAAGGTGGATTTCTGGCGGTGTGCTAGATGTCTTGCAGAGACATTAGGGAGTGATTCTAAAAGTAGTGGCTTGTGTATCTGATGATCCTGTGTAGGTGAAGAGGTTCATGTGTAGCCCAGCTAGGTCCCATTAGGATGGTAGGGGTGTAGGGGCTCACGTCCTGTCTCAGAGGAGGCGGAGTGAGTGTGGGACGGTGTGTCCCACGTTGGCCCGCAACCCTGTCTCTGGGCCTGGAGGGTTCCCCCGGGAGCGCCAGGTCAGGGGCCTAGGCTGTACTTACAGGTCATTTGAGGAAGATCTTCCTGTGTCTAGAGGACGGGGAGTGTCTGTAACCAGAACTCCGGCGGTCCTGGTGTTGAGGGGTACCGCTCCTAAGTGGAGGGTGCAGAACTCTGGAAGGGGGTGCAGAGGGACGGTGTACTTCTGACCCCGGTGAACCTGAGGGTTTAGATCCTAGGTTGGGAGATTGGGAAACTTCTAGGTCAAGAAGGAATCTCTGCCAAAGTAGACCAGCTGAAGAGACTGAGGGGGCTGCCCTTGCTGTGTGTTCTGGGGCCCACCTGCAGTTTGTTGTTTCCACTAAGGTAGAGGAAAGGGGATTTTGCTGTGTGCTGTGTCCCCCCACCTGCTTGAAGAGGAACGGTGCTGTGTGCTTTGTACTTCAGAAGTGAAATAGTTTCCAGGTGGTAGACCAGTGATGGAGTGAGGTCCTAATCTGGTAGGAGTATTGTATTCTGGTGAGTGCTTCCCTGTGAGGGTGCGGAAACCCAGAAGTAGAGGTAGGGTGGGGCATTCTTGCCCGTGACCGCTGGTCAGCCTGATGGTGTGGTCCCTAGGTTGAAGGATCAGTGGTAGTTGTAGCTACACTGAGAGAGAGAGTGGAGAATGGCTATTGTGTGCCAGGGGTTACTGCCCCCCGCTCTTTGGATTGGTTAGGACGTGTGATATTTGGATGGCCTAGGGCCTGGTCCTGGCTGTGGATGACTAGTGTGTACCAGTGGGGTATCCTAGTTGAGACAGAGAGTTCTTGTTGAGAGAAATCCATGTGGGTTCAGAGTGGCGAAAAACCGGAGGGTGTCCCTGTCGTGCGGGCCCGTGTCCGTGTTTTGTCGCCCAAAGCAGTGAAGCCCATCAGTGGAGTGATTGGTCTACCCTGCGTTTTGGCTGGAAGGGGGTTGTGTTGGACCTGGCCCTTTTGGCAGGTTCACCCTAAGACTTTTTGCTTTTTCCTAGCCTGTTTCTGGAACCTGGTGGTGGTGATTTTAGGCCTTGGCGCACTTTTTCACTGTGGTACAGCGTAAAGTGCGTGAGCTCTCTGTGTATGTGTGGTGAGTGACCTGCCCTCCCATAGGAATGAATGGGGAATATGTATGCCCATGGTAGTTCCTGATGTGTGGGGAGTGCAGGGTCGAGTTTGATATGTGCGAACTTGTGAGATTGAATGCTGCGTAATGGTGTATGCGGCATGAGTGTGTCTAGTCTAGAAGTGCCACTTTTAGAAGTTGGCATATTTGTGTAGTCTGTGGCTGGCGTGTGATTGGCTGGTGAGCCTGGCCCAGGAGTGCCTGGGCCTGCTTGTGGATTGACTGTCTGGTTTGAGGATGACAGGGGCTGGGGAGCCCCAGGAGGTTGTCTGAGTCAGCCCGTGGATGAAAGGCGGCATCTGCTACCAGGGAAGTGGGAGGAGATAGCAGCTGGGAGTGAATGAGGCTGTGCCTGCCTGCCACAATGCTGGCTCCACCTCCCCGCTGGGCGACTGTCACCTCTGTCCCTGATACTGAAAGGAAGTCCCTATAACCAGTTCCAGCTGGTTCTCACACTGCCTGCACAAAGACTTCAAAGACTTTTCTCTGTATAAGAAGGGGCTGTGTCCCCTTCCAAAATGTTCTTGTTTTTGGACTTGAATCTGCCAGGGGCGTGCTGCTGCTTGGGCCCAGGGGAATCCCTGTGCCTTGCCCAGCCCCTGGACACCTGATGGACTTTCCTGGATACCTGGAGGACTTCTGGGGGACCCCTCTGCCTTGCCTGGGCTGATTGGGGGGACTTTGCTTTGCCCCCTGGGACTCTCTGGGACCTTTGGCAGCATGGAGAAGCTGCATTTTCATGCTCTAAGCGCCTGGGAGCGCTTTTATTTTCACTAGGACCTTGTTGGTCCTCTAGCGCTTGGTAGCGCTGTTCTTCCCCGTTTATTTAGTTGATTTACGGGTGCCACCCCGTTTTTATTTGATTATTTTAAAGAAGCGGGTGCCCACCCGGCATTTGCCCCCAATTCACCGCCGCTGCCCGGGGCTTGGAATCGCCAGAAGAACCGAAGGCGCCGCGCTCTCATTGGCGGGCTGTGGGAGGCTCGTCCTCTGAGCCGCGAGGTGATTGGGCCGTTGTTGGGGGCTCGTATCGGTGGGCCGCACTGCCATTGGCTGCCCACCAGAAGGAGAGAGAGACGCGTCATCACCGGGGCTCCAGTGAGGAGTGAGAACCCGGTTTTGCCAGGTAGAGCTCGCGGCGGAAGTGCGGCCGAGAGAAGAAGGCGCCCGGGAGATGGCGGCCGGTGCCGCCGGTGCCGGGCTCCCATTGCTGAGCGAGAGCTCCGCAGGCACCAGCCAGCAGTAAGGAGAGGGCGGAGGGGGCGCCGGGCACATTGCCGGTGCCCGCCCCCCCCTGCCTGCGAGGTATTTGTGCATTGTTTTAAGAGTCTGTGAGGCCCTTGGGGGACACAAGTGATGTCCAGAGCCTGTGTGGCTCCAACGTGTGTAGAGTGTTTTTAGAGCCTGTGTGGCTCCAGCAATGGGCGCAGTTCGTGCCTAAGGGTCAGTGAGGACCCTGTCGCAGTTTTGATTCACAGCTGCCCAGCAATTAGTGGGCAGCTGCACCGTTTAGGTCTTGGGATGTTCCCAGGTGCCCAGCAAGTAGTCGGCACCTGCACCTTTTAGGTTTTGCGCCAGTGGCGCACCCCTGACTGGCGCTGCATGGCAGCGCGCCCTGACATTCTGGACACAGTGCTCCTTTGTCCCTTTATTAGATGGGGCTGGTATGTGACTTTTATTTAGGCGCAATGTGATTATCTATGTGATGGTAATTGCCTAATGTGAGTTTTTGCGCAATGTGATATGGTACTAGGAAATGTAAAGCATTTAATATGATTACGCACCTTGATCTTACACCTCTGAATGTTTTTGGGCATCATGTGTTTTTGCGCTACTGAGTTATGTTCTGGCACCTCTGAATGTTACTATGCATCATGTGTCTTCCTTCCCCGCACCTCTGAATGTGTTTTTGATGCATCATGTGTTTTTCATTCCCTACACCTCTGAATGTATTTATGCATCATGTGTAATGTGTTCTTGCTGATACCCCTAAATGTATTTTATTCTTAGGTGGTTGTTCTTTCCAGTACAGGTGGTCCTAGTGAGGTCCTGGTCCCCTGCGTGACATTCTCCTAAGGTGGTTAGGGTTGCGTAGGTGGTACTTACCTGTTCCCAGTAGTTACTGGATGTGATCTATATATGCTAAGTTGTGATACAGTGATTTTATATCCTTTTATTCTAATTTCTTGACAGTATTTCTATTTTCTAAAAGTGTTGATTCTGACAGTGGCCCATGTGGCCCTGTCCTGTAAATAATCCCTTATGAATATTGCCTGTGCCAGTTGGCACAATGTACATGTGTGATTTCTATCTGATGTGTTTTGACAATACAAAAGTTATTTTAATATAACCTTGTGTGGAGTTCCTTTTGTGGTGTGCCTAGGATGTTGTTGCTGTAGTGTGCTTGCGCAAATGCTTTACACATTGCCTCCGAGTTTAGCCTTACTGCTCGTGCCAAGCTACCAAGCGGTGAGCAGGGGTTATCTTGGCGTGTGACTCCCTTGCCCTGACTAGAATGGTGGTTTCTGCCTAGCTTTGGCGTCAGCCTTAGCCTACCAGAAATAGCCAGTTCTAACAGGCCTGAAGAGAAATGTGGGGCAAGAGGCAGCAAGGACCCTCAACAACCCAAGTCCCAGGCCTTTCAACATTGGCTTGTCCCTTCCCTAGCGGCAGGGTAAAGCACGCTCTCATTTATCTATGTTGGGGAACTGTATCACGCCCATCTCCTACCAAAAGCAAGCCAGTTCCAGTGGGGCATGTGTAAATTGTATTATATTATTTATAATTGATTTGTTTGTATGCAGCCTATAATTAACCGCTGCCCGTATTCTGCCTGACTCAGTGCTGAGAAAGATAATTGCTACTTAATTGGGGCTTAAATTTACATCCAGCTCTGACGGCATATCTTGAATCACCCAGACATTACGAGCTTGGACCTCTTTAAAGAAGTTCTCTTGCAATTTTGTCACTTTAGAGGAGATTTTTTTTGTTATTCGAGCGAACACAGTTACAAACACTTATCCTCCGAGCAACTAACACTGGTCGACAGCCGCCTTTGTTATGGTGTGGAGCATATGCTGCTGGCTGATGCAGTGTCAACATTATATTTGGATGTTAGCACACTGGAGACCATCGTATAGTTTGTTACTTACACAGGAAATAAATGTACAAGCAAGGGATAATCATACTCATGAATTTGGTGATTATTACAATACCATTTTCACAGACTAAATATAAAAACCGTTTTAATGCTAAATGCAAAATACTGAATGTCTGATATTTTTATTTATATAGCTCTAAAAAGGTGATTATGCTGCCAGGTATTTCTGTTTTGTACTTCTAAGGCAATAATACCTGCAGTGTATGGTATATTTCTTAGCATAACCGATAACACATTGATGTTACCATAATAGGGGATCTAGAAACTACAACTGCAGTGCATAATATGCATGCATCCGGAAAAAGTCCTTGGGAAGGAAGAAAGCCTCATTATATGCATGTTTTGACACCCTGGTTCTTTTGAAAGATGCATGCAGGTCGTGGGCACGTCTTCAAGTAGAACTATTTTTTCACGTTTCATTGACTCTCTGTGAGTCCAGCCTGCCTAGTGTTGTCTTCACACGAAAACTCACTGCCTTTTCTTTGGTCCTTTCTTTGTCTCACTGAAATGAAGCAGCTTATATTATGGAGCAGGAATGCCAGGGTTTAGATGCACCCGATTTTAAGTGGACCTACCCAGTTCCCTGGCTCTTGCAATACATCTTTGCTTTTCAATTGTTCAATCAATATGGGTGTAGCAGCTTGGATTTATGTGTGAAAAATGACTGTCAACCAAGACTAACAAGAAGTGCCTAATTAGTAATACTTTCCAGCACTTTACTCTGAAGTGTGCTCACTGTTTGAGAGTAAGGGGAAGTGGAATCGCAATGTCTTGTTATACAAAGGACACGTGTGAGCTTTACTTTCAGGTGCACATAATTTATGTCATTGTATGTTAGTGTCCTTGGATGTCTGAGAACTAACTAGTGGCTGTGGTGACGGTCACTCAGCACCCGGGACAAAAGTGCTTATCAATCTGAAGCGTAACAAGCTATACAAAACTCGAGCTATCACTTAAATGCTGCTTCCAGAACACATTGTGAATATAGTAAAAGTTGAAAATAACAAAGACCGCTATTCTCACTGAAAGAATAATATCTAAAGCAAAGACTATAAGTTCCAAAGTGCCTGTTTACGCACCTCTTGCAGGTTTTTAAAACACATAAATAAAAGGCATTGCCATTTACAATGCCAAACGCTTAAACTCTCGCAAATGTGAGACCTATTGCATTTCAAATACTTGTTTTACTTATGTGACTCCTGCAATGTTTAAGTATTAGTCCATTGACTGAGTAACGTACATTTGAATTTGTACATTTGAATTTGTGCTCTGCTTCAGTAGGCCCTGTACCCGAAGCCCACTATTCCTCCTTTGCTTGTAATAAATACATGTTATGATTGGAAGGCACTTTCTGATCTGTATCTTGGTGAACGAATTTAATTATTTTGGAAAAGCGTTATGTACAGTAGAGTAGTCTAATATTCTCTAATAGAGGCATCGCTTAACTTCATAGTGCAAAGAAGGCAACGAATGTAAAACACATGTAAAAAACGCCATCTAATTTACCTAAAATAGACAAAGTGAATAGAAATAAAAGTGCAAGTGGCGGGTGACAATAACAGCTTGAGGCAAGACAACACTGGCTTCACGTTTCCTAATATACACGGGAGAAATGTTCATATGAATCTTTGGTTTCCTGATTGGTGTGAACATGATCTAAGACAGTTTTAGATGAAGAAAAAGAATGGTTGTACTTCTCATTTAATATTATTTTCTGCCTTCCAAACATTTCCAGCTCATGTGCGTCACCGCCATGACCACCTCTCTCCCAGTGCAACTTAACCAGTGCATGATGACCTGACTGAAATGGTGTCTCATATATCTGCGTTTCTAAATTGTTGCAGATTTCAACAAATTTTACTTGGTGTCTGCAGGTCCACCAAATTTCAAAAACATCTACCGTATTTATTTACATGAAACCGCTTCGAAGCTCCTTTACACGGACAGGAGCTTGAGACAAGCCTGCAGTTGTGCGAACAGGGCGTGATTTAAATCTTCCTGCTATTATTAGGAAGGATCTTTTTAAAACCGTGAAATAGAAGTAAAGTTATTGTACTTGGGTAAATCATTTCGTGAATGCAGTTGTTATCACTGCATTTTATGCCAGTGTGAGAACACACCTGAGTCAGAGATAAAAGCTTTTCTGCAATGTTATTCCGCTCTTTATGGCTTGCAACAGCATAGTAATTGCAAGTCTATTATGTTGCTTCTTTCGCACTCATTCCTAGGAGATTTTCTGAACCATTATCAGGTTTCTGCAGACTAGAGTAGACGAATGCATTCCCTTTTTTTCAAGCGGTAAATATTCCTTTTTGTGACTTCCATTGTTGAATTATCCTGGTTTTGAGAGTGCCTTTTGTCCTTCAGAACAGCAAAATGGTGGGAATGGTGGGTGTCTTTCCCTTGTGGGATAGACAGAGACATAATGAAGGGCTTGTGCGACTGCATGGAGACTCTGACTACTGAGCATTTACTTCCATTGACACTGCTGACCAAATAGACCCATTGTCCATGACACCTTCTTCCATCCTCCTCGTCCCAGTCCTCACAGCTTGAGGTGAGGCCCGCCCTCCTCTCAGCTCTACCCATGCTCTATACGAAGAAGTATACCACATATAAAGTATTCTTTTCTTCCAAATACGTGCTAATGCCGGCCCTCGGTTTCCACTAGCGACTCCCAACCCCAGCACACCACATGAGCTAGGAGGATATCTATGTGCGCTGCATAAGCCCCCTTGTCTGCCCGACAAACCACGCATAAGTTCACATTCAAAAACAGGTATCTTGTGATAACATACCAGAGCATGTTTAGCTTTCGGAGACAGGGACTCAACAGGCCATGATGAGGAAGGGGAATATTTATACGTCATTCCCTTCTCAGTAGGCTGTGCATTATTACCAGTAGCGGCTGGTGGTGGGAGTGCTGCATGCGGCGAGGCGGGGAGGGGAAGGGGCTACATGAGGATGAGGGGTAGTAAACAATGGAATACGGCCGAACAGAGGCAAGTAAACAAATAAATAAAACGAATTTCATTGCGTGCGCTGCATTGCCAATGCGATGCAGCGCAGCAACGAAATCTCTTTTTATTTTTTTACTGACCTCTGTTCGGCGGTATTCCATAGTTTACTACCCCCCCAACCTACCCCTCCCTCCCTGCCTTTCAGCACTCCCACCCCCGGCCGCTACTGATTATTAAGCATGCACCCTCATGAAATGACATGCGCACAGGGGAGTAACGACCACTCCTGTAGGGTGACCAACCGTCCGTAAATTTCACGGACCGTCCGTAATTTGGACCTCACGTGCGTTGTCCGTGAGGATCCCTTTACGGACGCCTTTTGTCCGTAATTCTGGCCTCACAGGGAGCAACACTGCTCCCTGTGAGAAGCCTTAGCCATTGATGGGGGCGCCTCGCACTCCTCCTTGGACACAACAGCAGCCCCACCCGCCCATTATCATTCTGTATGTCGGGTAATTGTCACATACAGAATGTCAATGGGGCAGTCTGGGGGTGTGACAGCTTGTGGTGGCCTCCTCCTGCCTCAGGGTACAGCAGGGCAATCTGTTAGATAAAAGGTAAAACGCCCATGCTGCAACGTTAGAAAACAGTTTATTTAAAGAAGCCTGGAAAACAAGTTAAAAAGAACAGGTTATGTTCTTTCACTATCTCATCATTTTAGAAATGAAGTATTTTCAATATTATATTCAACAGAGCCATGGTTACTGCTTTTTTATTTTAAGCAAATAGCAACCATTGACAAAGCCAATAGTCCTTGCTTGTTATTGGTGTAATGATACTTGCTGTATTATCTAACTGGATGCATTGACAGAAACAACATCAGTCGCGCGAAACATATGCTACACACAGATTTTTGGCCTAGATGTTTTAAACCACACCCTTATTTACATTGAACACCCCCTTTGAAGAGACCCCCAGTTTTGTTACGCCACTTAAAGCCCTGGAAACAACACCATGTCACAGTCACCTCACATCCTGGCACTGTGCATCATGCATGACTCATGACTTCTAGTTTTTAAATTGCCTATGTGCAGGGGCATAGTGAACCCACGCCCACCCCACCCCTTGCTTTAGGAACTACAGCAGGGGTGAAGTTCTTGATGGGCCTCTTCTGTCTGCAACTCTGCAGACAACGGCTCAGCTCATGTGAAAAGTTGGGTGAGTAAATAAGTGAAGGAATGTGTGAATGGCTGGATGGATTAGTGAAAGGATGCATGAAAGGGTGAATGGATAGATAATGAAAGAAAGGATGGATGGATGAGTGAGTGGAAGAATGGATGAGAGAAAGGGTAAATAGATGGATGTATGGGTGGAAGGGTAGATGGATGGGTAAAAGGGTGGATGGATGAGTGAAAGGCTAGATAATGGGTGAGTGAATGGATGAGTGAAAGGATGGAATGGATTGATGAATTGATAAATGAAAGGGTGGATGGATGGAAAAGGTAAAGGGTAGATGTAAGGATTGATGAGTGAGTGAAAGGGTGTAGATGGACAAAAGGATGTATAGATGAGTGAAGACGTAAAAGGGTGGATGGTGAGAGAACGGATGGATGGATGAGTGAAAGGAGGGATGAGTAACAAGGTCAATGGATGGATTCATGAATGGATGAGTAGATGGGTGGGTGGGTGGATGGATGAGTGAAAGGATGGATGGCTTGATGAATTGATAAGTGAAAGGGTGGAAGTAAGGATTGATGAGTGAGTGAAAGGGTATAGATGGACAAAAGGGTGGATAGATGAGTGAAGAAGTGAAAGGGTGGATAGATGAGAGAACGGATGGATAAGTAATAGGGTAAAAGGATGGATTCATGAATGGAAGAGTAGATGGGTGGGTGCGTGGGTGGAAGGATGGATGGATACGTGAAAGGGGATGGAGAGAGAAAGGGAGGATGAATGACTAAAAGGGTGAATGGGTGGAAGAATAAGTGACTAGGTGGATAAATGAGTAAGTGAAAGGACGGCTGCACGGATGAAAGGGTAAATGGCTGGATAGATGAGTGATTATATGAATGGGTAGAAGAGTGGATAGATGACTGTACGAATGGATATTTTGAAAGGGTGGGTAGATGAATAATGATGGATGAGTGAAAGGGTGGATGAAGGGATGATGAGTGATGAGTCATTGTCTCTACATAATGTGTGTGTGATGTAACGCACTCTGACACCCTGCCCTTCATACTTGGGATGAGTAACACTATAAAAGAAATTAAATACACGAGAGATGGTCTATGTGAAGAGGAGGAGCACCATTGGAGGGTGGTAGCAAGGCCGGACTGGCCAACCGGGCATCAGGTCTGGAAAGGGGGGGGGGATGAGTTGCTTTGTTACATGGGGCTGGCACTGCCAAGTTCCTTGTATATCCAATAGTTTTGAATCAACAATAAAAGCGGCCTCACTTATATTTAGGTGTGGTTCACCATCGTCTGGTGACTAATGTACCTGGTGGTGCAAGATGCCAGTTTTGAATCGTCTAAGGTAGCAAACAACGGCCATACTGAAAAACTGTGACGTGCACGATTGTCTCAACCTAATATAAATGTATTTTAACTTGTACTTAAGTGGTTGTCTATTTACTTACTTATATACTATTGCGCGACCTCCTCTGATGCGTCTGTAAAACTTACCTTATGTCCTGAATTTTGACCTTTTGTCCTGAATTTTTGTCCTGAATTTTGACCCTTTGTCCTGAATTTTTACACTCGCCGTCCTGAATTTGCACCCATGCCAGTTGGTCACCCTACACTCCTGTTGCCCCAGCAGTGCGGGGCAGACTTCTCCACAGGAAGGGGGCACCTCAGATGCAGTGTGCTGCCTGCTTTGAGCTGCCACAGCTCTGGCTCTGGACTGAGATTAAACAAAATAACTTTTTTTTCTTTTCAATTGAAGCCTGCCAGGCACTTTACATGATGGGGGGTGGAGGGGGGGGGAGCATGGACAGAGCGACATCCACAATGCCCTGCCTGTTTTCGCGAGAAGAGGCAACACAGAACTTACTGGAGTTGAGGTAGGGTTGCCACCTTTCCCGAGAAAAATGCCTGCCCGCTCTTCACACTTTAAGATTCTGCGAAGGCCTACACACAAGTGTTAAGTAAAACTTCATATGAAATAATCTGTTTTCATTTTAACTTTGCCTTTATGTCTTTGTTTATTTAGGTTATCAGTCAGGGGTTATTTGGACTGCTGTAGAATACATTATAAAGTGTTTTCATCTTAACATAAGCTATTTATAGTATGTACTGATAAGAGGAAAAACATAAAGCCAGGACAGAAAATGCTTGTAAATGCAGGTGATTTCACAATGTTGCCATTAAAGCATTTGATGGAAACCCAGAGTTCGTATTTCTCCGGCCATGATTTGAATAGCTTTGAATAATGTGCCAGGCCAATGTTCAAAGCAACATGCAATACCTATAGTTTAAAAATAATTGGCAAATATTTATCAATAAAAGCACAGCATTGAAAAACGAAAGTGACCAGCTTTTCTCAAATATTTACAAGTGCATCATGTATTTTTTTAAACCAAAATAAAGGCTCTGTGTAACAAAAAACAATCAGTGTTCAATATTTAAGTAACCACATTAAGATGCAGGATTATAAAGGAAATATTTCAACTTCTTTCGTGTCAGATGTATGTTGTTTTTTAAACCTGGCTCTTGTTATTTTACTTTTCCCACCATAGACACAACTACAAGTACCAGAATGCAATGAATTAACAACTCATAGCAGAAATAGAAAAATGTGAGGTAACTATTTAAGGTCTAATTGATAATTTCCTGTACAAATATGGAGCATGGAAGCCTTTTCCTTCATTGTTTTCACAAAGTGTGTTTGTGTTTTATTACTGGCAGCTCCTGTAGCAGGAATGTGCAGCAACATTGGTTATTTCAGTTTCCAAAATACAATCCTTTGCTCGTGTATAACAAGGCAATCAGTAATCTCAAGGAAGTGGAAAAGGGGCTGTGAGGAAGTGGACCAAGCACATGATTTTGTTGGGCAGGTGATCATAGTGGCCAGCGGTGTAAGTGAATTAATGCTTAAAGGGCAGTTATTATTTAGGGTGGGCCGCAATTCCGTTCCGCTTGCGAAATTTAGGCAATTCTGCATTCCGGAACTTGTGAGCACAGGGAGTAGAGGTATTGCACAAAACGGTGGCATCTTCTTGGATAAATATGCAGGGCAGGATTCATTCTGGCAAGATGCTCCTGTCACAAAAAATAAACCTCAAAAGGAAGCACTTACAGATAAGCAGGTGCCCGAGTTGAAGCTCAAATTCAGTAACGCATTAATCACTTAGCCCAAAAAGTTTGTAAGCACGGTCGAGGCTGGGCAGGTGTGCTTTCTCCCCACATCTACCATCAAAAATTAGCTGTGATCCATGATGGAGGTCTTTGCACCCATGAGTTTCTCGAGCACAATCCCTGTGTAGTTCTCGTGACCAGGAGGTTCTTTGTCCTCATCTGCTGCTCTGATCGGTCTCTGAACTTTTATAAACAAGAAGCATGTGATCTTGCATAGAAGCCCCGCCCGTTTGGCCCCACCCCACATACACTAGCGGTATGCAAGGTCTTCCTGCCTTTACCCACTATGATGGACAGCTCATTCAAGGGACCCCGGCAAAGTTACAGACAAACATGGTCACTGGAGAAAACTCTTCTGGCCTGCAGCTGTAATGTAGGAGAGGAACTATACATTTACCAAACGAGGTAGCACCTACTGATTAGCCAGTAGTACTCCAATTGAGTAGAGGTATTGCACAAAAAGGTGGCATCTTCTTGGATAAAAATATATGCTGGGCAGGATTCATTCTGGCACAATGCTCCTGTCACAGAAATATATTCCGCGAGCTCGTGGAATTTTGCGTGCTCGCTGAGTTTTTTTGCCGTTTCGTGGAACTTTGCGTAGCGCAACTTTGCAAATTCCGCCCACCGCTAGTTATTATATTGTGATAGACCCAAATGAAGTCAATTTGAATTGCTAGGTACATTCCTGACACAATTAGGATAAGTTACTCACAAAGGGTCCTTGAACGTGCATCAGAGCATATTCCTGCTACTTGTGCATAAAAAGTATCTGCTTGCGTCAAAGACAGAGTTTTAGCAAAGGTGTCAGTCAGAATATCACACATTAGCTGCTGTAATTAATCAAATGTCACACATTAACTGACTTAAGCTGGTAGCTCTCTTTGACATAGATAAATGTAGGCATGGTGTCCCCTGTATGTACAATTCACTAAGGAGAGAATGACATTTTTTTTTACCAGGGTCATTGGAATTATGCAGCATGGAAGGACTAAATTATGCAGCAGGGTTGAATACATTCTGTGGCAAGGAAAGTCAAATTACATGACGTAATGTGACATATTTTGTGATAGTATTACTTCATAATTGTGTCTTTTTTTAACAAGTTAACACTGCCTGGGCAAAAGGTTGACCTAATTTGTACCAGTTTAACATGCAAATATAGCAAAAAGAAACAGATGGCGGGTCTACTTTTGCATAGGGCCTTCTACTGCACGGCAAAACATATCCCCTAGATATTAGGAACTTTTGATCCATTTGAGTTAGAAACGAATTTTGTTTTGCTAAAATCTAAAGCTTATGTTGCAGATGATGATTTATGTAGCAAATGGTTAATAAAATGGAAAAGAATGCAGCCACAGAATTGCATAATTCCAGTGGCCTACAGCAATTACCCATATGGTTCTGTGCGGACCATTACATACATCTGCATTTTATTATATGCGATGTTTATGCCACTAGCCAGACTAATATTGGTGTCCCTAGAAGTGACCTTCATAGGGGGCACACATTAAGTCACGGATAAACTGGTGTAATACTTGGCAACTCAGAGTAAGGCATTACATGGAAAGGAGAACTCTCAGTCTAAGAGAATGACAGTTCTGCGAGTTTATGATAGCCCCTAAAGTTAAATGTTGTTAATAAGAATAATATTCTTATAATAAAAAGTATGAACGCAGCTCGGTTTCTAGTGTGTATGCATGTAGAGCATGCTCATATCACGATGATAACTGTTTTCCCTTTGGGGCTAAAAGTATCACGGAAATTCCAGCTGATGTCATGTGGATGCAGGCAGCAAATCTGAAGCACTTCTACAGGGTGGCTCACGACTGTGAGGGATTGGCTTTGTAGAAGGCCTCCTTCACCATTCCTTGCAGGGGGGCCCACTAAAGGTTTGTTATGCTACTGCATGCGCTTTTCTCATCACGCTAGGAGATTTTTGGTTGCATAGCCACCAATATAAACAAGAACCAGCCAGTCTTAGCACGGCTGTTTGAATACTAATTCCATGTAGGACAGAAAATACATCAGCAAATCCCAACATGTTGATTCTGAGTGAGGTAGATGAAGTTCCAACCCTCGCAAGGGCTGACCTGGAAGATTTTACTAAGGAGGCAAGTGACTCTGCACTAAACGAGCGTCGGGAATAAATGCATCATTTTGCTCAGGATACAGATGAGGAATAGGTTGTGGGACCTAAGGGCACAAAACGTGCAAGGTGAACAGTTACAGGACCTCTTGGTGCACATACGAGAGGTGTTGGGGTTTGAGCAGAAGCCTTAACAGTAAAATGAATTCGATGCCCAGTAAAGTGGCCCTTCAGTAGATGACTTACCTCTCCTTGATGTCATTAAGAATATCCTTCTGAAAGAATGGAAAGACATTTAAACGGCAACCATTTCACGAGTTTTGTCAAAGAGATACCCCCTTGACAATTTAAAAATAATGTAATTTATCCTTTTTACAAACAAACAACAGTAGAAGTATATCAACCATTGCAATTGGGCATCAGTTAGTAACAGTATATGGTAAAGAGGTCAGCAACAACATGAAGAATGTCATCAATCTATTACACCAAAGCACATTTCACCTTTTAATGTAACAACAGTAAAGTCCTACAGATTCACTACAACCGCAATCAAACAGCATTGGGCGCATGATTTATTTATTTATTTATTTATTTTTGTGTTTTATAGAGCGCAAACTTGACCCGTGAGGGTATCAGAGCGCTTTACACGGTATACATTGTTGAACAAACAAAAGGTTTAAAGTTCAGAAACAAAGAAGATCAACATGTATGGTTACAATAACCGTCAGAGTCAGCAACAAAACAAAGGTCCCATATGTTCTCATCGTGGGGAGTTGGTGATCTGGGAAAGTAGTAGTTATAGAATAGGCACATTGTGGTGGTTGCGGGCAGTCCTTAGACGAGGAATTTACCAATGAGGACGGTTTTGGTCTCTTTTTTGAAGCGTGCTAGAGAAGGGATTTTCCTGATGGAAGATGGGAGAGAGTTCCAAATTCTTGGTGCTACTCCAGTGAATGCACTGTTGTTGGTTCTTTTTTTCTGAAAGGAGGCATGTTGGAGTAGGAGGTTTCTAGCGGATCTGGAGGTTCTGCTTCCTCTGGATATCACTAATTTCTGTGCCAGATAAGCAGGGGAGTTTGTGTGTAGAGCCTTGTGTATAGTGCATGCCAGTTTCAGCTGAATTCTGGCCTCTAGAAGGGAGCCAGTTCAGTAAGTGTGGGCGGAAAATTTGTTCCGTTCGCGGAATTTGTGGATTTTTCGCGATTTCGCGATCTGCAAATCATGGCAAAATGCGCAATGGAACGAATTTTGCACAGGAAGCACTTACAGGGTTACAGCAGGTGCCCAAGTTGAAGCTAATTTCTTTGTAACCATTTACAAAATGGTTACAAAGAAATTAACTTCAACTTGGCCACCTGCTGTAACCCTGTAAGTGCTTCCTGAGGTGCCTTGTTGCCTAATTGCAACTATTCTCTGACCCTGCTCTGACCCTCGAAGCAGGGTAAGAGATTAGTTACAATTAGGCAACGAGGCGCCAGTCCCAACAATTAAACCTCAGCAGGAAGCACTTACAGATAAAAAACAGCAGGTGCCCGGGTTGAAGCTAAAATTCATTAACGCATTATAATCAGCCCAAGAATATAGTGAGCACCGATGCTAGGCAGGTGTGCTTTCTCCCCAGATCTACCATCTACAATTAGCTGTAATCCGTGATGGGGGTCTAGGCATCCACAAGTTTCTCGAGCGCAATACCCCTGTACTTCCAGTGACCAGGAGGCTGCTTTCTCCTCATCTGCTGCGCTGATCGGCCTCTGAGCTCTATAAACAAGAGGCATGTGAACTCACACAGAAGCCCGGCCCCACACGCACTAGGCTATGCAACCTCTTCCCTCCCTTTCCCCCACTGTGATGGGCAGTTCATTCCAGGGACCTCGGCGCCTATGGGCGTGGTGGCAAAGTTACAGACACACAGGGTCACTGGTGGGCCTTTAAGCCTCTGTAGTGTCGGAAAAGCACGATACATTTACCCAACGAGGTAGCACTTACTGCTTTTTCCTCATCTGCTGCTCTGATCGGTGTCTGACCCTTTATAAACAAGAGGCATGTGAACTCGCACAGAAGCCCGGCCCTACACACACTAGGCTATGCAACCTCTTCCCGCCCTTTCCCCCACTTTGATGGACAGGTCACTCGAGGGACCTCGGCGCCTATGGGCGCGGTGGCAAAGTTACAGACACACGGGGTCACTGAACACAACTCTTCTGGGCCTTTAAGCAGCTGTAGTGTCGGAAAAGCACAATACATTTACCCAACGAGGTAGCACTTACTGCTTTTTCCTCATTTGCTGCTCTGATGGGTGTCTGACCCTTTATAAACAAGAGGCATGTGAACTCACACAGAAGCCCGGCCCTACACACACTAGGCTATGCAACCTCTTCCCGCCCTTTCCCCCACTGTGATGGACAGCTCACTTGAGGGACCTCGGCGCCCATAGGCGCGGTGGCAAAGTTACAGACACACGGGGTCACTGGTGGGCATTTAAGCAGCTGTAGTGTCGGAAAAGCACGATACATTTACCCAACGAGGTAGCACTTACTGCTTTTTCCTCATCTGCTGCTCTGATCGGTGTCTGACCCTTTATAAACAAGAGGCATGTGAACTCGCACAGAAGCCTGGCCCCACACACACTAGGCTATGCAACCTCTTCCCGCCCTTTCCCCCACTGTGATGGACAGCTCACTCTAGGGACCTCAGCGCCTATGGGCGTGGTGACAAAGTTACAGACACACGGGCTCACTGGTGGGCCTTTAAGCAGCTGTAGTGTCGGAAAAGCACGATACATTTACCCTACGAGGTAGCACTTACTGCTTTTTCCTCATCTGCTGCTCTGATCGGTGTCTGACCCTTTTTAAAGAAGAGGCATGTGAACTCGCACAGAAGCCCGGCCCTACACACACTAGGCTATGCAACCTCTTCCCGCCCTTTCCCCCACTGTGATTGACAGCTCATTTGAGGGACCTCGGCACCTATGGGCGCGGTGGCAAAGTTACAGACACACGGGGTCACTGGAGACAACTCTTCTGGGCCTTTAAGCAGCTGTAGTACCGGAAAATCACGATACATTTACCCAACGAGGTAGCACTTACTGATTAGAAAGTACTCCAGGCGAGTATATTGCAATTGCCCAAAACTCCGCGATTTCGTGGGGAAATCCGCAAATTCACGGATTTTTAATGCAAATTCGCGAAACGCAAATTCGCAAAATTCGCCCACACTTACAGTTCAGCCCTTTCATGTGTGGTGAGATGTGGTCAAACTTCCTGGTACCTGTAAGTAGTCTGGCGGCCCCGTTGAGGCAGGCTTTTAGAGGCGCTAAGGAGATCTTTAGCCATCGAGTTAATGAGGTCTCTCATATTCAGGTTGCAGTCGAGGATTATGCCCAGGGATTTGGCAGAGTCCACAATGGTCGGTGGGCAGTTCAGGGCTGTTATGGCTTTAATCCACATCTGAATCTCCGGGTTGGCTTTTGATAGGGAGATTAGGAGAAATTCAGTCTTCTTTACATTCAGTTTGAGTTGGTTATTGGCTAGCCATTGGACAGTTAGTTTCAGGGGCTCGTTCAGGGAAAGGATCTCATTGAGCGAAGAGATGTTGATGTATATTTGGGTGTAGTCCGCAAACATATGGTAGGAGATGTTGGCGGAACGGAAAACTTCGGTGAGTGGCTCTAGGTAAAGATTGAAGAGAGTGGGGGACAGGGTTGAACCTTGCGGGACTCCGACTGTGACCGGGGTGGGAACTGAAAGTTTGCCGTTGATGAGGAGCCTCTGAGAGCGGTTGTTGAGGAAGGACCTGAACCATTCTAGTACCACGCCACATAGACCTATCCTGAGTTTGAGGCGTTCAAGTAGTTTTTCATGGTTGACCGTATCGAAGGCGGAGGATAGATCAAGGAGGATTAGAAGGCAGGTTTTGCCTTGGTCTAGGGCATGGAGGGCATCGTCCACTATGTGGAGCATAGCAGTTTCGGTGCTGTGCCCTGGTCTGAATCCAGATTGGAAGTCATCGAGTAGGTGGAAGTAGTTGATGTGCTGACTTAGTTGCTGTTGAACACACTTCTCCAATATTTTGGCTAATAGCGGGATATTGGAGATAGGTCTGAAATTGTCAGGGGAGGCGGGGTCCAGTGAAGGTGTTTTCAAGATGGGGAGGACTTGGCCGGCTTGTACCCCGGATTAAACCCTGAGGCGTTGATAATTGTAGTCCAGCAAGGAACGATGGATTGGGAGGCAGTGGCGAGGCAGTTGGAAGGTAACGGGTCATTAAAGTGGCTGTTTGGTTTTAAGGTAGAGAGTATTTTTGAGATGGAGCCTTCATCATAGTATTCGAAGTCAGTCCAGCGGCCTTGGTTTTTAGGAGAGGCCAGGATGGTAGGTGCGGAAGAGTACAGCAGGATAGGAGGGGGTCGGGGGCAGGTGGTGGTACTGAGTTCAATTCCTAATGCCGTGATTTTATCAGCAAAGGGTGATGAGAGATCATCTGACGAGATTAACGATTTGGGGGATTCTTTCCGTGTTTAAGCCAGTTTATTAGATTGGAATTTGACCAGTTCAAAGAGGTTTTGGGGTCTATTCTTGGCGTTCCCCAATTCCGATCTGAAGTATTCTTTTTTTGCTTGTTGTAGGCATTTTTGTCGGCATTTCTCACCTGGCGCAGAAGTTGTAGATGCATTGTGGAGGGGTGTTGTCTCCAATTTCTTTCAGAATGCCGTAGGGATCTCCTCTCCATGTTGAGGGAGCCAGTGAACCACGGGTTTCTGTCTTTGATTTGTGTTCGTTTTAGTTTTAGAGGGGCAAGGTCGTCCAGAATGATTGAAATGGACGACGAGTAGTGCTCATTGAGATCGCTAACATTGGTTATGTGCACGGGGGGGGGTAGGTCAGATTTGCAGCGAGCCTCAAGTTTCATAAAGTCTAGGTTCTTAGTGTCTCTGAACCAGAGTTTGGGAAATACCGGTTGTGATGGATTTGTTTTGCGGGTCCCGGGTAAAATGAAATATATAGAGTGATGATCCAACCAGTCACAAGGGTCTATGGAGATAAGCTTGACTGCGGAATCCTTAGAAATGATCCAGTCAAGGATGGCTCCTTTTGAGTGGGTTGGCATAGAGCAGGCTTGAGTCAGGGCTTGGTCAGTTGGAAGGTCTTTGATGGCATTGACGTAGTGATTTTTAGCGTCATTCCAGTGCAGGTTGAAATCACCCAGGAAACCCTCTGTGGCATTAGAGGAAATCTTTGGTGTCATGATTTCCAAGAGGTGATCAGTGAAAGCGTCTTTTGAACCTTGGGGGTGGTAAAAGATGTGCAAGTTACAAAGGTGTAATGAGTTGCTGCAGACGGAGAGTGCGAGGTATTCGCAGGAGTCGGTGGTGTCCGTTACGAGTTCTGTAACAAGCAGGGAGGATCAGTAGATGCAGGCTATGCCTCCTCCTTTCTTATTGGAGTGTCTATTCAGTCTGGCGATGTTGTAATTGGGCGGGACTAATAAGTACAGGCAAGGGGAAGAGTATTCATTTAGCCAGGATTCAGTTAGTATGGCTAGGTCTAGGTTTTTGTCCAGGAAGAGATGAGCAATAGCTGAATGGCAGTTGATTAAAAGACCAGATAGGGGGCTGTCTGGAGGAGTGTCTGGAGGAGTGTCAGGAGTCTGGGCGGATAGAACTACAGGCGCCAGGTTGCTTTTTACCACAGTTCTGTTGTGGAGGGTAGCGGGCCTGTTGGGGTTGATGGTCACCGTGCTGATGGGGTGCTCGGGACTCGTATTTAGTGGACGGGGGATGGCGGGGGTAGAGTTATGGTCTTGGAGGATGGCTAGGATTTCGTTTCCCTTGAGGTCTAGAGGATTAGAGGAGGGGGTGGGAGCGTTGTAAGTGAGTGCGAGAGCCCGGGATTCCTCCTCAGAGAGGAGGCAGGGTTGTTTGCCTAGGCAAATATGTCTCAGAGGTAGTGGGAGTGGGTGCTTGGGAGGCTCGGTGAATTAGTCTTTGCATCCATTTACCCTTTTATGCCTGGCAACCATATCATGAAATAGAGTTAAGTAGGTGTTAGAAATGGGATCTCTGGTTGGCTAAGGCCTGCGCCAAAGCCAGTCAGAAACCACCACTCTAGTCCGGGAGGCAGTGTGTAAAGAATTTGTGAACACATACAGTAATCAAGTGACAACACTACAGATGGACACCACACAGGTTTTATATAAAAAATAAGTATTCTTTAGGTAGACTTATCACAAGACCACAAATACAAACGACAAAATTCCACAATACTGTAATTAAAATGGTAGATTTAGCTTAGGTCTCTTTAGTTCTTAAAATGCAAAACTTTGAGTCAATGTACCTTCAGATGCGACAAACAGGGCAACGAAAGTGTTGCAAAGATGGAAATGCGTCAAAGATCCGGTGCAAAGAAATAAGATGGCAAGTTCTGCCTGATGCGGTATGCTTCTCCGTTGTTGCAAGAAGTCTCGGCTCGGTGCATCAGCTGCAGCGGCGACACCCTTGTTCAGTGATGCGACGACAGCGGCTTTGGCGGCGACACTCTTCTCCGACGATGCAAGACGCTTCTGCTCGATGCGACAACTGCAGCGGCGACACCCTTGTTCGGGGTTGCGGGACGTTTTTTGAGATGCGGTGCAATGCGACAGCTACCGCGGCGACATCCACAATGCGACAGCAGCTGCTGCGACACGCTTCTCCCTCTTGAGTGGCGCTTCCAGCTCCTTGCGACACGCAGTCCCTCAGAAGGCCCAAAACAGCAGCAGGCACTTCCAAAGAACTCTTGGGGAGCTGGGGGTTGAAGTTTGTTGTCCCTGAGACTTTAGCAGGAGGCAAGCTCTTCTCTCAAGACCTTGGAGATCCCTACAAGTTGAATAAAGCACACAATGTCCTTTCTCCTTTCTTTGGCAGTCAGGCAACCACTGCAGGCCAATCCCCCAAGCAGCACTTCAGCCTAGGGATAGTCGCTCCTCAGTTTCTTCAGGTTCCTCTCCTCAGCAAAGGTTTCTTCTTCTTGTCCAAAAGTGATCTAAATTCTTGGGATCAAGGTCCCAATACTTATACCCTAGAAACCTTTATCCTCAGAGGGCAGAGGGGTCTTTGCCCAGTCCAAACCAGTTCTGGAGAACTCTGTTGACATGACTCATTCCTTCCTTTCACAATGCAGGGCAGAAACATCAGATGCCCCACAAGAGGTGGAGCCAGAATTGTGGAGGGAAGGCACAGCCCTGGAGCACTCTGTTGACATGACTCCTTATCTCCTTTTACAGTGCAGGGCAGATACAGCAGATGCACAGCCCTATTCAGGTCCCAGGTGCAACTCCAACCTCCCATCTAGATGCAGGTCTCTCTATTCACTACTGGGCTGACTCATCCTGTCTACTGGAATCCCCCAGCGCTGTCACTCAAACTCCAGACAAGGAATACACAACCTAGTAGGGGCAGGCTTGGATAGTTAGACAAGAAAATACCTACTTTCTAAAAGTGGTATTTTCAAACACAGAATGTTAAAGCCAACTTCACTAAAAGATGTATTTTATCATTCTGAGTTCAGGCATACTAAACTTGAATTTCTACCATGTTCCCTGAGTCAGTTAGGATTATAAAATGTAATAATCTAGCTGCCCATTCCGGCCTATGGAGAACAGGTAGCCTTGCAATAGTGAAAAACGAAAATGGCTGTAATTCACTATTAGGACATGCCACACACACCAGGGCATGTCCTACCTTATACTTACAATGCACCCTTGGGCCTACCATAGGGGTGTCTGATATGAAGAAAAGGGAAGGTTTAGGGTGCACTTCCCCAGTCAGCATAGCAGTACCAGACTGCACACTGGCTTTGCAATGGCAGGCCTTAGAAATACTTTTACAGGCTGCTTCTGTGGGTGGCACAACCAGTGCTGCAAGTCCACTAGCAGAATTTGGATTACCAGCCCTGGGCACTCCTGGTGCACGGTACTAGGGTCTGACAAGTAAACCAAATCAGTCAATCATGGAGTCACTAATCCATACATCAATTCATAATAGGGAGATAATATGCACTTTAGCACTGATCAGCAGTGTTAAAGTGCCTAGTCATAAAACCAACAACAACAGGTCAGACAAAATACAGGAGGAAGGCAAAAAGTTCAGTGATGACCCTGCAAAAATGGCAAAGTCCAACAGTAGGTGTGTTATAAGGGGACACTCAATACATCAGGGCCTAGACAATGGTGGCATCAGTGTTGCATCTAATTCCAGCTGTTTGTTGCAATAGACAAGATCAGACAGCCATTGTTTAAATTTAGAAGATCCTGTGGCTTTCCCAGTGACAGTCTACTCGCAGTTTAGTCATTAGAGCAATCCTAGGATCCAGCTAGAGAGTACATTCTGTCATAGCATGTACGGCTTCCAGGATTTAATAATAATATAGCTGAACTGCAGCACATGTCCATGCAAGATGTAGAAATCTTGCTTCCGGTGAGCCACAATGTGCATAGTTTTAATCTTCTCTGAGGCCAAGCTTCCAGAGCAACCTGGGAGTGTAAAATACCAGATGAAGGTGTTTATAATGTATGATACACAGCCTATTGCTTGAGAAGATCAATACAATTTGTGAGACAAAACTTCCACATCTCTTTGGAAATGTCGAAGCTCAGCTTCCCTTGCAGACTGTGCGTGGTGGCAGTTCTGCCAAAGGGAATTCTCCCATGCTGATCGAAATAGTGTGACTAGTAACTGACCAGGATAGTGGCTCCAACAGCACTTCCAGAATTCAGAAACATTTAGGTTCAGCAAGGAAATCTAGATCTGATCTGTGTTCTTGCAGATACACTGCAGCTTATACTATAGAAACACATGATATAGTTCCCTTAAATTCACTCAGCGTGATAAAATGAGCTTCCTGGTGGAGATCCTTCTATGTTATGAAGCCACAGGCAGTTAGTTGTGCTATTGCCTTTCTTTCATGGATACTTGGCAGAAGGGGGAATGGCTGAAAGAGGCATGAGTGTAAGTCAGTAATATTTAACCCCATTTTCTTGCATAGTCTATCCCATTCAATTACAGTAAATGTGTTAGTGGCAATATCTTGAGTATTTCATGGGACTATTGTATCAATCAAAGATGAAAGGGGGTTCAGGGATACTGTATCTCACTCTACTGGCAGGTGTGGTAAATAGGGTTATAGCTAATACTGGTATACCACAAAGTGAGGCAGAGTACAAAGGTAATATAGTTCTAGATCTGGGGCTTCAAACAAACAAAGGATAATACAAAAGTGTCCCATTTGACTCTAGGTTGCCTGCCCACCCAAGCCAGCTGGATTTGTTGTAATTTTAGCATTCAAAGAAAAAAGTAAGGAAGAAAAAAGTGGGAAAGGTATATTCACAATGTAAAAGAGCAGCTTCTGAAGTATTACCATCTTCATTATCCCGATTTGATCTGAAAGTGTGCTATCTGATCAATATTATTATGTAACACTGCACCATAGTTTTCCTGTACAACAACTTCTGTATCCCAGTTGATCCATATTCCTAGATAAGCCGGTAGAGATATACAGATTTTACAGTTTTGTCAGCCAGGGGAAAGGTCTGGGATTTATTCCAGTTTATATTTACACCTGACAATGCTCCAAATTGTAAATGTTATTGAGGCAGTCTGTGGGTTTCCTAATGTATAGTGTTACATCATCTGTATACAAGGATATTAGAATATGTCTGCTTGTATACCACAACGCATGATCAGAATATCAATGCTACAGCTTTGTGGCTGTATGCTGCAAGGTGGTGCAAAAAGGACAAGTAAGAGGGGGTAGCCTTGCCTTGTCAAGCATGTACTGGCAAGAGGCTCAGATAAGTTATTGTTGATATAGACTCTTGCTATTGTTAAACGCCGAGAAGTTGGATTCTAATCCAGAAACAAATGTAGCATACCAATCCACTGAAGGATAGTGAACAGATATTCTGATTTAAGGGGATTCAGTGCCTAGGAGGAGTATAAAAAAATTGCTGGCGTATCCAGAGCCAGATCAAGGTCCTGCAGTAGGTCGATTAAGGTTCGCAGATTGTGAGCTATTGAGTGATACTCTTCTACCTGTGCCAGAGTTCTCGCTCCCATGGTGAAACATAGGCATGTATAATAAGTGGAGAATGTTTTGAGGATCTGGCTGATGGAGGGTGCTAGGTGCATACTCAATCTACATAACATGACTAGTTACCCAGGGTTTTCTATCATCATGGCTAGAGTGTTGCCTGGGCATTTGTTTTTTGCATACACTATAACTCATGCATATTTCGCACAATATCTCCACTCCTGCTCTGCGACCTCTAAAAGTTCTTAAACCTTGGTCTTGATTTTTTCCAATGTAAATGTATTCTCATTCTGTGCTAGTGCGACCTTTATTGATTTGAGTTCTGTTTCTAGCCGGCACAAATGTCATTGTATGAATTGAATTTAAAATATTTATTGAGCGCAGCATTCACCAGCGGTTTCTTGGCGCTATGGAGGGTAGGGTACCAGTGGGGGAGAGTGACCACCACACCTAAAAACTGATAGGCCTAAGGAGAAGTGAGAGCATATCACAAGGGAAAGGCCTGTTTAAAAAGAAAGCCAGTCTTAGGTGATCCGGTAGAGAGTTCCAAAAAGTGGGTGCCAGAGTAGAAAAGTTCGACCCACCCCACTTCTTGCGCTTAAAGCGGGGGACCACCAACAAGGACTGGGAAGAAGAGCAAAGCTCTCGAGTGGGGATATACTCCCTGATCATGGAAGAAATAAAGGCGGGAGCAGAGCCCCGCCGTGAATGAAAAACCATGCAACCCAACTTAAACAAGGCCCTCTCTTTAACCGGCAACCAATGAAGTGCCTTCAGAAGAGGAGTGCAATGATGCGAGCGAGAAAGGCCATGAATAAGTCGGGCTGCCTGGTTTTGAACCAACTGGAGTTTCCGTAGGCTGTACGCTGGAATGCCATTGTACAGGGCATTTGCGTAGTCCAGCCGGGAGACAACAAGAGCGGACATAATCAGCTTGAGTGCCAGAGGAGAAAAAAAGCGAGAAACAGTGCGAATAGTGCGGAGAGTGAGAAAACAAGAGGAAACAACATGACTGACTTGAGAATGAAGAGTGAGTTGATTATTGAGTTTGACACCTAATGTCTTGACTGAGGCAGAAGGAGAAGGAGGGGGCCCAAAAGAAGGCCAAAATAAAGAATTCCAGGGACTGGAGCAACCACCCGTAAGAACCAGCTCGGTCTTATCCAGGTTCAACTTTAGGTGGTTGTGATTCATCCAGTCCCTGATGAAAACCATAACTGACTGAAAATTAGAAATAGAATGAGGAGAGGAAGAGAGATTAAAGATAAGCTGGAGGTCATCCGCATAGTTAAAAACTGTGACCTCCAGCTGCTGGAGAGCAAAAATCAAAGGACAGATGTAGAGATTAAACAAAAGAGGAGAAAAAGAAGAACCCTGAGGAACACCACAAGTGACAGGTAATGAGGCAGCCGAAAAGTCTCCCAGCCGGACCGCCTGGGTGCGGTCCCTTAAAAAGGAGGAGAGCCAGACCAAGGCCGAGCCCCCGATTCCCGCCGCTCCGACACGGGACAACAAGATGGAATGGTCCACCGTGTCGAAGGCGGCGGAGAGATCGAGGAGCACCAAGGCCTGATGATGGTTTTGGTCTGCTCCCTCCCTAAGGTTGTTGAGGACCGACACCACAACGGACTCCGTGGAGTGTCTTGGCCGAAATCCTGCTTGTCGGGGTGCTAAGCCCCCATTCTCCTCAATGAAGGAGCTGAAAACCGTTGTTACATGCCGCTCCAGCACCTTGCCCAAATAGGGCAGCAGCAAAATTGGACGATAATTGGCTGGAGCGGAAGGGTCAGCCCCCGCTTTCTTGCGGATAGGCACTATAGTAGCGGACTTTAGGGAAGGAGTCACCACCCCTTGTGTAAGGGAATTATTAAGAAAAATAAGGGGGGGCAAAGGACAGGCAGTGTAAATGTGTTTGAGGATGCGGGCTGGACAAACATCCATCGGGGAACCCGACTTAACTTTTGGGAGAATGGCCAGAAACACATCCTCAGTGAGCAGTGGAATAGAAGTGAGGGAGGAACGGGCAGTAGGGGGAAAGGGATCGACAAAAGCCGGGGAAGGGAAAGGAATATTTAGTTTAATATTGGTTATTTTATCCAACAAATAAGAGTTAAGGGAATCACATAGATGCTGAGTGGGCAGGGGTTTAGGGGATGCCCTGTCCGAGTAGGCCAGATGCTGGACTATGGAGAAAATCTCTCTGGGTTTATTTTCTGCCACCAAAATTTTGGCGGAAAGATAAGCAGTCTTTACGTCGAGTATAGCTCTCTTATACTCGCCCAGGAGGGTGGTGTATCTAACTTTCAGTGTAGGGCAGTAGTCCCTTCTCCACAGCCTCTCCGCTCGCCTAAGAGCAAGCTTCTTCTCCTTTAACTCCTCGTTAAACCAACGATTGGATTCGTTGGGGCGTCTGGTTGATATCCGACGTAAGGGAGCTACCAAGTCGCATCCCCTGGCGAGCCAGGTGTTAAGGGTGGCGGCTTGGGATGAGGAGGAAAGGCCTGCCAACTTAGGCGAGGAGTCCAGCAGGGAGGATGACAAGGACTGGAGGTCGACACGGCCCCAGTTACGTGCCCAGGTGTTTTTGGCTAATGGAACTTTCACCGCTGACCTGTAATTAAGAGAACAGGTGACTAAGAAGTGATCCGACCACGGACATGGGGAAACAGAGATGGATGAAATAGAGCAATTGAGGACCAGACCTGGTCCAACACATGACCATGTTTGTGTGTAGGAACCTGGACATGGGAAACCAAGTTCAAGGCCAAAAGAAGTTCAGAGAACTGTTTAGAAGAGGTACATTCGTGGGCGTCAGTAGGCCAATAGTTAAAGTCCCCAAGTACAAGGACCGAGGCATAATTGACCACTAAAGTGGCCAAAAGATCCTGTATGGCGGGCAAAAATAAAGGTGACAGCTGGGGCGGACGATATACCAATAAACAGGTAAGAGGAGGAGATAGAGTAGGGAAGGAAACTACAAGATGGTCTATGGGCGCAATCGGGGGTGATGGGAGTAGTTGCATATTAAGGTCAGACCGGGCAATAATAGCCACTCCACCCCCCGCCTTGCTAGCCGGGCGATCTGAGCGTAGGGCAACATAGGATGGGGGAAGGGTAGCCAATAAAGAGGGCAGGGACGATTCGCTAAACCAAGTCTCGGTCAGAAATAATATATCTGGCTTCTGTACCTCAAGCAGGACAAACAAGTCCTGACAATGCCTAACCACCGACCTAGTATTAAGTAAAAAAATTGATAAAGGGCAGGGTAGCGAGGCAGTAAGGCCAGAATGCAGCTGAATCGAACAACTAGTAGAAGGGGCCAGGTGGGCAGGGACTACCTCGTAAGTAGAGGGGCCTAAACCAAGAGAAGCGATATAAGCAATGGTAGCATCCGCCAGGGGCCACTGGCCCTGTAATGCCACGAGGTCATTAGCTGAATAGATGAATCGGCGGGCATAAGGACGCGCCCCTAGCCCCGTCTGGCCGCGGACAGGCGCAGACGGGCTTGCCTTAGGCGCGCCTTTGGCGCGCCACTGGCGCGCCCGCTACGCTTCCGAAAACACATTGCCAATTGTAGGCTTTCACACGCGAGCACTGGACCGCTAACTCCGGCCAGGCTCATGGGACACCCCTCCCCAAGATGGCGGCTGGCCCTCACCTCTCGGCCCCGAGAGACCGGCTGGGATTCACGAGGGAGGGCAATGGAGGAGCGGGGGTGTTAGTGGGACCCTGCACAACAAAAAGCAGGTTAGTGCAGTTTAAAATAGCAATTTCGGCAAATTCGCCGCTTTTCTAAAAATACAGTGAAGTAAAATCACACACTCCCAACACGTAACAGCTCTCCAACACAATGACCGGGACCCTCCAAACCGACCCCAGGCGCTGCCACCAGCCTGAGAGTCAGCTCGGAGCCCCTGGTCAGTTGGTCCAATTGAAGGCTTTCCCACGCGAGCCCTGGACCGCTAACTCCGGCCAGGCTCGTGGGACACCCTTCCCCAAGATGGCGGCTCGCCCTCACCTCTCGGCCCCGAGAGACCGGCTGGGATTCACGAGGGAGGGCAATGGAGGAGCGGGGGTGTTAGTGGGACCCTGCACAACAAAAAGCAGGTTAGTGCAGTTTAAAATAGCAATTTCGGCAAATTCGCCGCTTTTCTAAAAATACAGTGAAGTAAAATCACACACTCCCAACACGTAACAGCTCTCCAACACAATGACCAGGACCCTCCAAACCGACCCCAGGCGCTGCCACCAGCCTGAGAGTCAGCTCGGAGCCCCTGGTCAGTTGGTCCAATTGAAGGCTTTCCCACGCGAGCACTGGACCGCTAACTCCGGCCAGGCTCGTGGGACACCCCTCCCCAAGATGGCGGCTCGCCCTCACCTCTCGGCCCCGAGAGACCAGCTGGGATTCACGAGGGAGGGCAATGGAGGAGCGGGGGTGTTAGTGGGACCCTGCACAACAAAAAGCAGGTTAGTGCAGTTTAAAATAGCAATTTCGGCAAATTCGCCCCTTTTCTAAAAATACAGTGAATTAAAATCCCTTGTAGGGATTGTTGTATCCTGTTTTGCTTAGCTATACACATTTCTCTGATTATTTCTTCAAAGTCATCCCACAACATGCTCATGTGTTCAACAGTCTCAAAGTATTCTACAATTTCTGGTTTGATTTCACCCATAAAGGCTGCATCTAAAAGAAATTCAGGGTTTAGCCCACATCGGGATCTCACTGTAATGTCTCCTGGGATCTCAGGACATAGGAGAACCAGGGCGTGATCTGAAAGGGTGTGCTGAGAGCTTTACATAATACTTCCAAGGCCTGACATCCCTGGACACAAGCCAATAGTCCTACCTATGACCACATTCCATGCACAGTAAAGTTTAAATGTGTCCTCCCACCCAATGGTGTCTATGTCTTCTTATGTCCAAGAGGTTATGGTCTTCAATCACCTTCAAATGAACAGCAGTTAATGGAACTGCTTCCCACTTACAGCGTGATGGGATCTATCCATCTGCTTGTGTACTGGTCAAATATAGTAGTTTTCCCATATTAGACATACAAGAAAACATTCCGGATTGCCAGTGTTTGTGCCATAACAGTTGACAACAGTAAACTGGATCTCATCTACCCTTCCTCAAAGTATATTATATCTCCTATTTCATCACAAATGCAGTCCATTGCTTTACATGATGTGCCTTCTTTAACTAAGATCGCCGCCTCATAAGCATATGAGAAGTAAGATGAAGTCACACTCCAGGAAGCCCATCTACCAGCCAAAATGCAGCCTGTTCTCTGAGTGAGATGTGTCTTTTGCAGAAGCGCCACCTGGACATGGTGTCTGTCTCGGTATCTAGTACCAGTCTAATATTTGAGAAGTTATTTAGGCATCATACATTCCATATGAGGCATGTCAAGGTCAAAGAAGAGTGCAGTCTAGTCATGTGCCTTATGCACAAGAAACTTGCTGGTCATTGGTGTGCATCTGTGCAGTTCCAAAGGCTATAGTTCCTCCCTCAATTACATATCAAGGGTGCCTTGTGGTACTAGTAAGGTATCCAATGTCTCTTCAGCATAATTATCTAAATACCAATAGATGAGATCAATAAAAGAAATAGCTATGGAGTTAATCCATGGGGGTACAACAGAGGCCTGTGAAATTCCTTCTCACTATGGTAGAGTGTGTTGGAGGATCAGTGTCATTGGCACAGTCACATTAGAAAGGTACCATATCCAAGGAGATAGAAACAAGTGCTCCGTTTGCTTGCCGCTTTGAAAGCAATGTAGCATAATGTTGGACTGTGTTACATACTCCCCTCGATGGTCAATAACATGTTGAGGACAAAGACAGTGTTGGTTTATGTGACATGTATGCAGAGAGGTGTGAGTTTAGCTTTTATGGGCCTTTATTCTTCATCCTGATTGCATTGTGTTTGGCCCATCGGCGAGAAATTAAGGAGGAATTCAGATGCTTGTTGTGACGTCTGAAAGATGTATTATTTTCCTTAGTAGTGTACCATACAGCCGTGGCCGGCAGTGGGAGGAAATGCAGGGCGGTGACGTGGGGAGGGGGAGGGGAAGGTTGGGGGGTAGTAATGTATGGATTACGGAGTTTTACAGGTAAGTAAATATTTAAATAAATAAAACAAATTTCGTTGCGCGCACTGCATCGTATTTTGGGATTCAGTGTGCGCAACATGCGCTTTTCTCGTGAGAAAGGCGCATGCGCGGGCGGCCGCGCATGCGCATTAGTGTCCGAGACGGCAGCGCGATTACGAGAGGGAGCCCCGGGGACTCAGCCGACAAGGTAAGTGGTTTTTATTCTTTTTAAAAACGGTATTTAAGTATTTAGGGGGGGAGGGAGGGAGGCGGGTGGCGGGCAACTTCGCTACGCCCACGGAGTGGGCGTAGTGTTGCCTGCTACGCCTACTTTGCAAATGGCGAAGTAGGCAACACTACGCCCACTCCGTGGGCGTAGCGAAGTACTACGCCCAGGGTTAGCTAGTACCACAGACAAGCAGGTTATTGTCAGAACACAAATACCTGATTAGGCTTGCTGACTCTTGCACAGGAACAGAGATGCTTGAACCCAAATCCCTCTCAGCAATTCTGGTAGGTCTTTATTCAGAACCTCCCATCATTACCTTAAGGGACGGGGGAATTGGATAAAATAAAAAACAGAGAAGAGACTCGTCCAGCGCTGCTTCCTTCAGTCCGCTACTCTTGGGTGAACTTGTTTATGGAAACCTAAAACAACAACACAACATTACAGTTTGCCCTTATATTATCTATCTAGATCTATTCTACTATTTTCTCTTTATCTTCTCTCACCCACCCATGCGCTGCTGGACCTTAGCTCCTCTTCTGACTTTTGCTTATGATTCTCTTCACCTCTAATTAGTTGTCACTATGTAAAAGAATAAACAGAAATATTAATTTCTTTTCTAGTGGGCTAAATGCTAGTTTTATCTATGGGCTTAGAAAGTGCACATACTTCACTAATTAGCGGGCCTGCTTCTGAATGGGTTTCTGTTATTTTTTTGTATTTCCAATCTGCTCTTTAGAGGGTCTAACTCATGCCTTTACTTGTCTTTTGCAGGCAGGTGAACCATTCCCTCTTTAGTCGTTTCTTAGTGAGAATTACACATGTACTTTGCATTTACTTCCTTGCATGACTGAGAACTTTTCTACTGTTTCCTCTTAGAAAGCCTTTGACCTTTCTTTTCTTTTTTACAGGATACTGCAACTCTAGGTATCTCCTTCAAGACAGGTAAGTAACCGTGAAACTTTTATTCTGTAACTACAAACGTTCACTTAGCTTAAGTCTTCTCTATGTCTGTGTTCCAGCGCTTTACATTACTCCTCAGATAGCTCTTAAGACTCCTCCTCTTCGACCTCCTCATTGTGGATCCTATTGCTCCTCTTCTCCGACTCCCAACTCAAACGATAAAGTATTTTGAATAACGGTAATATTTATCAGGGAACTCGCGCTTGACTTCGTGCGCCGAGTTTCCCGAGTTGAATACTGCCGCTGCAAGAATACAAGACAAGCGGGTGCTCCGCTTATAATTTCTAGGATTACTTCAGGTAATTCGTGTCGCACGGGGAAATGAACCACTTCAGGCCAGGTTCTTCAGTGAAGTGCGCAGTTCCCCGGGCTCTCGCGCTCCACATCGAATTTTCAGCAGTTGCGGTCAGAAAGACTGGAACGCCTACTGCCCTCTGCTCTGGCAACGACGGCGGCCATCTTAAGTCTCCAAGACCGTACCTGATCAGTCCAAGCGTCCTCAATAGGTCTTAATCCAGACTGCACCGTAGTTGGATAGGAAAGAATGGAACCTAGGATTCGGGTCCTGACAGTACCCCCCAACAAGTAAGATTCCTTCTTTCCTGGCTTGGTAGGAAATCGTTGATGAAAGGATTTAATTAATCTTGGTGCATGAACATCCTTCTCTTGTTCCCAAGATCGTTCTTCTGGGCCATAGCCTTTCCAGTCTATTAAATAGTACAACTTTCCTCTGGATCTTTTAGAGTCCAAAATTTCTTTTACTACGTACTCAGTTCCTGTTTCCAACTGAATTGGCTTCGGGGGTGATTGATTTCTCAGGTTAGCAGAAGCCTTCTTTAACAGTGATACATGGAAAACTGGGTGTATCTTTAACTTAGGTGGCAGTTTTAGTCGATAGGTAACCTGATTGATCTGTTCCTCAATAGGATAAGGGCCAATAAATCTGGGTTGAAACTTTCTGTTTCCTTTTAGTCTCAAATTCCTGGTGCTTAGCCAGACCTGATCTCCATTAGTCAAGGCTGGCCCTGCTCGTCTCTTCCGGTCAGCATATTTCTTGTACTTTTCTTTTGCTACTTGTAGATTGTCTTTAGTCTTTTGTTGAATTTGAAGCAGGTGCGACATGACTTCCTTAACTGCTGGAACCGCCGTTTCCATTTGTCGAATGGTAGCATTCGGATTTCTGCCATAGTTGACAAAGAAAGGGGAAAACCCTGTCGAGCTGTTCTTTGCATTATTGTGAGCAAATTTCGCTGTCCACAAATAATCTGACCAATTCCCCTCTTCTTTTAAAAGGAACAACCGCAAATATTGTTCCAATTCTTGGTTTACCCTCTCCGTCTGCCCATCGGTCGGGGTGGTAACTAGTGGAGAATCTAACTTCTGTTCCCGACCCTTTCATAAAGGCCTTCCAAAAATGGGACACAAATTGGGAACCCCTATCAGAAATGACAATTTTAGGAATTCCATGTATTTTCACAATCTGGGAGCTGAAGTGGGCAGCTAACTGTTTGGCTGAAGGTACCCCCTTCAAAGCTGTAAAGTGGGCCATTTTTGAAAGGGCATCCTCTACCACCAGGATGGTGTTGTATCCTTGACTGGTAGGTAAATCTGTGATAAGATCTAATGTAACTGTGTGCCATGGATGGGGAGGTGTGGGTAGAGGTTGCAATAACCCTTTTGGAGCCTGCCGTTCTGACTTCCCCTGCGCGCAAATCTCACAAGACTTAACATACTTCTCAATATCTGACGCCATCTTAGGCCACCAATAATGTCTCTTGATCATCTCCTCCGTCTTGACTTCTCCTTTGTGACCAGCTAATTTATCATCATGACACTCTTGCATTACTTGTTGCTGCAATTCCGTTGTTGGTAGATACAAGGTATTCCGATGGTAGGGCATTTCTTGAATTATCCTTCTGTCAGCATCCTCCTCCGCCCGACTCTGCATAGCCTCGGAACTCATAACGTCTGCTATCGACTCCTGTAGTCGAACGGCTGTTGTGGCTCCTATGATCTTGTCACTGGGGATGATTGGCTGAATGTCTGTAATGTTTCTTTGAAACTCTGTGCCGATCCTGGATAATGCATCCGCTTACCCATTTTGAGCTCCAGGGCGAAACGTGATCACGAAGTCATAGTCTGCAAAATACAGAGACCACCTCAGTTGTCGTGGTGTAAGAGTTCTGTCCGTTTTCAAGAACTTTAAGTTGCGATGATCCGTGAACACAGTTACTTGATGTCGGGCTCCCATCAAATAGTGTCGCCACTCCTTAAAGGCGTCCTTAATCGCCAACAGCTCCTTCTCGGTGATCGTATAGTTTACTTCCGCTTGAGATAACTTTCTTGATCGATAGGCGACCGGATGCAGTTGGCCTGTGGTCCTGTGTCGCTGCGATAACACTCCTCCCACTGCTTGGTCTGACGCATCGGTCTCTACGTAGAAAGGCTCCGAGGGATCAGCATGCAACAAGACTGGCGCCGTGGTGAAGTCTTTTTTTAAAGATTGAAAGGCCTCCTCCGCTTCCTTTGACCACTCAAACTTGGTTCCTTTTCTCAGTAATTTGGTAAGGGGGAGAATCTTTCTGGAGAATTCGCTGATAAATCTCCGATAAAAGTTCGCGAAACCAATGAAGCTTTGGACTTCCTTCACGCTCCTCGGAGATTCCCAGTTCATCACCGCTTCCACCATGCGTTGATCCATCAAAATTCCGGAAGGTGATAGAACGAAGCCCAAAAACTCCACACGTGAGACATCAAAAGCGCATTTCTCTAGCTTCACGAACAGTTTATTCTCCTGTAACTTCTGCAACACTCCTTTCACTTGTTCATGATGTTTTGCCATGTCAGAGGAATAAATTAGAATATCGTCAATGTACACAATCGCACACTGGTCAATAAATTCCTTCAGGATGTCGTTAATGAAGTGCTGGAAGGCTGCTGGGGCATTGCACAATCCATAGGGCATCACCTGATATTCGAAAAGCCCAAATCTAGTCCGAAATGCCGTCTTCCACTCATCTCCTTCACGCATTCTAACTAGATGGTAGGCCCCCCTTAAGTCGAGCTTGGTGTAGATTTGAGCCCCCTTCACTTGGTCCAGGAGCACCGAAATCAAGGGTAAAGGATACCGGTTTTTCTTAGTTATTTTGTTGATGGCTCTGTAGTCGATGCACGTCCGCAAATCTCCCTCCTTCTTCAGTACGAAAAATAAGGGAGAAGAAACGGGTGACTGGGACGGCCGGATGAACCCATTGGCGAGATATTTATCTAAGTTCTCTTTTAGGTGTTGGTGCTCCTTCTCTGTCAAGGCATAGAGTCGGCTGCATGGCAAAGTTGACCCCGGCTCTAATTCAATCTTGCAGTCATAAACTCGATGTGGTGGTAGGTGTTCAGCTTCCACTTCATTGAACACATCCATAAATTCCTTATATTCTTCAGGAACTTCCTGAACGTTGATCACGCACATGGAGTGCCCAATGGTACACAAGGTCTGTGCCGGATTGTTCTTTACTAATCTGGTCTCAGAATTAAAACAATTCTCGTGACAATAACTCGACTTCATTATAATGGTTCTGGAACTCCAGTCGATCGTGGGGTTGTGCTCCGTAAGCCACGGGAGACCAAGGATTAGTTGGAACTGGGGGGCATCGATTAAATTAAACTGAAGTTTCTCTTGATGTCCCTCGCTGGTCGTCAATTGGATAATTTCCGTGTGGCTCACGATTGGCCCTGAAGATAGATTTGTCCCATCCACTGCTCGAACAGGCTCGCTCTTTGCCTTTCGGATGGCCTGTATTCCAGCTTGGGCGGCAAATTTTAGATCGCAGAAATTCCCTGTGGCTCCCGAATCAATCATAACTGATACTTCTGTTAGGGTAGTCTGTCCGAATTTCACTTCCATAGTTAGAACTAAATGCGGAGCCGCTGATTGTAGCGTATTCGCCACTTGATGTTCATGTGGAGTTATCTCTTGAATCGCACTCACCCGCTCAACTCCTCCCACAGGTGGTGCCATTAGTTTTCCTTCGGCTTGAAAGGGCCCTTAGGTTTCTTCGGACAATCTCGGACAAAGTGACTTCCGGATCCACAATACATACATTGGTTATTTGCTCTTCTTTTCTCCTTTTCTTCCTTGGTCAGAGGGCCTCTTATTGCTCCAATCTGCATTGGTTCGGCTCCTGCGTGAGTCTCTGAGGTTCTTGCGCCATCTGACCGAGCCCGGTCAAATTGCGGAGGTATCACCTTAAGGTCTTTCTTCTTTTCTCCACGCCTCTCTCCCTGACGGAAATCTATCTCTAACACCAAGTCTATAAGTGCTGAAATCTCGGTGGGGCGATTGGGAATCTGAGCCAAAGTGTCCTTTAATTCGTCTCTCAACCCCGAATAAAATACTGCAGCTCTCTTGCTCTCCGGCCAATCGGTTTCCACCACCAACTTATTGAATTGGGCCAGATATGCAATTAAGTCTCGATTTCCCTGCCGTAAATCTAGCAGTTCGTTATCCACCACTTGAGATATTCTCCGTCGGTCGAATATTCGTAAAAACTCTTGTTTGAAATCTTCAAAGTTCCTCAATAAAGGGTCATCTCGTGTGACTAAGGGCATGGACCACGAAGCTGCATCCCCACTTAGATATGAGAGTATGAAAGCCACTCTAGACTGCGCGTCTGGGAAGATAGAAGGGCGGCACATGAAGTGTAATGAGCACTGAGAGAGGAATATCTGCGCCTTCTGTGGATCCCCATTAAATCTCTTGGGCGCTGCCAATGGTATGACTGGTGAGAGGGAATGTATCACTTGTGTGGTAGATCTATTGGTAGTTTCTAATACTGGATTCATGGCTTCCCTCTCCAAACTACTAGGTTGGCGCAATCTTAACGTTAATTCAGAAGTTTCCTTTCTGGCACTAATTACTTCTTGTCTTAGGTTTCGATTTTCCTCCCTAACCGCTCCCAATTCCTTCTGTATTGCATCTAGAATGGTTCCTAAGGATTGGACATCAATTCCTTCCGCCATCTCTGTTCGGGTGCGAAGGCAACTTGGGAACTTCACTCTGTCAGAACACAAATACCTGATTAGGCTTGCTGACTCTTGCACAGGAACAGAGATGCTTGAACCCAAATCCCTCTCAGCAATGCTGGTAGGTCTTTATTCAGAACCTCCCATCATTACCTTAAGGGACGGGGGAATTGGATAAAAAAAAACACAGAGAAGAGACTCGTCCAGCGCTGCTTCCCTCAGTCTGCTACTCTTGGGTGAACTTGTTTATGGAAACCTAAAACAACAACACAACATTACAGTTTGCCCTTATATTATCTATCTAGATCTATTCTACTATTTTCTCTTTATCTTCTCTCACCCACCCATGCGCTGCTGGACCTTAGCTCCTCTTCTGACTTTTGGTTATGATTCTCTTCACCTCTAATTAGTTGTCACTATGTAAAAGAATAAACAGAAATATTAATTTCTTTTCTAGTGGGCTAAAAGCTAGTTTTATCTATGGGCTAAGAAAGTGCACTTACTTCACTAATTAGCGGGCCTGCTTCTGAATGGGTTTCTGTTATTTTTTTGTATTTCAAATCTGCTCTTCAGAGGGTCTAACTCATGCCTTTACTTGTCTTTTGCAGGCAGGTGAACCATTGCCTCTTTAGTCGTTTCTTAGTGAGTATTACACATGTACTTTGCATTTACTTCCTTGCATGACTGAGAACTTTTCTACTGTTTCCTCTTAGAAAGTCTTTGACCTGTCTTTTCTTTTTTACAGGATACTGCAACTCTAGGTATCTCCTTCAAGACAGGTAAGTAACCGTGAAACTTTTATTCTGTAACTACAAACGTTCACTTAGCTTAAGTCTTCTCTATGTCTGTGTTCCAGCGCTTTACTTTACTCCTCAGATAGCTCTTTAGACTCCTCCTCTTCGACCTCCTCACTGTGGATCCTATTGCTCCTCTTCTCCGACTCCCAACTCAAACGATAAAGTCTTTTGAATAACGGTAATATTTATCAGGGAACTCGCGCTTGACTTTGTGCGCCGAGTTTCCCGAGTTGAATACTGCCGCTGCAAGAATACAAGACAAGCGGGTGCTCCGCTTATAATTTCTAGGATTACTTCAGGTAATTCGTATCGCACGGGGAAATGAACCACTTCAGGCCAGGTTCTTCAGTGAAGTGCGCAGTTCCCCGGGCTCTCGCGCTCCAAATCGAATTTTCAGCAGTTGCGGTCAGAAAGGCTGGAACGCCTACTGCCCTCTGCTCTGGCAAAGACGGCGGCCATCTTACGTCTCCAAGACCGTACCTGATCAATCCAAGTGTCCTCAGTAGGTCTTAATCCAGACTGCACCGTAGTTGGATAGGAAAGAATGGGACCTAGGATTCAGGTCCTGACAGTTATTCTATGGCATAATGAATGTTAGCTTTATTCAGAAGTTGTTTAATGGGTGCAAACCTGCATCCAGCTTCTTAGACTATGATAGTAAAATCTGGGAAAAGTGATATGGCATTTGCCTCAAACTTCATATTGTTCTACCCCCATGCATAGTGCAGCACAGAATCTCTATCTAAAAAATGTAGGCAGTATGTGATGATGGGCCTTACCACTTTACCCGATGAAAGTCTTGCCGCAAGTGATATGTGTGTACTCTCTTCTACTGGTAGCCAGGAAATTGCTTCAGCTTCGAATTATGTCTGTAGTAGGCATTTTACATAGTCTTTCAGTCCGTTGTGGTGGAGTCAGGTACATCTAGTAGGCATGCATTGTTGCAACAAGACCGCACTTCTAAATCTTCATTCTTTGCTGTAATACCTTTTCCATTAAATAGACTTTCACTCTTTGCGGCAATATTGTTCTCGGATATCCTCTTTTCTGCTTCAGTCAACTGGCCTTCGTGTTTCTTGAGCTTCCCTGGAATTGAGTCCATCCTTGTATTTAAGGTACCCATCTTGTCAAGAAACGACTCAAAGCTTTCTTTCATGGCTTTCAAAAGAGATTTCATATGCTAGCCTCCATTATCTTGATGCTGCGATGAGTCGTGCCTGTTTGCAGAGTCATGATCAGTCACATTCAGTCTTGTACCACGCCTGGATTCACATGTTTGTTTAGAGTGCTTCCAATCCAGTTTTCCCATTGCTCATAAATCAAACAAACGGTGTTTGGATGTCCAGGAAATTCTCTTTTCTAGATAGGTGATGGTTAAGCTCCTCCCTACATGTCTTGCAGACAAGTTCACTTGTAGTGTGTGCATCCATCACATGTCTATCAGCTGAGGTCCCGTCAAATCTCTGTGAGACCAATATGTGTATTGTCCAGATGTTTATATTTTGTGCGGGGCATGAGCAGACCTGGGTCTCCAGGATATCATCACTATGCAACCAATTGCTACAGCTGGTGATTAGTGTTACATTTCTAGTCCGCCAAGCAAGGGCCAAGACGCACTAGTTAATAGCAGTGTGCTGGCAGAAACCAGTGCTCCCCCTGTCAGCACACAAGTCCAACAGTGTGGTTTTTCAAATATTTTTGGCATGATTAAAACGAATATACCTCAATATCCCGCATTCTTTTACACCGCATGGAATCACAACGTGATTCCGCATACCTTTACTCCGCAAGTCGGAACAACGACTTGCGGAGGGGGGTGCTGGAAGTTGGAATAGTATAATTTACTATTCCAACTCCAGTTAGTGCGGACAATAGGGAAGGTGTTGGATTTTAAATCCAACACCTCGCCCCGCAAGTCGTTGTTCTGACTTGCGGAGTAAAGGTATGCGGAATCACAACGCAGTTGTTATAACGACCGCGTTGTGATTTTCATGCAGTGTAAAAGATTTGTTGTAAACGTACATCACCGATTAAAAAGTATGTTCAAACAGTGAACTCGCTAGCTATCAGCTCTTCAATAAAGATACCACCTCTCCCCCTTGTTATTGCCTTTATCAATGATTAACTTATAGGAGGGCACGAGCAGACCTACATTCACAGGGCATCACCATCTGGACACGTATCTTAAATGTAATTCCATACCTGACCCTTCAGCTGGAGGCCCGCCAATTCAGTTACATGAGTCTAATCAGTAAGCAAATAGGGGTTTTGTTACCTAGGCTTATAAAAGGCCAAATCTAATATGGACAAGAGTATGCTGATCGCAGGAGAAGAGGGGCCTATTCAGCGTGCCCCTGTCTAATCCAGTAACATCTTGGAGTTTGATACAAATGCTATCTCCCCAGGAGCCAAGCCCCAGCCTCTCCCCAGCCATTCTCCTGTAGCCAGCGAGTACAGCTCTTGTTGTTCCTACTTTGCAGCATGTCTATGTGCATCCCCTGCTCACCTGGGTCTCCAGCATAACCTTCTATTTCTTTACCATGCAGTCCGCCTTCTCTGCCTCACAGGGTCAACCAAAGTCAGTTCCTCGATCTGGGCTGTCTGAAGAGTGATGGATGCAGTAACTCTCTTGCAGTGGGACCCACACTGGGTACTGACACTCCATGGACCGCTAGCTCAGCCCACAGCGGTACAAAGCAGGCTAATTTGGCCTGAAACCAATCAGCTTCAAACTGCACTGGCATACATTTTGTCATATGTGTCATTCAACATGTTTTGGTCTGCAGCCACTTTAGAAGGGGCATTGGTCGCAGGAAGATGTACCCTGTGGATGAAGCTATGTTACCTGGATGCAGGTTAGAGGAGTATTATCCCATGTGTACAGCTTCTGGGTACCCTAACATTTTGGCCTACAGCTGGATGAAATGGTACACTAGTCAACTGATGAGACAAAGACAGTTCAGCCTTTTACATTTTCCCAGGTAAAAAATGTTTTTTACAAAACATACTTTTTAAGAGCATAAGTGCTGCTTTTATGGCAAGGCAGGAGATCAGGGAGCTGCGTTTCAAAGCAAATCCTCACTTCAACCTACCCAACCTCAAGACCAAAAGTCAAAGGTCTAACTATATGGTTGTAGGGCAAGAATAAGGGGCCGATTATGAGTTTGGCGGTGCTGGAGTGGGCCGCCATGTCACCGCCCGCTCCCACAGTGCCAAACAGGACCACCATTTGCCGGCCAGATTATGAGTTATTTCGTGGTCTGGCCGGTGGGGGCATGGAGGTCCTGTAGTGGTGCAGTACTAAGGCTCACATGTGAGCATTAGAACTGTACCACCGTAGGCCCCCAGTGCACTTTCCTGCACAGCATGGACTGTGCAGCCCATGCCATGCAGGAACAGGGGTGTATGCACACAGCAGGGCACAACATGGGCCACCCCTGCATGCACCCCATGCACAGAGGCAAGAAGGGGGCCCTGTAGGATTCCCTTTATTTCCTCACTGCCCGAGGTTTCATGATATGAGGTCCCTCATGAGACTGCTGGCAGTGAGGAAACTCCTAATATGCTTGGCAGTGCTGCAGCGGCTCCACCAACCATATTGAGCCCCCAAGACTGCAATGCCACTGGCAGGGATCACAGCACTGCCACTGTGGGTTTTGTAGTCCCATGGACTGCCAAACGAGTAATTAGGACATACATATTTTCCTCCTTCAATGGTCAATGAAGATCCAAGAAAAAGAAAGGAAGGATACTTTTTAGAGCTGAAAAATCAACCAGGATTTTTTCTTTCAACTCCTATGCCAAAGGAAAGTTGCAAGAGGGAAGCAGTGTTTCCAAAAATAGCAGTAGCCCTAGTATCCTTTGATCATAGGGGGCAAGGACCTTATTCCATTTTATTCCTAGTCCTAAAGAAAATAGGCAACCTCGGCCCTGTTTTGCATCTGAAGTTTTTGACAAGTTTGTCATCTGTAAGCCTTTCAGACTGATTTGCCTGCAGTCGGTAATATACAGTTTGGCAATTCCTGGTGGGACCTCTTTGTCTCTCCTCTGAATGGAAGCCAGGCTGTAAGAGATTGAGAAGGTTGTTAGACATAAGATATAACGTGAATCAGTTAAAACTAGGTGCCCCAGTATCTTAGAGGAGAAAGGAAGGAGCAAAACTGAATGATAGATCAATGGAGATGGAGGGTCTGGAGTGGATATTTTAGTAAATGTAAAACTAAAGTTTTTACACCGCAGGCCACAGCAGCAGGCAGTCCTCTGAGAGTCCTTCTGCAGGTCCTGAACGTGAACTGTAGAGTGGGTCTGAAGGTCATATTTTTATACCTGGCGCCTTTTTAATGTGGTGGAAGTTTCTAAAGGTTTCTCAGTGAAGTGCCTGGAAATCCTGACTACCCTGCCTTGACTCCATGCTGGCTGCAGGAACAATACATTGGTGTCAAGTCCTTTGTATAAAGGCAGAGCACAGCCTAGTCAGTTGTAAGTGGGGCTGTATCTTTCTGCCTCAGATGGCCCATTCAAGGACACCTAATCATTCTATTGTCTGACTGTCTGGGAGGAATTCATAAAGTCTAACTGCCAGTTACACCCAGTCAGATGATCTAAGGCAGGCTTCAGGCACCAAAAGGCTGAAGGTTGGAAATTGCCAACTTTCTAAAAATGTCATTTACAAAATTGCAAAAACTCGACTTTACAATTAAAGAGGTGTTTTTACTACAATTTTATAGATACCAAACACGAAATGCTTGTCTGTTGCCACTTAAAAATACGCATTTATTAAATGTAATAAGGCAACCCAATGTTACCCTATGGGACAGATAGACCTTACAAAAGTGAAAAACGAATTTAGGAGTGTTTCACTACCACGACATGTGAAACTTACCATTCTACAAGGGACGTATAACTAAATTAAATATGTCAATCCGATGTAAAACTGTTGTACCATGTTTAGGGAAGTGAGCACAAGCACTTTAGCACTGGTTAGTAGTGGTAAAGTGCACAAAAACAAATTTGAGCAAAAATGGAGGGACACAGGCAAACAGTTTGGAGGAAGACCACCCTAAGGCAGACAGGTCTAACAGTTCCATTCTCTAGTTTAGGAGAAATTTGTTTTACAAAAAGGTGTCAGGTTGGCTCTTGGCCACTATTTCAGGGACACTGCATGCAAAGTACTTGATGATTTGATTTCAGTTGTGTCATCTGTGACATCAAGTGCGAGGTACAGGACATTGGGTTGAGCCACTATTACCCAAAAGTTATGAATTTCAGTATTTTTACAACTAACTATTATAACGAAGACATCGCTTTACCTCTAAGTTTGTCAGTTACTTAAAAAAAAAAAAACCCCAACTGCTTATATATTAAGAGCAACACTTACCATAACACTCTATTGCCAAACAAAATATATTAAAAACATAAAATGGACAACTTAATTAGGGTAGCAAAATCACTTATTCGCAAACTTTCATGATGACCGTCAATCCAGTTAAGTACGGCTCACAGCAAAATTTTAAAGTAATTTTCTTCACCTACAATGTATATATTTGCAGTATCTTGCATTCCTATCAGTGATACATAGGTTGATGTTTACTGCTACAGTTATGTGGCTTATGGGAACAAGCAATAGTCTGTTCCTTTTCAATGAGATGCTCACATGCATTTGTCAAACTATCAAATTTATCAACTATGCCAAATTTGGATTTGGAAATATATCTTACCCATAATCACACACCACACTGCAGCCATCTTGAAAGTGTAAAGCAGCAGATTGTGAATGCAGACTTTCCCCTCTACTGACGTTGCCAAAGCCAGTGCATTTTAAAAGCATCCAGCATTGGCCAAACTGATTTAGGTGGCCGGCATGGAGCAGGAAAGGTGCGGTGTGAGAAGGGTGGCAAGAGAGGGGTGTTGAGAGAAGCGCAGGGAGGAAGGGAAATCAATTGAGAGGTAAGAGAGAGCCAGAGGATTGGGGGGACCAGATACCTTCATGTCACCAGAACAGCAATTTTCCAGTCCTTGGACTTATTTAGCCAATGTGTCCATTCTGGATTGCAGTTGATTAGTTTCAGTTCATTGAGCCACCTGTACCAACACAACTAAAATTAATTATGACTGGTCAAATGAATGGACACTCGGGACACTCGGGACACTGGAGCAGGACGATAGGTCGCAGGAGCACGCTGATCGGGAATACCGGTCTTCTCTCACTCCCTGCCAAGTGACCCATGAGGCTTTAACAGCAAGTAGCAAGTTAAAGTAGAGGGAATCCCCCTCTTACACGTACGGCACCTTAGCGAGTGCAACACTTTTTCACCATACACTATCACTTAATATAGTTAATCATCACTTACACATACTCATTGGTCCTGAGGAAAGCCAGTTTTAATCAAAAGGCCTGGCTGAAACATGTAGACCACATGGACGTAGGAGCTCTTAATACACTCCATATCGTCCACAGCCTTTTTATCTTGCTAACAGGGGCCCAGGTATTAAATTTACCTTTACCCTCGGGAACTGGGACCACCTGTATAGCTTTTAACCTTTCACCCTCATTCTCACCAGCACTGCACACTCAGCAAGAATACCAGCTCCTCAGTAATCTGGAGTCGCAGCACACCCGGGACACATTCGGTGTCACTGTGGTGGGCCCGATGATGAAGCATGACACCAACTAGGTTGGTGTGTGAGGGCTTCATGTCCAAACCTAAGGGTTTGCCCGCAGATATACCTTCTGAGTTCCACTAAATACAACGTAGCTAGTCCTATATTGATATTCCTGGTCAAATGAATGCACATGACTAAAACTGGTGTCTGGTGACATGGAGTCATCTGGTTCCCCCATGGAGAAGAAAACAGAGAGGCAGACCAGGAGCATAACATCGATTCACAGATACTTTAAAGGACTGGTGGAGAGTAGCTGAGACATGGGTTGGGGAGTTTGGGGAAGTGAGAGAAAGAGCACAAGTACACTCTGGGAACATGCGAAGCCAGAGAAAGGAGCAGGACCCACACTCCCTCTACCCAAAGAAATGTTCCATGACATCATTGGCAGAAGGATATGAGTAAGCCAACCAAAAGCGAGGTAAATAAGAAATGCTCTAGGAACTGTACAAACTAAAGAACACATAAATAAACCAATCCAATAAAGAACAGGGATCTGTGAAGGACAAGGAAGCCATTCAATCATGAGCAAGAAGCTAAGTGTTACACCTAACAGCCTTAGGGTGATCTTACCCCCAACTCTTTGCCTACCTCCTCCACTTTTCCTGACCTCCTTTTCACTGGATTGAGGACTCTGTGCCCTTTACCACTCCTAACCACTACTAAATTGCATGTGCTCCCTCCCCTAAACATGGTAATATTGGCTTAGCCCCAATTGGCATATTTAATTTACTTATAGGTCCCTATTAAAGTGTTCTACATGTGCCCAGGACCAGTACATTCTATGCTACTAGTGGGCCTGCAGCACACAATGTTACACCCACTTAAGCAGCCCTCTAAGCATGACTGAGACCTGCCATTGCAGAGCCTGTATGTGCAGTTTTACACCACTATTTTGATCTGGCAACATAACCCACTTGCAAGGCCACAATATTTCCTTTATATACACATAAGTCACTTCTAAGGTAGACCCCAGACAACCCAGAGGGTAGAGTGCAATGTATTTAAATGGCAAGACATGTATGTCTAAAGTTTACATCTCTTGGTAGTGAAAAACTCTCACATTTGTTTTTCAATACTGCAAGGCCTATCTCGCACATAGGAAAACATTGGGATTACCTTATTACATATTTAGTGTAATTCTCATTTGTGAAGAGATAGACTTTTTATGTCTGGTGTCTCTGGACTCCTAATTAGGCCTGGGCGAGGTACTCAAAGTTTCAGTTACCAAAAAGTCAGCTAAATTCCACTGATTTCCGTGAGCGGGGGGAGTGGATGTGCTATAATAAACAGATTGTTTAATGCTAGGTGAAGGAACATTAAAGAACCTCGCATTAATGAAACTCACAACTAGATGGCACAGGAGACATACATATGCAATATAAAGTATAAATACAAATGACGTTTTAGATTGTTACAGATACAATTAATATTCATATTCAAATACGGAAAATAAACCGAATGGCACACATACCGATTGCCTCCAAAAAGTGGCAAAATCAGGGACACGCCAGGATTATACTTGGGCTAGGGTTGAGTGCAGTATTGGAAAGAATAAAGTAAAGGAGCTCATCTCATCTGTGAAATGCACCTAATCAGCTTTTTTCCTGGTGTTGGCCCTAGACGACGCATTGTTCCTCCCTAAACAAAGGTGCAACATAGGCAACAATATTTCATTCTGCTAATGTGGATGTGGAACACTCGCCCTAACCTTTGCGTTTTCCATCACCGATATTTGAGATAGGGACCCTCTACAACAGACAAGTGACCAAATCCTCCGAACACGACAGGTAAAGTGAGTGACCCCCTTCTAGTCGAGCAGCAGGCACCGGAGAGGGAGAGGCAAGACCTACCCTGCTGAAGTATGGGCTGTGCTGCTTCCCCACCTCTGCTTTCTCCGAATAGTAGCAGGGGAGCAAAGACAGCTGGGGCAAAACAGCATCAAATTAAAAATAGTATACTCACTGCCTTGTGCAGGGTCTGAGGCCAGCAGGACACAGAGCAGCGCGACCCCCAGGCCTGCATTGTCCTTGAAGTGCACGGAGCCCCGGCCTAGCTGTCTTCCTACTCTGCACACTGCAGTCTGCTCTTCCCCTGCTGCTGCCCCCAGAGCCAGCACATCCTAGCCCTGTTCCTGCATGGAGGAGGTGGAGTCGAACTCCGGCCTTGACCGTAAGTTTGCATACACATGAAAAAAATTACCGGGTGGGAGGCAAGCGTTTCAGTTTCACTTTTCCTGTCATAACTCGATAAACATATGCTAAAAAAAAGAGAACAAAGATTTGGCTTCCCAGACATGAGCAGCACATGCCAGTTCTGCTACTAGATACTACTGCACCCATTTGCTGCTGCTGTTGTCTTGAGCCCCGTCCACAGAGGGCAGCGCCTTGGGTAAACTCCCGGTGTTAGGCAGAGTTTTTGCTTATCTCCGTGCTCCAAGCGGAGCGTGGAGTTGCAAAACCCCTGTGAATTCCACCGGTGGAGTTGGGTTTACCCCCAGGCTTACTCTTAATTTAAAATCCTGACTTAGGGTGAAGTTGGATTTCAAATTAAAGTTCAGTAAATGACACTTTTTTTTGTTCTTTGAATTAACTGAATGTAGTATCTAGATGTAGTTCCCCTACCCAGGTGAATAGATGAACAATTCAAACAGACGATTACTATGTACATTAGCGATCTCAAAATTAAAAGGTCTATATGAGATGCATAGCTCAGGTGATAGCTCGATAATTAACTTTTCCCATTCTGGAAAATTGATTGATTGATTGTCGAAAAGATTTAATCTTGAGACCAATTTGAACGCCTAGATAAATTGACATTACTGCCCTGTCAATCATCAAATGAGGTATATCAGAAATATATTCTAGACCTTATATGCATATAGAGCATAAATACTTTACACATTGCTCCTGAGTTAAGCCTGACTGACTTGTGCCAAGCTACCGGAGGGTTAAGCACAGGCTTATTTAGTGACTGTTATGGTTCACTCTGACAGGCATTGTGTTTTTTTATTTGAGTTGTGCTTTACCCACTGTCAACTAATAATCCATTTTCTTAAAAAAATTGAAGATGCATATTCTGATTAATTTTGGAAGAAATTAATGTTTGATCATCTACGTGAGGAGTTTTATTGGGTTGAAGTTGGCTTTTATTTTTATGAAACTAATCCAGATCCCAGGAATATATTAAAAATAATCTTTTGAGGCAGAAAAGTAAGGCATTATTTTACAGTTCAGCACCTCATCAGCGACTTTTAATGATGTAACCTGGGCCTAGGTAAAAATGGGGCATCACTACAATCTAAAGTCAGGTATGCAGGAAGGAGAGAGATTGTGGCTGCATTACTTTAACTGATCACTGAATGAGAGTGAAAATACTCCTCATTATTGAATACTGCCAACCGCACTCATGAGGAGGAACAGATAATTCTCAAGCATGTTAACTCTACTGAATAGCTTGATGTGACCGTGTGCAATGATTCTTCACTACTTGTTTTGCGCTCCATATTTTACAATATGCAGGCTATTTTTAACTTACCCAGGTATTCTTCCAGGCATTTTAAATTTTACCAATAGTTCCTCCATGATCTGAGGAGTCTTTTTTCTGGCATTGCCAAGACGGTGGTAAAAATGTGATCAAGAATCAAATGACCTATTTAAGACATTATTTTAAAAAGGATCCACAAGTATTAAATATTATATGTATCATACTACATTATTTAATTCTTTGAACGTATCTATGGCAGATTTGTTTTCATACGGTCAAAAAGTAGTGTCTGATTGTCTGATTTCAAGTTTAAGAAGATGAAAATTGCTTATCCAAACACTAAATGTGATTTTCTTTTTTAAATACATTTAAGGCATATTTTGTGTACATATTGTCGAAAGGTGTTATCTGTTTTTGGGTTTGAGAGGATAAAAAATGAATTAACCAAATATTAAATGATGTTTAATTAAAAAAATATATTAACATCAGATTTTATTTACATATTGCTAAAAAGATGTGTCTGGTTCCCGGTTTTACAAGATGAAGACTGACAGCCAAACAGCTGTTTGTCTGGCAGTGCTTGAAATTGAAAAGTGTCAGCCTGCTGGTGAAGTATTTTGAAGTGTGATTTACACATCTTTCTGATGTATTTCATTTAATTCATGTGGATTTTCCGGGCTTGTAAACATTTACAGATTGGATTACAGACAAAATATTTTCACTGAAGGAAATATCTCCATGCGAACACCTCCAGCGTTTAAATAAGACAATACCTAACAACTCTGCCCAAGCAAGTTAGTCCCTGGCAGGGGAGATTCACACAGAAAACAATGAATATAGGCCTGAAATAAGTGCTATATTAAAGCTGACCAGACCGGACCGACAGAAAACTCCAATGCAACATATATAACAAAGACACAAATGAACAGAAATTCACAAAAAAAGTCTCAGCCAAGACAAAAAATGCTTGTAACTTGTATAAAGAAATGCAACAAGCACACAATATGTAGAGACACTGTTACACATCAGTAATTAATTCAATTGCATTTTCAGTGCATATAAGGTCAACAACGTTTCGATCCCATAGAAACAATATTGGGTTCGTCATCAGGACGTAAAAATTACATGCCTGAGGGATTTTTTTTTAACAATAGATTTTATTGATTTTCAACATACCACAAGGGCGAAGCCCAGTGAGCAAAGTACAATCGGAATGCAGAATGGAGAGTCCCAGGGTACTGTATAACTCCCACCCCAACAGTCTGCAGAACATCAGACCACACGAAACACCCATCCCCTCACCCCCGTGAGCGCAAATACATATTTGTTTTAGCTTTTTATGCACAAACCAAAGGATGTACCGTTTACATCTTTTTAGCACTAATACTTTAAACATGTAAATCATTCACCACAAGTCATTCAATAGGGTCCCTGGTGAGTGTCGGTGACATTAAGGACAGATCTATACCCCTATATTTGGCCCACCGAGACCAGATCTTCCCATGCTTCTGGGGACACCCCCTCACCTGGAACACAGCAATCTCTGCTGACATGCACCTATCCAGGACCTTTTTCCAATTGATTATACGTGGCGGGGACATATCCTTTCTAGTGCCGTGCTTTGTCCAGCTTAGCGAATGTGAGCCCCAAAAATAAAAGGTGTATTTTATACCTGTTCCCCCTGAAGTCTTCTGTACTGTGTAGGAGTGCCAATCTATGGTCTGTCGGGACCTCCCACGCTAGAATCCGCCCATGTAAGACAACACACTAGACCATAAGAGCTGTAATGCCCCACAGCTCCACACCGTGTGTAGGAACGACCCCTCGTCTGTGCCCCATCGGAAACAGATAGGGGACTGAATTGCCCCCATTTTCCAAAGGCAGAGACGCATGTAATATACCCTGTGGAGGTATTTAAATTGGATAAGTCTGTATTCTAGCGCGATGAGACCTATGGGTGGTATATGCTCCTAACAAATAACAATAACAATATGTGGTAGAAACGGCGGCGTACTGAGGGCTAGCCAATGCCTCGGGCCAATCGTCGTCTCTCAGAGATGGCAAGCCAGCCTCCCAAGCCAAAGGGGGAATGGTGAATAGTTGTCTAAGCGTGTGTAGTGAGGGTTTGGTAAATTTGTTGGATTCTGTGGGCCCCCAAATCTCCCATCAGTAAGCAACCTTGAAGCAGGTGGAACATCTGGTAGCGACTCTAGCCACCGAATCAGGGGGGTCAGTGAGTGTCAGAGCTGCAGATAGTAGTGGAACTGTGATTTATGTACAAAATCGTCCTGTAGTCTTTGAAAGAATTTGAGAATGGTCCCCTGCATTATGTCTCCGAGTGTGGATATACCGATATCATCCCATCTAGGAAACCCCACCAGCGACGAGATCGGCCGAAGATACATTCCCTGCCAAAGGGGAGTGGTGCGTGTCAATGTACCCCACCAATCCGTGGACCTAACCACCTGTCTCCATGTCTGAATACCTACCCTGCAAGCGCTACTGTGTAGGAGACAGAAAAACGAAGTACCCGCTATTGCCGACCGCTCCACAGCGTAGGCCGGGTCCATCTGAAAGCCATACAACCACTCATTGATCACCAGGAGATGTGAAGCCCAATAGTATGCACGGACATCTGCCGCTGCAATACCACCACAGTACGTGGACTGAGTGCACGTCGTGAGTGCCACATGAATCGCATCCCATTGCCAGAGGAACCTATTTAGGAGTGCTTTAAGTTGGCAAAACCACGACGGAGGGGTAGAGAATGGGTAGTTCTGGAGCCTGTATAACAGGCACTGCAAATTCACCATCTTAAAAATTGTGCTCCTGCCATATAACGATAGAGGCAGTTGGTGCCAGATCGTCTTTTCATCCCGGACGGTTGGGAGCAGTGGTGCTATGTTGTGCATCCAGGCATCGCCAGGAGACCGTGTTATGTAGACCCCTAGGTACTTAAGGCCTTCGCCCCCAATAATCAATGGCGATGCCCAGGCCTGACTTCGCTGTTCACCATAGATAGGGAACAGTGTAGATTTGGATGGATTGGCGCAGAGGCCAGAGGTCTCCCTGAAGACTCGAAGAATTGTGGACATGAGGCCCGGAGGCCCAGGGGTCAGACATGAAGAACAGGACGTAGTTGGTGTAAATTGCGACTCTGTCAGAGTACTGCGTTTTCCAGTCTAGCCGCCTAAGGAGCGAGTCCAGGTGCACCCACACAGCTAAGGGCTCGATCCCTAAGGCAAATAAGAGAGGGGCCTCGTGCCCAATGTGAATCGGAAAGGGGGCCAAGCAGCAACCAGCTGCGCGAACCAAGGTGGTGAGATACGTATACAGTAGTTTCACATATGCCAGGAACCTGGGTCCCAGGTTAACAGCTTTTAGGAGTTTAAAAAGGTAGGTCCAACTCCGAGAGTCAAACACCTTGTCGATGTCTGCCAGCAGCGTCGACACGGAGGGGCCCAAGCGAGGGGCCTCCGCTACGGCGTTGTGAACCCACCTGATATTGTGCCTGTGGAGCGCTGTGACATAAAGCCTGACTGATCCCGATTCACCAGGTCCTGAATGCAGGTGAGGAGGCGGTTGGCTAGGACCTTACCCAGCAGTTTGGGCTCAAAATTCAGCAAAAAGATGGGGCGATACGCGCCAGAATCTTCCGGAGGGTGACTGGTTTTAAGAAAAAGCACAATTTTGGTGTGCCGCCAGTCCGGAGGCAGAATCCACTGCTTCAAGGCTTCGTGTAATGCCACAAGCAGGTGAGGCCGCAGGGTCGCCATATGCGGGTGCAAAAACTCACAGGGAAACCCGTTTGGTGCATATATATATATAAATATATATATATATATATATATATATATATATATATATATATATATATATTACCTACTGGCGGTCGCCAGTAGGTATATATAGTTAGGATTTTTTCTCTATGGGTTTTTTGAAAATTCTATGTCTAATAACTTTGGCGTTTGTGGACGGAATTGGCTGAAATTTTCAGGAAAATGGCACATTTTGTTTCTGAGCAGCCCCTGAAAATTTTGGGGGGGTTCGTCAAGGGGGGGCCGAGAAAAAAGGGGGGTCCCAAAACGCGTTTTTCCCATGTTAATTTCCATAGGGCGGTTGGCCTCACTTTTAGCCCGAACGGCTGAATGGATTTGCACGAAACTTGGCAAAATTGTAGGGACTGGTAGCCCGATGTGCCTTTTGTAGGTCTCAATATATGTGCTCAAGTGGATTTTGAGAAATTAACGTTTAAAAAAAGATATATATCTGTAACAGCGGACCGGGCAGCGCTCTGGTTCGCGGACTTTTCGCGCAACGGAGCTTTGTGAAGCGAAGCTGATTGGTTCTCCGGCGTCTGTCAACATTCCAAACAGTCCGTAGCGGCCGCCATCTTGTCTCTCGGTAGGATCGAGAGACAAGAGGAGGTCAAAACAAAGGGGGAAATAACTATAAGGGGGCATAGTAGATCCTCGCTGACCCCCTAGGTTTGATGTGGAGGTTTTAAAAGGGCCCCGCGGGGCAAAAAAAAATAATAATAATAATAATCGAACGGCTGAATGGATTTGCACGAAACTTGGCAAAATATTAGGGACTGGTAGCCCGATGTGCCTTTGCTAGGTCTCAATATATGTGCTCCAGTGGATTTTGAGAAATTAACGTTCAAAAAAAGATATATATCTGTAACAGCGCTCCGCTTCGCGTAACGGAGGTTTGCGAAGCTGATTGGTCATTCTGTCACTGGGCTATAGTTGGGCTACATCTGGCTGATATTTGGGCTACATTTGTTTTTTTGTGTGTCTGGCGGCCATCTTTGGGCTACATTGGGCTACATTGGGCTTCATTGGGCTACATTCGGCTAATTAGCAAATAGCTCATCGCAAACTAGGAATGGTAAAGAATCGCTATTTATTCCTTAAAGTTCGCTATTTAGGAAATGCAAAAAACTTTGATGATACATATGGCGGTTCATCTCTAACAAGATAAGAAGCATAGGGATACATTTATGATGACTGGCGCATCACCAGGGATGTGTTAGTCATTCTGTGCCGCTGTTCCGTCACCTATGGTGTGCTGCATTTACAATGCGGCGCATCATGGGGCAAAAACAGCACAGATGCGTGATGTATCTGTGCCGTAAAGGTGGCGCATTGCTGGAGTTGTATCGCAAGTGTGATGAAGCTCCAGCAAGGGTCGGGGGTGCCCCTGTCGCAGGGTTTCTGTTCTCACACAGAACTGTGGACAGAGGATTGGAACCTCGGCGAATGCATTGCTGGAGTTGTATCGCAAGTGTGATGAAGCTCCAGCAAGGGTCGGGGGTGCCCCTGTCGCAGGGTTTCTGTTCTCACACAGAACTGTGGACAGAGGATTGGAACCTCGGCGAATTAGGGTGTCCCAAAACTCACGTTAGTAATCAAAAACTCCTTAGCAAGCTAGGTACAGTGTCACATTGGATATAACAAACTCTCAATGTTTAGACAATCCAGAATATGAACTTATAGTACCTCAGGATACGTGGAACTCATGAACAGTCGGTCGTTATAGATTTCTTAGAAACCAGAACATGGAGTTAAGAAGAACAGATGTGTATTTGAAATGTTTATTTACTAATGCCGTCTTCTCAGGCGTAGTACCTTAGATAATAAAAGTACACATATTATCAGTAGCAAAATTACCAGCATAGTTACTAGTACATAAAAAGTGAATGGTGATAGTATGTTAACATGCTGTAAATGAATAAGAGTTAGCAACACTTATAAGCAGCCGCGGGCCGTGGAGGGAGTTACGGTGAGGCAGGGAGGCGGGGAGGGGGAGAAGCAGGGTGGAGAATACAAGTACACATATTATCAGTAGCAAAATTACCAGCATAGTTACTAGTACATAAAAAGCGAATGGTGACAGTATGTTAACATGCTGTAAATGAATAAGAGTTAGCAACACTTATAAGCAGCCGCGGGCCGTGGAGGGAGTTACGGTGGGGCAGGGAGGCGGGGAGGGGGAGGGGCAAGGTAGAGAGGGCTCCACCCTGCTTCTCCCCCTCCCCGCCTCCCTGCCCCATCGTAACTCCCTCCACGGCCTGCGGCTGCTTATATCTCACCCTCCCTAATACACATATTATATTATTTGCTAAGAAGGTCTCTTTGTGTTGGTTTAGGGCGTGCCCATACTTTAGTGTCTTAGATTTGAAGGAATCACATCAGCATACACCAGCTCTCTCTTCATGTGAACCGCATCAACTGTTGTGTATGTGTGTTCGGCAAAGCAATATAAAACCCGCCTCATGCCCAGAATTGGCAGAAGTTGCACTTATGTTATGAGTATGAAGTCGTGGAGATCAGACCTCATAACAATTCTGTATCGTGTTGTTCTTGAAACTTTAGCACTCGCTGTACAGATATAGTTTAACAAGTAAAGCAGATAGTAGACCAATAACATATTATTCTCATGTAAACCACGATGAACTACTAGGTGGAAAGCTAAAGCAACAACTAAGTGTCGTGTGCAGAAGTTGCAAAAAAGGAAAAATGGCGTTTAAACCGGTAATGAGCCCATACTAACTTAACACGGTGTAAAGATATCCAGGACCTAGATGACACCTCCTCATGATCCGGAAACGAACTGAATAAGATAATAGAAGTGCCATCTCATGAGAGCAGATTGCAAGTTTATATGTGGACGGTCCGCAAGGTAAAGCATTAAAAACTAGGAAAATTTAATGCTAAAGAAAAATAAAACAGCCAAGTACTTTATCGAGTCTTAAGCCAATAGGCAAGGTAAATAATAAAAACTTGACAAATAAGTCAATGAATTGTCAATGAAATGCTAGTACTCAGCATATCAAACATGAAAAAGGTCTATGACATAACTGTGTATGCAAAATAAGCTGCAACAGCCTCCAATAGGAAGTCACCGTCTTCATCCGAAAACAGTTCAGCCATCCAATTTAAAAGCGGAAAAGAACATACGTGCTCTCCCAGCACCGGATCCTCTATCACCATCAGAGGACAGCTCGGTGGGTTTTCAAGAAAGCTCTGTTCCAAGAAAGACTGTGCTGCCGCCAGTAAATTCCAGGGACCAAGTAGTCCATGCATCAATGCCACAGCCATAATCCTTTCGCCAGGACAAACCAACTCGTGAGTAATGATAGGAGTCATCAGCTGATTAAAGTCGACGTCAGGAGAAACCGGTCCGCAGAGACACAAATCAATGGCCCAATCGAAATCACAGGTCAGGCAGTGAAATACAGGCTGGACACAGGTGAAGTAGGAGAATCGAAAAGATAATCCATATGCCGTGCTTAATATCGCCAACGGCATTGTGCCATAATATTCTAGCATGCGATTGCGGAACAGTGTCAGCAGCTGCAGGGTGGGAGGTTGCATAGGAGGGACATCCATATTTAAAAATGTAAAAAAGCACAAGAGCGTCCGCTGGTAATGCAAGTAAAAATGCCAATCCACGAACCAGAGTGCAGAAAATAGAATGAAAGGAAGCAGGGATGACTCCAAAGATTTTCTCAAATGAAGTCACGAGACCACTGGTAACAACTTTAAAAAAGTGCGCCAGGGACTTTGTGGAGGATGCGTTAAAGATAGTCGGAAACATGTTGCTGAAATTGAAAGGCAAATCTTAATTGAAAAGGGTGTGCACCTCTGTACGGGTGTTCGCTATGTGAAGTACGAAAGTTTCACGGGCCGAACTCAAGGCCACCTCTCTCTGAGACAAAAGAGCTCTTATTCTTGCCATGCCGTTGAAACGTGTCCCAAGGTTGGTATTTGTGGCCAAATTGAAAACTCCCTATGTTCATGTGTCGGAGGAAATAGAACATTTCTGCAGCAAATAACCAGTTCACTTACTGTTACGATAAAAGGAATACTTTTAATTAACTCAGAACAATCTTCATTATTGAGCATCAGATAACTACCATTTTCCAACAACTTGAACGTGGGGATGATAGCAGGAACTGGCGTGCCTTGCAACACGCAAGCCATATTTGGTCGGTGTTTGTTGCATGAACCGTGTAACTGTATGTGCCTACACATTAGTGAATGATCTGGCGTCTCAGTGCATTCCTCTCCATTCAGATAAACTTCTTGATCATCTTTGAAACATCTGTATGTGTATGGAAGCGACCAGACCTCATGAAGAAAAGCACTACCTAAAGGTTCATAACGACCTATTGGTATATATTTCATACAATTTGAAAACTTATATAAAGCAAAAGGCAGCGTTATTAAACCGTGGATAAGGCATGTTGCCAAAAAACCCGCAATCCTCTGCTGATGATGTCACTGAGCATGTCATGAATGATGTAATATGTGACATCATCAGCAGTGGATTACGGGTAATAGTATCTCTAGTTTACTCCCCTATAGCTGTCTTTCTTTTAACATAAGTGTCTGTTTCCTTCCCTTATACTTACTGTTTTTGGTTCGCTTCCGGTTCGCGTACCGGGGAGCGAACTGGGAAGCGAACTAAGAGAAATAGAGGTTGGAACAGTTCCAAATATTGTACCAATTTTTTAATAACGGGGAGGTAGTTCTGAAAAGAACTTTTTTTTTTATTTTTCTGAACATTTTTTTACTGTTTTTGAATTTTTCGGAACAGTTTTATATTTTTTTGGGTTTTTCTTGGAGGGGGCAATGAAAACGATTCATTGTAAAGGGCTCAACAGGAGCAACAAAACAAAAAAAAGATGTATTTATTATTTTGGGCGTTTCGGACAAACTTGCATATGATAGTCAATAGCTCTGTTGATCAGAGTGATGCTTTTTTCTCCGTAGGAAATGAATCCATCGCAAAATGCGCAGATGTGTTTTACATCACCAAATCTCATTTGTATATTTGGCACCATCTCCCTGCCCTCTGGTCCCGTTACTTCCGGTACAACAGATCTTCTGGCCATAATAGGGAGATTATCTAGGTCGTTCCGAAACTGTGCAGCACTGTAGTTGTTAGGATGCCACCTAGTCATATGGCGATGCATTGTGTAGTTTCCGAAACTGTATTTTTTGTCGGTCCCTCTGGACAGTCTATCTTGACATATAAGGCAAGTTACGTATCTTGCATTTACTTTTTTCTGACCTTTGGGAATTTTAAAAAATTGCCAAATGAAGTTTTCTTTCCGGTGAGACGTCCTGGGCTGCTCAGGCAAAAACTGCCTCTCTTCGTGCTCGTCCTCCTGTTCCTCTTCTTCTTCTTCTTGTTGAATTATAACTTGAGCAGGTGGTCCACTCTTCCTTGGATGTGGTGGAGGTGGTGGGGAAGCACCAGCTGAAGCTACTAAAGAAGCCATTGCTCAGTGATCACAAAGGGTCTTTCTCTCACAATGATGAAAGTCAGAGTGAGGAAAGAAGGAGGGATTTTCATCATTTGGGAAAAACAAGAGTTCTCAACCAATCAAAAGTGTTCATTTTAGATTATATGACCTAGTCTTACATCATTAGGAAACCAAAAGTGAAATGAACCAATGAAAAGTGTTATTACCAAGTCACATGACTTGCTGTGTTTACGTTAAGTGCTTTGCAGGGCCTCCCGGTTTGCTTCCAGAAACCTGCGCTTTGCGACTCGCTTCGCGTACCAGTTCGCTAACGTAGTACGTCATATGACGTATCACGCGACAACGTGAAACGTCATGCGGACGGGAGGCGTCACGATGTTGTTTTGTAACGCGGCACTTGCGGTAAAGAAACGTTTACCGGCTCGCGGTCTATTTCGCAGAATCAAGGTCAGCTAACGGGAAGCTTCCCGATTTGCGAAGCGGGAACGAAGAAAAAAAAATATTTTAAAAAAAAATTATTCATAAACATATAAAATATATTTTTGGATTTAAAGAAGAATACATTTTACAGCTACAGATATTAGCTGTTAAAAAACCAATGAAATTCACAGAAAAAACCATAGGTTATGGACCATATATAGTTAGGAATTAGCATTTACAAAACCTTGAAAATTCACTGAAAAAACCATAGGTTATAGACCATATATAGTTAGGAATTAGCATTTACAAAACCTTGAAAATTCACTGAAAAAACCATAGGTTATAGACCATATATAGTTAGGAATTAGCATTTAAAAAACCTTATTTTACTCACACAAAACCATTGAAATCCCATATATAGTTAGTTGCACTAACTATATATCGCGCACCCGCAATCCACTGCTGATCATGTCACATATTACATCATTCATGACATGGTCAGTGACATCACTGATGACATCACTGATGACATCTCAAATGACATCACTGATGACATCACTGATGACATCTCATTTGACATCATTCTTGTGCTAATACGATAAACCTCTTCAGACTCTAATATAACCTTAGATACACTCAGTGTATACAGACACTCACACACTGCCACTCATCCATGGAGTTACTCACACACCCAGTCAGTCATGCAAAGAAACAATCTCACCTCCATTTCTTCAACTATACAGTTAAACACACCTTACTTATTGAAACATATACTAACACATATTTACTCTCTTATACAATCCCTGATACAAGTTCACAATGATCGATACAACCACTCACTCATTCAGTGGCTCTCATGCACAGTTATTTATATATGCCAACTCTCACATGTACTGTGTTTTACATATGTACTTACTATGACATGTAGCATTGAGATATCCATTCACTCATCAATACACTCATGCACACAGTCAACTGCCCATGTAGCTGTTTCCACATGCACTCTTGAACTCATACACCTAGTGAATAAACTGCTCACATATCTATGCATAGAGTCACACACCTTCCAGCCACCCCCACACAAACTCAATCTCCCATAGAAATACTTGGGCAACCAATTAATAACACATATAGCCTCTCGTATAGCTAATGATCAACACATGCAGCAGTTTACAGAACAACAGACATAATGATGCACAAATTAAGACAGTTTAGTCACTAACCCATGCATTCAGTGAGACACATTTAATCACTCACTCATACAGTCAGTCATGCACCTACTAAATCCTTCATCCAGACACTTATACATCCACTCAAGACATATTTTAACTTTACAGAAAAATACAGTCACTGGATGTTGTCATCAGTGATGTCATCAGTGATGTCATTTGAGATGTCATCAGTGATGTCATCAGTGATGTCACTGACCATGTCATGAATGATGTAATATGTGACATGATCAGCAGTGGATTGCGGGTGCGCGATATATAGTTAGTGCAACTAACTATATATGGAATTTCAATGGTTTTGTGTGAGTAAAATAAGGTTTTTTAAATGCTAATTCCTAACTATATATGGTCTATAACCTATGGTTTTTTCAGTGAATTTTCAAGGTTTTGTAAATGCTAATTCCTAACTATATATGGTCTATAACCTATGGTTTTTTCAGTGAATATATATATATATATATATATATATATATATATATATATATATATATATATATATATATATATATATATATATATATTACCTACTGGCGATAGCCAGTAGGTATATATAGTTAGGATTTTTTTCCTATGGGATTTTTGAAAATTCTATGTCGAATAACTTTAGCGTTTGAGGACAGAATTGGCTGAAATTTTCAGGAAAATGGAACATTTTGTTTCTGAGCAGCCCCTTCGTCAAGGGGGGGCCGAGAAAAAAGGGGGGTCCCAAAACTTGTTTTTCCCATGCAATTTTCCATAGGGTGGTTGGCCTCACTTTTAGCCTGAACGGCTGAATGGATTTACACCAAACTTGGCAAAATTGTAGGGACTGGTAGCCCGATGTGCCTTTGCTATGTCTCAAGATATAGGCTCCAGTGGTTTTTACGAAAATTAACTTTGAAAAATATATATTGGGCTACATTGGGCTATATATATGTTGGAGCCCAAATGTAGCCCAATGTAGCCCAATGTAGCCCAATGTAGCCCAAAGATGGCCACCAGAGACAAAAAAAAACAAATGTAGCCCAAATATCAGCCAGATGTAGCCCAACTATAGCCCAATGACAGAATGTCCCAGAGTGTTCTAAAGAACAACTAGAGTGCTAACAGTCCTACTTATTACAAAGGTATGGCACACCTGAAGCCATCTTGATTGGAATAAAGTGGTAACTCTTAAAACATTTAATTTAAAAAGGAACAAAATGAGGGGGTTCATTTTGCCATAGAAAGTATGATTAGCGAATATATGACGAAATCCCGCATACCATCAGTCCGCAAAAAAAATCCTGCATGTACTATTAGGCCGCAAATTAAAATAACGAAAACTTTTAGAACGAATATGCCTTTAGCATACACTAAACAACTAAACTACCCTAAACCCTAAAACACTACCCCCAGCATGACCCTACACTACACAAACAGTACAACACTACCCTAAACCCTAAAACACTACCCCCAGCATGACCCTACACTACGCAAACACTACAACACTACCCAAAACCCTAAAACACTACACCCCAGCATGACCCTACAATACGCAAACAGTACAACACTACCCTAAACCCTAAAACACTACCCCCAGCATGACCCTACACTACGCAAACACTACAACACTACCCAAAACCCTAAAACACTACCCCCAGCATGACCCTACACTACGCAAACACTACAACACAACCCTAAACCCTAAAACACTACCCCCAGCATGACCCTACACTACGCAAACACTACAACACTACCCAAAACCCTAAAACACTACACCCCAGCATGACCCTACACTACGCAAACACTACAACACTACCCTAAACCCTAAAACACTACCCCCAGCATGACCCTACACAACGCAAACACTACAACACTACCCTAAACCCTAAAACACTACCCCCAGCATGACCCTACACTACGCAAACACTACAACACTACCCAAAACCCTAAAACACTACACCCCAGCATGACCCTACACTACGCAAACACTACAACACTACCCTAAACCCTAAAACACTACCCCCAGCATGACCCTACACTACGCAAACACTACAACACTACCCTAAACCCTAAAACACTACCCCCAGCATAACCCTACACTACGCAAACACTACAACACTACCCTAAACCCTAAAACACTACCCCCAGCATGACCCTACACTACGCAAACACTACAACACTACCCTAAACCCTAAAACACTACCCCCAGCATGACCCTACACTACGCAAACACTACAACACTACCCAAAACCCTAAAACACTACCCCCAGCATGACCCTACACTACGCAAACACTACAACACTACCCAAAACCCTAAAACACTACACCCCAGCATGACCCTACACTACGCAAACACTACAACACTACCCAAAACCCTAAAACACTACCCCCAGCATGACCCTACACTACGCAAACACTACAACACTACCCAAAACCCTAAAACACTACCCCCAGCATGACCCTACACTACGCAAACACTACAACACTACCCTAAACCCTAAAATACTACACCCCAGCGTGACCCTACACTACGCAAACACTACAACACTACCCAAAACCCTAAAACACTACCCCCAGCATGACCCTACACTACGCAAACACTACAACACTATCCTAAACCCTAAAACACTACGCCCAGCATGACCCTACACTACGCAAACACTACAACACTACCCTAAACCCTAAAACACTAGCCCCAGCATGACCCTACACTACGCAAACACTACAACACAACCCTAAACCCTAAAACACTACCCCCAGCATGACCCTACACTACGCAAACACTACAACACTACCCTAAACCCTAAAACACTACCCCCAGCATGACCCTACACTACGCAAACACTACAACACAACCCTAAACCCTAAAACACTACCCCCAGCATGACCCTACACTAAACAACCACCACAACTCTACACTACACTAACACAACACTACACTACACAACACTACACTACACTACACAATCACTAACCCACGAAAAAATTAACACAAACCCACTTACCTCTCTCGTCATCGTGGTTTTCACAACGCAAATGCATTTACCATACATGCCTTTAAAACGTAATTCTTTGTAAAGGCATGCGCGATAAATGCACATGCGTTTTGAAAAAATGCGGGATAATGGTATGCGAGGTCAATGACCTTGCGGGATAATGGTATGCGGACTGAAAGTCTGCGGGATAAAAAATGCGGGAAAATGGCTGCAAACCATGATTAGCAGCAGACTTCCCTGGTGAGCACTAGCTTTACTACAGTGATCTAATGAGCAACTAGAGTGCTAACATTCAGAATTTATGGCAAATTTGTGACACATCTGAATGCCTTCTTGATAGAACCAAAGTAAACAAGCATTGAAAATGCAATAGATCTCGCCCTCGTTTAAGTTAAAGCCATTCTGTTTGTAATGAGGTGGCTTTTTAGCTTTGCTTTTATTAGTGTTTTTAAAACATTCATGTAAATAACATGCATATGTATGCATATATGTATATGTATGCATGCATTTATATTTATATAGATATGCAGATTATATATGTTTATATATGTATATTACCTACTAGCGATAGCCAGTGGGTATATATAGTTAGGATTTTTTCTCTATGGGATTTCTAAAAATTCTATGTCTAATAACTTTGGCGTTTGTGGACGGAATTGGCTGAAAGTTTCAGGAAAATGGCACATTTTGTTTCTGAGCAGGCCCTGAAAATTTGGGGGGGTTTCGTCAAGGGGGGGCCGAGAAAAAAGGGGGGGTCCCAAAACGCGTTTTTCCCATTCATTTTTCCATAGGGCGGTTGGACTCACTTTTAGCTCGAACGGCTGAATAGATTTACATGAAACTTGGCAAAATTGTAGATATGGTTTGCCCGACGTGCCTTTGCTATGTCTCAATATATGTGCTCCAGTGGATTTTGAAAAATTAACGTTTAAAAAAAAATATATATCTGTGACAGCGCTCCGGTTAGCGCCCCGGTTCGCGTACCTGACGCGTAATGGAACTTTGCGAAGCGAAGCTGATTGGCTCTCCGGTGTCTGTCAACATTCTAAACAGTCCAGAGCGGCCGCCATCTTGTCTCTCGGTACGATCGAGAGACAAGATGTGGTGAAAAACGAAGGGGGAAATGAAGGAAAGGGGGCAAGGTAGACCACTCCTGACCCCCTAGGATTGATGAGGGGGATATTAAAGTGCCCCGCGGGGCAAAAAAAAAATAAACCAGGGCAGCTAACCGGCAGCGTAGCTTTCAACATTGTAAACAGTCCGGAGCGGCCGCCATCTTGTCTCTCGGTAGGTTCGAGAGACAAGATGTGGTGAAAAAAGAAGGGGGAAATGAAGGAAAGGGGGCAAGGTAAACCCCTCCTGACCCCCTAGGATTGATGAGGGGGATATTAAAGTCCCCCGCGATTTTTCACGGTAGAGGCGCTTCCCGGTACGCAAACCGGGCAGCTAACCGGCAGCGTAACGGGAGTCCGCCATCTTGTGTTTTTGGAGTGTCCGGTTCGCGTACCGGGTAGCGTCCCGGTAAGCGTAACAAGGGGAAAACCAAGAGAAACAGTAAAAAAAAATTAAGGGAATAGATTTCCAGCAAACTTGGCAAAATTGTAGGGACTGTTTGTTTGATGTGCCTTTGCAAGGCCTCAAGATATGTGCACGTGTGGATTTTGTCTAATTAAGGTTAAAAAAAATATATATATCTGTAAGCGTGCTCCGGCACGCTTACGTTACGGGTTTTGTTTGCGCTGCAGAGCCGATACGTCACGGTTATGCGACGCGTCATGAGGCGTCTCACGTGGCTACGTGATACGTCACGTAATAAAGAATATATTTTACAGCTATAGATATTAGCTTTTAAAAAACCAATGAAATTCACTGAAAAAACCATAGGTTATAGACCATATATAGTTAGGAATTTGCATTTACAAAACCTTGAACATTCACTGAAAAAACCATAGGTTAGAGACCATATATAGTTAGCTGGACATTTTATTGACATAAAACCAATGAAATTCCATATATAGTTAGTTGCACTAACTATATATCGCGCACCCGCAATCCACTGCTGATGATGTCACATATTACATCATTCATGACATGGTCAGTGACATCACTGATGACATCACTAATGACATCATGACACACCAATACCAGTTACTACATACGCACTCACTGATTCCTACGTCTACACACACATTCACTCATTCACCCATACAATCACTCATACATACAGTCACTCATTATTACAACACTATCATATGCACTCATACACCTATGCAGACACTCACACACTGCCACTCATCCATGCAGTTACTCACACACCTAGTCAGTCCTGTAAAGAATCAATCACACTTCCATTTCCTCATCTATACAGTTAAACACAGAACACCATACTTCAGTGACATCACTGATGACATCACTGATGACATCTCAAATGACATCACTGATGACATCTCAAATGACATCACTGATGACATCATGACACACCAATACCAGTTACTACATACGCACTCACTGATTCCTACGTCTACACACACATTCACTCATTCACCCATACAATCACTCATACATACAGTCACTCATTATTACAACACTATCATATGCACTCATACACCTAGTCAGTCCTGTGAAGAATCAATCACACTTCGATTTCCTCATCTATACAGTTAAACACAGAACACCATACTTTTCACACATATACTAACACATACCTACTCTCTTATACAATCACTGATACAAGTACACATTGATATGCACAGAGTCACACACCTCCCAGCCAGCCACACACACACTCAGTCTTCCATACATCCACTCATTCTTCAATATGTAAAACATATTTAAACTTTACAAAAACACACAGACACTAGATGATGTCATCAGTGATGTCATTTGAGATGTCATCAGTGATGTCATCAGTGATGTCATTTGAGATGTCATCAGTGATGTCATCAGTGATGTCACTGACCATGTCATGAATGATGTAATATGTGACATCATCAGCAGTGGATTGCGGGTGCGCGATATATAGTTAGTGCAACTAACTATATATGGAATTTCATTGGTTTTATGTCAATAAAATGTCCAGCTAACTATATATGGTCTCTAACCTATGGTTTTTTCAGTGAATATATATATATATATATATATATATATATATATATATATATATATATATATATATATATATATATATGCACCACCAAGCTTACACGATCCAGTAAGCACGAGCCACACCGATCCAAGGTTTAAATTTGAAAGTTTATTCTGGGCAGAAACAGACGCGTTTCGAGCTAAACAGCTCTTGGTCATATGACCTTTATCTTGAGTTCACTTTTTTTATAACCACAACTCGCGTCACACACGACGCACAACATGAAAGAAAGACTGTGTTATTACCCAACTTCCCAAGTCATAATCGTGTTCAAATGATAAATTATACAAATGAATTGAATAAACGTAAAATGATACATTTAAGTTCATGCGTTTTTGCAAAATACAACTAATTCATTTCTAAAGATATTAATCTCTTCATATTCAAACTGCTTCTAGTTCATTACAAAGACCACTGTTTTCAATATATAGTTCGACAACCATAATTTATATATCATCAGTCTGAATTATCATGGGTATACTACCCATCAATCAAATACTCCTTTGCATTTTTGTCTTTGTAAATTAAATTGAATATTGCATAATTGAATATAGTCTTTCTCAGACCCATTAAATACTAAACATACATTTCTGGTATAGTACCCATATTAACTTAATCACCCGGTTCAAAGTTAGAAAGAGTTCCACTGGATCTTACACCCCAATCATACCTATAAAGAGAGAGCAGTTGTTTAGAAAATCATCTGGTTCCCCGTGCTCATAGTTTCTATGATTAGCTGTGAAGGAGGTGGACAGTAAAGTCCATAGTGGATCTGTAAAGAACAATCGATAATTCAATTAATGATAGATTATAGGACAATTTATGCAACATTATAGATATTTGTGGTCACGATTTTCCAGAAATGATTATTATATTTAAACTATTAGTGATAAAAAAACATTCAGTTTTCCAGCAATCTTGGGTCATTTTTTTTCAAGAGGTTGTCACATCCTTGTATAATTCCATTTATTAAAGGATAATCAGTTTGCAAGACACATAGCATAGGGGATACAAAACAAAAAAGTAAGGGGTTTTACAGTGGATATTTACAATGTGTTTTTTTTAAAACTATACATGAAATGTAAACTCCAGTTCCTGAATAGGTAATTTATAGAGCGGGCAGAATTACAGATGCACATGCACCTCCCCTCGTTATTCATTCCAAATGGAAAAACACTCCGTGCTTGGCTGTATAATGTGAAGGGTATTGTTGCACCTTTATCTTTTCTGCCCAGCCCTGGTGATCCTGTTTTAGAGTGGATGCAATGGAATGATGGTTTTAAAGCTTATTTAGAAGCTATAGGAGGTGATGTATATACTGATACATGCAAACAAGCTATTTTGAAACATTGTTTAGGTGTGGAGCGGTGACCTGTTTTAAGTCACTTGCTACCTATTGTTATGTATGAAGAGGATGATGAAGATGGTGATGTCGACATATATGAAACTGTCATTTTTTATATTCTCCATATCAAGAAAGTTAATTTGGTGGTTGCTAGACACAACTTTCTAAGTAAGAGTCAATTCCCCAATAAATCCATTGATTCCTTTTTACCAATCTGAGTATTTTGGCAGCTAAATGTAAATATGATTACTTTCATGACTAGGGGCCATATGTAGGTAATCTACATTTACCGATTCTAAAATACCGAATTTTACCGATTCGGTATTTCAGAATCGGTAAATGGTATGTAGATAAAAATTCGGTAAATATTACTGAATCTGTAATGTTCGGTATTTAAGAATCGGTATTTACCGATTTGGTAATTCCCATTCATTCAATGGGAAGCCATTCACTATTACCGATTCGGTAAATACCGAATCGGTAATAGGGGGAACATTTGAAGGGTGGCAGGGTGTCACATTGACACCCTGTTGCACCCCTGAATAGTGCATGGGTGCACATGTGGCACACATACATGCCCTAAGGCATAATTGCTTTTTGAAAGGTATTCAGTATTTACCACCAACTTGCAGCTGGTGATAAATAACGAATCCTTAAATAAAAAATGCACTCACTTGAGTGCTCCCCACATTAAGGATTCGGTAATTTACCAAATCGGTATTTAAATTACCGTTCAGTAAATTATCGAATGCTTAAACGTGCCTCCTACATCTCAAACCCTAAATACCGGTCGGTAACGGCTGAAATTCAGTAATTTCTGCCGTTACCAGCCAGTATTGGGCTACCTACATCTGGCCCTAGATATTAAGGGATCCATTAGTTCACAAAAGTGGTGATGCAAAATTGCAAGAGAAAGTATTAGCTGTAGAAGATCTAACAGAGAAAGCTATAGATATTTGTCATAGATTTGAGGAAATGAAGTTAGGAATGGAGGAATTAGCTATAAAACCAACTACTGTACAGGTAGTAAGAAGGCTGCGGGTAATAGTAAAGCACCAAGTGAAATTGGTAAAAGTAGAACTAGGTTGTTTACAGAAAGTGTAGGAAAAAAATAAGTTTGTTTTAAATGTGGCCTATCAGGACACTTAGCAAATGACAAGTAATGTCAACTGTAGGACAAAACTCCAGGTATTGTGAAAGTAAGGAAAACAATGCCCAAATGTGTAGGTTTTAGAAGCGAGGACAGGTACAAAGTTGCCAAAGTCAAATCAATCAAGAATCTAATGACATACCTAAGGAATTTGTCCTTAGTATTTATGGGGTCAATGAAACAAGTAGTGATGCTCCATTTTGTGTTATTAACATTGATGGTAACGATGTAAAAGTTATTGCTCATTTGAGATTTCAGCATCAGATCAGTGGTTGAAGCAATTTACAGATACATGATTTATACCTTCTGACATTAAGCTGGTTGGATATGGTAATAAATTCAATGATGTTTTACGGTACTTTACTCCCAACATTAGTTTCAAAGGCAAGACTATAGTGGCAAAAGTTTATGTCGCAAAAGAGGGGTCTTCTTTGTTGGGGTGGCCGTAGCAGAGGGATTTGTTAATTATTCTTAATCCTAATCATCCTGAACAGGTTTTAGGATATAATGGCCTACTATCTCAGGTTACTGAATATAAAGCTGTAGATTGGGAGAGTTTATTTCCTAAAGGGTTTTCAACCACCATGGAATTATTAGAGGATTTCGTACATAAGATTGTATTAAAACAAGATGCTCTACCTAAAGTACACAAAGTTAACAACATTCCCTTATCCATGAGAGAGGCTTTAAGAGAAGAACTGGATAGACTGTGCAGTCAGGACATATTTGTAGAGATCGCATCTTCAGAATGGTTGTCACCTTTTGTAGTGGTACACAGACCCAATGGAAAAATTAGACTGTGTGTTGATCTGAGAGATCTGAATGAATGTGCATGGGTGGATCGGCACCTTTTACCAAATATTGGGAAAATTATTTTGGCATTGAGGGGAGGTAGTGTTTTCAATATTGGATTTATCCAATGCTTAGCACCAAATTGCTCTGCATGAGGACAGCAAACCTTACACTTAATTTATCACTAAAAAGAGACATTTAGATACATAAACATGCCTTAATTTCAGCCTCAGCAGTGTTCCAGAGAGTCATACATAAGTTATGCACGAATGTAAAGAGCGCTCTGTAATTTCAAGATGACATATTTGTTTTGATAACTCTAAGCAAGATCATGCAGAAACTCTATGTATGGTCCCGAGTATATTACAAAGTCATGGCATGGCCTTAACCAAAGAAACATTTTAATTTGAAGTTGAATCTGTGGACTATTTGGGTCAAAACATTGGCAAACATGGTATTTTACTAAAACTGAGCTTGATCAATGCAATAGAGGACGCTCAAGACCCTCAAATAAGTAACAGATTATATCACTTTTTGGCCTAGTGGAATATTATGTCAAGTTAATTCCATTGTTTGCAGATAAAACAAACAACATGAGAGGTCTAACGAAAAAATAATTTTTATTTTGAATGAAGAATGTTCGTCTGAATTTGTCACATTAAAGAAAGAAATTTCCTTAGCTACTCCATTGGCTACCTTTAACGCTCAGTACAACTCAATTATTGTTACAGATGCCAGTAATATTGGTCTTGGCACTGTTCTAATGCAAAACCATGCGGGCAAGTTAGTAATAATTGCATTTGCATCAAGACAATCAAGAGATGCAGAAACCAAGTATTGCACTCTAGAATTGAGTATTTTTGAAAATATGTACATGGTACTCAATTTAAAGTAAGACTGGATCATTGTCCATTGGTGGACTTATTTACCACTAAAGGTTGTGGAAAGGATGTGCCTGGAATTGCCAAATGGCAATACAAATTGCAGAAGTTTTATTTCAATATTGATTACATTCCTGGTGCCAGACACATTCGAGCAAATTGTTAGTCCAGGTTAGCGGTAAAGGAGGATGGGGTCATGGTTATTATTAGTGATGATTTTGAGAAAGTTGTGTCCATCTGTGAATTGTAAAGTGGCTGCATTAAACATGATCAATGGAAGGAATCATGAAACCATGATGAGGAAATTCAGGAGGTTATAAAATATAATAAGTCAAAATGGCTGGCAAAGAGGTTTTTGAACAAAAATTTGTTACCATAATTTTACATTGCAAATGATTTATCAGAATTAGATGATCTTTATTTCGTGGAGAACAGTTAGTGGTACAGCAGAGTTTACGGCAAGTTGTGTTAGACATGTCTCATAAAGGTCATCCTGGCATTAAAAGAAGAATTCACAATTTGGTTTAGTGGTCGGCCATTGATAGATGTATTGAAGCCAAAGTTGGATCATGCATTGAATGTGCAGAAGCCAAAGTTAGATCATGCATTGAATGTGCAGTCAGTGACAAAACACAAATGAAAATCAACTATGAGAAAGTCCCAATTTCTAGACCTGATTTGATATGGTAAAGGGGTTTTCTTGACATTACAGGTCCCATGTGTTTGTCCAGCAGTCACGTTTTTGCCATTGTTCTTAGTGATCAGTTATCTCAATGGCCACAATGGCCAAAGGTTAAATTGGTTCATCAGGTTGATTTACAGGCAGTGATACAGTTTCTTAAGGAAGTATTTGAGAAGGAAGGTTTTCCTAAGTGTTTGGTCACAGAGAACGGTGTACAGTTGACATCCTCGGAAATGAAAGACGTTTTGGAATAACAGGGTATTAGTTACATACGCACTTCTGTGGACTACACTCAAAGTAATGTCATCATAGAAAGAAAGATAAGGGACTTGAAGGAAGGGCTACAGTTGGCACTCTCAAATGGAAAAAAACTGTCATCAAGCTCTTAAAGACGTATTATGGAATTAAGGGGCACAACCAAATTGTTGGGAGATATGTTGCCATTTGAAAAAATGAGAGGTAGAAAGGCAGTGTGTAATTTAAACCAGATGTGGATGATGGATATAAGGACACATGTAGATGATAGTTTGGTGTGTGGGACTGATCATAGATGGATGACTAAAGACAAAGTTGAGTCCAAATGTGTGCAAATGGGTCATATACCATGATTCAAGGTTGGTGAATTAATAAAAAAAGGAAAGTTGGTTAGATCTGGAGAATCTAAGTTTTCAATTCCTATGTAAATAATCAGGGTGGGACATGAGTGAGTGGAACTGACTGATGGGAATGTGTGGAGTATGGGTACGGATTTTAGGGTACCAAAATGTTTGTGTCCTAAAGAAAGTAATGGTAATGATAGTGCTTCAGAAGATAGCTGTCAATGAGATGTATGTTTAAATGGAGATGCTTTAAATAGGGGGCTTGAAAAAAGGTTAAAGACAAAGCCCGTATGGTGCAAATATCACTATATGCCACACTAGTGCTAACAATTGCAAGAAGGCTGATTCTGTTCAAATATATCACTATAAGGATAGCTTATGTAACTATGCAGTTTGTACAGTGGTGTTGACATTTAGGGACCTATTATGATGGCGGGCAGATCGTCACTGCCGGGCCGGCGGTGGCAACCCACTCGCCAAATGTTCCTGGTTCTCCCCCTGCCATATAATTATGATGGGGGCACCATGGCGGATGGAAAAACTGTCTGCCGCTTTTCAGCCGGTCGAGTGGTCGACCGGATGGAAAAGGGGCACAACATGGTGGCGGTGTCTGCAAGACACTGCCATCCATATTATGATGATGGCGGAAATTGGCCTTTTCATGGCGGCAATGCCACCATGGAAAGGCATGCGGTGCTTGTTGTTGGGGGCCTGTTGCGGGCCTCCATGATGTCGGGGGTGGTGACGGTGCACATGAGGGGTACCTATGCATCCCCCCTCATTGCAATGCACTACGTGCCATGTTGTGCATGGCAATGCTGTGAACACTCCTTTTACATTGCTAGCGGGTCTGCAGCCAGCAGATCGCCCCGCAATGTGTATGGGCCAGGATGCGGCCACCAATGTGGCGGGCATATCCTAATTTGAATGGCGGGACCGCCACAAAATCGGCAGTCGGTCCCGTACTCCGATCCTTGTCCGCCCCCCATCGTAATAGGCACCTAAGTTTGCAATTCTTTTTGGTTGTGTTTATTATTGGTCAATATTGTTAACAATGGGGTATGTGTTTTATCCTGGCCAATGAGGATGGATGACATCTTGTATGTGGAACCATGGTGTCCAGACTCCATACAACAACAGTTGTCTCAGGCTTTCCAGTGAGAGACCGCTCATCTCATCATCTCCAATAAACTTAACATACCAAAATATCCATGTGTGACGTGAGACTTTTGAGGACTTTTTTACAAGTAACTTTTGGTATAACTAATTCTGTAACTATTTTGTGAGGTGAATTATTATACAAACTGAAAGCAGAGTAGGGCATAGATCAGGACCGGCACCTTGCACTTGGAACCAGTGCATCACACTCAGAATCATAGCAACCTCTGCTGCAGGAGCAGTAGCAGGGCATCACACTTAGAACTGATGGATCACTGCTGTTGCTTGTAGAAAATCCACTGCGTGGATCAACACTGATGCATTATTTCGGCTGTACCCGGCTTCTTCTTTGACGACGACGCAACCCAGATCAAAGCACTTTTGTTCAGTGGGCCTGATTGGTACCTGTATCCTGCCCATGCTCCATCATGTTGGGCCTGAAGTTTTGACTTTTCCCGGTTTGGCGTGTCCAGAAAAAACACATAATTGTTACTGCTTCTAAGCACTATTTTACAGTACTGTGAAAAGGAAGTTCGTAGAGCCCAGGCAGGTAAGAGATAAGGGACGTAAGATCACAGGTGCCACGTGAGATGGGGTTCACACTCATTTTCAGCAGCCCTACAAACATCATATCTTTATTTAAGGGATACACAGGGCCGGTCATGGAAGAAGATCTGGCTTATTGGCCAAAGTTGCCTACTTTGGAGTGGGCCCGAGTGAACAAAGTACCTTTCCTGGCCAACTTTACTGCTGCACCCAGGTAGATGCTTCAGTTATGTTACACAAAGGCAGGTGATGCATCGAAATCCATGTTGCAAGTATCTGGGCTGCTTCCAGTGAGCCAGGCACAGGAGCAGGGGTAGCGACTTTGATATAACTGAGTTTCAAGCAACAGGAGGCAAGCCAACAAGCCCTTGGAGACCACTTGGAGGGAAGGCAGAGCCCAGCTCTCCTTCAGCAGAGTCAAAGAGCAGCAGAGAGCAGAGCAACACAGGAGAAGATCAGGCTTCCAAGTCTGAAGTATGAAGATGAGTCCTTTAAGCAGCACAGTAGTAATTCTGACAGAGGTTCAGTTGAAGATCCAGAAATGTCTGATTTTAGGGGATGAGAGACCAGGAACTAATACCCAAAAGTGGCTTTAATATGGAGAGTGACTTAAAAGAAGCTCTCTGATGTGTCCAAAGATCCCTGTCAATCCAGTCCTGTCTGCCAGGCTATTTGTGGGGGTAATCATTACTTTGTGTGTGGACAGGACACAGCCTATTCAAATGAAGTGTTAGATTATCCCTTCCCTCCTGCCCAGGCAATGCCAGTAGAATGCAGATGTTAAAGATGGAAACTCAAACACACCTATCCTTCCTTTGTTGTGACTGTCTAGAGGGAATGCACACAGTGTAGCTGTCATCCACCCTAGACATGTATTGGAGACAGGCACATAGAGAATAAGAGCAAAGAAATGCCCACTTTCTAATAGTGGCATTTATAAAATAGTAATTTTAAATCCAGCTTTACCATTAAAGAGGATTTATCATCACCATTCCAAAGATATAAAACATGATGAAGCTTCTCCTTTCTGATCAGTAATTACAGCTTAAAAATGTATAAACAAATTCCCAATGCTAGCCCAGTAGTGAAAACATAATTTAGCTGTTTTTCCCTACCAGGACGAATCACTGACAAAATATCGAAGGTCACAATATCGACGTACAAAAATATCACAGCACAAATATCGAAGTCAAGAATATCAACATCCTATCAACATTAGGGTAAGTACAAAAATATCCGAAAAAAATATCGATGTCAAAAATATTGTTAAAAATATCGTTTTTTATTTAAGTTAAAAAATATTGCAAAATAATGTAAATAATTCATATATTTAAAATAAATATAGTTAAAAAATGTAAATGCTTACAAATTATAAGTAATATATATAATTAAAAGATACATTAAACATATACATATAATATACAATATATGTATTTACCTATTAATATGTTTTAAAATGTATTTTAATAACTTATAAATTGTTTAATACTTTTTATCAAGTATAAATACATCTATACACATAGAACAATAATATAAATAAACATTAAATAAATATATGTACCACATCTTTTTAAAATTAATTATACACTACATTAGCTAAAATAATACAAAAAATATTAGATAGCGGAGTAAATAAAATTACTATTCCAACTCCAGTGACTGCAACAGTAGGCAAAGTGTTGGATAGCGTTGGGGTTAAAATTACTATTCCCACTCCAGTGAGTGCAACAGTAGGGAAAGTGTTGGATACCCCAGGGGTAAAAATTACTGTTCCCACTCCAGTGAGTGCAACAGTAGGGAAAGTGCTGGATAGCATAAGGGTAACAACTTACTATTCCCACTCCAGTGAGTGCAACAGTAGGGGAAAGTGTTGGATAGCGGAGGGGTAAAAATTATTATTCACACTCCACTGAGTCCAATAGTAGGGAAAGTGTTGGATAGCATTGGGGTTAAACTTACCATTCCCACTCCAATGAGTGAAAGAGTAGAGAAAGTGTTCGATAGTATAGGGGTAAAGATTACTGTTCCCACTCCAGTGAGTGAAACAATAGGGAAAGTGTTGGGTAGCGTTTGGGTCAAAATTAGTATTCCCACTCCAGTGAGTGCAACAGTAGGGAAAGTGTTGGAAAGCGTAGGGGAAGAAACATACTATTCCCACTCCAGTGAGTGCAACAGTAGGGAAAGTGTTGGATAGCGCAGAGGTAAAAACATACTATTACCACTCCAGTGAGTGCAACAGTAGGGGAAAGTGTTGGATAGCGGAGGGGTAAAAATTACTATTCCCACTCTAGTGAGTGCAACAGTAGGGAATGTGCTGGATAACGTACGGGTAAACATTTGTATTCCCACTCCAGTGAGTGCAACAGTAGGGAAAGTGTTGGATAGTGTAGAGGTAAAAATTACTATTCCCACTCCAGTGAGTGCAACAGTAGGGAAAGTTTTCGATAGCGGAGGGGTAAAAATGACTATTTGCACTCCAGTGAGTGCTACAGTAGGGTAAAATGTTGGATAGCAGAGGGGTAAAAATTACTATTCCCACTCCAGTGAGTGCTACAGTAGGGTAAAATGTTGGATAGCAGAGGGGTTAAATGAACACACTTATTAATTAAATATTTTTTTATAAAATAAATAACATTAATAATTATTTATGAAAGAAATACCTATTAAATTACATTAATATTTACTTAAACAACATTAAATTACTACCCTATTCCCCTATAAACACATAACGTGCTACACATAAAAAACAACATAATTAACCGCGCAATAAAGAATTTTACTTACTAAAAAAAACACAATTAATGTAATTATCAATTAATAACAATTAATTACCAATTAATAATTAACAATAAATTAATAGGCAATGACAATAAATAAAAACATATTAATTAATTATTTTTAAATTACTTCCCTTCCTATTCCCCTATAAACCCACAACCTGCTACACATTAAAAATAACATAATAGTTGAATTATCAATTAATCAATTAATGAAAAATAATGACCAATTAATAATAAATATACAACACATTAATTAACAATAACAATAAATAAAAAATAATATAAATTAATTATAATTAATATAATTATAAATTAACCAATAATACAAATGAATTATCCATAATAAATAATTAACAAAAAATTAACGATAAATAAAAATATATTAATTGATTAATTATAATTAAATTACTTCCCACCCTATTCCCCTATGAACCCACAGCCCGCTCTGATACTAAAACGCAAAATTTATTTTTAAAAAATACATATATTTTAAATGTATAAAAAAACATTAACAAACATATTAAACATACATATAAAATAAATACTAATATACCTAGCACTAAAAAAAAGTGAAAATATTTACAATAATATTGCTAACGATATTATTTACTTTCATATTACTTACTTCGATATTACTTATCTTGCAGTCAATATTCTGATCAACGATATTCATGACTTCGATATTCTGTCCCTACGATATTAAAAACTCGATATTAGTGTGGGTCGATATTAAAAATTCTATACTTTGACTGCTCACCGCCAGGACATGTAAAACTTAAATGTATCCAGCACCCTGCCATTAGGGTTACTTAGAGCCTACCTTTGGGGTGACTTATACATAATAAAAGAGGAGTTTGAGGCTTGGCAAGTAGTTTTAAATGCCAAGTGGAAGTGGCACCAAACTGCACACACAGGCCCTGCAGTGGCAGGCCTGAGACAGGTTTGGAAGGCTACTTATGTGGGTGGTACAATTAGTGTGGCGGGTACACTAGTAGCATTTGAAGTACGGGCCCTGGATATATGGCATACCACTATATAATGGACTCACCAGTACATCAAATATGGAAATCAGGCCAAAAAACCCAATGTCATCATGTTTAGGGGGAAACATATGAACTTTGCAGTATGCAGTAATAAAGTGCTCAGAGTCCTAAGGCCAACAAAATGAATCACCCAAAGTGGAGGCAAAAGGCAAAATCTGGGGAAAGACCAACCTAAGGATGACAGGTCTATCACCCCACCTTCTCCTCACCTACAGGAAGTTCCACGGAAAGGAATGGGGTTCCTCCCCTTCTAAATCCACTATGGACACCCTTTTCGACACCCTGTTAGGGGACCTCAGAGCCTTGTCATGAAGGGGTGGGAGGAATCTACCAGGAAACTGCCCCATGATGAGGTCAACTACATGCTGGCCCAGTGCAACCAGATGCACTGCTTCTGAAGAAAGGTGAAAGGTAACCTAGAGGTCGGTCAAGAAGTCATGAAACTCTGCTACTACCAAAAGACCACACTGGAGTAGTTTTAGCGTGGCCAGAAGTTGTGGGTCATGGAACCAGTAGATCTTCAAGTCCGCTGAACTGGCCCAAACGAAGTCAAGAAGCATTAGGGGGAGACCACCTACTTGGTGAATCTTCAGACCCCAAATAGCTCCCTAAGTCTGCTCCATGTCAACAGATTAACTTTGAGAGGTCCGAAGTGAACCTGCTCTTTGTGACAGATTATGGAGTGGAAGAAAAGAGTGAACCTCTCTCTTACCTCCTCCCTGCACAGGAAAACGATGGGTTAGTGGAAGTTGTCAACCTTTCTTCTACCCGGAACCATCAAATGAAGGAGGGACTGTTGTTAGTTGCTGGGGCAGTTTGCCCTACTGTTCTCACTCACACATGAACTCATGAACTCACACATCTGTGCATCCATGACGCTGACTCTGGGGACATCTCCCCTGTAAAGAACAACATTTACACGTTGTCTGACAGGGTGAGAGCCGGCATCAAGGAAGAAGTCTCCGAGATGTTACTGTTTGGGATGATTGAGCCTTCTAATAGTCCCTGGTCCAGTCGTATGGTATTTATACCGATGACTGCACCACTGGGCCCCACACCAGAATTCTAGTTCAGCGTGGACTGCCGAGAACTCAACTCCTTCACAAAGACTGATTCACAGCCCATACCCTGAGCTGATGAGATCATTGACAGGCTGGGCACTGATTTAACATCAGATAGCACTGACTGAGGGGTCCAAAGAGATATCTGCATACCCAGACGAAGGTCCCTCGCTCCCTGTGCTACTGGAAACAAGCTAGCTTGGCTGATGAGGGGTGATACCCCAACACCGGTTGCAGGATTCTGGTTTACATTCCAGGGAAGACCTGACCTTGCAATTCAGACTCAACTGTTCCAATGAGAAGCAGGGTCAAGACTGATTTGCAGATGGCTGGGTCCAAACTGGGGTGGCATGGTGAGAAAAAGAATGATGGATTAAACCCAGATCTCTTGAATGGGAGTGAGAGGTTAAAAAGTGTCAGTCCTGCATCCATCATCTTGTTGTGTTTGCTATGTTCACCCTAAGTGGCAAAGGGTATGCCCGGATGTAGGTCCCTTGATTGCTATGCCACTGGATTCCAGCTAGCCTGACTGATGAGGCGTGAAACCCAAAACTGGTCCCAGGATGCTTGCTTCTGGTCCAGTGAGGAACCAGCTTGGCAGTTCGGGCTGGACTGTTCCCATGAGGAGCAAGGTCAAGATTGATTTGCATATGATTGGCTCAAAAGTCACGTAGTGAACAGAAGAACAATGGATTTAACCCAGATCTCTTGACTGGGGGGTGAATGTTTGATTTACTATCATTTGCTGCTGCAGCACTTTTTGAAAGTTGAAATGTTCTTACTTTAGCCATTTGATGTCTGCAGCCTGTCTCTGATCAGTCTGAGGGAAGAGACAGATGGGAATTGTGTAGTTCTCATGGACAGCCACACCACACACAAAATGTGAGCTTAGATTTGACTTGATGGGCCTTGATTGCTCATACAGACATGGGGGAAGGGAGGAGCAGCTAGAGTTATCATGTGTAGAGATGTGTTTTTAGCTTCTTCCTGAAGTCGGCTTCAGACAATTCTAGATGAAAGTCCAAGGGTAAGGCGTTCCAGCCCTTCGCCACCAAGTAGCGAAAGGATCTGCCTCCCATGCGAGCCTTTCTTGTCCTAGGGACCTTTAGTAACCCACCATGGGAGGAACGCAGCGCTCGCGTAGGTTCATATCTGGAGACCAGACTCTGGAGTGGTGCTGGTGCCCTCCCATTAAGGATACGGTGGCAGGTACAGAGGGCCTTAAACTCGACCCTGCTCTTCACTGGGAGCCAGTGAAGAGTCTGAAGGGCTACTTTGGAGGCCGATCTTTTAGGAAGCTTCAGAATGAGGCGAGCTGCCGCATTCTGAAGTACCTGGAGACGATTTAATACCTTACTGGTTGCTCCTAGGTACAGTAGGTTGCCGTAGTCCATGCGCGATGTGACGAGGGCATGTACCAGCGTCCTGCGGGCAGACATGGGAAGTAGATCTAAGACCTTCCGCAAACTTTTTAGGACGCTGAAACAGACACCCACCACACGGCCTATCTGAGGTCCAAAGGACAGATCAGCATCAAGCCAAACTCCAAGATTCTTGGCTTCCCGACAGGGGGTTAGAACCTCGCCTAGGCAAGAGGGCCACCATGCCGACGACCACACAGATGGACTCTCCCCCACCACGAGCACCTCGGTCGTATTGCCATTCAATTTGAGGCAATTGGTGGACATCCAGGTTGCCACCTCCTGCATACAGGTTCTGAATTGGTCCACCGCAAGACCGGGTGCGCGCAATAGGGAGATAGCCAGCTGCGTATCGTCAGCGTAGGATACTATGTGCAGGCCATGACCCTCCACTATAGAGGCCACTGGGGAGACAAATAGATTAAACAGGGTGGGGCTCAGGGACGAGCCCTGGGGCACGCCCTGTCCCAAACAGATCTCCCCGGAATAGCATTCACCCTGGCGGACCTGGAAGCCTTTCCCCGTCAGGAAGGACTGGAACCATCTAAATGCAGTACCCGATATTCCTCCATTATTCAGACACTGTAGCAAGGTGGTATGTGCTACAGTGTCGAATGCCGCACTTAGGTCCAGTAGGATTAGGGCCATGGTCTGCCCTTCATCCACCCACTGGCGTAGGGTCTCCACTGCCATCAGGAGCGCTGATTCAGTAGAGTGGCGGGGACGGAAACCAAACTGGGTGTCATGCAGGAGGACAGCCTCCTCCACGAAATCCATTGCTTTGCTGAGCTGCACTGCTGCCTTCTGTTCTCCTGACTGGGTGAGAAGGACTTGACCAGCATCATTGAGCCCAGACTGACTACAAGGGCTTGTTGGCTTGCCTCTTGTTCTAAGTCTCCGGTATTATCAACTACCTGTATCAGAATCTGGACTCTACAAGCTGTGAATCTGCCTTGCCAAGTGGTACCACCCCAGTCCATGGCCCTTGGAAGTGAGTCTTAAGGTGCTTCTACAACAGAACCCAGGCATCCTCATTGGAACCACTGTACCTTTGCCTTTGGGTGGGTTGGAACCGGTGCATCTTTGTCTTTGCATGGACCAGAACCGGAGCATCCTCATGAAAGCATGGACTTGAGCATTGCACTCGCAAACAGAGGATCGCCTTTGGAATCGATGCACTGCCTACTGCAGGAGCAGTAGCTGCACATCCTCTTCATAAACTAGCAACTCACACTTAGAACTAATGCAAGGAGAATCTCGATGCATCTCCACCACTGTGTGGCACAAAATCAAAGCATCGCTTTGGCTGCACCACAGATCTTCTTCTGGCGATGATGCATCCTGGATCAAGGTACTTTGGTTCAGCAGGTCATAGGGGGTTCTTGTATTCAGCACTCACTCCATCACGGTCAGCCTGAGCATTTGACTTTGTCCAGGTCTAGCGAGACCAGATATCCGATTTGAGAACCTATTGTGTCTAAGCGCTATTTCACATTTATTCTTTAAAAATTAACAGCCTGACTTCTGCTTGTTGGATTTTTGCCGTTTTGGTTTTATTTTATTTATAAAATGTAGTTCTATTTTTCTAACCTGGGGTAGAGTATTTTTTTGTGATGTTTTCACTGTGTTACTGTTTGAAGTGTGCAAACATACTTTACACATTGCCTCTTAAGTTTAGCCTACCTCCTCTGCTCAAAACTACCAGAGAGTGAGCACAGGATTATTTAGGGTGTGTTTGTGCCTTACCCTGACTAGGGTTTTAGTTCCTGGTTGGACAGGGTGCATACCTCTGCCATCCAGAAATCCAATTTCTAACAGACACATTTTTCATGCACTATTAGTGTATATATAATAGGGCTTGGAAAGTCAGTGAAAATACACAATCAAACTGAAAAAGATTAACTTTTGCAGTAATATGCATTATAGAAAGGCTACTTTTTTCAGTTAAAACAATATAATCCGATAAAACCCCACCCACAGAAATATTTGTTTTTCACTGGAAATTGGAAAAACATAATGTTGCCGCACTAATACTGCTTTGGGCAATGTACAGTGCAATTGTGGTTCCTATCTCTAAGAACTTTCTAGAATGACTGCTCCTGCTGTTCCAACTCAGAACCCAAGACAAGTCATCCAGTGTGCCTTTGTGACTGTACCCAACAGCCATGTCTTTGTTTCTGCCATTTTGAGAGCATGCCTCACTTTATCTGGCTTCTGCTCATTGTTTTCCTCATGATGATGTCTCACATTTAAAGATAGCATATCTAGCTGTGCTTGTTCCTTTATTACAAGTTGGAAAATGCCTCAGAACAATGCATGCAAGACAACAGCTGCAAAGAACACAATGAAAGATTAGCTTATGTAATTCACAAATTTCCCACAAAAAGTAATGGGCCTGCATTATTTTTACACATACATAGGTCCAGATACCTTGTGGATGTCAATGCTCAGTAGTCCTTGCACTAACTCCCAAAGAAACATAAGATCTCCTAAGCACTGTCGAAAAATGGAAAATAAATAATGCACAATAGGGGAAGAAAAATGTAATGAAAGTACACAGTGCTTGCATTGTGGTCCTACTGCTTTGAGCAGTTCACCTCCTATTTCTCAATCATTTATTTTATTTACAGTGTAAAAGAAACCAGAAAATGACGCAAAGGCCCTGTTAAATGACATTTTTACTACCCCAGCCGATTCTCATACAGCAGCAATAGTTCATTGTTGCAAAGTTTCGTGTAGGTAACAGTATACATAATAATTTCTTAGCGTCCTCCTAAATACAACCTCTGGGAAACATGGTGGCTGGCTAGTAAGTCCAGTCGGGAGCACCTGAAGATGTCTAGGCAGGCATGTAGAAGTAGGAGAGCGTACCCCTGTAGATGGAAAGGCAAACCTCTGAGTAGCATAAGCAAAAAAATGAGAATGTACTAACCTGCTTAGTCTGAAAGTAGCTGGAGCTTTGGGAGTTTCACCCATGCGGGATTGGGAGAGGGCAGTTCCGCATTGTGGGAGTCAAGGAATCCTTCCGACACAGAGAGGTTGTGGTGTCAGCGTGTAGACGGCGGCAGCCTCAGGACTATACTGGAGTCGGTGGGCGGCTGCTAGGGTTTACAACCGGGTCTTTTTGAGGTCAAAGGAGTTATGGGACCTGTGAGATGGATTTGGGGATTTCGGCGGTCTGCCTCTGTGGGGTAGGAACGTACAAGCCTTTCTCCACATTGAAGACACCAGTAAGTAACCGGGGAGGGGGCAGGAAAAATGCTCACGTCCCCTCTGCTATGTCCAGTGACCCCAAGGATAATAAAGAGAAGAAAAGAAGATGTAATACACCTATAAGGGAGACTAACAAGGGCTGTACTGGGAAGCAGGGAATTAGTTACAGTTTAAGGAATAGGAAGTTTGTGGCTAATAATCCTACAGCAGAAAGCTTGAGAAAAAGCTCAATTATAGTTCCTACATTAATTAAGCAATTTCTACCCACAGAACCACCTCTGGCAAAACAAGGTAAACAAGCAGGTACGATATTAAAAATTACACCTTCTGTGCGCTCCTTTTTTAAGGTACAAGCTTAGCAAGACTTAACAAGCACAACAGCTAGTGAAACTAAGGTAGACTTGGAGGCTAGACCCAAGGTAGGTGTAGAGATGCAGACAAGCAATGAAGGTCTTAGAGGAGAAGAGCTTGCTGTCAGCAACAGGATTCAAATATTAGCCCTGGAAGGGCTGAAGGAAGAAATACCTTTACATGCGGTAACCCCTCAGATGGATCTGAGTGATGTAACCCAACAACCACTACCACAGACCCAAAAACAAAAAGAACAGCGTAAATGGGGAAATTGACGTAAACCCTAATTACTGAGGTGAGAGTAAACTTTGCCAACTCGAAGAGGACCCAGAAAGAAATACAGGAGACGTTCGAGGCCCTTGAGGCGAAGTTAAACACCCTCATGGAGAGAGTACTGGAGGTAGAAACCACCCTTGATAAACTGGGGAAAAAAGTGGAAGTCAACCAGGGCAAGATACAGAGCTTAAGAACTAGTGAGAAGATCAAGACATTAAAAAACAATGCAAGAAGGAACAATCTCAGGGTTTTGAATGTTCTGGAAGGAATAGAAGGAGAAGACCTTACGGACTTTGTGATCAAGCTTCTGAAATATTTCATCCCGGAATTACAAGGGTTAGGTCTAGAAGAAGACATTTAGAGAGTACATTGAGATCCTTTTAAAAAGGGAAAAATTTGAAAAACCCACAGAATATCCTTGAAGGAAAACATTCTTGCTGAGGCTATGAAAGTTGGCACCGTTTCTAGAGGGGACAGTATAACATGCATCCGCTCAGACATTTCAAGAGCAACGCAAGACAGGAATTGGGAACTGGGCCAATATATACAGGAACGTAGGCCTTTGGGGGCCACAGCTTAGATGCGTTTCCCTGCCTTTCTGAAAATAATGTGGCGGAACCAAATGTATAACATAAGAGAGCCCAAAAAAGTGGGGGGCTCATAGACCAAATGAAAGCTCAGCAGTAACAGTAACAGAAATAAGGGGGGAAATACGACATGTAAATAGTGATGCCTATGGAGAAAGGTAGTCGAAAGGGCAATTATGGTTTGCCCAAAGAAGGAAGGGAGGCTTTCCAAAGGAGGGATTGAGGGGAGGAAGGTGGGTCACATTTAACTTAATGATGGTCATTTTTTCACAAGGTGTGGGAGCATATAGGAGAAAAAGAAGCAATGTGTATGTCCTCTTTGCAGTTGTTCAGGCAGGATGGGGTCCCTAGTTTCGAGTAAGACAACGTTCGGTAGGCTGGTCAGGGAGAGGGAGCATGGCTAACTACACAGTAATTAATATAATGCCGTGGAACGTAAACTGCTTAAGAGTTAAAAATAGAAGACAAAAGATATTGGAATACATAAAAGTAGCAAGATGTGAGATAATAATCCTCCAGAAAACACATTTATTGAGGAAGGAATGGGGGGAGATCATGAACAAACAAAAATGGGTGGATAATTGTGTTTGCACCAACCAGTTGCTTTGTATTAAAGACGTGGCTATTCTGTTTAAAAAAACAGCGAAGGCATTGATTGTTGAGTCCACCACACATCCGAAGGGAAGATGGGTGGTAGTCAAGGTGAAATGTATGCCCTAGCAGGGTTATATGACTCAAACCTAGATGACCCCAAACCACTTCAGGCCCTATATAATCAGTTGCTAGATATCAGGGTCCCCGTAATTTTTGATGGGGATTTTAACTTATTAATAGATCTCTAAAAAGACAGATTCCCAGTGATCAAAACCTCTAGTGTACCAAGAATGAGGATGTGGTTAAAAATATTTAAAGTGGATCTAGGGCTGGTGGATATTTGGGAAAGAAAAGGGGACAAGGGGAATAGGTTTACTTATAGGAATGAAAAAATGGTCATGCTTCCAGAATATACTTCTTTATAGTGTATAATGGGTTAAGTAAAAAAGTTAATAAAGTGGAACATATACCAGCCCATTTGTCCGACCGCTCAGCAGTTTGTTTAATGTTAAAAGTAGGGAATGCTCAGACAATCCCAAGACTGATGGTAGATCAAACCCTTCTTTTAGAGCAGCAAATGGTGGACAAGTTGAGATCAGATACAGAGGAATACTAATCAAGAATTGAAAATGCTGCCCTATTTCAGATAGTTTGGGATGCATACAAGGCAGTAATTAGGGGGGATCTGTCTAGTTTGGCCTTCTCTAAGAATAGAAATACTAGGAACATAATTGGTCAGTAAGAGAGCAAAAATTCAGAAGCTATATAGGTCATAGGAGGGTGTAGATTCCTGTTCAGTACAGGAGAAAATAGAAGGAAACATAAAGGAAGAGAAGATTGATCTACAAAACATCTTAAAGAACAGAATTAGAACTAAATGGGAAGCTAGTAAGTTATTGCCTTATGAATATGGAGAAGGCAGCGGGAAAATCTGAGCCTGGAAACTAAAGACTGAACAAAACAGAAATAAGATTTTAGTGATTCAAAGGGAACATCAGAAGAATGTCACCACAGATAACCTGGTGATGGAGGGAGATTTTACCAACTTCTGCAGATTTCAGAAGAAAAAAATATTTGCTACTTGAAGAAAGTAGAATTTCAAACGCTACAGGATGAACAGATCAATCCCAAATTAGCTGAATATGGCACTATCGGAAGTTCTCACTCCCAAATTAACCAATGCCCTGAAACAATTTTCCTAGAGGGACAGGTTTTACCAAAATCTTGGAATGAGGCCATAATTAGCATAATACTAAAGATAGGAAAGGATCCGAAGTGCTGTGAATTCTAAAGGCCTATTTCACTACTCAATAGTGATTACAAAATGTATACGCAAATACTGGCCAAATGACTAGGTAAGGTTATAACGACCAGAAAGGATTCATAAGAGCTACATGAATTGAACCATGAATTCATTGGAGCAATAGACCTAGCTATGCAAGGGAAAATTCCCCTCTCTATACTTACCTTAAATGCAGCTAATGCTTTTGATCAAGTTAACTGGATGTTCCTGCATACAGTTCTCAATTATTATGTGTTAGAAGAAAGATTTTCAAAAGTAGTGTGTTTTATATACAAAAACCCGACAGCAAAAATGTTAGTAAATGGGAATATAACAAAAGAGATATGCGTTAATAGAGGCACATGGCGGGATGTCCACTTTCACCACTGCTTTTAAATGTATATATAGGGTGTGCAAACAGAATATTGATTTTAAAATATTGAGTTACACAAATATCGAGTCAGAAATATCATGGTTCAGAAATCGACAGCAAGAATATCGTGGTCGAGAATATCGAATTAAGGTAAGTAATATTGATTTTCAATATATCGGTGTTTAATATCATTTGAAAAAATACAGTTGTTAAAAAATAAATATTTTAATTAGTGTTAGGTATTTAAGAATATGTTTTAAATGTAGGAGATGTATCTTTTGTATAAGAATTGTTTGTATTTTTAATATATGTGTTACATTTTTTGTAGTTATTAATGTATTTATTTTTCCGTAGCGGGTTGTTGGTTTATAGGGGAATAGGGTGGGAAGTAATTTAATTATACTAAATTAATTGATTATTTTTATTTATTAATATTTGTTTAATTGAGATGTTATACTGTTACCTGTGTAAAGTAATTTATTACTAATTAATTAATAATTTGCTGTTAATAATTAATAATTATTTAATATGTAATTAATTACGGTAAATGTGTAATTAATTGTAGGTGTGCGTTTTGGTGTGTATAGGTGTTAAGGTTGGGAAGTAATTTATTTTTAATTGATGAGTTAATAATTGGTTGTTAATTATTTGTATCAATTAATTGATAATTAATATGGTAATTGTGTAATAGATTTTAGGCGTGTGTTTTGGGGTTTATAGGGGTAATGGGCCTTAAAGTAGTATATTTTATTTTTTTAAATAATTATTTGTTAATTGATATTAATTAAAACAATAACACATGTATTATGGTAATTGAGTACTTAATTTTAGGTGTGTTTTGTGGTGTTTAGAGGGATAACGGATGGGAAGTAATTTGTGTTTAATTAATTAACAAATATTTGTTAATTAATGTTATTTGATTTTTAGTTTGGGTGATTGTTTATTTTTGGTTGTGTTGCTTTTCCTTTTAAATGGGTAAAGGGTGGGTAATAAATAGATTTTAATTGCTTTATAATAAGTTGTTAATAGCAATAGTTTTTAATTTAAAAATATGTTTTAATTGTGCTTCATTATTTTATAGTTTGATTTAGGTTTGTTTTGTGGACATAGTGTTAAAGTGTGTTTAGTTAATTAATGTTTATTAGTTTTTTTTATATTATTTTTTTAATTCATTATTAATTATGGTAATTATGGAAGTACATTGAATTTAAAATGTTGAAGTGTGTTGTTGTTGGTGTGGCGTTATAGGGTAGGAAATGAAATAAATACATTTATGTTTTAATTAATGATTTTTTTAAATGTATTATAATGTATTTTACATAATATTTGTAGGTGTTTGCTGTATGTAATTAATATTGTAATAGGTTTTCTTTTAAAATATTTAATATATTTTGTTATCAATTTTTAAAATTGTATTTATTTATTTTTATAATTTTTCTTAATTTTTAATATTTTTTATTTATTTTTAACTGTTTGAACAGTAATTTCTGCCCCTCCATTATCCAACACTTTCCCTACGGTTGCACTTACAGGAGTGGGCATAGTAATTTTTACCCCTCCGCTATCCAACACTTTCCCTATTATGGCACTCACTGGAGTGGGAATAGTTATTTTTACCCCTCCGCAATCCAACACTTTCCCTATTGTTGCACTCACTGGAATAGATATTATTACCCCTCCACTATCCAACACTTTTCCTACTATTGCACTGACTGTATTGTGAAATTTAAGTTTAAATATTTTTTGATAGTTTAATGTTTTAATTTATTATAGATTTGTTTTTTTTAATATTTTAAATCATTGATATATATTTTTATTTTTTTATAATTTTAAACTTTTAACAAATTAAATATTACAGTTTATCAATTATATATTTATACATAATTATGTTTGTGTGTATCTTTTTTAATACGTTTATTTGTTATATTTTATTACTTTTTATATTACATTTATTTTATTATTACATTTATTTTTAAGTTTATTATATATTTATATAAAAGTCTATATTTTATACATCTATATGTTTTACATCGATATTTTTTAGTAAATATTTTTGTACTTACCTATTTCAGTACAGTAGTCGATAATTTTGTTGTCTGTATTTTTAGCCTCAAGGATGGCAGAAAAAAGTGGCACAATATGCTGACAACCTAATGACTTTTACAAGCAAGTTAGCGACAGCGCTGCCAAAATTCACAGACATTTTGGTAAGATGTGGGGAAGTTTCAGGATACCAAACTAACCATAAAAAACAGAATGAATGGAGTGGAACTCCCCATTTCATAATCCTCAATCAAAGGATAAAAGAAGATATTTGGGAGTATTATTGACGAAAAACATAGAGGAAGAGAAGTTAAAAACTTGCGCGAGTCTACCATTATCTTTCATAGGGAGATGTAAATCGATAAAGATGACAATACTCCACACATTTACCTATATCTATAACACCATAACAATAACATTTAAAGTGGCCTGGATTAATAAACTACAGGGTGAACTGAATAGTTTCAATTGTGCAGCTAGGGGGATGAGAATAGCTTGGTGAAAATTGAAAAGGACAACATAAACAAGGAGGAATTGCAAGTCCGGACCTACTAGAGTATAGACGGGCATTTCATTTAAAAAATATTAGATCACTTCTTAAGGCACACCTTACTTATCCATTACTCCAGCAAGCAATAATAGCAGAAAGCTTTTTTCTTTATAAATGTGGGCACCCTAAATACTTAAGACCTGGCTGAAGACGTTGAAATCAGCTTGCACGCTGTGGTACCAAATCAGAGGCTCTGTTAAGATCCTATATTAAAGAACCCATGCCCCAATTTGGTAATCCCCAGGAACTCCAGCATGTTTGGAAGATAAGTTATCAATTCCCTTGAAAAAGTCAGGGATTGTGAAGTGGGGACAGTTGATTGAAGAAGGAGCTATGAGAGGGTGGGAAACTGTCAGTAAGTAGCAGAGGAAATCTGTCAGAGTTTAAATATTATCAATTGACAAGTTGGTGTTGTAATAATCCAGTCAAATTAATGGAAAAAGAGTCTTGGTTTATTAGCAGAACGAATGGCATCCATCAATAATCAAGTTCAGCTTGTACTGATTTGTGAAGGACTTGAGAAAAGAAGGGGCGGGAAACAAAAAATTAAAGGAGGAGCTTCAGAGAGGTCCACTAAAGAAAGAAGTGTCCAAGTGGTACTGGTCTATGATCCAAGATGGGGAGGAAGATTTCACACTGCCCATGGAACTATGGAAGAGAGTCCTGCCAAAGTGCGATGCACAACATTTATGGCACGTATCAATGGCTACATTCTGGTATACAGTAAAATCTGCACCGCTCAAAAAGAATCATCTCTTCATATTACTTAGAGCGTATTGGACTCCGAAAAAGTTATCCAAGATGAAAAGGCGGGAGGTAAAGGTGTGTCAAAAATGTAGAGAAGAGAGAGCAGATGACATCCATATGTTCTGGCAGTATCTTCAACTCCAGCGCTTCTGGTCCAATGAGGGTAAGGTCCTAAATAAGGTGATAAGAGAAGACATTGAGGTAAGTGCAGAACTAATTTTCTTTGGGGCCACTACAGAATGAACTGTGGGTGCTAGGCTAGCATATTTGAACACCAGACAAAAATACTGCTATTTGTACTATTTCTGCTTGCCAGGACAGAGATATGTATACATTGAATACACAATGATCTTCCAAAGCAGCATGATTGGCTACTATCACTACGGAGGATTACAAATTTAGATTAATGTAGGGGGCAAAGTAAAAGAACAGGCTTTTGGGATATATGGAATTGTAATAAAGTTAAGGAACTAACCAGTTAAGGAGAAGTTATGAGGTGGGTGGGAAGCCTAATGATTATGCACCTTGGCAATAAGGCATAATACAGGGAAGCCGTTAAGGACTTACTTTGAGCAGAACCTCCTGTTGGATTGGGAAAATAATAAGAAAGTCGGGCCCTCACGGGAAGGTGGGGCTTCACCGCTACTCTCCTATGTTGAGAGTAGCTTGGTAAAATTCACGAAGGAGGGATCAGACGATCTTCTTACCCGCTTATTGCACAAGGTGGACAAAAAAAATAATATTAATAATAATAATTTCTTAGCAGACTTCTCCCCTATGTTGAGGAAGAGGAGGAAAACGCCCAGTCGGATCAGAGAGTAGTAAAGCATTTATTAGCAGATTCCTTTCTTGGTATTTTGATACTTGGAACAGAGCAATGGTAGCACTGGCTTGAAATAGCAGAGCACTGCACAGGCTGCAACATATATCTTAGTAGAAAATCTCCTTTCGGCTGATCATTGCCATTTGACTTTTCAATAAATAGAAAGTAAAAACGTGAAAGCTGAATTATGTATTCATTTTACATATGCATCACTTAGCAAAAAGTTGTAACTCAGACAGACGCATAAACATAGTTGCACAAACTTAAGAATTGGCACTTGGTAGTATGTTATGGCACCAAACATAATGCGTTTAACGTTTAAATATCTGTTATGCAGTTTTACATCTGCACATAGCAATCTCAAGACTTTAAAACTAAATGATCACATAACGCTTTTTTCCAGCATGGAAGAAGACTTAAAGCATCATTTAAAGTTTTATCAGAGGGGATGTCATTCACCTGGATGAAGAGATAAAACAGGGGAGGATCAAGATCTCCCACATTCAGAGGTGGCCACTAGACTGCATTGATTATTCATCTGAGCTGACCTCCACTGATAATATGGGAGCTGCTTCTTGGGAGAAAATCTGTGGGAACAAATCCACCAAGTCTATTCAGCATGGTGGGATGACCCCCAATGTGTGCGGGCAACCCACACTACTTTAGAAGGTGGGACGGACAATTGGGAACTGTAAGCAAGAAGAGACACAACTCGACCAGGGGGGCATTTGAAAAAGGAAAAACCCCCGAAACGCGTCATGCCCATGGTCTGATGAGAAAATAAAAGGTGGATGTTTCACAAGCCCCGTGTGCTGCCTGTTTCTTTCTGCTGGAGGAGACGTCTTGGGCAATATATATATATATATATATATATATATATATATATATATATATATATATATATATATATATATATATATTTATTTATTTATTTTTGGACATTTGTAGAGCGCCTGGTTATGCGCACCGGCGTGTCCCCGCGCTATGGTAAGTGGAAATAGAAGCCCCAACCACCCACAAAACGTCTACCTGCTGTACAAGTGACGTTTTAGCCTTTTTCTGAACAAGGTCTCGGACGGTTCCAGCCGTAGATCCAGAGGTAAGGCATTCCAATGCTTAGGCGCAAGGTTCAGGGTTCAGGTGATGACTTTCACACTCCTCTCCCCCTTCCTCGCACTTCCGTCTGTCCTGGATAAGGAAAAGCCAATGAAGTAGGGGCGTAGCTCCATGCAAGTATGGACTGTATTCACAGCATTGTCCATTACAGGCTTGATGCGAGGTAGTCAGAGGGTCTTCCTTTTTGCGACCCCCATTAGACACTTGCGGGGGGTGCACACCTTGCGTGTGGTTCAGCACGAGTGCTAAACACTTGCAACACGCTGAATATTGCCCAAGACGTCTCCTCCAGCAGAAAGAAACAGGCAGCACACAGGGCTTGTGAAACATCCACCTTTTATTTTCTCATCAGACCATGGGCATGACGCGTTTCGGGGGGTTTTCCTTTTTCAAATGCCCCCCTGGTCGAGTTGTGTCTCTTCTTGCTTACAGTTCCCAATTGTCGGTCCCACCTTCTAAAGTAGTGTGGGTTGCCTGACAAACACGGCATGGAGTCGCCTCTGCCTTGGGTAGTAAACTGCATTTCCCAGCATGCAGTATTATGTGCATGCCGGTGGCGATACCAATTACCGGCTCAATTTCTTTGTTCAGTCCGCAGCCGGTGTGCCATGTCGTCTGGTGGGAGCCGTGGCGCTTGTTCAGGGTTCAGGTGATGACTTTCACACTCCTCTCCCCCTTCCTCGCACTTCCGTCTGTCCTGGATAAGGAAATGCCAATGAAGTAGGGGCGTAGCTCCATGCAAGTATGGACTGTATTCACAGCATTGTCCATTACAGGCTTGATGCGAGGTAGTCAGAGGGTCTTCCTTTTTGCGACCCCCATTAGACACTTGCGGGGGGTGCACACCTTGCGTGTGGTTCAGCACGAGTGCTAAACACTTGCAATACGCTGAATATTGCCCAAGACGTCTCCTCCAGCAGAAAGAAACAGGCAGCACACGGGGCTTGTGAAACATCCACCTTTTATTTTCTCATCAGACCATGGGCATGACGCGTTTCGGGGGTTTTTCCTTTTTCAAATGCCCCCCTGGTCGAGTTGTGTCTCTTCTTGCTTACAGTTCCCAATTGTCCGTCCCACCTTCTAAAGTAGTGTGGGTTGCCTGACAAACACGGCATGGAGTCGCCTCTGCCTTGGGTAGTAAACTGCATTTCCCAGCATGCAGTATTATGTGCATGCCGGCGGCGATACCAATTACCGGCTCAATTTCTTTGTTCAGTCCGCAGCCGGTGTGCAATGTCGTCTGGTGGGAGCCGTGGCGCTTGTTCAGGGTTCAGGTGATGACTTTCACACTCCTCTCCCCCTTCCTCGCACTTCCTTCTGTCCTGGATAAGGAAACGCCAATGAAGTAGGGGCGTAGCTCCATGCAAGTATGGACTGTATTCACAGCATTGTCCATTACAGGCTTGATGCGAGGTAGTCAGAGGGTCTTCCTTTTTGCGACCCCCATTAGACACTTGCGGGGGGTGCACACCGTGCGTGTGGTTCAGCACGAGTGCTAAACACTTGCAACACGCTGAATATTGCCCAAGACGTCTCCTCCAGCAGAAAGAAACAGGCAGCACACGGGGCTTGTGAAACATCCACCTTTTATTTTCTCATCAGACCATGGGCATGACGCGTTTCGGGGGTTTTTCCTTTTTCAAATGCCCCCCTGGTCGAGTTGTGTCTCTTCTTGCTTACAGTTCCCAATTGTCGGTCCCACCTTCTAAAGTAGTGTGGGTTGCCTGACAAACACGGCATGGAGTCGCCTCTGCCTTGGGTAGTAAACTGCATTTCCCAGCATGGAGTATTATGTGCATGCCGGCGGCGATACCAATTACCGGCTCAATTTCTTTGTTCAGTCCGCAGCCGGTGTGCCATGTCGTCTGGTGGGAGCCGTGGCGCTTGTTCAGGGTTCAGGTGATGACTTTCACACTCCTCTCCCCCTTCCTCGCACTTCCGTCTGTCCTGGATAAAGAAACGCCAATGAAGTAGGCGTTTTTATATTTATCTATCTATCTATATATATATATATATATATTAACTATTACCCAGCACAGCAGCTTCTGTGCGAATGCACTCCCAAATCCAGCCTCGTCACAAATCTGAGTCTTCAAAGCGCTTGTGCTCAGTTTAAAGTTTTATTACGGTTCCAGCATGTTAAACGGAATCATCCAACAAACCCAACGCGTTTCGGCGAAAAACACTCGCCTTGGTCACGGGTGGCTCATATGTTCACAAACAACTCATCAAATAAAGTTGCCATTTTTTTTAAAGTGCCCATGTGATTAACTCAATGTAACATGAAACACAAACAAAGGACATGGAACCAATTTATTGGCAGACATCTTACAGTGGAGTGGAGTATAGGTAAACTCTGTGCTGTGGTATATATGCAGTCACTATATATAAACGTTTTCTTCTTAATTATGAGTCTCAATATGAAACGTATACTGTAACCATCCCAGTGGGGTATATTTCTATTTACAGCAAAAACAGGCTAGTAGATTATTTCCAATTTTGGCCAAATCATAAAACATAAATACTCTTCCCTCCGGAATGAGATCATATCGATATCGAGGCCACAATTATGGTTCCCTCATCTTGTGTCAATATATATATATATAACCACAGCGTATTGAGATACTATGAACTGATTTAATAAAATCGAGTTCATTAAGATTAACTGAGCAATCATATTGTTGAATGAAACGATTAATCGCTAGTGCATCTTATATCTTAAATAAACCTCAAATGAGATAAGAATCACTCAGTAACTAATAGTCATAGAGAAGCATAATAATGTTGTGCGTCAAATTAATACAAGTATCATCCTACTTCCCAAGTGGGAATAAACAGTCTCACGCAGGGTATCAGTACTGCCAATAAGAAAGGATGCCACCTCAGGATATGCTTCTCCGCAACCCTGTACACAAGTGGAGAGAGAAAAAAGAAAATAGTACCCGTCAGAGTTAATTGCCTGATTCCACTCATTTCAAGTCACAGAGCTAGTTCCATGAAAGTGCCCCAACTCAAACAATGTGATAAACTAAGAAAGTTAAAAACATTTAAAAACAATACTGTTTATCTCGCAGGTGACTGGATTATTAATCAGAGTTCATTATCAAAGTCACAATACATATGAACATTAATGGACAATCCCACATGTAGATCTTAATCTCTGTGATACATCTGAAATCATTCCCCAAGGTGCCATACCATTTCCTCCTCAGAATTAAGGCCACCAGGGATCCAGGTGTCAAGGTCTACAATATACCGGTTTTCTAGCTGTCGCAATTTGCGAATCTTATCACCCCCTCTCTTCATGGGAGGCAATTTGTCTATTACGAAAAATTTGAGGAGGTTACGGTTGCTACTGTGATATTCCTCAAAATGACGGGCCACAGGTGAGGTTTGATCTTTATTTTGAATTGCCCTCATGTGTTGTAGGAATCTTGTTTTGGCAGGGAACATTGTGCTTCCTACATATTTCTTTGAGCAGGGACAGCTTAAAACGTATACACAATATTCTGACAGGCATGTTAGATGTTTCCCAATACTCTTATCTTTGTCTTCTATTGGGTAATGTACCTTCTTCACATTAGTACTGTGTCTGGACGCTTTATATTTCATACATGTAAAGAAACCTTGGATATCGCTGGTTTGGGGTTTAATCATACTGACCTCATTCCGGCTGATTTTATTCCTAAGTGTGTCGGCTCTTTGATATGTTATACTTGGCCTGTCACCCAAGACTTCCGTTATAGTCGGTTCAGTTCTAAGAACCTTCCAGTGTTTGTTAAAGCTTTTTTGGACTTTCCAGGATTTCGAATGGAATGTGGAAATAAATGTGATTGTTTCCTTTCCATCGCTCGCTCCCTTCTGTTCTGGGTTCAATAGTGAGGCATGGCTGATTTTACTTACCTTTAAAAAAGCCTCATCTATGATAGTCTGATGATAGCCTCTCTCGCGGAAGCGTTCCTTCATGCATTCACCATCTTTGAGAAAGTCTTGATCCCGGCTGCAGTTGCTCCGAGCCCGGAGGAACTCGCCGAAGGGGATACTGCGGATCAATGCCCTTGGGTGACCACTCTCTGCATGAAGAAGTGTATTTCCTGCAGTTGATTTCCGGAACAACCTCATTACCTACTTGCATTCATAGACTTCAACTGATAGGTCAAGGAATACTGCTTTGGATTCACTGGTCTTCCCTTCCAGGGATAGATTAAGTTCATTCCCGTTCAAATCCTGAATGAATAGTTTAGCGAGGTCGCCAGGACCATCCCAGATGATAAATAGGTCGTCTATGTACCGCAACCATACTCTCACATGGCTGCGGTACAGAGCATTGGTCCTGGCCACTTGCTGCTCCCAGTCCGCCATGAAAAGATTGGCGAAGCTGGGAGCAAAACAAGTTCTCATCGCCGTCCACTGTGTCTGTCAAAAATAGGCTTAATTGAAGACAAAGTAGTTATGTTCAAGACAGAATGTCATCATTTGGGTAATCATTTCTGTATGTTCCATATAAGAGATGGATCTCCTCTTAAGAAACATACGACAAGCCTCAATTCCATCTTTATGTCTAATTGACGTGTACAAACTACACACGTCAAGCTTAATGATCAGATAACTTTCCTGCCACCTAAAATTCTCAAGTTTGTTGATAAAATCCCTACTATCTTTCAAATAAGAGGGGACTTGTTCAACAAAAGGATGCAAAAAATAATCGATGTACCTCGATGTGTTCTGTAATAGGAAGAGGCAGAGGCAGAGGAAATCCAGGAGAAAACGGAACCAAACCCAGCCACAAATCAGGCGGGCCGGAGGCTGCAAAAGGAAATTCAACCCCCATGGGAGTGGAAACACAGAGTCAGAAAAGAAGAGGAAAATGAATCAGAAAAACGTGATCAATTTATCTTCTCGACCTCTCTCAAAAAGTGAGCATGATGTTTTACATTTTGGTCTTTCCTTTGGCCCTACCTCTAACTTTTGTTACTCACAAGAACGTGTTGACCTTGTTAGATTTACAAGGAAACTGCGTTTATACAAATGGAATAAACTTAAGATAAAGGGTATTACCACCCCTTCACCCACTGTCAAACTTGCCAATGAAAACATAAATGAAGTAGAATCATTGATTGCATTAAGATGTTTGGAGTTTGGAACCCCTGAAAATGACTCTATTGATGCTAAGACCTTGGGTTTCACTACTAATCTTAACTGTCCAAATCCCTTGAGTTTGAGTTTGAGTTTGAGTTTAAAATTATTTGTAAAAGCGCGCATACACCAGGGGTTTCTTGGCGCTACAACTAACAAAAGTCCAGGGCGAGAATAGAACCAGGGGGGCCGCAAGGGGTTTTATTCAAAGGACTTCCTGAATAGGTGGGCTTTAAGTTGTTTCCGAAATTGTGGGTACAAGGTGAGGGATCTAATTTCCAGGGGAAGAGAGTTCCACAGGGACGGGGCAAGGGTGGCAAATTTGGAGCCTCCCCACTTCTTTCTTCGGAAGCGTGGAATCGTGAGAAGGGACTGGGAAGACGAACGAAGCTCTCTACACGGCACATAAGGGGTGATCTCAGATGAGATGAATGCTGGAGCTGAACCTAGGCGAGCCAAGAAGGTGATGGAAGCGATCTTAAATTGGACCCGGGCTCGTACAGGCAGCCAGTGTAGAGACTTCAGGAGGGGAGTAGAGTGGTGAAATTTCGGGAGATTGAAAACCAGGCGGGCCGCCTGGTTTTGTATGAGTTGCAAGCGCCGTAAGCTATATGCAGGAATACCCGCATATAGGGCGTTGCCGTAATCCAGGCGGGACACCACCATGGCAAGGATGATAAGTTTGAGGGCAGAAAAAGAAAAAAAACGGGACACCCTGCGTATAGTACGCAGTGAGAGAAAAGAAGAAGAAACCACAGAGCTAACCTGGGATTGAAGGGAAAGTTGAGAATTGATTTTTATGCCCAGGGTTTTGACTGAGGTAGCGGGGACAGGAGGGGGACCGAGAGAGGGGGGCCAGAAAAGAGGAGTCCAGGGGCTGGATGAACCACCCGTCAACACCAACTCGGTCTTGTCGGGTTGAGTTTTAGATGGTTGTGGTTCATCCAGTCCCGGATGTGAAGCATGATAGATTGAAAGTTAAGGACAGAAGAGGAAGAAGAAGACAGGTCAAAAACAAGCTGGAGATCGTCCGCGTAATTAAACACGGTGACCTCCATTTGTTGCAGAGAGAAGATGAGGGGGGCAATATAAAGATTAAATAAAAGGGGAGAAAGGGACGAGCCTTGGGGGACCCCGCACTGAACTTTCCGGACGTCCGCTGTAAAGTCACCCAGGCGGACAGCCTGGGTGCGGTCACTCAGGAAGGAGGAAAGCCAGACCAAAGCGGTCCCCCCGATCCCCGCCGCCCTGACACGGGAGAGTAAGATGGTGTGATCCACCGTGTCAAAAGCGGCTGAGAGGTCGAGGAGCACCAGGGCCTGGCGTTGGTTGGTGTCCATGCCCTCCCTGAGGTTGTCCAAGACCGAGATGACAACGGACTCCGTAGAGTGTGCGGGGCGAAAGCCGGCCTGGCGGGGGGCAAGGGCTCCATGCATCTCCACAAAGGAGCTCAGAGCGCAGGTGACATGGCGCTCGAGCACCTTTGCCAGAAATGGCAAGAGGGAGATGGGGCGGAAGTTAGCAGGAACAGAGGGGTCCGCACCGGGTTTTTTCAGGATAGGCACGATAACCGCAGATTTCAAAGGGTTCGGTACCACACCTTGAGCAAGCGAGCTGTTTAGGAGATGAAGGGGAGGGTCAGGGCAGGAGGTGAAAATGTGACGGAGAACATGGGCGGGACAGGGATCCTGTGGAGAGCCGGACTTGACCAAGGGAACTAAGGTGGTCAGGGTTTCCCTAGTTATGGGGGGGAAGGAGGTGAGTTCACCCTTGGGAAGGGGACATTGGGGGTCAACAAAGGAGGAGGAGGGAGGGGGGATATTAGCCTTGATGGTCGTAATTTTATGAATAAAATAATTGTTAAGGGAATGACAGAGTTCCTCGGACGGGGCAGGCTTAAGGGTGGATCTGTCCGAGAACGCCAGGTTTTGGACAATGGCAAATCCTCATTTAACCCGTCCTTACCCACCTGTAGCATTGACACTTTCGAATCACTAGAGATTGCAGACCTCAAAGACATGGCCAAACAGAATCAGTGGACAAATGATAATTTGACTAAAAGTGAACGACTGCCCATTAGATCATTGGAAGATGATCATTCTATTGTTATAAGACAATCAGACAAGGGGGGTAATGTCGTAATCATGAATGTGCAGGACTATGTAACTGAAGGCATGCGACAACTAAATTGTGTGGATTGTTATGAGGTGTCTTCATTACAGGCTATAGAAAACACGAATAAGATGTATTTTGAGATGCTTAAGGTATGGAGAGACAAAGGAATTATTGAGTGGAATGAGTATTCTTTCTTACTCAACCGTAACCCAAAGATTGCAGTGTTGTATCTCCTACCCAAACTGCACAAAAACTCCACCAGTCCCCCGGGCAGACCTATCGTGTCCTCGATTGGTTCTCTATTAGAGAACACATCGAGGTACATCGATTATTTTTTGCGTCCTTTTGTTGAACAAGTCCCCTCTTATTTGAAAGATAGTAGGGATTTTATCAACAAACTTGAGAATTTTAGGTGGCAGGAAAGTTATCTGATCATTACGCTTGACGTGTGCAGTTTGTACACGTCATTTAGACATAAAGATGGAATTGAGGCTTGTCGTATGTTTCTTTAGAGGAGATCCATCTCTTATTTGAAACATACAGAAATGATTACCCAAATGATGACATTCTGTCTTGAACATAACTACTTTGCCTTCAATGAAGCCTATTTTCGACAGACACAGGGGACGGCGATGGGAACTTGTTTTGCTCCCAGCTTCGCCAATCTTTTCATGGCGGGCTGGGAACAGCAAGTGGCCAGGACCAATGCTCTGTACCGCAGCCATGTGAGAGTATGGTTGCGGTACATAGACGACCTATTTATCATCTGGGATGGTCCTGGCGACCTCGCTGAACTATTCATTCAGGATTTGTACTGGAATGAACTTAATCTATCCCTGGAAGGGAAGGTCAGTGAATCCAAAGCAGTATTGCTTGACCTATCAGTTGAAGTCTGTGAGTGCAAGTTGGTAATGAGGTTGTTCCGGAAATCAACAGCAGGAAGTACACTTCTTCATGCAGAGAGTGGTCACCGCAGGGCATTTATCCGCAGTATCCCCTTCGGCGAGTTCCTCCGGATACGGAGGAACTGCAGCCGGGATCAAGACTTTCTCAAAGAGGGTGAATGCATGAAGGAACGCTTCTGGGAGAGAGGCTATCATCAGACTATCATAGATGAGGCTTTTCTAAAGGCAAGTAAAATCAGCCATGCCTCACTATTGAACCCAGAACAGAAGGGAGCGAGCGATGGAAAGGAAACAATCAGATTTATTTCCACATTCCATTCGAAATCATGGAAAGTCCAAAAAAAAGCTTTGACAAACACTGGAAGGTTCTTAGAACTGAACCGACTATAATGGAAGTCTTGGGTCACAGGCCAAGTATAACATATCGAAGAGCCGACAAACTTAGGAATAAAATCAGCCGGAATGAGGTCAGTATGATTAAAACCAAAACCAGCGATATCCAAGGTTTCTTTACATGTATGAAATGTAAAGCGTGCAGACACAGTACTAATGTGAAGAAGGTACATTACCCAATAGAAGACAAAGATAAGAGTATTGGGAAACATCTAACATGCCTGTCAGAATACTGTGTGTACGTTCTAAGCTGTCCCTGCTCAAAGAAATATGTAGGAAGCACAATGTTCCCTGCCAAAACAAGAGTCCTACAACACATGAGGGCAATTCAAATCAAATCAAAATATCTTTATTCGGGTTCCATATGTGAAAACCATAAAAGTACATAAAAACGCAATAAATATTAAAAATCATTATTCATTCATTGTAAAGGAATTATTAAAACTGTTACACTTCATTACAGGTTCGTACGGTGCCTAATGCATAATTTTAGGTATTGTGCTACAGATTTTGTCATCAAAGAATTATCCAAAAATTGCAGTGCTAGGTACGCAGGGCGACATCTACGGATATTCATGACTTTTAGTAGTGGTAATATCCACCTCCTGCGTAGTTGCGTATAAAATTTACAAAAGAATATGACATGAATTGTCGACTGTGGGGACATAGAGTCACATGGACACACTTCGGTCTTGTGAGACCATACATTCTGGATGGGAAATAAAACCAAAAAATGATATATATTAAACCTGAAGCAAGTAAGAAGTAGCTTTTCATATTGCGACAAATCATACTGTAAATAAGGTTGGATAGTTGGAGCCGACTGAATCATTAAGCATTGTTGTACTGAGGGTTTACCTATTTCACACAACATTCGGAGTTCAGACAAATGTGACAGACAAAGTGTTTTTAAGTCTTTTTTTGAAATGTCTGTTACAGATGGTGGGTCTTCAAAGAAACTCGGACGGCCAATGTCGGTGAGAAAAGATTTTACATATGCCAGCCATTTTATCTTTTTCATATGGTCTAGTTTCATGCAGTCCTCTATTATTGTTCTTGTGAGGTGGCATTCTTCCGTGGCCCATATTCTACGCCACAGCATGATAGGCTGGATCTTAATGATGTCCGATATATAGTGTACTCCGAGTTCAAGGTGACAACCATGAGTGGTGGTGCTGTTAGGAACAGCCAATAAAAACTTTAGGAAGGAGTTTTCCACTTTTTGGAGTTGCTCTACATTCGTTGTACCCCAGACTCCTGCACCAAAGGTGGCTGTGCTGATGGATTTTGCATTATATATCTTAATCATTTCGTTAGGTGGTCTTTTTCCCAAACGAAGTGAAAATGCTTTTAAAGCGCCGACTGTTCTTATGAGGGCTAGCTTTCTGGAATTAATTGCCTCTCTCCAGTTAAATGCCTCATCAATAGTTATACCAAGATAAGGATAGGTGTTAGCTCTTTCAAGTGGCAAGTTGTCCACGAAGATCTTTTTCTCTTTGTTCCCTCTGTTGCCGACGTGCATTACATAAGTTTTCCTTATGTTCACTTTTAAATCGAGACTGGTCATAAAGGTACAATAATTGTTTAGAGCCCTCTGAAGCTGGACTGGTGTTCTTGCCAGGATTACCGCGTCGTCGGCGTATAGTAACGCTGGAATCTGTCGGCGACCGGCTTCCGGCAAATCTTTAACGCCCTTTAGCAGTGCAGTCTCTAAGCCGTTCGTATAGAGTGTGAATAGGAAAGGGGCCAACACACACCCTTGTCTGACCCCTTTCTGAATTGGGAAGCTGTTAGTTAGTTGTCCTGTTACTCCGTATCTGACCTTTCCCGTTGCGTCAGAGTATAGCTCACGGAGGATATCTACTATAGGTGGTTCTATCCCCATCTGTAGCATTATTGTCCAGAGCTTCGAATGACCCACGCAGTCGAAGGCTGCTGTAAGATCGACATACACCATGTGTAGGCAAGATTTCTTCGCTGTTACATATTTTCCTACAAGTAATGTTAAATTTAGAACTTGATCGACGGTGCTTAGCCCGGCCCTGAAGCCGTATTGGAGGTCTGAGAGTACCCCTTGCTCTTTTGACCATTTCTGAAGTCGATTTAAAAGTATACGCCCTAGCATCTTTCCAGTTGAATCCAAGAGGGATATGGGGCGGTAGCAGGTTGGACTGTCTCTGTTGCCCTTTTTAAAAATGGGGACCAGGATCGAGGTTGACCAAGAGTCAGGAAGGCCAGTATCTTTTGCTGCGTTTAACACTTTAGTCAGAAGGGGAGCCCATAATTCAGGTTGGATTTTGTAGAGGTCCATAGGGATAGAGTCTGGGCCCGGTGCTTTGCCATTTTTTGCAGATTTTATAGCATTAGTTGTTTCTTTGAGTGTGAATTGTATCTCTATCGGGTATTGCACCAGCGGGAGAGGATCTTGAGATGTTGAGTCTTCTGACCTTACCTCTCCAAAAACCCCTGAAAAGTGCTGTACCCAATCTTCTGCAGTTATGGCTACATCCAAAGAGGGGCCAGCATTATTATCAGTCAAAATTGGAGTTTTAACTGTTTCCCAAAAGGCTGTGCTGTCTTTTAGGGCACTGCTTTTCAGGAGTTGTGTCCAAAGCTCTATTTGTAAGTCCTTTTTCCTTTGTTTAGTTGCCTGTACATAAATTTTCCTTAGTTCGGTTACCTCTGCTTTGTTTCTTGGTTGTTTTGTCAAGGCTTTCTTTAAATTTGAATATGCTTTTGTGCAATTTGTATTAAACCAGCCATTTTTCAAAGTATTACTTTTTTTGATGGGTCCGGTTAATTCTTGACTTATTGTGTTTGCTATTGCATAGTAGCTGCTCATGATCTCTGCTGAGTTTGAAGAAGGGTCTAGACATTTGTAAATTTCATTCTTACACGTTTTGATTATTTTCACATTAATAAGTTCTTGGTCTAGATTGCCCCATTTAAGGGTATACCCATTTTTTCTGTTCAGTGTTAATACTTCTTGGTGTAGCAAACCAGGCATAGTCTTTTCTGAGTTCTTTTGAGAATCTAGTTCTTGAAATGTTATCTGAGTGGAAAATGGTCGCTGAGTGCATTACTCTCCGCTTCGAATGATTTTATGCACTTGGCTTTACTGCTAGATATCAGGATGTAGTCAATTACCGATTCACAACCTCTGCCATGAAAGGTAGGAGAAAACTGCGTGATAGGCGTTTTTAACATATTTGCAAACCCTATGTCTAGTTCAGCCATAATGGCCTGCATGTTGGTACCTTCAGGGGTGTGAGAAAAATGAGGTATTGAATTTTCATATTCGTCTGTAATCCCGCAGATAGGGGCGTCGCTATTTTTGCATAAATGAAGATTGAAATCGCCTCCCCAGATTATTGTGTGTGGAATTCTTGCATATTTTCTCTTTAACTCATTAATCTCCTCTAAAATTTCATTTAAGGCTTTGGATAGCTCGTTTGTGGTCATGTTGTTGTAGAAGTTTATAAGGATATAAACCTCTTGATTAGTTCCTTTGATGACGATAAGCTGGTAATTCTGATGGAGTGTGACAGGAGTTACTTCAAGACATGGCCAAAGATTGGAGATATATATAGTTAGACCTCCTTTACTTCTCCCTGATACTGATTTTGTTGCCTGGGAGAAGTATGTTCTATATCCCACAAGATGGATAGAATTATTTAGCCATGTCTCTTGTAGACAGACTATGTCACTTAAGTGGACCAAGTCTAAAAAGCTGCTTTCCATATATTTTGTTGCTAGTCCCGCCACGTTCCAGGATAACACGTTCCTGTCAAGGTATTTACTAAAATTGACGGGTGACCTTGGGAAGGTTTGTAGCGTGGTTATTGACCTATTGCTGGCATTAGTTATACACTGAGGTGCTTCTGCCTGTTTTACCGTGGGTTGGGATGTTGTCATTACTTTTAGTACCGGTTGTTTCGCTTTTGGGGTGCCTTGGATTTTGTTTGAGATCGTGGTCACAAGGTGTTTAGCTGATCTTTCAAAGCGGGCTCTAATATAGTGCGGGTTGGTCATAATGCAGGGCTCTGATGATGGTCAGTCGACCATACTCAGGCAGCTATAACTATTTGACGTTGGTATTCCAGCCCATGTATCTCTATGAGGTGGTTGTCGTGGCCTCCTACCATAGTTGTTCCAATCACCCCGATCGTTGTAGTCATGACCCCAATCTCCCTGGTGCCAGCTCGAGTGATTGTTTCCTTGGTCCCAATCTCCCTGATTCCAAATTCTCTGATTGTTTCCTTGGCCCCAGTGTCCCTGGTTCCAGTTTCTCTGTTCGTGATTATGGTCGTTCCAGGACCATTCTGGGGGGCAGTTGAAGTCATGAGAGCGGGGATTTTGTTGGGGGTAAAAGAAAGATAGACGTTTAACCTTTATTCCTCCTGTATTACCTGATGAATCCCAAGAGCATATGTATTCCACAGCACGGGGGGTTTCGAAATTAACAATTATACAGTCTCCAGATATTGTTTTTAGTTGATGACCTATCCATGAAGCCCTTTTCACTGTTGAGATTCTGGTGTTATTATTTGGATGGTTAGGTCTGTTGTTATTTAACCAGTATCGAGTTTTGTTTAATAATGACCAAGTTGGTTCTTCTGTGTCATTACTCAATTCTGGAACACCTGTTAAAACGACGACAAAAGGTGCTGCTTCCGGTGGAAGATTTACCAATTTTGACCGTTCTGATTTGTTAAATTGTCTCTGTGACTGATCATAGCCAAAGGTGTTTGTTGTGGGAACTGTAGAAGGGGTTTTTGCTGGGGGAGCTTTTTTGTCCGTGCCATCTTCACTAGGGAGTTTTCCTGGTGTTTTGTTTTGTGTGCCTATAACTGTTCTGGAAGTTTCTTGAGGAGTCTTGTTCTTTGGCGAAGATATCTGATTATTAGTAGTTTTGTTTGTTATCTCTACTGGTTTTGCCTTTGTATTATTTGTAGTGGTCATGCTACTAACTGGTTGTTTTGGTTTATCTGTAGGTTTTGTGATATTTGATGAGACCTTAAGTCCAGGCAGATTTAGATGATGTTTGTTTATCGGATTAGAGGTTGTTTTTGAGTTTGTAACCAATATTGCTAATTGCTTTTCTATAATTTGGATGCTTTTTTGAAGCGGTTGGAGCTGATGCTTGACTATTTCAGCTATTTCTTTTAGTAGAGAGGCTTGTGTTTTGGTGTTAATTACATTTTTTGTTGTGGTACAAGCCGCCGGCATTTTGTAAGTTTGCTTGGAATTTGAACTATCGTTGTGATCTGCTACTAACAATACATCGGAATTGGTATTACTATTTGATTCCACAAAGGCAACAGTTTTGTCATTGTGTGAATGTAAGGCGTTGTTTGAGTCACACATTTTAATAGGTGAATCTGAGTTTGAATTTTCTGTAGCCTTATTTGTTGGTTTTTTTTGGAGTTTTTCTTTGTGATGTTGCACTTTCGAAATTGCTCCTTCCCTAGTCCCTCTTGATTCACATTCTGTGAGTTCGATAGATTTTCGGTGCGGGCTAGCAAAATGTCAGGGGTCTGTTCGAGGCCTTGACTCAGTTGTGAGTCTGAAAGTTGTAATGATACAGAAAGATCAACGGTGTTTGGGATCACATGGATATCCGCATTTGTTTCCAGATTTAAGGATTTTTGCAATGGAGCATTTGGAGTTTGTGCTTGTGCTATCATTCCCATTGACGAGCGTCTGGCTTGATCTAATTCATAGTACACTCGTCGGTCGATCAACATTACCGTTTGGTCGATGGTTTGATTCACTTTACTGATGAAGAGATCGATAGGGCCCACAGTAGATGTCATGTTTTTCAAGGTTTTGCTCCTAGAGCCTCTAGTGGACATTTATATACTGTTAGACAAGGGAAGCAGTAGAGAAAATGTGATTTCAGATCAACACATAGATGACTTAGTGGGCACAAAGTTACTTACTGATCCGGGTCTTGTTTTATGGGAGATCTTAGGGGGGTGGGCCCAGCCCAGTCTCCTCCGGTCTGTGACGGGCTAGGACGGGCCCACCCTTGGCCCAGGCTTCACCCAGCGTCCCGCTCGCGTCCCGCGAGACGGGTTTATTGGTGATTTAAAGTGCCGCCTGGCGCACGATGACGTCGCTGCAACCTCGCAAGGGCTTCTGGGTCTTGGAGTACGCCCCTCGCCGGTCTCCTCCTGGCGCCCCCACTCTTGGTGGAATTACGAGCGGCCGGGCAGCTGGAGACTGGCGGGCGGGTGCTGGCGTTGTCAAAGGTACAGTTAGCGGGGTTCCTGGTCACAGGGATAGCGGGAGGGCAGCTACAGCAACAGAGCAGTTCCACACAGGATTTCCCAACGGCTTGGTCCAATGCCGAGGAGACTGTAGCGGGGTTCAGTGGTTCAGTGGATCAGTAGATCGGTGGTTCCCAGCGCTTTCACAGCGCTTTTCTCTGCGTTCGTGCACCAAAACGTGCTGTCCAGTCAAGCCTGCTCCTAGCTCCTTGGGCCTTGTCTGATTGCCTGTTCAAGCCCTCTTGCAAACTCTGTGCCTGTCCCTCAAAGGTGAATCTGGGTGTGGGGGGGGTCAGGATTCGAGATTCCGTGGTTAATTCCGCTCCTTCACCTCCTTCTACTCCTCCCTCGCTGCCTCTTCCGGTTTTGCTTCCGTTGCGCCGCTAATGGTGGTGCAGTTCTACACTGCGCTCACACCCTCAGCCCCTCGCTCCGACCATCCAGCCCGTACACGGACCAGAGTCCCGGACCAGGGTCCTGCCTCGCCTCACCTGTAAGCAACGGGCTCAGCCCGACCGTGTCACGGAACCACAACGCTGCAAGAACCGGCAGGCAGGCAGGCGAGCAGGTAAGGCAAAGACCGGGCGGGGGAAGGGCGGGGCAGGGGCAGGCAGGCGGGGACCCCCTCACAGCAGTGGCAGCAGCGGCGGCGGTAACAGAGGTCCGTTCGCCCCGTTTGGTCTGGCGTTCTGGGTGGATTTTGCTTCCTGAACCTGCAATTCAAAATAAAGATCAAACCTCACCTGTGGCCTGTCATTTTGAGGAATATCACAGTAGCAACTGTAACCTCCTCAAATTTTTCGTAATAGACAAATTGCCTCCCATGGAGAGAGGGGGTGATAAGATTCGCAAATTGCGACAGCTAGAAAACCGGTATATTGTAGATCTTGACACCTGGATCCCTGGTGGCCTTAATTCTGAGGAGGAAATGGTATGGCACTTTGGGGAATGATTTCAGATGTATCACAGAGATTAAGATCTACATGTGGGATTGTCTATTAATGTTCATATGTATTGTGACTTTGATAATTAACTCTGATTAATAATCCAGTCCCTGCGAGATAAACAGTATTGTTTTTAAATGTTTTTAACTTTCTTAGTTTATCACATTGTTTGAGTTGGGGCACTTTCATGGAACTAGCTCTGTGACTTGAAATGAGTGGAATCAGGCAATTAACTCTGACGGGTACTATTTTCTTTTTTCTCTCTCCACTTGTGTACAGGGTTGTGGAGAAGCATATCCTGAGGTGGCATCCTTTCTTATTGGCAGTACTGATACCCTCTGTGAGACTCTGTTTATTCCCACTTGGGAAGTAGGATGATACTTGTATTAATTTGACGCACAATATTATTATGCTTCTCTATGACCATTAGTTACTGAGTGATTCTTATCTCATTTGAGGTTTATTTATGATATAAGACGCACTAGCGATTAATCGTTTCATTCAACAATATGATTGCTCAGTTAATCTTAATGAACTAGATTTTATTAAATCAGTTCATAGTATCTCAATACGCTCTGGTTATATATATATGTTGACACAAGATGAGGGAACCATAATTGTGGCCTCAATATCGATATGATCTCATTCCGGAGGGAAGAGTATTTATGTTTTATGATTTGGCCAAAATTGGAAATAATCTACTAGCCTGTTTTTGCTGTAAATAGAATATACCCCACTGGAATGGTTACAGTATAAGTTTCATATTGAGACTCATAATTAAGAAGAAAACGTTTATATATAGTGACTGCATATATACCACAGCACAGAGTTTACCTATACTCCACTCCACTGTAAGATGGCTGCCAATGAATTGGTTCCATGTCCTTTGTTTGTGTTTATTGTTACATTGAGTTAATCACATGGGCACTTTGAAAAAAATGGCAACTTTATTTAATGAGTTGTTTGTGAACATATGAGCCACCTGTGACCAAGGCGAGTGTTTTTCGCCGAAACGCGTTGGGTTTGTTGGATGATTCCATTTAACATGCTGGAACCGTAATAAAACTTTAAACTGAGCACAAGCGCTTTTAAGACTCAGATTTGTGACGAGGCTGGATTTGGGAGTGCATTCGCACAGCGGCTGCTGTGCGGGGTGAGAGTTAATAGTTTACAGGGTGACCTCTGTCCCTGTTTTGCACCGCAGTTCCGGGTCCCGGTGAAAATGGAGGAAGTGACTTTGGAATATATATATATATATATATATATATATATATAAATATATATATATATATATATATATATATATATATATATATATATATATATATATATATTCACTGAAAAAACCATAGGTTATAGACCATATATAGTTAGGAATTTGCAGCCAGCCAGCCACACACACACTCAGTCTTCCATACACCACTCATTCTTCAATATGTAAAACATATTTAAACTTTACAAAAACACACAGACACTAGATGATGTCATCAGTGATGTCATTTGAGATGTCATCAGTGATGTCATCAGTGATGTCATTTGAGATGTCATCAGTGATGTCATCAGTGATGTCACTGACCATGTCATGAATGATGTAATATGTGACATCATCAGCAGTGGATTGCGGGTGCGCGATATATAGTTAGTGCAACTAACTATATATGGAATTTCATTGGTTTTATGTCAATAAAATGTCCAGCTAACTATATATGGTCTCTAACCTATGGTTTTTTCAGTGAATTTTCAAGGTTTTGTAAATGCAAATTCCTAACTATATATGGTCTATAACCTATGGTTTTTTCCGTGAATTTCATTGGTTTTTTAAAAGCTAATATCTATAGCTGTAAAATATATTCTTTATTACGTGACGTATCACGTAGCCACGTGAGACGCCTCATGACGCGTCGCATAACCGTGACATATCGGCTCTGCAGCGCAAACAAAACCCGTAACGTAAGCGTGCCGGAGCACGCTTACAGATATATATATTTTTTTAACCTTAATTAGACAAAATCCACACGTGCACATATCTTGAGGCCTTGCAAAGGCACATCAAACAAACAGTCCCTACAATTTTGCCAAGTTTGCTGGAAATCTATTCCCTTCATTTTTTTTTTACTGTTTCTCTTGGTTTTCCCCTTGTTATGCTTACCCGGACGCTACCCGGTACGCGAACCGGACGCTCCAAAAACACAAGATGGCGGACTCCCGTTACGCTGCCGGTTAGCTGCCCGGTTCGCGTACCGGGAAGCGCCTTTACCGCGAAAAATCGCGGGGCACTTTAATATCCCCCTCATCAATCCTAGGGGGTCAGGAGGGGTCTACCTTGCCCCCTTTCCTTCATTTCCCCCTTCGTTTTTCACCACATCTTGTCTCTCGATCCTACCGAGAGACAAGATGGCGGCCGCTCCGGACTGTTTAGAATGTTGACAGACACCGGAGAGCCAATCAGCTTCGCTTCGCGAAGTTCCGTTACGCGTCAGGTACGCGAACCGGGGCGCTAACCGGAGCGCTGTCACAGATATATATTTTTTTTAAACGTTAATTTCTCAAAATCCACTGGAGCACATATATTGAGACATAGCAAAGGCACGTCGGGCAAACCATATCTACAATTTTGCCAAGTTTTATGTAAATATATTCAGCCGTTCGAGCTAAAAGTGAGTCCAACCGCCCTATGGAAAAATGAATGTGAAAAACGCGTTTTGGGACCCCCCTTTTTTCTCGGCCCCCCCTTGACGAAACCCCCCCACATTTTCAGGGTCTGCTCAGGAACAAAATGTGCCATTTTCCTGAAAATTTCAGCATATTCCGTCTACAAACGCCAAAGTTATTAGACATAGAATTTTCAGAAATCCCATAGAGAAAAAATCCTAACTATATATACCCACTGGCTATCGCCAGTAGGTAATATACATATATAAACATATATAATCTGCATATCTATATAAATATAAATGCATGCATACATTACCTACTGGCGGTCGCCAGTAGGTATATATAGTTAGGATTTTTTCTCTATGGGTTTTTTGAAAATTCTATGTCTAATAACTTTGGCGTTTGTGGACGGAATTGGCTGAAATTTTCTGGAAAATGGCACATTTTGTTTCTGAGCAGCCCCTGAAAATTGGGGGGGGGGGTTCGTCCAGGGGGGGTCGAGAAAAAAGGGGGGTCCCAAAACGTGTTTTTAACATTGAGTTTTCCATACGGCGGTTGGCCTCACTTTTAGCCCGAACGGCTGAATGGATTTGCACGAAACTTGGCAAAATTTTAGGGACTGGTAGCCCGATGTGCCTTTTGTAGGTCTCAATATATGTGCTACAGTGGATTTTGAGAAATTAACGTTTAAAAAAAGATATATATCTGTAACAGCGGACCGGGCAGCGCTCCAGGACGCGTACTTTTCGCGCAACGGAGCTTTGTGAAGCGAAGCTGATTGGTTCTCCGGCGTCTGTCAACATTCCAAACAGTCCGTAGCGGCCGCCATCTTGTCTCTCGGTGGGATCGAGAGACAAGAGGAGGCCAAAGCGAAGGGGCAAATGACCATAAGGGGGAATAGTAGATCCTCGCTGACCCCCTAGGTTTGATGTGGAGGTTTTAAAAGGGCCCCGCGGGGCAAAAAAAAAAAATAATAATAATAATCGAACGGCTGAATGGATTTGCACGAAACTTGGCAAAATTGTAGGGACTGGTAGCCCGATGTGCCTTTGCTAGGTCTCAATATATGTGCTTCAGTGGATTTTGAGAAATTAACATTCAAAAAAAGATATATATCTGTAACAGCGCACCGCTTCGCGTACTTTTCGCGTTACGGAGCTTTGCGAAGCGAAGCTGATTGGCTCTCCGGTGTCTGTAAACATTCCAAACAGTACGTAGCGGCCGCCATCTTGTCTCTCGGTAGGATCGAGAGACAAGAGGAGGCCAAAGCGAAGGGGCAAATGATCATAAGGGGGCATAGTAGATCCTCGCTGACCCCCTAGGTTTGATGTGGAGGTTTTAAAAGGGCCCCGCGGGGCAAAAAAAAAAAATAATAATAATAATCGAACAGCTGAATGGATTTGCATGAAACTTGGTAAAATATTAGGGACTGGTAGCCCGATGTGCCTTTGCTAGGTCTCAATATATGTGCTTCAGTGCATTTTGAGAAATTAACGTTCAAAAACAAGATATATATCTGTAACAGCGCTCCGCTTCGCGGAGATAAAATTATATCTGTATTACCTAGCTGTTGCTAACACCAGTTAGCGACGGCTAGTAGGAGATAGTGACCATCTTGGGCCCCACTTTGCATGTGAGTGATATTTATCACTAATGACATGCAAAGTGGGCATGCCAAGATGTTAGCGACTGGAAACAGTCGCTAACATCGCTATCTCCTATTATCAACTTTTGGAAATATTCGAGATAAGCGCGAATATCTCCAAAAAGTAACAGCTGCCCTGAGCAGTTCTTAGCCATGTTATCCAATGGGAGGTGGATAACATGGCTAAGAGCATTAGCTCGGTAATGCATGAATATCGCTGAGTTTTCAGCGATATTAATGCATTGCGGTCGTTTTTTATCGTATTTGCGATAAACCTTGATAATAGCAAGGTTTATCTGCGATAATTTCTGACGGTAAAAAAATCTTTGCAATGCATCGTTAGGGATAAATATCGCTTAACTTTGGTAATATGCCCCAACGTCTGTTAACGTTCGATTCAAAGGAAATCAGGAAGTGTTGAAAAACATTGTCTGCGCCATCTTGTCTTTTTTCAAATGCCACACTTTTGTCGTGCACGGCAGCCATTTTAGATGCCTTGACCAGACCCACTCTGTGCACGCTGTCGATCCTTAGCATGGCTCCCCACCCTCGCAAGCATCTCACCCAGGCAGTGGTCACCCCCGCTCTCTGTCTTATGCATGGGTAATAAACCTCCCCCCATCTGCGCTGCTCTTCCCTGAGAATCACACACTGTGCCCGCCCGACACCTCCCTTTCGCCCTATTCACTACCGCACCCTCTGACACTTCTTTTCCTCTGTGTCCGATTGTCCAGGCCGGTCCTAGGCTATCAGCTAGCCCTGCAGATGTAGTTTATGGCCACAGCTGTAAAGAATCACCCCTCTTCAAAGGAGTTATAGTAGATCAAGGCCCACACTCGATGAGATCCGTCACAGCAGAAGCGTTGCTATTATCTGAAAACCATCCTTTATTGTGATTGGGGAGGGGACCGAGCGTGAAGCGGAAGATTCCAGGGATGACTCTTTGTACATCAAAGTTTTTACAATTATGTGTCACATTAAAAATATATAGCACTCCGACAAAGTAGTACGATTATAAAACTTTAATAATTTATAAATATATACAAGAAAACAAAAATAGTAATAACATATAAACATTTTTAGGGAAAAACAACGAAGTAGCGGTCGGCTGTGCGAATAGTCCCAACGCAGCACAACGTCCAGATTTCCGGGGTCGCGGGGGGTGGGTCATCAGTAGCAAACTGTTGTGCGAATAGTTCCAAGGCAGCAGAACGCGCCGAAATCTAGATGACACGAAAGTGATGTCTAGTAAGTTGCCACCCAGCAAATAACGGCGTGGGGCGTCGCGGGGGGTGGGTCATCAGTAGCAAACTGTTGTGCGAATAGTTCCAAGGCAGCAGAACGATGGCACCAAGGTGATGTCCAGTAAGTTGCCGCACTGGTTTTGGTATCCTACAATGCTGCTCCGAATAACGGCGTGGGGCGCCCCGGGGGAGGCGGCGTGAATGGGCCTCTCCAGGTGGAGTGTCATCTGTTGTAGTGGGGCGCCCCTTTACCGTTTCAGTTGCCATTCTGTCCGTTTTTGGTCCACTGTGTCAAAAGCCGCAATTCAGCTGAGTTGCGCCCACTCTTGCGGTGCAGCGATAGGCGGCTGTCACAGGACTCTCAAAATGGCGGCAGGCTCTTTCCTTTTTGGGCCTGGTCCACTGAAATGGCCCTGGGACACCTTGGAAATCGGACGCTTGTCTGCTAGGTCTTGGACCCCATTCTCGAAAGCGTCCCCTCCGCCTTGAGAATTCATCAAAAGTTTTGGGGGCCCCGACTCCTGCAGGCTTCTGGTGGGGAGCGGCTGCCATGATTGCTCGCGGAATGACCACGACGGAGCTACGAGATGGTGGTGCTCTCATGCTGACGCCAGTTTAGTCTGAAACATCCAGAAACAAGGTGGGGCTTTCATCGTTTGGGAAAAAAAAAAAAGTTTTCATCCAATGAAAAGTGTTGTTTTTAGGTCATATGATCAAGCCTTCCATCATTAGGAAACCAAAAGTAAAATGAACCAATGAAAAGTTTTATAAACAAGTCACATGACCTGTTATGCGGCATAGGGTATAAAATGCGTAGAAAATACGTTGGCACGTGAGGCGGCGTCAGTAGCGGACCGATGTGCGAATAGGCCGAAGGCAATACAACGCGCCAAGATCCGGATGGCACCGAGGTGGTGTCCAGCAAGTTGCAGCACTGGTGTGGCCATCCTACAATGCTGAAAGTTGGCGTGGGGCGCCCCGTTGGCCTGTGAGTTTGCGTCAGTAGCGGACCGATGTGCGAATAGGCCGAAGGCAGCACAACGCGCCAAGATCCGGATGGCACCGAGGTGGTGTCTAGTAAGTTGCCGCACTGGTGTGGCCATCCAACAATGCTGAAAGTCGGCGTGGGGCGCCCCGTTGGCCTGTGAGATGGCGTCAGTAGCGGACCGATGTGCGAATAGGCCGAAGGCAGCACAACGCGCCAAGATCCGGATGGCACCGAGGTGGTGTCTAGTAAGTTGTTGCACTTCTGTGGCCATCCTACAATGTTGAAAGTCGGCGTGGGGCGCCCCGTTGGCCTGTGAGATGGCGTTAGTAGCGGACCGATGTGCGAATGGGGCCAAAGGCAGCGCCACAATATTTTCTGACTGACACCACAAGGCGCTGAGATGCCAAGATCCGGATGGCACCGAGGTGATGTCTAAGTTGCGGACTGATGTGCGAATGGGGCCAAAGGCAGCGTAACAATATTTTTTGTATGGAAGATACCACTAGGCGTTGAGATGCCAAGATTCGGATGGCACCGAGGTGATGTCTAGCAAGTTGCTGTACTGGTGTGGTCATCCTACAATGCTGAAACTCGGCGTGGGTCGCCCCATTAGCCTGTGAGATGGCGTCAGTAGCGGACCGATGTGCGAATAGGCCGAAGGCAGCACAACGCGCCAAGATCCGGATGTCACCGTGGTGGTTTCATAGTTGAGAGGCACTTCATCTGCAGTGGGGCGCCGAGATCCGGATGGCACCGAGGTGATGTCTAGCAAGTTGCTGTACTGGTGTGGTCATTCTACAATGCTGAAAGTCGGCGTGGGGCGCCCCATTAGCCTGTGAGATGGCGTCAGTAGCGGACTGATGTGCGAATGGGGCCAAAGGCAGCGCAACAATATTTTCTGAAGAGAAGACACCAAAAGGTGCTGACATTCCAAGATCCGGATGGCACCGAGGTGGTGTCTAGCAAGCTATGCAGTTGAGTTGTGTGCGCACTTGCGGCGAATAGGTCGAAGGCAGCATAACAATGTTTTTTGAATAGAAGACACCACAAGGCGTTGAGATTCGGTTACCACCGAGGTGATGTCTAGCAAGTTGCCGCACTGGTGTGGCCATCCTACAATACTGCTCCGAATAACGGCGTGGGGTGCCCGAAGGGGGGGGGAGCCGGCGTGAATGGGCCTTCCTAGGTGGAGGCTCGTCTGCTGTAGTGGGGCGCCCCTTTACCGTTTCAGTTGCCATTCAGCTGAGTTTCGGCTGCTCTTGATGCTACAGCGACAGGCGGCTGCAAGAGGACTCTCAAAATGGCGGCCTGTTCTTTGGATTTGGGCCTGGTCCACTAAAATGGCCCTGGGACACCTTAGAACTCGGACGCTCGATTTTTTTTTCCTTTCCTGTACATACAAAAAAAGGTAAATGCCCGGTACGTTACACGCTTCATCTGCCACGATGAACTCTCCAGAGGAACCGAAAAAAAATATAGTTGTGGTAACTATACCATGCATCGTCATATGGAGAGGTGGCACCAATTAATTATAGTGCTGCATAAAAGAGAGATTTGGAGGAGAACCCCTGACCTGCTAGTACATTCATCAAAGAAGTGGCACTGAGAGCTTCAGAGGCAAGGGAAACGGTCCCAAATATTTAGAAGAACTTTGGAAAGATTAAAATGACATGTTTAGATTGTGGCAAATTAATTTCATGTGGACAGATGAGTGTTACTCTAATAAATACAGCATATGAACATCATCATAGTCGATGGTTGGTAGAGACATTTTGACTATATCCTGGACCTGCCCGTCCTCGCCCAAAATGGCGCCGGAATAAATGGGACTCGTAACTCCTTGTTGTGTACTGGTTGCAGAACCTTGAAATCACGAGATACGTATGCAGTTTTGAAGTACATGGCGGGCGGGGACGAGAATTGATTGACTATTTCGACATCCCTATTGATATTAAGTTCTGATGTGTTATTGATTACTGTACTGTTGAAAGTTCGAATTAACGTCACCCATGGTACTTGCCCGCAAATGTATATCTAGATAATTTTATTGTAACTGGCCCTGTCGTATTTTAATTATAAAATGTACGTCCACCAATTCCGTAACTGTTAGACACCTTAGTTCTTGCAACCTAATGGCCCGCCCGTTACGTTCCTCTACAGTGTAAATGTCTATTCATCATATACGATTACAGTTTGCTCTGTGGCAGGCCCACGTGGTTATAGGCTCGTATTTGTATAATGACATTTTCACAATAAAGGTTTTTAAAAGAAAACATGGTAGTAGTATATACATTGGTAAAGTTTTTAATAATAGTGACTGTTTTAGAATCATTAAAAGGCAAGTGAAATAAAGCAGACCAATTACATGAAGGGTAAAAGGTATAATACGAAGGAACGCAGTAAAGATAAATGGTCAAGGGCTGTTGTGTTTTCTATTCCTGCAACATAAAGTGATCGATAAGAATCTCATATTCAGGCGTATCGGCGACTAAGACAGCAGGTCGACCCTCTTTTGCTCAACGGCTCCGTCATGGGACGAAGAAACGCTCTTTTTCTCGAAAAAAGAATATATTTTACTTGCAGGACAGTTGTAAAATTTCCGGGAAAGTACATTAGCCTGGAACATTATAACATATATTTAAGAAAAAATAATGTTCGGAAGTAATGAAAAGCGTAATTTTTAGGTCATATGACCAAGCCTTTCATCATTACAATAAGAAAAGTAAAATGAACCAATGAAAAGTTTTATTAACAAGTCACATGACTTGTTATGCTTACGTTACGCGCTGCGCGCCCCGGATGACTTCCGGATGCGCTAACGCGGCGCGTCATATGACGCATTATGCGACAACGCAGGTACAGAATATAGTCAAAATGTCTCCACCAACCAGCGGTCGGAACACAACCCCTTTCAGCAGGCTAAATAGTTCTGTTAAATGGCAACAGAAGGGACAGGCAACAAGAACCATCAGTCAAAGAGGGGAGGGCTAGTTCTTCTCTACCGGGTTACATTGGGGCGCTACCGGAACTGATCGAATTGGTAGTCTACAGTGTTTCTGGATGTTTCAGACTGAAGCTGGGGTTAGCATGAGAGCAGCACCATTTCGTAGCTCCGTCGTGGTCATTCCGCAACCAATCATGGCAGCCGTTCTTTCTCGTTATTTTGGGCGGGGTGGGTGGCGGAGCCGAGCTGTTTTGCAGCCATCATTGTGTGGAGTTCAGTTCATCTCACTAGTTTTGTATTTGTCATGAGGGGTTGTTCCTAATGTTTCTATTTTAGCGAGGTCAAAAAGAGATCCCATTAGTGGCCTACTGATTTTGCTCGATTCCTTTTCTTTTTTTTTACACGATTTTTCGTTATCTGCAAAGACTAAACAGAGTATTGCGACTCTGTGTTTGTTTGTAAATAGAGAATGAACCAAAGAGAACTAATTCTAAAACAGTAAATACTTGGATAACAATCAATCAAATGGAGAGAGAAGCAGGCACGACGGATTACAACGGGGGCAAACGCCTGCGTTAACTACCTTTCACTATCTGCAAAGAGAGAGTACTCCTAATAGAAATGAGGGGGGGGGGCACCATTCAAAGCAGATCAGTGTGCATAAACATGAAAATGTTTTCACTTACCACGTACTTGACATTCGACAGCTTATGATATTTGCTATTAAAAAACCATTGAAATTCACTGAAAAAACCATAGGTTATAGACCATATATAGTTAGGAATTAGCATTTACAAAACCTTGAAAATTCACTGAAAAAACCATAGGTTATAGACCATATATAGTTAGGAATTAGCATTTAAAAAACCTTATTTTACTCACACAAAACCATTGAAATTCCATATATAGTTAGTTGCACTAACTATATATCGCGCACCCGCAATCCACTGCTGATCATGTCACATATTACATCATTCATGACATGGTCAGTGACATCACTGATGACATCACTGATGACATCTCAAATGACATCACTGATGACATCACTGATGACATCTCATTTGACATCATTCTTGTGCTAATACGATAAACCTCTTCAGACTCTAATATAACCTTAGATACACTCAGTGTATACAGACACTCACACACTGCCACTCATCCATGGAGTTACTCACACACCCAGTCAGTCATGCAAAGAAACAATCTCACCTCCATTTCTTCAACTATACAGTTAAACACACCTTACTTATTGAAACATATACTAACACATATTTACTCTCTTATACAATCCCTGATACAAGTTCACAATGATCGATACAACCACTCACTCATTCAGTGGCTCTCATGCACAGTTATTTATATATGCCAACTCTCACATGTACTGTGTTTTACATATGTACTTACTATGACATGTAGCATTGAGATATCCATTCACTCATCAATACACTCATGCACACAGTCAACTGCCCATGTAGCTGTTTCCACATGCACTCTTGAACTCATACACCTAGTGAATAAACTGCTCACACATCTATGCATAGAGTCACACACCTTCCAGCCACCCCCACACAAACTCAATCTCCCATAGAAATACTTGGGCAACCAATTAATAACACATATAGCCTCTCGTATAGCTAATGATCAACACATGCAGCAGTTTACAGAACAACAGACATAATGATGCACAAATTAAGACAGTTTAGTCACTAACCCATGCATTCAGTGAGACACATTTAATCACTCACTCATACAGTCAGCCATGCACCTACTAAATCCTTCATCCAGACACTTATACATCCACTCAAGACATATTTTAACTTTACAGAAAAATACAGTCACTGGATGTTGTCATCAGTGATGTCATCAGTGATGTCATTTGAGATGTCATCAGTGATGTCATCAGTGATGTCACTGACCATGTCATGAATGATGTAATATGTGACATGATCAGCAGTGGATTGCGGGTGCGCGATATATAGTTAGTGCAATTAACTATATATGGAATTTCAATGGTTTTGTGTGAGTAAAATAAGGTTTTTTAAATGCTAATTCCTAACTATATATGGTCTATAACCTATGGTTTTTTCAGTGAATTTTCAAGGTTTTGTAAATGCTAATTCCTAACTAAATATGGTCTATAACCTATGGTTTTTTTCAGTGAATATACATATATGCATACATATGCATGTTATTTACATGAAAGTTTTAAAAACACTAATAAAAGCAAAGCTAAAAAGCCACCTCATTACAAACAGAATGGCTTTAACTTAAACGAGGGCGAGATCTATTGCATTTTCAATGCTTGTTTACTTTGGTTCTATCAAGAAGGCATTCAGATGTGTCACACATTTGCCATAAATTCTGAATGTTAGCACTCTAGTTGCTCATTAGATCACTGTAGTAAAGCTAGTGCTCACCAGGGAAGTCTGCTGCTAATTATGGTTTGCAGCCATTTTCCCGCATTTTTTATCCCGCAGACTTTCAGTCCGCATACCATTATCCTGCAAGGTCATTGACCTCGCATACCATTATCCCGCATTTTTTCAAAACGCATGTGCATTTATCGCGCATGCCTTTACAAAGAATTACGTTTTAAAGGCATGTATGGTAAATGCATTTGCGTTGTGAAAACCACGATGACGAGAGAGGTAAGTGGGTTTGTGTTAATTTTTTCGTGGGTTAGTGATTGTGTAGTGTAGTGTTGTGTAGTGTAGTGTTGTGTTAGTGTAGTGTAGAGTTGTGGTGGTTGTTTAGTGTAGGGTCATGCTGGGGGTAGTGTTTTAGGGTTTAGGGTTGTGTTGTAGTGTTTGTGTAGTGTAGGGTCATGCTGGGGCTAGTGTTTTAGGGTTTAGGGTAGTGTTGTAGTGTTTGCGTAGTGTAGGGTCATGCTGGGGGTAGTGTTTTAGGGTGTAGGGTAGTGTTGTAGTGTTTGCGTAGTGTAGGGTCATGCTGGGGGTAGTGTTTTAGGGTTTTGGGTAGTGTTGTAGTGTTTGCGTAGTGTAGGGTCATGCTGGGGGTAGTGTTTTAGGGTTTAGAGTAGTGTTGTAGTGTTTGCGTAGTGTAGGGTCATGCTGGGGGGTAGTGTTTTAGGGTTTAGGGTAGTGTTGTAGTGTTTGCGTAGTGTAGGGTCATGCTGGGTGTAGTGTTTTAGGGTTTAGGGTAGTGTTGTAGTGTTTGCGTAGTGTAGGGTCATGCTGGGGGTAGTGTTTTAGGGTTTAGGGTAGTGTTGTAGTGTTTGCGTAGTGTAGGGTCATGCTGGGGTGTAGTGTTTTAGGGTTTAGGGTAGTGTTGTAGTGTTTGCGTAGTGTAGGGTCATGCTGGGGGTAGTGTTTTAGGGTTTAGGGTAGTGTTGTAGTGTTTGCGTAGTGTAGGGTCATGCTGGGGGTAGTGTTTTAGGGTTTAGGGTAGTTTTGTAGTGTTTGCGTAGTGTAGGGTCATGCTGGGGGTTGTGCTTTAGGGTTTAGGGTAGTGTTGTAGTGTTTGCATAGTGTAGGGTCATGCTGGGGGTAGTGTGTTTAGGGTTTAGGGTAGTGTTGTAGTGTTTGCGTAGTGTAGGGTCATGCTGCGGGTAGTGTTTTAGGGTTTAGGGTAGTGTTGTAGTGTTTGCGTAGTGTAGGGTCATGCTGGGGTGTAGTGTTTTAGGGTTTTGGGTAGTGTTGTAGTGTTTGCGTAGTGTAGGGTCATGCTGGGGGTAGTGTTTTAGGGTTTAGGGTAGTGTTGTAGTGTTTGCGTAGTGTAGGGTCATGCTGGGGGTAGTGTTTTAGGGTTTAGGGTAGTGTTGTAGTGTTTGCGTAGTGTAAGGTCATGCTGGGGGTAGTGTTTTAGGGTTTAGGGTAGTGTTGTAGTGTTTGCGTAGTGTAGGGTCATGCTGGGGTGTAGTGTTTTAGGGTTTTGGGTAGTGTTGTAGTGTTTGCGTAGTGTAGGGTCATGCTGGGGGTAGTGTTTTAGGGTTTAGGGTAGTGTTGTAATGTTTGCGTAGTGTAGGGTCATGCTGGGGGTAGTGTTTTAGGGTTTAGGGTAGTGTTGTAGTGTTTGCGTAGTGTAGGGTCTTGCTGGGGTGTAGTGTTTTAGGGTTTTGGGTAGTGTTGTAGTGTTTGCGTAGTGTAGGGTCATGCTGGGGGTAGTGTTTTAGGGTTTAGGGTAGTGTTGTAGTGTTTGCGTAGTGTAGGGTCATGCTGGGGGGTAGTGTTTTAGGGTTTAGGGTAGTATTGTAGTGTTTGTGTAGTGTAGGGTCATGCTGGGGGTAGTGTTTTAGGGTTTAGGGTAGTGTTGTAGTGTTTGCATAGTGTAGGGTCATGCTGGGGGTAGTGTGTTTAGGGTTTAGGGTAGTGTTGTAGTGTTTGCGTAGTGTAGGGTCATGCTGGGGGTAGTGTTTTAGGGTTTAGGGTAGTGTTGTAGTGTTTGCGTAGTGTAGGGTCATGCTGGGGTGTAGTGTTTTAGGGTTTTGGGTAGTGTTGTAGTGTTTGCGTAGTGTAGGGTCATGCTGGGGGTAGTGTTTTAGGGTTTAGGGTAGTGTTGTAGTGTTTGCGTAGTGTAGGGTCATGCTGGGGGTAGTGTTTTAGGGTTTAGGGTAGTGTTGTAGTGTTTGCGTAGTGTAAGGTCATGCTGGGGGTAGTGTTTTAGGGTTTAGGGTAGTGTTGTAGTGTTTGCGTAGTGTAGGGTCATGCTGGGGTGTAGTGTTTTAGGGTTTTGGGTAGTGTTGTAGTGTTTGCGTAGTGTAGGGTCATGCTGGGGGTAGTGTTTTAGGGTTTAGGGTAGTGTTGTAATGTTTGCGTAGTGTAGGGTCATGCTGGGGGTAGTGTTTTAGGGTTTAGGGTAGTGTTGTAGTGTTTGCGTAGTGTAGGGTCTTGCTGGGGTGTAGTGTTTTAGGGTTTTGGGTAGTGTTGTAGTGTTTGCGTAGTGTAGGGTCATGCTGGGGGTAGTGTTTTAGGGTTTAGGGTAGTGTTGTAGTGTTTGCGTAGTGTAGGGTCATGCTGGGGGTAGTGTTTTAGGGTTTAGGGTAGTATTGTAGTGTTTGTGTAGTGTAGGGTCATGCTGGGGGTAGTGTTTTAGGGTTTAGCGTCGTGTTGTAGTGTTTGTGTAGTGTAGGGTCATGCTGGGGGTAGTGTTTTAGGGTTTAGGGTAGTGTTGTAGTGTTTGCGTAGTGTAGGGTAATGCTGGGGTGTAGTGTTTTAGGGTTTTGGGTAGTGTTGTAGTGTTTGCGTAGTGTAGGGTCATGCTGGGGGTAGTGTTTTAGGGTTTAGGGTAGTGTTGTAGTGTTTGTGTAGTGTAGATCATGCTGGGGGTAGTGTTTTAGGGTTTAGGGTAGTGTTGTACTGTTTGTGTAGTTTAGGGTCATGCTGGGGGTAGTGCTTTAGGGTTTAGGGTAGTTTACTTGTTTAGTGTATGCTGAAAGGCATATTCGTTCTAAAAGTTTTCTTTATTTTAATTTGCGGCCTAATAGTACATGCAGGATTTTTTTTGCGGACTGATGGTATGCGGGATTTCGTCATATATTCGCTAATCATACTTTCTATGGCAAAATGAACCCCCTCATTTTGTTCCTTTTTAAATTAAATGTTTTAAGAGTTACCACTTTATTCCAATCAAGATGGCTTCAGGTGTGCCATACCTTTGTAATAAGTAGGACTGTTAGCACTCTAGTTGTTCTTTAGAACACTCTGGGACATTCTGTCATTGGGCTATAGTTGGGCTACATCTGGCTGATATTTGGGCTACATTTGTTTTTTTTTGTCTCTGGTGGCCATCTTTGGGCTACATTGGGCTACATTGGGCTACATTGGGCTACATTGGGCTACATTTGGGCTCCAACATATATATAGCCCAATGTAGCCCAATATATATTTTTCAAAGTTAATTTTCGTAAAAACCACTGGAGCCTATATCTTGAGACATAGCAAAGGCACATCGGGCTACCAGTCCCTACAATTTTGCCAAGTTTGGTGTAAATCCATTCAGCCGTTCGGGCTAAAAGTGAGGCCAACCGCCCTATGGAAAATTGCATGGGAAAAACACGTTTTGGGACCCCCCCTTTTTTCTCGGCCCCCCCTTGACGAAACCCCCCCAAATTTTCAGGGGCTGCTCAGAAACAAAATGTTCCATTTTCCTGAAAATTTCAGCCAATTCTGTCCTCAAACGCCAAAGTTATTCGACATAGAATTTTCAAAAATCCCATAGGAAAAAAATCCTAACTATATATACCTACTGGTAATATATATATATATATATATATATAAATCCTAACTATATATACCTACTGGAGATCGCCAGTAGGTAGTATATATATATATATATATATATATATATATATATATATATATATTACCTACTGGCGGTCGCCAGTAGGTATATATAGTTAGGATTTTTTCTCTATGGGATTTTTGAAAATTCTATGTCTAATAACTTTGCCGTTTGTGGACGGAATTGGCTGAAATTTTCAGGAAAATGGCACATTTTGTTTCTGAGCAGCCTTTGAAAATTTGGGGGGGGTTCGTCAAGGGGGGGCCGAGAAAAAAGGGGGGTCCCAAAACGCGTTTTTCCCATGTTAATTTCCATAGGGCGGTTGGCCTCACTTTTAGCCCGAACGGCTGAATGGATTTGCACGAAACTTGGCAAAATTGTAGGGACTGGTAGCCCGATGTGCCTTTTGTAGGTCTCAATATATGTGCTCCAGTGGATTTTGAGAAATTAACGTTTAAAAAAAGATATATATCTGTAACAGCGGACCGGGCAGCGGCCCAGGACGCGTACTTTTCGCGCAACGGAGCTTTGTGAAGCGAAGCTGATTGGTTCTCCGGCGTCTGTCAACATTCCAAACAGTCCGTAGTGGCCGCAAACAGTCCGTAGTGGCCGCCATCTTGTCTCTCGGTAGGATCGAGAGACAAGAGGAGGCCAAAGCGAAGGGGCAAATGACCATAAGGGGGAATAGTAGATCCTCGCTGACCCCCTAGGTTTGATGTGGAGGTTTTAAAAGGGCCCCGCGGGGCAAAAAAAAAATAATATAATAATAATCTTACGGCTGAATGGATTTGCACGAAACTTGGCAAAATTGTAGGGACTGGTAGCCCGATGTGCCTTTGCTAGGTCTCAATATATGTGCTTCAGTGGATTTTGAGAAATTAACGTTCAAAAAAAGATATATATCTGTAACAGCGGACCGCTTCGCGTACTTTTCGCGTTACGGAGCTTTGGGAAGCGAAGCTGATTGGCTCTCCGGTGTCTGTAAACATTCCAAACAGTCCGTAGCGGCCGCCATCTTGTCTCTTGGTAGGATCGAGAGACAAGAGGAGGCCAAAGCGAAGGGGCAAATGACCATAAGGGGGCATAGTAGATCCTCGCTGATCCCCTAGGTTTGATGTGGAGGTTTTAAAAGGGCCCCGCGGGGCAAAAAAAATAAATAATAATAATAATCGAACGGCTGAATGGATTTGCACGAAACTTGGTAAAATATTAGGGACTGGTAGCCCGATGTGCCTTTGCTAGGTCTCAATATATGTGCTTCAGTGCATTTTGAGAAATTAACGTTCAAAAACAAGATATATATCTGTAACAGCGCTCCGCTTCGCGGAGATAAAATTATATCTGTATTACGTAGCTGTTGCTAGCACCAGTTAGCGACGGCTAGTAGGAGATAGCGACCATCTTGGGCCCCACTTTGCATGTGAGTGATATTTATCACTAATGACATGCAAAGTGGGCATGCCAAGATGTTAGCGACTGGAAACAGTCGCTAACATCGCTATCTCCTATTATCAACTTTTGGAAATATTCGAGATAAGCGCGAATATCTCCAAAAAGTAACAGCTGCCCTGAGCAGTTCTTAGCCATGTTATCCAATGGGAGGTGGATAACATGGCTAAGAGCATTAGCTCGGTAATGCATGAATATCGCGGAGTTTTCAGCGATATTAATGCATTGCGCTCGTTTTTTATCGTATTTGCGATAAACCTTGATAATAGCAAGGTTTATCTGCGATAATTTCTGACGGTAAAAAAATCTTTGCAATGCATCGTTAGGGATAAATATCGCTTAACTTTGGTAATATGCCCCAACGTCTGTTAACGTTCGATTCGAAGGAAATCAGGAATTGTTGAAAAACATTGTGTGCGCCATCTTGTCTTTTTTCAAATGCCACACTTTTGTCGTGCACGGCAGCCATTTTAGATGCCTTGACCAGATCCACTCTGTGCACGCTGTCGATCCTTAGCATGGCTCCCCACCCTCGCAAGCATCTCCCCCAGGCAGTGGTCACCCCCGCTCTCTGTTTTATGCATGGGTAATAAACCTCCCCCCATCTGCGCTGTTCTTCCCTGAGAATCACACCCTGTGCCCGCCCGACACCTCCCTTTCGCCCTATTCACTACCGCACCCTCTGACACTCCTTTTCCTCTGTGTCCGATTGTCCAGGCCGGTCCTAGGCTATCAGCTAGCCCTGCAGATGTAGTTTATAGCCACAGCTGTAAAGAATCACCCGTCTTCAAAGGAGTTATAGTAGATCAAGGCCCACACTCGATGAGATCCGTCACAGCAGAAGCGTTGCTATTATCTGAAAACCATCCTGTATTGTGATTGGGGAGGGGACCGAGCGTGAAGCGGAAGATTCCAGGGATGACTCTTTGTACATCAAAGTTTTTACAATTATGTGTCACATTAAAAATATATAGCACTCCGACAAAGTAGTAAGATTATAAAACTTTAATAATTTATAAATATATACAAGAAAACAAAAATAGTAATAACATATAAACATTTTTAGAGAAAAACAACGAAGTAGCGGTCGGCTGTGCGAATAGTCCCAACGCAGCACAACGTCCAGATTTCCGGCGTGGGGCGTCGCGGGGGGTGGGTGATCAGTAGCAAACTGTTGTGCGAATAGTTCCAAGGCAGCAGAACGCGCCGAAATCTAGATGACACAAAAGTGATGTCTAGTAAGTTGCCACCCAGCAAATAACGGCGTGGGGCGTCGCGGGGGGTGGGTCATCAGTAGCAAACTGTTGTGCGAATAGTTCCAAGGCAGCAGAACGATGGCACCAAGGTGATGTCCAGTAAGTTGCCGCACTGGTTTTGGTATCCTACAATGCTGCTCCGAATAACGGCGTGGAGCGCCCCGGGGGAGGCGGCGTGAACGGGCCTCTCCAGGTGGAGTCTCGTCTGTTGTAGTGGGGCGCCCCTTTACCGTTTCAGTTGCCATTCCGTCCGCATTTTGGTCCACTGTGTCAAAATCCGCCATTCAGCTGAGTTGCGCCCACTCTTGCGGTGCAGCGATAGGCGGCTGTCACAGGACTCTCAAAATGGCGGCAGGCTGTTTCCTTTTTGGGCCTGGTCCACTGAAATGGCCCTGGGACACCTTGGAAATCGGACGCTTGTCTGCTAGGTCTTGGACCCCATTCTCGAAAGCGTCCCCTCCGCCTTGAGAATTCATCAAAAGTTTTGGGGGCCCCGACTCCTGCAGGCTTCTGGTGGGGAGCGGCTGCCATGATTGCTCGCGGAATGACCACGACGGAGCTACGAGATGGTGGTGCTCTCATGGTGACGCCAGCTTCAGTCTGAAACATCCAGAAACAAGGTGGGGCTTTCATCGTTTGGGGGAAAAAAAAAGTTTTCATCCAATGAAAAGTGTTGTTTTTAGGTCATATGATCAAGCCTTCCATCATTAGGAAACCAAAAGTAAAATGAACCAATGAAAAGTTTTATAAACAAGTCACATGACCTGTTATGCGGCATAGGGTATAAAATGCGGAGAAAATACGTTGGCACGTGAGGCGGCGTCAGTAGCGGACCGATGTGCGAATAGGCCGAAGGCAACACAACGCGCCAAGATCCGGATGGCATCGAGGTGGTGTCATAGTTGAGAGTTCTGAGCAGCGGTTGTAACACTGTCTGAAGCTTATTTGCAGCTGCTGCAGCTTCACTACGCGCCAAGATCCGGATGGCACCGAGGTGGTGTGTAGGAAGTTGCCGCACTGGTGTGGCCATCCTACAATGCTGAAAGTCGGCGTGGGGCGCCCCGTTGGCCTGTGAGTTTGCGTCAGTAGCGGACCGATGTGCGAATAGGCCGAAGGCAGCACAACGCGCCAAGATCCGGATGGCACCAAGGTGGTGTCTAGTAAGTTGTCGCACTTCTGTGGCCATCCTACAATGTTGAAAGTCGGCGTGGGGCGCCCCGTTGGCCTGTGAGATGGTGTCAGTAGCGGACTGATGTGTGAATGGGGCCAAAGGCAGCGCAACAATATTTTCTACTATATTTCCGGTGTAGAAGAGACCACAAGGCGCTGAGATGCCAAGATCCGGATGGCACCGAGGTGGTGTGTAGCAAGTTGCCGCACTGGTGTGGCCATCCTACAATGCTGAAAGTCGGCGTGGGGCGCCCCGTTGGCCTGTGAGATGGCGTCAGTAGCGGACCGATGTGCGAATAGGCCGAAGGCAGCACAACAATATTTTCTGACTGACACCACAAGGCGCTGAGATGCCAAGATCCGGATGGCACCGAGGTGATGTCTAAGTTGCGGACTGATGTGCGAATGGGGCCAAAGGCAGCGTAACAATATTTTTTGTATGGAAGATACCACTAGGCGTTGAGATGCCAAGATTCGGATGGCACTGAGGTGATGTCTAGCAAGTTGGTGTGGTCATCCTACAATGCTGAAACTCGGCGTGGGTCACCCCATTAGCCTGTGAGATGGCGTCAGTAGCGGACCGATGTGCGAATAGGCCGAAGGCAGCACAACGCGCCAAGATCCGGATGTCACCGTGGTGGTTTCATAGTTGAGAGGCACTTCATCTTCAGTGGGGCGCCGAGATCCGGATGGCACCGAGGTGATGTCTAGCAAGTTGCTGTACTGGTGTGGTCATCCTACAATGCTGAAACTCGGCGTGGGTCGCCCCATTAGCCTGTGAGATGGCGTCAGTAGCGGACCGATGTGCGAATAGGCCGAAGGCAGCACAACGCGCCAAGATCCGGATGTCACCGTGGTGGTTTCATAGTTGAGAGGCACTTCATCTGCAGTGGGGCGCCGAGATCCGGATGGCACCGAGGTGATGTCTAGCAAGTTGCTGTACTGGTGTGGTCATCCTACAATGCTGAAACTCGGCGTGGGTCGCCCCATTAGCCTGTGAGATGGCGTCAGTAGCGGACCGATGTGCGAATAGGCCGAAGGCAGCACAACGCGCCAAGATCCGGATGTCACCGTGGTGGTTTCATAGTTGAGAGGCACTTCATCTGCAGTGGGGCGCCGAGATCCGGATGGCACCGAGGTGATGTCTAGCAAGTTGCTGTACTTGTGTGGTCATCCTACAATGCTGAAACTCGGCGTGGGTCGCCCCATTAGCCTGTGAGATAGCTGTTCTTTGGATTTGGGCCTGGCTCGTCTGCTGTAGTGGGGCGCCCCTTTACCGTTTCAGTTGCCATTCAGCTGAGTTTCGGCTGCTCTTGATGCTACAGCGACAGGCGGCTGCAACAGGACTCTCAAAATGGCGGCCTGTTCTTTGGATTTGGGCCTGGTCCACTAAAATGGCCCTGGGACACCTTAGAACTCGGACGCTCGATTTTTTTTTCCTTTCCTGTACATGCAAAAAAAGGTAAATGCCCGGTACGTTACACGCTTCATCTGCCACGATGAACTCTCCAGAGGAACCGAAAAAAAATATAGTTGTGGTAACTATACCATGCATCGTCATATGGAGAGGTGGCACCAATTAATTATAGTGCTGCATAAAAGAGAGATTTGGAGGAGAACCCCTGACCTGCTAGTACATTCATCAAAGAAGTGGCACTGAGAGCTTCAGAGGCAAGGGAAACGGTCCCAAATTTTTAGAAGAACTTTGGAAAGATTAAAATGACATGTTTAGATTGTGGCAAATTAATTTCATGTGGACAGATGAGTGTTACTCTAATAAATACAGCATATGAACATCATCATAGTCGATGGTTGGTAGAGACATTTTGACTATATCCTGGACCTGCCCGTCCTCGCCCAAAATGGCGCCGGAATAAATGGGACTCGTAACTCCTTGTTGTGTACTGGTTGCAGAACCTTGAAATCACGAGATACGTATGCAGTTTTGAAGCACATGGCGGGCGGGGACGAGAATTGATTGAATATTTCGACATCCCTATTGATATTAAGTTCTGATGTGTTATTGATTACTGTACTGTTGAAAGTTCGAATTAACGTCACCCATGGTACTTGCCCGCAAATGTATATCTAGATAATTTTATTGTAACTGGCCCTGTCGTATTTTAATTATAAAATGTACGTCCACCGATTCCGTAACTGTTAGACACCTTAGTTCTTGCAACCTAATGGCCCGCCCGTTACGTTCCTCTACAGTGTAAATGTCTACTCATCACATACGATTACAGTTTGCTCCGTGGCCGGCCCACGTGGTTATAGGCTCGTATTTGTATAATGAAATTTTCACAATAAAGGTTTTTAAAAGAAAACATGGTAGTAGTATATACATTGGTAAAGTTTGTAATAATAGTCACTGTTTTAGAATCATTAAAAGGCAAGTGAAATAAAGCAGACCAATTACATGAAGGGTAAAAGGTATAATACGAAGGAACGCAGTAAAGATAAATGGTCAAGGGCTGTTGTGTTTTCTATTCCTGCAACATAAAGTGATCGATAAGAATCTCATATTCAGGCGTATCGGCGACTAAGACAGCAGGTCGACCCTCTTTTGCTCAACGGCTCCATCATGGGACGAAGAAACGCTCTTTTTCTCGAAAAAAGAATATATTTTACTTGCAGGACAGTTGTAAAATTTCCGGGAAAGTACATTAGTCTGGAACATTATAACATATATTTAAGAAAAAATAATGTTCGGAAGTAATGAAAAGCGTAATTTTTAGGTCATATGACCAAGCCTTTCATCATTACAATAAGAAAAGTAAAATGAACCAATGAAAAGTTTTATTAACAAGTCACATGACTTGTTATGCTTACGTTACGCGCTGCGCGCCCCGGATGACTTCCGGATGCGCTAACGCGGCGCGTCATATGACGCATTACGCGACAACGCAGGTCCAGAATATAGTCAAAATGTCTCCACCAACCAGCGGTCGGAACACAACCCCTTTCAGCAGGCTAAATAGTTCTGTTAAATGACAACAGAAGGGACAGGCAACAAGAACCATCAGTCAAAGAGGGGAGGGCTAGTTCTTCTCTACCGGGTTACATTGGGGCGCTACCGGAACTGATCGAATTGGTAGTCTACAGTGTTTCTGGATGTTTCAGACTGAAGCTGGGGTTAGCATGAGAGCAGCATCATTTCGTAGCTCCGTCGTGGCCATTCCGCAACCAATCATGGCAGCCGCTCTTTATCGTTATTTTGGGCGGGGTGGGTGGCGGAGCCGAGCTGTTTTGCAGCCATCATTGTGTGGAGTTCAGTTCATCTCACTAGTTTTGTATTTGTCATGAGGGGTTGTTCCTAATGTTTCTATTTTAGCGAGGTCAAAAAGAGATCCCATTAGTGGCCTACTGATTTTGCTCGATTCCTTTTCTTTTTTTTACACGATTTTTCGTTATCTGCAAAGACTAAACAGAGTATTGCGACTCTGTGTTTGTTTGTAAATAGAGAATGAACCAAAGAGAACTAATTCTAAAACAGTAAATACTTGGATAACAATCAATCAAATGGAGAGAGAAGCAGGCACGACGGATTACAACGGGGGCAAAGGCCTGCGTTAACTACCTTTCACTATCTGCAAAGAGAGAGTACTCCTAATAGAAATGAGGGGGGGGGGCACCATTCAAAGCAGATCAGTGTGCATAAACACGAAAATGTTTTCACTTACCACGTACTTGACATTCGACAGCTTATGATATTTGCTATTAAAAAACCATTGAAATTCACTGAAAAAACCATAGGTTATAGACCATATATAGTTAGGAATTAGCATTTACAAAACCTTGAAAATTCACTGAAAAAACCATAGGTTATAGACCATATATAGTTAGGAATTAGCATTTAAAAAACCTTATTTTACTCACACAAAACCATTGAAATTCCATATATAGTTAGTTGCACTAACTATATATTGCGCACCCGCAATCCACTGCTGATCATGTCACATATTACATCATTCATGACATGGTCAGTGACATCACTGATGACATCACTGATGACATCTCAAATGACATCACTGATGACATCACTGATGACATCTCATTTGACATCAATGACCACATCACTGATGATATTATTCATGTGACAATACAATGCATCTCTTCACATTTTAATATAACCTCTGTTTCACCCAGTGTTAAAAACAGAGTATAATTTTTGAAACCATTGACACACCAATACTAGTTACTACATACGTACTCACTGATTCCTACGTCTACACACACATTCACTCATTCACCCATACAATCATTCATACATACAATCACTCATGTTTACAACACAATCATATGCACTCATACACCTATACAGACACTCACACTCTGCCACTCATCCATGGAGTTACTCACACACCTAGTCAGTCCTGTAAAGAATCAATCACACTTCCATTTTCTACTCTATACAGTTAAACATAGAGCACCTTACGTTTTCAACCATATACTAACACATACTTACTCTCTTATACAATCATTGATACAAGTACACATTGATCTGTACAGAGTCACACACCTCCCATCCAGCCACACACACACTCAGTCTCCCATGCAAATACTTGGGCAATCAATCAATAACCCATATAGTTACTCATATAGCTACTGATCAACACATGCAGCAGTTTACAGAACAACAGACATAATGATGCACAAATTAAGACAGTTTAGTCACTAACCCATGCACTCAGTGAGACACATTTAATCACTCACTCATACATTCAGTCATGCACCTACTAAATCCTTCGTCCAGACACTTATACATCCACTCATTCTTCAATATGTAAGACATATTTTAACTTTACAGAAACATAGTCACTGGATGTTGTCATCAGTGATGTCATCAGTGATGTCATTTGAGATGTCATCAGTGATGTCATCAGTGATGTCACTGACCATGTCATGAATGATGTAATATGTGACATGATCAGCAGTGGATTGCGGGTGCGCAATATATAGTTAGTGCAACTAACTATATATGGAATTTCAATGGTTTTGTGTGAGTAAAATAAGGTTTTTTAAATGCTAATTCCTAACTATATATGGTCTATAACCTATGGTTTTTTCAGTGAATTTTCAAGGTTTTGTAAATGCTAATTCCTAACTATATATGGTCTATAACCTATGGTTTTTTCAGTGAATATATATATATATATATATATATATATATTACCTACTGGCGGTCGCCAGTAGGTATATATAGTTAGGATTTTTTCTCTATGGGTTTTTTGAAAATTCTATGTCTAATAACTTTGGCGTTTGTGGACGGAATTGGCTGAAATTTTCAGGAAAATGGCACATTTTGTTTCTGAGCAGCCCTTGAAAATTTGGGGGGGGGTTCGTCCAGTGGGGGCCGAGAAAAAAGGGGGGTCCCAAAACGTGTTTTTAACATTGAGTTTTCCATAGGGCGGTTGGCCTCACTTTTAGCCCGAACGGCTGAATGGATTTGCACGAAACTTGGCAAAATTGTAGGGACTGGTAGCCCGATGTGCCTTTTGTAGGTCTCAATATATGTGCTCCAGTGGATTTTGAGAAATTAACGTTTAAAAAAAGATATATATCTGTAACAGCGGACCGGGCAGCGCACTGGTTCGCGGACTTTTCGCGCAACGGAGCTTTGTGAAGCGAAGCTGATTGGTTCTCCGGCGTCTGTCAACATTCCAAACAGTCCGTAGCGGCCGCCATCTTGTCTCTCGGTAGGATCGAGAGACAAGAGGAGGTCAAAACAAAGGGGGAAATAACTATAAGGGGGCATAGTAGATCCTCGCTGACCCCCTAGGTTTGATGTGGAGGTTTTAAAAGGGCCCCGCGGGGCAAAAAAAAAACAAAATAATAATAATCGAACGGCTGAATGGATTTGCACGAAACTTGGCAAAATATTAGGGACTGGTAGCCCGATGTGCCTTTGCTAGGTCTCAATATATGTGCTCCAGTGGATTTTGAGAAATTAACGTTCAAAAAAAGATATATATCTGTAACAGCGCTCCGCTTCGCGTACTTTTCGCGTTACGGAGCTTTGCGAAGCTGATTGGTTCTCCGGCGTCTGTCAACATTCCAAACAGTCCGTAGCGGCCGCCATCTTGTCCCTCGGTAGGATTGAGAGACAAGAGGAGGCCAAAGCGAAGGGGGAAATGACCATAAGGGGGCATAGTAGATCCTTCCTGACCTCTTAGGTTTGATGTACCATTTTGCCAAGTTTGGTGTAATTCCGTTCAGCCATTCAGGCTGTAGACGTATGTAAATGTCCTATGGAAAATTGCATGGGGAAAACACATTTGAAAGTGTTGAAATTTAGAACCAATTAAAATGTTACTTTGGTTTTGTATTTGTGTGTGATGAAAGTTAATTTGTTATGTATATATGTCAAATGAGAGGAAACCACAGCCATTTTGTGATACTACTGTCTGAGGTACATTTGTGAGGAATTTTTGGTGGTGAATTTCTGGTGTTTGAATTACACAGTACTAACACTTCTGCTACTTTTAAAAAGGTGAGTTGTTAATTTGTAAGGGGAACTATGTTGTACACTTGAAGATAATTTGAAAAATGTTTTCTGTTATTTATTTGCAGTCCTTCTGTTATACTAAATACTTGATAAAGTTAGTTTTATATTATGTATTACTAAAAACGATAAATGAAAGTGATTATTTTTTTCTGCAATTTACAGCAAGCAATTTCAAAATAAAATGGCTCACAATGAAGAGACCGTGGCAATTTCTTTTGAATTGTCCAACACATTGATTGAAATTGAGAGCACCAATAATGAAATATTGTCACAAGGAGGACATGACTTGTATGATTCCATTAGATTGATTGAAATGGACAGCACCAAGAATGAAATATTGTCACAAGGAGATGACTTGAATGATTCCACTACATTGATTGAAATTGAGAGCACCAATAATGAAATATTGTCACAAGGAGGAGATGGCTTGTATGATTCCATTAGATTGATTGAAATGGACAGCACCAATAATGAAATATTGTCACAAGGAGGAGATGACTTGAATGATTCCACTACATTGATTGAAATTGAGAGCACCAATAATGAAATATTGTCACGAGGAGATGACTTGAATGATTCCACTACATTGATTGAAATTGACAGCACCAATAATGAAATATTGTCACAAGGAGGAGATGACTTGAATGATTTTTTTGATCAATCTCTTGATGGCGAATTTATCGAGTGTTTGGAGACCATAGAGTTACAAGAATCATCATTGGAGACTTTTAATGAGGACATTGCTGATGAGGACATGTTACTAGTTCTTTCAAATTTAGAAAATTCTGAAGAATAAATTTATATTTAGAATTCAAAAATTGTTTGAGACATTATTCATTTTTATTTTTAATTTATGAGGTTGTAGCGAAGTGATTGTAGTATAAAATGAGACTTATAGTATAGAGTGCAACATTTTTATGTTACATGGTAAGTTTACTCATATTTACTTCCCTTCTGCCACTATATTATCTCCAATGTGTATTTGACATGTCTTCTTCATCTCCGGCCTCCTTTCTCTCACTGTGTGTCTCCGATGCATCTTATCGCTGCTATTTTGTGTAATTACAGAAGAGAGTAAAATAAAATAGTTCGGAACGTGAAAAGGGGGCAAAGTAGAGTACTCCTCACCCCCTAGGCCTTTTTAGGCGGTCCCAAAAGGATCAGTTTCTGCTTTCCTGAGAGATTATGGTATGAGTTCCATATACCACAATAACTTGCATTACAACATGCAAGATATCTATCTCCTATTACCAACTTTTGGAGATATTCGCGCTAAGCGCGAATATCTCCAAAAAGTAACACCTGCCCTGAGCAGTTCTTAGCCATGTTATCCAATGGGAGGTGGATAACATGGCTAAGAGCATTAGCTCGGTAATGCATGAATATCGCTGAGTTTTTAGCGATATTCATGCATTGCGGCCGTTTATTATCGCATTTGCGATAAACCTTGTTAATAGTAAGGTTTATCTTCGATAATTTCTGACGATGCTTAGTGGTAAAAAATTGGTTGGTAAGCATCGTTAGCGATAAATATCGCTTAACTTTGGTAATATGCCCCAACGTCTGTTAACGTTCGATTCGAAGGAAATGAGGAAGTGTTGAAAAACATTGTCTGCGCCATCTTGCCTTTTTTGAAATGCCACACTTTTGTCGTGCACGGCAGCCATTTTAGATGTCTTGACCAGACCCACTCTCTGCACGCTGTCGATTCGTAGCATGGCTCCTCACCCACGCAAGCATCTTCCCTAGGCACTGGTCACCACCGCTCTCTGTCTTATGCATGGGCAATAAACCTCCCCCCATCTGCGCTGCTCTTCCCTGAGAATCACACTCTGTGCCCGCCCGACACCTCCCTTTCGCCCTATTCACTACCGCACCCTCTGACACTCCTCTTTCTCTGTGTCCGATTGTCCAGGCTATCAGCTAGCCCTGCAGATGTAGTTTATGGCCCCAGCTGTAAAGAATCACCCCTCTTCAAAGGAGTTATAGTAGATCAAGGCCCACACCCGATGAGATCCGTCACACCACACGTGTTCCTACTATCTGAAAACCATCCTGTATTGTGATTGGGGAGGGGACCGAGCCTGAAGCGGAAGATTCCAGGAATGACTCTTTGTACATCAAAGTTTTTACAATTATGTGTCACATTAAAAATATATAGCACTCCAACAAAGTAGTAGGAATATAAAACTTTAATAACATATAAATATATACAACAAAACAAAAACAGTAAAAACATTTAAACAACGAAGAGACCGTGGCAATTTCTTTTTAATTATCCAATAGATTTATTGAAATTGACAGCACCAATAATGAAATATTCTTGTCAGTAGCGGTCTGTTGTGCGAATAGTTCCAAGGCAGCAGAACGCGCTGAAATCTAGATGGCACGAAAGTGATGTCTAGTAAGTTGCCGCCCAGCAAAAAACGGCGTGGGGCGCCGCGGGGGTGAGTGAGTCCAGTAGGCACCACAGCTATTCTTACCGGCATTGCAGAATTACTGCTGGGGACAATGCCTGTGCTGTAGCAGGGTCACAGCAGAAACAAAAAGGATTCTGTTGAAGATGTTGTTGGTTTTCAATTTGAAAACAGTTCTGGTGTCAACTGCTATGCTAATGTAGTGGTTAATGTTTTGTTTTCTCTAGAAAATGTAAAAGAGGGGGAGGCAGTCCAAAGTTCCGTTAAAAGGGCAAAGGAAAGGATCGGTGGTTTGAACTATCAGTCAAAAAGGGGAGGGGGTGCAATAATTTTTCCTACCGGGTCACACTGTGCTTTCACCGGAAGTGAGGTCTGCAGGATGCTAGTAATTCAAAGTGAGGCTGGCGCCAGCATGGGAGCGCCGACGTCCCGCGGATACAGTTTCGTCACTCCACGGGCGATCATGGCAGTCATTCCCCATCGGGGGTCGGAGACTCCCGCGGCTCCTCTAGAATCTTCAAGGTCGTGGAGGACTACGGTGGTGGAGTCAACCAGTGACCGGGCCATTTCTTTATGCTGGGCCCGCTCTTGCCAGGTCGACCGCCATTTTGAGAGTTCGGCAGCTACCGGCGATCGCGGGGTCACATGAGCGGACGGGCTCCACCCTGCCGGGCGAGACGTTGCAGCATGGCCACAGTGGAAGAACCGTTTTCCGGGCGCCTGGAGCGCTGAGGGTGCAGCTGGGAAGCCTCCACCTGGGGAGGCGGGAGAGGCCTGTTCGCACCGTCTCTCCCTCCCAGTGCACCCCACGGCGTCTCGCTTGAGATTTGTTATGGCCGGACCAGGCGATGAGGACGAGGGGGGGGTCGGAGGCATGTGCAAGACATCCCCCCCCAGTGTTGTCGCAGCCATTATAAAACAAAGAAGTGTCCCGTCCGTCTTCGGGCCGGGCTTCCGGTGGATGTCGGCCGGACGCCCCTGGCTCTGGCCCCATGAACGGGTTTCTTGGTTTATCGGCTGCAGCCGGATCCCGTCGGCCTCGGCCCCCCGACCGTTGGTGGTCGGACCGGAAGAGCATGTGGCGGGACTACCTGCAACTCTCAAGGGCCACCGCGGCCGGACTGGGAGAGAGAGGGGAGGGTCGAGGAGACATTCCCCCCCCCTGCAACTGTTCAGCGTTGTAAAGGCAATCCCCTGGCCGGGTCCCGCTGGCCTCGGCCTCTCCTTCGGCTACACCCTACGTTAGGATCTCCTGGCCGAGGCGTGGCAGCAGGACCTGCCTTATATGGGCTGCTCCCGGCTGGGCGTAGCCGGAACCCTGCCCCACCTTGGAAGTTTCCAGAGTGGGGGTGGATGTTCTACTGACTTGCATTTTCCCTAGTCTATCGATTTTTTTGGCGTGGCAGGCGGTGGGACAGCGAGGGGTGATTTGGTTTCTCTTACTGTTTTTCTGGTCTCTCACCACTGGCATATTTTAACGTTTTCTTGTTTCTAGGACATTAATAGGTTTTATCATTACGTTATGTTATCGTTTCTTTGTTCGTTGTTTAATAAAAGTTCATGTTCATCAGTGGCCTACTGATTTTCGTTTTCCTATTTTTTTCTTTCCAGGTTGTTTCATGGTAAACTTTCTGTTAACAGGATACAGTGATCACTTCGTTATTATTGCATATGTCCTTTTCACTAGGGGTGCTCTCTGGTCGGGCCAGATGACGTATCTCTAGTAAATGGTCCGGGTGAAAAAGGTGCATCAATCAGTGGGGAGTAGATAGGCATGACAGATTACAACGGGGGAGAACGGTCCGCATTACGTACCCTTTCACTACTTGCAAAGATTTTCCTACGTTTATTTGCAAACAGGGAATACCTCCAAAAAGAACTAATTCCCAAACAGTCAATGTTCGGACAATCAATCAATCAATGAGGAATGAAATAGGTACGACGTGTTAAAGGCTTGCGTTACCTACCCTTCACTATCTGCAAAGGGAGATAGAATATTCCTATTCTTCCTCGTTTGCAGGTAGAGAAGATCCTTAAGAGAATTAACTTCGAACAATTCAATGCTCGATTGAAACAATCAACAAGGGGTACTGTGAACACAAATGAACGCCGCTTATATACATACGCATTGCTATTTTCAACAGGTTGTTCCTAATGTTTCTATTTTAGCGAGGTCAAAAGAGATCCCATTAGTGGCCTACTGATTTTGCTCGATTCCTTTTGTTTTTTTACACGATTTTTCGCTATCTGCAAAGACTAAACAGAGTATTGCGACTCTGTGCTTGTTTGTAAATAGAGAATGAACCAAAGAGAACAATCAATCAAATGGAGAGAGAAGCAGGCACGACGGATTACAAAGGGGGCAAAGGGCTGCGTTAACTACCCTTCACTATCTGCAAAGAGAGAGTACTCCTAATAGAAATGAGGGGTGGGGGGGCAGCAATCAAAGCAGATCAGTGTGCATAAACACGAAAATGTTTTTACTTACCACGTACTTGACATTCGACAGCTTATGATATTTGCTATTAAAAAACCATTGAAATTCACTGAAAAAACCATAGGTTATAGACCATATATAGTTAGGAATTAGCATTTACAAAACCTTGAAAATTCACTGAAAAAACCATAGGTTATAGACCATATATAGTTAGGAATTAGCATTTACAAAACCTTGAAAATTCACTGAAAAAACCATAGGTTATAGACCATATATAGTTAGGAATTAGCATTTAGAAAACCTTATTTTACTCACACAAAACCATTGAAATTCCATATATAGTTAGTTGCACTAACTATATATCGCGCACCCGCAATCCACTGCTGATGATGTCACATATTACATCATTCATGACATGGTCAGTGACATCACTGATGACATCACTGATGACATCTCAAATGACATCACTGATGACATCACTGATGACATCTCATTTGACATCAATGACCACATCACTGATGATATCATTCATGTGACAATACAATGCATCTCCTCACACTTTAATATAACCTCTGTTACACCCAGTGTTAAATACAGAGTATAATTTTTGAAACCATTGACACACCAATACTAGTTACTACATACGCACTCAGTGATTCCTATGTTTACACACACATTCACTCATTTACCCATACAATCATTCATACATACAATCACTCATCTTTACAACACTATCATATGCACTCATACACCTATACAGACTCTCACACTCTGTCACTCATCCATGGAGTTACTCACACACCCAGTCAGTCATGCAAAGAAACAATCTCACCTCCATTTCTTCAACTATACAGTTATACACACCTTACTTATTGAAACATATACTAACACATATTTACTCTCTTATACAATCCCTGATACAAGTTCACAATGATCGATACAACCACTCACTCAGTGGCTCTCATGCACAGTTATTTATATATGCCAACTCTCACATGTACTGTGTTTTACATATGTACTTACTATGACATGTAGCATTGAGATATCCATTCACTCATCAATACACTCATGCACACAGTCAACTGCCCATGTAGCTGTTTCCACATGCACTCTTGAACTCATACACCTAGTGAATAAACTGCTCACACATCTATGCACAGAGTCACACACCTTCCAGCCACCCCCACACAAACTCAATCTCCCATAGAAATACTTGGGCAACCAATTAATAACACATATAGCCTCTCGTATAGCTAATGATCAACACATGCAGCAGTTTACATCACAACAGACATAATGATGCACAAATTAAGACAGTTTAGTCACTAACCCGTGCATTCAGTAAGACGCATTTAATCATACAGTCAATCACGCACCTACTAAAACCTTCATTCAGACACTTATACATCCACTCATTCTTCAATATGTAAAACATATTTAAACTTTACAGAAACACATAATCACTGGATGTTGTCATCAGCGATGTCATCAGTGATGTCACTGACCATGTCATGAATGATGTAATATGTGACATCATCAGCAGTGGATTGCGGGTGCGCGATATATAGTTAGTGCAACTAACTATATATGGAATTTCAATGGTTTTGTGTGAGTAAAATAAGGTTTTCTAAATGCTAATTCCTAACTATATATGGTCTATAACCTATGGTTTTTTCAGTGAATTTTCAAGGTTTTGTAAATGCTAATTCCTAACTATATATGGTCTATAACCTATGTTTTTTTCAGTGAATTTTCAAGGTTTTGTAAATGCTAATTCCTAACTATATATGGTCTATAACCTATGGTTTTTTCAGTGAATATATATATATATATATATATATATATATATATATATTGTATTCCCATTGGGTGTAGATTTTCTTTTACCTAGTAGGGCAGTATATTTGCGAGCGATGTTCAGAACACAATATGTATGTCATACTATATTCTGTCAACAACATTCCTGCTACCGCCACATGGGTCAGTAGCCACCATATGCCACACATGGTGTTACACATTTGGTAGTCCAGCAGACCCTCGTGCTTTGTTAGTGAATAGCAAAAGGAAACATATAGACCCTTACAGTTGTCACACTTCGGGAGGAAGTCACCCAAACAATCGAGCCAAAAAATTATATTGCACACTTGTTTTCACAGTTGAATGACAATTGTGACTAAAGTCGCTCATTCTAGACCACTTTAAATCACATTTTCATGATGTATCTCATGCGCTATGTCAAAGCCTCTATTATGGATATATATACATCGATTGTGGATACATGGATATCTGATGCTGTGCAATAGTGCTATACAATAAAAGAGGATGCAAGTTGCCCAACCAGGGATTTAAATTACTGTGCAGTGGTATAGCAACTTTGAAGTATTGGTGCTCCACGCCCTTCCCCACCACATATTACAGACATGCTAAATCCATATTGTTTCTTGTCAATGTCTTATAAAACACTTACCTTGCATGAACAAGTTCATGAATGAAAAACACCAATACCTGCAACTAAATCTCAGAGAATTCCAAAAATGTAATTATAAATGAATTTCAAAATGGTGACAGAGGCATTAGTGCTACTTTGAGATCAACAGTATTTGCCGAACCTGGGAACCTCAGTAATGTCATCCGAATTAAACTGATTATGGTCGGTGACTGGTAACCCGGATAATCTCGTATTGGAGATAGATTCATCGGCTTTAGTGGAAGGGGCTCCCTCACAGGATTCGATGGGGCTTCAAGAAGCCGGTGATAATTTTTACTCATTGTCAGATCTGTCATCCTATGAGAGTACTAATTTGAGTAAAGACTGGGTTAATAATATTGGGGGAAGCACTTCAGAGGAGGACTTAAGATTACATTTGGCCTCACCAAAGGCTAGTGTTTCTACTGTCAAGAGACCGAAAAAAAAGGGTCACATCGCACTAAATCTAAAACGGAGGAACAAATTGTAGTGAGCATAAATGGAGCTTCAGGAGTAGAATCACAGTTGACTGATAATGCCAGACCTGAAACCGAGAAAAATGACAATGCTTCGACAGCTTCTCAAGAGATTACGTAGGCCACAATTTATAACACCATGATGACTCATAGAGCTGAAAGCAAAGCTGAAAATATACGAACACAGCCAACTTGAAGTAAAGTTAAGAATGCTGTCCGCCGGGTTATAAAAATCTGCTCTGACACCGCCGACAGAGTCACGGAAGCGGAGGCTAGAATCTCTGCTTTAGACGATGACGCAGTCGCCCGAAAAGCAGAGTTGGAATCTATCAAAGCTCATCGTGACGATCTTTCTTATAAACTGTCCGAATTGGAGAACCAAACCCGCAGAAACAACTCACGTTTTTTAGGTATTCCTGAGCAGAAGGAGGGGTCTGATATGCGGAAGTTTGTTGGGGAATTACTGTCTGAAGCTTTTCCTGAATTGACACTTTGGGACTGGTCGAAAGAAATCCAAAGAGCCCATTGGTTTCCGTTTACGATCAGGAAACCCAAACAAGGAGAGGAAGAACGCCCAAGAGCAATCCTAGTTTGCTTTAATAACTTTTTAGCAAAGGAAGCTATATATTCGGTAGCAAGACCAGATAAAAAAGCATTGGCTAAAGGCTGTAGCTTTTTTGTTAGACCAGATTTTTGCCAGGTTACTGTGTCTAAAAGATGGCATTTGCGTCAGTTGATACCTGGATTTCAAAAGAAAGGGGCTACAGTATTTTTGCAGAGTGATTGTGTGGAAAAGTAAATTTTGCCATGTTCTGTGTCCCTACGTGTCATCCATCATATGTTATGTGTGCATGATTAAATATGCATATGCGTTCCCCATGTTCGATTAATGACGCAATTACAGTTGTGTCCACCTCTAGTATGCCAGTTTCCAGTTCTCGTGAATACTACGAATATCAGGCCTATGTAAAGCTACGTTGCCACGTTTCTCAGTGTGCACGTTATTCTATTATAAAGTCCCCGTTTCTAGGCCTCAAAAGGGCCTGGACACCAGATTCAGCTCCTGTCTCCTGAAGCCTCGCTGAGGAGCGATACAGCCCCCACCTGTATCCTCGACCCTTCACTTACTTCCTGCCTCGCAGTGCCCGGCCCAGCCTGGCTCAGTCTCTGAGTCTGCCAAAAGTATGTTATAGTTCCAGTTATCAGTTCAGTCCTCCTTCTCTGCATTCCTAAGCTACTGAACTGCATCAATAGTTTCCGTCATTGTCTAGCCTTCACGTCTCCACGTTAGAGAAATACTGCATTTAATGGTCATTTAATATTCTTCATCACGCACTACATGTAGAATAATGCATGGTCCAGTCTTAGAATCAAGTCAGCCTTTCCCCTCCTAACTTCTAGTTTATATCAACATGTTCTCTAAACATCAGATACTAGATACTGTTTAGGTACATGTCGCCCTGACTCTCCAGACTTCAGTCTCTGCTCCTAGCACAGAGTTCATAGCCCCCAGCTTCTCCTAGTGATACGTCATTGCTAGTTTGCGCGCACCATCAGGTTAGAGGTCCCGGCTCCTTAGGTAGCCCCCTCCATGGTTTCCGCCCCATTCATGACATATTCTGTTACGTTTGCATCACATGTCTATGTATACGCCCTGTTACACCTCTTTTCCCCCTTATCTTTCGCGACTGCTACGCGTCACACCTTCTGCTCCACCCACTGCTACGCCTACTGCAATGTAATGCTATGTGTTTGCGTTATGTATATATGCTCATGTATTGTTATTAAAAGTCAGCGCGCTCATCCCAGATCCAGCCCCAGCAGCTGCTGGGCCCTGTCATCCTATTCCTATGCAGGTTGTCCTGTTCCTGTCCTTATGCTGTATTAAACCTGCAAAACTCCTACTACCTCGAATCTTGACTCTTATTTATTGAGCTATCTGTTATGATATATGTCTAGTCAAAAAGAGAGGTATTATTTATTTATTTACCACATAATGGCGCCCGAATAGGGACTTGCCCTTTCCCCACGCGTCGGTGAAGCCACGCCGACCCCCTGACCCTCTGCAGTCGTGACGGAACTCTTCTGTGCACCGGCAGATATTTCTGCTTCAAGTATCCCTCAGGCCCACGGAGGAGACGGAGGAGGCGGTCCAGCATCCAAACGAGACGGTGGAGGAACGCGGCGAGTCCCGACCAGAGCCCAAGCCAAGAGTCCAAGGTCCGAGGTATCCGGAGGCCCACCCGTAACTGAAGTCCGAAGTTCGTCGTCCGTCGTCGTAGCAGTCCAGTCCAGTCCGAGGCCTTCCGTTCTTGCTGCCCGGTGAGTACCATTACTGGGGTAGTATCTAGACAGGGTCAATCTAAATTGACTCTGGTCCGTGGGTTGGTGGTACACAGACTCACAAACGAAGTGTTCACCTAGGTGGATACGGGTCTTGATGCGTCCCTTTATGGGACCGGTATGTTCCGTACTGTTTCAGCAGTGCATCCAGTAACTCTAGTCTGTTCCGTTCTCGAGAAATTCTTGTGTTTCTGTTCTCAGTATTCCAGGTAATATTCTGTCCGAACTGTTATGTTATGATGTTGTTCAATGTATTTCCAATGTCGTGGTATGCCTGAATTGTTCTCCAAATTGTTATTGTTTCTCGTGTATTGTATTGTGTTCCGATTCAAGTTTACAATGTCTCTCTTTTCGAGATTACGTCAGTTAAAAACTAGAAAGGGTTTGTTAGAAGAAGCAGTTCCTGTTCCGCCGAGGGACAGTCCAGGTCATTTTATGTATCAGAAGCATGGCATAAGCGCCATATTGTATCTAGATTTATGGGTAGAGTATACCAAACAGTTAGAAGAAAAGTATAGATGGCCCGTATCGGGTACATGGGATGCCGAGTGCATCATGCGAGTAGAAGAGGCATTATGGAAAAAGAAAGCCAGACAGTCACAGAAAGATGCCATCGAGTTATGGCGTAAAGAAGCTCATAAAAGAACTGAAAAGGAAATCAGAAAGTCAGAATTAAGTCGAGAATCCCAAGAGCGAGCACAAGAAAAAGAACTAATCGAGATAGGTGAACAAGTCAAAGCCGAACAGTCAGACAGACAGAGGCATGCTCTTATTAAGGGTATGTATCCTCTCCTTGCCGAGGGCTTGCCAAAAGCGACCCCAGAGGCATCCAGTAATTTCCCGCCACCATTAGTTCCGACCAAGCTACGTCACAAACAGACCGCAGCTGATATTTTTATTTCGTCCTATTTGGACGACACAGTCCCAGAATATGCAAATCCTGTTCGCGCTCCACCAGTCCCTGTAAATCAGGCACTTCCCGCTCCTCCAGACACCGGAGTACCTGTTACGGTACCCCCGGTCCAGTCCGTCATACAAGTCCAGCCTACATTTCCATTTCCCACTCTGCCAGGGCGAAGAGCCTCAGTAGACGACTCCAGTTTAGGGGCCGCAGGGGGAGGTACTCCTCAAACCCCGCCGCCACACAAGCGTTTAACGTTAGCCGAATTACATGCACAAGCGTCACAGCGTACGCCTAGACATCAGACTGTAGCAGAAATAAGAAAATCCCTTGCCGAATGCGGCTATGATCCAGTCCCAGGCGAGGATAATATGGTTTTATATTCATTCCGCGTAAGAAAGGTGGCCGAGTATCTAGTCACCTTACCGAATATGAAAGAAGATCTAGACAGAATATATCGTTTCATCCGTACAGGAGATGATCCAGAAAGTATTAGCGAGGCCATGTCTCAAAGGAAAGCCGAGATCCAGCTCATGATATTAAAGTTTCTGATCAATTGTCTAATAAGAGAACAAGATTACCCGTCTAAAGATCCGGCTGAAATGAAAACCCTGACAAGGTGGAGTGATAATATAGCCGAGGGTAAGCACAAGACCGTCGGTGCTATGGAGAGTATGTACAAGAAAATCCGTAGAGAAATAATAAAGATACACGAACAACGTAAAGCAGCACAAGTAAGCGAGAAAGAAAGTAACTCTGATACTGAAGAGGTAGAGGACGAGAATCCCGCCAGAATAGCGTATGTAGGAAAATCTAGATTTCCAGATCGCCATTTACGCCTAGAACACAAGTCTATTTCTCATTCTCCAGCACCAGAACAAGGTTCTCTAGAACAAGTGTTTCAAGCTACCGATCACATTCTGAAATCACGAATCGGTTACAGTGAGTTAAGTACCATGCATGAACAAGAACTAGCCCGATCAGCAGTCCGATGGATTACTGATTCTACCACTTTTCCAGACGAAATAGTGGCACAAATGTTTCTGAAAATGCCCCCAGCCGAACAACGACTGGTGGGTATGTATATGATTCAGCACCTCATTACTTTGTATGAGGGTCAACACTCTGATCCAGGTCCGTTACATGATGTCCTGAACGAGTTACTCCAGTATAGATGGAAAGGTCTAGGTACCGATTTAATTAGTGTCATTCTAGAACAGCGCCACAAATATAGAACGTTTCTGAACCCACATTTTGTTCATGCCTCACCTCCAGAAGGTAAACCATTTTACATGGAAAGACAGAATCCGTTACGAGAAGTCCACCCAGTTAAAGGAACGGGTGGCGAAATGCAGCGAGTGTTTGTATACACTCCAATTACAAAGATGGAACTCCTCGAGATGAAGAAATTAATTCCCTGTCATGACAAAGATCCAGCAGGGTTCCATAGAGAATTAAAAGACATGCTCCGTATGGGAGAATACACATACCCAGATATAATTAAAATGTTAAAGGTTCTGCTGCCCGCAGGGGTGTATGAAAAGCTCAAGGAAAAAGAATGGGAGGTGGGAGAGAAAAAGATCGATTGGGCAGTTCTAGAAGCCGAAGATAAGGCACGAGTACCAGGTACCGGTCTTGGAGATAAATGTAAAGAATTACCAGAATTATTGATTCAAGTTTTACCTAGATTATTGACAACTAGAAAAGAAGACTGGGATGCAATCTCAGCCTGTAAACAGAAGCAAGATGAGGATATTAGTGATTTTTATTCTAGATTTGAAAAGTGTTTTAGTATCAACAGTGGCCTCAAGACAAGTAGTGAGTCATACCCTCACCTTTTTGTTACTAAATTAGTCGAGAATTCAAGTCCACAAATTAAAAATCGAGTTTTGAAAGTCGAAAGTACCTGGCAAGCTAATACCCCGTCCCAGATGTTGCAGATGCTTCAATACCACCAGAATAGAATCAGAGAAGAACAAGAACACGAGAGAAAACGTATGAAAGATACGAAAATGAAAGTACTAGTTGCACAATCTGTTCCTCAAGACAGTCAGAAGAGGGGTCCGAATCAAGCCAGTCATCCTGCAGCTCCCGTTAAAGGGAACTGCAATTATTGTAAACAGCCAGGTCATTTCATAAATGAGTGTGCAGTTCTGAAACACAACATAGCTACTGGTAAGACTAAAGAAAGACCACGTCCGCCTAGACAAGGACAAGTTTCACAGATTCCTCAGCCACAGAATGCACCACAGACAGTTACCGCACCGCAGCCTATTGCTGCAACACAGCATGTTACATCGCAGATGTACCAGTATGCACAGTCTGAGTATCCAGAGTACCAGCAGTATTCATGAAACAGCCTAGAGAGGGAGGTAGGCTTGCCTCTCATCGAGATACCTGTAGATCAAGAAGGTCCCTATGTTCACAGTCAAGTATTAGGGAAAGACAGAAAGTTTTTGATCGATACAGGGGCAAGTAGGACCACAATTAGTCACGCCGAAGTTCCAGGGGCTCCGCTCTCAGGCTCAAGAAATGTTTCCCTTGGATTTTCAGGAAAACCTATCGTAAATGAGATTTCAAAGCCAGTTACTCTAGAAGTAGGTCCATTGTCCCGCACTACTGATCTGTTACTTACTAAGTCATGTCCAGAAAATCTATTAGGCATTAAAACACTGAAAGAGTTAGGTGCAGTTATATGCTGTTCCCCAGAGGGAATACGATTGTTCCTACGTGACTTCAAGGGTCACTATGTATTACGAGATTTTGATTCAAGACTGTCTAATGTTCCACAGCATTTATGGGCGCAAGGTCCAACTGATGTAGGTTACATGCAAATCACACCCTATCGTGTGACTCTCAAGCCAGGTGTAGTGTTACCACGAATCAGACAGTACAGATTGCCACCTGAGGCTGTAGCAGCCTTATCCAAAATTATTGACGAGCTCATGGCTCAAGGAGTGGTTGTAGAAACTGACTCCAATGTATGTAATTCTCCGATCATTCCAGTCATGAAACGTACTGATCCGAATGCACCCCCAGTATATCGATTAGTGATTGACCTACGAGAGCTTAATAAATGTATTATTCCGCAGTACCCAGTTGTCCCAGATATCTCTTCCCTATTAACGGCCATTGATTCCGAAGCCACGTTCTTCACTGTCATAGACCTCAAGAACGCATTTTTCAGTGTTCCTATTCATCCAGACAGCCAGTTCCTTTTCGGATTTTGTTTAAATGGAAGGAGCTATATGTTCACACGAGCTCCTCAAGGTTTCACAGAAAGTCCTAGTATTTACAGTCAAGCACTCAAGAGACAACTAGACAACATTCACATGCCAACTGACACTGCCCTGCTCCAGTATGTCGATGATCTACTGATCACAGCCCGTTCTGAACGTGCTTGCGAGCGGGCATCCCTTACAGTTTTGTATTTCCTAGCCGAGATGGGGCACAAGGTGTCCCCTTCTAAGCTTCAATTCTGTGTCCAGCAAGTGGTATACTTAGGACACTTACTGTCCAAGAGGGGTAGGCAGTTGACACCAGACCGTATCCAGTTAATAGCGAGTCTTCCTCAGCCCAAGACCCAGAAGGAGGTACGTGCTTTTATCGGCCTCACTTCTTACTGCAGACAATGGATTCCCCAGTATGCATTTCTAGCCAAACCACTGATACAGTTAACGACACAGGAGGCAGCCGTATCGACTGTCCTCCCTTGGACATCTGAACATACACTTAGTTTCAACGAGTTAAAGAAAGCCCTATGCCAAGCTCCAGTTCTAGCTACTCCGAACTACAGTAAGCCTTTTACACTTTTCGTCACTGAACGCGAAGGTACAGCATTATCTGTTCTCACACAAGATCAAGCAGGACAATACAAGCCCTGTGCTTATTTTTCGAGCACATTAGATCCTGTAGCCCAGGCTCTGCCTGCGTGCCTCAAGTCAGTTGCAGCCACAGCCCTAGCTATCAGACAAAGTGATTCCATAGTCTTAGGACATACCTTGACAGTACAAGTTCCACACTCTGTGGAAGTTCTTTTAAACCGAACACAAACTCAGCACTTGACAATTGCACGTTTAACAGGTTATGAATTGACACTGTTCCAGTCTCACATAGAAATCAGACGCTGCAACGTTTTAAATCCTGCTACACTGTTACCATCAGTTACTTCGAATTCTGCCACACATGACTGTGTGGAAGTAGTTAACATTACGACAAAGCCAAGACAAGATCTGACAGATATTCCGTTACCAGACCCCGACCTGACACTTTATGTGGATGGTTCATGTATGAGAACAAGTACAGGAGAACTAATCGCCGCGTATGCAGTGACTACTGGCACCGAAGTTATTGAAACACACCGTATTGATACCCTGTCCGCTCAAGCAGCAGAGCTAGTTGCTCTGACACAAGCCTGTATACATGCCAAGAACCAGAAAGTTAATGTTTACACAGATTCACGTTACGCATTTGGAGTTGTACACGACTTCGGAGTGCTCTGGCAGGAGAGAGGTTTCATGACTTCTCATGGAACCAAGATTCAGCATGGTCTCCTTATTCAAGCTCTGTTAGATGCCATACACTTACCGACATCTATTGCTATCATGAAGTGCAAAGCACATACGAAAGTTACTGACATTATTTCCCAAGGTAATGATCTAGCAGATCGCACAGCCAAGCTTACAGCACAGACTCTAGACATTCCAGTTAATCAGACACATACTCCAGATCCGACCACATGTATGACAGTTAAGGACCCTACACAAGATGTCATAGATATCCAGTTACATGCTACTCCCGAAGAAATCAAGAAATGGTCCGAACAAGGAGGGGTCCAGACAGATCAAGGATGGTTAACGAAGGGTAGAGCCACATGGTTTCTCCCCGACTCTATGGTTCAAGTCATTATTAATACCGCACATAGTCCAGCACATTTAGGAGAAAAAGCTATGTTAGACAGTATCCAGAACATTTGGTTCAACAAGCATTTACGAGCTGCAGCCAAGCAGAAAGTCCGTACCTGTATGATATGTTGTCAGTTTAATCCAGGTAAAAGTGTCCCGGTGGAACAAGGTGGATTCCAGCCCCCTGACCACCCTTTTGAAGTCCTCCAGATGGATTATATTCAGATGGAGCGATGTCGAGGTTTCAAGTATGTCCTTGTAGTTGTATGCGCTTTGTCCAGGTGGACAGAAGCATATCCAGTCCCAGATTACACAGCCGCGACCACTGCCAAGCAGTTGGTTCGTGAGTTCTTCCCCCGTTATGGACTCCCTAGAGTCGTATATTCTGATAACGGCCAGCCATTCTCATCTGAACTCATGAAGCATGTTTCCCTGTTATTAGGGTACCAGTGGAAGTTCCATTGTGTACGCCATCCTGAAGCAGCCGGTCTCGTAGAGAGACATAACCAGACTCTGAAAATCCGTATTGCAAAAGTGTGTAAAGAAAAAGGTGTGGACTGGCTAGTAGCTCTGCCAGTCGCTTTATTTTATATGCGCATGGTCGCACATTCCAGATCAGGTCTGTCCCCGTATGAGGTCGTTTTCGGCCGCCCCCCTAACATGTGGGGTACTCCTAGACCCCGAAGTATTACCGATGTTTCAAGTAATATGCTGACAGATTACCTAGCTTCCTTGATGTCTGCCCTCAACTCATGTCGTTCACAGGTTGCTGCCGCATTTCCAGACAATACCGAGGTGGCACCGCATGAAATCGTTCCAGGATCCATGGTGATGGTCCGCAACTTTGACAGATCAAGTCCACTGGAGCCTCGTTGGAAAGAGCCCCGACAGGTCCTCCTCATCACCCGTACAGCCGTGAAGTTGGAAGGACGCAAAGGCTGGGTGCACCTTTCTCATGTCAAACTTTTTAATGGACTGAAACCCGTCTTAAAGAACATTTCCCAGGATTTGAAGGATTGCCAAAACATTGTTCTCAAGGACTGTCCCGCAAAAGACATTGCTACAACCCCTCCCCTGTTAGAGAAAACTCCGCAACAGGAGTACAAGCTAAAACTTCGGTCTAGTAAAATAAGTCAGTCAGTTTGATTGTCTAAGTCCTCCCCTAGGTGAAACGGTTAGACTGTTTCTGACATGTATAAAATAGACCCCCATAGTGAGAGAGTTAGTCAAAACTCAATCCGATGTATCGTTTTTCTATGTTTCATATTGTTTTTCAGCCTTATGATTTCCTGCACCAGTTATGCATTTTACCTATGTTTCCCAGTCTCACATGTAAATAAGTCTTCTAATGCTACAGTAGAGCACACGTTTAGTGATCTGCCTCCTCATGAACTCTCTTACCGCCTCGCTATGCGAAATAACTCATTTGTCCGCATGTTACATTACTCACACCAGACCAGCAATGCCACTAATTGTTGGGTGTGTGGTCGACTCCCCCCTTTCCAGATACCGAAGGGAGTCCTGCCACTTTTTCCTTATCCATTTTCACATAATGGTTCGTGTGGAGCATGGTCCACGTTAACGTCATCCTCAACAGATATGTCTTTTCTTAACAGTACATGTTTTCCAGACAAGCAAGGTCTTCCCCACAGAACAGGGTTAGATCTAGAAAATGAAGTGTATAATTTAGGTAATTATTCTTCGAATTTCATGGTCCTGAATGTTCAGTCTGATACTACTCCAGACTTACCTGCTATTTCAGTACTACCAGTCAAAGGCGAATTATGTGTCCGAAATAATGGTTCCGTACATGTAGGACATAGTGATTGTACTACTATTGTCAAGTATAGTGACAGTGGGAAATCTATTTTCAAAGCTTCACGTCATTCTTATTTTATTTGTGGTCAAACCGCATATGTTCGTTTGCCCCTCGATTGGGAGGGAACCTGTTACATTGCCTTCCTACTGCCACCAGTTTTCCTAGCCCCACCTGATTATCATAGAAACACACATCTAGTACACATTAGACATAGAAGGGAGTCCCCAATTGTCGATTATACTGAAACTGCTCTAGAACAGTATACAGATTTCAACAGAGGGTTCTTTTTCTTTATAGGACCTATCCAGAATAGTAAACTGATCCGTAGGTTAACCAGAACCCTCGAAGCTGTAGTAAATGAGACTGCCTCTGCTCTAGGTAACTTAACTGAAGAGCAATCTGCTATGAGATTTGTCGTTTTACAGAATCGTCTCGTCCTTGACGTCATACTGGCCGATAGGGGCGGGGCCTGTAGAGTCATCGGATCTAGTTGCTGCATTTTCATTCCAAATAACGCGCCGTCTGTTTATTCAGCTATAACCAGACTCCATAAAATTGCCCATCTGATACACCAAGATCCAGGCACCTGGACATGGTCCGGTTGGTTCTGGAATATAATTTCCGCCTGGGGATGGAAAATATTGTCCTTTCTAGGTATTGCAGTAGCGATCATATTCAGCTGCTGCCTCTGTATACAATGTGGCCCTGCGATTTGCGGCATTTGTGCTACCTCTTGTATTCCTAGTCCCAAGCCCCGTTCTACATCCCGTTCCAGGATAATTCGAGACGAGCAAATGATACTGTATGAAATGATAGATGGTATCATGAATATTGATGTTTCCTGATGGAAACGTAGTGACAAGGAGGGAATGTGGAAAAGTAAATTTTGCCATGTTCTGTGTCCCTACGTGTCATCCATCATATGTTATGTGTGCATGATTAAATATGCATATGCGTTCCCCATGTTCGATTAATGACGCAATTACAGTTGTGTCCACCTCTAGTATGCCAGTTTCCAGTTCTCGTGAATACTACGAATATCAGGCCTATGTAAAGCTACGTTGCCACGTTTCTCAGTGTGCACGTTATTCTATTATAAAGTCCCCGTTTCTAGGCCTCAAAAGGGCCTGGACACCAGATTCAGCTCCTGTCTCCTGAAGCCTCGCTGAGGAGCGATACAGCCCCCACCTGTATCCTCGACCCTTCACTTACTTCCTGCCTCGCAGTGCCCGGCCCAGCCTGGCTCAGTCTCTGAGTCTGCCAAAAGTATGTTATAGTTCCAGTTATCAGTTCAGTCCTCCTTCTCTGCATTCCTAAGCTACTGAACTGCATCAATAGTTTCCGTCATTGTCTAGCCTTCACGTCTCCACGTTAGAGAAATACTGCATTTAATGGTCATTTAATATTCTTCATCACGCACTACATGTAGAATAATGCATGGTCCAGTCTTAGAATCAAGTCAGCCTTTCCCCTCCTAACTTCTAGTTTATATCAACATGTTCTCTAAACATCAGATACTAGATACTGTTTAGGTACATGTCGCCCTGACTCTCCAGACTTCAGTCTCTGCTCCTAGCACAGAGTTCATAGCCCCCAGCTTCTCCTAGTGATACGTCATTGCTAGTTTGCGCGCACCATCAGGTTAGAGGTCCCGGCTCCTTAGGTAGCCCCCTCCATGGTTTCCGCCCCATTCATGACATATTCTGTTACGTTTGCATCACATGTCTATGTATACGCCCTGTTACACCTCTTTTCCCCCTTATCTTTCGCGACTGCTACGCGTCACACCTTCTGCTCCACCCACTGCTACGCCTACTGCAATGTAATGCTATGTGTTTGCGTTATGTATATATGCTCATGTATTGTTATTAAAAGTCAGCGCGCTCATCCCAGATCCAGCCCCAGCAGCTGCTGGGCCCTGTCATCCTATTCCTATGCAGGTTGTCCTGTTCCTGTCCTTATGCTGTATTAAACCTGCAAAACTCCTACTACCTCGAATCTTGACTCTTATTTATTGAGCTATCTGTTATGATATATGTCTAGTCAAAAAGAGAGGTATTATTTATTTATTTACCACAATTGTAAAAGGGCAAACAAAATTCTTCCTTTCCGAAATTGAGGCAAAAGAATTCTTGTGATCCTTGTAGTAAGGGGAAATCTAAAATGTGGTTAAATTTGTTTAGTAGTTTGTTTGTTCTAACGAATGGGTTTCTTTTTTTCCTGTTCTTGAGATTTGGGGTGGGGGGGTACGGCATTCCATAACTTGCAGGGACTGATGGTCCCTGGGCCTCATATAGTGGGATGGGAAGGTTGGGTGGGTGGGTGTAGTGGGGGGGATAAGAGGGTGGGGTGTGGGTCTAAGACGGTGGGTTTGGTGTGCTGGTGGTGGGGGGGTGAAAATCAGCAGCAGATAAGACGTACGGAGGAGGAGCTTCATGGGCATCCAAGATGGTCGCGTGAGCACAGAGCTCCCCGGACCCGCGCCGCCCTTCACGCATATCCTGACTACATCCCGATTTTGAATACGGGCTTTTGTTCGTACATCCTCGCTGATCATCAGACAAAAATCGAATTTGGACGCTGGGATCCACTTTTGTGTCGTCTCTGCTTTTTGCGGCCCACCCCGAGGCGGACCGGGTGCTCAGGTACATGGCAGGCCGAGGAGTAGTTGATCAACAACGGCTGTGGGGGTCCCCTCTGGTAGACCCCTCATGACTTTCGGTTTCGTTTTCTGCTCCCGGCTCTGATTGGCAGAGATGTAGCCCTGATCCACTTCGGGCTCGCTTGTAGTCTTATTGTTGTTCGGTACTGGCTGACGTGCTGCCCATATCCCGGCCTGTTTGTGCCTACAACACTCTGATTTGGACTTGTTGACTGCCTGGACACTTCACGACCGGCCATTTTCACCAGGTCGCGTGGGCCCCTACGGGGTCCCTTTTCTAATATGGCCTCCGGACCGCCTCTTGAGAAGCGCAAGACCAAGGCACCTCTCCGTGGTGGCCAAACCCAGTCGAACACCATGGATCCCTACTCGCTGGTCAAGGGGTCGCCTGGTGCTGCGGGCCGCGCTCCAGACAATCCTAAGACGGTCCTCTCAGCGTCTCCGGACCCATCCTTGCAGGTCACAAAAAATCCAGTGTGGCGAACCATTTCCACGAACAAAGACACAGTGTGGCACAATTGAAATTTCTTATTCTAGAACAGGTTAAAGTGACACACAATAATAAGAACACCCTTCTTAAACGAGAGAACTTTTGGATCCGTCTAATGTCCACGATGGTGCCCGATGGTCTGAATGACCGGATGGAATTTTTATGCTATCTGTAATCTGTGTTTGACACACTGTTTACACTCACACATTCTGACATTTCTTCAACTAGATTTCATGAATTTTATTTTCATATATGCAATGTATTATTTGTGAGAATTTATTGTGTGTAATTTGCTATTGCATTCATTATATTGTGGTCCGTACATCATGTTAGGTACAGGCATTTCTTTACACATTGGGACGGTGAGTCCGTTTTTTATTTCTATGACCGCCAGTGTTTTGTTTATATCTATGCACACTCGGCTTGCAGGGTTGGGATTAACGGTCCGCTACACTTGTCCTTCTCGGTTCCCGCGTTGAAATGGGAATTTAATTTACACTGTTCCAAGTAAGTTATCCCTTCTGGGATCCATTCCGCGGTTATTCCGCGTTTGGAGACCTCACTCACCTCTTCTCTCGTCGCGGCGATTCCGCTTCGTGAGAACACTTTCTTTACTTTTCTCACGGTGATATATCAACACGCTTTGGGCTATATGGTCTTTTCAATATGGGTGTATTTCTTTATTGGCACATTTGTTCGTGTACACTTCGGTCTGGTATATATTAGGTTTGTGGTTTGGGCTTCACCATATGTTCACGTTTTTGAATATCATGACGAATACCATGATGTCGCTTTTCACATTTATCCATTTAACTCCTTGGTTTTATGATTACACCTTTTGCCGTTTTCATATGTTTATCTTGGGATAATTTGCTCCCGTTTTTTAATCACCATCATTATGAGTGTACAGATATATTTGCATGCAGATTTGATATTAGATGATTGGTTATTTTGAATTGCATTTGGAATATGGCTTATTTGGATTGTTTTTTTGTAGAGTATTCCCCTGAGGAAGGGCTACGCCCGAAATGCATCGGGATGTGATGTGTAAATATCATGAGAACAAGATGATATGGATTTGATTCTATGTTTCCTAATCAACGTATTGGTGAATTAACCTACGTGGCAATTAAAACTCAAATATGAACATTTGGAATATTGTTCCTTTGTATACTTCGTGATGAACTTTTTGATTTAAACTACAAGACCCATTGGTCTCCTTAAGTTGTGCTCGGAGTTGCCCTCTCCGGGTTGAGAGGACCCCGTAGTAGGTCGTCATGAGCGCCATTGCTAACATGCAGGCCGCTATGGGACAGCAGTACGAGGACTTGGCCTCTAAGAACGACACGGTGGCCGTTGACATTACGCTTATTAGAGCGGATCTTGCAAAGACCAATGAGAGGGTCGAGTCATTGGGCTTGAAGACTTCTAGTCTCACTGCGGATGTCGCGGAGGCCCAGACGGAGATCGGTAATCTACGTTCCTTGCATGACGTGATGGCTCGTCGTCTCGAGGACTATGAAAACAGGGCCCGCCGCAACAATGTGTGCCTTATTGGTGTCCCGGAGAATCCCGAGATCTTGGGGGTCGACCTCCTGGTGGAAGACCTGATTACCAATTATCTTGCTCCCGCTGGACTTAGCAAGTTCTTTGTGGTTTAGCGCGCTCATCGTGTCCCTGGCGGGAAGGCTAAGCCAGGTGCTCCTCCGAGGCCCATTATTGCCAGGCTGTTCCATTTTCGAGACCGGGATGCTGTTCTACAGGCCTCACGGGAAAAAGGACCAGTGAACTTTGAAAATGCCTCAGTTTCCTTTTATCCTGACTTTTCACCGCTTGTTCAAAAACAAAGACTTGGATTTCAGGGAGTTAAGAAACGATTGCGGGACTTGGGTTTCAAGTACGCCCTGCTGTTCCCCACCAGGCTCCGGATTGAGTATCGGGAACGGGTTTTCTTTTTGATCGCCCTGAAAATGTCAGTGACTGGCTCGACTCTCTACCTATAAGAGATGAACATAATGGGCACCCCGGAGGCGCCGACGGGGATGTCGCGGAGTGAAGATTGTACCCGTGGATCCTGGCGTCTGAACTTTTCTGCTGTTTCAGCTGAGTCTGGACTTGGGTATTCTGTTGGGCCTGTATCGCCCTGGGGGTGGCGGGGGTTGAACGGGGACTCTTCCTCCTCCTGGGTTCTTTGCGTAGCTAGTTTAGTAATGGGGCGACAGGCACACTGCAAGTTGGGGTGGCTTTTTAGTCGTACGCAGGGGTGCAGGGTGGGGGGAGTAACACGTTCACGTTGAGGGGTGGTGGGGGGTGTGTTTGTGTTTTTGTTTACTCGCGAGGCATCAAATTGTTTTTTTTCATTTGCACTGATCATGGAGTTCTATGTGGGTCCTGCTCTGTTTACATCTCGGGGATGGGGGGTGGCGAGTTGAGACTGCTATCCTGGAATGTCAATGGGTTAGGGGACAGAATTAAGTGGAGTATTGTGTTGCGATTCCTTAGGCGTCACTCTCCCGATATTATCCTCCTACAAGAGACGCACTTAATAGGCGACGCATGTCAGGCAATGAATAGGCACGGTTATCGGTTGGTGGCCCATGCGGGATTCACGTCTGGGTCCAGGGGGGCTGGTATTCTTCTTCGGTCCTTCCTCCCTTTTGCAGTTGACGAGGTGAAACTTGATGACAGAGGGCGCTATGCGATGCTCACTGGTAGGTGGGAGGGGAAGACACTGTCCATACTTTCAGTTTATGTCCCCCCGGGCCTACAGGCGTTAACCTATGCTGATCTGTGCAGAGTCCTCTTGGACCTTCCTGAGGGCCTTTTGATTTTGGGTGGTGATTTCAATTCAGTTGTTTCTGGCACCTCTGATCGTCATCCTCCCAGAGATCTGCCCAAGGCCCAAATGTGGTTGAGTGATTTGCTAGAGACCTTTGGGATGGTGGACGCCTGGAGACTATTGCACCCTACACAGTTGTAGTACACCTTCCACTCTGGGGCACACGGCAGCCTTTCTAGATTGGACTATTTCTTAATGCCAGCGGTCCAATCCTCCTCCATCAGAGAAATCCGTCAGCTCCCTAGGGGTATTTCTGATCATTCCCCCTTGTGGCTCCGGTATGAGGTCGGGGCAGGCGATGAGGGAAGAGTTGCTCCCATTAATCCATGGTACTTTCGCAACCCCAAGACCCGTTCAGCACTGGTTAAAGCTATTGATAATTATTTTGATGATAATGTGGGGTCTGTTTCTTCTGCTGTTTCGCTATGGGAAGCATTTAAAACTGTTGTCCGTGGTCAGTCCCTGTCCTTGATTGTCGCTGCTAAAAAGGCTGCAAATATGGAGGTGGTGCGACTGGAATCTGAGATAACCGCTCTGGAGGACGATCTTCAATTGGGCGTCTTGGATGTGAAGTTGCACTCCCTTGCGTTGAAACAAGCTGATTATAAGGCTCTTGTAACTGACGCTGTGAAAGTGATGTATAGGGAGCAGCAGGGACGGCTGTATGATGTGGGTGACAAAGTGGGTAAATTGCTTGTGTGGCTCAACAAGAAAGAGAGGGTCAACCGTGTGGTACCTGTGATTGAGCGGCCTGATGGTGAGTGTGTCACTGATCCAGCTGGGATCGTACAGTGTTTTGCGGACCACTTCGAGACGGTGTATACCGCTGTTTGTGATAGGGATAAGGAGGACTCCCGATTGCTGTTGCGGGACATTGCTCTGCCTCGCCTTTCTGACGCTGACAGAGTCATTATGGATGCTCCGCTTACTGTAGATAAAGTTGCGGTTGCTATTCGTTCCCTCCGTTCGGGTAAGGCGATGGGCCCCAATGGTTTGCCTATTGAACTGTACAAGTTCCGACCCGACAAAATGGTGCCCTATTTAAGGGACATGTTCCTCGAAGCTTTGGAGTCTGGCTCCCTCCCCTTGGACCAACGACTCGCTACTATCGTTGTCATTCCTAAGGAGGGTAAGCCACGGGATCGTTGCACTTCGTACAGACCTATCTCTTTACTCAATGCCGAACCCAAGATTTTGGCTAAGCTATAAGCTAATCGCTTAGTTACAGTGATCGGGGACTTGATCCATCCAGATCAATCCGGTTTTATCCCACACCGCAATACTGCTTTGAATCTGCGCAGGCTCCACGGAGTTCTCGCGAGAGCCGGGACGCTTACCGAACCGGCCATTTTGGCTTCTCTTGACGCTACCATGGCCTTCGACTCTATCGAATGGCCCTACCTGTGGGCGGCCCTCTCAAAATTCGGGTTTGGGCCGGGCTTTATAGCCTGGGTGAAGCTTCTTTATGAGACTCCCCTGGCCCAGGTGGTTGTTAATCGGAGAGTGTCTTGCGTTTTTACGCTTGGACGGGGCACCCGGCAGGGCTGTCCACTGTCTCCTCTGCGTTTTGCTCTTGCCCTGGAACCTTTGGCGGAGTGGCTCCGTTGGGAGCCTTCTATGCGTGGCATCCGGTGGTCTCCTGATTTCGAGGATAGAGTCTCGCTATACGCGGACGACATTCTCCTATATCTCACTTCCCCTAAAAAGTCCTTGAATGTACTTTTTGATGTTCTGACCTCTTTCGGGAAGAACTCCGGTCTTGTCATTAATTGGGCTAAATCCTGCGTCTACGTTTTGGCGGGAGATCTCCCTCCGCTGCTGCGTAGATTTCCGATTCACGTAACTGAGACCGGTTTTAAGTACTTGGGGATTTATGTTTCCTTGGACCCCTCTAGGCGCTATGAGTTTAATCTACTGCCCCCCCTTCAGCGGCTCACGCTCGATGTGGCTCGCTGGCATAGGCTGCCGCTGTCGCCTCTCAGTAGAGCGGCGCTTTTTAAAATGATGTCTCTACCCCGCTTTTTGTATGCGCTTCAGAATTCCTTTGACCCGATTGCCTCGGGCTATTTTCGTGCAGTGGAGAGCCTACCGAGACAATTGGTCTTGGACGGGTATGCCCGTATTGCTCTCTTTGAACTCACACTTCCCTGGTATGACGGCGGTATAGCCCTCCCGGACATCAGACGCTATTACTGGGCTTCCCAGTTGAGTGCGATTAATCAAGCGACCTACGCTCCAGGCCCTGCACCGGCGTTCTCCATGGACAGATTTACTCTGCCAGGGGGGACCTTCAACAGAGCGTTGTACTCTGAAAGACTCCGCGGAAAGCTGACTGGTCCCACTAAGATTGCAGTGAGAGTGTGGCGAGATGCGAATGCTGCCTTGGGTTGGTGTGGCAGGTTCACTCGGGCCACCCCTTTGTATGATTCGGAATGCTTGGGTCATCTGTGGAAAACGAAAGGCTTTGATAAATGGGATATGATTGGTATCAGCAGAGTGGGCGATCTGTGGTCGAAGGGTACTGTCAAGTCTTTTGACGTGCTGCGAGTGGAGTATGAGCTTGGTGACAATGAATTTTTTAGGGATGCCAGGTTCGTCATGCCCTGTTGTCTGTGTTTGCTACGGGTGATGATATTCCTGAGTCTTCCCCTCTGGAGGACCGTATTTTGGATGGTCATGTGCCCGACAGCACGATCTCATTGATTTATAAAAAACTTATCAATAAAAGAGCTGACTTGCTGGTTCGCCTCAGAGCCGCGTGGTGTGCGGACGGACTGGAATTGGACGATGAGGACTGGCAGGCTGCTTTGTCCTCTCCCAAAGAGGTCGCTATTCCAGCTCATTTGCGGTTCGTACAGCTTAAGATTCTTCACCGAGTATATGTCACTGGGCCCTGTCTGGTTCGAATGGGTTTTTCCTTGGATGGGTTATGCAAGCGTGGATGTGGTATGTCTGGTACCTTTCGTCATATATTGTGGGAATGCCCGGAGATGGTTAGGTTTTGGTCCAGAGTACATGAGGTCATGGAAGATGTTACGGGTGTGTCCCTGCTGCCCGAGGCTAGGCATTGTCTGTTGAATGTTTGGGAGCCCAACGGCTCAGCACAGTCTGTCTGGGCGACTCTCGGTAATATGGTCGCGAAAAGGGACATTGCCCAGCTCTGGGGTTTACATAGACCGCCCACCTTATCTAAGTGGAAAGAAAACATGGACTGGTGCATGTTCCGGGAGAAGACTGTGTACCTTTCCCGGGGAAGGCCCAAGAAATGGGGTAGAATCTGGTCCCAATGGAACTCATATCGTGGCAATATATGTACTCCCCCACACGATTTACCCGTTGAAGTGTCCTCGTCCCCCTAATTGACATTCATTTCTTATTTCTTGTTAATGATTTTGCTTGTTTCCTTGTCCGCCCCTCTCCCCATACTGAATGATTGCGATGTATTCATCTGCCCTTTGAGCTCTGCCCGCACGGACTCATGATACTGTACTATTGTGTTTTTGCCTTGTGAGACTTTGTTTGGTTTTTTTGTATATGTGTTTAATATCAATAAAAAACTTTCCAAAAAAAAGATAAGACGTACGGTAAAGTGGTTCTTTGTGCTCAGAAGATGTTAAATAGAAAAAGGACAGATAAAAAAGAATGTGTAAATGGATATGTTTCAATTATGTTTTTGATGCCTTGTGATGTAGTTGTCTTTTTCGAAAATGGATAGGAAATTAAAGATCTGTACTCTGAATGTATGCGGCCTTAATGATCTCAGGAAAAGGCAGATATTGGCTAGGATAGTCCAGTTGCTACACATTGATTTATTATGTTTATAAGAAACGCATGTCGCTTGGGCTAATAGGGGATATCTGAAAAACTTGGGGTTGGAATTAATAGTATGCTCTAAACAAACTGGCGTTAAGAGAGGGGTTGCGATATTGATGAAACGTGGTTTTGGTGTCTGTACAAAATCTGTAGCTGATAAATGGGGCCGTTGGGCAATCACTGAATTTAAGATTAGTCAGTGCAGATTTACACTTTGCAATGTGTATGGTCCTAATCTGGATGATGCCGAACTTTTCAACTATTTGAATACAGAATTAGCTCAATGGATACAACCACTGATATGTGTGGCGATTTTAATATACATACGGACGCCCAGGTGGATATGAGATATGAGATGCTCTAACATATATATAGGCAGAAAGAAGCTGGTATATACATCATTAAGGGGTTTGATTTTAGAGCACAGATTGTATGATGTGTGGGATTTATTATATCCTGATGATTCTGGGTTCACTTTTTTTTCTGCCCCGCATTCCAAATTTGTTCGACTAGATTATTTTTTTGTTGCACCTGCACTGTTAGGAAAAGTCAATGTTGAGATACAGCCTTAATTGGTTTCGGATCATAATCCTGTAATACTAGAACTGGTTTTAGACCACGAGACAAAAGAAAGCAGGCAAGTCTGGTCTTTTGAGAGAAAGCTGTTACTTGATGAAGAGTATTGTCAATACATGACTAAGACAATCCAAGAATTTTTTTAATTCAATAAAGGATCTGCTGTGCAGACAGTGGTATGGGATACTTTTAAATCCGTCGTCAGCGGGGAAACTCTTCGTTTTGCTAGCTCTAAACGCAAAAGGATGTGGGCCAAACATAAAAAAGATTTTGATGCAGTTATATTGGCGGAGCGTAAACTTGCAGAGACGGTTAGTTCGGGTGCAGATTCTATGATAGCCCAAAGAGATCTTATTATTAAAAGGGCGAGCACGTACACCAATAATGCTGATCAAATAGGGGAAAAGTTTGTCCAGCATAAGGAAGATGCTTATGAATTTAGCGAACAAACAGGCAGGATGTTGGCTAAAAGATTAAGGGACAAAGTAGTGTACATTGATATTGCCAAATTCATCGACTTAAATGGTGTCTTGCAAGAAACTAAGGAGGGCGTTTTAGAAGCCTTCCAAGGATTCTATAAATCTTTATACAGCTGCCCCGGGTCAGATTTCGGATCAGGGGATGACGGTGAATATCTAAAAGACTTGGTGTGAATGGATTGCAGGATGCGCAAAAAATGATATTATCGGCACCTTTGGTTTGGGAAGAAGTTGAGTTTTCTTTATTAGGATTAGCTCAGGGAAAGGCTATGGGTCCTTTAAGCATATGCTAAAAAATGAACTAATAGAAATTTGTCAACAAGCCTTTCTTGGCAATGCTCCTGACTCCTGGTCCCAAGCAACGATTGTGGTTTTTAAAAAGAAAGGGAAAAAAGATACTGAAATGGGCTCTTACAGGCCCATTTCGCTACTAAACTCTGACAGTAAGATATACTCAAAGTCAATTGCGAACAGACTGAATGACCTAATGCCAGGGTTGGTCTTACAAAGACAACATGGCTTTAGTCTGCATAGAGATACTACAGATCATGTCAAAAGGATCATATCCAAGCTGGACTTGTCGCAGGGTACTAATTCCCCTGTTGGCGTGGCCCTGTTGGATGCTGAGAAAGCATTCAACCGGGTCTCGTGGAGGTTTTTTTGGTCAGTCCTGGCATGTAAGGGGTTTCCGTTGGAATTTATTACGGCCATACAGACCTTATACCGTCAGCCGTCGGCTACTATACGTATCTCGGGTAGGCTGTCAGGGAATATTGCGATAGCAAGGGGGATGAGGCAAGGTTGCCCCTGTTCCCCCTTGCTATTTGCTCTTTATATTAAACCCTTTATAATCACTTTGGAGAAAAACCCCGCAATAAAACCTGTTGAGATGAATAATGTGGCGTATAAAGTATTGCGTACGCAGATGACATTGCTGTGGTTACGTCTGATGTTAGTAATGCCTTACCCGGTATCATTGACGCAGCTGAGGTATTTGAATGTCTTTCGGGCTATAAATTAAACGTCTCTAAGACACAATTGATTCACTCAGAGGCTGGCCGACCAGCTGATATCAATTTCGAAGTAGATGCAACCTATCTAGGCAACAAAATATCACCTAAAGTTGAGGATACTATTTCCTTGAATTTGGACCCAATGATTGTCTCTTCTAACAAGACATTGGAAAGGCTTAATAACTTACATCTATCTCTTTATGGGCGTACTAATGTTTTAAAAATGCTTATTTTTCCTAACTTTTTAAATTTATTTTGGGCCATTCCTTTACTTATTTCAGCCTCCTTCTTTTCCCGTATTGAGAGAATGTGCTCGAGGTTTTTATAGAGCTACTCCTGTTCAAGGAGAGCTCTTAAAAGGTGTATGCTACCTAGATCAAGGGGAGGCTGGGGTGTACCCAATTTCCGTTTGTATCATTGGATAGCCATATTACAGCACATGGGGGTTTTAATTTTGCAGGATGATCCAACAGTAGATTTTGCAGCGCCCTCCATTTATGCGATGCTATTGGGTACAGATGTAAGGCAATGTTTAAACCGATTAATTGAACCCAGTTATTACAAGAAAATAACATTTAAAGTTGTTAGCACCGCTTATGAAAAATGGAGAAAAACCAAAAAGAAATTTGGCATAGGTTCTAATTTGAATTTTTATAGTCCATTCAAGAATTGCCCCTTTCTTCCAGAAATATACAGAGACCAGGTTATGGTTAGGTGGCAAAGTGTTGGTATTTGTCAAATTGGAGATTTGTTCATGGGGAAGCAGCTAGCTCCTTTTGATTTTCTGCAGCAGAAATATAAATTACCCCAAACGGATTTTTTTAAATATCTCCAGATAGGCAGCTTTCTCGAACAAAAAATAACCCAAAACCAGATTATATTGAAAAGGGTAGACATTATTGAAGCAATCAAACTAAGATCAAAAATGGGGCCGCTATATCAGATGTTTACCGAAAAAGTGGAAGATGACCTCGTGATTTGGGAGGTAAAATGGCAAAATAAATTGGAGATAGAACTAATGTATTTATTTATTTATTTATTTATTTGCGTGTTTATAACGCGCTTGAATAAACTTCCGAAGGAGTATCTCCGCGCTCCAGAGACAACAGTAGCAAAAACCAAAGGGCAGTAATCCAGAACAAAGATTCATATGTGGCTAAATCATGACCCAGCTAATTTAGAGAGAATTATCAAGTTAACCATAAAAGTTTTATATGATGGCCCCTTAAAGAGTCAACACTTTATGTCTATTTTTTACCTATATTACATACCGAGAAAACTTGCTAAGTGGAAGTGCACAAGGGAGAATCAGTGCAACCGTTGTGGGCTATATTCTGCGGACGCACCTCATTTGTTTTTTTTCCGCCCCAAACTTTCTCAGTTTATTAAAGAAGTAGAGTATTTTTTGACGCATAGCCTGGGTATTCAACAACAATTGTCGGCTGAACTGGTGATTTTTGGTTGTCAACAAAGCTTGGCTAGTTTTCGGTCGGAGGCTAAAGAAGGGTTTATGTTTATTTGTATGTCTATTTTCCGTTTATGCATTACGTCCCAATGGCTGGATGTTGAACCACCAACTTTTATCAACTGGCAATCTAGATTATTGTCTATTTATCATCTAGAGATTTCAGTTTATAAAAACAAAGGGCGCTAGAAAGTAAATTCAAGGTTTGAAATTGTGGTCTCCTATTCCTAAATTGATTTGATTTCATGATATACGATGAATTGATGAATTATGAATCCTTGATTTTATATGATTTTTACTTGTAAATATGGGGAAAAAATGGAAAATGTATTATGATTGCCTATATGTCATTGTTTTTGTCTTGTCTGCATGCTGATATAAAAGCTTAACAAAAATAAAAAAAAATATATATATATTTTTTTAAAACGAATTAAACTGATTATGAAGTGATCATGCGTGATAAATTCATCAAACCTCACAAAGGCATCTTCTGCTGAGTTTCATTTTATATTTGAGATATGAAAAATTGCAACACTGCAAAAAATTGTACACGATTTCAAAAAATATTTTCAACTGTTGCCTTTCTACTGTACAGATTTCTACTCCCGAGTATCTAACGAAGAAACTTGTGAAGCTCAGCCCCCTACCTGCATCTGAGACATGCAGACTGTTGCACAAATAATCTGTTATTTAAGGAACGATGGTCGCGCACAGCTGGTTGGTGAAGGAGGCCACCATTTATTGTGGCTTGCAGAGCGAGCAGCACTGAGCTGCCTGTGCGAACCAAAACATCCTATTTTTATATGATGTTGGCATGTATACCAATGTATTCTCAGTTTTTTCTATCATCGTTTCGTCAAGGAAACACATTTTACATGAATTTTCGTATCACAATTGTTGATTTAACAACACTTGTTTGCACTGCATTCTGTATGAAAAAAACGACATTTACATTTCCCTTCTACACATCTATCTTCTAATTCTCCTGATAGCTATCATTAATCACAAAAAACACCCAGACATCAAGACCAAAATGGATTCATGCCAAGTAATTCTATAAAAAATCTACAAAGGCAGGTGAAGCTTGGCTGAACCTGTGATGGGAGCGCTCCTTTAGAACTCACACATATTCCGCCGAAATGTGTAATTTGTATCAGTTAGGACTGTTTTATTCGCAGACTCATGAAGGTGTAATGCATGTGAAGCAGTGCAGCCCAGGTTGCAGAGCCCCAGGCCAAATATTCCTGTAGAAATATATTTGAGAGTTTGTGGTGACACGATGGGGCATATGTACAAGCCCCTATCGCCACCACAACGTCACCTATATTTACGTACAAGGCAGCATTAAGCCACTTTCACAGAATTGTACTAACAATCACAGTGTCCAGGCAATTTCTTAATTACTCATACAAGACTTCAGTGCTTTGTTCTAAAGCCTGTGTGTTTTATTTTACTTCTTTTTATATTTTATTCAAACTAGGTTAGACCATTATTCTCATGTCATCTTGTCGGCCTGCACATATTTTTCACAAAAATATTAAACATTCAAAACAATCACCACTAATGTAACACCACAACAAATCAAAATTCACAAGCACATTACATGAAACATCACGTAAACAGTACAAGTAACCAGTCCGTGATTTTCAAATACACCTGGCGGACCCTCAAAGATAATTGTAAAGGCTCCTGCCTTCTGGCCTGCCTGTGCGTAATGCTCAGGCAATACTTATTTCAAATGGTGTTGTCTAAGGGGAGAAAGAATGAGCATGTATGCATTCCCTCATGGCACACCCAGCTAGTTATCCTGTGAGCACAAGCCAACGCGTTTCGAACCCGGTCCTGCTTTGGGGTTCTCCTCAGGACTCGGACGTAGTGGTCTTGATAAACTAAAAATTAAAATTAAAGAATATGTCTTTTAGAATTATATCACTAAACTCCACCCATACTTAACCACCCTTTGTATATTAAAAATAAAATCTACTTTGTTTCAGCTACTGATCGGCTTCCTTGTGACGCCGTTTCACTCCAATTGTCAATGCTTTGTTAAAATGTGAAATAATTATACTCTCAACAGGGTAGCCAGTTATCATGGACATTTTAAAGGGACGTGTGACCTGTACCTTATTCCTTCTATTTATGATGATGACGGAATTCTTTGAAGCACTCTAACCTCTGTAGGATCTGTCCTCGTTGCTAAAAACCAAGAGATTGCACTTGCGTTACAAACTTTCAGAGCGAAAGACTTCCAGAGTGAAACGCTGTCTTTATAACAAGCCAAACACTCTCTAAGTGGTTTGTTTGTGTGCTAAAAGTCAAATTAATGTGACGCAACTTCAGTATTAACAGATGCGGTATGTTTATCTGTTCCTTTTCAATCGCATATGAAGGCATATCAGCGCGTGTTTGTCTGAGCGCATTCTTTTGAGCTGGAAAGTTAAACTGAAAGCGTGCTACTGCCTGTCTCAGCGCATAAGTGCTGCATTCAATTTCATAGACCCCCACATAGTTCCCACTCACTTGCCTTTCGAGGGGGCGTATTAGCAAGTGTCAGCGATAAAAATTGCTAAGCGCGCTTAGCGAGATTAAAGTTATCGCCGGCTATCGCTGGATTTTATCGCTGAGATAGCGTGTTATTATCAACGGCAATCTCCAAAGCGATAAAAATTCCAGAGATAGCTGCGAATTGCTGAAATATCACTGTAATCCAGCGATAAAATGTCAGTGATAGGGAATTCCTTGTGAATAAGCTATGGTGAATTTAGCCTGACAATCCACCTCCCATATGGCAATATGGCTGAGTCAGAAATGTACCTCACGTGAGAAACCAGCCCTTATTGGGTCTTTGCGCAACTTTCATAGTCGCAACACGGGTATGGGGCATGCTTGTTAATAGCGCAAAGCTGCGTTATCGATGTTTTGCCATGTAGTGAATGTGAGGAATGCCTACTTTGAGAAGGCATTAGTGAAATGGGTGATAAGACAAGGAAACACACGCTAAAGCCTGTTAGCATCATTGCTTAATTTGTGCCAGTGCTTTCGGGTGCTCAGCACCGGCAAATAATTGCCACCACCAGGGCTTATGACTGTCTGCCACATGGTAGTGGTGTCTGCCAATTTTGGTACAAGCAGAACAACAACTGTTTATTATTTTAATTTCAATTTCCAATTATTAGTATTTGCCTCCAAAGCCATTCTTTTAGCTTTGAGGACCTGTAATAGTATGAATTGTCTCTATTTAAGAGTGTGATGTTAGTAGTGTGTTGGTGCTTTCATTGGCAGTGCTGCCAGGGGCAACGGATGATGCAAGCTCTAGTGTCCTCCTGTTGAGAGCCCAGCACTATGTTTTTTACAAACTAAGCACTGGTTAGCGTGTCCTTGTTAATACCACGTTAGAATTATCGTCGCTTTTCATCCGAAAACAGCCGCTAAACCGGCGATAATTGTCTTGATAACATGCCCCGAAATCTTCACATGAATCTCCTTCAGCCCAACGGTGCACGCTCGCTCAGCTCCAGTAGCTGCAATTCAGTTATGCTGGTTTTTTGAAAATTCAGTCAGCAATTGGCAAATGCCAGAATGGTTCTAAAAGCAGGCAACTTGATTCATTGCATTCTGGGTTTCGTGGTCCACATAGTGATAGAATCTGCTGGGTGTCTTAAATCCTCGCTATTTCTGATAGTTCGTTCAGCCCTCTTTTCGCAGGGTCTAATTTCATAATCAAAAATGCTTCTCTTTAAGTCAGCAGTGTGTCGTAGTCACCTCTTGACTTGGATTAAATGGCACTCAGGACTGTCCATTTGAACTCATTCTCAGTGTGATCGTTTGAAATGAAGTGATTCACCATAGGCACTCTTAAGACCGTGTTCTTTAGTCTAGAACGGTGCTGTATAATCCTTTGTCACACTTCTTGGCTAGTTTTGCCTATATACATCTTACTACATACTACATTTCTAGTCTTGTAGTTGGTGAAATCATTATGACACTAGTGTCTACAACCGTCACTGAAGCTGTTTCCTTCTATTGTAGTGCTATACTCCCTGCTTCTTCCTCTTCCTGCTGCTCTTCTTTCTATAATTTTGCTCCTCCACACATAAATACACATAAAGAACAAATTAGAATAGTTTATTGATTCTTTTAGGTTTCAAAACTTCTCTCTATTACTGTCTTTCTAATTTTCCATATAAACAGGTTTTTTAATGTTCAAGTACACATAGAACTCAGAAATGCAATTTATTCTATCAACACACTTTCTAGAACATTCTACAACACGTGGAGGTTAAAAGTTCATACATATTTTCAAATCTAACGATATTGTTTTGCAACATTTTCTCGAACATTTAACGGCATGTGCAGGTTAAACGTTCACAATTGTTTTAAGTTCGAAAGGTGCCTTCCAAATGCAAGTAGCAGGTGTGGTTGAGTTGAGCAAATGTAATCCTGTAATATGTACTCCACATTCAAACTTCTTTTTCTTAACCAATCACAAAGATGCTTTTCCACAAAAGGAATGTGCACCCTACTTTTGAAAAACAATCCTTTTCATCTCCTAATCAGGTACCGTTTTGTATGCGAAAAGAAACTAGTTCCCCATCTTTAAACATATGTCGTATTCTACGAAGAAACTGCATGAACTACAGACATCTTTCCATACTTTCCAGCCATACCTTCAAAATGCTAGTGTGCATCGTAGGACATAGCTATGTTTTCTGGTGCAAGAGGTATGCAGAACAGAAACGTATTGACTTAGATCTAGATTTACAAAATGTGCACATTAAATGGTTTGCACAGAGAGGATTGAAGTGGCACCAATTGTTGCATTTGGTTAAAACCTGTTTGAATCTACAACACCCTGACCTCTTCATTGTCCACTGTGGTGGAAACGACCTAGGCACATTGACTGGGATAGGTTTGGAAATGCTTATAAAGCACACCTTTGGACAATTGATGTTACTTTTGCATCAAACTGTCTTTGTATATTCCAGGCAGACCATCTCACTTTCCAGCACAGGGCTCTCGCTTTGATCCCCGGCTCTACTCACCCATAGGGGTGAGTAGTTTGCGCTTTACAAATACCGTATTGATTTACCTTCGCACTCCCTATACAACACCACCTAAGCACCATATACAAGTTGGACAGGTGTGACACAGCGCCCATAGCACATGACTTCACAGCATAGCACACACAGTTTAGGCTCACGGTTTCATCCCCGAATCCAGCAGCAGCTCAATTTAACCACATCACACTCTTTGCAATACCTCAGTTAATTTCCGTACTCCACACTTTCAGACCGGAGGGGTCAGTAGTTCAACAGCTTTACCCCGAGTCCGTCAGCAACCCAGTTTACTCCCACAGCGCCATCAGACACATAGGAGTATGTACTTAGCACTTCACAAATACTGAATTGATTTGATTTGCGCAAATTTACCTTCACACTCCCTTCACATTCCATTATATCCCAAACACAAAAGTGGAAATGGTCCAAGCTATTTTGTCCTCAGATTGAAAAATCTCGGAAGAAAGTGAACAAAACTGTGTCTGCACTCCTCAAAGACCACAAAATATGGAGGATATGTGCAGAAGTGATGGAGTACACTTCAGGGAAATCAAGTTTTCCTGAATAACTTGAAGCTGTGCATCCACACTTATATGTAGCTCCAACTAATGAACACTAGGGGGTCCATTAGGATGGAGGGCGGACTTAGTCCGCCCGCCACCCCAGTGCAAAACGGGACCGCCCGCCATAGGAGCGGCGGTCCCGCCTTGACAATTAGGATGCACCCACCACACTGGCGGGTGCATCCTGTATATTTACCACTGCAGTGGGCGGTGCAGAAAGCACCGCCCGCGGCAATGGTAAAAATGCACGTTGTGCATTTCAAAGCACAACATGACTGGCACCGCGCGATGCCTGCCATGTTGCACTTTGAAATGCGGGGGGGTACCATAGGTAACCCCCATGTGCACCCCCCATCCCCCGGAGTCCCAGGGGGCCCGCAAAGGGCCCCCGCAGGGAGTCTCCGCATGCCTTTCTGTGGCGGCATTGCTGCCACGGAAAGGCGGTGACCGGGATGGAAAAGCAGTGGACGGTGTTTACGTCTGCCGCGGTCCCCCCGCTATAGTAATATGGCAGGGTGAAATGGGTCACGGGCGGGCATTGATGTCGGGCGGATCCCCACCACCACCATGGCGGTGGCGATCCGCCGGACATCGTAATGGACTCCAGGGTCTTTTTTTTAGAGCCACCCTATAACTTACAACTTAGGCCCCTTATTTTAGGACCACAATACAGCAAATCCCGGACCCTCGCCAATTTCTTGTCTCCACACAGCTGTGGCGCAGCAGCCAGACCATCTCACTTTCCAGCACGGAGCTCTCGCTTTGATCCCCGGCTCTACTCACCCATAGGGGTGAGTAGTTTGCGCTTTACAAATACTGTATTGATTTACCTTCGCACTCCCCATATAACACCACCTAAGCACCATATACAAGTTGGACAGGTGTGACACAGCGCCCACAGCACATGACTTCACAGCATAGCACACACAGTTTAGGCTCACGGCTTCATCCCCGAATCCAGCAGCAGCTCAATTTAACCACATCACACTCTTTGCAATACCTCAGTTAATTTCCGTACTCCACACTTTCAGACCGGAGGGGTCAGTAGTTCAACAGCTTTACCCCGAGTCCGTCAGCAACCCAGTTTACTCCCCCAGCGCCATTAGACGCATAGGAGTATTTACTTTGCACTTCACAAATACTGAATTGATTTGATACGCGCAAATTTACCTTCACACTCCCTCTACAACACCCCCTAAACACCATACACAAGCTACAATATACAAAACAAAAGTTCCTCCGAGTAGCTATAACTACATGCTGACACTACTTGGACAGAAATGGCACAGCGACCAGAGCACATACCTTCACAGCAAATGACACACAGTCTGGGCTCACGCGTTCATCCCCGAGTCCGGCAGCAGCTCAGCTTAGGACCATGAGACTCTACACAATACCTCACATATTTTCTGTACCCAAGGACTTTCAAACCAGTACGGGTCAGTAGTTCATCCTAGTAGGTATAAACACATGCTGACACTACCTCCACAGGTATAGTGCAGCGGCCACGGCACATGAGTTCACAGCATAAGACACACAATTTGGGCTCACGCTTTAATCCCCGAGTCCCGCACCACCTCACCTTAGCAGCATCAGACTCTACGCAATAACCTCACTTATTTTCCCTAGCCCAGCACTTTCAGAGCGGTAGATATTAGTACTTCGCTTTGCAACCTATGTATACCACACCCTAAACACCCCACAGAGGTTACAGTGCTCCTACCCTCCTCTTTCCTACGTATTTCGGCATTTTTTCCCCTTACTCGCTTCAACAAAATCACAAAATTGCGGTCAACACTTCCTAGTTTCATGGGACTCTAGACAATACCTCACATTTTTTCCGTACCACAGGTCTTTCACACCAGTACGGTTCAATAGTTCATCCTACTAGGTATAAACACATGCTGACACTACTTGCACAACTCTACTGCAGTGGTCGGGCACATAACTTCACAGCATAAAACACAGTTTGGGCTCACGCTTTAATCCTTGAGAAGAGCACCAGCTCACCTTAGCAACATCCGACACTAGGCAATACCTCACCTAATTTCTGTAGCCCAGCACTTTCACACTGGTAGGGGTGAATATTTTGCTTTGCACCCCCTCTATAGCACACCCTAAACACCCCACAAAGGTTACAGTGCTCCTACCCTCCTCTCTTCCACATTTTTCGCCCCTTTTTTTCCCCATACTCGCTTCAACAGATTCACAAAATGGCGTCCAACACTTCCTAGTTGCAAACGCTCGCAGCACTCACAGTCAATCAGCAGCAAGCTCGTGCTTGTAACGCCGCAGCCAATCAGATGGCAGAATTCCCAAATATTTATATCTGTAAATTTTGATAGTTCTCAAAAACTACCGAATGGATTTACACCAAATAAATAGAAGCGTGCCTTCTAGACCAAGACTCTTCTCCCTGCCAAATTTGGGGTAATTCCTTTCACCTGTTCAACCTGTAGCCTTGTCTAAAGTTTCTTATGGAAATTAACATTGAAAAAACACGTTTTGGGACCCTCTTTTTTCTCGGCCCCCCCTTGACAAATCACCACCAGATTTTCAACATACAAGCTGATCTCAACAAAGAATGAGTTAAGAAAATTGCACGACGGCACCAAAGTTATTGGGAATAGAATGACCGCCAGTAGTATGTGAGGGTGCGAACCTCTAATACTCGTCTCTCCACACTAGCACGTCCGCCGAAAGTTAAACTCGTGCCCAGATTCTTCAAGCATGTAAGTTTGTTCAAATTAACATGAAGCAAGCAAAAACGTTTTATATATATATATATATATATATATTCAATGAAAAAACCATAGGTTATAGACCATATATAGTTAGGAATTAGCATTTAAAAAACCTTATTTTACTCACACAAAACCATTGAAATTCCATATATAGTTAGTTGCACTAACTATATATCGCGCACCCGCAATCCACTGCTGATGATGTCACATATTACATCATTCATGACATGGTCAGTGACATCACTGATGACATCACTGATGACATCTCAAATGACATCACTAATGACATCACTGATGACATCTCATTTGACATCAATGATCACATCACTTATGATATCATTCATGTGACAATAAAATGCATCTCCTCACACTTTAATATAACCTCTGTTACACCCAGTGTTAAATACAGAGTATAATTTTTGAAACCATTGACACACCAATACTAGTTACTACATACGCACTCACTGATTCCTCCTTCTACACACACATTCACTCATTCACCCATACAATCATTCATACATACAATGACTCGTCTTTACAACATTATCATATGCACTCATACACCTATACAGACAATCGCACTCTGCCACTCACCCATGGAGTTACTTACACACCTAGTCAGTCCTGTAAAGAATCAATCACACTTCCATTTTCTAATCTATACAGTTAAACATAGAGCACATAACATTTTCAAACATATACTAACACATACTTACTCTCTTATACAATCATTGATACAAGTACACATTGATCTGCACAGAGTCACACACCTCCCAGCCAGCCACACACACAATCAGTCTCCCATACAAATAATTGGGCAACCAATCAATAACCCATATAGTTACTCATATAGCTACTGATCAACACATGCAGCAGTTTACAGAACAATAGAAATAATGATGCACAAATTAAGACAGTTTAGTCACTAACCCATGCACTCAGTGAGACACATTTAATCACTCACTCATACAGTCAGTCATGCACCTACTAAATCCTTCATCCAGACACTTATTCATCCACTCATTCTTCAATATGTAAGACATATTTAAAGTTTACAGAAACATACAGACACTGGATGTTGTCATCAGTGATGTCATCAGTGATGTCATCAGTGATGTCACTGACCATGTCATGAATGATGTAATATGTGACATCATCAGCAGTGGATTGCGGGTGCGCGATATATAGTTAGTGCAACTAACTATATATGGAATTTCAATGGTTTTGTGTGAGTAAAATAAGGTTTTTTAAATGCTAATTCCTAACTATATATGGTCTATAACCTATGGTTTTTTCATTGAATTTTCAAGGTTTTGTAAATGCAAATTCCTAACTATATATGGTCTATAACCTATGGTTTTTTCAGTGAATTTCATTGGTTTTTTAAAAGCTAATATCTGTAGCTGTAAAATGTATTCTTCTTTAAATCCCAAAATATATTTGATATGTTTATTAATAATTATTTTTTTATATTTTTTTTTCTTCGCTCCCGGTTCGCGAACCGGGAAGCTTCCCGTTAGCTCACCTTGATGCCGCGACCCAGTCCGCGAACCGGTAAACGTTCCGTTTGCGGAACTGCCGCGTTAGAAATGAACATCGTGACGCGTCGCGGAAGCGCGACGTATCGCGTTGCCGCGTAATGCGTCTTATGACGCGCCGCGTTAGCGCACCCGGAAGTGCTCCGGAGCGCGAACCGAGGCGCGAAGCGCAGCGACCCGGAAGCGATCCGGGGCGCGTTCCGCAACGCGTAACATAAGCGTAACAGGTCATGTGACTTGTTAATAAAACTTTTCATTGGTTCATTTCACTTTTGGTTTCATAATGATGTAAGGCTAGGTCAGGTGACCTAAAAATAACACTTTTCATTGGTTTAGAACTATTGTTTTTCCCAAATGATGAAAACCCCTCCTTCTTTCATCACTCTGACTTTCATCTTTGTGAGAGGAAGACCTTATTTCATACTTGAGCAATGGCTTCAGTAGTTGCTTCAGCTGGTGCACCCCCACCACCACCTCCACCTCCTCATGGGAAGAGAGGACCACCTCCCCAGGTCATCACCAACACAGAGGAGGAAGAGGAAGAACTAGAGGAAGAGGAGAGAGAAGGACCACAGTTCTTGGAAGAAGTAGTGAAAGAGTGATCAGTCAAAGACACTAAGAGTAATAGAGACGGAGTGAGTGAACAAGAGTGAGGAACTATGAGAAGAGAGGGACTGAGAAAAGGAGTGGAAGGAGTAGAGTAAGTAGGTAATAGAGAAAGGAATGAGGGAAGTAGCAAAGGCAGGAAACTGAGGGTTAAAGAAATGAAGCTGTCAAACTACTAGTAGGTGAATGTGATAGAAATGTAACGAAAAGAGTACAAAACATTTACCTTATAATTGTCATTAACTTACTCACTTTTTGTTTTCATACTTTCAATCTGTGAAAGAGAGAACAAACATTTGAAAAATATTAAAACATGTATTTAAAAATTAGAAAAGACAAGGGAAAAGATTGAAGGACAAACAGTTTTTCAACAACTTTGACACTTACAGAAGCTTCTGCTTCTCCAGGCCCCGTACACAGTCCTAAAGATATACATGTTAAACTAACAGTATCTTGATGCAGATGAAGTGAGGTCTATCTTAAAAAATGGTGCATCTTTTGCACTGCTGTTGTGTCGCAAGACACTAACATTTTAAATGTTTGTTTCAGGATGCCAATAAGATGTGTCCTATCCAGAGGTTTGTTTGAGGTGAGGCCTACTCAGGGTTCCAAATGAAATTTCGAGTTGTTGAAGAATACAGAAGAGATAATACATGTGAAGGCCTACCAATGAAGTAAGTCATGTCCACTTCACTCTTGAACAAAGGCCAGACCTCTTCTGTGTCCGTGGACAGACCTAAACTTCATCTGCACAATGTCATTCGTAAACTTAGGAAACACAGGTGATGTAATTGAAAAATGTGGAGTTTCTTTTCCTCTTTTCCTCATTTCACAATCACATCACCTGTGTTGCCTTTGCTTAGGTATCTCATAGTGCAGATGTAGTGCAGCATATTAAACAGTACCCAGAAGTGCACCACTGCATGCAACAACTTTGACACTTACAAAAGCTTCAGCTTCTGCATGCCCCCTACACACTGCTAATTATATACATTTTAAACTGATGGTATCTTGCTGGAGATGAACTGAAACCTATCTTGCAACATGGTGCATCTTTTACACAAAAGTGACCCACAATGGAGCAAAAGAGGCGCACGGCCACCATAAATCTGACCCTAACATTTTAAATGATTGTTTCAAGATGCCAATAAGGTGTAACCTATGCACAGATTTGTTTCAGGTAAGTCCTACTCAGGGTTGCAGATGGAATTTAGGTTTGTTGAAGAATACAGAGGAGATAATACATGTGGAGGCCTACCAACGAAGTGAGTCATGTCCACTGCACTCTTGAACAAATGTCAGACCTCCTCTGTCTCCAGGAACAGGCCTAAACCTCATCTACACAATGTGGTGTGTAATGTTAGGAAACACAGGTAATATAATTGAAAAAGTGCACTTATTTCTCCATGACGTCCAGTCTTATGGTTAGAAGTTATGTCTCTGAACTACACTTATCCTCAAGGCCAAATCGTGTAGGAGCCATTAGAACTTCTTGAAATTCCTCAGAGCACATCCCGAGATTCTTTCCCTAAAATTTTGGTTTTAAAAACACCAGGTAAGAGTTTTTAAGGTCATACGGCAATTTTTTTGTGAAAATTAAAACAGAATCATTGCAGAATGACCAGCCATTTCTAGACTTTAAATAAGCTGTGTAATGTCCTGATGTTATTGAAGGACCGTCATGATATATAATTGCTGCAGTTACAAAAGTCCTTCCTGATATTGACAACTGCGAAGCCACAACATTTTTAATTAAAGTTGTCAATTTTGTTCCATCAGGCCTACATCGTTGGAACATTAAAATGACATACTGGCCATATGTTCGTATAAATAATGTGGACATCATTTCAGATTTACATTGGCTACACTCCATGTTGTGATCAGCTGCTTTTACTAGCTTATTAAAGGAGACTGATTTACTGTCTGGCAAAGTTAAATATATAAATGTTTCTGAGTCTACACTAGTAGTACTTGATACCCTACAGTTCTCGCAGTCATGCTGCCATTGATAAGAAAGCCCAAACAGCTGATCTACATCTACACCTTCAGCATGCAATACATCAAGCATATACATTAAAAACTCCTGACAATCTTGCTGAATATTTTGAGAGAATTGTGTTTGGCCTGAACATCTGTCTAACAGATTTCGAATTTCAGACACACTTTCTATGTTTGTTCTATCAGTGCTACATTTTTCTAAGACAGAATTTAACAAACTGCAAAATCTTTGATCAGAATTGACCACAATCTCTTCTTTTACATTTTCTAGAGAAAACAAAACATTAACCACTACATTAGCATAGCAGTTGACACCAGAACTGTTTTCAAATTGAAAACCAACAACATCTTCAACAAAATCCTTTTTGTTTCTGCTTATAATTTCAGGTTCATCGACTTTTCGTCTTTTTGCTACAACCTCCCCAGTATTGGTCACATTTCTTCGTTTCCGGCCTACCACACGTTTCTCAAACAAAGGATATTGAGGCAAATGTGGCGCATACTCTCTTCTTAACTTATTGTATTCCTTAACAAAATCTAGATCCGCACAAATGCTTGTGACATCACACTCAATCAAGTGCAACCCCAATAAAGTTCTAACTCGTGACAATGCCACATATGCCATACCCTCCTTGAACACAGAACTGCCAATATTCACCAATGCACTGTCTACACTTAAACCTTGCGATTTATGGATTGTCACCGCATATGCCAAGCAAACAGGAAACTGCTTACGGCAAACATATAAGTCTTTTACAAGCAAAAATCTAGCAGAACAACGATCAATTAGCTGTACTTCCTCAATGCCATCAAATTTAATTTTTAAAAATTCAATTCCATCTCTATTTCTGTATTTTACAAAATCAACAACATTACCCATTGATCCATTTACCAGACCTCTTTCAACATGTAAATTCCTTCTTAAAATTATACGGCAGTTCAAGCACACATTCAGAGTCTTTTCAAAACCTGCAGTTTTAGATATACTCTTCTCTAATGAATCCAATTTTGTTTTCAGATTCTCAGACAAAATAATTGTTGATCCCATATGCTCTACTCTGTCAATAGCTTCCAGTTTCACAATCTCTTGCTTTTCTAAATGCAACATTTTGTTGTTGAATTTGGCACATTCTGCAAGAGTTGGCATCAAACATATTCCAGATTTCTTCTCAGTAATTTTCTGAAAAATATTCTCAGGCACAACATCTTGTTCTGCATATAAATTTGACAGTAATCGTGCATGTAAAGGTTCTTTCCCATGCTCGGTCACTTTTCCAATTCTAACATCTTGTAGAATAGTCTTGTAAACTTCATCCTTCGCCTGACGCATATTTTCATGCAGTTCAGCATAATTGAAGTTTAACCATATATTGACGTTGCCAATGCTGCCTAGGCACTTCCTGGTATCTTCATGCGTGAGCATTTTGAACACAGGTTGCCCTTTCACTGGTGTCAGCTGCAGAAGATCTCCGAAAACAATGATGTGTTTGCCACCAAATAACACATCATACTCTGTTTTGAGAACTTCTTGCATTCTCAAATGCACAAAGGCAAGCATGACATTGGAAACCATGCTTACTTCGTCAATGATAAGAAGTTTCATTTTCCTCAAGATTCTTGAAACTTCAAAACAAGCATCTCCAGATAGCTTGTGATATTGTAATTTGTTGTCATGCTCCACTGGCAGCATCAGTAAACGATGTAAAGTAATCCCTTTAATGTTATGTGCTGCAAGTCCAGTTGGAGCGGTGACAACACAAGACAGCGATGACTCTGTCCTTTCCTGCAAATAACATGAAATTGCTTTAATAAGGAAACTTTTTCCAGTTCCCGCTTCTCCACTCACGTACAGTCGGACAGGCTTCAACGACGTACATGAGCACTCTTTCTTGTCATGACTTAATCCATGATCAATTTGCATGGTAACTTCGTCATATATTTTCCTCTGCTCAACGTTGAGTTGTCTTTCCAACTCTTCTAAGTTAACCGCATCCTCCTGAGCATGTGCCATGGCTCTTTCCACTTCATTCATAGCAGTGGCAGCTTCATTTTCGATAACAGGTCCTCCTAGTGGATCCTGACTCAATGAAGCAGAACTCTGACTGTCCTGAGAACTGTCTCTGGCAATCTCGGCTGCAATCATTGCTTCCTGCTCAATTTCCGCATTCAACATTTCTACATATTTGGGAAAAGCAGGACATTCTATGGTCTCCTTGGCGGCATTGAAAGAGTCTTCGTAACAGAGAAAATCTCCAAGCAGTTCCTCTTCTGCACGCCAAGGCTTGAAAAGTTGCAAAAGTGCTAAATAGAAAAACTCCTTTTTTTCAGGAGATTCGCCACTCAATTTTCGATGGTTTACCAAGTGGCATTTTCTTTGCTTGACCAGACATCCCTCACTTCCTATTACAGCATACACTCCTTTCTCAGTATCTTCTTTGATGTTCCTCTTGAATATGTAATTTTGAAGAACCTCATACAGACAAACATTCTCGAGGTGAATGCTTCGATTTGGATAATATGTATCCAACATGTTGGTCTTCAAAATGTCGGTACTGTTTGGCTCCTTTTCCGCCAAATACTCAATTTCCCGCACAGGTTTGAGAACTCGATTACGCGTTGCAGCAAGACCAAGACTCTCCCAAACAATACTCCTGGACTTGGCATAGAGACTTGCTGAAGACAACCGGTCAGAACATTCGTACGCTCCGATTTCTCGATGCGACAACATCTTCAGACTGAAACTGTACAACTTCTTGCTGAGGCTCTTTTCATGGGAAATGTCCTCCCACATATCCTTCAATTCTGTCTTCTCTTTTTTGGTGATGTAAGATGTCACATACCGAGCCACAGCCATACAGTTATCAGCCACAAACTGTATATCCATGTTAGCATTCCACATGGACAAAATCACCGGGTTGTAGTCGTTGATGTACTTGGACTCTTCGTTCCTTTTCAAATTGTATGTGTTTTTAGGTGATTTCTTCATCACATTATGTCGCAGCGAAGACATCAAACTGTTTACTCTTCCTTTAGAAATCACCGGTCGTGGAAAGCCGAAACGACATTTGGTGTAGAACTTGTCCTTTTTTCGGAATTTACGACGACAGTACTTTCCACATCGATGGCTTTGGAAACGCAGAACTTTTTCTCTTAGGCTTTTCTTCTCCTTTGCGTTTGGAACAGCACACGTAGAATACTGTTGTATAAAACTCATCACTGAGTCTTCTGGATCCGTTCCAAATTTAGGTGCATCCTTGATCCACAGCAACATATGTATATGAGGAGCACCTCTTGCTTGGTACTCCTTTCTCCAGAAGAAATCCAACACCTCTCCAAGAGGTGGATTCTTCTTATTCATGATGAAAGACATCATAGCTTCAAATCTATGATTGAAGTACCTACATACATTGACTGGATCCAAAGAGCACAGTTCTCCGGGTGTCTTGAATTCGATCTTTTCTACGTTAGCATTTGCCTCTCGTAGAAATTCAAGTAAGTCTTCCCAGCTATACTCGGCACAGCTCAGAGTGAGGAACCATGTGGGAGTTCCTAAGTTCCTCAGCATACATTTTAAATCACCATGACGACGGTACCAGTACTCATTAGTACCACGCTGACACGCCATGAGATTAATCAGGTGAGAATCCAAAATACTGTCTTGGACATTGACTTTATCCATAAAGTCACTTGCCGAGATGTTTTGCATGTGTATACCACTTTTCAAGATGTGGTTCACTGCATATGACAGTCCAGACAGATCGCTTAAAAACAGGAGATGAAACAAATAAGGAATGCATTGTCGAAACCTAGCATCTCCTGCATACAATCGCAAAGTCCGGTATTCAGAAGCAGGAATTTGATGAGGTCGCTCATCATATCTTCCTCCCTGACCTGTTGGAAAAAGCTGTGGGAAACACCGAGCTTCCAAACTTTCCTCCCAAACACTAATGGGACTCCCTTTGGCTTGTTTCATTTGAAACAACTCAATAGCATTCCCCATGACTTCCTTGGAATGCAAAGGATGAACACTATAATGTTCATATATTTCTTCACTAGTAGAGGGTTCTACTTTCTCAATTTGACCAGCACACAAATCGCTATCCTCTTCCTCACTTACTTCCTCTTCTGCAACATATACATTCTTATAGTATTTATTATTTTTTTTCAAATACAATGTTGCCTTTTTAACTTTCCTAACATCCACTAAATCTTGCCATATTTTCTTATTCTTTGTCGGAACCCCATTAACTAAGATAACCAGAGGTTCCTCTTCCACTTTTTCTACTCCAATTGTGTTAATGTTTTTCTTCAAATCTAGAGGCAAATAAACAACTCTTCCCTTTAATCCTCTCTGTAAATCTGATGGAGGCAATTTCCCTGTCTTTGGCTCCATTCTTACAATAGCCTGAAAGGGATGGATACTTTGAATCAAAATAGATTCATAAGTATTTAAATCCTTCAATTCAGAAGGAATCTCAACCAATTCCAGATTATTATGAACTGCTCTAGCAGGCATCTGGTTTTGATTTAATTTGCAACAACAATAAGTACACACACGTTGATCCAATCCCAAATCAAAACAATTTTCTGCCATCAAGTATGTTGTGAAATCCTTCCATTCACTATTATTTTCCCTTTCACTTTTTGCATATAAATCCACTAACTTAGTCTGATTCTTATAATAAGTGCGTCGACAACACACACAAGTGAAATTTGGCCTCTCACTTGATTTGACCTGAAACGTCGCAATTTCCCTCTGGAAATTATCTGTACTGGAAACCTGTACACTATCTTCCACATTACCCGCTTCTTCTTGGTCAATTTCAACATTCTCCTCTTTACTTCCAAAGTAACAAAACTCAATTTCTTCACATATATTCTTCACATCTATTTCAGAACCATGCAAAAGAGCAGCGCATAATTGTTTAAGCATAATTGCTGGACTCTTAGCATAATACAACATTCTAACTAATTTCCTCACTTTATTATGATGCACTGCTAGCATCCTGAAATGATGAAAAACACTCTGGTATACTCTCCTGGAAAGACAAGCCAGTGAATGACCATGCAAACCTGTCACTTCTCTCACTCTGCAAGGATCTAATTCTTGCAACAACCTCATTTTCTGCTTCAAACTTTTCTTATTAAATGACCGTACAAAATCACAAAGCAAATTGATGGAATCCTGTTGCACACTGCAAATACTACTACACTTCCAGGTGTACACAGGACCCTTAGCACGTCTTCCTAAAACCTCATTACCTAACACCTCTTCTGCCTCTGTTGTCACAAGTTTTTCTTTTTCAACTGGACAACCATCTTTCACTTCATAAGCACGACCACTGGTGTCAACTGCATGCACCAAATCATTATCCTGGAAATAACTCTCCTCATTAAAAAATGCCTCACAGCTTGAACTATGCATCCATTCTCCAGAAAAAACTTCACAAAAATTACTACGATTAACTATTCTCTTCCATCTACTATTTCTTTTGAAATCATAAATTGCCTTGTTTAGCTTCCTAATTCTATTGATTATCAAAATAAATAACTTACGTTTAATTTCAAATGCCTGATCAATAACTTTCTCAACTTTTTTTTTTCTCTTATAAAAAACCACTTTCTGTTGACCTTTCTTAATATTTTTTAACAAATTGCCAATTATCCTGTTGCGGAACATTCGTTTACGAATGTCCCTAAACTGTTGTTTCCTTCTAATATCATGCACAGAGTTATCTCTTGCTCTAGCAGTAACATTTTTCATTGGCCTTTCCTTTCCGTTTGAATTGCTTCTCTTTTTCTGGACTGAAACATTTTCTGTAGTAATATTTTTTTTACTACAAATATTTCTTATGAATGTTTTTGTACTCTTACCCGGTGCTTTCTTGGTGACTTGACAAATCTTTTTATTAGAGGACTGCTGCTTTTTTTCATTCACCTGCTGTCTTTGACGTTTTGCAGCCTTTCTCAGTCTTTCTTTCGTTGGCATGGTGAAATCTTGAAATGATCTGCAGTTGAATCTGTGGTAAAATATATTAAAAAATGTTATTAACCACTATTACCCAACAGTAAATCAATAACAGTAATCAAAAACTTAAAACACTACTTGACATTTTTACATAGAAGATTTTTTAGTGCTTGGCAAATTTAGAATACAGAAATAGCAGAAAAGAAATGGAATTTATATTCATGTTACCTGTGCTATTTTATATGTGAATCTGATCTAATTTTATGAGCATATTTTAATATTTTATTGAAGACACTACACATAACCTGTTTTTGAAGGTGTCTTTATTTTTAAATTAAACGGTTTACATTTTTACTTTTTATTTATTATAAATTTTTAAAATAAATGTTTATAGTTCCATAGGCTCAAGCACGTCAGCTTCCCATCCTATGTCATATAATTCGGACAAATCTGCATCCTCATCACGTTCTTCTTCATCCTCAGGATTTAAATCATCCAAGGGATCAACATCCACTGATGTTTCAATTACGAGTTCAATGATGAGGTCAAAATCAACTGATTGCTGATTGTCGCTCATGTGGATGTTGTCTTTATCTTTAAAGAAAGATAACAACAATGAGATGTTGCAGAGTAAGAGACAAATCTTAGAGATTATAATAGTAAAATTGTTTAACAAGAGTAACATTTTGCAGCTATTATATAGCCATGTCCAGCGATGCTGAGCAGGTGAAGCCTATGTCTAATTTTTCAGTGAACAGGACTCATCTCTTCTTAACCTTGGATAAGCCTCACCAACTCTGTGTCCCCTGCACATACTTAAATGTAAAGGGGCAGATTTATGTTAAATGGCACATCCCCAGGCATGCACCAGTTAACGTGCACCGCTGCTCTGCCACCCATGGTGTGCCGCATTTACAATCAGATAGGAGAAAGCTACGTCAAAACCCTGTGCCTGCTTGAAGCAGGCATAGGTCTTGACGCAACATTGTGGAGATGGGGCACCCCTGAGCCTTGCTGGAGCTGCATCACACTTGCGATACAACTCCAGCAATGCGCCACCTTTATGGCACAGATGCGTCACGCATCTGTGCCATTTTTGCCCCATGCTGCGCCGCATTGTAAATGCAGCACACCATGGGTGGCGGAACAGCAGCGCAGGATGACTGGCACATCCCTGGTGATGCGCCAGTCATCATAAATCTATCCCTAAGCTTCTTATCTTGTTAGAGATGAACCGCCATATGTATCATCAAACTATTTTGCATTTCCTAAATAGCGAATTTTAAGGGATAAATAGCGATTCTTTACCATTCCTAATTTGCGATGAGCAAATTGCTAATTGCAAATTACCCATTCATTTCCATGGGCCAGGAGGCCCATAGGAATGAAGGTGCAATTTGCGATTAGCAATTAGCTCATCGCAAATTAGGAATTTTTCCAAAGGTGCAGGGGTGTCTCAAGAACACCCTGCTGCACCCCCTGAAAAAGAAATTTGGGGGCATATGGCGCACATACATGCCCTAAGGGCATGTATGGGCGTCATATGGCACCTTTTGTTTTTTGGAAAAAAAGCTTTTTGAAAAGAATTCGCAAATTACCACCAACTAGAAGTTGGTGGTAATTTGCAAATCCTTAATGGCATTTTTTGCATATTTTTTGTTTGATACATTGCATTTAAGGAATCGCAAAATTTGCAAATCCTTCAGTGCAATCGCAAAATAAGGAATAGCAAATTTTGAATTAAGGACATTTTAAGTAATTTCCACATGTGCAGTGTTTTCAAATTATGATTTGAAAATCGTTTTTGGGGAAAAGTAATGGTTTACGTCACGCATCTGTGCCATTTTTGCCCCATGCTGCGCCGCATTGTAAATGCAGCACACCATGGGTGGCGGAACAGCAGCGCAGGATGACTGGCACATCCCTGGTGATGCGCCAGTCATCATAAATCTATCCCTAAGCTTCTTATCTTGTTAGAGATGAACTGCCATATGTATCATCAAACTATTTTGCATTTCCTAAATAGCGAATTTTAAGGAATAAATAGCGATTCTTTACCATTGCTAATTTGCGATGAGCAAATTGCTAATTGCAAATTACCCATTCATTTCCATGGGCCAGGAGGCCCATAGGAATGAAGGTGCAATTTGCGATTAGCAATTAGCTCATCGCAAATTAGGAATTTTTCCAAAGGTGCAGGGGTGTCTCAAGAACACCCTGCTGCACCCCTGAAAAAGAAATTTGGGGGCATATGGCGCACATAAATTTTAACAACATTCCTTTACCTCAAAAACGATTTTCAAGCCATAATTTGAAAACACTGCCCACGGGGAAATGACTTAAAATGTCCTTAAGACACATGAAAGTGTTTTTTTAAAGCCTTTGCAAGTTTTTGGGTCACTTTTAACATGGCTATGTAACTCAAACAGTCAAAATCTAAATTTACCATGCACAGGTGGGACCATATTTACAAGGAATGTGCCCCACGGGGAAAGGTCTTTAAATGTAATATGGGAAAAATGACATCAGAGACACTGAAATGCCTTATAAAGAAGCATACACCATAATATCCTTGTCATAAATTTACAAACCATTCCTTTTCCCCAAAAACGATTTTCAAATCATAATTTGAAAACACTGCACATGGGGAAATGACTTAAAATGTCCTTAAGACACATGAAAGCGTTTTTTGATTGCCTTTCCAGCATGGTTGGGTCACTTTTAACATGGCTATGTAACACAAACATTCAAAATCTAAATTTGCCATGCACAGGTGGGAGCATATTTACAAGGAATGTGCCCCACGGGGAAAGGTCTTTTAATGTAATATGGGAAAAATGACATCAGAGACACTGAAATGCCTTATAAAGAAGCATACACCATTATGTCCTTGTCATAAATTTAAAAACCATTCCTTTTCCCCAAAAACGATTTTCAAATCATAATTTCAAAACACTGCACATGGAGAAATGACTTAAAATGTCCTTAAGACACATGAAAGCGTTTTTTGATTGCCTTTCCAGCATGGTTGTGTCACTTTTAACATGGCTATGTAACGCAAACATTCAAAATCTAAATTTGCCATGCACAGGTGGGAGCATATTTACAAGCAATTTGCTCCACAGAGAAAGGTCTTACATTAAAATGGGAAAAATAACATCAGAGACACTCAATTGCCTTATAAAGAAGCATACACCATTATGTCCTTGTCATAAATATTATAACCATTCATTTTCCTCAAAAACGATTTTCAAGTCATAATTTGAAAAGACTCCACAGCTCCTATGCACAATAACACCCTGTCAGTACTAATACTTCACATTTTCTCCAATTACATTTTCTCAAAGAAACAAAATCTATTTGTAAAACACTTGAGACAAAGCAACATTTGAAAAACACAACTTTCTTCATAATTTTCTCCTTAAAGCACACTATTCTCTATCTAAATTAAAGAAATCTTTTCTCACCTTAGCAAATACTTTGAGTTTCAAAACAGTCTCAGAAACACACCAATTTGTCTTCAGCAGAGCAAAAGGTATGCACTCCAGAGTCTGCAGCTATCAAAAGCACAGAAATGCTGTAATTCTTCACACACATCTCTCATGTCACCCAATCAAAACTCTTCCCTCACTTTTTTTCAAATCAAAACCCTTCCCCCCTCTGCCCTTTCTGCCTTTTTTGCATAGCAACCACCTCCTTGAAGGCCTCTGGTGTTTGCAAGTTCACACAACAATGTTGCAATTGAACTCTGAACTCTCAGTGCACCTCATATCCAGTGCATTCTTTCATTTAATGATTTTTTCTTGACCACTCAAAATACATCTTTCAAAGAACTCATCCATGCACCCTAACTTTCTGTTTTCAGCAATCAAAATCCACCAATCACTGTTACTGCTTCATTAACACAGAAACTCCACAGTTTTTTTCATTTTAAACTCTTATTTTTTCAACTGCCATTTCATTGCCACACTTCATCTGACTGCAGGAGAACCTTCTCTCACCATGTTTTCTGTCTGGATTGTTGGACATAGTTACATCTATTAGGCTCAGAGGTATGCTGAGAACAGGAATTTACCTAACCTCAATTTACAAGATGTGGAAATTAAGTGGTTTGGCCACAGAGGATTAAAATGTCACCAATTGATACCATTGGTGAAAACCTTTATGCATTTGCCAAAACCTGACCTGTTAATTGTGCACTGTGGAGGTAATGATTTGGGCACTTTGACTGGGGTAGGTCTGGAAATGCTTTTAAAGGACACCTTTGAGCAATTAATGGCACTTTTTCCTCAGACTGCCTTGGTATATTCAAATATATGCCAAAGACAGAAATGGAGGTGGTCAAACCAATTTTGTCCACAAATTGAGAAGTCGAGGAAGCATGTAAACAAATCTGTTTCAGCTTACATGAGAGACCATGGAATGGGCTCCCTGTACAACAATAACTTGCGTTACTACATGCAAGATATCTACAGAGGAGATGGAGTTCACTTCTCAGATGAGGGCAACAGAATTTTCATTCTGAATTTAAGACTGTGCATTGGTACCTACTTATAAGTACCTAAATGTACCATAAACCCAAAAGCTCTTCTCAGAGCTACTTAACATCTGATCACTCACAATTATTATTTTACTCTAACATTTTTCACTAATTTTCAACAAAGTACGCTCCCTGGGGCGCTACCCGGTACGCGAACCGGGAGCTAACCTCGCTAAAGTTTTAAAAAAAAGTTTTTTTTTCGCACATATGGGCCTCCTCAGCCACCCTCAGAAAACCTAGGGGGTCAAGATAAGTCTACCGTGCCCCCTTCTACCCATTCTGAACATTATTTGCCCTCCATCTTGTATCTTAATTCGACCGAAACACAAAATGGTGGACTCCCGTAACGCTTAAGGTTCGCGAACCGGGGCGCTCGCCTGTTCGCGTACCGGGTCGCTCCCTGGGAAGCGCACCATCAAAAAAGGTGGGAAAGTAGTTTACAGAAAAGCGACTGGAGACAATTTCACCAAATATAGATTAGCTCATACTACATACCAATGCCTACCATTTTCACAAATTTGATTGAAATTCCATTTAACCATTTAGCCTGTAGACCTCTCTAAATACCCTGAGGTAAATTACTTCACAAAACACATCTGAAGTGTTGGAATTGACAACCAATTAAAATGTTACTTTCATTTTCTACTTTTTTTACCTGACATTTGATTGGCTATGTACCTGAATATATATAAAGGAAGAGAGAGAAACACAGCCATTTTGACTACTACTTCCTGAACTACATTGCAAGATCATTTTCACTCACAACTTAAACTTGTTTTTAGAAGGTGAGATATTATTTTATAAATTTGAAAACATTTTCAGATAGTTATATACTATCCCTCTGTAAGAGTTAGACATTGAGAAAGGCTTCTTTATTATAATTATGGATTGATTTAGGTTTCTGTTGTATAATTATGAATTTACTTAGGCTTCTTCACAGGCACTTTTTAATAGTACTACTTCACGCCTGAAACCATACAGTGCCCATAGATTACTTCTCTGTTATAAACTCACAAGTACCTGTCTGAACTTAAACCCAACTGTGCCCTATCTCTACTGATATAATAATTTTTTATGCAAATTACAGCAATAAAATGGAAGGTGAGTAGAATATTTCCTTCGAAATTGTTCTGGAGAACAACACAGAAAAAGATATTGAGGATAATGATGACTCAGATTTCATGGATGAATCATGGGACCATGAATTAGTTCAATGTGTAGAATCTGTGGATCATTTACTTCATTATGATGACGGTCAAATGTGGGAAGTTATGTTCACTCAACAAGAGGACATATCTGACAGTCAAATGTTAGACATTCTATTAAATTTTGAAAAACAATCCGAAAAATAAAATTATATGTAATATTAAAAAATTATTTGAGTCTTTAATCATTTTTATATGTAATTCATAAACTAGTGAAATGTTAGAAATGTTATTAAATTTTGAAACACAATTACATTAATAAATAATTTTTTAAAAAATAAAAAAAATAAAAAATAATCAACAAAACCAACAATCAATTAACATACAGTATTTGAAAAATCTATCATTCTTTTTTCCTTATAGTACGCTGCCCAGAACGCTTCCCGGTTCGCGAACCGGGCGCTACCCACGCAAAAAAACAAAAAAAAATGTTTTTCTTTTTTTGCCCCGCGGGGCCCTTTTAAAGCCTCCACATTAAACCTAGGGGGTCAGGGAGGATCTACTATGCCCCTTATGGTCATTTCCCCCTTTGTTTTGGCCTCCTCTTGTCTCTCAATCCTACCGAGAGACAAGATGGCGGCCGCTCCGGACTGTTTAGAATGTTGACAGACACCGGAGAGCCAATCAGCTTCGCTACGCGAAGTTCCGTTACGCGTAAAGTCCGCGAACCGGAGCGCTGCCCGGTCCGCTGTTACAGATATATATCTTTTTTTTAACGTTAATTTCTCAAAATCCACTGAAGCACATATATTGAGACCTAGCAAAGGCACATCGGGCTACCAGTCCCTACAATTTTGCCAAGTTTCGTGGAAATCCATTCAGCCGTTCGGGCTAAAAGTGAGGCCAACCGCCCTATGGAAAACTCAATGTTAAAAACACGTTTTGGGACCCCGCTTTTTTCTCGGCCCCCCTTGACGAACCCCCCCCAAATTTCCAGGGGCTGCTCAGAAACAAAATGTTCCATTTTCCAGAAAATTTCAGCCAATTCCGTCCACAAACGCCAAAGTTATTAGACATAGAATTTTCAAAAATCCCATAGAGAAAAAATCCTAACTATATATACCTACTGGCGACCGCCAGTAGGTAATATACATACACATACATATATATAAATGCATATGCATATATATGCATATATATATGTGTATATGTGTGCGTGTAGAGAGGTAGAGAGGTAGAGGTGTATAGGTAGAGAGGTAGAGGTAGAGAGGTAGCGGTAGAGAGGTAGAGACTAGTAGAGAGAGAAGTAGAGAGAGGTAGAGAGGTAGAGAGTAGAGAGTGAGTAATAGAGAGTAGAGAGTGAGTAGTAGAGAGTAGTAGAGAGCAGTAGAGAGAGTAGTCGAGAGTGAGTAGTAGAGAGTAGTAGAGAGTAAGTAGTAGAGTGAGTAGTAGAGAGCAGTAGAGAGTGAGTAGTAGAGAGTAGTTAAGAGTGAGTAGTAGAGAGTAGTAGAGAGTGAGTAGTAGAGAGTGAGTAGTAGAGAGTAGTAGAGAGTGAGAGAGAGAATAGTAGAGAGTAGTAGAGAGTGAGTAGTAGAGTGAGTCGTAGAGACTAGTAGAGAGAGAGTCGTAGAGAGTGAGTAGTAGAGAGTAATAGAGAGTGAGTAGTAGAGTGAGTAGTAGAGAGTGAGTAGTAGAGAGAGAGTAGTAGAGAGTGAGTAGTAGAGAGTAGTAGAGAGTGAGAAGTAGAGAGTGAGTAGTAGAGAGTAGTAGAGAGTGAGTAGTAAAGAGTGAGTAGTAGAGAGAGAGTAGTAGAGAGTGAGTAGTAGAGAGTAGTAGATAGTGAGTAGTAGGGAGTGAGTAGTAGAGAGAGAGTAGTAGAGAGTAGTAGAGTAGTAGAGAATGAGTAGTAGAGAGTGAGTATTTGAGAGTAGTGGAGTAGGAGAGAGTAAGTAGTAGAGTGTAGTGGAGAATATTCCAAAGTTTGGCACAGCACCACTTGCACAATAAGTCCAATCAAATCATATCACTTAGAGTCCTTATTGAAACGCTGAATCTTGGTGTATATTCAAATGCTTTTATTTTCCTTAAGTTTATGTACCACAGCCAGCCGAAATGTTTCGTTCTGTAAAACAGAACTTCTTCAGGGCGTTCTTATTTCCTTCAAGTTATGTCGGTATCCTGTTGTCATATAACTAGATATTTCTTCCAAATGTTAGACGAGACGTAAGTACATTCTTATTCAAAGTGACTAGGTATCAATTTTACCCACACAATTCGGGCAGACTTGTGTAATTTATAGCATCCTCAAAGTCAGTCTTTCAAAAATTCCAAAGTATAGGACATGATAATCCAAATCCAAATGTTTCTCAAGAAAAGTAATTTCAATCGTTCGGAATATCGGTGTTTGGGCAGATATGACCCAGGGACCCCCAGTATGCAAGGGGAATTAGTCCCCCCTCTGCAAACGCGCCAGTGGCCTGCGTTGCAGAGAGGTGTAAAAAGGGGCATAGCCTCATTACACCTCTGTGCAATGCAGCCCCCTGGCGCATACTGGAGGTTCCAGGTGGGCTAGTTGGCTCCCAGGGACCCCTAGTATGCAAGGGGAATTAGTTCCCCCTCTTCAAACATGCAAGGGGGCTGCGTTGCAGAGAGGTGTAAAAAAGGGTGTGGCCTCATTACACCTCTCTACAATGCAGCCCCCTGGCGCATACTGGAGGCTCCTGGTGGGCTAGTTGGCCCCCAGGGACCCCCAGTATGCAAGGGGAATTAGTTCCCCCTCTGCAAACGCGGCAGGGGGCTGCGTTACAGAGAGGTGTAACAAGGGGCATAGCCTCATTACACCTCTGCAATGCAGCCCCCTGGCGCATACTGGAGGTTCCAGGTGGGCTAGTTGGCCCCCAGGGCCCCCCAGTATGCAAGGGGAATTAGTTCCCCCTCTTCAAACATGCACGGGGGCTGCGTTGCAGAGAGGTGTAAAAAGGGGCGTGGCTTCATTACACCTCTCTGCAATGCAGTTCCCTGGTGCATACTGGAGATTCCTGGTGGGCTTTCAGGTCTTATATAGTTAGGAATTAGCATTAAAAAAAACTTTGAAATTCACTGAAAAAAACATAGGTTTCAGGCCTTATATAGTTAGGAATTAGCATTTAAAAAACCTATGAAATTCACTGAAAAAACCATAGGTGTCACACCAGTTATAGTTAGGAATTAGCATTTAAAAAACCTATTACATTCACTGAAAAAATCCATAGGTTTGACACCAGTTATAGTTAGCTGGAAATTTTACTGACATAAAACCATTGAAATTCCCACGTTATAGTTAGTTGGACTCACTATAACTTGCGCGCCTGCAATGCACTGCTGATGACGTCACATATTACATCACTCATGACATGGTCAGTGACATCACTCATGACATCACTGATGACACCATCCTTGTGACAGAGTGACAGACCTCCTTTCAGTGTAATGTAACCCTTGAAACACATATTCAAAAATAGAAACTAAAATTTTCAAGAAAATAGAGATACCCATACCAGTTACAACAACCAATTCAGTAATACCACCATCTATATACACATCCACTCATTCACCAACAGTTCTATATAGTCACTCATACATATATTCACTCATCATATGTAGTGAAACACCTATACATCCTGTTACACACCGACAGTCATCCAAAAGTTACTCACACACATAATCACACATGCAAATAAACTATTGAACATCCATTTATTTGCATATACAGCTATACACACACTACCACCTTACTTCTAAGGAAACTTACACATACTTACTCTCTTAAACAATCACTTATAGAAACACATACTTATTTAAACAAGAACTCTTTCAATCTCTCACTCTCACATATACTCACCTATATACATCAATACTCACATATACTAGATTAAAACATATGTAGTTACTGATAAAGACACTAGTGAGTCAGTCATTCATTCACTAACACACACATATACACACTCATCCACCCATACAGTCCTGCACATATGCTTTCTTCAAAACACATACAAACAGTGAGTCAGTCATTGATGCATCTATGTGCTAAGTAACACCCCCACCAAACCATACAGACACTCATACTGATACTAAAAAAAATCTAATAACCCATATACACACACGTAGCTACTCACCAACCCATGCAGCCACTTATACACAAAGTGAAACACTGATACAAACATTTAAATATTTAAACAATACTCGCTAATATATGTATTCACTAAGATACACTTAATAAGCCAGTTAACCAATCAATTTTTTTTTTTAAAACATCCATTAAGACACTTATTTAAACATTTATTCTTCCATCGACCTTTACATATACATATATAAAACATATTTATTTTTCAGAAAGACACACATTCACTGGATGGTGTCATCAGTGATGTCATGAGTGATGTCACTGACCATGTCATGAGTGATGTAATATGTGACGTCATCAGCAGTGCATTGCAGGCGCGCAAGTTATAGTGAGTCCAACTAACTATAACGTGGGAATTTCAATGGTTTTATGTCAGTAAAATTTCCAGCTAACTATAACTGGTGTCAAACCTATGGTTTTTTTCAGTGAATATATATGTATATATATATATATATATATATATATATATATATATACGAATCCCATAAAGAGAGCTTAGTAAGCCCACAAAGCAAGGTGCCTCATATATGTAAATATAAAAAGTAAAGTGGCCAATACACATTCCTAGCAGGAGCTGATGAATCTGCCTGTCAATCAGAATAGGCTGGCGTTGTCGTTTGGAACCCAGAAAAGCACTGGTGATGTCCATAACAGGCCACTTAGAAGGGTTTAGCCATTTGGAAGGGGCAGGAGACAGCTGTAAGAATGAAGGGCAATTTTAACATCTCTTAGTTTTACTTCCTGACCCCAGATGAGGCTGCCAGGGCCTGCTCTTATCCATTCCTACATACCTTCTAAAGCCTTTGCCTCTAACCCATGTACAAAGGAGAACGAGTTCTGACCAAACAGAGTGGAGGAGATATCATCTAAATAGAGGTGTTGCTAAGGGATAAGGGAATAAGCTGCGACTTTCAGGGGTTCTTCTAGAAAAGGAAGTGGACATCGGATGAGAAAATAGACAGGATTTGGTAGGGAAAATATTGTCCACTCAGTGCTCAGGATAGGAATGCCACCTCACTCCACCGCTTCGGAACATTCCTGAACCTGGGAAGTCTGCACTTCAAGAAGAAGGTCCTTCTGGAAGAAAGACTCGTCAAGGACCCCTGACTCCTTACGGCATCTAGGGTTCGGAACTGCTCTATGAGGGTAAACTGGTTGGCCTAATGTTTGAAGGTTCCAGTGCATTGCACTGTCTTGCATTATATTGAGTCAGGAAGACGTTCAATGGATGGTGCATGGGCATTCCTGTGCATCCATTCATGGATTGTGATGCAAATCCATATTTACAAGGATATGTAGACATGGGTTAGCACCAAAATGGTAAACCTGCCTGAGGTTGACGTAACATGGAGAATTATGTTTATTTCTTCTTGTTTTTTCCTCTTTGAATGTGTGCTGCACATACATAGAGGAAAATGCCTCCAACAATAAGTTTTTGTGCAGGAAGGTAGTCCTGCCTGCATACAAACCGTCCTTACCTTAACGCAGGTACTCTTGCACTATGGCGTAAGTGTGCGTGCATTTTCTCTAGGCAGCAGAAAGTCTGCCAGCGCATGGTGAAAGTAGAATTGTGTCATTTCTTTGAAGATATGGAACAGTTCTCCCCTTTCTCTTTCATGCTATGTAGTGCAGCGACTTTACTTGTTGTTCTGCTTGGTGTGAATTTTTTGTAAATATGCCCTGTAAATAACCATTCCCCTATCAATAAAAATTATTCATTGTGTAGGTTATTGTCTTATTATCAAGAAGCATATAACTAACCATCCATACACTGTATCGTTTCACATAATGAAAGTTGTCAGTTCCTGTACAATGAGTTCACTTTCCTTCCTTATTTCATGACCTAGAGTGTCAGTTGGGCAGCCCCTCGGATTCAATCAAGAGCCTTCTCTGGTAATTGATGAGACATTTATTTTGCTAGGATTTTGATGCTCAAATCAAAGCTACAGTTGATTTTTCTAACTACTACAGGTTCAAGTGCCAATTTGCTTGCTGGGAATGATTGCGTATTATATCATTCATGAGGTTCCAAATGTGCCTGAAATGGTCTGAGGTTACTTGTGGTGCATCTGTAGAAGGCCTGGCCTGGTAGTTCAGACTGGATCGTTCGATATGATATAATGCGCTTGTTATAAAATGGACGGGATAACTGTCTCGTTTGTGGTAGACTAACCCAGCAGCCGAACTCGAAATCCAGCCCACAGTTTGATTGGCATCAAGCTTATCCTTCTTAGAGTAGCATTGTGGGGATAAATGATGGACTGGAATTATGTCTGTGTAAGACGCCCAAGGTACGACTGGTATGCTCCTAGTTGGGTATCATGGTCATTGTGCCAAAGCACTCAGACTGCACCTCACTGATGAGGGCCAAATAGTGCGAAATTCATCTGGGATTAGTTATGCACCTGCATTGTGGAAACTGGCCTGTTAGTTAAAGCTGGAGTCTTTCTTTAGGAGCAAAAGCAAGTATGATTTGCATATGGCTGGTTCCAGTCAAGGGTCGCACACTCAGTAAAAACCGATATACCATAGAGCAGTATTAGAATTTTTCAAAGGCTAAGATTAATGCAAAATAATTCACAAATAACTTTTTGTCTATGTTTCACACCTGTCACACGAGGCATGATATTACTTTGTGAGTCAGTCCATATTACAGACAACGACCGTATCATTGTTTCAATGAGGGGATTTTGTAATTGCCTCCAGATAAACCTAATTCCTCACTCTCTCAATCACACTCAAGTCTAACACTGAAACAACTAAAGTTATAGCAAAAACGTTCTCCCTAACACAATCCAACAGCAGTTTTCAGATTAAGTGACCGTGTTCTCCTCCTGTGATTTCCATGTATAATGTTAAAATATGCTGTAGATCTTACCTGGTGATGGACTACTGCTAATTGAATGTATGGTCTCCAGTTCTTTCCAATCAAATTCTGCAATTTACAACAAATGGCACCAAACATTCAAAATCAGGATAGTATAATTATGCAGCTCTATTTTCAATTGCTAGTGTCTCTCCGCCGCTGCCAAAAGCACCAGAAAGCTGATTCGATAGCAGACTGCGGCTGCATAAAAAAACAAGCATTCATTTATCATCATTATACTGTAATGTATTCAACAGAAATTCATATGAGTAGGTTTAGCATATGATAATTCCATAATAATCTGTTCTTATCCACTTGCAGATAGTAATGTGATGTGCTTCGCTAATTAGATACTTGCATCATTTCGAAACCGCAGATGTTTGGAAGTAGCAGGTGGTTTTGGAAGTAAAATGATCATGAGTAAGACTCAATGATATCAGCGAATATTTGCACATTGAACGAGTTCAGATTTTCGTATTCCATCCCAAGATGTTAATCTTTTTTATAAATGTACTAGCCACAAAAATCACAGATGTTACCCTCCATGATTTCCATCTCCGTAACTTATTATTGTAAGTATTTAGAACGTCTAGGCAACTGCATGTCATCATTTTTGGGGCTAGTGATATAGATTGTGGTGGGGTGGGTTGAGCTCGGATGTCCGAGGAAAGGTAATCAAAGACTTTGTGAAAAGTTAAGTTGGTACAATTTCACGAAAGTTTCCATCTGGAGATTGACTTTTCTATCCATTTATCTTGTTAGGAAAAAAGTAAAGCACAACTACAATAATTCAAAAAGAATATCTGTGTGTGTCTCAGCTTGGCACAGAGTTTGGGTCTGTGTGTATCTCAACTAGCTTGTTCTATTGAGTTTGTACATTGTACATCTTCTTGTATGCGTGCACATGTGCATGTGTGTGTATCTATGTGCACACTTTATGCTAAGAATAGTAGTTTACCAGTGAAAAAAAAGGAATGCCAAGAATATGCCCAAACGTAGTCACTACTATCCATGCATCAACACTTAAGTTTAGTGCCAGCAAATCACAGTGATGTGACAGAATCAGCAGTAGTCTGTATCTTGTCAAATTTTGACAAGACCAAGAATTTCAAAGTTATCATCCAGTTTAGGGGCATATTATCAAGAATGGCGTTAAAAATTATCACCGGATTAGTGGCAGAAAACTGCAGCTAAAGCGGCGATAATGGGCTTGATAATATGCCCTTGAGAATTCCAATAGAAGTCCATGTACTGGTGTGAACATGGGCTTCTATTGGTATTCCCCAATGCATATTATCAAGCCCATTATCGCCGCTTTAGCAGCAGTTTTCTGCCGCTAAACTGGCAATAATTTTAACGCCGTTCTTGATAATATGCCCCTTAGTAAGGGACCACAACGCTCTAATCTAAAGAGGAAGAGAGCTCTGAGTTTGATCCATCTAAAATATTGGAAAGAGGAAGAATAAGATGGTCACAAGTGACCAGAGAGCAAATCCAAGTATGGATAAAATAGCCAGGCTAGTTTGAGCAAGTAAGTGCTCTTGTATCTTAGGGCCAGGATTTAATAACCTTTTACCAAACACAACACAGCAAGGTATGCAACACTGCGAAATAGAGACAGCAGAAATGTGCCACATCTGCAAAGCTATGGCTCACTTCTGCTCTCTCAATGTGCTATTTATTGCACTTCAGGCAGCATAGAGCCAATGCAGTCACCCTTGCTCCATGGTGTAAGGGTGCCTGCTTTATAGGCAGGATTGTTTGTGTACAGGAATGAGTTCCTTCCTGCACAAAACCCCTCCTAAGGTGCATATTACTCTTTTCGTTTGTACTACAGAATGGAGCACACATAGAAAGGGGCAGTAATAATATGAAATGAAAACACTTCTCCTTGTTGCACCTCTATTGGGTAGGTGCACCATGTTGGTGCAAACCCAGGTTTATTACCTTTAGTACATTTGGTTTTGCATTAAAAAAAAGGTGGATGAATAGAAACGCCCATGCCATGCTCTACTCATGTAATGCCTATCTCATGAAGTGTAATGCAATGCAGTGTAAGGCACTGCGTTGCATAACTTTTTATTTACAAAGCCACGCAAGGCGATGCAAATTGGCCCTTCCACAGCTTTGTAAATCTCAAAAAGCATTTTGCCTTATGGCTGCAGAATAATAGTGGTGCTACCACAACACAAAATGTTACTAAATCTGGGCCTCAATGCCTCTAAACCACTATAAGAAAGTTTTTTTTATTACTCTTTATTACATTCATGGACAATTGATATACCGAGATCCAACACTTTGAAATCTCAAGTAAAGCAGTATTTGAAACAATATTTAGCTAGTTCAATAAGGAATGTAAAAATATGAAATTAAAAGTTGAGAAACACTTCCGTGGGAGACAATAAATAGGAGATTGAAGGTTAAATGGCAAAGACGCTTCTATACAATACAATGGCATTTATAGAGTGCAGAGCTGCCCCAGAGGTAGTGTCCAGGCTCAAACAGGAGGACCACCTTAGAGAACAAAATAGCCTACGAGACAGCCGACATAAGCAAGACTTCAGGCTTTTCCTAAAGATCTTTTCTGAGGTAGCAAAGCGAAAGATGGACAAAAGTAAATTCCAAAGTTTTGCTGTCAGAAAGGTGAGGGATATCCCACCGCACCTAGCGCTGTGGACCCTTGGGTTATGCAGGAACCTACGGGAATTAGACCTGAGGGATCTACTCTGGAGATAGGCCTTGAGTCTCCCTTGTTTTCCAATGCTCTATAGGTGAAGCTTGGAGCCTTACAATTGATACAGCTGATTACAGGAATCCAGAGCAGCTAGCAGAGATGGGAAGACACTGATTGACATATTGGGACACTAAGGGCCCGATTACGTCAGCTGATTGCCACCAACAGGTGGCCGGTGGCGCTCCGTATGACATCAGCGGCTACGGTTCAGCCGCCGCATAATGGTCTGAGTGCAGCGGGCGGAGGGACTGCCCGATGCCTCAGACAGGAGCCTGTTTGAGCTTAATCCCTACAACACCATAGGGATTACAATGTCCCTTTCCCTGTTTGAAAAGTTTCAGCGCTCTGTCCATTATCTCCTTGTGTTTGCTTTGTTTGCCCTAAGTTGGCAGGGTATGCCCAGACATGGGTCCCTTGCTCACTTTGCCACTGGATTCAAGCTAGGCTGGCTGATGAGGGTGTTACCCCAGGATGCTTGTTTCCAGTCCAGGGAAGACCTGGCTTGGCAGTTCAGGTTGGACTGTTCCCATAAGGTACAGGGTCACAACTGATAGCTAGGTCTGAAATGGGGTGGTGAAGTAAGTTAAAGAATGATGATGGTTTTTAACCAGATCTGTGACTGGGGGTGAGTGTCAGAAAAGTTTCAGTGCTCCATACATAATTTCCTTATGTTTGATTTGTTCGCCTTAAGTTGGCAGGGTATGCCCAGACGTTGGTCCCTTGCTCACTTTGTCACAGGCTTCAAGCTAGCATGGCTGGTGAGGGGTGTTATCTCAAAACCGGTCCCAGGATGCTTGTTTCTGGTCCAGGGAAGACCTGGCTTGCAGTTCAGGCTTGACTGTTCCCATGAGGCACATGGTCAAGTCTGATTTGCATATAGCTGGGTCTGAACTGGGGTGGCGTAGTGAGCTAAAGAAATATGATGGATTCAACCCAGATCTGTGACTGGGGGTAAGTGTCATCGCTCCGTCCGTCATCTCCTTGTGTTTGATTTGTTCGCCCTAAGTTGGCAGGGTATGCCCGGACGTGAGTCATTTGATCACTGTGCCACTGGATATAAGCTAGTCTGGCTGATGAGGGGTGTTACCCGAAACCGATCCCAGGATGCTTGTTTCAGGTCCAGGGAAGACCTGGCTTGGCAGTTTGTGCTTGACTGCTCCCATGAGGCACAGGGTCAAGACTGATTAGCATATAGCTGGGTCTGAACTGGGGTGGTGAAGTGAGCTAAAGAACGATGATGGATTAAACCCAGATCTGTGACTGGGGGTGAGTGTCTGAAAAGTTTCAGCACTCTGTCCATCATCTCCTTGTGTTTGCACAGGACAAGATATATTTCATCCATCTTAGCGACTTCGGCGTAGCAAAGCAGTTAGAGACCATTTTGACCTGAGGTTCAGAAGACAGAGCTCAGTTGAATTTGATGCCCAGATATCTGACACAGTGAGAAGGGGAGGGAGTAGCACCCAACTCAAACAGCCAGCAGTTGAGAGAGGTAGGGATCATCCTTTTTGCTGAAAAGAGAATATCTGTTTTTATCAGAATGAATTTGGATGCAGCTATCACCTATCCAGTCACCTACTGCTTTGAGGTAGCCCTTGAAGGACTTGAGTGCATCAGGTGCCTCATCTGTGGGAGCAGAATCTGTGTGTCATCAGAATATGAAACCCCAAGATTCAACCAGCTTAGCTAGGGGTTCCAAGTAGACACTGAAAAGTGTGGGGCTCATGGCAGAGCCCTGAGGCACCCTGTAGTTCAGAGGCTTGGGGTCTAAAAAGAAGGAAGCAAAAACACTGCCTGTGATCTATCCTCCAAATATTAGATTAAGGCTAGCTGGTTACTTTGAAGTCCAATCTTTCCTAGTCTATTCAGCAGGATGGGGTGCAATACCTTCTCAAAAGATGATGACAATTCTAACAGTCATAATACCCAAGGTCCCACTTATGACTGGGCACAGAATTGGTCAGCCACCCAGTTAAATACCAGTAATATATCACATTGAATTCCCTCGAGAATTTAACTGCTTAATTTTTTATATGGGTTTTAACCAGCTAGTGAATAAGTTTTTACTTTTTGAACTGTGCTTTCCTTAAGGAATTAAAGTGAGCGATGGTAATATGTCTGTGTATAAGATTTCTTTCAGGAATCTCTATAATCCTGTTTTTATTGTGATTTTAGCATGGCTTGCTTAAAGCAGTTTGCTTCCATAAATTATTGAAATCTAGCTTCTAGTGTGATGGTCGTGTCTTTTGCCTAATGCACTTTAATTAAAATATGATTTAACCCTTTTAGAAAATATCCTCGCTCTGACTGTACTCATTAAGTTTGCTTTGATGCAACATACATGGCATTATTGTTTACAGGGCTCCGTAGCAATGTTTGCAGAGAAGTTGTTTTTACCAAGTGAAATGGTCTTTCTAACTTATTATCATGGTTTCTTCTTAACGTATATGATGTTGGTGTGTTGATATCATTGTGGAATGATTTTAATAAACTGTGCAACATAACTTATTTACTTTATCGCAAAAACAATGTTGACTACAAAAATATTGTGTTATATTTAAACAAAAAAATTAAAAATATATTGACAACAAATATATATTACATATACATAAACTACACAAATATTGAAAAATAAGTTATCGCCAGTCGATATTCTGTTAGATAGTATGCATTAAAATATACATTAGTTAAAAAACATAAAATATAAACCAAATCATTACACTATACAGTCACAATTTTTTTTAAGATAAACATGATACAGAAGATTTCTAAATACTATTAAAAATATTGAAAAATATAATGAAAAGAAATATATAAAAATACCATTAAACCATCAATAACATTAAAATGTAGAATTCAAACACTCTATCATACAACAATAAAAAACAAACTATTTATTCACACATTACAAAATGATAAATATGTAAAAATCTTATATTGAAATATAACTTATAATGTATGTATATTAGAACATTGACAATTAAACCATAAATTAGCATCTACCAATTAAGGATTGAACCTAAAAAAATCAAACACCAAACAATCAATGAAATGAAACTTATTACTAATTCACTAATACAAACATTTTACTAAATAAAAGTCTACTATAGAAAGGGTTACAAAACATGCAAGAAATTACAGCGAAAAAAACTAAACCTGAAGTAAAGTGGCACTCTGCTGGCTTGCTGAAACAGAAGCAATAAAAAAATTGTCTCCTAAAGAAAACAAATAGGAATTTTCAAAGTAAATAAAATAAAGATAATTATTTGTGACTAAAAACACCAAAAATCCAAAGTTTTACTTAATCGAAATATTGAATATGAAACTTTCCATTCATGTTTGTTAAATATAGTTACCAACAAAACAAACCAAAAATTACAACAAAAATAAAATAAAAACATCTTGCTAACACAGCAAACTGGACAAACATTACAAAAATGTAAGTACATAGAACTTAATTAACAACTATAGTTTACAGATTGAATTAAAATAAAATTAGCTCGCAAAATATAAATACATTTTAAACAATTAACACTAACAAGTGCTACTTTTCCAACAGAAAAAAATGTAGCCCCTGGATAATAATTAGCCCCAACAAAAACAGAAACGTCAGCAAACTATCTCTGGAAAAATATTCCTGGCATAACATAAGTTTTTTTATTATGCTGAAGCCAGAAAATAAACTGTTGGAAACAGCTACATATATCAAGGCTCATAAAGGAACTCAATTATCCAGTCAAATATGATATACTTAGAGGCCAGAAAGTACAAAAAGTGGGAAAACACACTGGAAGTGTTCAAAGTATCATTCTGATGTATGGTATGGGAGTACTGAGACAAAACGTAAAATCCTTATGAACATCAGAGAGCAAAATCACCCTCCACTCAAGCCTTATGGAAAGCAAAGTTAGACATATATATACTTCAGGAAAGCTGTCACAAGTTACAAGTGCCAACAGGCACAATTAAAAAAATATAACACCAAATGTTCCTGACTATACTACCGGCTAACTCCTGCATATCCGAAATTTCAAAAGACTCCTAGCCTGTGTCAGAAATTGGGTCAGTGGTTGAGGGGGGTGTGAACTCTCCTCTTGCAGCAACCACAATTAGTAAGACAATCTGTAAAGTATTTACACAACACATATCTAGTAATACACAAACACAAAGAAAATTCCAAGCCAATTTAGACAAATGGAGCAAATTTTTGATAAACAAAATAACACCAAAACAAATTAAATCCACCCATTGGAACTGGAGTGATGAATTTTTAATTTTGTCAATGAAAAGTAGCACCTAAATTATCAAAGCTCCAACTGCGGGTATCAAGTTGCGTGAGACCAAGGCTAAGTCAAAAGTAATGGCTGACCGCGAGGGAGGTAAAATGGGCCTGATCTCGACTTGCCTTCAAAGAACATTTCTTGTGAATGTAAAGTTCAGCATTGCAAGGCAGCCTACTGTGTCTGAGGAGAAGGGGCCAACCTCGAGCAGCAGGTGAGTTGGTCATGGAGAAGATTTCTAAATTCATACTTTGTCACTTTTTTGAAACTGGAAAACCTCCAGAGGGACATGGTTGTAGGTTGTATCCAATGGGGGCTCCACAAAGCCATCCTTGTTTGTTGAGAGGTCCACCTGAAGAGGATTTGCTGCTATTGAAATGAACACGGTAAGATCTACCTCGAAGTCAGACCAACTGGCAATGTACTAGGGATGGATGGGTGAGCAGGTATGCCTCTGTCTTTTGTGTGTTCTGAAGCCACTTTGTGGTGAAATCATTTCTGAACCTCAGGTTTAATATTTGGGGAAAAAGGGGTACCTTTAGCACCACTTCCAAATTGTCCAGGATTGGCTGAGCACCTCTTGGGGGTCAGGACTCACTCCAGGCAGAAGCCAGGCGAAGGGCTCAGGGTCTCAGGAGCTTCTTATGACCTTGTAGGTCAGACAGGCTAACCAAATAGCTCTTGGGGTCACTTTTGTAGTAGTGGGTTTAAGCAACAAGGCAGGCCCAAGCAGCGTATGAGGGTACAAGGCTGGCTTAAATCTTCAGGGCAGTCCTCTAGTAGCAGTTGGGCAGTCCTCCGATGTACAAAGCAGACCTCAAGCAGCAGGACAGTCCTCTGGGGTACCAGGCAGTCCTTCAAGGGGTCCTCCACAGGTCCAGAAATGTACTGAAGAGTTGGTCTGAGGGTCCAATATTTAAAGTGGGTAGAAATCTCTGGACTACCCAAACATTTGGTTGATGAAAGTTCTTTTCTTTCCCTGCCAAGGCTCCAAAAGATCTGGGGTGATAAAAGGCTGGTAAAAAATAAAGTATTAAAAAATTACTCAAAGAAAACTGAAAAATTAGGGAAATAAAAAAAAATATTGGTTAATAACTAACCAAATTTGTTCCCTTGAAAAATGTATACAAAAAGAAGGAAAATTCCAGAGCCAAAATGAAACGCATACAAAAAAACCCCTCAAAATACTGACCCACACTATACATATAACACCATAAACATCACAAAATACATAAAACATCCCTAAAAACACTTATATATATAATAGTTATTAGAGAATCATTACATTAAACCTCATATGACATCATTTGGCCTACTACACTCAACTACCACAACTAAGGGCCAAATTATTACTTTAGCAGTCTTGAAGTCAGTCCGCCATGCCTCCACCGCGCTCCATGGCTGCCAAAGCTGTGTAAGCACTGCCTGACAGAGGGCTGTCCTTTGGTGGTCCTAAGGCAGTGCATATGAAAAAGGCACCACAAGGGGAGCATCAAAGGCAGTTCCTGTATGGCATGGACTGGTGAAGTCCATGCTGTGTAGGAAATGGGGGTGCATTCACACATGGGTGTACAACATGTACCCCCTTGCATCCACCAACATGCATGGGGAAAGGGATGCCCTGTAGGGCCCCCTTTGTTTCCTGATGCCAAGCAGTTTCATGGAGTAAGAAACTCCATGAGACCATTGATGGTCAAGAAACTCATAATATACATAACAGTGCTGCAGCGGCACCACCAGCATATTGCGAGGCCCTCACAGCCACACCACTGCCAGGGAACTCGCTTCCCTGGCAGTTATAGCAGTCCAACGGTGATCGGACTAACAAAGTTGTAATACAGCGATCAGACCACTGGTGCGGCAGTGGCTGGACCAACACTGGTGCACCACCATGAGGTTTGAGGTCCACGAACCACCAAACTCATAATCAGGCCCTAAAACGTCAACCTATCATTTAACTACTAAATAACCACAAAACACTAACCTATACTAACTGAACTAACCCTAAATATAACCCCCCTAAAGATAACTCCAGAAATTGGTCACAGAGAACCCCAATAACCCAAAGTAAGGTGGATAGACTAGAAAATAAAGGTACTGCTATTCAAAATGGCTACTATATGAACATGAAATAAGTGTAACACTCCATAAAAATAATAGAAATCTACAATTTATTGTTTATATTTACATTTATATTAACTAATATAATATTGAAAAAGTATGTATTTTGTGTTTGACAATGTGCCAATTATTAAAAGTGAAAAAATATCAAATAGTACTTCAAAACTAAACGTATATAGTTGCAAAAATCCTAACATAAATGTTTGTTAAAATATGTCTTCTATTTATGACATTTTTTGTATAAAATGCTAAAGTAACTTTACAAAATATGAAAAATTTCAAAAAATGTTAGAAAATTAATGAAATGTAAAAATATAGATATGTTTGAAGAAAAGAATATTTGAAAAATGTTTGTAACAATGAATATTTTTGAAAATATATTAAAATATGTTAAAAACAAATACAAAATAAAACATGTAAAAAATTGAACTCTGTTCTGAGAAAGAATGTGCTACGATTGTAAAAATAAAACCTATGTTAGCAAATCAATATCTCATGTTTTCAAATAAAATTCAATTACAAATTTACCTTTACCACTCCATCCTATACCTAATTAATGAATTCTTTAGGACTTTGCATGTGTAAATTAAGTATAAACACTCTCATCTAATCCACATTGGGGGACGTTCTGGACTTAGATGGGTGCAGATTCATTATTTATAATCCAATCTAATGTACATTGGGGGAAGAGTTAGATTTTGAGGTGAGGCATGATTATTACTCCCACTCCAATTTAAGCCACAATGGGGAAAGAGATGCACTTTGCATAGGATAGATTTACTCTTCCCACTCCAATCTTAGGGTCTGATTACGATGTCAGTCAGACCGACCATCCGGATGCCGTAGCTCTGATCCAATTGTGACCGCCGAGGCTGGGAAAGTTCCCCTTGCCGTATTACGATACAACCACTGCCAACGCAGAGGTCTAATCTACAGACGTGCACATACCTCTGAAAATGTTGCTGCAGGTACATGCAAAATCACAGGAAGCATGATATGTACACACATGCATGACATATGTGGGGATATAACATGTGAACCATGTACCTCATTGCTGGAGTGTGGCGATCTGTGAACAGTCCAGTAAAGGGGGTGATGCCACCTATGCACTTACCTGCATTCGGGCAACCACAGGGTCATAGTTTTCAGTGTTCATCTGCTGCGGTGTAGGGGGAACCTGGAGAAAGGGACCCAAGCTGGAAACTTTGGGGAGAAGCTGAATTTGGTGAGTATGCACCCCAAATCTATAGTTTCTGATGACTCAAGGCAGCTGGTCAGACCACCACGGGTCATCGGAAACACACATTGTAATCTGAACGTCAGTCAGAGATCCCTGTACTGCCCTATAAATGCTGTTTTCATCTGACCACCATCTTGGTGGTCGGAGAAAGCCTGTTGGAGCCGGCGGTCTGTCAGCGGTTAGTCAAAGTATAGGAAGCTTGCATCGCAATACAACGGTCCGACAGACAGCTTCTGACGCGACTGCGTTGGTCAGACATCCTCTGACATGATTGGGAAGCCGGTCCTACCTGCATCGTCATCAAAGCTAAAGAAAAATGAGGAAAGTGTTGGACTAAATTACATTAACTCATCCCGCGCTGCGCGTATTTTCGTGCTATGCAGGGATTTTATTGAGTGGGGTGGATTCGGACGGCCCCGGCCATCGTCAGCACGTGCCCACAGTGACGTTGGACGGCCGAGGCCGTCCGAAGCACACAAGGGGTTAAAGAAATAGTTAGACTTTAAAGTATATTTATAAAACAATGAAAAAACATTCACACACACTATAAATGGAAAGAATTAAAAAGAACTTGCCAAAGACAACAAATCACACAAAATGTTATACCTTTAAAATGATTTACTATTCTTAAAAATATAGAAATAAAATATTTTTATAATATACATAAAATGTATGTTATAAAAAATAGAAATACTATCAACATAAAATAAAAGATTAAAAATTAATTAAAATAACGATCAATACATAAACAAATACTCGATCATTTGAAACATATAAAAATAAAAATATTTATCAAATATGTACAAACTTAAAAAAAATGCTATAGATCCAAATCTTAGTGAAATTTCCAGAACACACTGCAATATTTTTTTCAATAAATAATTTTATGGTAAAAATGTATGTATATGCACTAATATTTACTATTTAAAATAAATAAAAATACAAAAGTAAACCAAAAAATAAAAAATACATTTTTTAAAACATATTCCAAAAGTTTGAAAGATATTATAAAAGTCACAAAAACATTATAACGCACTCCTCACATCATTCTTCTAAAAGACTGCACACCATGTTAAAACATAAAAAAGACTTAAATCTTACATTTACACACACTAAAAAAATATATAAATGTATACTTTAATATTAGAAGTAAAAAATAAAATTCTTATAAAAAATAAAAAGATTACAAATTAAAGATTACAAATTATTTAAAGATAAAATATTTAACTTTAAAAATGCTAGCCATGCTATGTCCTGCTCCTCAAATATTAACCAATAATAAAACAATAAAAATAACAAATGAAGGAACCTATAAAAGAAATAGAGCACAAAAACCAAATTACATATATTAATAATATATAGGACGATACTAAATAAAATTATTAAAAAACGTATTCTTGCTGCAGGGTTTAAAACAGCGATATTTTGAAATCATAATATTAATGCAACAATATCATGGTACCGCAATATTTTATTTCCAATATTTTGGAAAAACACCACAAACAATTGAGTAAAAATCTTCAATGAATAAAGACAATGGAAAATGTTGGCAATTGACTGCAAAATCGATATACAACCAAAAATATCAGCTCCCCAAATATCAGCGTGTCAAATATTAAGAGGATATTTTCTACAATAATAGCATTGCACAATTACATGGGTTACAGGACGATCACCTTACCATAACCAATGTCAGACGCAGGGGAATTTCTCAACACAGTCAATATCAAGAAATCAGAGAGAGAGCTGATAAGAAAGCAGTCTGACCAAACATGATCCTACCTGAATGGTTTTGCCCGTTTTCAGACTGGTGGATTCCCACTCTGTCATCAGCATGTATGTTTTTCACCATAGCACTTGAATACACAGCTACCTAGCACAATTGCATAATTGCCTACCTTTTTTAAAAAGTGGAACAAATGAAAGCCAAAGCCCGACTTATCAAGTAGACTTGAAGACTTAGGGCCCGATAGTGTGGGACTGGACCACCACACCACCGCCCCGCTCCCACACCACCAAACAGGACCACCACCCTCCCACCAGATTGTGAGTTATTTTGTGTTCTGGTAGGCGGATGGTGTTGTAGTCCCACAGCACTGCAGTGCCAAAGCTCATATGGAAATGCATTGCAGTGGGACTGCCAGTGCACATTCCTGCACAGCATGGACGGTGTGGTACCTTGCTGGAGCACAACCTTCCTGCAGCCCTGTGGACCACCACCTCCCCCAGGCTACAGTAAAAATGAATGCACGGGCCTGTAAAATCTCTGCCGCAGCCCCGGGGACCACCACCTCCCTGGGGCAAATTATGCAAATTAAGGGGGGCTAACTACTACAATGAGGGGGCCTCATCCTCATGGAGCCATGGATGTCCCTGGGGGCTACCACACTTGGGAGGACTGACATCTCCTGCCAAGCATAACTCCTCTTTCTGCAAACCAAAGCTGTCAAACAGCTACGACTTGCAGAAAGTGTGGTTTTCATCAGTTTCTCTGCATGCAAATATACATGTAGGGAAACAGATGAAAACATTTGCTCTGACAGACAGGGTGCTGCCTTTCAGCAATGAGCAGAAAGGACCAAAATAGAGATCAGCAACAAGCAGAAAGAGGCAAAATAGAGAGCATCAACGAGCAGAAAGAAGTGAAATAAAGGTCAGAAACGAGCAGAAAGAGGCACATTTGCAATCAGAAATGAGCAGAAAGAGGAAAAATAAAGGTCATCACCAAGTAGAAAGAGGCAAAATAAAGGCAAGCATCGAGCAGAAAGCGGCATAATAGAAATCAGAAACAAGCAGAAAGAGGCAAAATAAAGGCCAGCAATGAGGACAAAGAGGCAAAATAGAGATCAGAAATGAGCAGAAACAGGTAAAATAGAAATCAGAAACGAGCAGAAAGAGGCAAAATAGTGGGTAGCAATGAGCAGAAATAGGCAAAACAAAGATCAGATACAAGCAGAAGGAGGCAAAACAGAAGTCAGAAATGAGCAGAAAGAGGCAAAATAGAGGGCAGAAAGAGCCAAAATTAAGGACAGAAACAAGGACAAAGAGACAACATAAAGGACAGTAATAAGAAGAGAGAGGCAAAATACAGGTCAGTAGCAAGCAAAAAGAGATAATTTAAAGGTCAGAAAAGTGCAAAAGTGGCAGAATTATGACCAGCATTGAGCAGAAAGAGGTAAAATAAAGGTCAGAAACAAGCAGAAAGAGGTCAACTAAAGGTAAGCAATGAGTAGAAAGAGGCAAAATAAATGTGAGAAGTGAGCTGAAAAAAGGCAGAGAATGAGCAGAACCCCCTCAGGCACTCATGCAAACAGTTACAGAACAACTCTCAGACTCATGCCTTGACTCACAGACCCAGTCAGAGACTCACACACCTACTAACAGACCCACTCAGAGATTCCTGTATTCACTCACAGACTGACCCATTCATGGAGGAATGCGCAAACTCACTCAGTCACTCTCACACCCACTCAAAAAATCACACACCCATTATGTGACTTATGTACCCACTTTTAGACCCACTTACACTCACACGCCCACTCACACACCTAGTGAGACCTCTCATAGACCCATTTAGACACTTGTGCACTCATTCACAGACTGACTCACATACACATGGAGGCCCTCACCAAGCTACTCAGACCCTCATGGCTCCACTCACACAGCCAGCGAGACACTTATGCAGCCACTCTCAGGCCCACTCAAGACACTCACACTCACATACCCACTCACACACATGGAGACACTCACTCATCCACTCTCAGACTCACTCAGATATTCATGCACCCACTCACACACCAAGTGAGACACTTATGCAGCCACTCCGAGGCCCAAGTAAAGACACTCACATAACCCACTCACACACATTGAGACACTAACACTAACTCACACACCCACTGAGACACTCATGCACTAAGTCACACACTCACTGTAAACGGTTAAAGGTTACAGTTAGGAAATACAAATAAAAAACCTTTGAAATCCACTAAAAAAACAAAGCTTACATGGACATTATAGTTAGGCTCATATTTCACTCATATAAAACCATATAAATTTAGCAGTTGTAGTTACATGAGCTAACAATAACTTATGCCCACGCAATGCACTGCTTATAACTTCACATATTGCATCACTCATGACATGGTCAGTGACCTCACTGATGATTTCTCAAATGACATCACTGATGATATCACTGATAACATCATCCACAGAACTGCTCAGACATCCACTCACACCCCATAGAACCTCTCATACACCCACTCCCACTGCCACACAACCCATCACATACCCATTCACAGACCCATACCAGTACTCACACAACCAATCACTAATACATACAGCCACTCACACATCTACTCACTCATACGGCCACTTACACACCTACTAATTCACCAATACAGTCACTCATGCACCCACTCACTCACATGGCTATATGTGTGTGTAGATAGATGATAGATAGATAGATAGATAGATAGATAGATAGATAGATAGATAGATAGATAGATAGATAGATAGATAGATAGATAGATAGATAGATAGATAGATAGATAGATAGATAGATAGATAGATAGATAGATAGATAGATAGATAGATAGACAGGCAGATAGATAGACAGATAGATAGACAGATAGATAGACAGATAGATAGATAGATAGATAGATAGATAGATAGATAGATAGATAGATAGATAGATAGATAGATAGATAGATAGATAGATAGATAGATAGATAGATAGATAGATAGATAGATAGATAGATAGATAGATAGATAGATAGATAGATAGATAGATAGATAGATAGATAGATAGATAGATAGATAGATAGATAGATAGATAGATAGATAGATAGATAGATTTTGGAGTTTGAGGGGGTCCAATTTACTATTCCCACTCCACACTTAAGCACACTGGGAAAGTGTTACATTTTGGAGGGGCTAGACCTGCTATTACCAATTTAAAATTAACTACAGTGGGGAAAGCGTTGGAATTGGAGTATCAGATACCGTATTCTGACTACCAAAGTAACCACAGTGGAGTACGTGTGGGACTTTGGGGGAAGGGTCAGATTTACTATTCAAACTCCACACTACCCACATTGGAAAAAGTGTACGGCTTTGGATGGGAGGAGATACACTATTTGCAATTTGACGTGAACGAAAATAGTCATGGTCATGTACAAATCCTATCTCAGTCTATTTTCAGAAAGACACACATTCACTGGATGGTGTCATCAGTGATGTCATGAGTGATGTAATATGTGACGTCATCAGCAGTGCATTACACGCGCAAGTTATAGTGAGTCCAACTAACTATAACGTGGAATTTCATTGGTTTTATATCAGTAAAATTTCCAGCTAACTATAACTGGTGTCAAACCTATGGTTTTTTCAGTGAATTTCATAGGTTTTGTAAATGCTACTTCCTAACTATAACGTGTGTAAAACCTATGGTTTTTTCAGTGAATTTCATTGGTTTTTAAAATGCTAATTCAGAAATATCTCGTGTATACAACCTATACTTTTGTCAATAAAGTTCTGGCAATATTTTTTTCGGAAACAAGCCGTTTTCTTCACTGTTCAAGTTGCATAGAGACTCCTTGTAAAGCGATACAGAATTAGAAAGTCTGTACCTTGCCTTTTTTTCAACGCATTAAAATTTGCCTGTAAATAAAAATAGCCTTTCTAAACTTTCGTGCACGACCCGGTGTGCGCACTCTCTGCAACAGTTCTCAATAAAATGGATAGCGCATTTCCAGGCTTTCGTGCGCGACCGACTGCGCGCACCCGCCTATATATTTCGTGAAAACTTTGCAATCTGAACTTATTGAATTTCTTCACAGACCTATCAAAGAACTTATACTACGTCAAAGAGACTAAACCTAGGCTTCTTTTTTAATATTATGAAAATGTTCATTAAATGGAGCCGAATGTCTTTTTAAACTTTCGTGTGTGACCGAATGTACACACCTTGGTATTTAAAAAAAATATATAAAAGGTTTTATACTTTAACAATTGTATGCTTGAATCGAGCTCAGAAGATATATTAAATCCGGATATGTTTGGATTTACTCCTTTTCACGTTTTGAAACTTTGCTGAATTAGACCGCTACTTCCAAATGGCGTACGTGACCAGATACTATCACCGCGTACACGTCCTGAGACGCGCATGTGAAGTCATGTGACTTGAAAACAACACTTCCAATTGGTTCTTAGTAGTTTCTATTCTGCAATTTACACGAAGCACTCCACCCACTTCTCTCACTATCTTTTCTACTCTCAAAAGAGAACGACGTTCAACACCCTTCGGAAGACTTTGCTGAAATGGCTGCCGCCCCGCATTCATCTTCCAAATCTGAAGGAAATGAGCGACTACCTTTAAAAAGAAAAAAGGAATCTTTTATTTGGCAATTTTTCACTTATCCTGAAGAACAAAAGAAAGTGAATACGCCAAAAGTTACCTGCACGATATGCAATTCGGTTCTCTCAAGAGGAAATCCAAGAAAAAAATATTCCTTTTCCATACATACCATGTTGCGGCATGTCAAACAAGTGCACCCTGTGGAATTTGCAAAGGCATCGACAAGAGCCCTGGCCACGCTATTACTATCAGAGGTGGCCAGCACATCTTCTGGTGGACGACCTGTATCTCCATTGAGTGCTGTGATGGACTTGAGACCATATCTTGCAAAGGTGCACATGAAATGCAACGAGTGTGGAGAAATTCTTCTGTACGGAGAGCAGAGCCTCATTCTTACTAAACTAAAAATTGAGAGTCATAAATGCCCCGAGAAAAGATAAATTTCTTCATTTCATTTTGATCCTGTGTCACACATGAAAATGTTGTTGCAAGTTTAAAAAATCAAAAACAACATAATACTTGTTTTAAAAAAAAAAAAAAAAAAGTTATTTTCAGAACTAACTCATTCTACCAAAAAGAGCTCCAGGAGCATAATATAAAGGGGGTTTATCTCCGCTTTTTTGGCTTTCCTTCGTGCGCGACCGTGTGCGCGCACCCGCATATATATTTCGTGAAAACTTTGCAACTTATTAAATTTCTTCATAGACCCATCAAAGAACTTATACTACGTCAAAGACACTAAACCTAGGCTTCTTTTTTATTATTATGAAAATTTACATTAAATGAAGCCGAATGTCTTTTTAAACTTTCGTGCGTGACCGAATGTACACACCTTGGTATTTTTAAAAAAAATATAAAAGGTTTTATACTTTAACAATTGTATGCTTGAATCGAACTCAGAAGATATATTAAATCCGGATGTGTTTGGATTTACTCCTTTTCACGTTTTGAAACTTCGCTGAATTAGACCGCTACTTCCAAATGGCGTACGTGACCAGATACTGTCACCGCCTACACGTCCCGAGACGCGCATGTGAAGTCATGTGACTCGAAAACAACACTTCCAATTGGTTCTTAGTAGTTTCTATTCTGCAGTGTACACGGAGGAGTCCACCCACTTCCCTCACTATCTTTTGTACTCTCAAAAGAGAACAACGTTCAACATCCTTTGGAAGACTTTGCTGAAATGGCTGCCGCCCCGCATTCATCTTCCGAATCTGAAGGAAATGAGCGACTACCTTTAAAAAGAAAAAAGGAATCTTTTATTTGGCAATTTTTCACTTATCCTGAAGAACAAAAGAAAGTGAATGCGCCAAAAGTTACCTGCACGATATGCAATTCGGTTCTCTCAAGAGGAAATCCAAGAAAAAAATATTCCTTTTCCATACATACCATGGTGCGGCATGTCAAACAAGTGCACTCTGTGGAATTCGCACAGGCATCGACAAGAGCCCTGGCCACGCTATTACCATCAGAGGTGGCCAGCACATCTTCTGATCGACGACCTGTATCTCCATCGAGTGCTGTGATGGACTTGAAACCATATCTTGCAAAGGTGCACATGAAATGCAACGAGTGTGGAGAAATTCTTCTGTACGGAGAGCAGAGCCTCATTCTTACTAAACTAAAAATTGAGAGTCATAAATGCCCCAAGAAAAGATAAATTTCTTCATTTCATTTTGATCCTGTGTCACACATGAAAATGTTGTTGCAAGTTTAAAAAATCAAAAACAACATAACACTTGTTTAAAAAAAAAAAAAAAAAGTTATTTTCAGAACTAACTCATTCTACCAAAAAGAGCTCCAGGAGCATATTATAAAGGGGGTTTATCTCCGCTTTTTTGGCTTTCGTTCGTGCGCGACCGTGTGCGCGCACCCGCCTATATATTTCGTGAAAACTTTGCAATTGCAACTTATTAAATTTCTTTATAGACCCATCAAAGAACTTATACTACGTCAAAGACACTAAACCTAGGCTTCTTTTTTATTATTATGAAAATTTTCATTAAATGGAGCCGAATGTCTTTTTAAACTTTCGTGCGTGACCGAATGTACACACCTTGGTATTTTAAAAAAAATATATAAAAGGTTTTATACTTTAACAATTGTATGCTTGAATCGAGCTCAGAAGATATATTAAATCCGGATGTGTTTGGATTTATTCCTTTTCACGTTTTGAAACTTCGCTGAATTAGACCGCTACTTCCAAATGGCGTACGTGACCAGAAACTATCACCGCGTACACGTCCTGAGACGCGCATGTGAAGTCATGTGACTTGAAAACAACACTTCCAATTGGTTCTTAGTAGTTTCTATTCTGCAATTTACACGGAGCACTCCACCCACTTATCTCACTATCTTTTCTACTCTCAAAAGAGAACAACGTTCAACATCTTTCGAAAGACTTTCTTTTCACGCGATAATGTGAAATACTGAGATTGTTACAGGATTTTCTATCAGATATGTGTTCCCATTTCTGTTGAAGCACTAACACCGTGGAAAATTCCACCGATAGCAGTGATATTTTTAACGCCGAGCACCGGCGATTTTTATCACTTAGAAGCCTTCCTATTATGAAGGTTTATCTCCTAAGTCTCTGATTCTCAAACTGTGCAACGCGGCTCCCCTGTGTGCCGTAATGAAGTGCTAGGGGCGCCGCCCACACTCTAGTGTGACTAACCATCTATAAATTCCACAGACATCTCTACCCTGTTATCTGCAATTGTGAGCATCAAAAGGAGCTGCGCTACGCCCCTGTGAGAGGCCTCACTCCCACTGCTGCAACGGCTTGGCAGTCCTCCAGATGCACAGGAACAGCCCCTCCGATCCATTGAAGTTCTCTGTCATGAGAGGCCTCACTCCCACTGCTGCAACGGCTTGGCAGTCCTCCAGATGCACAGGAACAGCCCCTCCGATCCATTGAAGTTCTGTGTCGGTCTCAATACCACTTACGAAATGAAAATAAGCACTGAAGAATATTCAAGCATTTAGTACTCCTCCTGCTACAGCATACAGAATGCATTGTATTACCTATAAAAAAGTGAAACACCCACGCTACAATCATATAGAATACTTCCTCTAAAGAAGCCTGTGAATAACTTTAAAACATCAGGTTAACCTTTTTTTACTCTCTCATCATTGTTAAAGATAAGTATTTACAATACTATATTAAACAATGCCATGGTTGTTGCTTTTTAATTTTAAAAATCTTGCAATCTTTCACAAACCCAATACTCATGGCTTCTTTTTCGTGACAAAAATATTGCAATATTACATACCTACATAGAATAACAGAAAAAACATAAAACTACAAAGGCCAAACAGTCTACTAAACGCGAATTTGTAACCTATGGGGCAGATTTATGTTAACTACTTCATACCCAGATATGCACCAGTTAATGTGCACCACAGTATGCTAGTGCTCCGTTACCCATGGTGTGCCACATTTGAAATGTGGCGCACCATGGTACAAAAACACCATACATGCGTAACACATCTGTGCTGAAAAAGTAATACATTGCTAGAGTTGCATCGCAACTGTGATGCAGCTTCAGCAAGGCTCACCAATGCACTATATTCACAATCCTGCGTCAATACCTACGCCTGCTTCAAGCACATGCACAGTTTTGAAACAGCATGGGCCTGAAAGTCACTGAGTGAAATATCATACATTACAGTCAGCCACTTTCAAGACGCATTCCTTCAGAGGAACACTTACCGTTTATTAGAGGTAGATCGTCCGACTCCACCGGAGGACACCCCTAATAAAAAAGACATATATATAAAATGCGGACTAGCCGCTGTATCGTGCTAGCAAACTTTAACTTAAAAATCGTTAGAAAAAACAAAAGGAATCGAGCAAAATCAGTAGGCCACTGATAGGATCTCTTTTTGACGTCGCTAAAATAGAAGCATTAGGAACAACCCCTCATGAGAAATATGAAACTAGTAAGAGAAACCGAGCTCGACGCCATGATGGCTGCAACATAGCTCGGCTCCGCCGCCCACCCCGCCCAAAATAACGACAAACCCTATGCAAATATTATAAATAAATACAACACACCAGCAAAGTAACAGGGTAAAACGTTTTATTAAATAACTATTTACATGGCAGCCTGCTGCAACATGAAAACAACACTTCCAATTGGTTCTTACTAGTTTCTATTCTGGAATTTACACACAGCACTCCACCCACTTCTCTCACTATCTTTTCTACTCTCAAGAGAGAACAACGTCTCACGTTTGGTGAAATGGCTACCGTATCTCATTCATCTTCCGAATCTGAACAAAATGATCGACTACCTTTAAGAAGAAAAAAAGAATCCTGAAGATCAAAAGAAAGTAAATGCACCAAAAGTAACCTGCACGATATGTGACTCGTTTCTCTCAAGAGGAAATCCAACAAAAAAATATTCCTTTTCCATACATACCATGGTGCGGCATGTCAAACAAGTGCACCCTGTGCAATTTGCAGAGGCATCAACAAAAGCCCTGGCCACGCTATTACCATTAGAGGTGGCCAGCACATTTTCTGATCGACGACCTGTATCTCCATCGAGTGCACAGATGGACTTGAGATATTTAACTATATATGGTCTATAACCTATGGTTTTTTCAGTGAATTTTCAAGGTTTTGTAAATGCTAATTCCTAACTATATATGGTCTATAACCTATGGTTTTTTCAGTGAATTTGCTCCGCCGCCCACCCCGCCCAAAATAACGACAAACCCTATGCTAATATTATAAATATATACAACACACCAACAAAGTAACAGGGTAAAACGTTTCATTAAATAACTATTTACATGGCAGCCTGCTGCAACATCGATCCAAATGCATGACACTGTTCCTGTCAAGGTAGCATAGCTGGCGGCCTAGGGGTAGAGGACCGTTGTGCAAATACCACGGGGAGGACTCTGGATATGCTTGGTCCCTGAGATTCTTCGATGTCACTACCTTCAACAAATGGCATAAGTCCTGGATGTTGGGTGCCATAGTTGAGGGTTTCACCTAAAGACACGTCCTGCGGTGCCCTGGTCCAACCATCACATATACCTACGCCAGGAGACGGCGTGGGGTGCACTGGAAGGGAGAGGCGGCACGAACGAGCCTCCCCCACCTCCCCAGGTGGAGGTTTCTCAGCTGCACCCCAGCGCTTCACTCGACAAGATGAGTTGCGCCCACTCCTGCGGCACATTGCCTCGCTCGGCCAGCTGAATTACGCCTGCTCTTGCTATTACAGCGTCTCACCCGCCATCCGGCTGAATTGCACCCGCTCTTGCGGTACAGCGACAGGCGGCTGCCACGGAGCTCAGGAAATGGCGGTCGGCTCCACAGACTTGGGCCTGGCCTGCAAGGATGGCTCTGGACAACCCTGGAACTCGGACGCTTGACTGCTACGGCATGGGCCCCATTCCCAAAAGCGTCCCATCAGCCTTGAAGATTCTACAAGAGTCACCGGGTCCCCCGACTCCCGCAGAGTTCCGGTGGGGAGCTTCTGCCATGATTGCTCGCAGAATGGCCACGACGTAGCCACGGGGTGCTCTCATGCTGACGCCTGCTTCAGTCTGAAACTTCCAGAAACACTGTAGACTACCAATTCAATCAGTTCCGGTGGAGCCCCAACAACGTATCGCGTTGTTGCATAATGCGTCATATGACACGCCGCGTTAGCGCACCCGGAAGTGCTCCGGTGCGCGAGGCGCGAAGCGCAGCTCCCCAGAAGCAATCCGGGGCGCGGCGCGGAGCGCGTAACGTAAGCATAACAGGTCATTTGACTTGTTAATAAAACTTTTCATTGGTTTAGAAATATTTTTTGTCCCAAATGATGAAAACCCCTCCTTGTTTCCTCTTGGCTCCTGCCCCCTCCCCAAGTCTTGCTCGGCCAGCTGAGTTTCGCCCACTCTTGTGGCCTACGACATGGATACGCCGGGGCGTTATGGATCAGTATGAGCAAATATACACTTGGGGATTCACAAGCAACAACAAGCCTTTGTATTCGGGGCTCTAAATCAACAACAGTGACAGAGAACAGAACCGAACTAAGCACTCAGGGGCTACGTTTAAACGTAACATCATCTCCCCAGTGTTACATCACCTTACACACACATCCACTCTGATCTCCTTGGCCTCAGTCAAGCATCAATAGTATGATTTTCATAGGTGAGTCTAGGTTCATGGATTTCCATCCACAGACTAAAAGCCTGGAGTGGGAGTGAAAAAACCATAACTAAGTAAGAAGGAAGGCAGAAACAGAATCTTCCTCTGCAACATCCGGCTCTGCATCGCTACTTACTTATAAATGCAGAAAAAACTCAATTAACACAAGGGCTCTTTTCAGAGACACCTTATATCAAAGCACTGAAACTTCTGATTTATCTCCATTTTCACACTCTTGTAAATAGGTGTGCGCGCCCGAGTGCACGCACCCCGCAACTTTTTAAAAAAAAATATATATATTTTCGCCTTTAAGGACCTTACTGCACACCCTGAGAAAACCTACGCAGCAAAACAATCTCTTTACCTTCTCCCCTTTCCATGTTCCAACACTTTGAAATGAACAATATATTTACTCGCAGTGACAAAATGGCGGTCAACACTTCCTGATTTCCTTCGAATCGAACGTTAACAGACGTTACGCAGCAAAAAAAAAATTCCGCTTGCGCGCAGCCGCTTGAGTGCGCTCACCCGTGCGCGCGTATAGATATATAATTGACTTTAACTTTAATTTTCTCAGCAACTACTGAACCGATTTACACTATTCCAAAAAAAGCGTAATCTGCGAGCCGGACTCTACAGTTTTGCCAAATTTCTTATAAATCCATTCAGCCCTTCGACCTGTAGCCGTGTCTAAACGTCCTATGGAAAATAACATGGAGAAAACACGTTTTGGGACCCCCATTTTATCTCAGCCCCCACTTCACCAATCCCCCCCAAACTTTCAGGGAAGGAGCGCAGCGGACCGAGCCATCTTCTTTGAGAAATTTGCAAAGATTCATCCACCAGGGCCAAAGTTAATCCAAATAGAATGTTGAGGATTTCCTATGGAAACTAGGTCCTAACTATAACTACCTACTGGCGACCGCCAGTAGGTAATATATATATATATATATATATATATTCTCCAACCACACCCGATTTCTCTTCCAAAAACCGGACACTGACACAGGAGCAGATTAGTTCATCAGCCTTTCAGGGTTATTTTATTATAAAAGCATGACGCGTTTCGGCATACCTGCGTTGTTCACATGGGTAGCCTTTAAAAATATAACATTTTTATACCAGAGGAAAAGGTCACATGGTCATTATCTTCATGGACATGGACAACAGACTCATTTGTTTTTTTTCGCAATTCACAACATCCAATTAAAATTTCTAATACATTTTCTATTAAAATTATAGAAATTCTGGACATGTTTACAAGTTGCAATGTGTTACAATGGTCTTTTACTTTATGCTTTCTGATAAAAGCGTTTGAATAAAAACAAAGACCATTATTTACATTTTGTTTTCTTATTCAATCTCAAAAATTGTTCTGGGCATTGCTTCATGCCTACCTGCCCAACCTTTCTTTTCTTCACATTACACAAAATGTTTGTTTTTGTTCCACAGTAAATAAATTGTCCAGATTAAAATTCATCTTAAAATGCATTTTTTTAGGATTATTCTGATTGCATTACCCGGGTGTTGTTTTGCCATGTATACATTCTTTTGTTTGCTTTTTTTTTGTGTTTTTTTCCTTTTTCCCTCGGGGTTATATGATCCAAACTTTTCACCAGCACATATATATATTATGGCGGTATGCACTAAATAAAAATATTACACTGAGAAAAACTGGTGTCCGTTCTGTTTCTGGCTCTATGGATATGGAGTGGTGAGGATTTGGTTTATTTGTATATATATATATATATATATATATATATATATATATATAAAGGTCACGGAGAAAGGCCGGAGACAGGGCACGATCCGCCACAGCAACCTCTGAGGTATTTCCAGCAACTTGGATCATCGATCGCAGAGGGAGCGGAGAGACGCCGCATCTGGTCTGCGATGTTAAGCTGTGTTAGCTCAGAGGCTGTGGCAGAGAGTATGGGACATAAAACAGCCACAAGTTTGTTTAAGAGTGAAGCCTCATCAGCCTACGTTCAGATTGCCAGCACGCTGTATTCCGGGACTTGTAGTTCCAAACACTGATGCGAGCGTAAGCAATTCGGCGCAGGTGAGCCCAGCCGCCACTAGGAGGGAGGGGCTAAAAACACTTAAAGAGTGAGGTGTATTCACAGATTAAGAACGATAGCACGTGAAGAAGGCACACGCCGAAACCGGTCTGCAAAAAAATACTGAATAAAGTACCTGGTTTTAAGCCCTGCAGTGTCCGGAGTGATCTTCTGAATAAAGAGTAACTGTTGATTTTATATGTAGCGCGGTTCCAGTAACGCACACGAAGGACCCTCTCTACAAGTGATTGTGGGCAAATTTGAAGAGAACTGATGTTGCCGAAGGGTCGGAGAAAGGCCACGATCCGCCACAGCAACCTCTGAGGTATTTCCAGCAACTTGGAACATCGACAGCAGAGGGAGCGGAGAGACGCCGCATCTGGTCTGCGCTGTTAAGCTGTGTTAGCTCAGAGGCTGTGGCAGAGAGTATGGGACATAAAACAGCCACAAGTTTGTTTAAGAGTGAAGCCTCATCTGCTTACGTTCAGATTGCCAGCACGCTGTATTCTGGGACTTGTAGTTCCAAACACTGATGCGAGCGTAAGCAATTCAGCGCAGGTGAGCTCAGCTGCCACTAAGAGGAAGGAGCTAAAAACACTTAAAGAGTGAGTTGTATTCACAGATTAAGGACGATAGCACGTGAAGAAAGCACACGCCGAAACCGGTCTGCTAAAAAATCCTGCATAAAGTACCTGCTTTTAAGCCCCGCAGTGTCTGGAGTGATCTTCTGAATAAAGAGGAACTTTTGATTTTACATGTAACGCGGTTCCAGTAACGCGCAAGAAGGACCCAGGAGAGAAACAAATCTAACTCATGCCCTCCATGTAGAGAACAACGGTGGGTCTATAGACTTAATACCGCAAAAACTGGTCTCAATGATGACATACCTTGGCTCCAAATGAACTGAGAATGAGCTTTTTTATAAAAGGTCTTACTATCTGATGAGATCTCCCAAAACTTACATTCAGTTTCTAGAGCTACATACACTTCTAAATATTATTATTGGTTATGTAGTAAACGTACAAACAGTTTCTAGAATAGCAATCGTGGGTCTCGCTAGCGTGAAACAATGGAGGTGCAATCCACCTCGTGGCACCACCCAGGATGTAACATCCAAATATATAGCTCATATCAATATAAGAATCACTCAAACAACTCCCATCCTTTTCACACAGGTTGAAAAACGCATTCATCTCACTATTTAGGAGCTTAACGATGTATAGATATGTCATAGTTGTAAACTGTGTAACTTGCAACCCTGGTAACCATATACACTATGCAACATATTTTCTTTTTACCATTTTGTTAAGAACATACTGTGTGATCCTACGTTGGGTCTGTTCCAAAATAACAGCACACGTGCTACATTATTAGGGCTCTATGTGAGAATTTTTATACCATTGGGGTGAAAGTAGAACGATCGCGACTGTGTGATTTACCTTTCACACAGGATGACAACAAAACCCGGACACGCCCCGCAATCCTCCTCAGCCTGTTACATTCAGGCGGAGACATAACCATTAGATACGCGGGGCTGTCATGTGACATCAGCCAACCAATCCCAAACTATCTCATGCACTCGCGTACATCAGGCAAACAACTTTGTGACACCGGACGCTGGCTGAGGCGTTTTCTCTTGCGACAGAACGCAAGCATCAGTTTCCCTTTCATCCACACCCAGGGACAGGCGGGTCAACGAATGAGACGGCCAATTATCGGGTCTCCTCAAGACACAGAAAACCCTACGTCATTTACATGCGCGCTCGCACACAGGTGCTGCCTGTTTTCCGATACTTGTCGTTTTTACCCAATTTAATGCACGACTATAAATGCTGAGCCCCGCCTAAGCCACATTATCAACGGGGAGGTCGAGAGGCACATTGTAGGTGAACCGATGGGAGTTCCCTTTACTACAGGTGAGCCCAGCAATACTACCATATTCTGGGTATTTACAAACTTTACAACGATCTCAAACCACAACTATGTGGACTTTTTAAACTAAGTCTAGGATTAGTTATTTTTCATTTATCGTCTTTCTTCTTGACCTAGTGTGACTGCAGGGATCTCCTAAGAAAACCTCCCCCTCCCATGGGGCAAGTCAACCTTATTGCAGGGTAAGACATTTTTTCTTGAGTCCTCCCAGTCCTCAAACACCATTATTGAGTACTGGGTCGCATACTATTATCATAACCCAGTATATGGTTTGAACTAGTTATTGACCAAATACATATATTGTGATTAGTCATTAAATATGTACTTTTCCCTATTTTTATGTTATATCCAGGTCCTTGGACCCACATAGTGGAGAGTAATAGGATCACTCCCGCGGAGTGGCACTACCAAAACAGTTGGTAAGATTGGAGCCCCCTCTTGGTCCTGACGAATGCCATGTACCCATATGGACAGAAGGCAGAAACATGTTGACCTATTTTTAAAAAAACTTCACAGCAGTGATGGGAAGATAATGTCCTTATTTCGCCGCTCATCTGATTTTAATTCCACACGGTCTACCTTTTGAATAAAGGATTTATGGGGGCACTGTGATGGCCTTTTAATTCACTTTCTTTTCCTGGGCCCCCACTCACTTAGAAGTGCATTCCTGTCTCCAGGTGCATGCCCGCCCTCCATCAAACGTGGTTTTTGGAGGGCGAGGACTGGCAGATGATGAAGCATGACTCCGGGTGGAGTGTGATGCCAGTCCATCACTTTTCGTGAGATGCCCAACTACCTTTGGGCACTCCACTTTTTGTAATTTGGTCTTAATCTGGAACGGTCTCTACTGTGTTTACTAGATTGGATTGGAGGCTGACCGTCTTCCAGTGCCCTACGGCCTCTTGTTCCCTCCTCAGGCCGTTGCCTGAGAAAATTTTGTGATTTCTCCTTAGAGCAGATGTTGGCTGCGGGAACAATATAGGGTATCATCCCCAAGTGGGGGTTGGGACCTATTAAAAGAGTTTGATCGTCCCATTAGCACCTTACACGGACTCAGCCGGAGTCCCCTGCTTTCACACGTCATGGACACTGAACTAGCATTCAGTGAAGACGCATATACAGAGATCTTAAGAACACCTTCAATATTGGCAGATGCAGTAGTAACAAATACAGTCAGAAACTCAGATGAATGGGAAACATTGACATCTAAGAAGAAGGAACAGATACGCACAGCCCTGCATGGGGCGTTTATGACAGAGTATCTCCGGAAGAACACGGCCCGAGAGGCTTAATAGTTACCAACGAACCGAGACTTTTCCTCAATAACAGGGAATTTCGTATCAATTGGTCTGGAATCGCATGGAAATGCACCAAAGACTGGTTGGTCTTAATCATTAACACCGCTAGGAAGCTGGCGGATGCACTACTCATCGAGATACAACAGAGTGAGAATGCCTTGAAAACAAGTATTGATATCAAAATCTTCAAGAAAAAACTAGAAGATATAAACAAGGACCACTCGGAATATGGTGAATTTTTGACACAATCCAAAATCACCAAATTGAAGAAAGACGTACAGAAGTTCAACAGAGATACAGTTTACCCATACACCACCGATGAGTATTATGACAAAGTACCTGAACCACAGGCGACAAGAAGACAACCACATATTAGACCAACACCTCAGAACTGGTCCTTTAGTTCGGGGGATGATAGAAGCTCTACAGGCAGCAGCGACGAGTCGAAGGGGCAGGACACTATCAGGGTCAACAACCTAAACGGTACCCCAACCAACAAATGTATGCACCACCCATGAACCCATTTGGTTACTGGCAACAACCGTTCTATCCAATGGGATATGGATTTCCACAAGTCCCCCCGCCTTTTTTATCCAGGGGCAGGGGGAGGGGCCGAGGAAGACAAAAACCAAGAAGAGGACCCAGAGTACACTGGGAAGACCCCGTGGAGGAAGTCCAGGGAGCAATAACAAGGAGCAGAGGCAAGGGCAACACCCCATCAACGAGCCGGATGTAACCAACATTGTGAACCTAAGCCAACATCAACTCTCTGAGGGTGAGAAATCGATCCTGCAAAAGGGATTGGGTTTCGTCCCCACTCCTAAGAACAATCCATTCACTCTTCATGTAGAACTGGCCCAGTTTTTTTGAAAGATCAAACTAAAATCCTACTTTGGGGATGCAGAAAGAGTACAGGACAATGGACATACAAATTTAAGGAAGAAGTCCTCCTTCACTCCACCGACACAGAACATCCAATGTAATGTCCTTACATTCGAACAAGCAGTGCTGACTGAAATTGAGAAAATAAACTTCCAGGATATGAAAGGGTTTCAGAACTTAACCAAGGAAGAGAGATCAGCCCTGCAGGATTTAAAACAGAACAAAGTAATTACAATCAAGCCGGCAGACAAGGTGGGAATGGGAAACATTGACATCTAAGAAGAAGGAACAGATACGCACAGCCCTGCATGGGGCGTTTATGACAGAGTATCTCCGGAAGAACACGGCCCGAGAGGCTTAATAGTTACTAACGAACCGAGACTTTTCCTCAATAACAGGGAATTTCGTATCAATTGGTCTGGAATCGCATGGAAATGCACCAAAGACTGGTTGGTCTTAATCATTAACACCGCTAGGAATCTGGCGGATGCACTACTCATCGAGATACAACAGAGTGAGAATGCCTTGAAAACAAGTATTGATATCAAAATCTTCAAGAAAAAACTAGAAGATATAAACAAGGACCACTCGGAATATGGTGAATTTTTGACACAATCAAAAATCACCAAATTGAAGAAAGACGTACAGAAGTTCAACAGAGATACAGTTTACCCATACACCACCGATGAGTATTATGACAAAGTACCTGAACCACAGGCGACAAGAAGACAACCACATATTAGACCAACACCTCAGAACTGGTCCTTTAGTTCGGGGGATGATAGAAGCTCTACAGGCAGCAGCGACGAGTCGAAGGGGCAGGACACTATCAGGGTCAACAACCTAAACGGTACCCCAACCAACAAATGTATGCACCACCCATGAACCCATTTGGTTACTGGCAACAACCGTTCTATCCAATGGGATATGGATTTCCACAAGTCCCCCCGCCTTTTTTATCCAGGGGCAGGGGGAGGGGCCGAGGAAGACAAAAACCAAGAAGAGGACCCAGAGTACACTGGGAAGACCCCGTGGAGGAAGTCCAGGGAGCAATAACAAGGAGCAGAGGCAAGGGCAACACCCCATCAACGAGCCGGATGTAACCAACATTGTGAACCTAAGCCAACATCAACTCTCTGAGGGTGAGAAATCGATCCTGCAAAAGGGATTGGGTTTCGTCCCCACTCCTAAGAACAATCCATTCACTCTTCATGTAGAACTGGCCCAGTTTTTTTGAAAGATCAAACTAAAATCCTACTTTGGGGATGCAGAAAGAGTACAGGACAATGGACATACAAATTTAAGGAAGAAGTCCTCCTTCACTCCACCGACACAGAACATCCAATGTAATGTCCTTACATTCGAACAAGCAGTGCTGACTGAAATTGAGAAAATAAACTTCCAGGATATGAAAGGGTTTCAGAACTTAACCAAGGAAGAGAGATCAGCCCTGCAGGATTTAAAACAGAACAAAGTAATTACAATCAAGCCGGCAGACAAGGGTGGAGCGACAGTGATACTAGACACCACCATGTATCAAGACGAATGTTTGAGACTACTGGCGGATACAACCAGCTATGAAATTTATCAGAGAGACCCAACCCTCAACCTCCAAAATAGGATTAAGATGATCGTCCAGGAAGCAGTGACAAACGACTGGATAACCAAACATGAGGCAGATTTTCTTGTGAACGATGAGCCTAGGATGCCAAGATTCTATGCATTACCAAAAAACCACAAAAATAAGTTTTCACCACCAGGTAGACCAATTGTGTCTGGCATTGACTCCGTGCTAGAACCTTTATCCCAATTTTGCGACTGGTTTCTCAGACCAATAGTTCAAACATCTAGATCTTACCTTCGAGATACTAAAGACGTCCTCTGTCATCTTCGAGACATGGAAATTTATCATGGAGAAGATATCCTTATTACAATGGACATTGAGGCACTTTATACAAGTATCCCGCAGAAACGCACTTTGGAGGTGGTCGAACAAATTCTTCTTGACCAGGACTGGAACTTTGTGACACCACGACATTTCGTGATGGAGTGTGCAGAAATAGCCCTCACAGAGAACTACTTCGAATTTGATGACGTGATTTACCATCAGATACAAGGCACGTCGATGGGGAGCACGTTTGCTCCAAGTCTGGCGTGCCTATATGTACACCAGTTCGAGGTAGATAATATCTTCACGAACATCAATCCATTTTTTACGAAAATAAAAACTTGGAAGAGATTTATAGACGATGTTCTTATAGTGTGGAATGGAACAGCTTCGGAAGCACTTCTTTTTGTGGAATGGATCAATACTATTGACCCTCATCTAAAATTTACACACACAATAGATGAAAACCATGCAATCTTTTTGGACCTGGATATCTCCCTAACTACGGAAGGTATACGAACCACTGTACACAATAAACCTACAGACAAGAACAGTCTGCTTCTGTTTGAGAGTTATCATCCGAAGGCCCTGAGACAAAATCTACCTGTAGGACAATTCCTGAGAATAAGACGGAACTGTTCAGAGCTAACAGATTACAACAGACAAGCTGCAGATCTAGAGAATAAACTTGTGGCCAGACATTATCCTAAGAAACTAATTACCAAAGCAAAGAAACGTGCTAGGAATAATCATCGTGATTCTCTGTTGGAAACCACACAGAAAGAGAAAACTGATCGACTTGTGTGTGTGACTACATTCACTCCAGCCTCAAACACAGTTCAAAGCATCATCAGGAAGAAATGGCACATATTGAACACAGGCCAAAAAGAATGGGCACAACCACTCTTTGCGTTTAAAAGGAGTCGTAACATCAAAGACGAGATTGTACATACCAAGCATATGACGCAAGAGAGAGAAACTCATTTAACACTCTGGGGTCACCAACGACCAGTGGGCCACTACCCATGCGGAGACTGCATTGCTTGCCAGTCCACGACTGCAATGATAAAAGTGGATATTGGCACCAACAGACCATGGATATTGAACAACTTCAGTAATTGTAACACTGAGAATGTCATATACCTACTGATATGCCCATGCAAGAAAATATATGTGGGCATGACCACAAGAAAAATAAGGATCCGCATCAATGAACACCGTAGCACGTTCAGGTGCAAAAAAGATAACACCAAGCTCACCAGACACTTCCTGGAGAAGGCACACACTGAATGTGATCTGAAGTGGACAGTTCTTGAGGTACTACACAGGAGAGAAACAAATCTAACTCATGCCCTCCATGTAAGAGAACAACGGTGGGTCTATAGACTTGATACCGCAAAAACCGGTCTCAATGATGACATACCTTGGCTCCAAATGAACTGAGAATGAGCTTTTTTATAAAAGGTCTTACTATCTGATGAGATCTCCCAAAACTTACATTCAGTTTCTAGAGCTACATACACTTCTAAATATTATTATTGGTTATGTAGTAAACTTACAAACAGTTTCTAGAATAGCAATCGTGGGTCTCGCTAGCGTGAAACAATGGAGGTGCAATCCACCTCGTGGCACCACCCAGGATGTAACATCCAAATATATAGCTCATATCAATATAAGAATCACTCAAACAACTCCCATCCTTTTCACACAGGTTGAAAAACGCATTCATCTCACTATTTAGGAGCTTAACGATGTATAGATATGTCATAGTTGTAAACTGTGTAACTTGCAACCCTGGTAACCATATACAGTATGCAACATATTTTCTTTGTAACATTTTGTTAAGAACATACAGTGTGATCCTACATTGGGTCTGTTCCAAAATAACAGCACAGGTGCTACATTAGTAGAGCTCTATGTGAGAATTTTTATACCATTGGGGTGAAAGTAGAACGATCGCGACTGTGTGATTTACCTTTCACACAGGATGACAACAAAACCCGGACACGCCCCGCAATCCTCCTCAGCCTGTTACATTCAGGCGGAGACATAACCGTTAGATACGCGGGCTGTCATGTGACATCAGCCAACCAATCTCAAACTATCTCATGCACTCACGTACATCAGGCAAACAACTTTGTGACACCGGACGCTGGCTGAGGCGTTTTCTCTTGCGACAGAACGCAAGCATCAGTTTTCCTTTCATCCACACCCAGGGACAGGCGGGTCAACGAATGAGACGGCCAATTATCGGGTCTCCTCAAGACAGAGGAAACCCTACGTCATTTACATGCGCGCTCGCACACAGGTGCTGCCTGTTTTCCGAAACTTGTCGTTTTTACCCAATTGAATGCACGACTATAAAAGCTGAGCCCCGCCTAAACCACATTATCAACGGGGAGGTCGAGAGGCACATTGTAGGTAAACCGATGGGAGTTCCCTTTACTACAGGTGAGCCCAGCAATACTACCATATTCTGGGTATTTACAAACTTTACAACGATCTCAAACCACAACTATGTGGACTTTTTAAACTAAGTCTAGGATTAGTTATTTTTCATTTATCATCTTTCTTCTTGACCTAGTGAGACTGCAGGCATCTCCTAAGAAAACCTCCCCCTCCCATGGGGCAAGTCAACCTTATTGCAGGGTAAGACATTTTTTCTTGAGTCCTCCCAGTCCTCAAACACCATTATTGAGTACTGGGTCGCATACTATTATCATAACCCAGTATATGGTTGAAATAGTTATTGACCAATTACATATATTGTGATTAGTCATTAAATATGTACTTTTCCCTATTTTTATGTCATATCCAGGTCCTTGGACCCACCTAGTGGAGAGTAATAGGATCACTCCCACGGAGTGGCACTACCAAAACAGTTGGTAAGATTGGAGCCCCCTCTTGGTCCTGACGAATGCCATGTACCCATATGGACAGAAGGCAGAAACATGTTGACCTATTTTTAAAAAAACTTCACAGCGGTGATGGGAAGATAATGTCCTTATTTCACCGCACATCTGATTTTAATTCCACACGGTCTCCCTTTTGAATAAAGGATTCATGGGGGCACTGTGATGGCCTTTTAATTCACTTTCTTTTCCTGGGCCCCCACTCACTTAGAAGTGCATCCTTGTCTCCAGGTGCATGCCCGCCCTCCATCAAACGCGGTTTTTGGAGGGCGAGGACTGGCAGATGATGAAGCATGACTCCGGGTGGAGTGTGATGCCAGTCCATCACTTTTCGTGAGATGCCCAACTACCTTTGGGCACTGCACTTTTTGTAATTTGGTCTTAATCTGGAACGGTCTCTACTGTGTTTACTAATTTTTTCAACCACACAGCAGTGCCTGCTCTAGAGTCGGTGCGGTGATCTCAGACTTCATAGATCGGTGCACAGGACCCGGCATGGGGATGGATTTTCAGCTGCTGGCAGATCCTGCGTTGATTCATTGGCCACAAGGCGGCACAGCGTGGACATTTCTTTTGCTCTATTGTGCAGCATCAGAAAAACAGTGGAAGGAAGGGTGATGTGTTGATTTTTATGCTTGTTTCAAGCTTTTGCAGCTCTCAGCAAAAGAAATAACCTCCAGAGGCACAATGCATCACTCATAAAGGGAGCAAAAACTAGGGGGAAAAAAGCATTTCTCCTGGTTGAGCCCTGTTAAGACCAGGGATTTCTTGGTCTGAATGTTGGTGCTGCCCCACAATTACGCAGCTCTTGTAAATATGAGGCAGCGTCAAAATCAATGGCCAACCATTCATCCTAAGTACAGCGTGAAAGGGTGCCTTATTTACAAGGCAGTGTTAAGCTACGTTAAGAGGCTTAACACTGCTTTGTAAATAAGGTGAAGTCCATATCGCCACAACAACATCAATAAAATTGACATTCTGGTGGTGATAGGAGATTGTAAATATGCTCCAAAGTATGTTCACTTGAAATAGGACAGATCAGGGAACCGTCCCCCCCCGGCCAGATTTAAAATATAATGACTGTAAATACCATGATTTGTGAAAAATCATCAGCTGAGACAATCACTCTGAAAAAGCTGACCAGAGGTACAATTCCATATTCAGGAGCAACCATCCACCTTTATCCTTTGAAAGCTGTAAAATTTGAATGCCACGCCATGGGCGCTTGTATTGATATATAAACTGACTCCATGATCTCTTCACCCAAGAAAGAAAAAGCACCTAAAAAGACTTAGGGATAGCCTACTCCAATGCTTGAAACCCCATTTGTTTTTGTCTACCGATCACTCATAATTTAGTGATTCAATATTCTTAACCACCAGAGAGAGCACAACACCCAGATACTGAGCAGACTCTACATAACGCTTATCCACTGCTAGCCCATCTTGAGTATTGGAATTTGTGTCTTAGACATATTAAGCTCGAAAATCTAACAAAGCCTCAAATGTAGAAACTGAACTCTCAATTTGCCACAATAGACATAGATGGATTGGATGTGAACACTGCCAAGTCATCTGCATAAGCTGTTATACTGAAAGTTGCAGCATTGATCATGAATAAAACCATTTGCACTGAATTCCTTGAACTGCACAAATATGGTTTAAGTTAAAGCACAAGGATGCATTCCTCTTTTAATAGCCACTTTCTCCAGTATGGAACCACAGCAAACCACCCAAGCCAATAAATTAGAATACAGAGCTTGAATTCTAGCTATAATTTGAGCACCAATCCCCACAGCGGCAAGTATCACCCTTTGAATGGGCCAAGATAACCACCTTTTCAGCATACAGCATAATCATCCCTACCGGAAAATCCAGCACCCTAGCCATGTTTAATATTGCAACTGCAAGATTAGTTTGTGCTGGAGTATCTTGATGTGGGACAAACTCATTCTGCAAACTATCCACCCACTCTTCAATTGTAGGATCAATACAATTTGCCAGTATTTTAGCAAATATTTCTGCACCACAATTAAATAAAGAGATTGGCCGATAAGAGGTGAAAATCTGCGAATCCTTCCGTTTAAAAAAAAATTTAGTTATAAAAGTCTCACACTAAGATCAAGGCACTTTTATTGTTTCTTCAACATATTTGACAAGTGGCAAAAAATAGTTAAGGAGAATACTCAAAAAGACTTTATAAAACTCGGGAGGTAGCATGTCCTGCCATGCTACTTTACCTGCTGGGAGCTTCCTAATAGTCTTAAGAATTTCTACCTCCCTCTAATTGGAGATTTCATAGTCATCCGATCAGCCTCAGATACTAACCCTGATATGACAGTAGTTATATAATGGATAATTTCTCTTATCAAGGCTGCAGTAGGTTCCCCATATAACTTGCCATAAAATGCCTGAAAGACACACAAAATCCTGTTGGAACCCCTTTGCAACATATTTTTTATGACTCTTATAGCATTGATGCCTTTTTATTAATTCTCTCCTTGACCCATGTAATGCCATATCCTCGCTGTTTTCTAAGGTTCTTAGCTTCATGATATGGAATGCCTTCACTCCATATCCCACCCTAGCATCTTCATCTTAGTTTTAACATTCTGAAGTATCTGATATATCTCCTTGATCACATCTTCTGACTTTTTTTTTACCTCAGGCATCTGCATGTGGATACTTTAAATAAAGAAGCTTGTGACATAAGGATTCATCCTATCTACGTGCAACCTTATTATGATGAGAGACATAGCTAAGTGTGGAACCATGCACAACAACTTTCATAGTATCCTAAACAACAACTCGGGTTGCAAAGCCTTAATTATGTTTTAAAAAAGTAGTCAAAGTCTCAGTCATATTATTATCTTTTTTGTGTTTAAATTATTTGTATTGATTTAAACCATAAAGTACCAAAGTTACAATGAAGCATAAGATGAAACAGTAGAACAATAATACGTATATTATCAGAAGATATTATTGTAAGGAACAATCTGTTATGGTGATAGTGAGAAAAAAGGGTAAAGAAACCATCTAATGGATTAAAATAACTAAGAAGAGTTAGGGTACATATTAAATCAGGTAATAGCGGAATAAATATTGAAGAATAAGAAATAAGAAGAAAGAAAAATAGCAAAAGGAAGAAAGAAAACCAGAAGAATAGAAAAGAGGAAGGGGGAAAAATGAGATAAGTAATTAAGATACTGATGGGTGTGAAGATAGGAAAGCAGTAAATGGAATCCAAAATAAGTCGGATTTGATTTTCTGAGATAACGTTGATGATGAGACAGTAGATATTCTATGTTCATTACAAATAAGGTTCCCCACATTAACATACAAACTTTTGAATTATCTTTCCAACAAGGTAAAATAGCTTTACATGCAAGAGAAATAAAAAGATCAAACAGTTACAACTTTGGTGCGGTTATATAAAAATCATCGGACATGGATCCAAGAAATACATTTTGAATAGATAATGAGATAGTACAATGAAATATCTTAGAGGACGTACACCAAATGGACTTCCAGAATTAAAAACATTGGGACAGTAATATATTAACTGTACCAGTGTGCCATCAGAGGAGAGACAAGACCAACAAGAGGGAGAGGAAGAGGGATTAATCTTATGAGTATGAACCGGAGTGCAAAACGCACTATTGTAGAGGAAAAATAAAGATTGAGTAATGTTAGCAGCTCTTAAGGTAGGAAAAATGGGATCTATGATGTTACAACGCGTTATTTTACAACGCAGACCGTTACATCGCAATTTTTACAACGCAGGAACCATTACAATGCAAACCTTTACAACGCATGTCATTACATTGCAGATGCTATTACAACGCATGGCATTACATCGTAAGTATAGGTAAGTATACCTTTTTAAAAAAAATGTAATTAAGTTAATTTAATTAAATTAATTTAATTAAAATACATTTTAAAATAGTAATTATTTTTATTTAATAAATTTAAATTTATTTATTTAAATTAATTTTAATAAAAATTGTAATTAATTTTATTTAATTAATATAATTAAATTAATTTAATTTAAATATTTTTTTGATTGTAATTAAATTACATTATTTAAAATAATGTATTTAATTTAATTATTTTAAATAAGAAATGTAATTAATATAATATAATTAATTTAATTTAACCTAAATACACCCCTGTACCCTAAAACCCAAACCCTGCCCTGAAACCTAAAAACACCCCTGTACCCCAAAACCCAAACCCTACCCTGAAACCTAAAAACACCCCTGTACCCCAAAACCCAAACCCTACCCTGAAACCTAAAAACACCCCTGTACCCCAAAACCCAAACCCTACCCTGAAACCTAAAAACACCCCTGTACCCCAAAACCCAAACCCTACCCTGAAACCTAAAAACACCCCTGTACCCCAAAACCCAAACCTTGCCCTAAAACCTAAAAACACCCCTGTACCCCAAAACCCAAACCCTACCCTGAAACCTAAAAACACCCCTGTACCCCAAAACCCAAACCCTGCCCTAAAACCTAAAAACACCCATATACCCCAAAACCCAAACCCTGCCCTGAAACCTAAAAACACCCCTGTACCCCAAAACCCAAACCCTACCCTGAAACCTAAAAACACCCCTGTACCCCAAAACCCAAACCCTACCCTGAAACCTAAAAACACCCCTGTATCCCAAAACCCAAACCCTACCCTGAAACCTAAAAACACCCCTGTACCCCAAAACCCAAACCCTACCCTGAAACCTAAAAACACCCCTGTACCCCAAAACCCAAACCTTGCCCTAAAACCTAAAAACACCCCTGTACCCCAAAACCCAAACCCTACCCTGAAACCTAAAAACACCCCTGTACCCCAAAACCCAAACCCTGTCCTAAAACCTAAAAACACCCATGTACCCCAAAACCCAAACCCTGCCCTAAAACCTAAAAACACCCCTGTACCCCAAAACCCAAACCCTGCCCTAAAACCTAAAAATACCCAAACACCCCAAAACATATACCTCAGTACCCCAAAACATATACTCCTATACTCATACTTATTTTAAAAATTACTTAAATTAATAAATTTAATTTATAATATTTAAATACAATAATAACTATTTTTATTTATTTTTATTTATAATTAATATTAATTAAATCAATTATATAATATTAAATAAAATAAAAAAAAATTATATACTTACCAATATTTACGATGTAATGGTATGCGTTGTAATACCATCTGCTATATAATGCCATGCGTTGTAATGGCATCCGATGTAATGGATCCTGCGTTGTAATAGCTGCGTTGTAACAGCATTACGACGTAAAAGTTGCGTTGTAAGTGATACACACCGGAAAAATGTTATGCCATAGTTTGTTCCATCGGTTAATGGAAAAGGATTTAGAGAGGTCTTGTTCTTAAGCTAATTCTATTGTGGATTTTGGTGTATCAGATAAGGGAGTAGACAAAAGCTTGTATATAACAGAAGCTTAGGGAGTGGAGTCAGGGAGCATTGTGTTCAAAGGGGTTAGGGATGCAAATGAAACAGGGTCATCAGAAAAATTTGGGGATAACAGGAATGACTGTAGAGCATTTGATATTTGTAAGTATTGGGGAAAGTAGGATAAAGGTAAATTATAACGTTCTTGTAATGTAGTGAAGGTTATGACAGAGTTATGGGATGCTAGTTGATGGACAAACAAAATACCCTTTTCTTTGCAATGTTTGAAGTAGAATGATTTGTGTCGAAACTTAATGAATTTATTATACCAAATGGCAGAAACAAGACATTCTTGTTGAAAGGTAGCACCATTTGTAAATAGTGAATGTATTAAGTGCTGAGAATATTTTAAAATGGGGAATTGAGAAATTAAGGTACAGTTAGAAATATCGCAAAAGGAGAATTCATGTAATAAAGAGGCCTGACGTGTTTGGTGAAGAGACATGTTTACTCACCACAGCCCACAGGGTCATGATTTGACAGTCGAGAGCAGTTGATCGTGGAGCGGTCGAGCAGCCAAGCAGAGGAGAGCAGAGGAGGTGGTGCACGCCAGCTGAGCTGCCATCGAAGCCGTGACCCGGGAGACGGGGGCCGGGAGCCGTATGCTGTGTACCGTGCGCTATGTGCCGTGAACCAGAGCCGAGGAGCCGAGTTGATCTGTGAACCGCACCCGGGTCCGGGCCCGGGTTGATTTGTAGCCGAGTCCGAGTCCGTGCCTGAAGCTGAGGCAGGACCGCAGGATTGCAGCAGGAGCAGGGATGGCGCAGGTCGGGGGCTGAGTTAGAGCCCACACCCGGAGAGCGGCGAATCGAGAGACCCAGCGGCAGCGGCACACACTGGCACATATTGAGGAGGACTCTGAGGAGGACTGTCTGCGAGTACACGAGCACAGCCGGGAACAAAGCGGTGAGGAGCAGGGAGTGGTGAGGGGGGCGGTGGTGGCGGCGGGTGCTGAGACTTGCGGGAGCTCGGGGGCGATTTTGGGTTGGTCTATGGTGGCAGTCTAGTCCAGTCCAGCCTAGCCCAGCCTAGCCCTGCTTCGTCCAGCCCGGCCCGACCCGCCTCATTACTCTTGCTGCCTTCACCTCACCTTCACCTCGCTTTGCCATCATCAATACTTTTTGAGAAGACATTGAACAACCCGGCAGCTCTGCCCAGTACTTCCCAATTTTCTCTCCCTCCCCTAACAAGATCTCCAGAGTCGCCACTCTATCGCCTGCCCTGTGTCATAGTAGGATAACAGGACATCTCGAAAGAGCACTAAGGAGCTATGATGAGCATGAAGCTATGAAGAGCACTAAAGAGATGGCAGCGTAGGAGGGAGGAAACAAGCGATAATCAACAATTCAACCACTGTCCTGACTCATCTAGCTAAGCCAACAATTCAATGAGGCAACAAAGTAACAAGTCTACAGGCCCACTGAACCTGCAAATCAGTTCACTGAACCACCTACAATTCAGTAGTCACTCTCCCAGGTCAGTGTCACTGTAAGGAGCTAAGAAAGAGAGAGAAGGAAAAAAAAGAAAAAAAAAGAAGAAACAATAAAACAATAAACACAAAGGGGCGATAATTTCAGTTCACATTACATCAGACGTCAGCCCTCCTGCGGAATAATGAGATCGGGGAGGACGCAAAGGAATCCACCACAAACAACGAAACGGAAATCAAAAATCAAATCAGTAATTAATAATTCTGATAACAACGTAGTCAATTCTCCAAAAACCACATTAATTCCTCCGATTTTTCGAACCATGAATCACACGGGCACATTTTCAGTCTTGAAAGACCCCGTTACAGCAATCTACACAATGCCAGTAACTCCAAATGGTTTACAAAAACCTCTGACACCGAGTAAAGTGAACACGCAAACGGTACAGATTTCATCTACCACACCAAAACTAAACACTTGTTCAGCAAATGGTAACGGAAAAGAAGAATCAGGCAGGTGCACATCAGCGGCCCAAGAGGCCCACCTGTCCATAACCAAAGGAAATAATAAGCATCAGATTCAAACACAAGCCCAAGTTCACATGGAAGTTGGAACTCATGACCAGGTGCCAGACCAATTCAAGTATAAAATACTGTTAAGCCCCTCCAAAAGGATCATGGATAGCTCCACGGAAAATTCGCAAACAAATGGCTCACCAAACACAAGTCAAAAGCAAGCAATAAGGACAATTACATCCCCAGTAATATCAATAAGTGACATATTTATTTATTTATTTTATACAACTTGTTGAGCGCGCGATTACCCGGGGGTGTCTTGGCGCTAGACAGAAGATCGAGAAAGAACTAGGGTTGTAGGTGAATTAGCTTAAACCATTGGTTAAATAACCAGGTTTTTAACTGTTTCCTGAAGAGAGTTAATGTGGGAGTGCTCTTAATTTGACTGGGAAGGGCATTCCATAGTTTGGCCGTGGCAATTGAGAAGGAGCTGTCTCCCCATGTAGCGTTTCTTGTTTTAGCTATCTCCAAGAGATTTGCCTTTGCGGATCTGAGAGAGCGACACGGTCTATATGGACAGAGGGCGTGTTTTAAGAAAATTGGGCCTTTTTCATGGATGGATTTGAAGGCTATGCACAGAGCCTTGACTGTAATTCTTTGCCTCACAGGTAACCAGTGAAGTTTTTGGATGACATTTGAAATGGGTTTAAACGTAGGTGTTCCGGTGGCGAGTGTGGCGGCTGCGTTCTGTACCAACTGGAGTTTAATTAACACCTGTTCTTGTGCATTAAGCAAGAGAGCATTGCAATAATTAACTCGAGACATGAGTAATGTGGAAATCAAGGTATTGGTAGTATTTACAGGGAGATAAGGTTGTAGTTTTTTAATCATTTTTAGCGTGAAGAATGAAGCCGAGACTATGGAATTTGCTTGATGAGTGTAGGAAAGTTTGTTATCAAAGATCACTCCTAGGTTCCTGACCTTGGTGACAGGGACGGGAGAAGGTCCAAGTTCTTGAGGCCACCAGGTGGGGGACCAGCTAGGGGTGAGCTTTCCAAATACCATGACTTCAGTTTTGTCTGAATTAGGCTTTAAACAATTCTTACTCATCCAGTTACTAATGGCAAGCATTCCCCATTGGAAGTTATTGGCTACTTCCAGTCTGACAAGCTGCATATCGTCAGCATAAGATGTAACTGCTAGGCGATGTGCTTTAATGATCCTCGCGAAGTCCGCCACATAAATGTTAAAAAGTGTTGGACTCAGCGAGGATCCCTGGGGGACACCACAGGGGAGAGAGAAGGAGCAGGAGGAGTATCCTCCCATGGTCACCGATTGTTCCCGGTTATCTAGAAATGAGGAAAGAAGGGAAATGGCGGTCCCAGATACTCCGGATTTTTTGACACGGTCGATCAGGATGGAATGATCGACCGTGTCAAAGGCTGCGGAAAGATCGAGCATTATAAGTATCGCTGCACCTCCTTTATCTAAGATCATTCTGATCTCGTTGGACGCTTTTTTTAATGCCGTCTCCGTGCCGTGACCCTTTCTGAATCCAAACTGCGAATCATCAAGACAGTTGTTATTGTCGATGAATTCAGAGATCTGACTGTTCATACATTTTTCTATGATTTTGGAAGGAAAGGGGAGACATGCTATTGGCCTGTAGTTCGTTACCTTAGAGGGGTCTAGCGTGGATTTTTTAAGTAAAGGTTTTATTACTGTTCTTTTCCATATAGAAGGATAAATACATGAGGTGAGCATGGCGTTATAGATGTCAGAGAGTGTTTGGGATAGAATAACAGGAGCCAATTTAAGTATTGAGGGAGGGCAAGGATCATTGGGAGAGCCAGAATTAATGGTCATCATGAGTTTGTGAACCAGTTCTGGTGAGACTTGATCAAAAGAAAAAGTGGGTAAATTAGTAAGAATAAGGTCAGAGGTGGTATGGGAAATAGTGGTGTCATGGTTAAGATTATTAAATTTTGAATAAATGTCACAAACTTTGTCTTGAAAGTAAGTTGACAAGGCATCACACATGGATTGAGAGGCCTCTATAGAAGTAGATTTGTCCTGACCTATGAGATGTGATACAACCTGGTAGAGTTGGTAGAGTAAACCTGGAACAACTAGGGGTGAGCACCCCCCAAGGGACAGGTAATGACCAGCGATGCATTAACACCACCAACTCAGACACAGCATATAAAGATCAACCAAACAATCATTCGACACCCAGACAAGAGTCACAACCTAACCAAGCAATTTCTTACTCCAAAATAAAAGACGAGGTGTGTAGTTCTTGGTTGGAGTCCCAAACCCCTTTCGTCAACAAAGCAACCTCACAAGTGCAAAGCATAATCCCAGTCAATGTCAATGTCAAACTGAATTGGAGTGCAAGTGAAACTAACCCTAAGCAAACAAATCAATGGAACAAGTTCGCAATAGCATCCAACGATGCTCAAAGTAAAACTCTGGTAGGCGGTCAAATATGCAACCAAGCACCTTTGGAGCCAGCAACAGTAAACTTAATCGAGATACCAAGTGGGTCTGATGAGGAAGTTTACATACTTGCGGATCCATTTAAAAAAACAAATCTAGCATCTCGACAGGGTACAACCATAATAGAGATATCTAGTACAATGGAACTGTCGGAAGAAGTACCACCAAAAATCCCAGGGAACACAAGTCCCTCGACCAAATTAAATATCAAACAACAAGCTGATAAGGCGGGGGAAAAAGTCGAGGTAAACACAATCAGCAAAGGCAATACATCGAACCACAAGGTCAACCAGTGCCAACAATCAGAAAAGCATGGCACCAGTCAAAACTAAGAATCTATAATCAAATTACACAGCGCTCTAGGAAAAATACTAGAAACGTCAGTCAAAACGTTGAACATGCAGTCTGACAAACTTGACATCCAAATAAATCCCATGAGCATAACTGCCAAGCATATTTCTGATATAAATAAAAATGTGGATACTTTGTCAAACGCTTTTGCAACTCTACAGGATTATAAGAATCACTGGGATCAGCCTTCAAATTGCACATGTAGTCCTATACTTGAAAAATTAAAGGACTTACCGACATTACTGGAAAACATTTTGCAGGAATGTAAACACACTAAATATGGCAGCAACTGCATATTTGTCCCTCACAAAGTCACGTCCAATGAAGACACAGCCGGATTGCCATTTTCACTTTCAACAAATTCAAACCTCAAGAAAAAAAAAGACATCTGATACAAAAATTGGTCACTTAATTAAAGAACAAACTACAACAGGGACAGATCCCCAGGGTGAGACTAATCAAAGTCAATCCCCGATTGTAAAAATATGTCCAGGATTGGAAAAAACAAATATTGCAGAACCCCAACTACAAGCATTAACGAAACGACAGAAAAAACACGCAAGAAAAATAAGAAAACAACAATTAAACAGTAGATCCAGTAACACGCAGGCCCCGGCCAATTATCCAATCTTCAACTTCTTCAAAGCGTCAACAAATTCTGTAACTCAAAAAGCAAAGGGAGAAAACCAGTCATGCAAAACGACCAAGAATCAAGAACAACACCAGCCTCAAAATCTAAATGAGGGGGAACAACAGCCAAATGACATGGAGGCACACCCTACTGGGACAGCTCATGTGCCAAGACTAAATCCATTGTTATCCATGGAAGTAAGTAACAACGATGAATACGCGACTCACTCCTCAGAAAAGAGCAGCGCTAACTGGAGTAGGGTACCAAAAAGGTCAATCGAAAGTTAACGGGATCAAATTAATACAAAAATCCCAGACTGCCCAGCAGGACCAAGATTTCACAACAAGGACCCTAATAGGAGAGAAGCATAACTCGCGCGTTATGGATAAGCAGGAACGCCCAAGGGTGGGAAGTCCCAAACACGACAACTTCAAACAAGGAGTATTCCTTACCCAGCAAACTGGGTGCAGATCCATCAGATTTTCCAACAGATGGGACACCAAAAATAACAGGCAAGTCATTGCGAAAGACGACAAAAATCCTCAATGTCAGCTAATAGTAAATATTAAAATGGATTTTGAAGACACACAGCCAACTGGTGGCCCGGAAAAAGCAACAGGGATATATCCACTCAACGTGAAACCACTCAATGAACACGCATTCAATTTTGAGTTGTGTGGCTCGAAATGTGAAAAGTCAAAAGTTGTTGCAATTGAGCGCCCGGAAGACACCCGAAGGTATGAGAATAAGTACAACACGAAAAATACATCACATGACATAACGGACAGAGCAAAAGAAAATACTACGCGACAATGGATAAACAATCGGGCACTGTCCAGTCTTGTGGTAACGCAAGGAATATAATCGATCAAAAAGGGTAGGGTTATTTTCATCCCAAATTATGAAGCACAAGGCCCACAAGATTATTTAAATAGAGGAAACATCCTACATCTGATGACTGCAATTCCAACTATCAACCATATAACGTCAGACGATCTATTGTCGATAGAATTCGTGAACCTTGGTACGAACATAGTAAAGGAATGCACCTTAACGACCTGGAGGTACGCAGAAACGGCCTAGGAGATAATACCAGGTTACCCGTCCCCTCTCTTAATGAAACACACTGCAACGGAGAACAGTTTACTGGCAAGACGATCAACACACTCGGTGCTACAAGGTGCCAGGGGTGCGGATAACACGAAACCCGAATACTTTTCTAAACCAAATCGTTCAATAAGAGAAGGTTGAATTAAAACCCAGGAGGGCAAAATGGATCTAAGCCCCGTAGAAATTCTATCCTGGAATGTCGCTGGTGCAAAAGACATTGTAACCGACAAAAGAAAAACGGATTCCTGAGACACCTAGGAAATCATCGCACTACAAGAAACATGGCTAGTAGCTCCAGTTGACGTTCCATGTAGAATAGGTTTTCATTTTATTGCTACTCGAACTGAGCACTTCGGGCGAGCAAAGGGGGGCCTATCGGTTTATATTTCCACTGCACTTAATATAAAGTCCTCCCAATTATCCGCATCGACTGCTGATATGCAAATAATTAAACTTGAAATGGGACCTCAGGCTGGTATTGGAACAGTTATCCTCATCAATATATACGCCCACCCAACACGCAGAGTAAAGCAAGAGCTCTTCAATAAAATCTGCGATGTTATATCAGGACTCCGTCACGCAGAACCAAACTGGGAAATAATACTCACAGGTGATTTCAACACCAATCTACTACATCCTCATGAAGATGAAGATAACATCATCTCTGCTAAGGAATTTTGGGCTGTTGAATCACAGGAGATCCCTTATGCAATGAGAATCGACAAAGTGGGTCGGCAATTGACGTGGGAGCTCGAGCAGCAAGGGATGCGAGTTTTAAATGGGAGAATAAAACAAGATAGACCCACCAATCGTACCTACATCAGTCCCTGCTCAAGCACAATACTGGATTACACCGTAGTCTCTCTTCCACTACTCGGATTAATTAAAAAGTTCCAAATCATATACTCTCCAGACAGTGACCACTCAGCTCAGTATATAGAAATTAATTTAACTCCACCAAAGCATCTACATGCCCCAATACTAGCAGGGGAAACATCAACAATAAATCTGAAACGCTTAAGGTGGACCAGCGCAACACTACCGCAAATAGCACTAGTTGCAAAGAATCTAATGCAAAGGTTCTCCACGGGCAATGAATTGACAGTTGAAATATGGACTGATTTCACAAACAAATTACCAAAGACCAGAACCAACGTCAAAACAAGGCCCAATAAACAAAACGGTAACCACCTCAGCCAGACTACTCGCTCTTTGAGAAGGAGTTTACGGCAGTCTTTGAGGAGAGCACAAGGTCACAGTCCGGATTACAAGCTATGGCAGGATGTCCGTCTCATCAAGAAATCATATAAGAAACAAATCTGTATTGAGAAAAAAAATAAGGTTACCACCTTCTGGGCAAAAATATTATATAACGTAAAAAGAAACGACTCCAGAGAATGTAAACTCTCTAAATAGACCTGCAAATGTTATAAGCACAACATGCATCATGAAACGGCATGGGTACAAAATTTATATGACACCTTTTCAATAAATTCCAGGATATATTCACCATCAAAAGCAGTCTCAGGATTTAAAACCTCTAACGCTGAGACACAGTTGACAACAGCCTCTGATTTGACAAACATCGCGGATAACAAACAGAAAGGTCCAGACGATATACCACGAACATATGACGATTTAGATATATTACAAATAATAAAGAAACGCAGGCAAGACAGAGCACCAGGACCGAATGGCATTCCCCAAGCAATTTATAAAGTAGATCCCCATTATTGGGCCAGCAACTTCAACAAACTGTTCCAGACAATACACATCACCAGTCGGATCCCAGAAAGCTGGAGAGGGGGTCATTAACCCAATATACAAAAGCGGTAATCGGAAAAACCCTGCTAATTACCGCCTAATGGCGCTCATTGACGCAGAGGCCAAATATTATGCCTCACTGGTATTAGATGACCTTATAAAATGGTCAGATGACAACAACAAAATTCCCGTGAATCAGTCCGAGTTCCGCCGATGTACAGGTACCATGGTGAATGCCATAGCAATAAGTCTGATAGCCGAGAAAAGCTTGCAAAATTATCAAACTCTATTTCTATGTTTCGTGGATTTCAAGGTGGCATTTGACCGTGTATGCCGACAGTTACTCTGGGCCAAACTAAAGCAGCATGGTCTTCCAAACGCGATCCTAAACCCAATAATGGAACTATATACTAATACCTGGATGCAGGCAAAGATTGACAACGGTCATCGGCTTACACAGAAAATCAGTATGTGCGCAGGACTAAAGCAAGGCTGTGTCTTGGCCCCTCATTTGTTCAACTTATTCATGGCCGATTTGTCACCAAGGCAAGATGGGGTCAACGCACATCCTCCACGGCTAGGAACATTGCCATCACACATCTTTCCTACGCCGATGACGTCGTACTCCTTAGCCACACCAAAATAGGACTGCAACGCCTCATGCAGGAACTGGAGGACTACACCGAACAGAATCTCTTCGAAATAAACATAAAGAAAACAAGGGTCATGATAACAACCCAGCGCCGTATAAAACAGTCAAATTTTACCATCAACAATAAGAAACTGGAAGTAGTAGAAAGCTACAAGTATCTTGGGATACTTTTGGACAGACGGTTCACCTTTTGCACACACTTTGACGCCATAGAGAAGAAAGGGTCAGCCCTACTGCATGCATTCAGCCCATTATCCAAGAAGTTAAAAGGTCCCTTGTTCACTCCCTTTTTAACAGTTATCAAAACCAAGCTAATTCCAACAATAGCCTACGGTAGCGTGTTACATTGCGGAAGGAGTGCTCCACTCTTAGATAAAATCCAAATAAGAGTGTACAAACGCATATTCGGAGTACCATGTGATGCCTCTCCCGCACAGGTATGGCTCGATTTTGGCTTGCAGTTACAAAACATTGCACAAAAATTATGAGACAGTCAAATTTTGGCATCTGGTTGAACTGTGAAACCGAAATCAACTTTGCAATTTGGGAAGTCATCCAAAATAATCTCAACTCCAAGTATGCGAAGTACCTACAATCTTCCCTTGAAATCACAGAGTTGGCATCATTGTGGAACAGGAAGTTACCTTTATCCTCATTTGAGAAGGTAACAAAAAAGGCAGCCAACATGCATTCCTTGAACAATGATAAAGCAACCCTGAGACATCGATCACATGCATGGATGGTATTACATTCTTACAAAAAGCTGGCACCCGCAGCCTATTTCGGGCTTGCCTTTCCATCGCACTTCAAACATAAATATTTAACTCTAAGTATGGGAAAATGACCCACAAATGCGGACCAACCTGGCTGGAGAACATCAGGTCTAAAGGGGTGCAACTTATGTGGTGCCGCTGTGCAAGATATGATCCCCCTGATTTGCATTTGTCCAGCATTGGATAGTGAACGCCGATGCCTACTAAAGGCAAAATTTAAGGAAAAAGGAATTCGCACATGCCGGTCAGCGATCCTACAAATGCTGGACTCAGTGGACCCTCAATTTATTTGTAGAGCAATCAATTATGTTAATAACTTTGAAAACAGAAGAAACGAACATACAAATTAGAAATCTCGAATTTTTTTTATCTGTATTTTACATTAGTTTTGAACGAGTACAAGAATCATTTGGACTTACCGAACTGCCAATGTTGTTTCCTCTTTTATCAATAGTGTTTTAATATGAGTACTCGAAGCACTCTTTTTCTTTTAATATGTACATTTTTTTTCTTTTTTTTTTAACTAAGATAGCATGTAACATTGTAATGGTTTTTATTAACTAAACAATAAAGAATTTTCAATTTCAATGTAATAAAGAGCACACAAAAGTAATCCATCTAGTTATTGCTGAGTCTTGATCCTGCTTATTTAAAGCATAAAATTGTCCAAGTAAACAAGCAGTATGGTATAATTTAAAATGTGGGAATCTCACACCCCCTTCAGTTTTTGGTTTAATTAATTTAGATTAGGCAATAGGAGATGGTTTATTATTCCACAAGAATGTAATACAGTGAAATACAGGTTGTAATTGGGAATTGTAAATGGTAACATAGAAATTTAGGAAAGAATGAGAGGAGCAATCATCATTTTGATAGTGTCCAATCTACCCCACCAAGATAGAAAAAGAGGGGACCGAGAATTAAATGAATTCTGAATCTTAAGTTTTAGTATAAAAGAGTATGAGGGATAGTAGGGGAAAACCATATACCCCAGATATTTAATTTTAGAGGGAACATCATTTGAAATTGGTGCCAGAAAACATGTATTGATAACAGGTGGAGTTTAAAGGTAAGACCTCCGTTTTGGAAAAAATGTGTTTGTCGCCAGAAACATTAGATTAGAAGTCAATTTCCTATAAGAAAGGAGGCAGAGAAGAAGGAGGTTTAGAGAGCTAGATCAAAATATCATCTGCATAAGAAAATAATTTGATTTCATGGGATTTATATTGGAAACCAGTTATTAGTGGGGTATGACGAATCCGTTCAAGGAAAGGTTCAAGGCATAAAGGAAATAAAAGAGGAGAAAGTGGACAACCTTGCCTGGTACCTCTATGTAAATTAAAATATGTGGACAAAAGACCTTTGATAGAAACAGATGCTCCGGGTTCAAAATATAATAATTTAATAAATTAAATAAATTTGGGACCGAAACCAAACCTATATAGAGTTTCAAACATGAATGGGCAATTTATACAATCAAATGCTTTTTCTGCATCAAGGGATAATGCAGCTAGAGGATCAGGATACTTTTTCCCCAAAAGAATGTTAGAAAACATCCTAGCATTATCAGAAGTAAGCTAACCTCTAATAAAACTGGATTGGTCAGGTTTGATTAGTAGGGGTATAACATTATCCAATCTAGAGGCAAGAATGTTCGCACAAATTTTACAATCATAAATAATTAATTATATTGGGCAATAATTTTGGCATAGGGAATTATCTGTATCTGGTTTAAGGATGATTACAATAGGAGCATCTAAAAAAAGATCCCATAGGTTTTTATTTAGATATGAAGGAATTTAAAAGTGTAAGTATACAAGGGGCAAAAATAGAGGAGAAAGAAGAAATTAGTTCATTAGAAAAACCTTCTGGACCGGGAACTCTGGCCCTCCTTAAAGATTTAATGGCATCAAGGATCTTGAAGAGATATATCTTTTTCAAGGAGAGACATAGCATCCGGTACAGAGGGGGAGAGGGAAGATCATCAAAGAAAGACTGAGTATCACAATCAGAGGGATGTGTATCATCCATATATAGAGAATGATAATAGGATTGGAAAGCATTAATATTATCTGAATCATAATGAAGTAAGTTATTAGTGGCAGCATTACGAATAGGACCAATGGTTTTCTTTTTCATTTTGATTTTTAAATAGTCGGCTAACATTTTACCTGCTTTATTTTGACCCCAGTGATATTTGGATTTTATTTTAAGAGAACTATTCCAAGCATCAATGTAGCTAATTTATTTTTAAAATCAGATTTCACCTTAATAAGCTCTCAGAGGTGTGTGGAACAATTAGATGTAAAGAAAGAGTGTTGCAGAGATTTGATATGTTTAAGGGTAGAAAGATACTGGGAGTTCAATAATTTCCTATTTCTGGTCGTGTATGCAATGGTGAAAGCCCTAAAGGATGCCTTAAAGCCATCCCAGTTGTTGTGGATAGAAGTATCGCTAGCTTTATTGAACAAAAAATATTCATTAGGAAAGAAGTAGCCTCAGATATATATAGGTTTGGCCAGACAGGAGTAAGTTGCTAAATCTCCACCGGACATGTTTGGAGTTGGTAATGGATAGATGAAATGACAAAGAGACAGGGGCATGGTCAGAAATAAAAATGGATCCAATTGCTGAAGATTGAACAGAGGGTAGTAGGGATTTTGAAACCAAAATATAATCAATGCGTGACATAGTGTGAAGAACATTTGAGAAAAATGTAAATTCAGATTTATCAGGATTGCAGGTCTTCCACACATCAAAAAGTGAACAAGAGGCAATAGCAGACAGACATATTTTCTGAGACTTCTCAGGTTTGAATTTGCATTTTGATTTTCTTCAGAAAAAGGATCTAGCCAATTGTTAAAGTCTCCAGCAACAATAATATTGGGATTGGTAATGGAGGATAATTTTAATTTAATCCTATTCCAAAAATCAGGGTCAGGTTTAACTGGTCCATAACATTGAAGAAAGTGATTGTTTTATTATGAACCTTGGCCTGAAGTATTGCCCATCGTCCATTTGCATCACATTCAGTAGACAAAATTTGAAGGTTTAGAGATTTGTGACAAAGGATTGCAACCCCACCTTTACGATTGAACGCAGGTGAAAAAACAACTTGACCCACCCATGGCCGTTTAAGTTTAAGAGATTCAATATCATTACAGTGGGTATAATTTTGATAAATGTGAGAGTACCTTCTGCCGTTTGACAGGGTGACCCAGACAAGGAATGTTCCACGACACAACATTAAGCATGTATTACTTTAAAGACCAGGGTACAGGAACAATGATGACACACTGCAAACAAAAATGGGAATACAAAGACACCATTTATCAAAAACAAGATAAAGGAATTATAAAAAACATGAGAGTATGAAGAAAGAAAACCCATATGTATTTATACCTGCCTCGGCCCTGCTTACATGCACTTTAATTTCACATATCAATTTATTTACGTGATTTTTTTAGCGATCTGCATGGCAAGCTTGTGTTTTTAGATATTAGGGTAAAGATAAGCCCCTGTTTAGTTACTTTTATCCAAAGTAGCTTAGTGCTTGGTATTCTGATTACAAATCCTAGGATGGAAAGAAAGATGAAGAAAGCAAAGGGCCTGTAGTGTGAGGATTGGTGGCTGAATTAGTTGTACGACAAATTGTCATTTTATCCATGCTTTTATGTATTTTTTAAATTGTGTGATTTTTTTTATGGTTTTAATTGACTAATAAACATTTCTGTTTCTATTTCAAAGTTCTAAAAAGAGAAAGAAAAGGAAGAAAGTGATAAAGGGAAAAGGAGAAAAAAGGTTAATAAAGTTACAAAACAAGTAGAGAACTGAAACAGCGAAAGGAAAAAGTGGGTAAAAAGGGAAAAGGTGAACAGAAGGGATAGGAAAAAGCGGGATGGAAAGAGAAAAAAATGGGGACGATAGGAAAAAGAAGAGACAGATCAAGAACAATGACCCAGATCTGAGAGAAAAGGAGAATAAAAAGAGTAACAGGCATGTCAACAACCAAAAACAAGAGCAACATCGGGGGAAAATAATAGATAGTGGAAAAGGAAAAACATTTCGACCACATTAGCAGTATTCAACAGAGATATAGCTAGGGAACAAAATTAGCAACCTAAAAAGTTAATATTCGCATTGAAACAGCTTCAGGACATTATACACATTGAAACAGCTTAAGAACATTATACATTTGTGTCCATAGATGACCTGGTGATGGATTGCAGGAATAATTTTAATTTGATTGGATGTTCAAATGAGCGGGAAACACCTTTGTAGGTAATTTTGCAGAGACAAGGGTGCAGTACCATAGCGGATGTTCAGATCTAATTTGAGGACATAGTGCCAAAAACTCCTTTTGTCGAGTATTGGTTGCATTAGAAAGATCCTGGGATATAAAGATGTTGTGGCTGGACCAGACAAGGCGGCGTTTCTCTCTAGCACATTTCAGAACTCGCATGAGGTCGGTGAATTCTAGGAAGAGCATTATGATACCACGTGGTCTGGTGGATTGAGGCTGAGGGCGGCCAAGCTGATGTGCTCTTTGGATGTTGAGAGGAGTGGAAGATTGGAGACTTACGAGTTGAGGTAAAAATTTCTTCAATGATGAGAGAAGATCAGGGTCTTCAATATTCTCCGGAAGACCAGAGATACTCAGATTTTTCCTTCTTCTGTGGTTTTCAAGGTCCTCGTGTGAAGCTTAAGCTTTTGGATTTCTTGCTCCAACATAGGAATCTTGGAAATCAAGTCTTGAAGGAGGCCCACGCGTTGTTCTAGTTAGGTGATATTACCTTCCATGTTGATCCATCTGTCTTCAATCAACTGCAGTTTTTCGTTGGTGGCATTCATGAATGGTTTCAGACAGGAAACTTGTCTAAAATTGCATCCAGGACCGGATTTGAGGATGACTGAATTGGAGGAGGGTCGTTCTTGACCCTTTTAGGCTTGGCGCCCGAAGAGGAGGCCTTAGAGGGGTGAACGGATCGGTAGACATTTTAATAGTGTGTGCCTGAAGTTGAGTAGGCTTTTTAAGAGAAAAAATTCTGCCCATAAATGTGTAGGACAGAGGTCGTAAAATATCAGCACACTGCATCTGTAAACATGCTAACAACACCTCATGAGATATCACAAGAAAAAGTAGGGATAGAAATGGTCCCCCCACAATTTATGCCGATGAAAAATATGAGGAGTGTGTAGCTGATGGTACAGGTAACAAAACGCAAGTTTTAAATTAACTTACTAGTGGGCACCAAAAGGACACAAACTCCAATAGCAAGTGCTTAAATTAGCAAAACTAAAACATTATAGCAGGTCATTGGTGAAAGAACCCTAAAAGCAAATGGAGTTGCAGGCATGAAGAAAGTCATAAAAATAGCACCATGGCAATTGGTTGAAGAAAGGTCATGGCAGCAGTAGAAATGTATAGGTAGCACTGAACCACGATGAAAAATTAAAAGAGGCTCACCAAATAACGATGGTCACATGAAGGAATTGAGGAATAACAAAGCGTGAGCGCCGCACTTCAGTCATATTATGACAGTAGGCACCATCCAGAGAGATCAAATGTCCATCATTTGGCCTTATCCATACCATCCTTACCTAAAAGTGCAACTGTAGCCTGCAAAAGATTATGATCAGACAAAATAAGTAGAAAAAGGTAAGTTAAAATATCACTTATCTTTTCCAGTGATACTAATGTCATATCCAGCTTAGAATGACACTGGTGACGAATCTAATATTATGTACATCCAGATAGTGCAATATGTGTACAGTGCCACCAATCAAATAACACAAACATGCTCAGCAGATGATGCAAAGCAGCTTGCGTTTGGACTTTCCGAGATGTGCTGCTCCTATTTGAGCCATCAGTATCAGGAAACGTAGTCATGTTAAAGTCAACACAAACAATTATCTGATCCTCCCACAAGACCAACTCTATAAAAAGCTGTTTCAGCGGTGTTGGGCTATCCTCATTCATTCCATAAACACAACACAACATTAATCTAGCTCAAACCAAATTTGAGATTCAGAATTTATTCACTGTCCAGAATTGTCCCTTTGTACTGTTGTAAATGAACAGGAGGTAATTCTTCCTAAAATTGCGTCACCTCAAGTTGGCTTCTCATAAGCAGACATCCCCATTATCCAATATTCTAAAGCTTCCAATCGACATGCCTATCTCCGTGTGAAATTAGTTTCCTGCAAACTGACCAGCAATGAACCAATCCTCAATGCATGCCTAATCTTTTTAATCTTCAAGGAAGATCATAATCCTAAAAATTCCAGTTTAATATGCTCACCTCTTGTACAGATAGTATATTATTTAAATTGATATTTCCTTAAAAAAAAACGGGCAGCATCCACTCTTAGCACCACCCAACTAATATGAAGAAGAACTATTGAAAAATGAAAACACATCACCACCCCAAGAGCCACCCCACAAACCAACCCCAAAATAACCCCCCCCCAAGAATTTGCCCCAAAATGTGACTCACAGGGATACCATTCCACAAACACCAGAACTGCCCCCCTCAGTCATTACCATACAAACAGCACAACCAAGTGAGTCGCTACACACTTTCCATAGTACCTATAAAATTAACCTCCCAGTAAGTGCACGTGTCTATCACCAGAAAAATAAAGACAATATGCCAACAGAAGGATTTAACGAACATTCAATATGCAACAGAATCAAACCGGCGTATTGCATTGCAACAAACAACCATGACCCAATATTATCCCAGATAATATGTTCATTCACTGCCCTTCACTTCTGTCCTTATTTCTGTCACTCTCTATAACTGGGGATCAAAACAATTGTTCAAAGAGACCATTGGCATGAGAATCCGAGTTTATAAAGAAAAACATTTGCTCATATATTATTTTGAGCTTTTCCATCTCCTGCAGAAACAACTATGTGCCAAAAGAATGAAAGCATGAAATAAGGCTCTGAAGTTGCCAATGTTGAGTTACAGTAGGCAGGCAAAAAATCTGACCAAACAAAAAACCTAATGTGACCAGCCACACATTGTTTACTTAGATGAGCAGGAAGATAAAAAAGCTGACATACAATAGAATTTGTGATAAACAAAGGGAGAGGGAGGATAATATAAGTTGGGTAATACTCCTAATCCCCTAGGGTTATATATTTTCAAAAACAAAGAGAGTAGTATCTCCAGTACTCAGAGTCCTAGTGATCACTAAGGCGGGAGAAAGATGCAGATAAAGAAAAGAGTCTTTCTTTATATAAACCCCTCACTCACCAACCTGGTTGGTGACATGCTTCATCATCAGGGTCCACCTGAGTGACCGAGTGTCACTCAGGTGTGCTGCGACACCTGCAACTGCAGGAGAGCTGTTTTTTTTAGTGAATTGTGACAGGAGTGAATTTGGGAAAGGTGATTTTTTAAAAAGTGTTGAGCATGTACCCCTTGCCAATTTTATTCTAGAGTCATGTGACACGGTTAAAAAACAAGTGTGATACTTATACTGGCGCAATGTGACCAGAAAGTATCAGTGTTATGTGAATATGGTCAACATGTTTCAACCTTTAGAAAATTAATAGGTTTTCATCAGGACCAATGTGCGATGAGCCGAGAGGTATGCGCTCGCTAAGGCGCACCCGTCCCAGTCTCAGCTAGATGCCAGACCGTATACTTATGGTTTTGCGAGCTTACAGCTATCTGTGTAGGAGCAAATCTGAAACAATAGGAAAAAAATTGGTTCCATATTGATATACTTTTCTTGGGTTACTCAAACAGCGACTGCATTTATCCTCCTTCATGAGCACCATGTCATTGTGGTGTGAGACAGACAGCTCTGTTCAGACATACATACACTGATACATCATACAGTGATAGTTCATTATTCCAAATGGCTTTTTTTGTCTGAAACTAATGAGCTGTCATTATTTAGTCCATACCCACTCATTATTCATCACATTTATTAGTGGGTGTCTTGCGTTAATTTCATTCCCCGACAAGGGGGTAACTGAATAAAGTCTAGTTGTAGTCGAATAAAGGGGCCCTCTGCCTTTCCAATTTGTCCTGGTAACACCACAGTTTTCTTTCCGGGGTTAAATTGCTGACAAACCAGACACCTCTGGCAGAGTGCCTCTGCTATGTTTCTGAATTTCAAATTGAACCATGTCTGGCGGAACATGCGAATCATTGCATCTCTTCCCAAATGAGAGTCTCCATGTATCAACCTAGCCATAGGAGCAAGCAGACGGTCTGGTAACACAGGCATACCATCCAAGTAAACAATGACACCATCTTCCACCCTCCTCTGGCAACCAAAGTTTCTCAACCTTTGTTTTTCCTGTAGCTCTGCTGTGTCCTGTAAGTCTCTCACTTCCTCCCATGTATTCACTCCCTCTAGCATCAAAAGTTGGCAGCTGTTTCCGTTTCCCCCAACCTTTATATTGATTGCTATTCGGTATCTTGCACAATGTTGGGCTAACTGGTCAGCATATCGATTACCTGCTGTCACTTTGTCATCGCCAGATTTGTGAGCAGCACACTTGACCACAGCCAATTCTTTTGGTAACTGGATTGCTTCCAGTAAATCCTGCACATAATTTCCATTTTTGATAGGGGTGCCTGAAGAAGTCAGGAACTCACTTTGCATCCATAATTGGCCAAAGTCATGCACAAACCCATAACCATACTGGCTATCAGTATATATGGTTATCTTCGAGTTCCTCCCAAATATACAAGCTTTTGTTAATGCAACCAATTCAGCTACTTGTGCAGACTTGACTCCATGTAAATAGGATGCTTCCACTGGACCTCCTAGAGTACATACTGAGTAGGCGGCGCTTAGGCCTCCTTCCTCATGTCTCATGCATGAGCCGTCTACAAACAGCTCATAATCTTCATTAATCAAAGGGTCTTCTTTTATGTCTGGGCGTGGTTTTGTACTAAACTCGGTCAAATCAATGCAGTAATGTTCAGTTTCCTCCCTTACTTCTGCTGCAAATGAATTAGGCAGTAAGGTAGCTGGATTCAAAATATTACATCTAGCAATGGTTACGTTTCCTGCACCTACAAGGATTCTCTCATACTTAGTCAGCCGACTAGGTGTGAGATACTGGGTTTTAGTTCTTGTCAGCAAAGTTACAACACAATGTGGAACATTCACAGTTACTGGATGTCCCATCACAATGGACTCACTCTGTTCAAGACTCGTACATGTTGCAGCTACAGCTTTCAAGCATCCAGGTAATCCAGCTGCTACTGGATCCAATGTGGAAGAAAAATATGCCACTGGACGTCTGGTCAAACCATGAATTTGGGTAAGGACTGAAAGTGCACAATTGTCTCGTGTATCACAGAAAAGTGCAAAATCTTTTGAATAGTCAGGCATTCCTAATGCAGGAGCTGTACACAGACATTATCTCAATTTTACAAAAGCAGCCATGCTTTCGTCATCCCATTCCACAGGATCTTTTGCTCTTTTCTTTGTCATTTTTATCAATGGTCTTGCTAGGACTGCAAATCCCACAATCCACTGCCTACAGTATCCTACAACTCCTAGAAACATTCTGATTTCTTTCTGAGTGTTTGGCAATTCCATGTTTCGAATTATTCTAATTCTTTCTGTGGTAACTTTCCTGATACCTCTCTCTATCTGGTGCCCCAGATATTTTACTGATGAGGTACAGAATTGCAGCTTTTCTGGCGACACTTTATGTCCACCTTCACCTAAATGGTTCAGTAAAGCAATGGTGTCGACAACACAGTATTTCGTGCTCTTAGGCGCCACCAAGAGGTCATCTATATATTGCACCAGGACTGATTTTCCGGGCACTACCAGAGTTTCAAGGCACTTTTTCAAAATTTGATTAAAAGTAGAAGGGCTTTCTGTGTACCCCTGAGGAACACGATTCCAGACGTAGACATGGCTGTCGCATTCAAATGAGAAAGGAAATTTGCTGTCTGGATGTAATGGAATTTAAAAGAATGCATGACATAAGTCAATGACGTTAAACCATCCAGCATTCCACGGTATTTGGTATAGAATCACTGCAGGGTTTGGCACAACAGGACAGCAAGGAACCACAATTTTATTAACCTTGCGCAGGTCCTGTACGACCCTGTACTTACCACTAGGTTTCTTTATGCCAATTATCGGTGAGTTACAAGGACTGCTCAATACCTCTTGCAAAATTCCTGCTTCTAGCAATCGTTTGATTTCAATAGCAACTCCTGCTTTCACTTCTGCACTCATTTTGTACTGTTTGATATTTGGGTAGACTGCATCTTCTTTTATGGCAATTTTTATGGGGTCAACATTTGCCATTAATCCTACATCTTTTCCAGTAAAATCCCATACTTCTGGTTTCACTGTCTCTTGGAGTTCTTCAGGTAAGTCTTGTATTGTCAGTCTTTTAATTTCTGAGTCGGGTCTTGCTAACATTAATTTGTATATTCCGTCTTCATCTGGGGTCTGGATTCAACGCCATTTGGAGTGCAAAAGATAGTGCAGTTCATTTTGCACAACAAATCTCGTCCTAGTAAGTTCACAGGACTGGAATCACAAACAACAAATCTATGCATTTCTTTAAAATTCCCAATTTTAATCTCCATAGGTTCTGTAACTGGGGTACTAATTAGCTGATTAGAAACGCCCACTACTTGGATCGCTTCTCCCGAGAGGGGTAGGTTTGGAACGTCTGCTGTTCTCACAGTAGAACGGGTAGCACCAGTGTTCAACAGAAAGGTGACGTCATTTCCTTCAACCTTTCCTTCAATGTATGGCCCTGACTGGTCCACCGGCAAGAAGGCGCCAAGCACGCACTCCTTGTCCTCCGCCCTCAGGCACCGTCAGTAGGTGTTGTCACAGAGAAACGTGTCATTTAACAAAAATTGTGAAGTTGCTGCATTTCTATCCTCCCTTCCTTCCCAAACTTCAGTGTCTTCACTCTGTTGTGCTTTGCTCCTGTAATTTGGCCTAGGTGCACGAGGCAACTGATTCTATTTTACCACCTGCTGGATCTTCCGTGGAGTCTCATTCTGCGTCTGTGGATTAAAATCATTAATTTGCACATTACCAATCTGTACAGCCTTACAATCGTCTCTCCAGTGTCCTATCTTTCCGCACCCGTGACAGGGGAATTTCTTTCGTGCCTCTTCTCGGCTCATTTTTACTCTCGGTTTTACACTACTTCCAGGGCCCTGACTCTGATTACTAGGGATTTTATTCAGCTGCTGCTCCTGGTGCTCTGCTAATTTAACCTGTGCCCTCATGAATTTTTCTTTCAATTCTTTTCATTTGTCTTCTAGCTCATCTTCGCAATATTTAGCATACTTCAGGACTTCATCAATTGGCTTAGCTTGCCAGCAGATTTTATTGTCTTTGATCCACTGAGAGATCTCAGGCCTTAACCCTAACACAAATCGACAAGTGAAGTGGGTCATGTCCTTCATCTCAATCTTATCCAGACCACTGTATGTCTTGAACATCTGTAACAGTCGGTCATAGTAAGAATACACAGTTTCATCTCGATTCTGGGTAGTTCTATCTATTCTGGTCCAATCAGTTTCTTTTGCAGGCACCTTTCCTTTCAGATACCACATTACCTGATTGTATTTCCTCATCACATCCAAAGAAGGAGCCCATGTCTTTGGGTATCTCGGGAATTCTTCACTAGGCCAATCAACAGCAATTTTACATTCTGTCCACAAATCTACTGGAACTACAATGTCAAAGAAACCATCTAAATCTTTCAGGATGCATTTTTGAACTTTCGCAAACCTCTCGACCTGTCTGTACCATTCTACAGGTTATTCTCATAATTTCGGGAAGTAATTTGTAAAGGACACAATATCCTGTTGGGACCATGGAACATGCACAGATCCTCCACCTGGCACTTCTCGCATAGGATATAATTTTTCTACCTTTTCTATTTCTTTTAAAACATATTAAGATGTCATTTGCTTTGATCTACTATCTTCCTTTTTCTTGGCCCACCTGGCTTTCTATTTTTCTAAAACTCCCCATTTTTGTAACAGGTTTAACAATTCTCTGATCTGTACCTTTTTTCCTGACACATTCATGTTTTCCAAATCTTTGTCTGAGAATTCTGCTCTGTAAGGTTTTTAACTTTTTGCAAAACTTTAGATCGGCTAATGTCTATTCCCATGCTAGCTGCGGTGTCCATTAATTTCTCATGGCACACTCTGGTATTACGAGTGATACTTTTGCAAATGAATAACAATTCCTCTTCGCTAAGGGTGTTTAGCCTATCCAATCCCACATTCCCAGCCATTAGTTCCTCCAAGTCTATTCTCAATTTGTATATATCTAATGGTTTCGGCTGGTGATTTGGTTTCTCTAATTCTCGGGTCCATCCATCTATTTCTTCAGGAGTCACTACCGTGGCACTTCTAGTACCGGAAGATGACTCAATTTGAACCTCTCTTGAAGTAAAAAGAGTGTTCTTTCTCTGTGAACTCCCTTCTGGTTCCCTTATCGGTAAATTATGATTGGAGTTTTCGGACTACTTTGTTTATCCCCGTACAAAGGAACAACTGGTCCAATAGTTACTGGAATTGTCAGAGCTTCAGGACTTGTATTCAATTGGGAGATTTTCTGAATTGGTTCTGATCTTTGTTTAATTAAAGCCTCTCGTTCTCTATGCTGGAGTACCTTATCCATGGATGTTTCATGTACTATCTGCGAAATTAAGGTAGGATTATAATTCGGGGCACTTGGATTTGTCATACTCGGTCCCTCACCATAATTAGGTTTCAGGAATGGAATTCTCGTACCTAGGGATCTGGGTTCCTCATTATAAGGTGGTGGATTTTTCATTAATAAATCCTCCAGATAATCATCATCTGAATCACCACTGGTGATTAAATGCTTTGTCTTCTCTGTCCTTTTCCATCCCATGGGCTCCTCTACTGTTATTAGGGTATAGCCCTTATACCATCATGTTCTGTCTCCATTCTTTCGTTCTTTTTTCTCGGGTCTCTTCCTGTACCTTCGGATAACATTTGGCCAACCCTTTGTCAATTCTGGGTCTGTCTCGCTCAAAAGCCTCTATTTCCCATTCTTCTAAGGCCACATATTGCGTTAGTCTGGGTCTGGGATGCAAATCATTCATTCGGGTTCTCAGATTGAACAGAATCCTGCCATTAAATGTACCTTCTAAAGGAAATGCTAAAATTCCGTCGTCTTTAGTATATTCCACCCAATTCTCTAGCCATACACAAGCATGGTAGTCTCTGTCAAACAACATAAATGATGCGGGAGTATTTGGTGGTGGAATAATAACTCCGTCTCTAGTTTTGATAGGATTGTCTTTCTTGAAATAATTCTTTACCTATCTATAAATGTCATTTTTCTCTTGCTTCCGTACATAATGTTATTTCTAGCTGTTCTCCACTGATCCCTCGCAAAACCTTGATATCTAGGGTCAGGTCGAATTGCTGGATGAGTTGGATACCACATATACCTTTCCCACAAATTACTTTGTTTAGAAAATCACTTTCAATACAAATGCGTCTTTTAATTTTCTGCTACCAATCAAATGCGCGATTTCAAACAACTTCAACCAATGGGTGCACGGCGTTTCTCGTGAAACAAGTTCTCACGCTCCTGTGCTCACCCCTCCTTTACAATTCTATTTCAGCTACACGCCCGCTGTCTCGACCAATACCAGCGCGGCACTGAGTGACATCAGCGCAGCTCCGCAACTGACTCCCTCCTTTTCAAGGTATCGTAAAACTCAACTCTTCATTTAAAGTGCACATGCTTTATTTATTTTACAACGAAGAACATTCGCCACTGTACTCGAGTGTCTAAAAAAGGAAAAGATTTGTTTCACTGCAAGTAAATCTCTTCCGTTTACTTTTCATATACTGCGAGTAGATCCCTTCTGCCTACTCTTCACACAAGCATTAGAGAACCTGCTACTCCTTCGACTCATCCACTTTGGGATATATATACTAAGCCAAACATTTCACCAGTGAACCCCTTTGCTATCAATCAAGCTCAGACGAACGTGCTAATCCTTCCGTGTGACCCTTACTAGGTGATATCACAATAGAAGTTTTGCCAGCGAACTCTTTGCTATCATTTGTTCATACATTTATACAGAAAACCTTAATTAGTGCTACCAGTTCTGCCCAACCCGCACCAATTTTCCTCGAGCAACTGACCTCACTGCGATATGGCTTCTATTCTACCACTCGCTATTCTACCCCCGGGAATTCCAGACAAACATGTAACAATCACTAACGAGTTTTGTTAGAACATCGATCAATATAGCAGCATATCAGAGAAAATTTTAAAAATATTTCATTACATTTCAAACAATAAAAACAATTTTACATTTGATCGATTAATACTTTTAGCAGCAAGACAATTTTCACAGTTAGCAGCAGTTTACCTATTTATCTATCTTAGCTAGTCCTACCTACCTTTAACTAGTCCCTAACCATAGCTCTGCTACCAAACAATTACTGATAGAGCGAGCAGGTCACCCGACTATAATTTTACCATGTGCACTTTTGGGCCCATAAATTCAACTTACCATATTTATTCTAATCTGATAACCTACACTCTACCAGTAACCCAGTTCATTCCTATATATTTCCAATGTACTCGACTTACCAATCCCCGTCACGGGTACCTATGATCACAATGGATCAGGGAGCTAGCTGAAAAAGATAAGCAGTCACCAAAATACAATAACATTCATTATATTTGCACTCTTTATAATAACCACAGACTCATGAAGTTTTGAAAAACCTTTATCTAGTTCTCTTCAAAGTCAGAAAGCATAAGATTCACAGCAAGTAAACTATCAATAACCACAATCATGAAAATCGTGTAACTATGCAGAAAATAGATTATGCCAACCATTTAGAAGTTTAAAGGGAAGGTAAGAACAGGGAACATGCTAGTATGACATTTTCAGAAATTAGGCTTAGCATGGTGTGTCTAAAGGACGGGGAAAATAAGGAACATACTAGAATGTCACAGTTTGAGTACCCCCAGAAGGTGGGTAAGAAAAAAGAATTTTAATCTGTACTAAGGAATTTGAAGTTACCATGTAGCTATAGGGAAGGTAAAAATGGAATCACGCTAATAAAACTGTATGTCACCATTTACATAAATGATGGGGAAAAATGGAACATGCTAGAATAACAGCCAGAATGTAGAACTTTATTATTGATCAGCACAGGGAGGAAAAGAAAAGGAACAATATGCAACATAAAACGTGTAGCAGTTTCAAAGAAAGCAAGAAAAGGAAGTAAGTGTGTTTCCCTAACAGATATATATTTACCTAGAACGATGTGGAGACCAACCCTGGCCACGGGTCAGTTAAGGACCGGTGAAACCCCAAGGAAAAAATTGCCAGTAGGCCAGCAGGTGCAGAATGGAAACCCAGGACAGGAAAACCAGATTAGGATCAGGACAGGACCACTAAAGTTGAGACCAGCACCCGCAGTTCAGTTGCAACGCCTGCGCTACACCCTCTCTGCAGCTATCAGTCAGAACCCCGATTGGGTTATCGAATTCCCCAGCAAAGTGCTTCGCCAGCACTTAAGGTTCCCAAAAACCCCGAATGGGTCTGTGAGTCTGTCTGACAGAGTGCTCCGCAGCACCTCTGTTTCTCGATCAGCTATCGAGTGCGTTGGGTCAGTGACAGGTCAGCTATTCGGACAAGTCGGACAAATTCTCTATCTAAACTAGGCTAGTTATACTGTTTTCGAGTCAGTGTACCACCCCCCAAATGTTGCAAGTGTAAGAATCCCCAATTTCGATTGGACAAAAGAAAGGACAGGTCTTCACACCATCTAGGATTTGACTTTCTCTAGCTCATAATTTGCATCTTCCAAGACCGCCCCTTGAATTTCGGGTTCCCATGACATGTTCCTTACACATAACAATGGTGAATTTAACATTTTATACATTGTAATACATTTAGTACAATTCGGCTTCTTCAACTAGGTGAAAGTGCCTCTTCCCAGGCACATTTTGGCTTGGACTTCTGTATTGGCTCGTGTTCAATGTCATAGAGTTCATACTCTGGCTGTGGATTGTCATGCACAGAAGGGATTTTCAAAATGGAGTATTTCCGTCCCTCATGCCCAAGGATTTACGATTTTTTCTGTATTTTAGAACACAGAATAAATGAATGCACTGTATACCATGAATCCCTACATTACTCCCATTATTTCATAATATCTATAGCCTTAATGGTTAATGCGAAACAAACAGCATAGCAAAGCATCACTGCAAGCCTCAGGCATGTGAGATCACAAAGCAGCCATCGTAGTTCTACTGTGCAAGTGCAAAGGTTTTCCCACCAGAACTGCGAGTACGTCACGTCACATGGGTATGACCGACGCATGCGCAGAAGAAATTCCCACGTAGCAGCAGCCATCTTGAGTAGCCAGCCTATTAGGATTAGTAAACACATAGGCAAGCATCACTCGGATACCCAAAATGTCAGAATAAAGGGGAAAATTAGTAAGACAAACGGGTTCGTTAGTTCATTAAGGTTATTCGAGGTTCATGATTACAAGCAAGTCGCTTTACGTGCGAATTCTTGGTCCATCAAATGTACCTCCCTATTTTTCACTGAATTCCTCTTTGTCTAGAACCATTTATACAAGACGAATTTGGAGTACTCTGTTTCCCATCCTATGCTTTATTAGTAGTGTCTTTTACACTTAAAGTAATAGGTTCAGAATGAGTGCTTATAAAATGCCTATAACTTCCCAGTGGCACAGAATACCCTGTCTTTAGAAAAGCATTTCCATGACATATGATAATAACTGCATCGATCTAGTACTTCCCACCAGAATTTTGCTGCATGATAGTGATATAAATATCACACATTACAGTCGCCAGACTGAGAGACACTCTAATTCAGAAGCTGGAAAATATGCAAGGCTTAGTTAGCCCTGTTAAGATACCTACCCAAGAACTAGAATGTAGTGCATCACATGAAGGAGTAAGCACTGGGAGCAGTGAGGGAATACACAGTCTCTGCAACAGCTTGGGCTGAATGCTTTCTTACATAGTTAACAAGCTGAGCATTCACCCATTCATCACCCATCCATCCATCCACCACCCATCTACCCATCATGCAACCATCCATCCACAATTTGGGTCATCCATGCATCCATCCACCCATCCATCCACCCATTCATCATGCATCACCCATCATGCATCCATCCACAATTTTGGTCATCCATGCATCCATCCATGCATCCATCCACCCATCATGCATCCATCACCAATTGTCGCCATCCACCCACCCATCCCTGCATCCATCCACCCATCCTCCCATCCATCATACATCAATCACCAATTGTCGCCATCCACCCACCCACCCATTCATACATCCATTCACCCATCCACCCATCCAACCATCACCCATCACCCATCCACCCATCATACATCCATCACGCATCCATCCATTCAGAATTTGGGTCATCCATGCATCCATCCACCCATCCTTTCATGCAGCACCTATCATGCATCCATCCACTATTTGGTCATCTATGCATCCATCCACTCGTCCATCCACCCATCCATCATGCACCACCCATCATGCATCTAGCCACAATTTTGGTCATCCATCCATCCACCCACCAATCCATCCATCCATCCACCCATCCATCCATCATGCATCCATCACCAATTGTCACCATCCATCCGTGTTATCACCGATTCAGATTACGCAGATAGATGAGCCGCAGTAGCCGCCATGCCCACGCCCATGCCAGCCATCATGCATCTACCCATCATGCATCCATCCATCCATCCATCCATCCACCCATCCATCCATCCATCCATCATGCATCCACCACCCAGCCAGCAATCCATGCACCCATCCATCATGCATCAACCCTTCATGCATCCACCACCCAGGCACCCATCCATCCACCCACCCACCATGCATCCATCCGCCATGCATCCACCACCCAACACACATTAAAAACTAGCAGAGATCGCAGTTGTGAACCGGACCAGATACCAGCCCAGACACCTCTATTAGACAGCATTAGGCTATCTACACGCAGACGTCCACACGGAAAAATGCGATCCCATAAATATTAAAAGACGAGATTCATTTGGATGTGGCCCCAGCAGGCTCGAACCACCCACCTCTACATCAGCAGAGGTTGCGCAAATAAGTTTGACACAATATGGGGCAGATGGCGAGAGAATTATGGTTTTGGTTGGAGGATTGAGAGGTACCAACCTAAAGCTCACTCTTGCTACACCACCCTGGTGGGACTGGACCCCACATTCTACCAGGCCCAAGAGGGGTAGAATCAGTGATGGTAGACACCCAGCCACCCACCTATCCACCCACCCATGCACCCACCCATGCATTCAACCATGCATCCACCCATGCATCCACCCATGCACCCATCCAGCCACCCATTCACCCATCCATTCACCCATCCCCTCCACCCATGCATCCATCCACTGATGATTCATGCATCCATGCACCCACCAATCCATCCACCCACCCATGATTCATGCATCCATGCACCCACCCATGCACCCACGCATGCATCCATCCATGCCTCCACCCATGCTTCCACCCATGCATCCACCCATGCACCCACGATTCATGCATCCATGCACCCACCCACCCACTTAAACCATCCACCCACGATTCAGGCATCCATGCACCCACCCATTCATCCTCTCCCCTTTTGTGGTACTTCATGTTTCACATAGTAATACATTTTGCGAGCGTGTGTTTTGTATTTTGCAGGTGTTTACAATGCTGTGGTTTTCCACATAGTAATATATTTTGCGAGTGTTTGTAACAAGTGTTTTTGTTTTTGTGTTGTATTTAGCAGGTGTTTACAATGCCATTTTTAGCCCACAAACTGTATAGACGTGATACGAGGGTCGAACCTTGGTTTCCAGCACCAAAGTCGGCCGCGCTAGCCGTCAGACCACATCCTCTCTCCCCTTATGTGGTCCCTCATTTTTCACATAGTAATACATTTTTGCGAGCATTTGTTTTGTATTTATCAGGTGTTTACAATGCTGTGGTTAATATATTTATATTTATAGTTATATATATATAACGGGTGTATTTATTTTGCGACCGTTTGTTTTGTATTTTGCAGGCTTAAGTGGGACAGGTTCTTAATCCGAAATCGTCATTGATTCACACACGTTGTCATCGCTAGCGATGTACATGTCAATGCGATGTTGCAGCATGCGTCTCGATAGCATGCGTTCAGAAACCCTCCGCGATGTAATAGCCGCGATGCAATAGCATCGCGATGCAGTACTTTCGTTGTGATGGGTGTTTCTCCCTTCTTGTTGTTAAGAGATAGAAGCCACCTAGGTGCTGGAAGCAATAACAAGTGCCTTAAGCTTAACACTTCTAAGGCACCACATGGAAAATAGAAACCAAGAGGTCACAAATACCAGTAGAGGGAAGGAATCCTATTTTAGGATATGGTACACTTCTTGATAGTTCCTGATGCCTAGGTTTTTACAGAGTTGGATAATCCATTTGGCTCTTGCTTTAACATATAAAGGACAGAATAGAAGAATGTGCATGTCTGATTCTACACTGGCGTTGCAACCAGGGCATCCCTCAGATTAAGAGTTTACACCTGTCCACTTATTCGTAGAGGCCCTTACCGGTAGTGTTCAATGTCTGAATTGGACATAAAGTTTTTTTGCTAGAGGGGGCTGGATACAGTCCAGGAATTGTTCAAAGCGATATGCAGACTTAACCTCCAGAAATCTTGAGCTTAACACCCCTATTGAGCTGTTCTGTAGTATGTTAGCCATGTGATGTTCCTTGAGTGTAAGTGCAAGGGATTTTTTGGAGATAAAGGGACATGTCTGTTCGAGTGTGAGTCATAAGTCAGCCCTTCCCAGTGAGTAACATAAGTGTTTAATGTGCATGAGCCAAGGGATCTTCCATGCGCCCAGGGTAAGTAGGAAGTCCTTCAATTCCTCCCTAAAGTAAATAAGCTCAGGGGTACTCCAGAGGCGTCTCCAATAAAATAGAGGGTGATTAACTATTGTGTCCCTAATTGGGGTCAAGCCCACATCTAAACGTAATGGAAGCAGGGGGGTGCTCTGGGAAGACATAAAAGACGTCTCAGAAAGCCATTCTCAATCGCTTCCAGGGAGGAGACGTTGACATGTCCCCAAAGCTCGACTCCATACAGCGCACCTTCCCTTGCTTGGGCCTTGTATATTTCTAGTGGTGGGCCTAATATTTTTGAGGGCAGTCATTATATACCTTCAAATACCCCCTGAAACTTGTGCAAGATTTAAAATTGCTTTGGCGAGATGGGACCGCCAGACCATCCGATCGTTCAGGGTAATGCCCAGATAATCAAATGTGGAGGTTCTTTCCAAGGCCAGACCGTTCATGTGAGGATGGGGACAGTTTACTGATATGGCATGGTATACCTTATATTTGGTTTTGGAAAGGTTAATCTCCAGGTTCCTTATAGAGCAAAATTTGAAGAATGCTTTCAATGTTCGCTGAATGCCCACTGATGATTTGGAAAGAAGTAGCGTATCATCAACGAACATTAACGCTGGTACAATATGATCTGCCAAACGAGGAGAATCTAAGTCCTTCGTTCCTAGGAGATGGTCAACCAGGCCGTTGAGGAATAGGGAGAAGAGTGTGGGGGCCAAGACACACCCCTGCCTTACCCCCTTTTCAACTCTAAAAGATGCTCGAAAGCTCCCCCTTTTTTCCGTAGCGCACCCTTGCGTAGTTGTCTTGATGCAGACGTTGTACTGTATGGCAGAAGTAAGTTGGAATGCCCATTTTTTCAATATGGCCCAGAGCTTGTCTCTATGTACGAGATCGAACGCAGATCTGAGTTCTACGAAGATCAAGTACAGGCTACTCCCCTCCCCCTTGATCACCACTTTCCAGTGAATTTGTTGTAGTCTGAAACGTTGGTCTGTTGTGGAAACCTTGGCCCGGAACCCCGCCTGGAGGGGGGTGAGAATCTCATGTTTGTCTAGCCATAACTGTAGCCTAAAGAGTAGTATTCGGGCAAACAGTTTTTGTAAGATGTCCATAAGGCTGATCGGGCGATAGTTCACCAGATCAAGGCCTTTTTGAAGATGGGAATGATTTCTGCTCCTAACCAAGTATGTGGAACCTCCATGCCCTGTAGGATGGTGTTAAACATCACCCAAATGTACGGGGCCCAAACCTTCTGCTCACTAAGGAACAGGTCACCCGGGATCCTATCTAGGCCCGGCACTTTTCCTGAGGGTAAGGTCCTCAGGGCCGCTAAAACTTCAGTCATGGTGCAGAGTGGAACAGCCAAGTCTGAAGGTTCAAAATCTTTGCGCTCTAGTGACTCTTCACAAGGGCGAGAGGGGGGCTCTGAGGAAAAGCTGATGGTTTGATAGTACAAATTTTTATAATGCAAAATCCAAGCCTATTCGCTTACATTAGGGGCTATGGCAGGCGCGCCATCAGCCCTGCCTGTTTTTACCAAATTCCAGAAGGCCCTATAGTCACGATTATCAAGTGCTGTTTTGATGTCAGCCCATCTGTCTTCCTCCCATTCTAGCTTACACTTCGCGATGGTGTTCTTATAATGAGACCTTGCTAGTCTGATTGTTTCAGTGGTACCGCTCTTAACCTCCCGCAAGAGACCGGATTTCACCTGTCTTCACGTTTTAGTATACCATTTATTTTGGCGAGATGGCCGGGCCTTGTTAGTAGCTGTGGAATAGAAAAAGTAGCCATTTTGTCGATGAGATCAGAATGGGTGTTGTGTAATACATTTAAATGGACAGTTTCAAGCTTGTCCACAGGAAGAGTGAAAACTCTCTGTAGGGTGTTTGCGACTTGCTGGTACATTTCATCAACCTTGTCGTATGATTGCACAAATTTCCCCCATCTGATTCGTCTACCTCCACCAGTGACGATTAAGTTTTGGTGTTGGAGTCCCTCATCACATCGGGAGTTTTGGATTGAACCGATTGGGTACTTTAAATCTAAGGATAGAAGATTGTGGTCACTGTCTATTCTCGAGATAACTGCAAAGGCCCTGATATGTGACCAGAGTTCAAGGATGACCATAATATAGTCAATAGTGGTACTTTTTCCTGGTATGTTGAATGTTACCTTGCCGGGCGTGTCTGTGCGGAATCTTCCGTTGCAGGCTCTGAGGGAGTGTGAGATAGTTAATCTATTTAATTGTAAAACAAGCGGGGTCCAACCCTTGGTTGGATACATGGAGCAATCAGGTATGGACCAGGCTGAATCCTCCTCCTGGGTAACAGATGTAGTGTCTCCTAAGGATTCAAAGTGAAAATTAAAGTCACCCCCTATGATTTTGTGAATCGTGGCTGGCAACCATAAAAGGAGTTCTTCTAGCTGGTTTAAGGTTGTTGCGGCCTCTGTTGATGATAAGGAGCGAAGATAGACATTAACCACTGCCACCTTTAGGCCGTCTGGGAAATTGAGAAGGATGGAAAGGATATCAGAGGAGTGGGTGTCTAACACTTTCATTGTACAACCCAAGTAGGTAGCCACCCAGATGCAGAGTCCACCATAGGGTCTGCCCCTAGTCCCCCAGAGAGCAGTAGCACAAAAAGTTGCGAAACCCACTCAATGGGGCACAAACAGGGCCCAAGTTTCTTGAAATAGACAAAGATCGTACTGGTCTATTAGGTCCCCCCACTCCAGGTGGTCCAGTTTTTAATTGATCCTGGCTAAATTCCAAGAAATGACCTTGAGGGTAGGGGTATCTTCTTGTGGTGAAGTGGGAGCAGGAAAGGGACATCTCACAGGGCTTGTACTCGCCAACTCAGTTTGGTTATTATCGGTTAGTACAGGGGGACTAAGTACAGGGCGAGATGGCGTCATTACTTTCCTCACTGCTTGACCACTATTCCTATTAGGGGAGGGCCTCCTATATGTCCTGTTTGACTCCCGGCTGGTACCTTGACCGGTTGTAGTCAGGTCAGTCTCGGGGATGGATGATAAAGATAGTCAGTCTACAGCGTTTAAGGTGTTGTATCTATTTTCTGTGGGGAGAATGAAAGCTTTTCCCTGTGCTCCAAGAGGATATTGATTTATGGTGCTGAGTCTGAAAGTTGGGGCTACGGGATAGAAATAGGCTAGGGGGAGGGTATGAATGGAGCCATGCGAGTCAAAATTGTCCCACTTGAGTATGGGGTTAACCACCCCCTTGTCTCTAAAGTTTATTACTACACAATCCCCGTCTATGTCCTTGTTTTTCAGTCCCAACCACCTGACTCTGCGGGAAAACAAAATTTCTCCTTGCCCTTGTCCAGTTAATGGTCTATTCCTACTGAGCCAATGTACGATCTTATTCTTAAGCTCAGAAAAAGTTTCACCCCCGATCTGGGGAAAGTGGGGTTACCCCCACTAGAACAACTAGGTAGGGTGAAGCAGCAGGGGGCAAGTGCAAGCATGGTAGTAGGTTTTCGGGTTCAAGAGGTTCTGCTTGTGTGTTTCTAACTAGATGTGCATCTGGCTGTTCTAATTGCCTCGAGTGGTTACCCTGTGGGTGCCGTCCCTGGGAGGTATATCGAGACTTTATGGAGACTGCCTCGTTTGTGGTGCTGGGAGCTATCTGGCTCGTTCTTAGAGCAGTTGGATAGATGTCCCCCTCTGCCTTATCAGGTACAGAAATAACTGTTTGGATGCCATTACCGGTGAGGGGACCTGGGGCAGTTCGGGAGAAGCTATCAGGATCAATGACAACGACACTGTTCCTATTGTGAGGAAGAGAATTACTACCACCCTCAAGCCTGTTGTTTAACAGAGAGACTACCCTGTCGATCCTGCTCATTAAAGCCTTAAACTGGGTCTTGATAAATTGTTCTAAGTGAGATTGCATATCGATTATGGATGGCCCAAAGTGGGGGTAGTGGGGTTTGATTTGTGGGTGCCGTGACAGCCGACGTGCCCTCTAGTTGATCAGTTTCCTCTATTAAGGTTGTCCTCGTGTTTTTAGATTTCTTTGGTCTGGAATGGAGCTTATAGTGCCTTTTTGTGGCTTTCGGGACTTGGATAGGAGGAGGACACGGGCTAGGGGTAGCATGTTGTGAGGGCTGTGCACGAGGGATTTCATTGGTAAATGGGTCGAGCGATGTGCCGGAGATATCCTAAGTTTGCACAACTGGTGACCCTTGTAACATGGGGGCTTCTGCAGTTGCAGGAGTCATTGAGAGGTGTCGCTCGGTATTCTCTATTGCCGAGGACACTGCTCCAATTGCCTTTTGCAACATTTTGTCAATAGCCTTTGCACTAGAAACTTGGGCGGTTAATGAGGTTTTTTGCCGAGTCTGCGGGCGGGAAGTTGGAGGATTAGGTTTACCCATTTCCTGACCAGTGGGTGAAAGTGAACTAGATTAGTGCCAAACCCCTTCGAATAGATGGATAATGGGAATGGCTCACTCAATGACTCGATGTATAGCTGTACGCTCAACTGACCTTTCTAGCCTTATTAGCTAGTATTAACCAGCAACTCAAGTTGTTGTGTCAAAAACACTTTGAAAGTACCGGGTAGTATGTTGGGTGGCCCTGTCCAGTCCCTCCAGGTCATGAACAAGAACAAACAGGCCCGCCCTTCGTCCCGGGCTTCGCCCCTTCTTTGACCCGTGCCGCGTCCCGCGCCACGTCCCGTGCCGCGAAGTTTGGGGAGTGGCTTATGTGTGCTTTGACAACGCTTCCCCTGAGTCTGTGCAGGTGTGTCGGGACTAGTGCACCCTGGGGAGTGTAGTACTGTCCCCGGGTGTAGGCGCTGTAAGGGTCGAGTCGTTGGCAGCAAGCAACCCCCTGATCTTGAAGTCCTGCGCCCTTCTCCTCCTCGGATATCCAGAGGTGAGCAAACGAAACCCGCTTCACCGAGGTAAAGGCTGCGCTTATGTGCTCGATGACCACGCCTCCCCCTGAGTCTGTGCAGGTGTGTCGGGACAAGGGCGCCCTGGGGAGTGTAGCCCTGTCCCTGGGTGTAGGCGCTGTAGGGGTCGAGTCATTGGCAGGAAGCAACCCCCTGCTCTTTACGTACTGCGCCCTTCTCCTCCTCTATCATCCAGCGGTGAGCAAACGAAACCCCCTTCACAGGGGTAGAGGCTGCACTTATGTGCGCGATGACCACGCCTCCCCCTGAGTCTGTGCAGGTGTGTCAGGACTAGTGCACCCTGGGGAGTGTAGTCCTGTCCCTGGGTGTAGGAGCTGTAGGAGTCGAGTCGTTGGTAGCAAGCAACCCCTGCTCTTGAAGTCCTGCAACCTTCTCCTCCTCAGCTATCCAGCGGTGAGCAAACGAAACCCGCTTCACAGGGGTAGAGGCTGCGCCTATGTGTGCGATGACCACGCCTCCCCCATAGTCTGTGCAAGTGTGTCGGGGCTAGTGCACCCTGGGGAGAGTGGTCCTGTCCCTGGGTCTAGGCGCTGTAGGGGTCGAGTCGTTGGCAGCAAGCAACCCCCTGCTCTTGAAGTCCTGCACCCTTCTCCTCCTCGGATATGCAGCGCTGAGCAAACAAAAACCCCTTTATGTTTTTATATAACGCATCCTGCACATACCCCAATTTTTTCTGCGCCGCTTGTATTTTCCCGATCTTGGTCTGTCATGCCCCCGTCCACCACGGTAATAGACCGATTGTGTGGAGGGAGAACAGCAGGACTTCCGGTGTGAGAGAGGCAGGCGTTTAAGTGGCTCCTGCTCCCTCGATAAAAGCAGATGTTATACGAGAAAGGCAAACCCGTCTGTGCCAGTCCGCTCCCTGACATCGCCAGGAACCCTGGAGGTACGTTTTTAGGTCTACCCTGAGCGACTTCTAAGTAATCCTATTCTAGTAGGGATTTACACAACTTGAGGAAAATCTCGGGCCGGCATGCACGGCTTTTACTCGAGGTGCAACAAGGACCCGGACCAAGATGGCACATGAAGGTCCTTTTTTTCTTGTTTATCCTGCCGATACCAATGTAAGCTCCTGGGCAATGAGGTGGTTACGAACGACTCCAGTTGCATCCCATTTGCTGACTTTCCCCTCTGTCATAAGCCTCCATACACCCCCAGTATAAATGTTGAATTGCCATCTGTAAATCCCAACATGGGGTGGAAAGGCATTCTATGTAATGTCAGAGATTTGGGATCTGGTATCCTCTGACTCCCCTGGTGTAGGTTTCCTTACAGAAACCTGGCTCTAGCCTTGTGCCACCCCTGCTATTGTTCTTGCTATCCCAGAAGGATATAGAAATATTAGACAGGACAGATCACCCAAAGTAGGGGGTGGGCTAGCTATTATCTACAAGGAGGGAATTGAAGCCACTATTCTCGAACAACATTGTAAGGCGAATATAGAAATCTTAATCTTTCGCTTAGTTTTACACCCTCTGCTGAGTTGAAAGGGTGCCCTAGTTTACCGTCCTCCTGGTCCCATAGGGGACTTTTCAATACAACTCATGGAACTTATTTCACCCTATGTTATCTCAAACCATAATTTTCTGCTTTTGGGGGATTTTATTGTTCATAGCGAATGCTCCGCCAAGACAGAAGTATGGTCTTTCTTAGCAAACCTGCCGACATTAGACTTAGACAAACGAAACAAAGGCCCTTCACATAAAGCTGGGCATACGCTGGACATTATTTTCTCCAACTCCTGTGGAATCAGCTGTCAACCACCTCGTCCTCTAACCTGGTCCGACCACTCCCTAATTGAATTTCACATACAAGGTACAAGAGGGGTAGTCCCTCACATTGCTCCCCAGCTGGTCGGAAGACAGCGGTAGAAAATCACTTCTGACCTCTTTCAAACCGTCTTCTCAGCTCCCTGGGTTGCTGAAACTACAAATCCAGAGGAGGGGTTAGCCCTGTACTACTCTGGGGTTAAACAAGCCATTAATCAACTTGCCCCATTGAAATCCTTCCCCACCTCAGTCAGGCGCCCACAGATGGCCTGGTACTCTTCTGAGCTGGTGCCGAAAAAAAGGAAAACCTTTTTAGCCTCTCAGCTAGCTCAGGCAGGAAATGTGTCCAAAACTTTGTTTCAGATCCTGAAAACTTTGATCAATCCCAAGGCGTGCAAATTGGCGGAGGCTCCGTCCCAAGCTTTATGCAATGACATTGATAGTTTTTTCACTCTGAAGATAGACTTGATTTATGACAAAATTACCTCATCAAGGAGCACACCCGCCTCCCCATCCCTCCTCTCAAGTGTGCCCATAAGCATGCAGCAGTTAGATAATTTCCTACCGATGACTCATGAAGCAGTAGAAGCGGCTTTGGGATTGGATAAATCAGGATCCCCTGGACATCATTCCAGCTAAAAGTGCTGCTTCATTATCCACTCCTTTGGCTCCATATTTCACTCCACTCCTTAATCTCTCTTTGAAAGAGGGCTGGCTCCCACCTGAATGGAAGGTGGCTCAGATATTCAGATGCAAAAAAATACTAAGGCCCCCATGGAAGATCTCATGAATCTTCACCCCATCACTCTCCTCCCGCTCCTGAGCAAGGTTGTTGAGAAACATATTAATAAGCAGCTGTCCGACTATGTGGAACCTACGGGTGGTCTGAATCCTTCACAATTTGGGATTAGACCTAAATATAGCACTGAGGCCGCCCTTCTAGCGGTCATGGATAACATCAAATGACCCTAGTTAGCGGCCACTCCATGATTCAGGTGCTGTTGGACCTCTCCGCAGCATTTGATAAGGTCTCACACCGGATCTTGCTGGGGAGACTGGAGGAGATAGGACTGAGAGGCGCAGCATTGCAGTGTATGTCCAGCTTTCTTTCCTCTATATCTCTGACCATCAATCTTGGCCCTTTCCATTCACGGGCTAGGAAGATAAAGAGGGGAGACCCCCAGGGCTCATGTTTGAGCTCTACATTATTCAACATCTATGTGGCTCCCCTGGTTAATCTCCTGGGGACATCAGGCTTTGTCCCCATATCCTAAGCGGACGACACACAACTGCTGTTCTCTTTTAATATATTCACCCCCTCAGTTCAAGACACCTTTGCTTCAAGAATGAACGCAATCTCATTCTGTATGAATGACAGCTTCCTCCAGTTCAATGCCGGAAAGACGTTGCTTATGCTCTTTGGTGATGCCCCACTGTGGTGGACACCCGAGTGGTGGCCGGAAGATCTCGGTGCGCCCCCCTCACCTAAGACTTGTCTAAAAAATGTAGGCATCCGTCTTGATCAGGCTCTGACCTTAAAGGAGCATGTGACTGCTACAGTTGGCTCTTGCTTCCATGTATTGGAATTACTACGGAGAGTCTTTCCACTGCTCCCTCACTCATCAGGCAGAATTCTTATGCAGGCGATGGTTCAGAGTTGCCTTGATTATTTTAATGCTCTATTGATATCGGCAAATGAGTCGTCGCTGCAGCTCGTACATGTGAATCAAAATACCGCTGCGTGCCTTGTTTTGAACGCCCCCCTAGGACTCCGTCCCTTCCACTTCTCCACCGAATGCACTGGCTTTCATTTCACCAGCGGGTGCGGTACAAGATCTGTTGCACGGTGTATAAGACTTTATAATAAAGGCCCCTCCGACCTTGCCAAAAAACTCACCAGATACACCCCTATCAGAACCCTCCGCTCTGGCACCAAATCCCTCCTCAAGGTACCCCGGATTAGGAGAGCTAGGTTAGGAGGGAAAGCTTTTTCTCACCTTGCCCTGTCTTATTGGAATAAGCTTCCCATACAACTACTTACCTTTGCTTTAGAAAGCTTCTCAAAACCTTTCTTTTCTAGCCATTGGTCTTTCAGCTTAACCTGCCATGTCTATCTGCGCTGAGATACTCCTCCGGGGGTGAATCAAGCGTATTATAAAACCTATAAATAAATAAATATTCTTTATGCTATTTTATATTCATTATAAGTCGACTATTTGTGTTGGTTGAATCGATTTCATTAAGTGTTATATATTGGTGATTTTATGATATTTGTAACTGTATATGGTAATGAATTGACGAGTGTGCAAAATTCCTATAAGAATGTATTGCTTGGAAATAAAGAAACTTGTACTGAACTACACCCAGGACCCCAATCTAAAAGGTATTTAAATATTTAAATATGCTTGATAACTTTATTTCGGTCAACGACCATAAAAGCACAGATATGCATACAATAAAATACATAAATAATTAAGAACCAGCAGCTAAAACGTTATTAAACAATCAGTTATCAGCAAAGAATGGCCAACATTAAAATTAGATAATGCAAATTGGGGCACGCACTTTAAGGAGGACTTCTGCTTCATGTCACACTGAGCAGTTTTCGATCTAAGTTTAACTGAGCACCATATGGCATCCTGACCTCGCTCCATTCACTACCCACCCATATCCTTTCACTCCGGTTTTTGAACTCACCGCCTGCACTGCCTTAATTTTTGTTAATTTCCCGACGCACTTACTGTATCCCACATGGGCTGCTTGAGGTTAAACCACCCACACTGTTTCTTTCCACGCTGCTATTTTGAACCTTCATTGATTCGCATTTTGCTTATGTTTTTGTTGCAGTGCTCCTTGATAAAGGACCCCGTGTCCGAAATGCATCGGAGCTCTTCTAGCGTTATGATGTGATTACAAATATTACCATAAACGACTCATATGATGAAAATATGAATTTTGAACCTAATGGAACTTATTGAATAAATCTTGAAACTTTATCCACCGTTTGGAATTGAACTTTATTTTGGAATTCACCGCACCGTTATTCGGTGCCTGAACCACAGAAGTGTGCCCACCACAGGGATGTGCCTACGCTTCGGTAGCACACTCAACCTCGTTTCAACATTAAAATTAGACACAATTTATCAGAGTGGACCTTCCACGCCACATACCGTACAAAAAGCGGGAGACCGAAAACACGATGAGGGGGGATGTATCATATTTTAAAATTCTGACGGCTTGAGCACAATGTTTTAGTCCCAAATTTCTACATAGTGGTACCAGCCAAGCTCTCCGGATTGCGCTATAAGCAGGGCAAAAAAACAAAACATGGGCAATGTCTTCTTTACTATTATTACAGACAGGGCAGATTCCCTCCTCTTGACCTGTCCATTTGCAGGTTAGTGTCCCAAGTGGCAGGCAACCGTGCCTTAGTTGTGTATATAGTTTACTTGCAGGCGGAGGTTCTATTAGATCCAGAAATTCCTCCCTTCTGGGCATGAGTTTTACCTGCAAAAATTCCGAAGACAACCTGCCCATACTTGGCAAGCGGTGCAGCAAACTTAGGTTGTGGTGCCTCAAAGAGGCCAGCAGCTCAGTTCTCCGCACCACTGGACAACTCTCCGCCGGGGTCTCCCAGATTTGGGGCATTCCTATTCTATGGGCAATAGTTTTGATGTGGAGCAACCAGGGTATTTTCTTACTCTTCAACGACCCCCAGACAGCAGCGAACTCCACTCTGTAGTCCGCCAGCTCAGGTACTGTCCAGAGCCTTCTCCAGTATAAGAGGGGTCGGGCCGCTAATAGTTCAGAGATGGGCTCCACACCTAGATCAAATCTCAAGGGTATGAGCGGGGTGCTTTGAGGTAGACCAATCAGATTCCTCAAAAAGGCCCGTTCAACCCTGAGAAGGCTTGCTATGCTCGAATGTCCCCAAAGTTCTGCACCGTAGGTTACAGCAGGTCTAGCTTGAACACTATCGATTTCGAGCGCTGGGGAGACTGGCTTAAATTGCGTTGTCCGCTGAAACTTACCTATGCCCCCTAGTATCTGTGAGAGCTTTAGGTTGGATTTGGCTACCTGGGGGCCCCAACCAAAGTCCTCAGTCAAAGTGACCCCCAGGTATACAAAGGTTCTCACCCTTTCGAGCGGGGTGCCGTTTAATGTAGGGCTAGGGCGAGTGCGTTTCGGGGACCAAAGATCATAAATTTCGTTTTCTCTAAATTAATCTCGAGTCCCCGCGAGGCGCAGAATGAAACAAAACCATTCAGAACCCGCTGGATGCCTGTTGATGTTCGCGACAACAGTAGGGTGTCGTCTGCGAACATCAGAGCAGGCACCCGACCTGACGCCAACCAAGGGGCATCGCTATCCCTGACTCTATCTAGTACCCCCACCAGGCCATTTATATAAAGACTAAAGAGCGTAGGAGCCAGGGCGCAGCCCTGGCGTACACCTCTGGTTACAGGGAAACGTGCAGATAGTTCCCCGTTCTTCCCGCACCTCACCCGGGCATAGTTCCCTTCATGAAACCGCTTCAAGACCTCCAATAGGTAGGGGGGAAGGCCAAGGTCTTTTAGGACCCTCCATAAACTCTCCCTCGGCACAAGGTCGAAAGCGGCCCGCAGGTCAACGAAGACCAGGTAGAGGCTGCCACCCTCGACACTTACGGTATTCCAGAAAAGGACCTGCAGCCTAAAGAGTTAGTCCGTGGTCGAGATCCCTGATCTAAAGCCGGCCTGGAGGGTAGTCATTACTTCATACTCCTCTGCCCATCCCAATATTCTATCCAGGAGTATCCGGCCCATCAGTTTCTGGGTAGTATCCAGGAGACTGATTGGTCTATAATTTGCCGGATCCGAAGGGCTCCCCTTCTTAAAAATGGGGACGATCTCGGCCCCCGCCCAGGTGTCAGGTATTTTTGCCCCCAGTAGGACTGCATTAAACAATACAGTTAGGTACGGGGCCCAGATCTTTGGCTGAGAACGGAAAAGGTCACCCGGTACCCTATCGAGGCCTGGCGCTTTGTTAGGGAGTTGTCTAATAATTGCAGTCTCCACCTCCCTAGCTGAGATACTCTCACCATTTCTCTGGGCCATCCTCGCCTCGGTGTCCCTATGGTCTATCCGGTGTCCCATGCCCGAGGCCCCCCCCAGTCGACACTCGTGGGGGGGGTCTTGGGCAGGAGAAATCCAGGAGGGACCATCTAACTCTACTGTCCCAGACCGATCTAAATAGTCACTGTAGCCGGTCACAGGGCTAGTGTAGAGTGCAGAGAAATGCGCCTCCCACACTGAGGGGGGATATTGGGTAGAGGGATCCCCCCACCATCATTAGCATCGGAATTTACTAATGCCCAGAATAGTTTGGCATCTTTAGTCACAAGGGCACCTCTGAGTTCTTCCCACCTCTCTTCTTCCCACTCTCTTTTGCCTCTGATCAGCTCCTTTTTGTAGAACAGTCTGGCTGCCCTAATATTTGCTCTGTCCTTTGCCTTAATTGCCGCAAGGAGCTCCTTTTTTGAGTTCCGGCATGCATCATTAAACCAGGGGTGTGTTTTTGAGACATGCTTCTTAATTCTACCAATGGGGTAAAACACATCCCCTAGTACCTTAACTAGCTGTTTGTGCGTATCTAGTGCCTGTTGCCAACCAGGCGAGTCACCCATCTGCTCTATAAAGGGAATAGCGAGTTGGTAGATTTTGGCAAGCTTCGAGGTTGAATCTACAAGGTGGGGCCACTTAACCCTCCTTCTGTTGTTGGTCAGCGTGAGAGGAAGAGTCATCGTGGCCGGTATGCGGTCAGAGGTGGTCAATCCAAATGACCCTGGTTTAAAAGTTACTACCAGGGCATTGTGATCGCTGTCCTGTCTTTGAATAACCCTAAATTCTTTTAGCTTGTCCCAATTTTTAGCATCCACCAATAAATAGTCAATGATGGTTGTTTTGTTTGCCCGATTAAAAGTTGCCATTGCTGGGCGGTCAGGGTCCAATCTCCCATTGCACGCCCGCAGGGATGTTGCAAGGGAGAAACATTTTATTTGGAGCACAAGTGGTGTCCATGCCCTGACAGGGGCAATATTCGGGTCCGGGATATGCCATAATGCATCTACCTTGTCTTGGTCACCCAGTTCAAGACTACCCAGAGGTTCAAATTGGCAGTTAAAATCCCCTCCAAGGATTATTGAGATAGAGGGGTCTAGCCCTTGGATGAAAGAATTCAGTGCTGTAAATGTAGCTGATTCCTGGCCGTTCCTAGATGGCCTTGAGTAGGTGTTTATTATTGCTACTAGGGGTTCGCTTGGGGGTTCTATTAAGATACATTGGATATCCGGGGAGTTTGTTTGGAGTTTAGTTGCTTGGATTCCCAGGTGAGTTCCTATCCAAATTGATAGCCCGCCCAACGGGCGGCCTCTGCCTGTAGATACTGCCAAGATGTCAAACATTGCAAAGGTCGCACTCAAGCTCTCTTCTAATGCCCAGTTCTCTTGCATCAGGCAGATGTCATATGCTGCCATAAAGGTGGCCCACTCGGGAGTAAGCAGCTTGTTTTTCAGCCCGGCTATGTTCCAGGAGACCAACTTTAGGCATCCTTCTTCTAAGCTATCTAATCCTTCAACTTCCCTAATCCCCCTATTGCTAATCCTTTCCCTTACTGTGTTGACAGGTTTTGGAGCCTCCCTCAGCATTTGTGGGAGAATATTTTCCTCTGTTACCCCTGAACATCTGTGTATTATATTTGTGGCTTCTAAGGGTGACATTCCTCCTTGACTAAGTCAGTCTACATCTTCCAAAGCACTGAACCTATTCCAGTGTGGCTGTATCGGGAGTAGTGAACTGTAGGAAGACATGCCCTCCCTAAAAACCCCCCCATTTAGAGTTCTATGTGATGAGGGAAAACCCCCCCTGTTATTGTGTGTAAATTATGGGCGACAGGGTTCCAGGCTAGGAGTGGGGTAAAAGTACGAGAGGTGCAGAGGACATATTTGCGTATCTGAACTATAGTGCGGGGCATTGCAAATATACCCTACAGCAGAGACATCCCTAAAATTCAGAATTATCACGTCATCTGCTACTGTCTTTGTACTCCTCCCAATCCAGCCCACTCTTCTGGCTGACAAGATGTCCCCTGAGACATTCCCCGGGAGGGGTCTATTTACACTAAGCCACTGGATGCACTTGTTTTTCAACTCAGTCTCCCTTTCTCTTTTCCCCTCCGTTAATGGAGGAACTCCTACAAGTGCCACTACATAGGACTGGGCTTCGGGGGGTAAGTTAATTGTTGGTGGCTGCCGAGAAAAGGTTCTTGATGTTTGGCTTTGTTTCGGTGGTGAAGTAGTGCTACTAATCCACTTATCGCCCTCTCTTGTTTTTGGCGTCTCTTTTGCTATGGCATTTGCCGAGTTTCCTGCTGCTTGGCAGACCTGCTTCTGAGCGTTAATCCTTGGCAGGTGTTGTGGTGGATCATGCGTGGACTTTTGGGGAATTGGTGGAGTCACACCATTGGTGGTCTGTACTAGGGTTTTTTTATTTTCCACTACTCTAGTTCTTGGAACACTTTGAGATGGGGTATCAATGACATGAGGTACAGAGTTTCTCACTTGTTTGGCTGGCTCGATTATCCCTCCTCCTTTGTATTTGTGGCAGCAATGAGTTTATCAAGTTTTGAGACAAGAGGCTTAAGTTGGGCAACAATAGTCCGCTCCAAGGATGCTTGTAAATCGGCAACCATGTTTGTGACCCAGCATGGTATTCCTAGCGATGGGCCAATTTTACTGGTAGTCGGTGTCACCAGGTCATGGTTTGCCAATTTATTATTACCCTGTTTGTTTAAGATATTTCCTTTCTTTTTCCTTATGCATGGTTTATGTACTGCTGTCCTTTTCTCCGGGGAAGGGGGCGACAGGGTAATTGGATGCTCCTGCACGTCTATAGAAGTCTCAGCGGGCATCTGGCTGCAGGGCAAGCCTACATATGATGGCTCCAAAAATTAGCTAGTGTCCAAGACATCAATTGTGGTAGCTGAGCTGTCTCTTCCCGGGTTTTGCATGCCTAGTGTAGGGGTTATCGATAGCCTCCTCTCTGTGTTCTCGATAGCATTAACCACAACACCAATGGTCTGTTGAAGCATTTTATCGATAGCCGTTAGAGTTGGTAGAGGTTGCGGTTCAGCTGCCAACAGCTTGGTGTGTGATCGTGTCGCGGGGGGATGTATGACGTTACAACGCATACTTTTACCACGCATACCTTTACAACGCGGTTTTTACCACGCATACCTTTACAACGCATAGCGCTTAGAGGTGCTGGATAGTGGTAAGTATAATTTTCTATTCCAACTCCAGTCCCCGTGGACACTAGGGAAGGTGTTGGATAGAAAATTAAACGTATTCCCTATCCTAGAACGCCCCCCAGCGCAATGCGTTGTAATGGTTTGCATTGTAATGCCAGCGTTGTAATGGTATTGCGTGGTAAAAAATGCGTGGTAAAGGTTGTATACCGTCGTGGGGGCTATAGTTTTATTTACCCGTTTGGTCATTTTGGAAGTGAGACGTTTCAAAGTCGGTAATTGCTAGAATATATAGAACGATCAAACGCCCCACCTCAGGGTCTCCCGCTACGTTGCTAGGGCACTATGTACAACAAAAAGCTTTAGTCCAAATGGAAACAGTACCTTTGTGAACTTCAGTGGGAAATGAAGGGGGGGTGGCCCGTCCCGTCCTCTTCCGTCCCCTGACGGCCACAGACGGCCCGCCCTCTGCCCGGGCTCAGCCCGGCGCCGCCCGCGCGTGTCCCGCGGGACGGGAGGCGTTCCGCTCTTTGTTGGCGCCTCCGGGCGCTGTGTCTGACGTCCCAGGTGCGCCTCTGCCACTGGGGCACCTGGGAGTTGTGGTCTTCGCTGGCCGTTTCCCTCACGGCGTTCTGGAGCGGAGAAGGGAGCTGGCTGCTGGTCAAGCCGTTCCCGTCACAGCGGTGAGTGTAGTGCTTTGCCCCCACAGAGCGATCGGCGCTCCGCTCTTTGTTGGCGCCTCCGGGCGCTGTGTCTGACGTCCCAGGTGCGCCTCTGCCACTGGGGAACTATCTAATCTAAAAGGAGAAAGTGCCATATGCTGCACAGTGGGCTTTGTGTCCCTTATGAAAAACAAGGACAAGCCAAATAAAGATAAGAAACACAGGACTTGGTTGAATGTAGGCAGAGAGTTGCAATAGTATACGTATAAGAAATTCTAAACACGAGTCATAGAATGAAATGTGTATATTCATGTCACGCCCATTAGAATATAATCACTGCCCAGTTGTTCAAAGACGCACGTGTTTTGAAGATTCAGAACCGACAGGAGAACTGAACGAAAGAACCTGCTGCTTGGAAGATATATGTTCTCGAGAGAGCAGAGTATTTTATGTCCCAGGCAGCCTTGTCTTTCCTTATAAACATCTGAGAACACAAATGCCCACAGAGTGGCTTTCTGCAGGAGGTACAATGTCTGCTTGGGCTGAAAATCCTGTTTGTTAATGGTGAAATGAAAACATGTGATGTATTTCTATATTTCTCAGTGCATTGTTTAGGTTTCGGCTACCGTCGCACTGCGTAAGCAGTGGGCGGAGCCGAAATCTTTTGTTTGTAATATGGGGGCCTGAACACGCCCCTCTTCTTCATTGGCTGGCCTCGTAAATGCTGGCCAGCCATTGGAGGAGAGGAGCGTCACTGAGTTCAGGGCCCGCCTTGACGCGATTCGGGGGCGTTTCCGTGTCTTTTTTTAAGTCACGCCCTCTCCTCTTCCCATTGGCTGGAATTTTACCTTCCAGCCAATGGGAAGGGGAGAGCACGCCCCCGAATCCCTACAGGACGCTGTGCTTTCCGAGCAGCGTCTCGCCCCTGGAAAGCACAGGAACTGGAACCACAACCCATTGTAAAGCACTGGGGGCAGTGTACAGCGAGCCACACACACAGCAAGTTGCCTGCGCTATACCGCCAGTTAAAGAGCCGAGGCATCTTCAGGTGAGCCCAAGAGCAGGGTCACGGAGCTGAGCTGTCAGGGGCTGCGAGAGCCCCGGGTTCCTCGTGGTAGCCTGACTTCGGGCGATGGGTGGAACTGTGATTGTTTAGGTGTCAGGAAAGGGAGCCAAGTGCTTGTCATCTTATGGCACCTTAAAAGGCGCTCGAAAACGTAAGATTGATTGTTGGAATCTAGGTAAATTCGAACATATCTGCAAATCTTTGGCAGTAGTAGAACACGCAAATAAACAAATATTGAATTGCATTGAGCAGAGACAGCTCCCTCGAAAAATAAAACAGTTATCCCGCTTCGTAGTAAAAAGCCTTTTATGCCACCCACTAAGAACATATACATTGGCGTGATTCCTATTACGTACAGAAGTGTGTTGCACCCATATCCCCATCTGTGCACTAACCCCGCCAGTGCTTTAAGTGAGTTGGTACAATCCGGTAACTTGGAAGGGATAGTAACGGCTCTTCTCAGCACTGCTCCGATGCTTTTATTGGGAGAGTACTGACACTTCTTATCGGCAACAGGTGCTCTGGGACAAGGAATACCTGCACTTCTATAGTTCCATTTCAAGCACTCAACCTCAGATTTTGTGGGTGCTGTATTCCATGGCACGTGACTTCCGGAGACGTGCAGAGAATCAATTTGCGTTATTGCTGGGCCCAGGTTGAGGGTCTGAAGTGACAGCTGTGCCCCGGCGGTGCTGCAACAGATCGCAGCCGACCCCAAGGGACGTGGCGGGTCCCTTTCGGGCCCTCAGCTCTGACACGTCCTCTCGCCCCTCCATGAAACAGATACTCCCGGAAAGAGGCTGCGCCTAAACATCCTTGTCCTCCATCCAGTGGCAGGCTTTGGGATGGAAGAGCACGACGTGTTGTACTTAAAGACAAGGCACACAACTACAATTACACAGCACAACAGTACGCCTTTTTTTAAATAGCAGCCTAATAATGCTCCTTGAACAATTAACACCCGTCTGCCACGTTTCATGGTATTCAAATGTGTGGTCAACTCTTACCACCTCTGTGCCCAGCGTGTGTCATCGTCAGCACATACACACGCGTGTTAGACACCTGCTAGTGACACGGATCCTCAGAGGCACGTGAACGCCTATGAGACCTATAACCCCCCCCTCCCCCCCCCCACCACACTTCGGCCATAGTTTCTTACAGATCTGTCGAGGTAAATACCTAAATCCTCAAGAACAACAAATCGCCGACACTAGGGACATGTTTGGGAGGAAGGCACACTCTAAACACGTCAGCTGCGGTCACTGTCGGTTAATTCATGTGACATTCCTACGTGTGACTGCATTCGGGGATCTCCTTTCCCAAAGCCAGCCTCTGGGTAATTGGTTAATTAGAGGTCATAACGGTGAGGAAATGGCCTCGAGAGGGCATCTGATTGAATCTACGAGTTAATGAGCAGCTAATAACCCAGGAACAGCGAAGCAAAGCAAAGAAGGAAAACGGCCACCACAGTGGTGACGCGAGGCGTTTAAAGAGAGAGTGCACTGGCAGCCGAAACAGGAACTTGGGGAGTAGCTTGGCTTAGTAACGGCATCTCAAGTTGGTGATGGTAGGCTGGGGGTGGGTTGGAGGGGTGGGGGCAGGGGGGGTTAGCCCATTCTGCTGCCTCACCGCAGTCAGTCCGTTGTGAAATAAAATGCCTGCAACCCGTGGGCATACTCCTGACTAGCTACACAGGTGCCTAGATCGTGCAGGGCAGGTGGGGTACACATTGCCATGCGCATCACTATTCCATGGTAAACGCTTCTTGCAAACTTTTTGTACCTCAATACAAACAAGCATTTACAATGCAACGGTTTCGCCTTTGGAAAAGTTAGAGCTAATGGCAATGTAAATGACAATGCCATTTATTTATCTGTTTTCAAAACCAACACATAAATACAAATGTTGTCATTTACAATGCCAATAGCTCAAACTTTTCCAAAGGCGAAACCGTTGCATTGTAAATGCTTGTTTTTTATCTGCAGCTACGCTTTGATTTTGTTCTTGCCAAATCATCATTTCATTCCCATTGCTTTCGCTCCTAAGCCGCATGTTCTTTCTCCCTACATTTGCGCTCGCTCTTGTCAGATCAGTTGGTTATTCTTTGTGTGCAGAAGCAATTACTATATTCCGCGCACTGCAGCAGATGGGGGTGTTTTCTCATTATTTTTTTCAAGCCTAAGCTGCGTAAATAAAACGAACGTTCTGCAGACATGCAGGGCCATTGATTGGTTTAACACTGAATGAAAACCCTTTTGAGGCGCCATCAAGCCTCTCTCTTGAAGGCAATACAGAAAAGGTGTCGAGCGGTTTAAGCCAGCAGTGTTTGGCACCTTTGGATATCCGAGCGATGGTAAATAAGCCTCGCGTGACAATATTTGAAATTTGTCAATGTTCAATTGAATTTTCTCTTATGAACAACTATACTAAAGCACTGATCTTTGTTTATTCGAAATCTTAATGGATAAATACTAACTAGTAAGAGAAATAAAAAAAAATGAAATGCACAACAGGTACACCAGAACTAGAATCATCACAGGTGTACAGTGCTAAATAGGCCAGGCAAATAATGATGGATGGCACAATAAAAACAAGTCCCGTTTGTTCAGATTAATGACACTTTCAAAATCAAGGAGGTGCCTGCCACAAAAAAAGGGGTGGTTCAGTAGCAAAAAGCAAAGTTAAGTTTAGATTAACTTTTTCTGGTATGTGTCTCATTTCCAGCGTATTTATGTGTCGTGTGTCTATATAACGGGAAATTCTAATACTTAAGAGGACGGAATTCCACAGAGTCCTTGTTATATAGTTCTACTTTTTCTCTTTGCGTGGGAAAATATAGAAAATATTTCCTTTTCTGACGACACCCTGTGAAAAAACGATGGAGAGGGGTCTTTCTCTAATATATAATTGTTCCTGCACTACTTCAGCTGTGTTCGTTTATGCGTGATGGCAGAAGTGCAGAGGAATGTGGGAACGGGATGGGAACTGCCTTTGAAAACCCAATTAATTATAAGGCGGCAGCTGATGATCTCATTTGCACTGACCACTCTCTTAAACCAACCTAGATACTACTACTGAAATGTACCTATGACTGCATAGAAATCTGCATACTTTGCAGAGCTCTGCATCACTTCGCTTACTAGCGGCAACACGCCATGTGTACATACCAAATCCTACCTCTGTGAAACAGGATCACATTTTGTCTGACATATCTTACATTTGAAAGCTTTGATAATTGGACATTAAGACTCTGTGCTCTAAATGTTAGTCCAGGTTGACGTCCTAATGTAAGCAATAATTAAATTGTGATGAGGTGAGACCTCATATAGTTTTGGAATTAATAATTAATTAGCCGAATCATAATCATAACAATAAATATTTTTTATATTTACCTTATGATGCAGTCGGTCGGAACACATCATTTGGAGGGACTGACCGATACTGAGCTTGTCGGACCATTGGTCGGATCGTAGACCCTACAATAGGGGCACTGCCTGCTCGGGCACCCCCATAGGGATTTCAATGTCCCTTTCCGACAGCCTTTTCATGGCGGTTCGACTGCCATACAAAGGCTGTCAGAAAGTAACTTTGCGGCCCTTAGCAGGGTCCCTGTCCCCTCTGGGCCTCTATGATGAGTGTGCCAGGCACCGCATGGTGCCTGGTACATGAAGAAGGGATGTTTGTAAACATAGTGAAAGAAGTGGCCAGATTAGGGTCACCCGGGTCCCTCACGGCCACATCTCAGCCTTCCATACCAAATGAAGAGTCGGTCAGACAGTAGAGAATACAAACCAATTTATTTATAACGTTTTATATAGCGCATACAAGATCCTGAGGGATATCAGAGCGCTCTACAATAGGATGGAAGGAAGGACATAAATACAAAATTGTCATCAAGTAGGAGTAAATGGACAAAAAAAACAGAATAAATCGCAGATTCAAGGACAATTTCACCATGGAGGGTAATACAATGAAACAGGTATAAGAGGGCAATGAAGGGGGTCACAGACTGAGGTAAAGAGGAGCAGAAACAAATGCTGGCACCATGGACATAGGAAACAGTGTCTTCGAACAGATGAGCCTCGCCCAATTAGGATATGAATTTATTCTTTTGGCTTCCAATTTGAATGCCGTAGTTGAGGAGATTCTGGGTACTTTCGGTGGAAGAGAGTTCCATATATTTGGGGCAGCGCCTGAGAAGGCTCTGTGAGAAGATCCCTTTTTGCTGATGGTGTGTGGTTTCAAGAGTAAAGTATTGGCGCTTCTTGAGGCCCTTGCACCACAAGATAGCTCAAGTTTTTGCGCAAGGTACCCAGGAGTATTGAAGTGAAGGGCTTTTTGCGCCAGAATGGCAATCTTTAACTGAATGTGTGCTTCGTAGGACAACCATTTAAGAGATTTTAGGACAGGGGATATGTGCTCATTTCCTTTGGTACCTTTAACCAGTCTAGCAGCTGTGTTCACTGATGCCCTTAGTGGAGCCAGGGTATACTTGGGAAGGCCATAGAGGGTAGCGCTGCCGTAGTCAAGCCTCGGCAAGACAAGCGCTTGGACCACCTGGCTGAAATCATTTTGTGGAAGGAAAGGTTTAATATTTCTGAGTGTTTTCATCAAGAGATGTGTTCCCTTACACACCTTGCTGATATGATTTTTAATATTTAGGTGCTTTTCCGTGGTGACTCCGAGCGATTTGGCTGAGTCTATGATGAGAGGAGTGCAGGTGAAGGCAGTGAGGAGACTCAGCTACATATCTAGCTTGGAGAGTGGTTGGGAGGGGAGATGAGCAGGAATTCCGTTTTGGAGGTGTTGAGCAGGTGATGGTTCTCAGTTAACCAGTTTTGAGTAGTCTTTAGGGTAGTGTTGAGTGAGATGATGTTTCCGGGGGAAGAGATTTTCAAATAGAGTTGCGTATCGTCTGCATACATGTGAAAGAGAATGTTAGTGGGGTTTAACCCCTTGCATGCTCATGACAGCCCCTGGCCGTCATGCTTCACGGTGGGCGTGTGCAGAGGACGGCTGGGGGCCGTCCGAATCCTGCCCAATTTAAAAATCACATGCACAGTGCAAAAATTCACCACGCATGGAAGGGGTTAATGATTTAGCTAAAGGTTCCAAGAACAGGTTGAAGAGAATATGAGCTGGGGCGAACCCTTGGGGAACCCCCATGTGAACGGGAGAGGGCTGGGAGAGGGAGTGATTTGCCTTGACTCTTTGAGATCTGTGGTGAAGGAAGGAAGGGAACCATTGTAACACCTAACCAGAGAAGCCCATCCTGTTTTTCAAAATGGCAAGAAGGTTGTCATGATGAACCATGTCGAATGAGGAGGGAAGGTCGTGGAGGATCATGCGTCAGGATTCGTTTTGGTCAAGCATTTTAAAAATGTTGTCCATGACTTGAGTGAGCGCGGATTCACTGTTGTGCCCCTTTTGAAAGCTGGATTGATGCTGGTCAAGGAGATGGTAATTCTCTATGTAAGCACAGAGTTGAGATTGTGCGCATTTTTCTATGAGTTTCACTTAGGTGCGGATGTTGGCGATAGGGCGGAAGTTATTGAGATCAGCTTTGTCCGCGTTCAGTTATTTTAGAATAGCAGATACCTGGGCTGCTTTTAGGCAATCAGCAGCGCCGGACTGGGAACAACAACCGGCCCTGGCAAAGTGCTCAGCCGCCCTCCCCCCCCACTCGGGGGAGGAAGGGGGGGTTGGAGGTGCCGCGGAGTTCTTTGCCGGCGCCGGTTTCAGACGATTTTGGTACAGGGCCGATTTTGCAGCTATGCTGCAAAAACGGCCCTGTAACAAAAACGGCCCCCAGGGGCTCAAAACCGGCCCCCACCCGTGCGGCGCACCGGGGGATTGCCCGGTGCCCGCTATGGCCATTCCAGGCCTGTCATTCAGGGATCGTGCCTTGAGAAAAAGAAGTGTTTAAAATCCTTGACCAGGAGGGGATGAGTGCACTCTCGATTTTCTTGAATACGGTTGGGGCAAAGGGTCACTGAAGTGGTTGGATGGATTGATATTCTGGGGGCTCTTGTTGATGTCTTTTTCACTGAATGGGGTAAGGGTTCCCCAAGACGCATTGTTCTTGGTGATCAGGCTGGTAGATCTGCACTTTTCTAAGAGGTCAAGGGGTGATATGGCCCTGGGGGAAGGTAGTAGGGCTTTCTTGGAGGCGAGGTCAATGGAGATGAGTCTTGCTTTCTCAGTGAAGAAACCAGCAAGCTCATCGCAAGAGGGTGGGCTGCCACCTGGATCAGAGTGGTTTGGGCCTGCGACTGATTGCTGATTGAAAAGTACTATAGTCAATCAATAACTGTTTATTTGAGGTACACCCAGAGTGGAGCCCAGTCTGCCCAGTAGCTAGGAGTGCTGCAGAGGGACTAACCTCAGCAAGCATAACAATACATTATGTACACTTCAAAACCAAATAAAGCATGCCCACCATGGAATTTTCCAAACAGATTCAGCTGGACAGTAAATTACAAAGGAGTAAGTTTCAAGTCTGTGGCCAGGCACACATGATCTACTATACATGGTCACTCTGCCTGTGCCCACCACTAGACAAGTGGGAGAAGGCCTACATCTAAAAGGAAAGGTATCCGCTAATAAGAACAGTGTATTCATTAGCAAAGCAGAACTTAGCCTCGAAGAAAGAAAACCCAAGAGAGTCCTTTGCTCGGAAATGACAAAGCGTTTTGATTACGATTTAAAATGGTGCCCATATACAAAATGGTCACAAAACTACAAAAATGTCCCCTAAGGATTTGTTTCTCAATTACTTCCAATTTATATATAGTCACAACAAGTGATCATATGTCAAATACTGCATGGAACAATATCATACAATACAAATTTTTCAAAACATAATGTGATCATTTCAAATTAACACAAAGGTTCGTTTATTAAGCAAATCGATGTTGACGTCTAACATCAATTTGCTTAAAAAATGAACCTTTGTGTTAATTTGAAATTATCACATTATGTTTTGAAAAATTTGTATTGTATGATATTTTGTTGGTTCATACAATTAAGCAAAAGATGTTCTATACTACTTACAACAAGATCTAGAATGTTAGTAGTATGATGGTTGCCATATTATGCCATTTGAATCTTTCATAAAATAAGTAATGATACATGATGACAATTCCATGCAGTATTTGACATATGTTCACTTGTTGTGACTATTTATAAATTGAAGTAATTGAGAAACAATTCCTTTAGGGGGATCTTTGTTCAAATCCCGTCCTGAAGAAGGAGTTTTTACACTCCGAAACATGTCCATGTTGACGCACAAATGAGGTTGATGTACATAATTATAAACTAGCAACCTCTCACTGCACCCCTTTTAATGATACCAGCCGGGTACTTAATTAAAGTCTAATTTTTTACCCCACGAGCCAGGTATTTTTTAACTTTGACTTTTCACCACTCCACCACTCACATTCATTACCCCACCCACATTCACACATAGTCCACAGACAGTGCTCCCACGTAGTCGTTGGTCGCAGCATGCCGCATCCCATAGAGGGGTGCGAAGACCCCGATGATGAAGCATGACACCAAGGGGCCTGTTGGTGTGTGAGGGGTATTCAAACAACACTTTGTGCTCCCCACCACAGTAGGGATCACCCCCACTGCTATAGTGGATTCTATTTTGTTTATGGAAAATATTAGAAGCAATGAACAAAGTTAGGTTCAAGGTTCGATTCTTTTGATGCTATATGGGGTTAGGATTCACGACCATTGGGTGAACACAGACCGCCTGGTGGCTAGAGGCTGCTGACAAAAATGTTATTGCAGATGTGTTGTCATGAAAGCTGTAAATTTAATGTCACTATGCTATAATTTTCAGACTGTATTGAACATATGTCTTATCAAGAATTTACTGTGTTAACAACCTGTATGTAATATTTATAAAGATACATAAAAAAGTATTAAAGGTCGACCTTTTACAATGCCGCTCGCTTGTAGAAAACCTCCAATCAATAATTCATACTCTCTTTACTCCTATTATTTTCTAAATTGTCTCTTTTTTTAATAATTAAAATACATCCTAGAATAAAAGTGGATGTGCTTTAATTACATGTGATAGTTCTGGAACATCTATGCCCTATTCAAATGGTAGTCCTATTTGATTTTTATTTCAAACACCTTTCAGCTGCACATATTTTCCCATCAAATGCTTGTGATCCCCAGAGCTGAATCTGGCTGTTTTCCAACTTTCCGGTATGGTGGCTTAGGTTGTGGGACAGGAAAGCTATGAGGCTTGGGCAGTTGAAAGTACTTGGGCAGGAGACTGCGAGACAGGAAAAGCAATGTAATCACTCATAGATGGGCTCTTGAAGAGGTATCCTCCACCGACAAGCACTTTACCAGACAAAGGTCCAAGCTCAACTGAGCAGATCGGGTGCTGTTGGCCATGCCCCTCTACCGGCAAGCAGGATTCTTAAGGGGCAGGACACAGTTCTCTGGATTGTCGTCCCTATTGCTGCTGGGGTACGAAACCTGCTAGTTTATTCCCGGGGGCATTGAGGACGTGGTGCAAAGTGCAAACAGACTGCAGGAGGACCACGCTTAGACCCCTGTCACCGTAAAGGCACCAAGGGTACTGCAGTCACTGAGGAACATGCCACAGGGGAAAAGTGCCAGTACCCACACTGGGGGCACTGAGAGGGAGCGGCGCTAGCCTATCAGGTATAGAAGCGAGGACAAAGATGGTGACTGGGGTCAACGGCTGGCAAAACGCAGAAGCAGTGACAGGGAGTGCTATGAAGGAATGGACCTGGATGAGGACCTACGTAAGCAGCTGGGGATAGCAAGGACCTTGGTGGCGAGCGGAGGCAAGGACTGGGTCAACACGCTGGTGATGGAGGCGCTACAGCTGGACAAGGTAGTGGGCCAGGCAGATGACAGCAGCAGGAGGGCCAGAGGGCCCCAACGACAAGGTCTGCCCAACGGTAGGCTTGCAGCCGGCACAACAGGCACGGGGGCTCAGCCTCAAAAGACACAGTGGAGGAAGGCAAAGACAGCAAGGAGCCCGGTAATGCAGCCACCCTCCTCGGATGGAGCATCGGGCAGCGAGGAGGAAATGGACCAGGGTGCTGGGGCACTGCCTGTAGCCAGCACGGTGGCAGCCTCAAAGACCATACCACAACAGGCCGAGGGATAGAAAGGAGTTAACGGTGAGCAACTAGTGCACAGAGTGGTTGGGGTTGATTAGTGAAGGGAGTACAGCAATTGACACTGGGATTACCCCTGGTGGGGTAGCTAGCAGGGGTACTGGGGCAGCCTGGTTTGCACAGCACATGGCAGACCAGCCAGGGTGTGGGGGCAGAGTGTACCTCCCTTCAACTGGGCACCAGCGTGGCCATGGCAAGGCCCTGAGAACATGGCAGCGCCGCCTTCCTCCCACATCCATGGCAAGGAATGGGTCCTCGGCCAAACCAGGGTAGCGGGGTCTGTTGTACCGGCACCAGGCAGGTCACAGCCAGCTGCACAAGAGGTAACTGGAGAGGGGCAACTGGGCTTGCCCAAACCAACAAAATAGGCTGACAAGCAAGCCGGTGGCACAACAACCACACAGCCTGAGGGCAGGCAGTCACTGATCTTACTAAAACCTGGATTGGCAAGGATGCAGCGGCAGGGGTGAAGGGAAACCAGCAAATGGATACTTGAGACCCTCGCCAGGAGATTCTCTTGGCTATAGCCATCCAAATAGGGTTGGCCAGCCTCATCCATCTAACTGTGAAGGAGAGGATCTGGCGCAAAGAATACATTGATAATATTTCACTGCTGGAAGTACGCCAGTCAGGATGAGACCTCACAGTGCAGGATAAAAAGGAGGAGGGCAGGAGAGAAACAAGGAGAAAGAAGGTGGAGTGCAGTACGAGAACTGTCTCCTGGCATTGAGAACATTAGGGAGTGTATTTGTAGAGAAGTTCCTTCAAAGTGTCACAGCCCTTTTTCGGCACGAGCAGAAACTACACGAGGCACAACTGAAATACCAGTGGGATGCCTGGCTCCTTTATGATGAGGACTTTGGGCTGAATATGCAAACGTGGCCATCTATTAAGTGGTATCATCAAATATGGTAGCGGCCAGGGAAGGAGCTGAGAGCAAGGAGTCTCCTTTCTGGGGAAGCAGGCAAAAGCGTAACAGGTAGGCATTCCCCACTATGTCAAACAGAGTGCATACACAAGTGGTATGGTGAGAAAAGAATGTAATGCTGCTTGCAGGAGGTAGGATAGAGATGAATGGGAGTGGGGTAATCGTACAAGTCAGGCAGGCATGCAACAACTATGGGGGTATATCTAGCCACTGACTGCAGGAAACCCAAGGGGATGCCAAAAATTCTGGCAACAAAAAGTTGGTGTTCTTGTATGTATTTTGATGCCTCTAGCAGCTTCCTGGAATGGGCGTGGGGGACACGTCACCCAGCTGGGAGATGGATGCACTACCTGGACGCCCCTGTTTATAGGAAAATCAGAAACTACTGAGTGTGCTGCTCTGTTCAAGCAGTTTATAGCCCCGACAGCAGAGATGGGAATACCCCTGACCTATGTAAAGACGGAGGGCCTCACCACACAGCTATCCTTCCGAGGCATCAAATTGGATACAGTGCTGGGCCATTTGGAGGGTGGCCTGGGGATAATTTGAGCTTCTCCATGTCCAGGTGGAGCAGCAGACTGGGTGGGGTTGCATGAGGCAGGTGGGCAACTAGAGCCAAATTTCGGGGGGGGGGGGCTGAAAAATATTTCGGGGGGGTTAATTCTTCCAAACATAGACAGAGTGGCTGTAAGAAGGGGCGAACACAGAACAAAAGCCTTATTTACACGCAAATGGTCTTTTAAAGACCTGTTAACTACTCTGGTGCGGCTGCAAATAAATGCTCGCCAGCCCGCGAAACTGTCTCAGTCCGGGCTGACACACACGACGGGGGGGGGGGCTGAAGCCCCATGAGCCCAATGGGTGTTGCGCGCCTGGCATGAGGCATAGCGTCATTAACCGCAACATGATAGGTTACCATGACCCAGGCTTGGTACATTCGTCAGAGGTAGACATGGGGCCTGTTATTCCTCAACAATGGGGCCTCTCGAGAATTAGAATTCAGCCAGGGGGCGTCAGGAGGCGAGCAGGTAGGGGAGCTGTCTGAGGTCATTCTACCACAGGCAGTGTGGCAGGGACAGAACAAAGGGACAGCAGAAGGAGTGCAATAGCCAATGGTGGAGCCGCTCAAGCACGTGCCCTTTGGGTGCCTTACAGCAGGGGCACAGGAACCACGTGCTCTTGTGATGCTGATGGAGCGAGATAGAAAACAAAATTTTGTTTAAACTCGCAAAGTCACATTTCCATAACATGAATAAAATTATTAATGATTTGTGATATGTCATGCTAATACAACTTAGATTAAACTTTACACGTGGGGGGACTAACATGTGTGCTCATAAACGTGCATATTTGTTGCATCTTTTTGTTCGTGCAAAATAATAAAATAATTATTGTTTTCGTTTTTGTCATTACTAACTGCTGCAAATTTAAATAAGCATGTGCTTGTTTTGCTTTTCCTTGTCTGTGTGATGTCATTTCTACTATTCTAGGTGCTTATGGGTCTCATAGAAAAACGGAGACTGGTAAATATAAACGCTGCTTTATTTGTTTGCAATGGCTAGGTAACATTTTGATTAATCGGGTGGGTTAATTAATTAGTAAATCATGGGGTGGATACAGAATATACTTTATTTCTTACATTAATACTTTTCTTGTGTTTGTTTTATACTAGAAATCATAAGTTGCCTGCTTTTGAGGCCTAGCTATTTGAGCCGCAAAATAAGAGTTGATCTATAATTCTGCAGAAAGTCACGAGACGCCCATTCTGAATTAAAACGTTTATTGAAGCTGCATTCACAAAGCAAAAACTGATGAGCTGACATCATTCTGTCGGACATGGCCAAGGTCGAAAGTGAACTTTTTGTCAGTCCTTAACTTGGCATCCGCGGAAGTCGCGCTGAAAGACTATGGAAGCTGCGAGGATGTCTTAATACAAAGTTGCAATCGAAGGAAGCCTCTGGCTTCACGTGGAAGAGACAATGGTCTTTGTAAGGCATGAATTTGTGGAACTTTTTAAGAATCGGGTGACATGTCACTTGTCACTCTCAGCCAATGGGACGTCGAGTATTTCTGAAAACTTTCCTTTGCTAGTTTAGTTAGCGTAGAAAGGTATAAAAAGTCATGCCCTTAGGGTTGGGCTGGCTGCTGCTTTCTGACTTTCCGATGAGGGTGATGTGCTGCTGGACTTTGCGTGGAGCACGTAAGAATCCTCAAAGACCTTTACTTTAATTTCTGTCTATTTAGCTTAGTTAGGGAAATAGGTTTTAGAAATGCTAAACTTTATATAATTTCTTTAAATTTGATTCAATTGCTTAAATTGTGTTTTTCTCATATTTCTTACCATCATGCTTGCTTTATTGCAAATAAATTTCATTTATAAAACTTACAACATATATACCATAAAATAGAAAATAAAATCTTACTTTTGACAAACAAGCTGGTCTTGATTATTTAGAAGTATAGGTTACCATTAGCTAGATCACGTCGCCTATGGTGGTCGTTTAAATGGTTAGGTTTTATTCTAATGACAATATTCTTTCTGCAAATGTATAAAAATGTATATAGTTTGTAGATAATGTGTATATAGATTTATTCTGACCACCTGATTCAGTAGGCCCAAAATATATCAGGTTCATAAATGGGTCCATATTTAGTACAGAATTTTGTTTATAGGTTATGAAGTTGGGTAGCATAGTTTATGATATATTTTCTATAGCCCGCTGGATCAATTATCTGGTAGCAGAGGATGGTTGCTAAGAGGTAACCAAGGTAACATGTTGGTTGCTAAGGGTTGCGTCATGGTATGGAAATAGGATCGATGTTTTAACACTTGTTAAGTTCGTTTTTCGTGCCTATCTGTAAGCTATACCGGTATAGATTGTGTGGCGAGAAATTAGTCACGCAAGCCATCTGTTCAGTTTGTAGTGATATCGCCGAGTATCACAAGAGGTATCGCCGTGTACCATAGTGTTGTCGCCGAGCAGCACAGTTTTAGGGCTAGGTCTGAATCTTGTATAGTGAGGATTTTCTAAGAAATCAAAGCAGCATGAGAATAGGGACAAAGCGCCTTCCATAAAACTCACTGTGATGAGAGTATTGGTTATATCCGAGCTTGAATGAAGGGTAAAATTTAACGTCGGTGCATGATTATCTATAAACAGGTTAGAGTCCTGTACGGATACATGTTTCATATCTATAAACAGGTGAGAGCCCTGTACGGATAACGTCGTTATTTTGCTAACGGTGCATGAATTCTATAAACAGGTGAGAGTCCTGTACGGATTTCATGTGTGTTTGAATTTAGGGAATTTTCCGTGTAAAAGTGCGAGTTTGAATTGTATTTTATGTTCAAGTGGAACTCTTAGAACTTTCACTTCGCGGTGGGTTCAGAGCAAAACGAGTTCATAATTATACGTGTTAGAAGGGTGGGGTAAGGTTACTCTACTGACAATTGAATATTATCCTTAGTGTGAATAGCGCCGTCTATTCCGAAGTGTGGATACTTGAATGTATGTAAACTATCCTAAATAGTGAAATGAACAGATGTTGTCTTTATAGTCATTGTTAAGAATTAATTTACACTGAAAAGTGTTCTTAAAATGGCGCTGTGAAAAGATTTTGTGAAGGAGGGGTAAGCGCCAGGAGTGAGAAGCGAGAAACCGCAGCTGCTGTGTACGTCACAGAGCCGCGCTGGGATTGGGTGACCTACGTCACAAGCTGTATTCTGATTGGCTCCTGAGTCTCTGACGGCCTGTGAGCTGATTGGTCCTTCAGAAATTCTCCAAATTTATTGGTCGAGCTGAAAAGTGACGCAGCTCAACTGCCATTGGCTTGTTGGTGTGTTTCGCGCACGGATTGGTTGTTTTGCGGAACATCCCGGAAATATTTTACGAACGAATTTGTGAATTAAATTTAACTTTTAAAAATGAGTTATCATTTTAAACATGTTGAGAAAAAGACAACATTATTTCAGAAATTTAAGAATTTATTTTCACCTGACAAGAAAATCGAAACGCGAGGTGGTAAACTACTTCATAAGTATAAAACACCTGCAGCGTACATGGAAGGTGAATACGGATATCATACTGTCTTATGGTTCGACAGTTGGAAACGTTATACTAAAAACGATGGTGTTTTGGCTTGGCCTGACGATGGTTCATTTAATGTAAGAGTTTTAAGAAATTTACGAGAGAAAATGAATGCTCTTGTTCCAAAACCGAGACCAACTCAATTTGAAGCTTTAGTTGAGTGGGAAGATGAGATGTATCAGTTACAAAGAGAAGCTAGTGGAATTAAAAGACCTTCTAAAAATCCATCATGGAAAAGAGAAACTCATGAAGATAGATTGAGAATGTGGAGACAGGGAAACATGAGTGAAGGATTGTATTTAATTCATGAAATGGTAATGGGTTCTCCTACAGGGAAATCTATGGAAAGTGAATCTGAGGATGCAGTTATGGAAGAAATATATACAACTGCTAGAAAGAAACAGCCTAATCAGCCTTTGAGACCTCCTAGATCATGGTCTACACCGGTGGTTTCTACTGAAACTTCACCGAGTGCACCTCCAATTAGTGAAGCTCCTAAACTTTATCCAAATAATAGTGAAATCACTGAAACACCTAGAAGATCAGAATTTGAGAATGCTCGAAATGAAGGCAGACAATTTTCAATGACTCCAAGAGCAAGGGAACCTCCAAAAGATTATGCAAGAGAGACAAGAAATGTTGAGGATGATGATTATAATGAATATTTAAGGTCTAAAGAAGAATTAATTAAAAGAATGACAAAAGGCATGGAAGCTGTTACAGTTCCAGTAACAATAGGTCCTGTTCAGCCTGTATTTGATCAAAGAGATACTAACAAAAATGGATTAACTATTCCTTTAAATACAGAAATTCAAAAGCCTGCTGAAAAATTTTATTCAGACTTGAATGAATTAAACACTTCTAGATCGAGAATGCCTGATTTAACCTTTAATGAGGATCTATCTCCAAAAACACCAATGGGTGCTATGTCAGATGTAGGGAGTCCTGAAGTCAGGGTAACCACACCAAAACTTGATGTGGCCAAATTAAAAGCGAATATAGAAGAATTAATAATTGGAACAATTGGCCCAGATAGTTTAAATTACTATCGGGATGACGAACTACTATTCATTTGCAAAAGTATTCAATGGAAAACGAAAAATAAATATGATCAATTGGAGGATCTAGCTGCAGAACTTGAAATCGATGTAAGTAAACAAAAGAATTTTGCAAAGCATTACAGATTAGATTTTTCAGAAAGTGACATTGAGAGTTTGAACTCAATGGGAAGAATAGTTCACATTAAAGATTTGATTGTCTATATCAAAAAGTTAGGAGAACTGAACAAATGGAGAGTGAAATGGACCAAAAGAAAGGAAGATGAAAGATTGGAAAAATTGTCAAAACAATTTCCAATGAGAGAAGTTGCAGGTGGAGGATATGTTCATGTTCCATGGTCGAGACAAGACATTCTGTTATTTACAAATGACTTTCCAAAATTAAGAGAGAAACCTGTTGAGTGGTACAGGCAAGTCGATAGATTTATCAAAGTGTCAAAAGTTCTGTGGATTGATTTGGATGGATTTTTTGACATTGTAGTTCCATCTGATCTTTGGACAGAATGTAAAATATCTATTAGTTGGCCAAAAGCAGAACCTGAACGAATTAAAGAAACAGGTGCCCCGAATCCACTTGTAATGGATTTTTATGAGAAAGTAATTGTTTGGATGAAAAACAAAATTCCACCCAAAGAAGTTGATTGGGTTAAAATAGAAAGAACAGAACAGGAAACAAAAGAATCAGTTCATTCCTTTTATGAAAGACTATTGTTAATCTTTAAACAATACAGTGGTTATGAAAAATTAGATGAAAAAGACATGAGTCATTTTATCTATAGATTTGTTTATGGACTAAAACCTGAAATTGGAGAAATGATCAGAACTAGTATTGTCGGATGGCAAGCACTATCTGTAGATGATATTCTAAGAAAAGCAAAATATTGTAGCGATGAATTAGAAGTAAAACAGAAGAAGCTGAAGGAGAAAGCCATGTGGACTCAGGTAAAGGTGGCTGAGCAACAGATTGCCAGCATGGGAAATAAGAACACTAATTTTGTTCAAACTGGAAATACAAACCAGATACAAGGAAAGTTTAAAGGTAATAATTTCCCAAAGAAATTTAGCCCAAAGATAGAAGAGCTGAAACAAAGATTACCTTGTTTTAATTGTGGCGAAATTGGACATTGGAGGGACGAGTGTCCTCATCCTCCTAGAAACTCAAAGAATCCCTTATTGAATCCACAGATGCAGAATGGTGTTAACGTGCAGCAACAGCTACAGATGCAACAGGGGTTAAATGAATTTAATATTCAGCGACAGTTACAACAACAGCAACAACAACAGGTGAATAATCGACAAGACCAGTTGCCACAACCACCTTTTCCGAATTGTGGGGGAGTTCAAAAATATAATCCAAACGTGGGATTTCAGGGATGTGAACAGGTAATAAAACCACAAAAACAGCAAAAGCAGCAAAGGGTTCAAATGCAAAATGCTTCACAACAATTTTTATTAACAGAAAGCCAAGACAGTGATTCTGATGATTATTGCTGACGGTGCCTGAGAGAGGAGGAAGAGTGTGTTGTTGGAGCCACTCTTGAGGTTGACCAGTCCGGTCCTTATGTAAACGGGAAAGTTAATGATGTAGACATCACTTTTCTAGTGGACACTGGTGCTACCCGTTCTACTGTTAGATCAGTAGAAATTGAAAACCTACCTCTCTCTGGGGATACCATCCAAGTTGTGGGAGTAAGTAATCAGCAAATTAAAACAGATTTAACTGATCCAGTACCAGTCGAAATTGGAAATTACAGAGACAAACACAGATTTGTGGTTTGTAATAGTAGTCCAGTAAATCTATTAGGTAGAGACATCCTATGTAAAATGAATTGCAGAATATATTGTTCTCCTGAAGGAGTTGAATTACAAACAATGGAGGAAGATGGTTTGTACAGAATGACAATGATGATGATGGAAGCAGAAGAAACAAAATTGTTTCCTGCATTTGAAGAAAAGGATTTACCTGAAGAGCTAAAGGAAACAGTGAAATCTGAAATATGGGATTTTACTGGGAATGAGATGGGTCTGATGAAAAATGTAGATCCTGTAAAAATTGCATTAAAACAGGGAATAGAATTTCCAAACACTCCACAGTATAAAATGAAAACAGAGACAATTGAAGGTATTACACCTGTAATTGAAAAATTAATCAAGCAAGGTGTATTAGAGGAAATGAAGAGTAGCTCTTGTAATTCACCAATTATGGGAGTCAAAAAGGCTAACGGAACGTTTAGGATCGTACAAGATTTGAGAAAGGTTAATCAAATTGTCATTCCATGTTGTCCTGTGGTTCCAAATCCAGCAGTAATTCTATTTCAGATTCCATATGATGCTGAATGGTACACAGTTATTGACCTTTGCAATGCATTCTTTACTGTTCCCTTACACCCAGACAGTTATGAAATCTTTGCTTTCAGATTCCAAGGTAAGACCCTTGGATGGACAAGAATCCCTCAGGGCTATACTGAAAGTCCTTCAATCTTTAACGAACTGTTAAAAAGATCATTAGAAGATTTAGACTTACCAGGTAGGTCTACGCTGGTGCAATATATTGATGATTTGTTAATAGCTGCAAAGACAAGAGAAAGTTGTGTAACAGACACAATAATTCTGTTAAATCGCCTTGCAGAAGAAGGACATAAAGTGTCCCCAGCAAAACTACAGTTTTGCAAACAAGAAGTAAAATATCTTGGTCACAGAATTGCAAAGGGAAAAAGACAAGTAACAATAGAGAGAATAAAAATGATTCAAGCAATGTTACCGCCAAGAACACAAAGACAGGTCAGAATGTTCTTGGGAATGGTAGGTTACTGTCGACAATGGATAAGTGGATTTTCAGTAATTGCAAAACCAGTACAAAGACTGACCAAATCAGATGTAAAAGATCCAATTATTCTCAATGATGCTGAGATGGAATCTTTTGAGAACCTGAAAAAGAGCTTATGCCAAGCTCCTGCTTTGGGTATGCCAAATTATGAGAAAGATTTTGAACTGTATTGCAGTGAGAGAGAAGGATGTGCATTATCTGTATTAATACAGAGACATGGAAATTTAAAGAAACCTATTGCATACTTCTCTGCAGTTCTTGATCCAATTGCAAAAGCATTACCAGGTTGTTTGAAAGCAGTTGCAGCTACAAGTATCAGCCTCGAACAAAGTGAAGGAATCATTATGGGATTTCCTGTGAAAGTTTTTGTGCCTCATTCAGTTGAAATATTACTGACAAGAGGTAAGACTCAACATTTAACAAGTAGCAGATTGACAAAGTATGAGAAAATCATACTAGGAGCAGATAATGTTTCGATTTCAAGATGTTTGAATCTGAATCCTTCTACATTACTGCCTGATTCAGAAATTGTTGATGACATTGAGACAGAACATGAATGTTTAGATGTCATGGAATTCTGCACTAAACCCAGAAAAGACATCAAAGACAGACCTTTGCCTGAATCGGATTTTGTCTACTTTGTAGATGGCTCATGTTTAAGATCCGAAGGTGGTGTCTTGAAAGCTTCATACTCAGTTTGTACAGTCGAAGATGTTGAAGAAGCATCATGTCTTGAAGGAGTTCGTTCAGCACAAGTGGCTGAATTGATTGCTTTAATTCGTGCATGTGAAATATCAAAAGATATAAGAGTTACCATCATTACTGATAGTCAGTATGGGTACGGAGTTGTGCATGATTATGGACAACTCTGGTCACAGAGAGGATACATGACATCAACAGGATCACCAATTAAAAATGCAGTTTTCATTAGAAGATTAATTGAAGCAATACAATTGCCAAAAGAAATTGCCATAGTCAAGTGTGCAGCGCACACTAGAGGAACTGATTATATTTCCAAGGGAAATGCCTTCGCAGACGAAACAGCAAAGTACTGCGCAAGGAAAAATTATTCTTACAATCGGAATAGAAGTACAGAAACTGATTCAAATTCATTAATGCTAACAACTGTTGTAGAAACATGGAATGAGATTAGAGATTTACAAAACGAAGCAGATGATGAAGAAAAAGACCTATGGTTAAGATCAGATTGTAGACCACGTGATGAAGATGGAGTGTGGGTTTACAAAGATGGCAGAGTAGTTTTACCAAATTGTTTGATTTCTGACATGGCCAGATTATATCATGGTCCTGCACATTTGGGAAGAGATTCTATGGTCAGACTTTTTAGAGAAACATGGTTCAATACCAAATTCAGAACCATTGCAGAATCTTTTTGTCAAAGGTGTTTGTCATGCCAACAAATGAATCCAAACAGAAAATCAGTGGTGGGGACAGGAATAATTGGACGAGAGGGTGGTCCCTTTACCAGGTTACAAATAGATTTCATTGAAATGCCTTTACACAACTGTTTGAAATATGTACTTGTAATTGTATGCTTATTCTCAAGATGGGTAGAGGCTTTCCCTACACGACATTGTGATTCAATTACAGTGGCAAAACTAATGCTCAGAGAAATCATCCCAAGGTACGGTTTTCCAGTCACTATTGAGAGTGATGGAGGAAGCCATTTTGATAACAAACTGTTGAAATTAATTTGTGAAGCTATGAGCATTGAGCAGAAAATACACTGTGCATACAGACCAGAGGCATCAGGTGTAGTTGAACAAATAAATGGAACTATCAAAAACAGAATTGGAAAAATGTGTCTTGAGACAGGTGTTAAGTGGACTGATGCTCTTCCACTTGTTTTGATGTCATTAAGAAGTACACCAGATAAAAAGACAGGTCTGAGTCCTCATGAAATTTTAATGGGAAGAGTTATGAGGCAAGCTTTTGTACCTGTAGGTAAACTGTTGAGCATAAATGACAGTGCAATTTTGGATTACTGTAAAAGGTTATCTGATATGGTAACTTCTGTGTCTAATCAGGTGGGAACTGAAGCTCAATCAAATGACAAAGTTTTGACACATGATCTGAGACCTGGAGACTGGGTCAGAACGAAAGTACATCGGAGGAGGAATTGTCTATCTCCTAGATGGCAGAAACCTAGGCAGGTAATCTTGATCACTACTAATGCTGTAAAGTGCAGAGGATTGAAGCGTTGGATTCATCCAAGTCATACTATTCCAATACCAACTCCTGAGAATTCTGATGTTGAAAGTGATACCACAGATGATTCTGATTCTGAAGCAGAAGACAGAACAGAAGGTGAAGTAATTCCAGATTCTGAAGATCGACAAGAAAGTCGACATCTGGAAATTGTGCCAGTGAATGGAAATTTGACAAGAAAAGACTTAGAAATAATTGAAATAGATTCTGAGGGTGAAGAGAATCTGTTAAAAGGAAAGATAACTGAGGATTCGGTTGTCTATATTGAAGACAAAGAAGCTGAACCGAAGGAAGTTTCAGACCAGGAGAGTATCGAAAGGCAGAGAACAAGCTCTGAAGTAAGGAACAAAAATCCGAAATCTGGGAAGCTAGAGGTAATTGAGGAAGAGGAAGAGAACGAATTACCGAGTACCAGTGATGGAAGACAAAGTGAAGTTCCTGAAGGAGTGAAATTGCCGAATAGAGAAGTTCCTGAGTCAATTGAAATTTCAGACTACGAAACTGAAGAAAGTGACGTGGAAGGTGGAAGTGAAAACGGAAAGAAAAGGACTTGGAAATCAGAATCAAATAATTCTGAACCAAAGAAAAAGTACGTGAGAAAAGCAGACTTCTGGCCTGGTGGAAGATTGAGAGTGAGATTAATCAAAAAGCCTATAGAACAAGTTGAAGAAATAAGTAGTCAAAAGAGTCCCGGAAAAGAAGTTGGAGTTGGAAGAAAAATAGAAGTGATATCGAGAAAAGGGAAGAGAATAATTAGACCAAACCAGAAATACAAGTCTCCTGAGTGGACTTACTTAGTAATTCCACCTGTTATTGACATATATGATAGTAGTGAAGAAGAAAATGAAATCCAAGAAATTAGTGACAATGATTAAAGTACAGAATTATTAAATTGGCAAAAGGCTGAAGAAATCCTGTTAGTTGACACAAGGTCGAGGAAAAACTGTTTAGTAAAAGAAAACTTATGTATGACATAAGGTCGAAGAAATCTTGTTTAGGGTTATAAAAGAAAAATATATTTTAAAAGGGGGGTGTATATAAGTTTTAAAATTTATTTTTATTTTTGAGGCTAAAACTAACCTAAAAATGCCTTACGTTAAGGAGAGCACTTCAAGATGTTCTGTTTTCAAAAGATGCTGTAAGATGACTCTGGTGTGTCTGCTCATTTTAATTCTGCTCTGGTTAGTGCTAGCTGTGATTATACCTTTAGAAATGAATAGAGAATTACACAAAGTTAACATAACAAGCAAAGCTCTGGTTAGCCAAACTAAACATAGTGCATCTGCAAAAGTAATTGATCATCAGCCTAACATTCATCAAGATAAATCAATAGGTGATTTTTCAAGCAATACATTCACAAAGCTTTTGAGTGAATATGTAAAGGTAATGGATGCAAAGGACTGTTACGTCTGTGTTAAGTTACCTGCTTCTGTTTCTGAGGGAGTAACATATAATATGCTTCCTCTCACTTATGCTGTTACATGTAGTGTATTAACTAGTTTATTTTATCAAACTGGTCGTTTGGAATATTACTATTCAAATTATGATGAGATTTTTGCTAATGTCAAGATTGATAATGTTTTAAATAAGCATAAGAAAGCTAAACAATTGAGAGAATATTTCCTTGTTACTAACGAACTCACTTATGAGTATGCTTACAAGAATAATCTAACATGTAAATTAAGTGCTGAAGGAAAGAAATTTTTGAATATGGTTGAGGAGAGAAGAGCAATTTATAAGAGAAATGAATTAGTTAAGCAGACTAAGTCATCCTTCTGGCAAAAAGAGGATGAGAAACTAAATGGCAAAATGCTTGAAAATATTGCAATTCACATAGACAAACCTGTTAGTGGAAAGCTTTGCATTAGAAGAGATAACACACTTTTTGATAATTATTTTGTAGGTGCAAGCAACTGTGAAGATACTTATCAGATTATGGGAGGTTGGGGATTTAAAGGTGGAAAAGATCCTATCTTTCCTGGAATTTATTTTGTTTGTGGTGACAAAGCCTACTACAACCTTCCAGACCATTGGTATGGAACTTGTTATGTGGGAATTGTTTTTCCTAAAGTGTTTCATGTTGACAGAGATTCAGAAGGATTGTTTAAAATTCATAATTATGTAAATAGAGCTAAAAGAGAAACTTTTACTGAAGTTCTGGGAGATATTTTTCAAGCTGTAATACCTTTTGTTGGTATAACCCTAAATGCAGGAAGAATTAGAAAATTGTCCACTATAGTTGATAGATTATCAACTGATACTGCTGATGGATTTCAATTAGTGAATGTTGAAGTTATTGCAATTAGATCCATGGTAATTCAAGATCGTCTTGCTTTAGACATACTCCTAGCAAAAGAGGGAGGAGTCTGTGGCATTTTACATGTCCAACATTGCTGTACATATATACCTGATGAAAGTAAGAATATTGAAATGTATATTAAGAATATTACACAAATGCATTCAGAAATAATTCCTTTAGAAGAAGAAGATTTTACTGGGAAACTTTCAAAAAGGTTTCAAGCAATTAAAAACTGGTTTCATAATATCGGAAGTTCAATTCTTGGCAAGATTTTGGCACCTTTGATTATAATAGTATTCATTTTTATTTTGACTAAAGTAGGTTGTTTGTTGCATAAAAGAAAGAAACATTTGAGGGAAAAGAAAAGAATCTATAAACTAAGAAAAGAAGAGGAAAGGGAGATCGAGTTACAGGAGTTACATAGAGAGCGTCATGTTAATTGCAAAGATTATGCTGAAACAGACTTTTAGGTTTACTAATACAATTGAATTTGAATCGATTTCTTATAAATTTAGTTTACCAAAATTTTGAGTGCTGGTGTGGTGATTTGTTAATCACCAGATGAGGGAGTTGATGGAGCGAGATAGAAAACAAAATTTTGTTTAAACTCGCAAAGTCACATTTCCATAACATGAATAAAATTATTAATGATTTGTGATATGTCATGCTAATACAACTTAGATTAAACTTTACACGTGGGGGGACTAACATGTGTGCTCATAAACGTGCATATTTGTTGCATCTTTTTGTTCGTGCAAAATAATAAAATAATTATTGTTTTCGTTTTTGTCATTACTAACTGCTGCAAATTTAAATAAGCATGTGCTTGTTTTGCTTTTCCTTGTCTGTGTGATGTCATTTCTACTATTCTAGGTGCTTATGGGTCTCATAGAAAAACGGAGACTGGTAAATATAAACGCTGCTTTATTTGTTTGCAATGGCTAGGTAACATTTTGATTAATCGGGTGGGTTAATTAATTAGTAAATCATGGGGTGGATACAGAATATACTTTATTTCTTACATTAATACTTTTCTTGTGTTTGTTTTATACTAGAAATCATAAGTTGCCTGCTTTTGAGGCCTAGCTATTTGAGCCGCAAAATAAGAGTTGATCTATAATTCTGCAGAAAGTCACGAGACGCCCATTCTGAATTAAAACGTTTATTGAAGCTGCATTCACAAAGCAAAAACTGATGAGCTGACATCATTCTGTCGGACATGGCCAAGGTCGAAAGTGAACTTTTTGTCAGTCCTTAACTTGGCATCCGCGGAAGTCGCGCTGAAAGACTATGGAAGCTGCGAGGATGTCTTAATACAAAGTTGCAATCGAAGGAAGCCTCTGGCTTCACGTGGAAGAGACAATGGTCTTTGTAAGGCATGAATTTGTGGAACTTTTTAAGAATCGGGTGACATGTCACTTGTCACTCTCAGCCAATGGGACGTCGAGTATTTCTGAAAACTTTCCTTTGCTAGTTTAGTTAGCGTAGAAAGGTATAAAAAGTCATGCCCTTAGGGTTGGGCTGGCTGCTGCTTTCTGACTTTCCGATGAGGGTGATGTGCTGCTGGACTTTGCGTGGAGCACGTAAGAATCCTCAAAGACCTTTACTTTAATTTCTGTCTATTTAGCTTAGTTAGGGAAATAGGTTTTAGAAATGCTAAACTTTATATAATTTCTTTAAATTTGATTCAATTGCTTAAATTGTGTTTTTCTCATATTTCTTACCATCATGCTTGCTTTATTGCAAATAAATTTCATTTATAAAACTTACAACATATATACCATAAAATAGAAAATAAAATCTTACTTTTGACAAACAAGCTGGTCTTGATTATTTAGAAGTATAGGTTACCATTAGCTAGATCACGTCGCCTATGGTGGTCGTTTAAATGGTTAGGTTTTATTCTAATGACAATATTCTTTCTGCAAATGTATAAAAATGTATATAGTTTGTAGATAATGTGTATATAGATTTATTCTGACCACCTGATTCAGTAGGCCCAAAATATATCAGGTTCATAAATGGGTCCATATTTAGTACAGAATTTTGTTTATAGGTTATGAAGTTGGGTAGCATAGTTTATGATATATTTTCTATAGCCCGCTGGATCAATGCCTTACAGCAGGGGTACGGGGAGCAGGCTATGGGTTATGGGGTCTGCAGATGACAGTCACAGCACTTGCAGCCCGGGCCAGGAACAAGGGCCACACACGAATCTTGGCAGCAAGGTGTATCCTAAAAGCAGTAGGAGTGCTAGACCCTGGCTGGGAAGGGGCATTCGCTCAGGGCGCTGTCACAAGGTGCTGTAATAGCCTAGGGACGTTTGTACTTTAACTTCAGGCAATCTGAGTCAATGATAACGTGATGTATGTTTAAAATTGGACTGTTTGTTTTCTTGAATCAATATGTGAATAAAGGGAGCTCAGGCTATTTTGAACAATCAAGGCTGGTTTCGTTTGTTACCACAAAGGATGGTGGCCTGCATTATCGGCAGGGGAGCTTGAGGGCACTCTCCCACCTGGTAGGTGTTTAGAAAAAGGCCTTACTAGCAGCTGGCACCCCTTTAACCATGGAAGAGCACTTCCAGGTGCATGCATGCAACCTTGCCATTCCAAGCTACCGTGCCAGTCCTGCCTGGACTTGTTTCCCAATCAGAAACTATCATTCTAATCATTATTGCTTTGATTCTGTCTAGAATTCATTACGCTAATGCCCTCTACCTGGGTCTCCCTATCAACCAAAATCATAGACTTCACCGGGTCAAAATCAAGCTGCAAGAATTATTTTCCAACAATCAAGATATTGCCACACAAAGCCTCTGATGAAGGAGCTTCACTGGCTCCCATTGGCGCAGCACTCCATGTTCAAAACAGGATGCATTATTTTCAAACCCATCCACAGCAAAGGTTCAAAGTTTTTATTCACACAGATCTAAAGATTTTCCCCGAAACGTAATCTCAGATCTGCTCAAATGAATTTGCTGGTGGTTGTGAGATTTAAACACAAAAGTACAGGAGTAACCAAGTTCTCCACATTAGGTCTTCTGCTCTGGAGCTCTCTGCCCATCGCAATCAGACAAGTAGCAAACTACATCTGCTTTATAAAAATGCTGAAAACATGGCTATTTACTCAAGCATATAGCTAGATGTGAGTTCAGATGACGGTGGTCATCTAACTCAGCGTCAAGGGACCTGTTGGTATTGGCTCTATAAATTTCCCTTAACATAACATAACATAACATAACATAACATAACATTTTTTGAGGTATGTGAAACAGAGGAAAGTGTTGTTAAACGGGGTCATTCATCACTTTCTGAAGCTGAAACCCCTGATTGATTGACTGATTGATTGATTGATTGAGTGGAAGTCTGGAAGCAGGCACAGGATTCCCTACACGCCTGGCACAGGTGCCCGGTGAGACAAATGTGACCAGGGGTGAGAAGGACCCTATTGAACCCTCTTTAGAGTCGATCATGACTACAAGTCAAAGGTGAGCACAGGACAGTTGGACAGTTAAAGGTAATGGGTACAGGCAAACTGGAATATTAATACAATGAGTTTACTAGAAAGGCTACTAATAAAATAATTACGTTTGTTTTTAGGCTTTTTTAGTAAACAGCTAAAACAAGTAAAGCAGGGGTGATCCTGTAATAGGTTGTCGTTAGAACCTGGCCTAGCTCTCCTGTAGCAAATCACGTTCCTCTAAAATTCCCACTTTCCGTATGGCTGGCATATTCATACTCCCTTGTTGAAGCTCTTAATGGTTAAACCTACTTCATCAGGACTACCAAAGGATCCCAGTCCCCTCCATGTTCTTGTGGTTGTGCACACACCATCAGCAGCCCGTATGCGCTCACAGTCTCTGAAGCATCCTCTATGCCACATCTGCCATATTGTTTCTCTCACCGCAGCACTAAATCCACAGGATCTCCGTTTTTCAGGGCAGGCTCAGACACTGTACGTGCCTTCAGCCAACCACAGAGTCGGATAGGCAGAGGAAGCCAGCATTCAAAGTAGGCCGACCCAGGACCACAGGGAGGCGCAGCCATTCAGCAGGTTTCTTTAACCTGCCCCCAGAAGATAGATTTAAAATCGTTACTATTTGCTGTTGGCTTCCTCCATCTCATGTAAAATATCATGCATTGTGGAAGCTGATGGAGAATTCTGGTTCCAACCTGTCAGAAAGTTAAAGGTAGAGGGCAGAGCCCATGGCATCTAGGCATATGTTCGATTTACGAGACACACACACAGACCCACACCCACACACACGCACACACACATGCGATAAGCAAGGCAACAAAGCAAATTAGGCTTTTAAATCATCATTTTTTACGGACAAGGAGCAGACATGACAATTTAAAATTTTGCAGGACCGTATGTTACCACTGTAAAAACCAGCAGTACATCTTCTTAAATGGCACGGGCGACAGACTGCTTATTTATTACTCTTATTTCGAAGGTATCTCTCTTGCGTGTTGCCTCTTGCCCATAGAAATAGCTTTCGCTGAATTATGAAGCAGTATGTATATAAAAACGCTCAATGTGAAAGATGCCATATATAATAAAAATCAACAGAATAAAATCGAAAACATCTGTTGCAGCTGGTCTAGTTTAAATATATAAAATCATGCTAATTAGGTGCAGCATTAATCTCATTAGCTTCATTAAATTTTCGCTTGATGTGAGGTGAAGCAATAAAAGTATTAAGTGCCCTGAATTGAGATTTATGTTGGAGAACAGAAGCCAGGTTAAATTACAGGTATGTTGCTGGCACACCAGGTGCCCACGGAGTAGCAGCATGGACTCTATCAAAGGATGTTAACTTTCAACACAGGGTCTGTTATTTGTAATTGCCTTCGTTTCTATGGGCATCATTTCAGAAAATACCCAATCAAAGACATTTCAGTAGGAAATAGAAAACACAAACGTTTACAGAGAAAACAACAGGGCATGTTTATGACACTTTTCATGATGCAGGCATTGAAGTTACTCCTGCTGGGTTTTTAGTTCCAAAGCTGTTCTTCATTTGTATTAATCATGTTACATGAGAGATTAGGCAGATACGTATTAGAAATTCCCAATTAACAGCTTTTCCCATTTGTGAATTTAATCCTCTAATCGTGCTCTTGGAATCCTTTCAAAGATCACCGGAATTGATGTGTTAATTGTCTTTTTGATTGCCCTGCGTTCATTGTTTCTATGAGAATCCTGCAAATTGAACGTGGACTGATGGGTACCAAAAGCAGAACTCTGTCTGTATCCCTGACTCGCATTGTTTTGCAGAAATCCAGACATATTTTTCATTTTGGACTTCCTTTGTGATCACTCAGCTATTTATTCTGCTCTTTGTGAAACCTTGTGCCATTTTTTTAGACATTCTCTGGAGTGACAGGTCACATGATCGCTATAAAATGAGCAGGTCCCGTTGATGGTGGGGCGATTTGACAATTAATGGAGAGCTGTAGGATGGATGGATCTACCAGGTACAGTGATTTGGAGTCACAGAAAACTGCTTCTGGTTATAAATAAAACTGCTTTTGTATAAAGGTGACATCTGTTTGGCCGATCCTTACACCCCTGAAGGAAATCAGGCAGAAAGATGCGTTCTTCAGGCAGCAGTGTTGCAAGGAGCATAAGAACGCAGTTGAGTGGAAGCTAACCAAATGACTAAAATCGTTTTTATACTGATGAAACACAATTATTATAAAGTGTTTCCCGCAAAATCCAAGTTTTATTAGATGTGCTTACGTTGGCAAATTGTTAGTTGTTGATCATGTGGACTCGCCACCTATTCAAGTCAGTTGTATTACCCTCGATAATGTGACATGCAACAAATGAACGCGCGTTCCCAATTCGAACTTGGACAAAAGCTCAGTTCTACAAATGCTTGGTATACAATGTGCTGTTCGGCCAACTTATTAAAGCTCAAGCAAGGCAATGGTTTGTTGCACTTTGGTTCACTATTGCCACCCGAGGTGAGTGGTGTACCAATGTACACTTGTAAACGTTTCAAACAGCTGCAAAGAGACCTTTCGCACAGCACAATACATCTTAACAGATTATTTTGTAGGAAACATACAACTTTTTTTTACTGTCCAATTAATTTCTGGAACTTAACACTGAAAAATGGAATAAAGCTATTTAAACGTAACATATTCCTTGGAAAACTGTCTCACAGGGGAGGGACTGCCAAAACTATAGTGATATAATTGGCGCTACATGCGCAATACATAGGAACTTACGTACAGGCTCGCGCTCCACAGATCTGTCTGCCCTCCCTCATTATAATTAGTGGTCCCTGACATTAGACGTGTCACTAAGCTCAACTAAATACTGAAGACTAGCCTCTCTGAGAGGACTACCATTGTGAATTCTCAGTATGTTTTTCAGTAGCAGAATTTCCATCCCTTACATATGTATACAGAAACCTTACTTGATGACATGTAAAATACAGGGGCATGCGTTAGCTTCAATGCTCCTTCTATTTGTTTTTTGTTGTCACAAGGAAGGATTTCTGTGCAACATTGAAGTATACAGAAAAGTGATTAATGAATGCTTGAATTAATCTCAGCCACTGGTAATTACTCAGGCCTCATCCAGATTCATCGTTATTTTCGAAACCATGCAACCTCAGTTTGAACCCATCAATATGCAATCAGCCTTGACTCTGCTCCAATGGGAACACTCTAGATGTAACTGCCAGGCCAGGTCCTCCACGACCCAGCATGCAAGCAACCCACAACCAGTTACACTCTTAACGAAGCTCATCAGCCAAGTATCGCTTGATCCAGTGACACAGTGTGCACAGGCCCCACTTCTGGGTGTACCTAACCCACTGAGCTCAACAACCTTATATATACAAAAAATGATGAATGGAATGCTTAAATTACTTTCCGTTACCAGTAATTACTCAGAGCTAAATCCCAGTCCATTGTTATTTTGCACACTGTGCCTCCCCAGTTTGGAACCAGCCTTATACAAATCAGCCTTGGCCCCGCTACATGGGGAACAGTCCAGCACTAACTGCCTTGCCAGATTCCGCCTGAACAGGAACACAAGCAAACCAGGAATAGAGCTCGTCAGTCAGGTAAAGTTTAGTTTCAGTGGCACAGTGTGCACAGGAGTCATATCTGGCCATATCCGTCTCAGTTAGGGTAACACATTGACATATATAAAAGAAGGACGACTGAAATGCTTGAAGTAATCCCAGACACTGGTAATTACACAGGGTCACATCTCAGTTCATTGTTATTTTGCTCCCTGTGTCACCTTAGGTTGGACTCTTAAAAAAGAGAGAGAGTTTCCCAGAGGAATTATTTTACTGTATGTGTATACTGAATATGTTTATTGAGTAAATTGTGAATTGCTTGACTGACTTAATATTTAAGTTTGAATTGTTATCAACAGTGACTCTGAGCTAGAATACCGTAATCCGGAATTGTTAGAGAGAGGTGTTAATATTGTACCAGAACACTGTACGTATATATTTCAAAAATGTTTTAATGATCAATGAACTTGTTTTAATAAAATTAATCTTGAGAGATCTTAATTCAAACCTAGTGTGGTGTTATAATAACATTTAGTGTCACGGTCTAAAAACAAAAGCTATTTGACAGATATGTAGGCCTGTTGGTCACTAATATAAAAGCCTAATAACACAGAAAGGAAACTTTTTTTGAAAATCACCTTAGGTTGGAACCCGCCATATAAAAATCAGTCTTCACCATGCTTCAGAGGGAACAGCCCAGCCTGAATTGCCAGGTCAACCCTAAACTATAACACAATCAGCCCAGTACCGGTTTTGTTTTTATTAGAGCTCATCAGCCAGCTAGGACTTGGTTTCAGTGGCACAGTGGCCACAGAACTGACACGTGGGCATACCCACCCTACTTAGGGTGACACACTGAAGTTATGCAAAAAAATTGATTGAAGGAATGCTTGCATTAATCTCAGTCACCCATACTTACTTGTCCCGCATCCCAGTCCCTCATTATTTTGCATAACATGCCACCTCAGTTTGAACATAACCATATGTAAATCAGTCTTGAACGTGCTCAAAAGGATAACGGCTATGTTGCCAAACACATGTAACCACTCTTTTTCCATAGCACATTGGATGAGCTTCCAAAATCAGTGGTGTTTGCCACCACATACATTTTCATAAAAATCAATCAATCAGCATTTGTATAGTGCAAGCACGGTCACCCCAAGGGGTATCTGGGTGCTGAGGGTGCTGTGTCTCTGTTGAAAAGCCAGTTCTTGAGCTTCTTTCTGAAGTCTACCAGGGAGGGTTTAGGGAGTTGGAGTGGAAGGAACAGACCCGCTGTAGGAGAAGGATCTGCCCCACTGTTGCTGGGAAGGATGCAGGGGGTGTATAAGGACGAGAGAGGTGGAACACAGGCGTCTTGTGGGTAGGTGGGAGTCTAAACTGTTCATTTTTGCTCATATTTCACTGCATTGTAAAGTCTGTTCAGAGGATTACATATTTGTCTTTTAGTTTACGGCTAAATGTGATACTGCCATGTTTCCTAAACCATCCTTGCCATTTGTGGAACATATTTTCCTCTACACCTGGTGGCCCTCCCTAAATCGGTTTTATCCACACTATGTGTGGGAGGGTATACTCAGACGTGAGTCCCTTGCTCATTGCACCATCAGGATTCAAGCAAGCCGGGCCGAAGAAGGCTGTGATGCCAGAAACCGGTCCCCAGAAGCTTGTTTCTTTCCCAGTATAAGAATTGGCTTGGTAGTTTGGTTTGCCCTGTTCCCATCATGCACTGGGACAGGAACAGACTAATTTGCATATAGCCAAGTTCTAAGCTGGGATGGTGCAGTGAGCTAAAAAACGGCGATGGATTAAAACCATGATCTCTTAACTTGGTAAGAGTATTCTGCATCATTCAGAAGCTCTGTCCATCACCACCGCCCTTTTCCAAAATCGGTTTTTTCCACACTATGTGTGGGAGGGCATACTCAGACGTGAGTCCCTTGCTCATTGCACCATCAGGATTCAAGCAAGCCGGGCCGAAGAAGGCTGTGATGCCAGAAACCGGTCCCCGGAAGCTTGTTTCTTTCCCAGTATAAGAATTGGCTTGGTAGTTTGGTTTGCCCTGTTCCCATCATGCACTGGGACATGAACAGACTAATTTGCATATAGCCAAGTTCTGAGCTGGGATGGTGCAGTGAGCTAAAAAACGGTGATGGATTAAAACCATGATCTCTTGACTTGGTAAGAGTATTCTGCATCATTCAGAAGCTCTGTCCATCACCACCCCCCTTTTCCAAAATCGGTTTTATCCACACTATGTGTGGGAGGGCATACTCAGACGTGAGTCCCTTGCTCATTGCACCATCAGGATTCAAGCAAGCCGGGCCGAAGAAGGCTGTGATGCCAGAAACCGGTCCCCGGAAGCCTGTTTCTTTCCCAGTATAAGAATTGGCTTGGTAGTTTGGTTTGCCCTGTTCCCATCATGCACTGGGACAGGAACAGACTAATTTGCATATAGCCAAGTTCTGAGCTGGGATGGTGCAGTGAGCTAAAAAACGGTGATGGATTAAAACCATGATCTCTTGACTTGGTAAGAGTATTCTGCATCATTCAGAAGCTCTGTCCATCACCACCCCCCTTTTCCAAAATCGGCCCTCCCCCAGGCCGCCAGGCACCTTCTAGGAGGACCCAGGAAACACACCTGTACTCTCCAAATATCTCTTATTATCTCTTTTGCACACAGACCACTGAAAACGCAGCCATCAGGATACGCCCTCCCCCAGGCGGCCAGGCACCTTCTAGGAGGACACACACCTGTGCTCTCCAAATACCGCTCATTACCTGAACCAATTAACGAATTGAGCTCAGTATATATAACCCCAGCCTTCCCATCAGTTTCCATCGACGGGGAGACCCAGAACACGCCTAAGGGAAAGCTGCTGGAAGCACTGAAGATAGACAGTAATAGTATGCATGATGCTGTATGTGCCATGTGTGTGTATGGGTGCTTCACTCTGCTGGGAGGCCACAATATTTGTAGTTCTACTTTGTGAGTCCTTTTTAACAAACCAACAGGTTTTAAATCAGGATGTTGGAATCTTTACCACACATGATTGTGTTTTTACTTCTTGTTTTCAGAAAGTCTCAGTAGGTCCTTCCACCTCTGCCCTCCGATGGAGCAAGTAGGCTAGTTTACAGGCTAAGGTAAAAAAAACTGCCTTTTCTTTGGTTTGCAAGGATACACGTATACATGGCACATGTCTCATATAGACCTCTAAGCGTGGGCATAAAATCCGTTTAGTTCACGGAATTTAGAAAAATTTGCGGTCTGCGAATTGCGCAAATTTGCCCAAAAATCCGCAAATTCGCAGGCTGTGGATTTTTTTGCTTGGTCGCGATTGAAAAATACAACATTGCGCGCGCTGCGTCGACTTACAGTGAGTCTGTGTTCGCCGAGTTGTTTTTCTCCCGGTTTGCGTGTGCTGCGCCATTTTGGATCTTGCTGCATAATTGCGCAAGAGTTTTTTGACCGCAATTACGTCATCGCGGCCCACCATCTGGCACAGCGAGAGTTTGACAACGCGAGTACGTCATAGGGGCCCGTAATCACGCATTGCGGGAGTAAACAATGCCGAACACGTAGATGCGGCGCGCAGCTGACTTACAGCGGGAGATTTGAACAGCTCACTTTCCCGAAATTGCAAAAATTGCAATTCTGCACAAGAAATCCTCAGATTGACATTTGGCTGCACTTTTTGGTGCAAGGAGTCCATTTTGGGGGTGTGGGGAGGTGGGAGGAAGGAAGTGCCCCAGAGTCTCCAACTTCCTGTTCCTGTCCAGCAGGTTCTTCTAGTGCTTTGTCCATGTCCTGGTCACTTTTGATTTGGACGTGGAGCTGGAAGGATTACTTTTTGTGGCTGCTGCTGGATATTTGTATTTGAGGACTTTTTTGGACTTTGGAGTTTGGATCACGTGAGATTTTACTAGGAAGTTGGTGGTGTTTGTTTGGGGCATTGCAGTTGCTGCAACTAGAGTTTTAAAACTTTTTTCACAACTTAAAAAAAATATATATTGTGGGTAGCCACAGTATCCAGTAGGCCCAGGGTTAGTCATGAGTGCATGATACAACTGTTTTTGTGATTTTATTTTTAACTTAATTCTCATTTATGTCTTGGAATTTTAGCTCACTGTTATATGTTGATTTTTTTTAAATTTTAGCCAGTAGGCCCAGGGGTAGTGAGTGGTGCATGGACCAAGTCTTTCTGTGGGGTGTCTTTAATTTAGACATCATTGAGGGCATGGATGGCATTGGATTGGGGTGATTTTTGTGTGTTTTTCGACTGTTTGGGGTGTTGTTGGGGCCTGGCCATGTGGGTGGTGGCCATTTTGAGGCCTGGTCCAGGCAGGGCCTGGCCATGTATTTGCGGGTCAAGGGCCCGTTTTGCAGCCAGGCAGTGTGCTCAGGCCTGCACCCAGTTTGCCTTGCTTTCTTCCATTAGGCCCAGGGGTACTCAGTGGTGCATGGACCAAGTCTTTCTGTGGGGTGTCTTGAATTTAAACATCATTGAGGGCATGGATGGCATTGGATTGTGGTGATTTTGGTGTGTTTTTCGACTTTTTGGGGTGTTGTTGGGGCCTGGCCACGTGGGTGGGGGCCATTTTGAGGTCCGGTCCAGGCAGGGCCTGGTCATGTGGCTGGGGGTCAAGGGCCCATTTTGAAACCAGACAGTGTGCTCATGCCTCCACCCAGTTTGCCTTGATTTTATCCATTATGCCCAGGGGTACTCAGTGGTGCATGGACCGAGTCTTTCTGTGGGGTGTCTTGAATTTAAACATCATTGAGGGCATGGATGGCATTGGATTGTGGTGATTTTTGTGTGTTTTTCGACGTTTTGGGGTGTTGATGGGGCCTGGCCATGTGGGTGGGGGCCATTTTGAGGCCTGGTCCAGGCAGGGTCTGGCCATGTAGCTGGGGGTCAAGGGCCCATTTTGAAGCCAGGCAGTGTGCTCAGGCCTGCACCCAGTTTGCCTTGCTTTGTTCCATTAGACCCAGGGGTACTCTGTGGTGCATGGACCAAGTCTTTCTGTGGGGTGTCTTGAATTTAAACATCATTGAGGGCATGGATGGCATTGGATTGTGGTGATTTTTGTGTGTTTTTCGACTTTTTGGGGTGTTGTTGGGGCCTGGCCATGTGGGTGGGGGCCATTTTGAGGCCTGGTCCAGGCAGGGCCTGGCCATGTAGCTGGGGGTCAAGGGCCCATTTTGAAGCCAGGCAGTGTGCTCAGGTCTGCACCCAGTTTTCCTTGCTTTCTTCCATTAGGCCCAGGGGTAGTGAGTGGTGCATGGACCTAGTCTTTCTGTGGGGTGTCTTGAATTTAAACTTCATTGAGGGCATGGATGGCATTGGACTGTGGTGATTTTTGTGTGTTTTTCGACTTTTTAGGGTGTTTAACTGAGAACCACCAGTGCAAGGAAGAAGTCCTGAAGCGGTGTGTGCAGCACAACATCATGTGACGTCACGTGTGGCCACAGACAAGACAACTCTGCAACTGGTGCAACTGCGGCCTGCTGTTCTGACATCTGAAGAAGATGGGCACAAAGAAAGGTGGCCGTAGCGCCTCAGCGAAAAAAGTTGCCAGTGCCACTGCCAGTAAGAAGGAGCAGAAGAAGCAAGTGGAACCACCTACCAAGGAGACTGGTGGGCCCACCGACACCCTTTTTGGGAAAAAAAAAACTACGCCTGCATCAGCAGCGGTGTCTGCCGGGGACCAAACTGGAAGCAGCACCTCCGCTTCATTGGGCTCAGTGCCACCATGCCAAGTTAGGTCCAAGACCGTGAGTGCTGCTGAGGCAGCCACTTTACTTTCTCAATCACCATCGACCAGTGATGTTGGCTCATCACAAGAAAGTACCATCCAATCAATGCCGGGTGTAACTCAGATGACGAGAGTTCAACAACCACAGCCGCAACGACAACCACAGCCGCAACTAGTACAAGCGCAAGTACATGCGCAAGGAGAGGCGCAACAAGAGGCGCAAGTAGAGGCGCAAGGCACAACTGTCTACAACGCTTGTTCCTCCAGAAGTAGGGGCACATCAGGACATTGATATTCAAGTAGAGGTATCATCCGAGGAAGCCACTCCTCCTGATGATGATCCATTGTCTTCCAGAACCCAAGCAAGAAAAAGGTCAAGGAGAGCTGCTACTACTACTACTACAAGTTCTTCTTCAAGCCCCCTTCATTCTGATGACCTTGATCTTGATTGGAACCCACAAATCAGTCTGAGAGTGAGGCACGCCATTAGCCGACAAAGGTAGCTAAGCCTAAAAGGAAGGTTCCGGCAAGGCTTCGACTTATGGGTGATGACGACGAACAAGAAGTGGTATCTTCTGCTGCTGATGAACAGTCTGACGACGACCCAGTCATCACAGACGTCACTCCAGCCCCAGCGGGCATGCAGCAGACAGACATTTTCACCCCACCCGAATGGCTGCTGAGCAGGATGTGGGCGGCGTGGCACTGGTACCACCACCAACACAGTTAACTACAACACCAACACGACCTACAGCTTCCATATTTTTTAGTCAGAAGGGCCAGCAGGGACCTCCATCCAGCTCGACCTCCATTACCTCAAGTAGCGGTGCTGTAAGTGAACAACAGAAACAAATTCAGCCACGCCCATCCTCCTCTTCATCTGGCATTGAAACTCAAAGTAGCACCTCCACCACCAGCAGACTTCTCCAGTCCCCAGTTTGGGACTTCTTTACTGTTAGCCAAAAGGCGTAAAACATGGTCATTTGTTTGATTTGTAGACAAGCAGTTATTCGGGGTAAGCTTGGTACCAACTATGGCACCGAAGGCCAGAGAGGTCATCTCAAAAAACACCACACTATCGAGTGGGGGTGCACCTTAAGAAGATCCAGGAAGCCAAAAGAAAAACAAATCCAAATGAATCCATTGATATTGCATCTGATGATGACGAGGGGCTGATCGTGCGGGGGGAAATCAAGAACTGACAGCCATTTTTTCTGGTACACCCAGTACCCCTGGCAGCAGCACTGCAGTGGTAGCGCCCACACCCTCTACCCCTGCAACATGTATGAGGCACACTAAGAGTCTGGGAGAGACACCAATGCGAAAAAGTACATCAATGAGCCTAACTGGTTTGAAGAAGTCTGCATCATCATCATCACGTAAAAAGGTCCAGCCCACCATTAGAAGCATGTTTTGGTCGGATGCGCCATTTGACCGCAACCACCCAACGGCACGTCTGTTTAACGCAAAGCTGGCTAAAATGCTAGCGCTGGACCTTCTCCCTTTTTCTTTCGTGGAAGGGGTGGGGGTTCTAAAATTTGTGGCAACAGTCTGCCCTAAATGGAAGGTTCCTAGCCGGTCCTATTTTGCCAGAGTTGCGGTTCCAGCACTACATCAAGATGTGCTGGAGGTGATTGGGGTAGCTTTGCAGAAGAGTGCTGTTCACACTATCCACCTGACAACAGACATGTGGACCAGTTGCCAAGCCCTTGATTACATGTGCATCACTGCACACTGGGTCTCTTTTGCAGGGGTTAAAGACCAGTTAAAAGCAGGTGTTGACAAGGACACAGTTTTTCAAGCTACTCACTAACATGCATCAGTAGCCATGTTTGCCATGGAAAAAACTCATACTGCACCTAACCTTTTGGAGGAGTTTGATAGGAAGGCCTATGAATGGCTGCATCCAAGAAATTGCATAGTTGGTTATGTTTCCACGGATAATGGCAGTAATATAGTTAAGGCCATGCAGTAAGGTGGCTATTTCAGAGTGTCGTGTTTGGCGCACAGTATTAACATCGTGGTGCAAGATTTCTTGAAGAAAGAAAACACAGTCAGCAAGTTACTGACCACCTGCCGAAGAATCTGGACACATTTCGGCCATTCTTTTACGGCCCGGAAGCAGCTGAGGAGCATTTAACATGAACGTAGACTGCCAGTCAAAGGACTCGTCCAGGAGGTGGCAACACGTTGGAACTCAACCTTTTACATGCTTGAGCGTCTGTCTGAGCAGTGGGGGGTAATAAATGATTATGTCTATAAACTGGGTTCTACTATGAAAGAAATGAGGCTAGAGTTGGAGGAATGGAAGTTAGTTGCAAGCCTGACAGACATGCTTCGTCCTTTTGAGGTCTTCACGCGTGAAGTCAGCAGGGAGGACTATTGTTTGGGCAAAGCTATCCCATTGTTGGTCATGCTAGAGCACCAACTTAAGGCGGTGTCTTCAACGTTCCGAGATGATGCTGAAAAGCAAGACGCATATCAGTTGGCGTAGAGGTTATTAAGCCGCCTAGTTGACAATGTGTTGTACAGTGCTTAGCTCATCTACTGAGCTAACACTCTAGATCTCTGTAATGTTCTTTGTTCTGGAATTCTCCGTTGCCCTGTTGGCAGTTGGAGCTCTGGCCAGGGGAGGATTGGGCTTACCTGTTCTGTGCTGCAATAAAGCTGTTCCTGCAACATCCAGTCTGTGGAGTTATACATCAAATCTACAACATTTGGCGACTTGGACTTAAAAGACATCTGGCCATAGCTTCCTGTTGAAGATTGCAGCTAATTAAGGAATTACAGAACGGCAGCACCGATTCCTCACGAACCCGCGTGGTAAGCAGACCGAGAGGAGCCTTCAGCGTATTGGCGTTAATTGCAGTGGAACCGATCGTGAATTTTGGGAGAATACGAGGTTTCCTCTATGTGCCGACGAAGGTGACGTCACACCCTCCAACGTCTTTCGTGACGAGATGTGGTGAGTCGCGCACACGCACTGCTGGAGCGCACGCTGAAGCGCACGACGTGACTGGGTGAGTTGCGCATCTCTTACGCGCACTACTGGAGCGTATGCTAAAGCGCACACTGAAACGCACAACTGCGTTTCTCTGACACTGTACGCATTGTCCTCATGCGCATGCCAGAGACGCACACGTTCATGCGCGTGTGACAACAGACGTCAGACGTAACTGACGTAAATCGGCCATTTTGAATAATTTTTCTGCCTGTTGTCAGTGGTTGCTAAGCAACGCGCTTCGCGGAGATCTTCACATCAGACTGTCGGAAACACCGTGGTGCAGCGGATTATCACTGCGGACTACCTGGAACGTCATTATTTGGCGGATCTTCAGAATAATAAAGTGGAGTAAGCGTTTAAATTGAGTGAAAAGATAAATATATACAGACTGTTTCTGTTCTCTGTGAAAAGAAAAATTATAACGTGCTTGTATAACAACTGTTTCTTGCTACTACACAATAGTACCTTACGTTTCAATTCAATGGCTCAAGCAATTAATGTAGCACTACCACCACAATTCTTGTGCGAACCAGGGAATCCACCCATAATGTGGGAAGACTGGATAATAATGTTTAACAACTATATCCAAGCTTTAGACGGGGAGGATTTCTCACCTAAGCGCAAGAAAGCTCTCTTGATGACGACATTAGGTAAAGAAGGACAACGTCTGTTTAAATACTTACCACAAGTATTACCTTCTGGGTCACAAGCAGATTTAGATGAATTTAAGGAGGCGGTAGAAAGACTTGAAACCAGATTCGGTAAGGAAGAAAACCTTGTCTTACAGAGATACAAATTCTACAAGAACAAACAGTTAGCGGAAGAGAGCATTGATGAGTTTGTTGCGCGTCTACGCGAACTATCAGTGAAATGCAACTTCGGCCAAATGGCGGATGAACTTATAAGAGACCAACTGATTGTTCAAGCCAATAACAGAAAAGTCCAAGAACGATTATGGGCGGCAAAAAATCCAACATTGAAAGTTGCGATAGAATTGGCTAAAGTAGTAGAAGAGAGTGAGAAATGTATGAGAGAGTTGCAGAAGAGTGGCTTGGAAACTAAAGTGGCAGAAGTTTCCAATAAGAGTATGACTAGTGACAATAGTGATGATGAAGCTATGGCGATTGCTATAGTAAGAAAAAAGGGCTATATTCTTCAGAAGAAGAATATTCAACAAACCTCAGGTAGTAGGAATAGTCAGAAAGTGTGTTCGAGGTGTGGGAGTTTTTCACATTCTTCAGATGCTAAGTTTTGCTTTGCAAATAATAAAGAGTGTCTACGTTGTGGGAAAACGGGACACTTTGCAAAGATGTGTAAAAACAAAAACAGTTCAAACGGTTCACGGGTGACTGTAATTAATGACTGTACTGATGTGAGACGTGAAAAGAACAAGATATTAATTTTGTCTGACACTGTATGTTCATGCAAAGATCGAAGAGAGAATCCTTTTAAAGCTGAGTTCAAAATTGATGAGAGGGTAGTGAACCTCATGGTGGACACAGGTTCAAAGTGGACCATCATCCCACTATCCTTAATGAAGAGTGTGTGGGGCGAGAGAGCATTGAAAGAGTGTGATATTTTTCCGTCTGGATATCAAGGCGAGAAAATTGATCTATTGGGATATTTCGAGTCAAAAATTGAATTCAAGAATAGATCGGTGCCTGGAAAGGTTTACATATCGACTGTAGGACCGGCCATATTAGGTCGTCACCACCAATTTGACCTACACATTGTAGTAGATCCCAGGTCTGATGATCCTGTGTCTATAGTTGATAAGTCTTCTATTGGTGAGATACTAGACGAATTTAAAAATGTGTTCAGAGACCAATTGGGGGAACTTATAGGATATTCTCATCGCATAATACTCAAGGAGGGTAGTTGTCCTGTCCAACATAAAGTGAGGAAAGTCCCTTTTGCCCTACGTAAAGAAGTTAAGTCCACTTTAGAAGAAATGCTTCAAGGTGGTATTATCGAACCAATTGAAGCATCTCCCTGGGTTTCCCCTGTAGTGATTTCCCAGAAACCGGACAATAAAATTAGGTTCTGTGTGGACTTACGCTCACTCAATAGACGTGTGGTTGCGGATGTATTTCCCCTACCAAACATTAATGAGCTAGTTTCGACACTTAAAGGGGCCAAGTTCTTTAGTAAACTGGATCTAAAGCATGCTTATCATCAAATTTGCTTAGATGACAGCTCCAAACATCTTACCGCATTCATCACTAGTGAGGGGACATTCCAATTCACGAGATTGCCCTTCGGACTTGTCTCTGCCGCTAGTGTATTCCAGAGACTTGTTTCTGAAGTGTTTAAAGGGTTAAATAAAGTCCTTTACTTTCAGGATGATATCTTGATATATGGAAATTCACTAGAAGAACACAATGAGATTTTGTGGAATGTGTTACAAAGAGTGGATGTTGCTGGTCTGACATTGAGAAAAGAGAAGTGTGCATTCCTTTTGAAAGAAATAGAGTACTTGGGTTTTTGCCTATCCGAAGAGGGGATTAAACCAAAAAAGAATTTGTTAGAGGCCATTGAACAAGCTCCTTCTCCAGTTGATAAAGATCAACTTCGATCATTCATGGGTCTGATCGAGTTTTACTCGAAATTTGTGAAGGATTTTTCCTCAAAGACTGCTCCTTTGAGGAGTTTGTTGAAGAAGGGTGTTAAGTTCAATTGGACTGTTGAGCACGAGTCTTGCTTCGATATGATAAAAAAAGAGCTAAAGTCTGCCAATGTCCTTACACCGTTTGACACTGCTCGGTCCTCTATTTTGATGGTAGATGCTAGTATTGTAGGTCTTGGTGCAGTTCTTTTACAAAAACATGGTGGAGTGGAAAAGACCATAGCGTTTGCCTCTAGGCCATTATCTGTCTCAGAGTCGAATTACTCGGTTATAGAACGTGAGGCTCTTGCTGCTGCTTGGGGCACGAGTTATTTTAGGACCTATCTGTGGGGTTACAAATTTATCCTTCGCACGGATCATAAACCTCTCTTAAACGTGTTGGCTCCGGGAGGTGCTGGAAAGGGGTCTCCACGTTTAGCAAGGTTAGCCTCTCGCCTACAAGATTACCAATGTGAAATTGAGTTTGTTCATGGATGGAAAAACATCCAAGCGGATTGCCTGTCACGACTTCCTGTGCGATCTTCTAGTGGTGAAGATTCAGTTGAAGATGTATTGGATGATGTAGCAGTTGCTGTAATGGATGATGTTATGAGTGTAGGTGGTGGTTCTTTTTCTTGTAGTGAATGGTCAAAAGGTATGGAAGATGATCAGGTTTTAAAAGCTGTCATAAATCTTGTGTCAAAAGGAGCAAGAAGAGAGAGTACTGTAGAACCTCAAGTCAGACCGTTTTTAAAAGTCTTAGACGAACTCTCCTTAGAAGGGGAGCATGTTTTGATGAGAGGTGACCGTTATATTCCACCTAGTTCTTTAAGGTGTAGGATCCTAAACTTAGCCCATGAGGGACATTTGGGCCAAAGTCTCACGCAACGTCGAGTTAAGGAACATTTTTGGTGGCCCTCTGTCGATTGTGATGCAGTAGATTGTGTTTTAAGGTGTAATTTCTGCAAGGAAGGGGAGAAACGTCTGAAAGTGTTGGGGTCTCAGTCTACACAGAAAATTAGTTTTGAAAATATACCATGGCACAGTGTGTGTTTGGACTTTATAGGTCCCATGAGTGAATTGCCATTAAATCAACGTTACGCTATTGTTGTAATAGACTGTTATTCGAAGTGGCTTTGTGTACAGTTTGTGAGAGAGATAAACACTGATACTACCATTAGCTTCCTTAAAGGAGTGTTTTTGAATGAAGGATACCCTTCTGTTCTTATTACGGATAATGGCACACAACTGACTTCTTCAAAAATGACTCAGTTTGTACGTGAATGTGGCATCAAACATCAGAGGACGAGTTTGTACAATCCGCAAGGAAATGGCCTTTGCGAGAGAGTAAACCGTCTTGTAAAAGGGGTGATTCAAATGTTTGTTGAAGGTGGTTGTTTTTCCCATGAACGGGTACAAGAACTTGTTTGGGCCTACCGGTCAACGCCCCATAAGTATGGAGAAAAATCCCCTTTTGAGCTAATGCGAGGTCGTACGCCAGTGTCAAGATTGACTCCTGCATGGTTAAGGGGCTCTGCAAGTGAGGTGTCCTTATCCCAGGGCAGTGCTTCTTTACCTATATCTGTAGGCGATCTGGTCAAGGTAAAGCCAGGGAGATGTGCCAAGGGTCTTAGCAAGTTTAGAGGTCCCTTTAGAGTCAAAAGGGTTTTTCCACATTTTGTTGTCTTGGCCAATGGGGAAAGTTGGAATTATAGGAGAGTTGCACTATACCAAAGAAAGAATGACTGTTTTGATGGCGTAATACCTGGTAGTACTGAGGGATGCAATGGGTACTTGTTAACTTCTGATGGTAGCGCCTCTTTCGCTTCTCAACCAATTGTACGGGGGGAGGTGGGTAGTGGTGATGCTTCCACTTCCTTGAGTGCACAAGATAATTATTCAGTTGAAACTGCCTCTACTACAACTATTCCCACTACTTCTTCTTCTTCCTCATCAGAAGCTAGTTTGAGGTGTACTCGTTCTCGTCGTCCACCTACTTACTTGAATGATTATGTACATTGATTGTGTTTGATCTTTTGTATGATGTTGCTTCTTTCCTTGTTAAGGGGGGAAGATATGTTGTACAGTGCTTAGCTCATCTACTGAGCTAACACTCTAGATCTCTGTAATGTTCTTTGTTCTGGAATTCTCCGTTGCCCTGTTGGCAGTTGGAGCTCTGGCCAGGGGAGGATTGGGCTTACCTGTTCTGTGCTGCAATAAAGCTGTTCCTGCAACATCCAGTCTGTGGAGTTATACATCAAATCTACAACACAATGAAAGGCTTAAAAACATACATACAGAACAACATTATATTTGTGCCACTATTCTGGATCCACGGTACAAAAAGGCAGTGGCCAGCAAAGCATTCATTCCTTTTGTTGAAGCAGATGTTTCAACGTACAGACATTGGCTAGCTGTGTCAGCCACTCGGTTCGAAAAAGAGCGGCAGAAATTTCAAGGAGCCGGCAGAAGTACAACTTCATCAGCAGGCCATCAGGCGTCAAGTTCTACTTCTGAATCTGTGGCCGAAGGGAGTCCCTTTCCCTCACAGCCGTTAACGACACCAGCAACCGTAACATCATCCTCATCGGCACTAGGCCCAGCCATAATATTGTCGGAAGTGGATTGGCTAACTCATCCAGGGTTTTCTCGTTCCAGTGCTGCATAGGCCACAGATGCTACGCAAAGTGGAGCAACCCTGGAGAACCTTGAGTTGATGGTGCAGGCCTATCTGAATGACCCAACATAGGTCTTTGTTAATCAGAACCCATTGCTGTATTGGTATAGGAAAAGGCCTCTATGGCCACTGATCACCAACCTGGCTCTAAACTATTTGTCTTGCCCATTCGCAAGCATTTCTTCTGAACGTGCTTTCAGTGCTGCTGGTGCCATTGTAACTTCAAAAAGGACCCGCCTCTTGCCCAAAAATGTGGAGAGGTTAACACTGATCAAGGTGAATCAGCACTTCATACCACCAGATTACAAAATACGTGAATGCACACAGGAAGAAGAGGACACCGACTTAGGTGACGGAAGTTCTTCTCTGTCAGCTGACCTACTCCTGTCTCAATTCATAGAGTTTGAGGACGAGCTCTACTTCCCTGACACCGAGGCCTGAAAATGACTTCCTTTTTTTTCATCCTTATTCACTTTTATTCCTGTGTGTCTTTCTTTGTTTTGCAACTTTTACCACAACAAAACTCTAATCACCTAAGTCCATCAGCAGCACTGTCTTCATCTTATTTTCTTTATTGATTTGAACGTGCCGCAGTCTGCATTCCTAAGGTTCACAAGTTCACAACTGAATCATGCTCCTCTATCCTCCTCCTCCAGACCCCCCCTATCCATTTCCCTCAAGGCAGATGGATGGATTACGAAGAATAAAGAAACTTTGTCTTCGTAGACGAGTCCCCTCAAGTGGGACTGAAATTACTGACTGACTACATGCTTGCTTATTGCTGAGGGAGTTAATTCTGAAATTGACTGGAGAGGCTGCCCTGTGGGCCCTCACTTTCCGAAGAAGATGCGGACAAAAAGTAGAACAGGTAATGAATACTGAGAAGATGGCATGCAGTGGACAGCAATGGCTGTCTGTTTCTGATGAAACCAATTGCTGTTTGTTTTTTTGCATGAAATGAATCATATGTCTTGTCTTAGTTATTATTTAATCTTTTACACAGTAATTGTAACTCATGTCTACTGCTCTGATTTTTTTTTACCTTGTTTAATTCAAATTGTACTTCAACTTCAGGGGCCACTATCTTGCATTTTCCAATATGCAAAATGTCCTTGTTGTGGACTCACTTGCCAATATACCATGATGATTGATTAAATAATATATCTTTTTTCTTTACAGTCACTCACTGGGATGGATGGATCATCAGCGTCGGTTTACGGAAGAACTATGGCCAATTCGTGAGTGGCAAACAGGTAAACCAGTCTACAACAACTACTGCAGCAGAACTACATGTCTGTCTATTCGTGGTATGTAGTGGTCGAGGGTGAGGCAGTGTACTGTTGTTGTTATACCAGGCAGAGTCCACTCCACTCCAGACAGCAGTTCATGTAAAATTGGGTCTATGTGGCTTGCTGCATACAATTAGATATGCTTTGTCTGTCTGACAAAGAGCCTAGGTATGCTACATCAGGTTGCTTCACTCAGTGGTGCCTGCCTTGACTGTCTGCATGGCCCTGCCTCCAGCTTGGGCCAAACATCCGTTATGTTTGCGAAATTTGCTGTTTTTCGGTTTTCCCCAAATCTCGCGAAATTACCGAAAATTCGCAAATTCTTGAGCAGAACGGATTTTTGGCCAATGCTTGTGGCAGGGCCATGCAGACGTTGAAGGCAGGCACCGCTGAGTGAAGCGTCCTGATGTAGCATACCTAGGCTCTTTGACACAGACAGACAAAGCATTTCTAGGGTTTAGAGTTCAGTGCGATTTACTAGGGTTTTTGGGCTTAAGTTGGTAGGTTTCCCGCTGAGTCTAGGGCTGAGGGTCCGATGCAGGCTCGTTCATAATGATGTTGGCAAGGTTTTAGGGGGGTTTGGCGTTCTTTGGTCCAGAATTGCCAGAATTGTGGCCTCTTTTGGTTTTTTGCGGGTGCGTGTGTTTGGGTGAAAAGTGAAAACTAGTCGTAGACCTTCTTCTTCTTCTTCTTCTTCTTCTTCAAAGGGCGCAGTGGTTCGATTTTGTTCTGCCTTGCCGAGATTCTTGGGAATCGCTGGAACAAGTGTACAGGTAAGTTTCAAGAGGATCAAAGTAGTGGCAGTGCTGAAAACAGCAATTTTTGGTGAGCAGCGCAATTTGCTATGTTTTGGATATACCAGTATTGCATGTTTTTGGGGGGCTGTTTGGGGGTGTTCTAGATTTGTGGGGGTGGGTCCGGGGGTCTTGGAGCACTGCTGGGAAGGTCTACTTTTGATTGCAAGTGGTTTGAAGAAAATCCATGGTGGAAAAGGGGGGTTTGGGCCTAGTTGCACACAGCGTTTTGGCACAATATAAACTTAGGCTTTGCAGTATTGCATGTTTTTGGGGGGCTGTTTGGGGGGTTCTAGGTTTTTGGGGGTGGGTCGGGGGGTCTGGAAGCACTGCTGGGAAAGTCTAATTTTGATTGCAAGTGGTTTCAAGAAAATCCATGGTGGAAAAGGGGAGTTAGGGCCTAGCTGCAGAGCGCGTTTGGAATGATTTTGACTGGTAGGCCTCAAATTTTCTAAGTGTGGGATTTTCCATTTTCGCTTTTGGCCTGTTTGGTGGTGTTCTACTTTTTTGCGGGTGGGTTGAAGGGTCTGGGGGCAATGCTGGGAAGGTCTAATATCGGATGCAAGTGGTTTGGAGAAAATCCATGGTGAAAACGTTTTTCCTTTTTAGCTCCCTTGCTTGTTTTGGGGGGGCTGTTTGGGTGGGTTATAGGTTTTTTGGGTTGCGTTGGGGGGTCTGGGAGTACTGCTGGGAAGGTCTAATTTTGATTGCAAGTGGTTTCAAGAAAATCCATGAAGGAAAAGGGGGGGTTTGGGCCTAGCCCTAGTTGCAGATAGCGTTTTGGCACGGTTGAATGTTAGGCCTAGTAGTATTGCATGCTTTTTGGTGGCTGCTTGGTGTTCTAGATGTTTGGGGGTGGGTTGAGGGGTCTGTGAGCACTGCTGGGAAGGTCTACTTTTGTTCTAAAATCGCAATTTACACTTTACACCTAGCTTGAGGGGAAAGATCCGCAAATTTCGCCCATACAAGTTATTTATCCTTGAAAAGGAGACTCAGAGTACGCACTTCCGAAATGATGCTTGTATGTATTGTAATACTGTTGTCTCTGAAACTGAAAGTGTGTTTTTGCACTACACAGCGTACCTTATATTTATTTTCTCCGTGGTGTTTTAATATCACTTCCTGTTTTTCCATCAACAATTACAGGCCGGATTTTACCCTGTGCAATGGCAAAAAGGATGAACTCAGGGTTACAATTAGTGACCCGCAATTCAGCATCCGCCATGAAGGCAGTGGACAAGGTGTCTTCTGGTCCCCAACATTGATTGACGGAGCGGCAGATGGAATGGAGGACTAACGCGAAAAAGAGGAATGGCTGGATGCATGCAACTTCCCAAATTCAACAGGACAACTACAACAACATACAGTTACAGTATCCATCTTCATTTCTACTTATCTTTTAAGTAATGTTATTGCTGTGAACTTCTATGAGTGTGACTCTGTGCATTTGTTTGCTCTCTGCTTCAATTCATCCCTCCAGTCATCGTATACTTTTTTCTTTGCTTTTTTTTATACTAATTTAATGTACTAAGTGGTTCTTCTCTCTGAGGGCGGATAGGCAAGTGAAATTGCGTAATTACTACAGCCCTGTACTGTCACATTGTTTCTTCATAGTTAGTACATTGTAGAAAGTACTACTTACTTTTCAGTAACCTATCCATTTAGCAAACAACTTCATGCATGCAGTAGTGCATGCACTTCCTTTATGTCCCTTAAAAGATTTATGGATAGATTCGTATCCAAAGATTTGTTTATCTGCATTTGTTGTTTGTCCATGCTATGTTTTTTTTCCTCTCTCCCCAAAACTTTCCCCACAAACCCCATTCCCATCCAAGTTTCAAACCATGACCCTCTTCCCCCGGGCTGTGTGGTTTTCATTGAGGTGTGAGTAAATTACAACAATAATTCCACACACTTGCTGGGGAGGACAAGGTGCAAGCAACTTCCTCAAATCAATTTTAAGGCAGCTAGATGAATCCTAGGATATTGTAATTCTGGTTAAAAAAACAACAATGAGTATTTTAAAATAAATTCTGAATTTCATGCCCACCATCGATTGGATCCATCGTCAACATCATCCTCCTATATGTCGAGAAGACTTGTTGTTACGCTGCTGTGTCACTGTTCTTGTTGTAGCCATAATCATCCATGCAATTCTTTTTTCCCCATACTTATCTTCAGCATTGCTTAGGCTACTGTTCCTTCTAATACTCCTCTCAGGCCACTCAATGTCTCATTTTTTACTTTGTTTTTCAAATGCTGCTACTGCTAGTGTGGTACCACTCCTACTAACACCACAACAACGGAATTTCGGTCCGGGATGGCGTAATCGCCATTTGCCATGCAGTCAGCGCTGTGCCTAGCTCTATTCCCAAACACGAATCACAGGTAAGATAAGCATTTTTGGGAGGTATAATAATGGGCTAGGACTCGGAGGAGAGACTGACAGTAGTACTAGTAAAGTACTAGTAGGCCAATTGAATTCACTAACTCTGTTAGTGGCACTTTTGAACATTTTTGGACGTTTTAGATAATTCATGCTGGTAAGTTTGATGAAATCAAACGTGCCGTAACCCCCGTCCCACCACCCCACAAAATAAGATCAACGCATACTCTATGTTGAAGTATGTAAAAAGAATAATGATATATTTCCCCTAACAAAAATAAACTAGTTCCACCCCCCCTAACCCAAACAATTGTCCATTTCAAATAGTCCACTAGTCCCAAATAATCCCCAACTCCCGATTCCCACCCCCCCAACAGTCTTTAAAAAAGGGGCAAGGGACACAGTCACTTCCGGCGGTGTTTGGACAGGCGGTCCCGCGGCTCCTTGCGGAGGTCCCGGAGCTGTTTTTCAAGGTCGTCCACCTTGCGCTCCAGGTAGTCAATTCTTAGGCTTAGGCGGTGCATGCGTGCCTTCAGGCTCTGGGGGGGCCAGCTGCTGATGTTCTTGCAGCTGAGCGGCGGCGGGGGGCTGTCCGAGCACAGTGCCGTGCTGGAGGCTGCTGGCTGCTGGACATGGAGGCAGTGCTGGAGGAGGTTGTTGACGCCCCCTCCTCCTGTTCCCGAGCCCACAGCCGGCAATATTCCACCCAAATGGCCTCCAGCTTCCGGGCCCTGGCCCGGACAGCCATCTCCCTTCTGGTGAGCTTTTTGGGAGCATCTACATGAAGAAAGAAAGAAAAATAATGCAACCAATACACTTTAACAATAACACATAATAATTCAGCAGAAAGTTGTCTCACAGTAACACTAGCAATTTGCAAGCACAGTACAACATTTTGGCATGTATCTTTCCGCCATCTTTGTAGGCCTGTAACAGTGGGAGTTTCAGGAATTCTACTAGCAGGCAGCACTATGGACTCAAATACATAGTCAGAGAGTCAGAGAGTACCCCAGTATTCTTTTTTTCTCTAGTTTTGCGAAAGAAATTACTTGTACGTGAACTTGTGGTAGCCGGCATAATGCCAGCTCAGTCAGCTTGCACCCAAGAAAAAGAGACACAAGCCTGATGACGCAGACTTGCATGCATTACTTTAAGCAGTACATGCAGGTGGGGATAGGGAAGCTCTTACTTTTGTATAGGGTTGGCACTGGCCATACTCGGTTACATCAAGGGCTACTCCTCAATGTACTTTATATTTCACACTCCCCCCCCCCCTGGGCCTTCAGTACTACAAAAGGAAAATGAAGATTATTCATCTCTGATCATGTATCCAGCCGATCACATGATCTCTTTGCTTATATGATGGATGACTTTAGGTGCTTTGTTGTGATAGATTGAGTGAACAACAGCGATAGTCCACCCATGATTAACACAGCAGAAAGAAAATTATGAACATAGGGAGTGAGTGTGGTAACCATAAGTGCCGGAGGAAGGGACTTGACTTGATATAATTGTCAACTATTCAATACATACACAATATATGCTGTGCTTGCCAAGTAAACTACTGTATTGTTACTTTAGGCAAGGGAGAGTCTCTGAACAATCACAATTTGTAGTATTTGGATTTCCTCTGCTTTGCTACTCTGGCACGGACATGCTGTTCGAACAAAGTAACACTCTTCATGCACTGAGCGTCTGCTCTAACACATACACCTCTGCTATGTATGAGGAAGAAGATACCATCCAGGCTTCCAAAGTAAACGTCTATCATTCTTCTTAATGTCTCAACTGTAACAACTTTACGTTTTCTCAACCACCAAATAACACCCTTTTCATTTTATTTGGTAAACCACCGTCTTGACTTGCATTTGAGTTTCACCAAAATGATATATTGCAATGCACACCACACATGAATTTTCTGATTGACACACACAGGCAGTCATTTTTTTATTCTCCTCCAACCATCCTTGCTTCAAGCAGCCATGCATCTGATTCCTTCCTATCAGCCACCTTTGCCTGCATTCAGAAATACGTATCATTCTTTAGTCATAAATGTTATGACTCGCTCGTCCTTCCATTGACCCTAAGTTCTTTCCCTTTTCGTTCATCACATCCCTCAAGTTCATCTGATATGTCTTGGCTTCACGATAAAAGTTTCCCAGCTGATTTGAAGTCAAATAGAGGGGGCCATTGCTTACTCGAGAACTACCGCCGCTAATGCTATTGCTAAGTCAAGGGTGACTGTCTTCTCCGTGATTGGCTAAAAAAATGTAGTTCTAAATCAGTAACTGTTCTTAACAGTACAGTGTACTTGTAGCAGTGTACTGTCTACTGTACAGTACATCATACACTCCTTTGCGAGCCTACTCTAAAATGTTAATAAGTAAGGAGTATAATAATAACTTACCACAGTCCGCCGCTGCTGAGCCATCCCCCTCAGCTCCTCCTGGTGGCGCCCCGCATCCGCCGCTTGAGTGGACCCCTCCGCGCTGCTGGCCCCGGCACTGGTGGTGGCAAGTGCTGCATCCTATGTTGTGACGCCTAGAAAAAGCATGTCATATTTTTAGATGCCATACACCACCCCCTACTTCGTCTCTTAATGGAAGAGAAAATGTTAAACAATTTTAAATTATTGGGACTGAAAAGAAGTCACGGTTTTGGGGAGGGTGTTAACTTATATGCTTAGCCATAACATGCAACTCTTTTTGGTACAACTGATGAATGCTTGCTCTTTAATGTGCAACATTTTAATAATTACAGACAGAACCAACTACTCCTCATCACCACCAGGAGGACTTGAAGTTCCAACAAGGTGAGGGCTCCCGAGTCCCACACAGTTACTTCTGACTGAGGTATGTGGAAAGTCGAACTGCATCTATCATCAACAATGTCCTATTTCTCTTGTCCATACTTCTGTATGTGCAGAATAGTCCCTGAAACACTAGCGGTATGGTATGTGCTACTATCAAATCAAAAATCCAACTACAAGCTTATTCTTGGCGGACATTGACATTTTGCTGTTGGAAATTGTCAAAACACTAACATTAAGAAGACTGGAATAGACAGCAAGGGCAACCCAGAGGACTACACTGAGTGCCTCTAGAGATATTGCTGGATCAGAGTTTTGTTTAACACCGTTTGCCGACTGGGCAAGCTTAGCTACCAACACAGACCGACTCAGAAATAATAGTAAATAGTAGTAGCACAGAGAGTGATGGTAGAGAGGCAGGATAAGAAAGTAGAAACAGTCTAGAAGAAGATCAAAGACTATTTTGTAAAAAATAGAATTAGGAAACAGTTGGGAATGAATAGGAGCTGTAAAAGTTAGGGAAGTATAATTATATTAACAACAGAACAACTTACTGGGGCCAGCAGAAGAGCCTGCAGAGGACCGTTCCTGCCCACTCTGTTCCGCCGGAGACTGGGATGTTGCTTCCTTGCCCCTGGGAGGTGCTGTTGATCATGAAATAAACACAAACATGGATGATTGTTTTTGGGAAATATTTGATTTCTTTGACCACAATCTAAAATTATCTCGGGGAAACAAATTAGCAACAATTGCACTACATGTATTGACCTATCTGATCTGGTCAACTAGGAGGATACTAGTACAGTATTGCTGGATTCGCAGACCGTCTACTTGGAAAGTTATGTAAATCACTAACTAAACCAACAACAAAAAGGTTCTACTAGACTGCCAGCATTCAGCAGCACACGGCGTGACAGACACAGTCCGTCATCATGATGGCAGAGCACTAAAAAATGTCCTACTACTAATAACAAGTCATAATATACTCAACCTATCAATCCATCACTATCTCTTCTTCTTAGTGGCAGCAGGAGTACAAAGGAAGGACTAGGCTTGAGTCTCTAGTCTCTCTAGCATTACGCAGTTCTGTAAAGTACTACACTCATACATATTCAGGCCAAATGTGCACAAAGTTGCAAACAAGTAAGCATAGTAGCAACGCCACTGAGGAGGCGAGCACCTGCAATCACAAAAGCTATTTAAACACTATTTTACCTGTAATGTAATCGAATAGGCAGCATTCTTGCTCTTCGGGAAAAACATATATTAGCAATATAACACAGAGCAGAAGAATACAAAGTGGTTATTAAATAGCTACTCACCAAGGCCAGGGATCTCCATACCTAGCAGGTGGAGCAGGTCCTGCTCCCGGTCGAGGACGTTGGCCCACCGGTGCGTCGCTTGGTCATAGGTGCGCCGGATCCCCGACTCCCTCCGCATGGCACCACTGGCGATGCTCCCGTAGGCCATACCCTTGACCGGGCCTGCCCCCTGCTGCCACGGTCTTAGGGAGGTGGCGCAGAACAAAAAATATAAGGGCAGCCACCTCCACCGCGGTAAAAACCTCCCTGGCCACTACATCCACTCCCCTCAATCGCCCGCATGGGAGCCGGGTACGGGGTGCAGGACCCTTCCCCTTGCTTTTCCCGGCTCCCTTTGCCATGGTCCTGGGCAAAAGAAGAAAAGAATAGGGGGAAAAAATAAATAAAATGAAAGAAAGAGCTAAACAAAAAGAGTAGTTATTAAAGTAACAAAAAGTTGAAAAGAAACACAAAATATAGATCTAGACAAATAGAGAGATAGATAATGAGTAAAAAAGAGCAAAAAAAAGTTCAAAGAAACAAAGGATTGCAAAGATTAAAAGAGGATAGGAAAGCCAGACCCAGAACCATAGCAATGAATAAAAAACAAGATGGCCGCGCCCATTGAGGACCGCGTGGGTAAGTTCGCGCGATATTTTCCCCGCGAGCATGCAAAAACACACACGAACTCGTAATAGCGCGCTGCACACAACGCGAGATTGCCAATAGCGCCCGGAAACGGAAATACGCACATGATGGCCACGCCCATGTATGACCGCATGGGTAACTTCGCGGTCGGTGCGCCGCAAATGCGCATAAAAAACCACGAACACGCAAAAAAAATCCGCAAATTCGCACAAATTCGCGGATTATGCGGATCGCCTATACTTCACCGAACCACGTGCTCAATAGGTATGGCGCTGAATGGATGGTACAGTTTACTTGTTGTATTCATACTCACACTTTGGTGTGTATGCTTCTTTTCTTTTTTTGTTTCCCTTTTTCTACAGAGTCACTCATTAGGATACTACACCAAGAGGGGTACTTGTAATTCACAGCCCCTGCACACATTAGTAGCAGGTCCATTTTTCTGACACTAGGTGCTGGGAAGTGGACCTCTAGGTAATAACCTCCCCTTTGGTCCTGAAGAATGCTGTGTACCCTTCAGGGACACTTTAGCAGAAACATGTCGACCCTTTATAAAACGGTGAAGGGAGATTAATGTCCCATTTCATCAATCACTTTTAACTACCATACCTTTGATCCCTGAATAAACTTAGGATATGGACAAGGGTAATGGTTTTGAATACATTTTTTCACTCCCCCCAGAAAAAAAAAAAAAAAAAAAAAAAAAGCATCCCTGTCTCCAGGTGTATGCCCACCCTCTATCAAACCAAGTTTTTAGAGGACGAGAAAAGCTGATGATGAAGCATGACACCGGGTGTTGTGTGAGGCCAGTCCGTAACTTTTTATGAGATGCCCCCGTTGGCAACGCATCTCCCCCTAACTCTGTAGATTCCTTTAAGAACACAATCTAGGGACAGTCTTCTTTTGTGGATTCATAGTAGAGTGGAGGCTGGCTTTCCCCTTAGCCCCGAGCCTCTGGTTCCCACCCTTACCTCCTAAGAATACTTGATTTACAGTTGCATGCAGATCTTAACCTGGGGTCGTATCATACATGAGGCACATTTTCCTTGTTTGTGCCAGCCGCACCTTTTAAAAGGTGCTCCCGCCGTAAACAAGCAAAATGCACTGTATTAGCATGAATGCGTTGCCCCCAGAGCAGTCGCATACTTGCGCTAACCTGGTAGTAGCTCTTGCATGTGAAAAATGGATCCGCTATTTTGAATCTGCTCCGTGTTTCACAGTGCAGGTGGCAACCCACTAGCACTTTTAAGTGCAAATAGAGATCCACTTGCAGGTGGTTGCAGAGAGTGACTGAACCCGCCTGCAAGGGAATGTCTGGGGGATCCATGGGGCCCCCTTTGCTCCCTCCAAAAAGCTGCCATCAGGGGGCGCACTGACAGTGTGGTACCTTTTAGGTTGCACAGTGTCAGTGTGTCCCCTTACAGCTTCTTTGCCTCTTCGCCAGCGTCTCTAATACAGTGCGGGCCATAGGCAAGAGGATTTCCACATTTGTATGGGACCACATCCTGATGCAAATGAGGGAATGCCCTCTGATGATAGCACTGACCCTTTATGGTGCTATCAGTATTACAGAAGGGGCTGCACAAGCATCTGAGCCCTCTTATGTAAAACCGAAGTGCCCTGGGGGTGTTCAAAGTACCAGTAGGTGTTGCGCTACCGGGGCACTTACGTCATATGGTCCCTCATTAGCTCTTCTGCCTTTAGCAAAACATAAACTTATTTAATCCTTTCATGAGAAGATTAGGTCAAAGCAAATACCCAAATGGCTTAGCATTAATTCTAGGGGCTCTGTGCAGGACAATCAGAGGTAATTCTAGAGTATCTGCATTGGAATAGCAGAGGCAAATTGGGTTAAGGGTTTGCTGGTTAAGTAGTGGGGAAAACCTTACTGAAGCAGAAACCATAATCAGGGTGAAGTCACAAGCAACCTTCAAATTAACCTGTGCCCACCCCCCTGGTTGCTTGGCACAAAGCAGTCAGGCTTAACCTAGCGATAATGTGTAAAGTATTTGTGCAAAGCTTCAAACAGTAACACAGTGAAAACACACATCAAAAATAGATTAATCCTTAATAAATAAAATAAGACCAAAAAGGCAAATTTCTATCAGCATAACCAGAGATATGCAAGTATAAAGATTTCAGTGAAAATAGAACCAAAATGTTTTCTTTCTGTGAAGATCCACTCTCTTTCAGTTTCTGCACTGCTGCGGAATGATGTAGATCCCACCACTCCCCTATCAGACAGCAGACAACAACAACCAACACTGAACTTGATTAGTGGATTCAACAGTCTTTAGAAACTTTGAGTTCTTCTCTTGTTTTCAGATTTTTTCTCATTTGCAACACCTCAGAGTTCTTATGTACTCCCGACCAAGCTGTTAATAAATAAACAATCATGTTATCTAACACCATCTTATTCCTTGGTATATGTTTAACTTACAATTATACTTCAAGTAGAATCACAATAGTTTACTGTTAGTCTTGTCAGCCTCAGGGTGGTCTTCCTCCAAATATTTTGACTTTAATCCTCCTATTTTTGATGATTGAGTTTTTCCTGGCCTTATGATTCTGCACAGTTTAGAACTTTAGCAGTGATGTTGCTCACTCCTTAAAACAGTGGGATTGGCATATTCCCAATTGGCACATTTACTGTACTTATAAGTGCCTAATACTGTGGTACCATATGTACCGAGGACCCATTAAATAAATGCAATGAGTGGCCCAGCAGCACTGATTGGGCCACCCACTTAAGTAGCCCGTCTAAACGTGTCTCCGGTCTATCATAGCAGCCTGTGTGTGCAGTTTTAAGCTATAATTTTGACGTGGCAAGATAAAACTCTGTCAGGCTCAGACTTTCTTTTTTATAAATACATATAAGTGACCCATAAAACAAGCCCTACACAGCCCAGAGGGCAGGCCGCAGTATATTTAAAAGTTGGACATCTACTTTTAAGCTTTACATGTCCTGGTAGTGAAAACCTCCCAAATTAGTTTTTCACTACCGCAAGGCCTACCTCTCACTTTGAGATAACATTGGGGTTACCTTATTACATTTAATAAGCTGTAACTTCCATTTAGAAGCAGGTTGACAGTTTAGTTAGGTGTCTGAGAATTGTAAATAAAAACCCTCTTTAATGACGAAGTCGGATTTTTATTCGCAAATTCTGAAAATACCACTTTTAGCAAGATTACATGTTCTTGACCCAGCCATTTGGTATCTGCTGCCAGAATCCTGGGTGTAGTTAACAGTTGGTCTTTGTGTATTGCTTCCAGACAGTGAGGCAAAGGGAAGGTAGATGTTGGCAGAATGGGCCACTTTGAGTCAACGAGAGTGTGGAGCTGTCACCTACCACACTTGCACATCCAAAGGCAGGAAGAAGGACTGTTGGGCTGCTGAAAGGATTGCCACTCTGCTGGACTGCTTCTCTGAAGGGCTGCTGCCCTGCTGCGCTGACTCTCTGTCTTGCTGCCCTCTTGCCATGGCGACAAGGTCTGAACCTTCATCTTTAAACCCAGGACCCCAGAGTGACTGCAAGGTGTAGTTGGCAGGCCTCCTGATCAGAAGCCTCAGGGATAACAGAGGTTTCCCTCAACCTTGAACCCAGCACCCAGACTGTATCATCTATGAGTATTGTCCTGCCAAGTGATGCCACCATAGTCATGGACCCTTGGAAGTGGGCTTGAAGGTGCTCTACCAGCCCATTTGTGGACCCAGCAGAACTGAAGCATCTCTTATTCTGCATTTTGCAATTCTGAGCAGAACTGGCATATCGCCTCAGTTCCATGTACTTTGCATCACCTCAATGATGAAGCTGGACTCTGCATCGCAATCCCCACAGTTTCTTCAGATCCAGCAGGTGAGTGAGGCAGGACTTTGGATCACAAGATCATTCATCGATGGTCTTCTTGATGATGATGCAGAACCTTGCATCACAGATTCACAGCTCTGTGGAACTGAGGATGTGCAAAGCATATCTGATCCGGACCTTCCATTGTCATGACTGCTCAGCGCATCCTCGACATAGGACGCAGCAAATCTTCACATCCAGGATTCAAGGTACTATTGTTCAGCATGCCAAACTGTAGCCAGCCCATGTTCCATCATGGTAAGCCTGAATTTGTAACTTTGTCCTGGTCTAGCGTGACCAGATAGCCATAGTTGGCGCTTTGTGCTTTTTGACGCTATTTTCACTTAAATCTTCTAAAGTGCATATCACAGGTTCTACAGAATGGATTTTTGTCATTCTGGTCTTAAATTCTTAACTAAAATATACTCTAGTTTTCTAAATGGATGAAGGATTTTATGTGTGTTGTGGCTCACTTTATTACAGTTTGAAGAGATGCATAAGGGATTTACACATTGCCTCTAAGTTAAGCCTGACTGCCCTGTGCAAAACTACTACAGGGTTGAGCACAGGTTCATTTTGGGTTTGCTTATGACTTCACCCTGGCAAAGATTTTGCTTCCTACTTCAGCAGTGTTTCAACCCCTTCAACCAGTAGTCCAACTTCTTACATTTGACCAGTGTTACAATGTATTCTTTTTTTGTGACACAGTATTTCCTTCCTTTGAAGCAATTCTCATTAAGTTATGGATTCCCCTGAGGAAAATCTACATATGAAGTAAAGTCTTTTCCATCCTTATTGATTAAAAGTCTTTTCATTTTACAAATAGTCTCAATTGTTTGCAGTGTCTGTTTTCTGTCTCTTGTTCCTTCTTCAAGTTATTATAATCACTAAGGGGATTGTCAGAACGCCAAATCCGCAATGAGGCTACCACCGCACTTGCAGTCCGACCATCTATGATGAATTTGGCGGTTGGAATGCCAGAGGACCGCTATTTCTGCCAGGGATCTATGATCCATCAGCAGTATTGCAGAGGTCTGAGGCTGCTGGTGGTGCCACTGCTGCACCACCAAGCATATTATAAGTTTCCTCACCGCCACAGTTTTCATGGCAGTGAGCCCACCATGAAAAGTATTGCTGTGAAGAAAATGAGGGAGGCCCTTTAGGGCCCCTGTTGCCTCTATGCCTGGTGGTGCATGCAGGGGGGGCATGGTGTGCCCCAAATCTGTATGCACCACCTGTTCCTGCATGGCATGGAATTCTCAGTTCATGCTCTGTAGGAATGTGTTTTGGTGGCCCCAAAGCGGTGCCGTTCTAAGGCTCCCTTGGGGTTCTTTGATGACGTTAATATGTCCGACTTTACGTCAAACTAGGCACCTTCAAGATATAAATATGCCTACACTTGCCCTAGCAAACACACGGTGGTTCGGAGCATCTCGATTATCTACTTGCCCGACGCAGCTCGCTACAGCAAGTGCCGAAGGAAGCCGACCCTCCAGCTGACGCACTGACAGAGAGGCTGCCCATCTCTCGCTGAGAATCCAGCTCCAGTGTTTCCAATCTCCCCTCGCAGGGTGTTGGGAAATCGAGTCCGAGTCCGAGACCGAGATACCAGACCTCCTTCATTCTAAACCAAGGCACGGAGCTGATTAGACCCTAAGAGAAATCTTGGATAGATTCTTCGCAAAGAAAAACTAAACCTATGCTACACCTCACTTACTTCTTCCCTTGAACTAGACTTCGGTTAGTTACATTGGGGTATTTTAGAAGCACCAGTTAAGTACTTTTTAGCCTTTGTTATTTATATATGTATTTACCTATAGTCTAGGAACCATACAATGCTTTTACAGTATTATTTTATAATCCTCTTCTTACTGTACGCATTATACTTTGCAACCAGTTTGCTCACGTGAGCAAGATGCCAGCAGCATCGAAACACGTTGATCACTCACTTTTATGCTTAAAAGATCCTGAATAAAAAACCTCGCTCTGGAAAGCTAAAGGAGTGCGCTACAATTCTTTTGTGAGACGATAGAAGTGTTCGGAATATTGAAACGGCGTGGTTCTGCCGTAGGGAGAGGCACCCATAATGAGCGCTGTAATGGCCGGGAAACCTGAACCGCTGTGTTTGCTATATATATATATATTCACTGAAAAAACCATAGGTTATAGACCATATATAGTTAGGAATTAGCATTTACAAAACCTTGAAAATTCACTGAAAAAACCATAGGTTATAGACCATATATAGTTAGGAATTAGCATTTAAAAAACCTTATTTTACTCACACAAAACCATTGAAATTCCATATATAGTTAGTTGTACTAACTATATATCGCGCACCCGCAATCCACTGCTGATGATGTCACATATTACATCATTCATGACATGGTCAGTGACATCACTGATGACATCACTGATGACATCTCAAATGACATCACTGATGACATCTCAAATGACATCACTGATGACATCACTGATGACTACATCCAGTGACTGTATAATTCTGTAAAGTTAAAATATGTCTTACATATTGAAGAATGAGTGGATGTATAAGTGGCTTGATGAAGGATTTAGTAGGGGCATGACTGACTGTATGAGTGACTGATTAAATGTGTCTCACTGAGTGCATGGGTTAGTGACTAAACTGTCTTAATTTGTGCATCATTATGTCTGTTGTTCTGTAAACTGCTGCATGTGTTGATCAGTAGCTATATGATTAACTGTATGGGTTATTGATTGGTTGCCCAAGCATTTGTATGGGAGACTGAGTGTGTGTGTGGGTGGCTGGGAGGTGTATGACTCTCTGCATAGATGTGTGAGCAGTTGATTGACTAGATGTATGGGTTCAAAAGTGCATGTGGAAATAGCTGTATGGGCAGTTGACTGTGTGCATGAGTGTATTGGTGAGTGAATGGATATCTCAGTGCTACATGTTAAAGTAAGTACATACGTAAAATGCAGTACATGTGAGAGTTGACATATATAAATAACTGTGCATAAGAGCCAGTGAATGTGTGAGTGGCTGTATGGATCATTGTGAACTTGTATCCAGGATTGTATAAGTGAGTAAATATATTTTAGTATATGTTTGAATAAGTAAGGTGTGTATAACTGTATAGTTGAGGCAATGGAGGTGTGATTGATTCTTTGCATGACTGACTAAGTGTCTGAGTAACTCCATGGATGAGTGACAGTCTATGAGTGTCTGTTTACACTGAGTGTATCTAAGGTTATATTAGAGTCTGGAGAGGTTCATCGTATTATCACATGAATGATGTCATCAGTGATGTGATCAGTAATGTCAAATAAGATGTCATTAGTGATGTCATCAGTGATGTCATTTGAGATGTCATCAGTGATGTCATTAGTGATGTCATTTGAGATGTCATCAGTGATGTCATCAGTGATGTCACTGACCATGTCATGAATGATGTAATATGTGACATCATCAGCAGTGGATTGCGGGTGCGCGATATATAGTTAGTACAACTAACTATATATGGAATTTCAATGGTTTTGTGTGAGTAAAATAAGGTTTTTTAAATGCTAATTCCTAACTATATATGGTCTATAACCTATGGTTTTTTCAGTGAATTTTCAAGGTTTTGTAAATGCTAATTCCTAACTATATATGGTCTATAACCTATGGTTTTTTCAGTGAATTTCATTGGTTTTTTAAAAGCTAATATCTGTAGCTGTAAAATGTATTCTTCTTTAAATCCAAAAATATATTTTATATGTTTATTAATAAAAAAAATTTTTAATACTTTTTTTTTGTTCGCTCCCGGTTCGTGAACCGGGAAGCTTCCCGTTAGCTCATCTTGATGCCGCGACCCAGTCCGCGAACCGGTAAACGTTCCGTTAGCGCAACTGCCGCGTTAGAAATCAACATCGTGACGCGTCGCGGAAGCGCGACGTATCACGTTGTCGCGTAATGCGTCTTATGACGTGCCGCGTTAGCGCACCCGGAAGTGCTCCGGTACGCGAACTGAGACGCGAAGCGCAGCTCCCCGGAAGCGATCCGCGGCGCGTCGCGAAAGCGCGACGTATCGCGTTGCCGCGTAATGCGTCTTATGACGCGCCGCGTTAGCGCACCCGGAAGCGCTCCGGAGCGCGAACCGAGGCGCGAAGCGCAGCGACCCGGAAGCGATCCGGGGCGCGTTCCGCAGCGCGTAACGTAAGCGTAAGAGGTCATGTGACTTGTTAATAAAACTTTTCATTGGTTCATTTCACTTTTGGTTTCATAATGATGTAAGGCTAGGTCATGTGACCTAAAAATAACACTTTTCATTGGTTTAGAACTATTGTTTTTCCCAAATGATGAAAACCCCTCCTTCTTTCCTCCCTCTGACTTTCATCTTTGTGAGAGGAAGACCTTTTTGGATAGTTGAGCAATGGCTTCATTAGTTGCTTCAGCTGGTGCACCCCCACCACCACCTCCACCTCCTCATGGGAAGAGAGGACCACCTCCCCAGTTCATCAGCAACACAGAGGAGGAAGAGGATGAACTAGAGGAAGAGGAGACAGAAGGACCACAGTTCTTACAAGAGGTGCCCCGGGTTTCCCATCGGAAAGCCAGTTTCATTTGGCAGTTTTTTAAAATCCCTCGAGGGCAGAAGAAAGTAAATGCTAGGTATGTCACCTGCCTCATTTGTAAAGACCGGTTATCTAGAGGCACTGATAAAAAGTATAGCTACGGTAACTATACAATGCATCGTCACATGAACAGGTGGCATCCATTGAACTACAGCCAGGCGGAGATACGTGACATGCAAGATAACCCAACAACAACTCCTGTGGCCAGGTCAACATCACTGATATCGTTGACAGGAGCAGAGGCACGGGAAACCGTGCCAAACATACAGGAGAACTTTGCTCATATGAAATGTACTTGTATGTATTGCGGTGCATTGCTGTCATGTGGTAACATGAGCATTACGTTAATCAACTTAGCTTATGTTAGCTTATGTAAATCACAATTGCCCTAACCGCCCCAGACAGTAATTTTTTTTTTGCTCCTGTTGAGCCCTTTTCAATGCCTGTTTTTTGTTGTTTCCCCTCCATCAAAAACAATAAAAAACATAAAACTGTTCAAAAAATACAAAAAAACAAAAAATGTTCAAAAAATAAAAAAAATATATAAAACAACAAAAACATAAAAAAAAAGTTCTTTTCAGAACTACCTCCCCTTTCAAAAAAAAATTGCTAGAATGTTTAGCACTCTGGCAAGCTCTATTTCTTTTAGTTCGCTTCCCCGTTCGCTTCCCGGTTCGCGAACCGGAAGCGAACCAAAAAAAAAAAGAAAAAAAAAAAAAGAAGAGTAAGTATAAGGGAAGTAAACAGAGAGTAATGTTAAAAGAAAGACAGCAATAGGGAGTAAACCAGAGATACTGTTTAATAGATCTATTTACCGAAGAAAAGATGGAAGAGGGTATAATTGTGAAAAACAAAATAGATAAGGAAGTGAAAGAAAAAAAAGAGAGTAGAACAATAACAAAGAAGAGTTTCTTGGAGAATGTGAGTGAATGTTCAAAATCAGATTAAAACATGTGGAATAACAGAGAGAAAAAACAGAAAACAGAAAAGAAAAAATAACAGAAAAAGATTAATTGAAACAGCAAAGAAATGTAAATAACATAGAGTCATATCATCAACATAGGCAATAAAAGTTTTGCAGCTTTTATCGGCAGAAATGTGTCGCTAAAGCCGCTTTTGCGGCGGAAAACTGCCGCTAAAACCACTTTTGCAACAGTTTTCTGCCAATAAAAACAGCAATAATTTTATTGGCTGTGTTCATAATATGCCCCTTAGTGTGCTTCAACTACACAGAAGAAGCATAATGAACAAGTAGTGAAAGAGTGATCAGTCAAAGAAACTAAGAGTAATAGAGACGGAGTGACTGAACAAGAGTGAGGAACTATGAGAAGAGAGGGACTGAGAAAAGGAGTGGAAGGAGTAGAGTAAGTAGGTAATAGAGAAAAGAATGAGGGAAGTAGCAAAGGCAGGAAACTGAGGGTTAAAGAAATGAAGCTGTCGAACTACTAGTAGGTGAATCTGATAGAAATGTAACGAAAAGAGTACAAAACATTTACCTTATAATTGTCGTTAACTTACTCACTTTTTGTTTTTATACTTTCAATCTGTGAAAGAGAGAACAAACATTTGAAAAATATTAAAACATGTATTTAAAAATTAGAAAAGACAAGGGAAAAGATTGAAGGACAAACAGTTTTTCAACAACTTTGACACTTACAGAAGCTTCTGCTTCTCCAGGCCCCCTACACAGTCCTAAAGATATACATTTTAAACTAACAGTATCTTGATGCAGATGAAGTGAGGCCTATCTTAAAACATGGTGCATCTTTTGCACTGCTGTTGTCTCACAAAAGTGTCGCAAGACACTAACATTTTAAATGATTGTTTCAGGATGCCAATAAGATGTGTCCTATCCAGAGGTTTGTTTGAGGTGAGGCCTACTCAGGGTTCCAAATGAAATTTCGAGTTGTTGAAGAGAACAGAGGACATAATACATGTGAAGGCCTACCAATGAAGTAAGTCATGTCCACTTCACTCTTGAACAAAGGCCAGACCTCTTCTGACAGACCTAAACTTCATCTGCACAATGTCATTCGTAAACTTAGGAAACACAGGTGATGTAATTGAAAAATGTGGAGTTTCTTTTCCTCATTTCACAATCACATCACCTGTGTTGCCTTTGGTTAGGTATCTCATAGTGCAGATGGAGTCTAGCATATCAAAGAGTACATAGAAGTTGAGCAGTATATACAACAATTTTGACATTTACAGAAGACTTAGCTTCTTATCTTGTTGGAGATGAAGTCAGGCCTGTCTTGCAACATGGTGCATCTTTTGCATCACTGCTGCATCTGTTTCATGTGGCACGGGTTTTTTACAGCATGACACATCTGCCTAGATGCATCAATTTGTAATTTTGTCGCCTCATAGCAAATCTTTTGCACCGCCGCTGCATCACAAAAGTGACGCACAGTGGCGCAAAAGAGGCATACACCTATCATAAATCTGTCCCTAACATTTGAAATGATTGATTCAGGATGACGATAAGGTGTGGCCTCTCCAGAGGTTTGTTTAAGGTGAGGCCTACTCAGGATTGCATATCAAATTTATGCTTGTTGAAGAATACAGAGGAGATAATACATGCGAAGGCCTACCAATGAAGTAAGTCATGTCCACTTCACTCTTGAACAAAGGCCAGACCTCTTCTGTGTCCGTGGACAGACCTAAACTTCATCTGCACAATGTCATTCGTAAACTTAGGAAACACAGGTGATGTAATTGAAAAATGTGGAGTTTCTTTTCCTCATTTCACAATCACATCATCTGTGTTGCCTAGGCTTAGGTATCTCATAGTGCAGATGTAGTGCAGCATATTAAACAGTACCCAGAACTGCAGCACTGCATGAAACAACTTTGACACTTACAAAAGCTTCAGCTTCTGCATGCCCCCTACACAGTGCTAATTATATACATTTTAAACTGATGGTATCTTGCTGGAGATGAACTGAAACCTATCTTGCAACATGGTGCATCTTTTACACAAACGTGACCCACAATGGAGAAAAAGAGGCGCACAGCCACCATAAATCTGACCCTAACATTTTAAATGATTGTTTCAAGATGCCAATAAGGTGTAACCTATGCACAGATTTGTTTCAGGTAAGTCCTACTCAGGGTTGCAGATGGAATTTAGGTTTGTTGAAGAATACAGAGGAGATAATACATGTGGAGGCCTACCAACGAAGTGAGTCATGTCCACTGCACTCTTGAACAAATGTCAGACCTCCTCTGTCTCCAGGAACAGGCCTAAACCCCATCTACACAATGTGATGTGTAATGTTAGGAAACACAGGTAATATAATTGAAAAACGTGCAATTTTTTTTGCTCATTCCACAATCATATCACCTGTGTTTCCTTTGCTTAGGTATCTCATTGTGGAAATGTAGTCTATCATATGAAAGACTACGTAGAATATAAGCACTGTATGCAACAACTTTGACACTTACAGAAGCCTCTCCTTCTCCATGCCTCCTACACAGTTCTAAATGTACATCATAAATGCAAACAGTACAGAATTAATTATACATGTTAAATGGTTTATTTTTGCTGTTCTCAGAATGTATCAAATTTCACTAAAAACAGTGACTTGAAGGTATTCATCATATAACAGCGGGGAAAAAAAAACACAATCAAAATGATTGTGTTTAAAAAACCCATACAACATAACACATCAGAATTCAGAACTCCTTAAAGTTAACTTACTTTCCATGACGTCGAAGGATGTCCTATGAACAGCTTACACTCTGTTGTGCTGTTATTACTTTCAGACCGCCACTTTCTGAAAGAAAACCTCCATCGTTTTGAAAAACATGTTACATACAATAAATGACTTCTTGCTCTCTACCACACGTTTCCACAAGGCCAAATCATGTCTGAGCCATTTATAACTCTTAGAATTCTTGTAAGCCAATCCCGTCATGTTGTATTTCCGCAACTTTCACAATTAAAATGTTGAAGATCATTTTCACAATCCTGGACTAGTAATATCTTCCCCTTCTTGCTCAGTCATGTTCTACATTTCCTATGACACTGATACTGCTTACTATGAAGCAGACTTACGCTATCTCTATGACTACTACAATTATTTAATTCTCTACATCACTTTTAATCACAAAGCAATGTAAAACAGTAGACAGCATTGCAGACTTACATTCCCTCTACTCCATGTTTTGATTGGCTGCTTCAATTTGCTTATAAAAAGAAACATTTTTTCTGAATTCATTCAACGTGCAGTTATTTCTCCATGACGTCCAGTGTTATGGTAAGAAGTTATGTCTCTGTACTACACTTATCCTCAAGGCCAAATCGTGTAGGAGCCATTAGAACTTCTTGAAATTCCTCAGAGCACATCCCGAGATTCTTTCCCTAAAATTTTGGTTTTAAAAACACCAGGTAAAAGTTTTTAAGGTCATACGGCAATTTTTTTTTGAAAATTAAAACAGAATCATTGCAGAATGACCAGCCATTTCTAGACTTTAAATAAGCTGTGTAATGTCCTGATGTTATTGAAGGACCGTCATGATATATAATTGCTGCAGTTACAAAAGTCCTTCCTGATATTGACAACTGTGAAGCCACAACATTTTTAATTAAAGTTGTCAATTTTGTTCCATCAGGCCTACATCGTTGGAACATTAAAATAATATACTGGCCATATGTTCGTATAATTAATGTGGACATCATTTCAGATTTACATTGGCTACACTCCATGTTGTGATCAGCTGCTTTTACTAGTTTATTAAAAGAGACTGATTTACTGTCTGGCAAAGTTAAATATATAAATCTTTCTGAGTCTACACTAGTAGTACTTGATACCCTACAGTTCTCGCAGTCATGCTGCCATTGATAAGAAAGCCCAAACAGGTGATCTACATCTACACCTTCAGCATGCAATACATCAAGCATATACATTAAAAACTCCTGACAATCTTGCTGAATATTTTGAGAGAATTGTGTTTGGCCTGAACATCTGTCTAACAGATTTCGAATTTCAGACACACTTTCTATTTTTGTTCTATCAGTGCTACATTTCTCTAACACAGAATTTAACAAACTGCAAAATCTTTGATCAGAATTGACCACAATCTCTTCTTTTACATTTTCTAGAGAAAACAAAACATTAACCACTACATTAGCATAGCAGTTGACACCAGAACTGTTTTCAAATTGAAAACCAACAACATCTTCAACAGAATCCTTTTTGTTTCTGCTTATAATTTCAGGTTCATCGACTTTTCGTCTTTTTGCTACAACCTCCCCAGTATTGGTCACATTTCTTCTTTTCCGGCCTACCACACGTTTCTCAAACAAAGGATATTGAGGCAAATGTGGCGCATACTCTCTTCTTAACCTATTGTATTCCTTAACACAATCTAGATCCGCACAAATGTTTGTGACATCACACTCAATCAAGTACAATCCCGATAAAGTTCTAACTCGTGACAATGCCACATATGCCATACCCTCCTTGAACACAGAACTGCCAATATTCACCAATGCACTGTCTACACTTAAACCTTGCGATTTATGGATTGTCACCGCATATGCCAAGCAAACAGGAAACTGCTTACGGCGAACATATAAGTCTTTTACAAGCAAAAATCTAGCAGAACAACGACCAATTAGCTGTACTTCCTCAATGCCATCAAATTTAATTTTTAAAAATTCAATTCCATCTCTATTTCTGTATTTTACAAAATCAACAACATTACCCATTGATCCATTTACCAGACCTCTTTCAACATGTAAATTCCTTCTTAAAATTATACGGCAGTTCAAGCACACATTCAGAGTCTTTTCAAAACCTGCAGTTTTAGATATAGTCTTCTCTAATGAATCCAATTTTGTTTTCAAATTCTCAGACAAAATAATTGTTGATCCCATATGCTCTACTCTGTCAATAGCTTTCAGTTTCACAATCTCTTGCTTTTCTAAATGCAACATTTTGTTGTTGAATTTGGCACATTCTGCAAGAGTTGGCATCAAACATATTCCAGATTTCTTCTCAGTAATTTTCTGAAAAATATTCTCAGGCACAACATCTTGTTCTGGATATAAATTTGACATTAATAGTGCTTGTAAAGCTTCTTTCCCATGCTCGGTCACTTTTCCAATTCTAACATCTTGTAGAATAGTCTTGTAAACTTCATCCTTCGCCTGACGCATATTTTCATGCAGTTCAGCATAATTGAAGTTTAACCATATATTGACGTTGCCAATGCTCCCTAGGCACTTCCTGGTATCTTCATGCGTGAGCATTTTGAACACAGGTTGCCCTTTCACTGGTGTCAGCTGCAGAAGATCTCCGAAAACAATGATGTGTTTGCCACCAAATAACACATCATACTCTGTTTTGAGAACTTCTTGCATTCTCAAATGCACAAAGGCAAGCATGACATTGGAAACCATGCTTACTTCGTCAATGATAAGAAGTTTCATTTTCCTCAAGATTCTTGAAACTTCACAACAAGCATCTCCAGATAGCTTGTGATATTGTAATTTGTTGTCATGCTCCACTGGCAGCATCAGTAAACGATGTAAAGTAATCCCTTTAATGTTATGTGCTGCCAGTCCAGTTGGAGCGGTGACAACACAAGACAGCGATGACTCTGTCCTTTCCTGCAAATAACATGAAATTGCTTTAATAAGGAAACTTTTTCCAGTTCCCGCTTCTCCACTCACGTACAGTCGGACAGGCTTCAACGACGTACATGAGCACTCTTTCTTGTCATGACTTAATCCATGATCAATTTGCATGGTAACTTCGTCATATATTTTCCTCTGCTCAACGTTGAGTTGTCTTTCCAACTCTTCTAAGTTAACCGCATCCTCCTGAGCATATGCCATGGCTCTTTCCACTTCATTCATAGCAGTGGCAGCTTCATTTTCGATAACAGGTCCTCCTAGTGGATCCTGACTCAATGAAGCAGAACTCTGACTGTCCTGAGAACTGTCTCTGGCAATCTCGGCTGCAATCGTTGCTTCCTGCTCAATTTCCGCATTCAACATTTCTACATATTTGGGAAAAGCAGGACATTCTATGGTCTCCTTGGCAGCATTGAAAGAGTCTTCGTAACAGAGGAAATCTCCAAGCAGTTCCTCTTCTGCACGCCAAGGCTTGAAAAGTTGCAAAAGTGCTAAATAGAAAAACTCCTTTTTTTCAGGAGATTCGCCACTCAATTTTCGATGGTTTACCAAGTGGCATTTTCTTTGCTTGACCAGACATCCCTCACTTCCTATTACAGCATACACTCCTTTCTCAGTATCTTCTTTGATGTTCCTCTTGAATATGTAATTTTGAAGAACCTCATATAGACAAACATTCTCGAGGTGACTGCTTCGATTTGGATAATATGTATCCAACATGTTGGTCTTCAAAATGTCGGTACTGTTTGGCTCCTTTTCCGCCAAATACTCAATTTCCCGCACAGGTTTCAGAACTCGATTACGCGTTGCAGCAAGACCAAGACTCGCCCAAACGATACTCCTGGACTTGGCATAGAGACTTGCTGAAGACAACCGGTCAGAACATTCATAAGCTCCGATTTCTCGATGCGACAACATCTTCAGACTGAAACTGTACAACTTCTTGCTGAGGCTCTTTTCATGGGAAATGTCCTCCCACATATCCTTCAATTCTGTCTTCTCTTTTTTGGTGATGTAAGATGTCACATACCGAGCCACAGCCATACAGTTATCAGCCACAAACTGTATATCCATGTTAGCATTCCACATGGACAAAATCACCGGGTTGTAGTCGTTGATGTACTTAGACTCTTCGTTCCTCTTCAAATTGTATGTGTTTTTAGGTGATTTCTTCATCACATTATGTCGCAGCGAAGACATCAAACTGTTTACTCTTCCTTTAGAAATCACCGGTCGTGGAAAGCCGAAACGACATTTGGTGTAGAACTTGTCCTTGTTTCGGAATTTACGACGACAGTACTTTCCACATCGATGGCTTTGGAAACGTAGAATTTTTTCTCCTAGGCTTTTCTTCTCCTTTGCGTTTGGAACAGCACACGTAGAATACTGTTGTATGAAACTCATCACTGAGTCTTCTGGATCCGTTCCAAATTTAGGTGCATCCTTGATCCACAGCAACATATGTATATAAGGAGCACCTCTTGCTTGGTACTCCTTTCTCCAGAAGAAATCCAACACCTCTCCAAGAGGTGGATTCTTCTTATTCATGATGAAAGACATCATAGCTTCAAATCTATGATTGAAGTACCTGCATACATTGACTGGATCCAAAGAGCACAGTTCTCCGGGTGTCTTGAATTCGATGTTTTCGATGTTTCCATTTGCCTCTCGTAGTAATTCAAGTAAGTCTTCCCAGCCATACTCGGCACAGCTCAGAGTGAGGAACCATGTGGGAGTTCCTAAGTTCCTCAGCATACATTTTAAATCACCATGACGACGGTACCAGTACTCATTAGTACCACGCTGACACGCCATGAGATTAATCAGGTGAGAATCCAAAATACTGTCTTGGACATTGACTTTATCCATAAAGTCACTTGCCGAGATGTTTTGCATGTGTATACCACTTTTCAAGATGTGGTTCACTGCATATGACAGTCCAGACAGATCGCTTTCAAACAGGAGATGAAACAAATAGGGAATGCATTGTCGAAACCTAGCATCTCCTGCATACAATCGCAAAGTCCGGTATTCAGAAGCAGGAATTTGATGAGGTCGCTCATCATATCTTCCTCCCTGACCTGTTGGAAAAAGCTGTGGGAAACACCGAGCTTCCAAACTTTCCTCCCAAACACTAATGGGACTCCCTTTGGCTTGTTTCATTTGAAACAACTCAATAGCATTCCCCATGACTTCCTTGGAATGCAAAGGATGAACACTATAATGTTCATATATTTCTTCACTAGTACAGGGTTCTACTTTCTCAATTTGACCAGCACACAAATCGCTATCCTCTTCCTCACTTACTTCCTCTTCTGCAACATATACATTCTTATAGTATTTATTATTTTTTTTCAAATACAATGTTGCCTTTTTAACTTTCCTAACATCCACTAAATCTTGCCATATTTTCTTATTCTTTGTCGGAACCCCATTAACTAAGTCAAGTCAAGTCAAGTCAAGTCAGAGAATTTATATAGCGCACTACATACCCAGAGGGTTTCAAGGTGCTTAGAAAGGGGGGGAGGATTACTTGTCAAATATCCACGTTTTAAGTTGTTTTCTGAATGCTAGGTGATTCTGGGTAAGGCGAAGGTGAGCGGGGAGTGAGTTCCATGTCTTAGCAGCCAGGTATGAGAAGGATCTGCCTCCCATGGTGGTCTTGTTGATGCGAGGTACAGTGGCGAGGGCTTGGTTGGAAGAACGTAGTTGGCGGGAGGGGGTGTAGAAGGACAGTCGTGAGTTGAGGCATTCTGGTCCGATGTCGTAGAGTGATTTGTGTGCGTGGGTTAGCAGTCGGAAAGTGATCCTCTTATTGACGGGCAGCCAGTGGAGGTCTTTAAGGTGACCAGAGATGTGTTCATTGCGTGGGATGTCTAATATGATCCTGGCTGAGGCGTTTTGGATCCGTTGGAGTTTTTTCTGGAGTTTAGCGGTAGTGCCTGCGTAGAGGGTGTTTCCGTAGTCCAGTCGGCTAGTGACCACAGCATGGGTGACTGTTTTCCTAGTTTCGGTGGGGATCCAGCGAAAAGTTTTTCTGAGCATGCGAAGAATGTTGAAGCAGGAAGAGGATACGGCGCTGACTTGTCTGTTCATTGAGAGTGAAGAATCCAGGATGACGCCTAGGTTCCGTGCGTGGTCTGTCGGGATGGGTGCTTTTCCGAGGGCTTCCGGCCACCAGGAGTCGTCCCATGCAGAGGGGGATGTACCTAAGATGAGGACTTCAGTTTTGTCTGAGTTTAGTTTCAGACGGCTTTGTTTCATCCATTCGGCAACTTCTTTCATTCCTTCGTGTAGGTTAGTTTTGGCGGTGCTGGGGTCATTGGTGAGAGAAAGGATTAGTTGAGTGTCATCCGCGTAAGAGATGATGTTGAGGTTGTGTTGACGGGCGATGGCCGCGAGGGGGCTCATGTATACGTTGAAGAGGGTGGGGCTGAGTGAGGATCCTTGTGGTACGCCACAGATGACTTCAGTGGCCTCGGACTTGAATGGTGGGAGGCGGACTCTCTGGGTTCTTCCGGTGAGGAACGAGGTGATCCATTCGAGTGCTTTTCCTTGGATTCCGATGTTATTGAGGCGTTGTAAAAGGGTGCTGTGGCAGACTGTGTCGAATGCTGCAGAGAGGTCGAGGAGGATGAGGGCGACTGTGTCTCCATTGTCCAGTAGAGTTCGAATGTCGTCTGTTGCTGCGATGAGGGCGGTCTCAGTGCTGTGTTTTGCTCGGAAGCCGGATTGTGAGGAGTCGAGGGATTTGTTGGCTTCGAGGAAGGCGGCGAGCTGGTTGTTGACAGCTTTCTCGATGACTTTGGCCGGGAATGGAAGGAGCGAGATGGGGCGGTAATTTTTGAGTTCGGTGGGGTCTGCTGTGGGTTTTTTCAGAAGGGCGGTGAGTTCAGCGTGTTTCCAGTCTTCCGGGAAGGTGGCGGAGTTGAAGGAGCAGTTGATGACGTCTCGGAGGTGCGGTGCTATGATGGAGTCTGCTCTGTTGAAGATGTGGTGAGGACATGGGTCTGTGGGTGATCCAGAGTGGATGGAGTTCATCAGGCGGATTGTGTCCTCAGTGGATATTGGGTTCCAGTCGTTGAGGGTGTTCAAGGGGGGAGAATGTTCAGCAGATGGTAGGGTGGGTTGGTGTCCGGGTTGGTTGTCGAAGCTGTTGTGGATGTCTGCAATCTTGTAATCCTGCAAACTAAGATAACCAGAGGTTCCTCTTCCACTTTTTCTACTCCAATTGTGTTAATGTTTTTCTTCAAATCTAGAGGCAAATAAACAACTCTTCCCTTTAATCCTCTCTGTAAATCTGATGGAGGCAATTTCCCTGTCTTTGGCTCCATTCTTACAATAGCCTGAAAGGGATGGATACTTTGAATCAAAATAGATTCATAAGTATTTAAATCCTTCAATTCAGAAGGAATCTCAACCAATTCCAGATTATTATGAACTGCTCTAGCAGGCATTTGGTTTTGATTTAATTTGTTACAACAATAAGTACACACACGTTGATCCAATCCCAAATCAAAACAATTTTCTACCATCAAGTATGTTGTGAAATCCTTCCATTCACTATTATTTTCCCTTTCACTTTTTGCATATAAATCCACTAACTTAGTCTGATTCTTATAATAAGTGCGTCGACAACACACACAAGTGAAATTTGGCCTCTCACTTGATTTCACCTCAAACGTCGCAATTTCCCTCTGGAAATTATCTGTACTGGAAACCTGTACACTATCTTCCACATTACCCGCTTCTTCTTGGTCAATTTCAACATTCTCCTCTTTACTTCCAAAGTAACAAAACTCAATTTCTTCACACATATTCTTCACATCTATTTCAGAACCATGCAAAAGAGCAGCGCATAATTGTTTAAGCATAACTGCTGGACTCTTAGCATAATACAACATTCTAACTAATTTCCTCACTTTATTATGATGCACTGCTAGCATCCTGAAATGATGAAAAACACTCTGGCATACTCTCCTGGAAAGACAAGCCAGTGAATGACCATGCAAACCTGTCACTTCTCTCACTCTGCAAGGATCTAATTCTTGCAACAACTTCATTTTCTGCTTCAAACTTTTCTTATTAAATGACCGTACAAAATCACAAAGCAAATTGATGGAATCCTGTCGCACACTGCAAATACTACTACACTTCCAGGTGTACACAGGACCCTTAGGACGTCTTCCTAAAACCTCATTACCTAACACCTCTTCTATCTCTGTTGTCACAAGTTTTTCTTTTTCAACTGGACAACCATCTTTCACTTCATAAGCTCGACCACTGGTGTCAACTGCATGCACCAAATCATTATCCTGGAAATAACTCTCCTCATTAAAAAATGCCTCACAGCTTGAACTATGCATCCATTCTCCAGAAAAAACTTCACAAAAATTACTACGATTAACTATTCTCTTCCATCTACTATTTCTTTTGAAATCATAAATTGCCTTGTTTAGCTTCCTAATTCTATTGATTATCAAAATAAATAACTTACGTTTAATTTCAAATTCCTGATCAATAACTTTCTCAACTATTTTTTTTCTCTTATAAAAAACCACTTTCTGTTGACCTTTCTTAATATTTTTTAACAAATTGCCAATTATCCTGTTGCGGAACATTCGTTTACGAATGTCCCTAAACTGTTGTTTCCTTCTACTATCATGCCCAGAGTTATCTCTTGCTCTAGCAGTAACATTTTTCATTGGCCTTTCCTTTTCGTTTGAAATGCTTCTCTTTTTCTGGACTGAAACATTTTCTGTAGTAATATTTTTTTTACTACAGATATTTCTTATGAATGTTTTTGTACTCTTACCCGGTGCTTTCTTGGTGACTTGACAAATCTTTTTGTTAGAGGACTGCTGCTTTTTTTCATTGACCTGCTGTCTTTGACGTTTTGCAGCCTTTCTCAGTCTTTCTTTGGTTGGCATGCTGAAATCTTGAAATGATCTGCAGTTGAATCTGTGGTAAAATATAATAAAAAATGTTATTAACCACTATTACCCAACAGTAAATCAATAACAGTAATCAAAAACTTAAAACACTACTTGACATTTTTACATAGAAGATTTTTTTAGTGCTTGGCAAATTTAGAATACAGAAATAGCAGAAAAGAAATGGAATTTATATTCATTTTACCTGTGATGTTTTATATGTGAATCTGATCTAATTTTATGAGCATATTTTAATATTTTATTGAAGACACTACACATAACCTGTTTTTGAAGGTGTCTTTAGTTTTTAAATTAAACGGTTTACATTTTTACTTTTTATTTATTATAAATCTTTAAAATAAATGTTTATAGTTCCATAGGCTCAAGCACGTCAGCTTCCCATCCTATGTCATACAATTCTGACAAATCTGAATCCTCATCACGTTCTTCTTCATCCTCAGGATTTAAATCATCCAAGGGATCAACATCCACTGATGTTTCAATTACGAGTTCAATGATGAGGTCGAAATCAACTGATTGCTGATTGTCGCTCATGTTGGCGTTGTCTTTATCTTTAAAGAAAGATAACAACAATGAGATGTTGCAGAGTAAGAGACAAATCTCAGAGATTATAATAGTAAAATTGTTTAACAAGAGTAACATTTTGCAGCTATTATTTAGCCATGTCCAGCGATGCTGAGGAGGTGAAGCCTATGTCCAATTTATCAGTGAACAGGACTCATCTCTTCTTAACCTTGGATAAGCCTCACCGACTCTGTGTCCCCTGCACATACTTAAATATAAAGGGGCAGATTTATGTTAACTGGCACATCCCCAGGGATGCACCAGTTAACGTGCACCGCTGCTCTGCCACCCATGGTGTGCCGCATTTACAATCAGATAGGACAAAGCTGCGTCAAAACCCTGCGCCTGCTTGAAGCAGGTATAGGTCTTGACGCAGCATTGTGGAGATAGGGCACCCCTGAGCCTTGCTGGAGCTGCATCGCACTTGCGATACAACTCCAGCAATGCGCCACCTTTACGGCACAGATGCGTCACGCATCTGTGCCGTTTTTGCCCCATGGTGCGCCGCATTGTAAATGCAGCACACCATGGGTGGCGGAACAGCGGCGCAGGATGACTGGCACATCCCTGGTGATGCGCCAGTCATCATAAATCTATCCCTAAGCTCCATATGTATCATCAAACTATTTTGCATTTCCTAAATAGCGAATTTTAAGGAATAAATAGCGATTCTTTACCATTCCTAATTTGCGATGAGCAAATTGCTAATTGCAAATTACCCATTCATTTCCATGGGCCAGGAGGCCCATAGGAATGAAGGTGCAATTTGCGATTAGCAATTAGCTCATCGCAAATTAGGAATTTTTCCAAGGGTGCAGGGGTGTCTCAAGAACACCCTGCTGCACCCCTGAAAAAGAATTTGGGGGCATATGGCGCACATACATTCCCTAAGGGCATATATGGGCGTCATATGGCACCTTTTGTTTTTTGGAAAAAAAGCTTTTTGAAAAGAATTCACAAATTACCACCAACTAGAAGTTGGTGGTAATTTGCAAATCCTTAATGGCATTTTTTGCATATTTTTTGTTTGATACATTGCATTTAAGGAATCGCAAAATTTGCAAATCCTTAAGTGCAATCGCAAAATAAGGAATAGCAAATTTTGCTATTCCTTATTTTGCATCAAACTTGTTTGATACATACCATTTGTCTAATTAGCATTCGCAAAGGCCGAAATTCGCAGAATTTCGGCCTTTGCGAATGCTAATTAGCTTGATACATATGGCCCCAAGTGAGGCCTGTCTTGTAACATGGTGCATCTTTTGCATCACTGCTGCATCGGTTTCATGTGGCACGGTTTTTTTACAGCATGACACATCTGCCTAAATGCATCAATTTGTAATTTTGTCGCCTCATAGCAAATCTTTTGCACCGCCGCTGCATCAGAAAAGTGACGCACAGTGGCGCAAAAGAGGCATACACCTATCATAAATCTGTCCCTAGCATTTTAAATGATTAATTCAGGATGACGATAAGGTGGGGCCTATCCAGAGGTTTGTTTAAGGTGAGGCCTACTCAGGGTTGCAGATCAAAGTTACGCTTGTTGAAGAATAAAGAGGAGATAATACATGTAAAGGCCTACCAATGAAGTAAGTGATGTCCACCTCATTGCGCCAGTCATCATAAATCTATCCCTAAGCTTCTTATCTTGTTAGAGATGAACCGCCATATGTATCATCAAACTATTTTGCATTTCCTAAATAGCGAATTTTAAGGAATAAATAGCGATTCTTTACCATTCCTAATTTGCGATGAGCAAATTGCTAATTGCAAATTACCCATTCATTTCCATGGGCCAGGAGGCCCATAGCAATGAAGGTGCAATTTGCGATTAGCAATTAGCTCATCGCAAATTAGGAATTTTTCCAAGGGTGCAGGGGTGTCTCAAGAACACCCTGCTGCACCCCTGAAAAAGAAATTTGGGGGCATATGGCGCACATACATGCCCTAAGGGCATGTATGGGCGTCATATGGCACCTTTTGTTTTTTGGAAAAAAAGCTTTTTGAAAAGAATTCGCAAATTACCACCAACTAGAAGTTGGTGGTAATTTGCAAATCCTTAATGGCATTTTTTGCATATTTTTTGTTTGATACATTGCATTTAAGGAATCGCAAAATTTGCAAATCCTTAAGTGCAATCGCAAAATAAGGAATAGCAAATTTTGCTATTCCTTATTTTGCATCAAACTTGTTTGATACATACCATTTGTCTAATTAGCATTCGCAAAGGCCGAAATTCGCAGAATTTCGGCCTTTGCGAATGCTAATTAGCTTGATACATATGGCCCCAAGTGAGGCCTGTCTTGCAACATGGTGCATCTTTTGCATCACTGCTGCATCTGTTTTATGTGGCACGGTTTTTTTACAGCATGACACATCTGCCTAAATGCATCAATTTGTAATTTTGTCGCCTCATAGCAAATCTTTTGCACCGCCGCTGCATCACAAAAGTGACGCACAGTGGCGCAAAAGAGGCATACACCTATCATAAATCTGTCCCTAGCATTTTAAATGATTAATTCAGGATGACGATAAGGTGTGGCCTATCCAGAGGTTTGTTTAAGGTGAGGCCTACTAAGGATTGCAGATCAAAGTTACGCTTGATGAAGAATACAGAGGAGATAATACATGTAAAGGCCTACCAATGAAGTAAGTGATGTCCTCTTCATTGCGCCAGTCATCATAAATCTATCCCTAAGCTTCTTATCTTGTTAGAGATGAACCGCCATATGTATCATCAAACTATTTTGCATTTCCTAAATAGCGAATTTTAAGGAATAAATAGCGATTCTTTACCATTCCTAATTTGCGATGAGCAAATTGCTAATTGCAAATTACCCATTCATTTCCATGGGCCAGGAGGCCCATAGGAATGAAGGTGCAATTTGCGATTAGCAATTAGCTCATCGCAAATTAGGAATTTTTCCAAGGGTGCAGGGGTGTCTCAAGAACACCCTGCTGCACCCCTGAAAAAGAATTTGGGGGCATATGGCGCACATAAATTTTAAAAACATTCCTTTACCTCAAAAACGATTTTCAAGTCATAATTTGAAAACACTGCCCACGGGGAAATGACTTAAAATGTCCTTAAGACACATGAAAGTGTTTTTTTAAAGCCTTTGCAACTTTTTTGGGTCACTTTTAACATGGCTATGTAACTCAAACAGTCAAAATCTAAATTTACCATGCACAGGTGGGAGCATATTTACAAGGAATTTGCTCCACGGGGAAAGGTCTTTTAATTTAATATGAGAAAAATAACATCAGAGACACTGAAATGCCTTATAAAGAAGCATACACCATTATGTCCTTGTCATAAATTTTAAAACCATTCCTTTTCCCCAAAAACGATTTTCAAGTCATAATTTGAAAACACTCCACATGGGGAAATGACTTAAAATGTCCTTAAGACACATGAAAGCGTTTTTTGATTGCCTTTGCAGCATGTTTGGGTCACTTTTAACATGGCTATGTAACGCAAACATTCAAAATCTAAATTTGCCATGCACAGGTGGGAGCATATTTACAAGCAATTTGCTCCACAGGGAAAGGTCTTACATTAAAATGGGAAAAATAACATCAGAGACACTCAATTGCCTTATAAAGAAGCATACACCATTATGTCCTTGTCATAAATTTTAAAACCATTCCTTTTCCTCAAAAACGATTTTCAAGTCATAAATTGAAAACACTCCACAGCTCCTATGCACAAAAAACCCTGTCAGTACTAATACTTCACATTTTCTCCAATTACAATTTCTCAAAGAAACAAAATCTATTTGTAAAACACTTGAGACAAAGCAACATTTGAAAAACACAACTTTCTTCATAATTTTCTCCTTAAAGCACACTATTCTCTATCTAAATTAAAGAAATCTTTTCTCACCTTAGCAAATACTTTATGAGTTTCAAAACAGTCTCAGAAACACACCAATTTGTCTTCAGCAGAGCAAAAGGTATGCACTCCAGAGTCTGCAGCTATCAAAAGCACAGAAATGCTGTAATTCTTCACACATATCTCTCATGTCACCCAATCAAAACTCTTCCCTCACTTTTTTCAAATCAAAACCCTTCCCCCCTCTGCCCTCTCTGCCTTTTTTGCATAGCAACCACCTCTTGGAAGACCTCTGGTGTTTGCAAGTTCACACAACAATGTTTCAATTGAACTCTGAACTCTCAGTGCACCTGCATATCCAGTGCATTCTTTCATTTAATGATTTTTTCTTGACCACTCAAAATACATCTTTCAAAGAACTCATCCATGCACCCTAACTTTCTGTTTTCAGCAATCAAAATCCACCAATCACTGTTACTGCTTCATCAACACAGAAACTCCACAGTTTTTTTCATTTTAAACTCTTATTTTTTCAAGTGCCATTTCATTGCCACACTTCATCTGACTGCAGCAGAACCTCCTCTCACCATGTTTTCTGTCTGGATTGTTGGACATAGTTACATCTATTGGGCTCAGAGGTATGCTGAGAACAGAAATTTACCTAACCTCAATTTACAAGATGTGGAAATTAAGTGGTTTGGCCACAGAGGATTAAAATGTCACCAATTGATACCATTGGTGAAAACCTTTATGCATTTGCCAAAACCTGACCTGTTAATTGTGCACTGTGGAGGTAATGATTTGGGCACTTTGACTGGGGTAGGTCTGGAAATGCTTTTAAAGGACACCTTTGAGCAATTGATGGCACTTTTTCCTCAAACTGCCTTGGTATATTCAAATATATGCCAAAGACAGAAATGGAGGTGGTCAAACCAATTTTGTCCACAAATTGAGAAGTCGAGGAAGCATGTAAACAAATCTGTTTCAACTTACACGAGAGACCATGGAATGGGCTCCATGTACAACAATAACTTGCGTTACTACATCAAGATATCTACAGAGGAGATGGAGTTCACTTCTCAGATGAAGGGAACAGAGTTTTCATTCTGAATTTAAGACTGTGCATTGGTACCTACTTATAAGTACCTAAATGTACCATAAACCCAAAAGCTCTTCTCAGAGCTACCCTACATCTGATCACTCACAATTATTATTTTTCTCTAACTTTTTTCATTAATTTTCAACAAAGTACGCTCCCCGGGGCGCTACCCGGTACGCGAACCGGAAGCTAACCTCGCGAATTTTTTTAAAAAAATGTTTTTTTTTCGCACATATAAGCCTCCTCAGCCACCCTCAGAAAACCTAGGGGGTCAAGATAAGTCTACCGTGCCCCCTTCTACCCATTCTGAACATTATTTGCCCTCCATCTTGTATCTTAAGTCGACCGAAACACAAAATGGTGGACTCCCGTAACGCTTCAGGTTCGCGTACCGGGGCGCTCGCCAGTTCGCGTACCGGGGCGCTACCCGGGAAGCGCACCATCAAAAAAGGTGGGAAAGTAATTTACAGAAAAACGACTGGAGACACTCTCACCAAATATAGATTAGCTCATACTACATACCAATCCCTATCATTTTCACAAATTTGATTGAAATTCCATTTAGCCATTTAGCCTGTAGACCTCTCTAAATACCGTGAGGTAAATTACTTCTCAAAACACATCTGAAGTGTTGGAATTGACAACCAATGAAAATGTTACTTTCATTTTCTACTTTTATTACCTGACATTTGATTGGTTATATACCTGAATATATATAAAGGAAGAGAAGGAAACACAGCCATTTTGACTACTACTTCCTGGTGTACATTTCAATTGGATTTTTACTAATCACTTCAACTTCTTTGTAAAGGTAAGTTGTTATTTTTAAAACTGAAGTATATTGTGCACCAAAAGTTAATATGGTAAACTTTTTCTGATAGTTATATACTATCCCTCTGTAGTAGTTATAGATTTAGATAGACTTCTCTGTTATAGTTATGGATGGAGTTAGGTTTCTCTTGTATAATTATGAAATTACTTACATTAAATCACATACACTTTTTTATATTCCTACTTCCACTCTGATACTATACACTGCCCAAAGATAAATTCACTGATAAAAACTGCCTATCTAAAATTAATCCCAACAGTGCCCTATCTCTACTAATATATATTTTTTTTATCCAAATTTCAGGCAACATGGAAGGCGAACAGAAAGTTTCATTTCAAATTGTCCTGCAAGAGAGCAGCCAAGAATTAATTGATCCAAATTATATAGAATTTATGGATGAAACTTGGGACCAAGAACTACTGCAATGTGTGCAAGCAGTAGATAACCTCCTTCAAAATGAGGACATTTTACACCCTCAGAGATTACAAACTATGTTCAATGAAAATGACGACATTTCAGACAGTGAAATGTTAGAAATGTTATTAAATTTTGAAACACAATCACAATAATAAATAATTGCTTAAAAAATAAAGAAATTACAAAATAATCAACAAAACCAACAATCAATTAACATACAGTATTTGAAAAGTCTATCATTCTTTTTTCCTTATAGTACGCTCCCCAGAACGCTTCCCGGTTCGCGAACCGGGCGCTCCCCACGTAAAAAAAAAAAAAAATCTTTTTTTTTTTTTGCCCTGCGGGGCCCTTTTAAAGCCTCCACATCAAACCTAGGGGGTCAGGGAGGATCTACTATGCCCCCTTATGGTCATTTCCCCCTTTGTTTTGGCCTCCTCTTGTCTCTCGATCCTACCGAGAGACAAGATGGCGGCCGCTCCGGACTGTTTAGAATGTTGACAGACACCGGAGAGCCAATCAGCTTCGCTTCGCGAAGTTCCGTTACGCGTAAAGTACGCGAACCGGAGCGCTGCCCAGAGCGCGCTTACAGATATATATCTTTTTTTGAACGTTAATTTCTCAAAATCCACTGGAGCACATATATTGAGACCTAGCAAAGGCACATTGGGCTAACAGTCCCTACAATTTTGCCAAGTTTCGTGCAAATTCATTCAGCCGTTCGGGCTAAAAGTGAGGCCAACCGCCCTATGGAAATTAACATTGGAAAAACACGTTTTGGGACCCCCCTTTTTTCTCGGCCCCCCCTTGACGAACCCCCCCCAAATTTTCAGGGGCTGCTCAGAAACATGTTCCATTTTCCTGAAAATTTCAGCCAATTCCGTCCACAAACGCCAAAGTTATTAGACATAGAATTTTCAAAAATCCCATAGGGAAAAAATTCTAACTATATATACCTACTGGCGACCGCCAGTAGGTAATATTGGAAATTTGCAACATTCTATTTGGAATAACTTTGTCGCTGGTTGATGAATCTTTGTGAAATCAAGCGGGGGCTGAGAAAAAAGGGGGGTCCCAAAATGTATATTCCCGATGCAATTTCTCGTAGGACCTTTAGCCACAGCTACAGCCCGAACTGCTGAACGGAATTACGCCAAATTTCGCAGAGATGTAGTCCTCAGTTCAGACTCGTGCCTTTTTCTTAAATGGTGTCAATCTGTTCAGTAGTTCCTGAGAAAATTACAGTTAAAAGCATATATATATATATATATCTATGGGCGCAGTGGATCCGTGGACTGTGAGCATACTGTATGCGCACCATAAGCGCATCCTTACGATCACACACTGAATGCTAATTGGCTGTCAAGTGGTTGTCAACATTCGAAACCAGGAACTGTTGGCACCCCTTTTGTGCCTGGGTAGAAGCGAGGCTGAAGAAGTTAGTCAATAAATCAATCAATCAATCAATCATAGCATTTATATAGCGCACTACTCACCCGGAGGGTCTCAAGGCGCTGGGGGGAGGGGGTCCGCTACTGCTCGAACAGCCAGGTCTTGAGCTGCTTCCTGAAGGCGAGGTGGTCTTGGGTCAGGCGGAGGTGGGTCGGCAGGGAGTTCCAAGTCTTGGCGGCCAGGTAGGAGAAGGACCTTCCTCCTGTGGTGGCTCTTCGGATGCGGGGGACGGCGGCGAGGGCGTGGCTGGTCGATCGGAGCTGGCGTGTGGGAGCGTAGAAGTTGAGGCGGCTGTTGAGGTATCCTGGGCCTTGGTTGTGTAGGGCTTTGTGTGCGTGGGTGAGGAGACGGAAGGTGATTCTCTTGTTGACCGGGAGCCAGTGCAGGTCTCTCAGGTGTCCGGAGATGTGGCTGCGGCGGGGGATGCCCAGGATGAGTCGTGCTGAGGTGTTCTGGATCCGCTGGAGTCTCTTCTGGAGTTTGGCGGTGGTTCCGGCGTAGAGGGAGTTGCCGTAGTCCAGACGGCTGGTGACGAGGGCCTGGGTGACCGTCTTCCTGGTCTCGGTGGGGATCCATCGGAAGATCTTACGTAGCATGCGCAGGATGTTAAAGCACTACGAGGAGACGGCGTTGACTTGTCTGGTCATGGAGAGGGATGAGTCCAGGATGAAGCCCAGGTTGCGTGCGTGGTCTGTGGGTTTGGGTGCGCTGCCCAGGGCGGGGGGCCACCAGGAGTCGTCCCAGGCGGAGGGTGCAGATCCCAGGATGAGGACTTCCGTCTTGTCCGAGTTCAGTTTCAGGCGACTGTTTATCATCCACTTGGCAACGTCTGTCATCCCTTCGTGTAGGTTGGCTCTGGCGGTGGCGGGGTCTTTGGTGAGGGAGAGGATCAGCTGGGTGTCGTCGGCATAGGAGATGATGTTGAGGTTGTGCTGGCGTGCGATGGCTGCGAGGGGGCTCATGTAGACGTTGAAGAGTGTTGGGCTGAGCGAGGAGCCTTGAGGAACGCCGCAGATGACTTCGGTGGCCTCTGATCTGAACGGGGGGAGGCGGACTCTCTGTGTCCTTTCGGCGAGGAAGGAGATGATCCACTCCAGTGCCTTCTCCTGGATTCCGACGTTGCTGAGGCGCTGTACTAAGGTACGGTGGCAGACAGTGTCGAAGGTCGCGGAGAGGTCCAGGAGGATGAGGGCCGCTGTTTCTCCGTTGTCGAGCAGGGCTCGGATGTCATCGGTGGCTGCGATCAGGGCGGTCTCGGTGCTGTGGTTGGCCCGGAAGCCAGACTGCGAGAGGTCGAGGGAGCCGTTCGTCTCGAGGAAGGCGGCCAGTTGCTTGTTGACGGTCTTCTCGATGACTTTTGCTGGAAACGGAAGCAGCGAGATGGGGCGGTAGTTCTTGAGGTCGGTGGAGTCGGCTGATGGCTTCTTAAGTAGGGCGCTGAGTTCGGCATGCTTCCAGCTCTCCGGGAAGGTAGCGGTGTTGAAGGATGTGTTGATGATGTCCCACAGGTGGGGTGCGATGACAGCGTCGGCCTTGTTGAAGACGTGGTGAGGGCAGGGGTCTGTCGGAGATCCGGAGTGGATGGAGTTCATCGTGTTGACGGTGTCTTCGGTGCTGATCGGGGTCCAGGCGCGGAGGGTGGTTGTGGGGGGGGGTGGTTCGGTCGTGGCGTGCGTCGGTTGAGTGCTGAAGCTGTTGTGTATGTCCGCGATCTTGTTGTGGAAGTAGGAGGCGAGGGAGTTGCAGAGGTCTTGCGAAGGGGTGATGTCGTTGTTTCCGGCGTTGGGGTTGGAGAGCTCTTTCACGATGTTGAAGAGTTCTTTGCTGTTGTGTGCGTTGTTGTCTAGTCGTTCCTTGAATGCGGTTTTCTTGGTGGCGTGGATCAGTTGGTGGTGTTTTCGGGTGGCGAGCTTGAGGTCATTGGAACAAGTCTGCAAAACGTAGAAAGGGGGCAGGGTAGAAATATCCTGATCCTCTACATCTGTTTAGGGGACCCGACAGGTGTTTCCCAACGAGGCTTCTTTTATAATTACCCTCCGGGGGGGAAATCCCAGGGGGAAATTTTAAACATTTATGGGGGGCCCAGAGGGGCCCCCTAGCCCCGGGGAACGCCACCCCCTTCTGCTCTCTCTTTCAAAATCTAAACCAAGTTTGCTATGGGGAGGCGGGAGCCGCGAGACTCCTGCCCTCTCATAGCAACAGCAGGTACTTTGGAACACTGCAGGAGCCTGACCAGGGGGGTTGCGGTCCCAAAGGCCCTTGAGGGCTCCAGGCAGGGGCCACGCAGCCTCTTTTCCACAATAAAGAAAGCCCCAGGGGATGGTGGTCCTCGGGCTTCGGGGGGTTATTAAGGCCCCCACCTCAAATTTTGCAGGGGGGACCTGGGAGCCCCACCCCAACCATTTATTTTATAGGTCCGGGGGGTGGCTTTCACTCTTGCATAGCAAACAGAAATGTTGAAAAAATCTTCCGGTAAGATAACAAAGGATTTTGAAGTCCATTTCCACCATTTTTGTTGTAGTTTGCTCCCGTTAAAGCGGCACAATTTTAACACCGACTTTGTAAATATGCCCCAAAGTTTTTGTAATGTCGACAATCCCGTCTCCCATTTAAATAGGCATGAAATATTTATTGAAGTGCATTGTGAAACGTGAAGCAACACTGTCTAATTGTGATCTATAAAGAATTGAAAGAGTTTTGCTCGGAATGTGCATCGGGTCAGATTTACAAGTTCATTGCGTTACTATTGCATCACTTTTAAGATGGGAAAAAGGACGCGAAAGGTAAGGGGCTTGTAAATCTGCTACACAGTGTTGTCTTACTTTGCTTTCCTTTCTGTCATGTAGAGGGACCTGGGTAAATATAACAGTCTCTGTACAGCCAGTACCTTTCAACCCTACCCCCAAACTGCTTACTGCCTCTGACCATACTAACAGTTCATGGAACACTCACGTGAGCACAGATGTTGAAGTTCACCACAGAATGTTGCTCATCGAAACAGTTACTGTGCTGGAGTTGTAAAGGTTTTCCATAGGAACCGTTAGTCGTAGCTATAGAATCTGCTAAAGAGCTGGTAAAGAGTAAGCCTCAGTATTATACTTCTAGTCATAAATATCATTTCTATTTTTAAATGTTTTCTAACTATATGATTATCACACTAAATAATAGTGAAATGTTATCAGAAAAAAAAGATGTATATACTGTTATTAAATGAACTTTTATTAAAACAACAATAAATATCTAGAAACGTAACTTTAAGATAACAATATAATAAATAACTAGAAACATAACTTTAACATAACAATATAAAAAACAAAATATGATATGGACTCCAATAGAAGTAGGGAAGGTAATCTGCAAAACAAAAATGAAAATAAGTGTTCAAAATTGGATCGATGTGTCTGAAGGAGGTCAAAGATTACAAGTTAAGGTAATATTTGGCAATATTTCTTAATTTGCAGTTCTGTAGTGTGCCTACCACCTCGCTTATAGGCCTCCGTTCAAGAGGTGTCTGTACCGAAGTGCCTACTGAGTCAGATTTACAGTATGGACGAACAGGTCTTTAAAATGATTCAGAGATTAGATAGAATGAGGTGAGACATCGAGTCATTATGCCGGACAATATTCTTTACTTTACTTACTTTTCCCATGTTAAAAGTGACGCAAAAGTGGCGCAAGGGGCTTGTAAATAAGCCCCTTTATTGTTAACGCATTTAATCGGAGGCATTGTGTATCTAGTCCGCTCTGCTTACCTTCTGTAAACACTGTGGCCAACAGAGTTCACAACTTGAACTCAGCTTTGGTTGTACACTGCAGACTATCTTACATTCAGCCTCGTCAGACTGGACAGCAGCGTCCATAACTTTAAAAGAGAAAGAGAAATGATGTAAGAGAGAGTAGAGAGAGATAGAGAGAAAAACCAACATTAAAACGGTGAGAGGGAGAAAGTTATAGATGGAGCAGTTAATACTGGAGAAAATCTTCGTAGGGCACCTTTTTACCTCCTTTGTCTTTCCAAGCATGTGCCGGTTCATAGTGCACCCTCTAGTTTAGTGATCTGAAAGATAGTATATAGAGTTAGTAATAACATAGTACATACAACTTCACAAGTATATGTTTGCTTTATTTCTTTGTACACTCAGGATACTGTATTTCATCAACTTCCACTGTAGAGCGGTGTCTGTGCGCGGTTTTTTGTCCAAAGTACTATATCCCATGCACTCCCACTGCGTAGCGGTGAGTTTTCAATACTGCGTACCCAGACTGTTGTACCCCCATTGAAGCACAGAGTCCGGAGGTGAGTGATTTTTCTTGCGCACTGAGGAGCAGATTTACTAGCTCCTTGCACCACTTTTCCCATGTTAAAAGTGACACAAAAGTGGCGCAAGGACCTGTAAATCTGCCCCTGAGACTGTTGTAATCTATCTATTCTCACTGCTCAGAGGTAATTGTACATTCCTATGCAGTCAAGCTGCTGCACACTGCCCACTCTCTCCGTCCACAGATGACTTTCAGAAACAAGCTTCTTTGCTCACCTTGTGCCAATTGTGTGATTCAAAGAGGTGCACCACGTGTCGAATCAGCCTTCTCAGACATTGTTACGATGGCCACTTATCATCGCAGAATGCACGAACGTTGAACTTTGGACGTGTTTGGGAGGGGGATGCCATTTTGTGAAACATAACCTGTAGGATAAAAAGGAAGTTAACATTGTGCGTCATTTCTTTATCAAAGGAGAGAGGAAGTGAGAGAGTGACTGAAAAGAATAGTCAGATCTCACCTTTCTGTCACTGGTGTGTTTTTAACCACGTGCCCTGACATAATGCCCCCTGAAGGTCTACATCTAAAGCATAGTAAAAGAAAGATGTTATGATTGGTAATAGTTACTATCTTAATGTGGAGTAGAATTACATCGCCCTTTCACACACCTTCCCTTCCGCATTTAAAAACAACTATTTGTACAGTTCCAACTTGTTAAATAGGCTTCGATTTTTGAAAAATGTCTATAGTAGTTACCTTTTTATTCGGTTGTGAAAGCAAGTGGTGAGAAGTGATACATGTGGTTTCGATCATCACGTGCGATGGACATTTGACCGATTATAAAAACTTTCCTGCTATTGAAAAAAAAATTCAAATGCAATAATATATGGTATGTAGGACTGCTGGGACCTCCGCAGTCCCGGGTTTCAGTTATGTTGAGAGGGGGGTACAGTAGGCTGTGGAAATAGGTCCCGGGGGTATTTGTTAAAAAATAATAGCGGGGGTTCGCTGGGGCCCCCTAAACAGTCCCGGGGCTTCACTCATGTTGGGAGGGGGGTGCAGTAGGCTGTGAAAATTATATTGAGAAAACAACAATGCTGCGTTTTGCGGCTTTTCTTTAATATAATGTGGATTAGGCAGTGTTCACTTTTGTTAGGGATAGAGTCACTTTGTTACAGGAAATGTACTAATATGTGGAAGAGCGTATTCTGTATGTGTGTGTGGAACAAAATTAACGTTTAATTGGCTAAGGTGTTCCAACAACAAGCTTAAAGGTCATTGGGTGCGAACTATCGAAAGTAGAAGTGTTTTCTGCAATTCACTTCTGCTCCAGAGAGTAGCAAGGACATCTAATTGGCTTACATGTTGTAAGGAGGACCTTCCTGAGCTTTATGTTGGTTTGTTGCAAACTATTAAAAGTAGAAGTGTTGCCAGCCATTCTTTTCCACTCTGCGGAGTAGGAGGGACATCTGATTTGCTGACGTGTTCCAAGGAGGACTTTCCCAAGCTTAATGTTGATTGGCTGTAAACTGTTGAAAGTAGAAGTGTTGTCAGCGATTCCATCCCTCTTTGCTCAGTATTAAGAACATTTCATTGGGTAACGCGTTCCAAGCGGGACCTTACGAAGCTTAGTGTTCATTGGCTGTGAAGCGTTAAAAGTAGAAGTTTTGGCAGTCATTCCTTCCTCTGCGGAACAACATGGACCTTATATTGGCTAAAGTTTTTTGAGCACAAGTTTGCTCCTTATTGGGTGGGAACGGTTCACTCTTGTCAGTAATTTTGTGACGCACTTCCAAAGGAGTAAGAGAAAAGAAAGTAGTAGAGGGGAGGAACACTATTAACTCTGTACAGTGGTCACAAGGTGGTGGACAGGGATTGTCAAGGTAAAAAATGTTTTATATGTTTTAAGGGCCATTTATATAATTGCCGTGGGGTGTACACATCACGCCGGAAAAACGGCAGTGTCTTGCTGTGTTTATTTTATCAAGTTTGCGGGTGGTATACTTCCCAGGAACACTATTTACTTATAATGTGATGTTTACTTTTTTGATGGAGAGGTGTTGTTGCGCAGCAAAAATTTCTGTCTAGGTTTGAAATAGTTTTTATTTAGCAAATGCAAATAAACTTTCTTCAGAAACTGACGCTGTATTTATGAAAGGGGTGACGAATAAAATGGAATTTCATAAAATATCAGTTAAGCGTGGTCATACTCTCCTTTTTTCTGCTATCGTTTATAAAAGTGTTGCCCCATATTCTTGATAATGTAAGAGGACATCAGTTACTTTTAGATAAAGTAGACTAGAAGTGCTACAACAAACACTCCCGCACTACATTATCTGAGGTCAGTAGGACAAGTAAAAAACAGTTAAATACAAGTGACTTCATATTACATAGAAATGTATGCATTATTATTTTTCAAATTAGTATTTTGTAGAATTCAGGAACGTTCTGTTGTAGTACTTAGAGGTCACACACTGTTCCGCTAACAAATCACATACTCACTTAAGAATATATAGGATAGTACTATTATAATATACAGTGCTGGTCCTATATATTCTGTAGGGAGAAGGTGAATAGGAACCGCAACTGAGAAGAATAGAAATTAGAAAAAAACATTCCGAAATGTAGGGTTTACCAAATATTTAAAGTAACAAAGTATGTATGGAAGCTATATTTTTTTATTCTGCAATTTCGTAAAATATGCTCACTGAAAAAAATATCTGCTCAAGTACGTTCTAATGTTTTTTAAGCTGTTTTACAGATGGCGCCGAAAAATCTCCTATTCCTCTTCTGTAACAATAGGACAATCTATTACAATATAATAAATGATACCATTGTTACAGTAAAAAGAAAAGGAAAATAAAGTTATCTATTTAACAGAAGATCCATAACGAAATACTTTTGAGCGGTAATTATTTTCTACGCTTCTTTTCTACGGGAGGTCGAAAAGTTTGATCTTCGTGGCGACGGGTCATAAACTCCTCTGAGATCATTATGACTGTGAAAATTATAATACATATATTCACAGTATATGATCAAAAGGGGGGAACAGACTAAAAACAGGATGCTGGTGACGTTGCTTATAGATCTTTACTCTTTGTGCCAACAGGTCATGAACTCCACTGAGATCAGCATAACTGTTAATATTATAATATACATATTAACAGTATATGATCCCAAGGGGAAAACACACTACGAACTGGAAGGTGGTGACGTTAATTGTAAATGTTTAGGGTATGCGCTGACGGGTCACCAACACCTCTGAAGCAAAGTACAGTGTCAAAATTATAATATAGAAAGTCACAATATATAATCTGAAAGGAGCCAGAAAAGAGCAATGTTTGTTGTAATCTATCTGTTTGTGAAAACAAGCTGCTGACGTTATAGAATAAAAGGGAAAAACGTGCAATAGTATTTTTTCTAGATATAAATGTTTAAATATTGACAAATAGCCACAAAGTATAACTATCAACTATGCCATAATGAAACAATTTACAACTCCAGAATATGTTTTGTTGACGCAAAACAAGAATCTGATACTAGAAAAGGGAACCTGCATCACAGATTGGCGACGCAGAAATAACTCGCGAAAATAAAACTTAGCGCACAATAGGTGTGGTTTATATAGTTTTTGGTTGCTTAGTAGTCTATGGAAGGAAGATCCAGCTCCGCCTATGTAGATGTCACGTTTTACAGTTTACACGTGCTCACATTTTAACTTTTTTACTTGTGCACGTGTTGGGAAAAGTTACAAAATGTGAAGCTGTAATGGTTTCGATTTCCATAGTTACACTTATAAGGTCCTTATTATCTACATAAGTTGGAGAGTTTAAAAAGGGTTACCAAGTAAACTGTGTCATTTGCATTCTCATGATTTAAAACATCTAAATAGAAGACATAAAAAAATATTGTTTACGATAGAATTAAAAAAAACTTGTTAATATTTTTTCTCACTATGCTGTTAAATTAAAAAAAAAATGGCAGCATTTGTAAAGCGTAAAGCTACCCTCGGAAAGTTGTGCTGGCACTTGGGGCGTTGGGAAGATTAAGCAAGGTATTACCTATAGTGAGATAGTGGTGGGCTAAGATGCTGATGGACTTTTGAATCGAACTGTGAACTCTATTGTTCAAAGTTATGTAATATAGGCGGTGCGTCATACTTTTATCACATTTATATGTTAAATACTGCTAATTAAGTTGAAAACATTCTTAAATGTTAAGTAGGGCTCCTTGTTTTATGTTTTTACTGATTTTTACAGATAAATACAGACAGAAAAGTATTTATTTTCCTCTCTGTATTTATTTTAAAGTGTGGATAAATACGGAAATTGGGTTATTTTTTGAGCGATTGTAAATGCTGTCAATGATGAGTACTAGGCCAAGAGGTCTGTTGTTTTAAAAGTAAAAAGGTAAAACAAATAAAAAACTTTTAGTAAAGAGCCTTAAAGAGCAATATATATGCTTCTATAAGAAAACTTGCACATTTTAATATGATGGTTGTGTATAGTTTATCATCTAAGAGTGTTTACATGAGTGAAAACGGCCAGTCTTTCAGCCAGGAGTGCATATTTATCAGTAAAATAAATGTGGAAATATACTAATTTCAGATTCATTTCTTTACAAATCTGAAATATATATGGTAAAGTCAGATACAATTATTTAAAAAAAAATATGGATATAAACAGATGGAAATTTCCAAAAAATAAATACCATAAAACCAGGAGGTATAATTATCAGTTATAAAACACTACTGTTAAGTTTGTTTTTACTATAAAAAGTATACACGTGCTTTTAAAATGTACCTAACGAAACACTATCGGTTATAGGGATATTGTAGTTAGATATTGACATTTAAAAAACCTTTGAAATTCACTGAAAAAAACATAGGTTTCTGGCAGGTTATAGTTAGGAATTATCATTTTAAAAAACTTAGAAATTCACTGAAAAAAACATAGGTTTCAGGGGTGTTATAGTTAGCTGGACATTTCACTCATACAAAACCATTGAAATTCCTCTGTTATAGTTAGTTGTACTAACTGTAACTCCCGTGCCCTCAATCCACTAGTGATGCTGTCACATATTACATCATTCATGACATGGTCAGTGACATCACTGATGACATCTCAAATGACATCACTGATGACATCACTGATGACATCATCCACGTGACAATCAGATACACCTTATCATACACTAGTATAACCTTTCATCACTCACTGTAAAATGCAGAGTACCATATTTGAATCCATTGACACAGCAATACAAGTATCTAAAAACTCAGTCAGTGATCCCTAGATCTACACACACATCTAATCAAGTATCTATAGATTCACTCATACATGTTGTCAATGATCAATAGAACACTATCAAATATACTTATACACCTATATTGACATTACACACCAGCACACATTCCATTCAGTTATGCAGTCATCCTACTCACTTTTGCAAACAATGTATCATATTTGCATTTACTCAGCTACACACCTATACAAAGAGCACTTCATTTATTCAAATAGATAGTAACTCATACTTGTGTCTTATGAAATCACTAATACAAGAATACAATGAGACTTATGTATACTTATTTATATACAACAACTGTGACATACACTGCCTTTTATTTTTTCTACTTTGTTGGACATGTACCATTGAGAAATATATTTGCTCATCACCACACCCATAAAGATATTCACTCACCCAAACCACTATTATAACATGTAGTCTTAACGTCATATACTTACTGAATTAACTATTAACATTTCTTTGGGCAGTCAGAGATCCCCCAACGAACTACACAAAGATTCACTCTCCCATACAAATAATCAGTTAACTAACCAATAACTAATATAGACTTTCTTGTAGCTAGTAACTAACTGGTGCAGCAGTTTACACAACTGACAAAATAATACAGATATTCACACAGTTTAGTCACTATCCAATATATTTAGTGAGACACTATAAATTAGTCAAGTAAACAGCAGATTGCTCTTTATATATTAATACATATTTAAATATGAAACCAAACCACATTCAATGGATGATGTCATCAGTGATGTCATTTGATATGTCATCAGTGATGTCATCAGTGATGTCACTGACCATGTCATGAATGATGTAATATGTGACATCATCACCAGTGGATTGGGAGCGCGAGAGTTACAGTTAGTACAACTAACTATAATAGAGGAATTTCAATGGTTTGGAATGAGTGAAATGTCCTGCTAACTATAACACTCCTGAAACCTACGGTTTATTCAGTGAATATATATATTAACCCTGGGCGTAGTACTTCGCTAGTGTTGCCTATTTCGCCATTTGCGAAGTTGCCTGCCACCCGCCTCCCTCCCGCCCTCCCTAAATACTTAAATAATGGTTTTAAAAAGAATAAACACCACTTACCTTGTCGGCTGCGTCTCCGGGGCTCCCTCTGGTAACCGCGCCGCCATGTTGGATATATATATATATATATATATAATTATATATATTCACTGACAAAACCATAAGTTTCATACATGTTATAGTTAGCTGGACATTTCACTCATACAAAACCATTGAAATTCCCCCGTTATAGTTAGTTCAGCTAACTATAACTTTCTCGCCTGCAATGCACTGCTGATGACGTCACATATTACATCACTCATGACATCACTGATGACATCACTCATGACATCATCCAGTGAATCTGTGTCTTTCTGTAAAATAAATATTTTTTATTTATGTATATCTAAAGGTTGATGGAATAATAAATGGGTAAATAGGTGTCTGATTGGATTTTTTTGGGTAAAAATGATTGCATAACTGACTTATTAAGTGCATCTTAGTGAATACATGTATTAGCGAATAATGTTTAAATATGTAAATATCTGTATCAGTGTCTCACTTTGTCTATAAGTGGCTGCATGGGTTGGTGAGTAGCTACATAAGAGTGTATATGGGTTATTAGTTTGTTTTTTGAGTATGAGTATGAGTATCTGTATGGTTCGGTGGGGGATATTACTTAGTGTATAGATGGATGAATGAGTGCCTCACTGTTTGTATGTGTTTTGAAGACAGAATGTGTGCAGGACTGTATTGGTGGATGAGTGTGTGTATGGGTGTGTTAGTGAGTGAATGACTGTCTCAATAGTATCTTTATGAGTAACTACATATGTTTTAATCCAGTATATGTGAGTATTGATCTATATAAGTGATTATATGTGAGAGTGAGAGATTGGACGAGTTCCTGTATAAATAAGTATGTGTTTCTATAAGTGATTGTTCAAGAGAATAAGTATGTGTAAGTTTCTGTAAAAGTAAGTGTAGTGGTGTGTGTATAGCTGTATATGCAAATAAATGGATGTTTGATAGTTAATTTGCATGTGTGAGTGTGTATGTGAGTAACTCTTGGATGTGTCAAAATCCAATCTATGGCTTAGACACATCAAAGTATGGCTCACTAATATAGGTTTGGTCCATTTATGGGAGAACCAAGAAAGGTTGCCTCCAAACTCAAAAACCCTGGTAAAAAAGGCATTTTGGGGCTTCATCAGACTAATTACTCTCTTCCCCTGAGGCGGAAAGCCGGGGGTGCTCTCACTATCATTCTATCTCTTGCTACGCACTCTGATGGTAACTTGTTTTTAAAGCTGTTTATATTTTAAATTGTTCAATTTTAACCACTTACTGCGCAGCGATCCTGTAGGCGAGATTTACTTCGCCGAGAGGGTCCCAGCACGCTTCTGCCTACCGGCGCAGCCGATTCAGGTGCTGACGCCGGCGGCACGCAGAGGGATAGCCGCCATCTTTGGGGTAGGCAGGGTAGCGGTCCAGCTTCTGGTCGCCTCCCAACCTCACGTGTTTACTTAAGGCGCGTCTACGTGTTGGCTGACAGACTAATTACTCTCTTCCCCTGAGGCGGAAAGCCGGGGGTGCTCTCACTATCATTCTATCTCTTGCTACGCACTCTGATGGTAACTTGTTTTTAAAGCTGTTTATATTTTAAATTGTCCAATTTTAACCACTTACTGCGCAGCGATCCTGTAGGCGAGATTTACTTCGCCGAGAGGGTCCCAGCACGCTTCTGCCTACCGGCGCAGCCGATTCAGGCGCTGACGCCGGCGGCACGCAGAGGGATAGCCGCCATCTTTGGGGTAGGCAGGGTAGCGGTCCAGCTTCTGGTGGCCTCCCACCCTCCTCATGTATAAAAATAGATGGACTTCCCGTCCGCGCAGCGGACGGGCGCAGCGGGCGCGCTGATGGCGCGCCTAAGGCAAGCCCGTCTGTGCCCATCCGCGCCTGGCCCGTGCCCAGTGCCGGTCCCCCTGTCCGTTGCTTAGTTGGCTGCCGCACTAGCTGGTCAAGAAACCAACTATTACAGCTGAGACCTAGTGTTTGCAAGTCGGCCCCCTTGTGCTGCCCTTTCTACTTAGAAGACTCCCCCTTCGAATGCCCTCACTGTGATTATAGACTGCCTCCAGTGAGAAAACGTCTACCTCACTATTGTAATGTAAATAAACGCCATACTCATCCGTTGATGCTGAAAACGGCTATGGTCAATTGTCGATCTCTCCCACGCCATGCTGGTGAGATCTGGTCGTCCCTGACTTCCGATGCTTGGGATATCCTGTTTCTCACCGAGACATGGCTGAAGGACACTTCGAATCCTGACATTCTTCTAGCTACCCCCCCAGGCTACCTCCTGAAAGGCATACACCGTGAAGGCGGTAAAACTGGTGGGGGCCTTGCTATTGTGATCAAAACTCATCTTAATCTAACTATTAGTAAACTTAGGAATACTGGCAAGATTGAAGCTATGTATTTTACTATTGCTGACTCGGCTGCCGTAATTCTTGCTGGGATTTTAGTATACAACCCTCCCACTGCCTCGGCCTCTTCCTTAACGTTATTAGTTCACCTGATTGCGGACCTATCCCTTAAACACCCGCACTTTATTGTGCTTGGTGATTTTAATTTACATGTGGATAACCCGCTATGTCTGCAGGCTAACCAGCTACTGGACACCATGAAGGGTCTGAATTTGCATCAACTAGTGCAGGGCCCAACGCATGTAGCAGGCCATACACTTGATTTGATTTTTTCAAGGCATTTAGACACCCTGCTCCACCCCCCCTTCCCCTCACTTGGTCAGATCACTACCTCCTCCCTTTTGATCTTGCCCTCTCCACGGCACCTAGACCAATTGCACTTAGCAAGGAGTATGGGAGAAAATGGCATAAAGTTACCAGCGCCACATGGGATCCCGTGTTTTCCTATCATCTAGACCCCCTCTCCAACAATATTGATGAAAGTTTGTCTAAACTTAATTCCTCCCTGCTGCTTGCTATAGATTCTATTGCACCTCTTCAACCTATTACTTCCGCCAGATCCCGTCCTTCCGCCCCCTGGTTTTCTTCGACTCTTCGGGAGGAAAAGACTCGTTGTAAAAAAATAGAACGTAAATGGCGGCAACATTATGATTTAGAGGCTAAAATTATCTACAAATCTGCGCAAAAAAAATGTTGACATTAAAACGCTCAACGATGAGAGATTTTTTCTCTCTACAAATTGAGAAGGCTGAGAATTCTTCTAAAACCCTTTTTAAAATTGTTAAGGAGTTTGTTAACCCTCCCGCTATGGTTCCCCAGATTTCCGCCAGTCAGGCCTTATGTAACGGTCTGTCTGACTATTTTCAGGAGAAAATCTTGAACATCAGATCTTCCTTTCCTACGGAGGGGATTCTACCGACCCCTCTTGATAGGGATCTGGTCACATCTTCTTTGGAGTCTTTCAAGGAGATGACTATCGAGTCCTCGTTGAGGTTAATTACCCAATGTAAATCTGGCTCCCCGTTAGACCTCATCCCTGCCAAAACGATGAGTAACCTAGCCCCGGTATTGGTCAGACCACTTCTTTCTATCTGGAATACTTCTCTCGATTCCGGCCAATTTCCATCAGTGTGGAAGGAGGCTATGCTGGTCCCTATTCTGAAAAAAGCGAATGCGGACCCAGCTCAATTCAGCAATTATCGTCCTATCTCCCTCCTCCCTAACTCAGCTAAAATTCTGGAGAAAGCTGTACAACTTCAACTGGCAGAATATCTGGAGACAAATTCGTTATTACATGACTCACAGTCTGGATTCAGAACGGGCTTTAGTACTGAGACGGCTCTTCTAGAAGTCTCTGAGACAATCAGAGAGTGTGTGGATAGGGGCGAGGAGGCCATGTTGGTCCTCCTCGACCTATCCGCCGCCTTTGATACGGTATCCCATGCGATACTAATGGATCGTCTTAGTCAGATGGGAATTGGTGGCGTAGTGCTGACCTGGATTAACTCTTTCTTGAAAGATCGTTCTCAAAGGGTTCTACTCAAGCCTTTTAAATCTGCAGGGAATCCCCTCCTCTGTGGTGTTCCCCAGGGCTCTGCGCTGAGCCCTTTGTTCTTTAATGTGTATCTTGCCCCACTGGCCAAGTTGGTGGAATCTTGGGGAGTCAGGGTGGTCTCTTATGCTGATGACACTCAGCTTGTGTTTTCATTTAGAGATCACTCTGACTCCTCCTGCTTCGCCAACTTTCGCCAATGCCTGAACAATATATGCTCCTGGATGACTGCCAATCATCTCAGGATTAACACCGATAAGACGGAGGTACTGTTTTTTAATCAAAAATCCGCGCTGCCCTCTAGCCTTTGGTGGCCGACAGTGCTTGACCCCCCGCCCATCCCAGCTCTAACAGTACGCAATTTGGGCTTCCAGTTTGACAATACCCTCTCCTGCAATCCCCAAATTAACAAGGTTACTTCTGCATGCTTTGCGAAACTTCGCATGATCAGAAAGATCCTTCCTTACCTTCCCTTAGATGCTCGTAGAACTGTTGTCCATGCGCTAATTACCTCCCATTTAGACTATGCCAACAGTCTCTATGCTGGGGCTCCTTTGTACCAAATTGAGCGTCTGAGATTGATTGGCAATATTCCCTATCGCCAGTCAGTAGCAGCCTACCGTAAGGAGCTACATTGGCTCCCTATTGCCTGTCGTATCCAATTTAAGATATTGACACTTGCTTGTCGAGCCCTGAATGATGATGGCCCAGGTTACTTGAAAAAGCGGCTTGTCCTATCTCAATCTGTCAGATCCTTAAGATCTAATAGCTTACGTCTTCTGATTGCTCCTCGATTCCGCCTTTCTAGGATGGGCGGCAGAACGTTTGGAGTTTTGACTGCCAGACTTTGGAACAACCTCCCTTTGGATTTGAGATTTGCCCCCACTGAATCCATTTTTCGCCGCAAACTGAAAACTTGGCTATTCTCCTCGCTCTAATCTGTTCTCCTCTACTATTTCTGAGCTCTTAGTCGCTAGCGCCGGGACACCCCCTCGGGGGTAGCCGTGCGCTCTATAAATTTCTTAAATAAATAATAAATATGGGATTCATTGACTAGCGGAAAGAGTGGTGGGTCCTTAGTTTGTAATTTCTTAAGATTCAAGGACCTGCCCTTATTCAAGGTTTTTCTTGATGAGATAGAGCCACCACTTGCCAAAACTTTATTTATGAAGTTAAGATATGGCAATCTTATGACCAATTCAACTGTGGCACGTTGGTCCAGGAAAAACAATTGTGATAACGTTATTGTCAATGATATTTGTACTATGTGTGATGGAAACCTGAAGGAAGATGATATGCACATCCTCTTCTTCTGTCCTGCCTATAGGCTGGCGAGAATGAGGTGGATTAAACCATTGTGTAATTTCCTAGGAATAAGGTCTGAATGAGGTGGATTAAAACATTGTGTAATTTCCTAGGAATAAGGTCTTGTACTAATGCACTTAGAATAATTAAAACAGATACAACGCAAACAATGGTATTCAGTGCTAGTAGATTTTTACATTCCATTTATTTCATTCGAAGGAAGAAAGGATTAAAGCTGTAATAAGGAAGGGAGCGTAAATTGTGTACAAAGGACTCATACCTTATTTGATATTTGATATTTTATAAGATAAAATTGATAGATAGTAAGCAATGGTGTAAAATCGTTTCAACATTTACTGATTGTAATTATGTTTTTAAATGTTTTTTCTATTATTGTATGTTTTAATCTGTAAATCTTTTATGGCTTTGGTAGCCGAAATAAAGATATAATGAATGAATGAATGAGTAACTCTATGGATAAGTGTCAGTGTGTAACAGGATGTAGAGGTGTATGAGTACATATGATGAGTGAGTACATGTATGAGTGACTATATAGAACTGTTGGTGAATGAGTGGATATGTATGTAGATTTGGAATTACTGAATAGGTTGTTCTAACTGGTATTGGTATCTCCATTTAAAAAAAAAATTTAGTTTCTATATTTGAATGTGTGTATCAAGGGTTATATTATGCTGAGAGGAGGTCTGCCACTCTTTCACAAGGATGATGTCATCAGTGATGTCATCAGTGATGTCATTTGAGATGTCATCAGTGATGTCATGAGTGATGTCACTGACCATGCCATGAGTGATGTAATATATGACGTCATCAGCAGTGCATTGCGAGCGCGCGAGTTATAGTTAGCTTAACTATAACGGGGGAATTTTAATGGTTTTGTATGAGTGAAATGTCCAGCTAACTATAACATGTATGAAACCTATTGTTTTTTCAGTGAATTCTATGGTTATTAAATGCTAATTTCTAACTATAACATCTCTGAAACCTAAGTTTTTTTTTGGTACATTTCTATGGTTTTTTTAAATGCTAATTTCTAACTATGCCTACATAGGTAGGACATGTGCAGAAAGAGGAAGAAGGGCACAGAAAGAAGCAAGAGAGTTGATTAAACAGACAAAAGATGTATAAAAAGAGGGAACAGTGGTGCGGACAGATGCAAAAGTCCGTGTTAGAAGGGGGCTGTGTGGCCCCCTTCTCTTAGCATTTTTGAGGCACTGGGGACCCCATACCCAAGGGCCTGGCCAGACTTTTCTTTTGTTTTTATTGGAGGGGCGCACGGCCCTCCTCCTGAGGCCTTTATTGGCCCAGGGGACTGCCTCGTTTAAAAATATATATATTCAGGAGGGGGCCATGCGGCACCCTTCCCTTGGCCACTTCTGGCCCCGTGACCCCGTCACTCAGGGCCTGGCCAGCCTTTACTTTTTTTTGGAGGTGGGCCACGTGGCCCCATTCCTGAGGCCAATTATGGCCGCGGGGACCCCATCCCCGGGGCCTGGCTAGCCTTGTTTTTTGCGGGTATTTTTGTAGGGAAGCCAAAAGACCCCCTCCTGAGCCCACTTCTGGCCTAGGGTACCCCAATCCCCCGAGGGCGGCCCTCACGTTGGGGACCGTGGGGGGAACCCTAATTCCCCCACTGTCCCAGCCAGCTCTTCGCCTCCTGAAGGAGCCGTCATTGCTTTTGTACAAGCGGACCTGCTGTCTTGCAGCTCCCCAATTCTAAAAGCAATTCTGCTCTCGCTTCCAGGATGCAAAACAGTGTTTGCTATGGCAGGCCGGGAGCCATGCTTCAGCCCTGCCATAGCAAATGGCAATATCCCACGGGTGGACACCCCAGGACATTGCAGGAACAGGACCTGTGCGGTGGCGGTCCCCAGAGCCATAGAGTGCTCCAGGAGGGGGGCCGGGCAGCTCCCCTCCCTTCAAGTACACAGGCCCTAGGAAGGTTGTGGTCTCCGGGCTTGGGGGGGCTTGCGAGGCCCCTGCAAATGATTAATGAAAGCCCCGGGAGGTGGCTTTCAAAAAATGTGAACATATAACTTTAAAAAAAAAGACACAAAATAAAATTGATTATAATAATAATAATTTTACTAACTACAAAAAACAAAATTTTGAAATTATTACTAATCTTTTTCAATTAATTCATAAAACACAAGTATCATTTCAGAAATAAAATTTCACAAACACTCACTTTTAAATAAATAATAAATCTAACAAATAATAAAATATTATACATAATGAATTGCCAATTATTAAATTACATATACTTATCAATTAATTTTTAAAATATCATATATTTTTATTTTTTAGCAACCGATTCACCTGAACAAATAACACAGTATTAAAAAATACTTGTATAATAACCATAAAAATCTACAGTACATTTTGAAATAAATAAAAAATTACAGCAATTGCACAATACATATTCAATTAGGTTATTTAAATAATTAATGATCAAATAAAAACTTGTTAGGCAAATAGTATTACAATAAAATACATTTAAGTTAATTTAACTTTAAAACTTATTTTCTACAAACCCAACAACCCACAAATAAATTATAATTTACCTAAATCAGAAATAAACTATTTACATAATTAACAATCAATACAATAATTAATTAACAACAAAATCTAATTAAGAATAATTTATAATTTTTATAACTTAATTAGCTTCCTATTGCATACCCCTAGAAAACTCAACATCCCACTACTAATTTACTAATGTATAACTTAAATAAACTGGTAATCAACAATTTAAATAATTAACTCAATTAAATAATTAACAATACACAATTAATTAACAATATTTTTTAAATTGGTATATCGTAATTACCTTCCAACCCTATACCTACAAACCCAACAACGTGCTACTAAAATATAGCTTACTATTACTAATAATGAAACTAAAGAAAACATTTTTAATTCAAAACGTAATATAACTAATCCTGGGTGGAGTTCGCTGAGTTGCGCTACTCGAAAATCTGTGAAGTGGTAAAACAAATCTGTGATACTAGGCGGATCACCGCGAGCGGTGGAGTTTGATAGAAAAATGGTGTTTGTGGTGATTGCACAGTGCTGGATGCTTGTCTGCACTGTGTGATCATCGCGAACGGCTCCATGCAGAGTGCAGGTTTTCCTTTTCAGCCGCTCGAGTAGATTTTTACTCGCTTGGCAGCTTTCTCACCATGAACGGGCAGTTTCTCAACGCGAGCGGTCGCAAGCATACACAACCACTAGCAATGAGAAAGCTGACCACCCCCGCATTAAGAAATCTAATTTGGAGGTTTATTTTCCACGCTCGCGCTTGCCAACTTGATGTTGACGATCTCGAAAAAGGAAAAATCTCGCCGGGAAGTTGATTTTTCTCGCTTGCCAACTTGGCATTTGGGTACTTCGCTATCTCCGCGTAATGCGGTGTGCGGAAAACTCTGCAAACTATCCGAGCGGAGCGGAGTTCACTGCCCAGGCCTAAATAGAACAGTTTTTACCCGATTCACCTTCATACCCATCAGCCCACTAGGACACTATAAATCACTAATAACATGAAAAAATACCTAACTTACCTAAAATTATACATTTCATTTTTTAAAATAAGGACAATTATACCAATAATACTAACACCTTAAAGTCATATATTAGTAAAACACATTAAAACTATTTAAAAAACTATAATTTACAACTACATTACTGAAAACAATGTTAAAATCAATGAAATTGTTAAAAATAATATTACCAAAAAATCGAATACTTTTGACAACGGCATTCTGCACCAAGATATTCTTCTATCACAGTATGTTTTTACAATATTCATGTGATCTGATATTTTTAACTCCATGTTTTGTCCAATGATTGCTGGGACTCTCACCCCCTATAGTGTTAAGAAGATTTTTCATGCAGACTGTTGTATTGTCCTCTCAGTTTTGAGTGAAGGAAACTCTCCCAACGATGATAGTTAATTTTCCACCATTGTCTTTCTCCACATTGTTTGAATCATTCTTGAATAGATCTTCTTAAAGCAAACATCAACAGTCCTGGTAGACAGGTCTAAACCTGCTGCCTTGCAGAGGGATTTAAATTCATCACCATGACAGAAATTCTATCACCGATCTCTAAATCAAACCTTAGTGTTATCTGCTGGGAGAAATATCACTTCCATTCATTAGTATGTCTATAACCTCAACTGTACAAAACACTCACTAAAATTAAATTAACACTAATTTCTTATTTTGTGTAAGAAACAACTTTTCCTACATTAAGAATTTACGGGATTATTTAAAGTTGGGTGCTAAAGGAAAAGTATCTGATGTGTACAGTAAGTGATATGTTTTCATTTGAAGGACTCGCAATCAGTTTAGAATCCTCTGATACCTGTATAAAATAGTTAGATTTCCTCCACCAAATATTAATCAGAGAATGTACCCCAAAATGGTCATACATTGTCAGTATCTACATACATAATCTATCTGATAAACTAAGAGATGTTTTTAATTTAAGGTGAACATTCCTACCTTTGCATCATCGTCTAGCAGCCTTTTTAAGACAATCTTTAACTGAGGTCACAATTCCAGAAATGGTAGCGGATCAACAACTTTAGATCAAGGGATTGGTCTGCCATCATTTTTGTCAGAGCTTTGTCCTACACATATTGGAGGTCCAATGGTAGACGTAAAGGGGTCTCTGCTGCCTTGTTGTCCACCTTCAATGGAACTCTGAATGGTATTGTTATATCTTCGGAAGCAAAAAACGTGAATGTACCATTTTGATACCTTTCTCATTACCTTCATCTACACCAACCCTTAGTTTCGACAGTAGATGTTTTCTTATATATTAATTTCTCTTTGAATATTTGATCCTTGCACTCCTTATTACCTCCCCATGTGTAAGGCAATTTTTTAGACTTGTTTGATAATTCGCGAAAATCACTAGTGAAAAATTCCCCTCTAGAAATCACTCATGCTATCCCTCTTATTTTAGCAGATACTCCTTACTGGAGCACTACCTAGTGAAGGATTTGTCACTTCCTTCACATTCTGTCGATTTCCTGTTACCTTCCGCACCATAAATCAGCTCATGGTAGGAATGGCACATCTTCCGGTTTATGGTGAAATTGAGAAATCCTCTATTGGGACATTCTCCTTTGTCTAATAGTCTTTCAGCCGACTAACGACAACCAAAGGGACGGACGGCAAAGATAACTCCACAAAATAATTCTCCTTCAGTAAATATCCATTATATGAAGGATAGTCCAGGTCCTCGACAAATCAAAGGATTTCCCATTGCCAGCCAATTCCAAATAAGGCCCTAAGCTTTAAGTTTGGTCGACACAACTAAAAGTTGAGACAAAGGTATGTTAATGAGCTATTTACTATACAGTAGTGGAGGTTCCTGACAAGGGTGATGTGAGAGCTCAGCCAAAACTCTAACCACTAGCCATCGTTATCCTATAAGGATTATGCCTTACCAATAGAATGACAACTGCACACTTTGGAGGGGCCCAAGATGTCCTTTGTCTTGTCCAAAATACAGTATTAAGGGAAGGGATTCAAAAAAATTAAAAACTAGTGCCTACATTTTTTCCAGTGGTAGGTGGTGGTTTGGCAGTACAAGTTCTATAACGAGAAACTTCCCCGATCGGAATAGCGAGCTTTGCATAAAGCATGCGTCAGCCACTTGTGCAAACAATGTGCTTTTTCTATGTTGAATGTACAGAAGTCGTGTATGCAGAAAAAGGAGGATAGTGGTCCTTACAGTAATACCAAACTGAGGCCCTTCTGCCAGTTGGTTAGGGATCGTGATGTTTTGCCCCAAAGTACAAAATGGTATGTTGATTTTTCTTATTTATGCAGGTACACTTTTACAGTCAAACGTGCCGAATTTTATCTTGGGAAAATGCCCAGCGGGTGCCTGTACATGCAGATTTTGGTGAAGACAGAAATAGATCTGCATGTAAATCCCCATTGTTGGATTGGGAAAAATAGTTCAAACAGTTCTATACCTGACTATCGATAATGATGTTCAGCAATAGATGTACGCTGGTACAGGCGGAACTGTACGTCATTGCCGACTGTTTCCACTTTTTTCATATGCATACAATCTGCTGCTTTCACGAAGGTACCTATTGTCATATGTAATCTTAACCTTTCACCCCCAAACGTGTCTACCCCTAATCTGTTACTGGTTTTCCTATTGGTATATGTTACTTTTTATAGCACGTCAACAATTATGCCTTATGTGCTTATATGATAATAAAGAATTAAAATATAAAAATAGTGATGCCCAGAGTACCGATTTTCTCGGGTCCGGTAAATAGCTCCTCCTTGGAAGAACGCTTGTTACACAATACAGTCTTTCTGGTTACTTTTCTAGCACACCCCTTTCCGAGAAAAGTCTCACACAACAAAATGTACATCCATTTCAAAGCAAAATAGCTTCTTTATTCTCACTAATCATATAAGAAATTCCTTTGAAAAACACTCCTTTTAGGGGAAGTGTGTGGCGATTAGTTCTGTCTATATTTAATAAATAGCAGGGTCATTACCAATTCAGAAGACATCTATTTTCCAGTTAATTTTCAGTAACATGTATTACATTCCTAATAGCTAGGTATCTTGCAAAACTTTATTTCTAGTTATCCCAGAAATGACCGATTTAACACAATTCTCTGCAACCTTTCACAGTAACTTGTCTTCCTATCTTTCTATAAAACTGCTTCACTTGTCAAGAAGCGAGCAGATGATATAAGGAACCTATCTGATAAAACATTAACCTTAGAAGTGACTCTTTTTAGGGGTCACTCTTGGATCATTGGATTTTCAAGCACAGAAGGATTAGCTAATAAATTGTGAACATTCACAAGGCCCGGGTCAATGGTCAGGTCTTAATTTTAATTTCGCTTTGTCAGCTCTTCTTCAATAGATCACTGCACTGAAGTACTGCCACTGACGTATACATGTAAAACTTGCTGTATATTAGGTTTTACCTGGAAACACACACTGCAGAAAGACTAGGAGCGCACAGTGATATTTGTGTGTGATGAATGTTCAAGCTACTGTGAAAGCTGTTAATAGGAAGATTTGAAGTTCCTTGTATCTTATCTCACAATGTGAAGTACTCTTTTGCCCTTGTTTAAAAGACTACATGTTGTTTGTATTAATTATTATTAGTATAATCGGTCAGGTAGTTTATTTTTATTTTTATTTGGTCTCAGTCCGAGAGGGAGAGTATTGCATTGCATTATACCTGCAAACTTGAGAACAATCCCACTGTGAGAGGAGGGGACGGGCCTCATGCAAAGAAGTACCTATAAGGCAATTTTGAGCCCCCCCCCAAAAAAAAGCCTACTGGGGCTAGTGTCGATGTCCACGGAATGGGCGTTAGCAGTTCAAACCCTAAGAAAACGAGTTGAAATTCTGCTATTTAAAGGGGATTTCAACTCATTGTCCCTGCCGCTATGTGATATCGCCTCCTCACCAGTAGACCGTGGGATGAGAGCTGCTATTGTGTGTCACACGGTGCCACTGTGTTAGTTTGCAGGTATGTTGCATTTAGAAGTGATGAAAATCTTTTACTAGCCTGCATAGTAGGATATGGTGATGAAACTTCGTTCTTAGTGAAGGTTCTCGAAATGTCCATCATAATTCATCCGAATAATTAAGGCAAAGTTTAAATAACTGATGCATCTCCCCTTTAACAAGTATCTGATTATGGATTTTGGCTGATTGTGCCTCTAAGAGTAGAAAATAGTGGGGGCCAGACGGCAACCATCCTGCGACTCTTGCACCTTTACCTGCAATGGGTGCAGCGAAGTGTAAAAGCAGGGTCAGTGCTTTGTGCGGTTGGCCAGGAGATGCCAAGAAACATTAAGATAGCTCAATCAGATGGGGAAAAGGTGGTGGTGTTAACAAAGAGCAGGTCAGGGCTTGCCAAGTCGAGCAATCTTGCATGGGGACCCCAGTACAGTGGATAGGTGAGTAGCATCGCCAATGGTTCTGAACGTTTTTGGACTACAACCAACTTTTTAGTTTGACAGACATTCGTGACCCACCTAGCTTTAATACATTTTCACAGACATACAGGTAAACTGATCAAACTCTATTGCACACAAACGATAATGTGTGGAAGGCGGTTTTCAATACACATTTATCGTTTGCTTATCACCAAGAAAAAGTGCCTTGATTTGCTTTGATCATATTAAAATCTTTGATTCCATGCACTTCAGAATTGCAAACATCTATAATTCATTTATAGATATTTACATTTTGTTACAAAAACAACAGCCTTTCTTTGTACACTCTCCGTACCCCAGCCACATTTTCATATAATTCACTTTACTTTTATTTCTCAGACTTCAAAGTCTACATTACCCTTGTACAGCCAGCACTGAAGAAAGCTACCTTGTGTGTGGACGTGCTCATTATAAAAGAGCAGCATACCGCTTGCCCCCCCCCTGGAGCGACCCTCCTTGCCCCCATAGGGACGCCCATGAAAACCGTGACTTCAAGACGGGGTTCCCCCTCTCTTTCCTCTCCTTTCTTTTATTTGCTTCCCTGTGGAATGGATCCAAAAAAGAATACGCTTTTGCTGGAAATGCCGTATTATTTTGACATTTTAATTCCAAAGTGCAGCAATGGGAATAAAAGGCTAAAAATATGAAAAATAGATAAATAACTAAATAAAGTAAGACAGAGTGGTAGTAAACTGGCCAAACTGATTTTATTCACACTGAAACACAGTAGCGCCACTTTTACAGAGTTTGCCAGTAAAGCGCTATTTTTGTTTTCTTGTCTTTGTTTTCCCTGGACTTGGAACTAGTGCACCAATCCTGGAGGTACTGCAATGTGTGGATTGGAAAACAAAATGTGTGCTGCGGCTCCGCGTCCAGGGATGTGGTCTTTCTACCATACTGCTTACGTTTTGTAAGGATATAAGTAATGGCCATTGAAATGGGTCCATTCAGGGCCCTGTAGTCTTGTCCTTAACTTTTCAGGCAAAAGCACTCACTGATTTCTGAATACTGAGTGTAAAGCATTAAGGTAGCCATGTTGTTCCTGCTTACATTTCCCATGGTTTGCTAAAATTTGCATTCCCTATAAGTGTTTGCTTTTTCCAGGATGTTGTTACTTTTTTTTTTGTGGGCCGCATATTGCTCTTGTCTAGTGCGTAATTTAAATTGAGCCGCATCCAGGTGTTTATAGCGGGCAACAATTGGGTTGTAGTTGAAGACAGTGGGAGTTTTTCTGAGTGGGGCAGTACGGTGTTCAGTGGGGGAGAGGATGTGGCACTATGGTGCGAGCTGCTGAATTTGGAACTGGGAACCAGGTTCAGCCTTAATAACCAGCCCACCAGCCCACTCTCCTGCGAGAGCACAATCACATGCTACACCTTAGAAGGCTTCGAAACACCTTAAAAGTCCTGGTGTCTTCGCACCAGCAGGTGGACCCTAGCATGACAAGTGTAGGTTAACCTTCAAGGCTTGTCCACCACTATCCATACTGAAATTCACCTCCAGTCTTGCGGGCAGGCCTATGAAGCAGCACACCCTAGAACAACAGTCACTGAGGCCACAGGACCCTTGAGAAGGGCCTGCTCTAAGGTGGTGCAACCAGTGTGACCGCACCGGGTGCTGACTTTAGGTGGAGGCATCATGTTTGCAAGTATATTATGGTTTTAAAAATGCTTGCTGCCTCCTTCCTGGCCTCCAGCAATTTTCGGCAACACCCAAATGCCATTATCACTCTTGTGATTAATGTTCTTCCTAGAGAGAGATCAGAATTTTGTCTAGTGGAAGTTTTGACTCATGGAAAGGTAGCTCAGAGGGTTAATGTACCGGCTGCAAAGAACATGCGCCATGCAGATCACAAAGTGCACATAATGTAAATAGGTCAGTGGACTACTGCTTTTGTCAGAGAGATCCTTTTGTTACTTGCAGTTTATAAGTTAAAATCATAACTTAGAACAGTCAGTGAGCTATGAACTGTCATCTAAGAGCTGCATACAAACTGCAAGGTATAAATTAGAGCGTTATGTTCCCCCCAGTCTTTGATTATCCTAATGTCCCTACAAATTTTGTTCTTTTGGACAGAAATCAATTCTGATTATTAAGGAGAACCCCCAACCATGGTATTACGTTCTAAATTCCGGGTATTGTCTTTCTCCAGACCAATCACTATGAAACTATACGGGCTACTAGTATGGTTGTCATGTGACTCCTACACCTTGTAGTCCTTAGTGTTATGTAACATTTTCTATACAATGATTTACACACATATTGATTGTCTCTATGTAATGTGTGTGATGTAAAGTACTCTGACACCCTACAATGGTATGAGTGGCACTGTAAATCCAATTAAATGCATCTGAGCGAGAGTGGTTATGGAAACTTGGGGGGCACAGTTAAAGGGTGGTAGTGAGGGAATCCATGGCAGAGGTGGTCATTGGGGGGCACTAACAAACATTAATGCACAGGACACCACCAGTGCTATGGCTGGCCCTGCCCTTGAGGCCAGTCTGCCTCACCCATAGGTACCTCCATTGGCCTTGTTTCAGCAGCAGTAGCAGCAACTCACCAGGGATTGGCATTGCAGGATTTGCATGCACAGCAAACTAAGTTCACAAACTTCACAGTCTCCCTGCTTCATTCACAAGCACTTTTAACATGTGCTGCCTGCTGTGGGGCCACTGGAATTAATTATGCAGCAAAGGATGACAACATTATGCCATAGTGCTGACTAAATTATGCATTAAAAAAAAGGCTGCAGCGTAATGCAATATATTTTCAGATATTTTATTATTTTGACGTGTGTACACATGCTAACAGTCTCTGTAAATATTTTGCCTTATTAGTACCAGTGTAACATACAAACGCAGCAGTGAGAAAGGTGACCAGTCAACCTTTAGAATAGGCCATCCACTCCGCAGCAACACAAGTCACATTTTATATTAACTGTTGATATGTTTGAGCTACAAACAATTTAATAGTTTAAATGGTCAGATCATGCAGCAGATCTTGCATTATGAGGCAAATATGGCAGAGCCATCATTTTAGAGAAAACATTTGCAAACTAGGATATTTTGCCATTCATGTTTGAACAGCTGTTGTGGAAAAAGGGAGTAGTGCTGATGATAGAAACTCCATGGCTCGGAGACAAATGGCTTGTGTTTCCACATTTTATCGTATTTGGTACATTCTGTGATTAGAAGCATATCCCACTTTGTGAATATATTTGAATGTCAATAACTCATTATAACCTTAAATAATCATGTGTATTCATTGGTTGATTAAACTGGGCAGTGAAATGCCAAACAAATACTAAAAATTGGGATGTCTGCGCATTCTGGCCACACCTCTGGCTCCACCCGCAGATCCAATCCTTGGGTTATTCCCGCCCTCTGATTCTCCGCCCACTGTTCCCCTACTTTTTTTTCCCCCACTTTGACCACTGTGTAAGACTCAGCATCCCTGGACCTGTGATGTGACGCCGCTTCGGGCGCCGCATGTGCCACTCATTTACGGTGCCGGGCTTCCGCATAAGGGAGCTGGCCATTATTGTATCCCTAAACGTGCGCACGTTGTCAGTTTGACATTGACTACACGTAGAGGGACTCTAAGTTTCTTTTAAAAAATATAGCTAACATTTGGACCTATACATTTTATTTTGTATAAATTAGCAATGCCCGGGGAATTCTAGTAAAGGGAGCATCCATTGGCGCATCACTAGCGTGTGTGATTGCTGCATTAGTTATTTCTAACTTTGACGTTGTGGTTTACCTTTGGATAAAAGTTATCATGAATTCTAGCACCAAGAAGCCAATATTGGTAAATATGTGTGCTACAAATAATCCCTAACATACACTGTGCATACAGTATATTTATTCTGGTGCTTTAATCATAGGCTGTTTTAAAGTATTCTGATAAAAATCGAATTGTGCTGAAGACAGCCTTGATTGGTGTTGGATCAAGGACCCAGAAGCCTGCACACCTAGCAGACCGAGATAAAGCACCTTGTCAGAAAGTTTAGCGTTTTCCCTACAGGTGGTGTTTGTTGGCCAGTGGCAGGGTCAGTCACATGTCCCGGATTCCTGGCATTTAATTGAGTCTATCCCAGTTAAGCGCCCTAGTGTTTCTTGTGCCCCACCTGGCACACATTATGTCGGAGGATGGTGATGAAGTTAACATTTTGCCCCCCCTGGAAAAATGTCTGCGGATGCCCATGAGCATACATAACTCATTGTAAAGTCAGCCAATGGCTGAAGAGGGATAACAGTGACCCTTGATGCATGCTGGAGTGGGTAGAAGAAAAATCTAAATGACACAATCACAGACTGATATTTGAAGTCTGGCTAAAAACAAATGTAAGTAACTATGGACCTGATTTATATTATGACTGACGGAGTATTCTCCTTTTGCCTGGTGGAGGACTTCAGTTCCGCCAGGCTGAGAATAAATAAACCCCCAAACAGATTTATAAGTTTCTGACTCGCAGGTGGCCATTTATAAAGACATTGGCAGGAACTGCCTTCACAGAGGTTGCTGTCAATGTTTTTTACTTTTTTCTGCAGGGTTGCCTTGGGAAGATGCAGCTCTGCAGCAAATAGTATTTTTCTTTCTTTTCAAACATCCTAAAACTAGATTTAAAAAGAAAAGAAAAACAAGTAGTGCTCCCCTCACAATGGGCGGCTTCTCCCATGGGGGCAATTTTACTACTTTTACTGGCGGTAATGAACATTGAAAAATGATCACATGTCCACTCATCTAAATTGGTTGGGCAGACATTTAGTCATTTCTGCCATGGCTTACTCTCCAGGGAGATTGGAGGGGATTAACCAAGGCAGGAATAGAGTATTCTCCGCCTTGAATAACCCTAAGGTCCACCTGCATGTAAATGTGGTGGGCCAACCACTAAATTGGTGGGGAGGGAACTCCTTTGTGACAGAGTACCCTCTCCCCCAGAATTTACATTAGGTCCTATGTTACACATACTTCTAGTAAAATCAAAAGGTCTTGGATAATGCAGACCTAAGAAAAACAATTGGTTTGGTAGCCTCTTGCCTTTAAGAAAGAAGCTAAGAAAGAAGATTGCAAGACAGAAGGTAAGGACGAAAGGAAAAAGGAAAAAAATGAATGAAGGCAGGTAAAAAAGGAAGAAAGGCAGAAAAAAAGGATGGAAGGCAACAAAATAAGGAAGGAAGATAAAAAGAAATGAAGGCTAAAAGGAAGGAAGACAAAAAATGACAGAGGAAGGAAAGAGAAAGAAAAAAAGAAGAAAATAGAATATGGAAAGAAGGCTTAAAAGAAAGACAGAAGGAAAGAAAAAACAAAAATGGCAGACTCAAAGCATGTAAGAAAGCAAGAAAGAAAGACAGATAGAAAAAAGGAAAGAAATAAAAAAAGAGGAAAGGATAAAGAAGGAAGACAAAAAGGAAATAACAAGCATTGGCAAAGCCAACAGGTCTCTCATTTGGGGCCTATTAAGTGTTAAGCTAGATGTATTGGTTTAGCCAATGAGCCTAAAGAAAAAGCTGTAAGGGCTGAGATACTGTTAGTAGCCCAGCAAGTCCTAATTCAATTAACAAAAGCAATCCTAGTAAAAACTGTGTGTTTCTCCTGTAAATATTCCATTGCCTGAGTACGTTTTACTCTTTTTTTCTAATGTATTTTTTATTTTTTATTGAGCAGAGCAGATGGGCAATCAATACAATATACAATGATCAATAATCGGGATTTAGAGAAAAACAATTTTTCTTAAAGAAAAAAGACAAACAGAGTCCAATAAGATCCTTTGGTCATAAACATTATCAGGAAACAGCAAAAGAAAGCGAAGTTCTTATTACTATGATTTCTAAAGTGCAACAGTGCTAGATGATAAAATACAACCGGGTTGATCACTAGCAAATTTTATTGTTCTCATTGACCCTTTTCAATAATTGCATAGACATTCTATCAATCTAGGAACCCGGCTACATCGAAAGATGAAAGATTCTTTTTAATAATTTGTAATAAATGTATACATATATTTTTTATATAAACATTTGTATTGCGTGTAATTACCTTGAGGTTCTTCTTCTGTTTATTTAGCCTGATTTTCGACAGGTCTTTTGGTTGTCTAGGAAGTTTTTTATTATATTTACATTAAAATAACATCAGGTCCTCCCAAAAATACATAACAATAAAGTGCCGAGTGCTAACAATCCTACCATCTTAATTTCAAAAGTGCTATCCATGCTCCACACTAGAATATTGCAGGGTTAATAATCATTCTTGTTGTTGTATCCCTCCCGCCCCAAGTATAGGTCGTATTCATTTATTAAATATACATACTATCTTAGCAAAAAAAGCCCTGCAACATTAAAGCGCTATCATGCCTATCCTTAAGTGTATAACAATAAAGTGCCTAGTGCTAAAGTGCTAAATGTCAGTCATAAACTCTCAACTATTGGAGAATTTCCAAAACATTAGTAAACTTTTTTGTTGCCCAACTCTTTGGGCGTAAGCCTCTTCGAACCTCCTTGTCCTTTTCATTTTGTTCATCCATTTTTGGTAAAATGGTACCTCCTCGGACCTTCAATTTTGGAGGATTAGGGAGCGGGCCACTAGGGAACAGATCGCCATATATGTCCCTTCGGCTTTGGTCAAATCAGACCTTTTTTTAGAAATGCCAAAGAGAGCCATCTCGGCCTCGAGGTCAAGCGTATTATTAATGGCCTGGCTTATTAACAAGAAGATATTACGCCAAAATATTTCAAGTTTCAGACATGTAAAAAATATATGGAGTCAATCGCCCCCGCCTTGAGTCTAACAACAAAAGCATTTCTTTTCCACTCACGGAAAGCATTTATTAAGAGCTTTCGGGGTAAATAGGCCATCCACTGAGATAAAAAGGCCATCCTGTTATAATCAGCTGCTCTAAGGGCCTTACTTCCTAGTTGAGCTATCTCCTCCCACTCCTGTCCCAAAAAGGAACAGTTAGTTTCACGGGTTATTTTGGCCAAAACTTCTTCAACCAGGGGGGACACTTAACCCGTTCTCAGTAGGGTATACCAATTTCCCACCCCCTTCAATTTAGTTTTGTATAAGGCATTGGCCTGGGCTGATGGTATTCTACTCGACAACAGATTATATTTATTTATAATGTTTACAATCTGGAGATACTCCAAAAACCCCGGTTTTAATTGATTAACAGATCCATGTAGGACCTCTTGCCAGGAGATACGTTTCCCTGAGGTGAGGAGAGCCCCAACCCTCCTAGCCCAGTCTTTCCATCTTTTGAGCCTGGTGGAATGAACTTGGAGCCCAAATATTTTACACTCCTCTAATTTCAAATAGTAAAAGCCAGCAGACACTGCTCGTTTAAAAAAGGACTGTAGTCCATCAGAGAAATCCCGGACAGTCTCGTATCGGGTCTTTTTTGGTAGTTTAGCTGTTTTTAAAAAGATAGGAACTGCAATCCAGATTCCTGTATCATTTTATCATAAAAAATGTTTCTAACCGACCATTAGATTCCAATAAACGTGCTGATAAATCTAAAATTGCTGCCAAATAATAAGTACGAATATTAGGTAGCGCTACAACCCCCTGACTGGTTCCCAACTGTAATATAGGCAATTTAACCCTAGGAGCTTTCCTATTCCATACAAAATTAATTTTTAGCGGTACATTTATAAAAAGAAAAACCAATAGGGGAAGAATAGACATTGTAATGCTACTCAGCCAATCAGAGTTAACGGTAGAAGGGTCCACCTGTCAAGAAAATTTTTATTTTATTGCGCACTGTTATATGGTTCAAATTAAATAGTTGTTCAAATTGATTGGAGACATAAATACCCAAGTATCTAATAGGTTCTACCCTCTGGACTTGGGATTTTATATCTAAGGGTAAAAAATTACAATCCACATTGAGTGTTAAGACCTCGGTTTTGTTTTGGTTTATTTTGTACCCACCAAAAAATTCAAATTGGTTGAATTGGTGTAGAGCTTGATCAAGATTTTGTTTGTCAGGTCACAGGTAAAGGATTATATCATCTGCGAATAATTTTTATTTCACCATTCCCTCTATCGGGGGTTTCATTTCAGTGTTTTCACGAATTCTTATAGCTAGGGGCTCAATAAAAAAGGAGAACAGAATGGGGGACATCGGACAACCTTGTTGGGTTCCCCGGCTTATATTTATTGCCCCTATGGTATTGGCATGTACTACCACCCGGGCTTGGGCACCTTGATAAATGTTATTCAACATATTAACTATCTGGGTAGGAATACCAAATTTTTGCATACCACAAAAAAGTTCATCCCAATTTACAAGGTCGAACTCCTTTTCGGTGTCGATAATCGTAACTTAAATCTGAGTTTTGTTATTTGTTGAGAAATCAAGTGCCTGGATCAAAACCCCGTGAGAGAGGACATTGACCTCCCTGCCACGAACCCGGACTGATCAGGATGAACTAAAGCCTGGGCACTCAGAGTAAAGCGTTGAGCCCATATTTCCATTAAAATCTTAAAATCGGCGTTCAGGAGACTAATCGGCCTATAGGAATTAACATCTCCATGGTTCGTCCCTTTTTTGACAAAACTATTTATGAAAGGCTCCTCCGGGCCAGAGGAAGCCACCGCCGGCCCGGAGGATGCGGGAAAACCGCCGGGGAGGCACAAAAGACCCACCGTCAAATTAGGATGGCGGTGGGTCTCAAAATTGGTCCGCAGCTTTTCCGCCGTGGCCGCCTTCCGACCGCGGCGGAAAAGCTCTAACATGGCTGGCGGTGTCTATCAGACACCGCCAGCCATATTAGGATGGCGGAAAACTGATGCCTTTCCGCGGTGGCTTCTCCGCCGTGGAAAGGCATACGGAGATTTCTTTGGGGGCCCGTTGCGGGCCCCCAGGGTGACAGGGGTGGGGGGTGCACATGGGGGGTACCTATGGTACCCCCCTGCATTTGCGTGCACGGAGCGGCAGGAACCGCGTGGTGCCTGCCGCTTTGTGCATGCAAATGCGAAGCATGCATATTTAACCTTGCGGCGGGTGCTGCTTCAAGCAGCATCCGCCGCAATGATAAATATTGAGGATGTGACCGCCAGTCACATCCTAATTGCACTGGAGGGACCGCCGCTGCCCCTGCGGATGGTCCCTCCTCCTCTAGGGTTGCGGACGGACTTGCGTCCTAATGAGCCCCATAGAAAGATTGATTGGAGTCTTATGCTCCACCCAGGTACACCAATTGCAAAAACAAAAAGGGTTGTGTTTTTTTAGAAAAAAAATGTAATGTGTGCCCAGTAGTTTTATTTGTAAGCAAACAACTATTTAATTTTGGGCTGGGTGGAAGAAAGATGTACCGTATTACTGAAAATATTAAAATAGGAAAGGCCCTCAATGCAAAGTGGTTACACGCTAAATGAAGATGAAATACTCATTGTAATTATGAATTTTAAAAATATCACCAGTTAGTTATGTGCGTTATTTTATGTCTACTAATGGTATTTTTTTAAACGATTATAAAGCAGAAAGTTTTGCAAGAAATTAGTAACATTTTCAATATAAAATAAGAACAAACAAATGCTGCAGGATTTTTTTTTATTTCGACCGGTATTTTAAAAATTGAATGAACAAATGAAAGCTTCTACTCAAAATTATGCACACTGATTAAGGCAATGTTTTTATAGTACAGTTTTATTTGTGTAAAATCGTTCTGTTTCCTGAGCACGCTTTGTTTTTTAAAGCAAAACAATATGTTTATTAAGTGTTAAAAAGCGCACATAATGTAAGTGATTCAAAAGAAATGGTATCAAAACAACATACGAATTTGTTTAACAACGAAACGTGATGCCCTTTCTTAAAAAGAGGACAGGCTATGTTATTGTGTATAAAAGTCTGGAAGGGCTGGGGCAATGTGAGTAGCACAGGACATTCTGCTTCATATGCATCTTACTGTCAGTGGCCCTGTAGCTTTTTGTAAGTTTTACCAAAAATAAAAATTAAATAAATAAACAAAATGACCCTACAAATTGTTACTATGTTTGAAAGGCTGGAAGGGCTAGTACTCTGTGAGTGTTACGGAACGAAATGCTTTATGTGCAGTTCACTGCTATATGCCTAGTCCTTTTATGAAAATTGCGTAAAGTACACAACTTAATAAGTCAGTAAATAACCTTAAGCCAAACGAGGCAATAACACTATTGCGTGTAAAAAGGTTAAAGGGCTGAGACGCTATAAGTGGCACTGCAAGTTCTAATTCATCTCTAGTGTCACTGTAAAGATGTAGCATCTTGATACATTTTTTGAGAAAAATGTACAAACACATATTACAAAAATAATGTATCATTCACTGACGGGGCACTAGCCCTTCCAGCCTTTCAAACAGAGGAATGTACTATCTACTCCTTTAAGTAAAACAACTTCTGATGAAGGTTATATGGGCCAAGTGTGTTGCCGTTTAATAAAATGACGAGATACCATGTTACAGAGCTTGAAAGGCTATAAGGGCTGAGAGAGACTGTCCATGCCACGCAAGTACTAACACAATGGAACAATAAATATGCCATATAAAAAATGTGTTTCTCATGTAAAAGTGCCATGGGCCGAACGCGCTTTGTTTTAAAATCGAAATAAATTCCTGAAACATGATCCTGTCAGCTATCAGAGAGATGTTTGTGCACTCAAGTTTTCTGCTGTTTTGTACCTATGTTGCATACTAACAGTTCTGCTGTACATGCAGGACTGTGTACACTGTCACGTTTTGTCTTGTAAAAGCTAGGTGTAATGCTCGCTGCCGTACACAGAGGCCTATGGGTGTTGGCTGCTGCACTTGTGAGGTGTGCACTTTTAGGACGGTTTACTTGGAATGAATTTGCGTGTCATCTTCTGCTGTGAGGGCTCTGTGAACTGCCAGCCCATTTTCAATGACGGCATTGCAGACTATCATAGGCACTTACAGAAGGCATGGTCACCTGTTACCTGCAGTTCTGTACTAAGGGACTACTCACCTGGTGGATGTAGCCCTTTTTAGTGGCCAACTGGATGCTTGGTTCTCCAGCTGCTTCTCTCACAAGCCTTGTCATTCTTGTCAGTTATCGGTAGGCCACGGACTGTGGCAGACCTCTCCTTGCGTCCATGTGCGTTCTAGTCACTTCAGGCAGCAGCTGGCCAGCTCACCTCAGACAGACATTGATGTGCTCCTCCTGCATCAGGCTCCCTACTGGAGAACCTCCCATGACTGGGGTGACGCCCTGTCTCTCTCCCCTGCAGCCAGGATTCATATGAGAAAGAAAGGGTGATTGTTCACGGTCCTGTGTGAGGAAGGCCCTTGAGGTGCTGCACAGCCGCAAATCTCTTGTACATTGCTGGCTGAACAGTGTCTCCTACTGAGTTGAATATGCGCATTCTCGAGTTATTGGTGTGTTATTGAGCGTGTTTAGCAACAGGCAGGATTTAATTGCCAGTGGATGTGCTGTGCGTGCCAGTAAACTCCGCTACGCAACGTAGGCAAAGTATTTTCCAAACTCCGCCCTGCAAACAGATTGTAAATGAGACACAAACTCTGTGAAATCCACCGGCGGATTGAAGTTTACCGTCCACATTTAAAATAAAGTGTAATGAAACAGAACAAAATAGACAGAAGGGCAATAATACACATAATCACCAGGGATGGGAACCACCCACCGAAAGATGGGACAAATATTAATACACATTTAAAATATCCCAGAAAGATTAGTCATTCAAAACTTCTTCTGAGTGGTACAAACCATGACAATAGTTTTTCAAGTGAAAATATATAATTTACCAGCCGTTTTGCTTCCAATTTAGTTAATGTGACTGTTTCTGGATCCTTCGCGATGTTTCATATTGAACAGACACACACACCCGTAACTGTGATGTATGCAGAGCCAGGTGGGGGGCAGACCCCTCCATAGGTGAAAGTCGGCCTCACCGCTGCTCTGGAAAGCCCAGAAGTGGTAATTGTCTAGCCAGTACAGGAGATGGCCATGCACACTGGAGTACTTCAGCAGTGCAGGCACAATATGGAGCGTGACTTGGGGACTGGACCCCAGAGACTGGCAGAGATCACCCTGCCTGCACAGAACAATCACATTACTGGTACAGATAGGGAGCGGTGAGACCACAGGACCTGGCGAGGAGACGCCGAGGCCAGCAGCAGCAAGCAACAGGAGGCTGGGTGCAGGAAGTGATGCTGTCACGACCAATGTATAGCCCGGGTGGCTCTGGGTAGTAGAGCCACACGCACTTCACATACCAGAGTGCTTAGGGGCGATCCGGAGGAGAGGCTAGCGGTGTGCGATCCATCGTTGATTTCTGTTATAGGGCTCCCATGAGCCCCCAAGCTGACGAGCTTTTGGAGACGCACCTGCGCGCCGGAGAGGCCTCGAGGCCTGTGACAGTTACTTGGCGACCTTCTCATCCACCCCAAATACTTTCTCTACTGATGAGGGAAACTATCCCGAAACCTGGGCCATGTCTCGGGTCTAGAGATCTCGGGAACAACAAGTACTTACTTGAACCAACTTTGGTGAGCCACTTACGAACTTTGTTTCAACTCTTCAAACCACACGCACTTCACATACCAGAGTGCTTAGGGGCGATCCGGAGGAGAGGCTAGGGGTGTGCGATCCATCGTTGATTTCAGTAGAGCCACACAGGCTGCCAGGCGGATCTGGATCAGAAAAAAGTAATACTTGCATTCACCAGTAGAGGTCAATTATCAAGTTTATCTGGTCTTCCAGCCCCACATGGACAGGTGGGCCTTGGGTTGCAAACTGCCGTCAAAGGTGTTTCTAAGCCCGAAATTAAAAATGAGCAATTTCCCCCTATGAAATAAAGCCCAAAATTAGAACTAAAGTTCTACCAAATCAAGCCCAACTTCCATCAATCACGAAATTAACTTACGGGATGAATTTAGTTAAAGCGATATCTGAAATATCTGATTTCGCACCCTGTTATTTTGGCACTCTTTTATTTTTATAATTCCTTTTACATACATTTTAAAGTGTACTTCAATGTTAACTTGCTTATTTTCAACCTCTTCACTCAATTCACCTCTTACTTTTAAACGTATGTTCATGAGGAAAAAACAGTTTGAGAGAGTGCAGACACACCTGCCTTAAGTAAACAACGAGCGCAGCGTCCATGAGGAAGGTGTCTGCACACGGCTAAGAAAGCAGAGTAAGCAAAACACAAATGCTTTTCACTACAAGGCCCCCTACCAAAAAACGGGTAGCGTTTACAAAGTGTGGTAAACCAGTGAATCTGGGAACAGCGAGGTGGGAGGGAACCAAGCTGTGTATGTAACTGCAATGCCCATACAGAAGGAGGGAGGAGAGGCCATCACACACTGTACTGTTTCATGGCCAACCAAAATGTTGTATGAGTGAAATCGCCAGAAAGAGAGCTAAACATACAAAGGAGGGACTTTTACAGAAATGCACCAATAACAAGCAAGCATTTCTGAATGCCACAGATAACAACCAAAGACAATCGGTGGGTGAGCCCAAAGCCCATAGATGAACACACAACAGGTCAATCGAGGCTCAACCTAAAAAGGAAATGAAAAGAAACAAACAAGCAAACAAAGAAACAAACAAACAAACTGAGAAGGAAGGAAAAGCTAAGAAGGCAAACAGAAAACAGAAGGAAAGAAAAAAGGACAACAGAAAGACTGGAAGTAGATGGAAGGACAGAAATACAGAAAAAGGAAGGAAGGCAAAAGGAAATAAAGAAAGAAGGCAAAAAAGAAATATGAAAGGAAAGAAGTTAGAGAATAAAGCAATAAAGAAAATGGAGGAAAGAAAGAAAGAACGAAAAAGGAAAAAAGAATGAATGCAAGAAAGAAAGAAGAAAAAGCAAGATAGATTTAAATGGAAAGGAAGAAAGAAGGAAAGAAAAAAGAAGAAAAAAAGGAAAGAAGGTACACAGCATAAAATATTGAGTACTAAAACCCAGATTACACCCCATCTATGTTTAAATATAATTATTTCAAGTGTGTTGTAAATTAAATAGAAACAAAGTTTGGTTCTCTTCCTGGTAAATGTCAATTAAAGAAACATTGGTATTACGGAGTCCAGGAACAAACTATGGTATGAAATTGCCGGAGTCATATAAACAAAGGCCATTCAAAAGGAATTCACAAGAGCATTGGAAAGTGACAAGAATGATGAAGCTGGAAAGTGCTGTGTTCTCATTTCAAAGACATCATGCTTAACATCAGGCACCGCTAAAGAAATGACAAGCACATTGACACTGAAGTGAACTACCTTGTGCCATAATGTGCTCCTTGTAAAAGAGGAAAATGTAGTCACTCAAAGTGAAGATAATCAATGATTTAAGTAACCTAACTCATTGCCCCATGCTTTATAATGTAGTGGGCAGAAATATTATGAATGACTCAACAACAGACCAGTGGGAATGAAGAGAGGTGGCTAAAGGCCCCTTTATGGTAGTATATTGTGCATATTATTTAGAACAATCAAAAGGGGTTGGCTAATGCCAGACCTAAGAATTAGCAGCAATTTGTCAGAAAACATTGCCTGAAAATTGTCCTCTATCATTCAAGTACAGCTAATGTGACAAGATAAATACAGAATTGAAAAGCATATTTATTTATTGCTTTGACTTTCATGAATCACCAAAAATCTGCTTGCGGCTCACCCACGGATTATGAAACACTGAGCTATACCCCTGAGATGAAGCATGGCTGCACTGAGTACCTCTCGCAGTAGCTTCACAATTTCCTAACAATACCAAATCTCATCTGATGAAGTACTTCCTTTATTTCTTATTTCTTTTAAAACATCTTGGGCCATACACTTTGCTAAGATCAGATTTAAGTGGCGAGTCCACTGACTTTGTGTACCTCCAATTGAAGTGCATCCAGGCTCAGATTTTCAGTTTGTCCACAGCTTTTTATAGAGTAAGTGCTTATAACCTAGTGATGAGCAAAGCCGACCAAGAGCATCACAAGGGTTAAGGACTAAGGGGTCTATTTACAAGCCCTTTGCACCATCGGTGCGTCAGTTTCCCCATATGAAAAGTGACGCATCAGTGGCGCAGCAAGAGGCTTGAAAAGAAACCCCTAGGTTTACAAAACCTTTGCTAGAAGTATTGTTTTGAAATTTTTTATTTCACAGATCAAAAATTCATCCACTTCCAAAATTATCAACTAAATGTCATCTATTTCCTTCTCATCTGCAAAGTGCAATAACATTTGGAGAACCATTACTTTGATTCAGTTTCTTAGAATCCCAATATTAAACGTAAACTAGAAAATTAACACAAACCCCTGTTAGTAAAAGTGTAAAGAGGGCAAGATTATTTCTATTTTTATGGTATGTATATGAAAACATTGACTGAATAGTCTAATTTTGGATTAATTGGGGCCAAATCCCAAAGGCTAATTGGGGCCAATTCACAAAGGCATTAAAGTGTACCTAATGTAGTACCACATCAGTACTACTTCACATACTAATGAATACCCTCTTCTGAAACTGCCCCTATAAATTTGCCTTCTTAAATCAGGACCAGACAGTGAGTGGTGCACAGTAGGTACACAACTTTAGCTTTTGACCTATGAAAGACACAGTACAATATTTTTCTTATCACTTTATCACCTGGAAAAATTAGCCAGTATCAAGTGTTTATGATCATCACATTATGACATAGAAAATGTATTCAGTATCAAGTGGTTATGATCATCATTCTTCCCTGATATTTTGCCAGGAGTTGTCTTGTGAGCTGAGAGGGGTGCTCAAAAGTAGGGTATTCTCTGAAAGAATATACATTGTCATTTGCAGTACAATTTAGGACTTACAATAAGAAAATGGCCTAGTTTGTCACTTTTGGAAATATGGATGGAGCTTATTATAATAACGATATGGCCTGGGCTGTTACTCTTGGAGAGATGTGTCTTTTTATTTAGGCACTTGTTTTGAAAGGTATTTGTGAAAGAGCAAATATTGTGTCAAAGGGTAATTTTAGACTACGTTGATTAACATATAATATGTGAATTCCTGATTTAAGAACATTTACCAGGTTTAGATGTTCACAAGTTGTGTCACAGAGGGTATAGTTACTTTTAAGATATTAGGTACAAATTTACATCAGAGTGTAAATTATCATATCTCTTCCAACACCAGACAACCAACCATCTGTTCTGTACATCCCATTACAGTCCATCATGTGCTAGCCCATATCAACACAAACCACCTCAATCACTTTTCCAAACATGTTCACTTACTGCCACTCCTGACGTAAAGCCCCTAAGGTCTGATTCCACTTTATATAGCCCTTGACTCCATCTTGGATAATGGAGGTTCCTCATCTTCTCAATCTTAGACTGTGGAAGCCACCATGTTCCCCGATTTATACAGAATCATTGTCAATCCTGCCATTAGACCCAGATATCACCTGACTTAATATTTCCTAGAAATAAGAAAGCGTCATGCCATTTGATTAAGTACATAGAAACAAAACTTGGTGTCACACTCGTCAGTGTCAAATGGCAACTTTTTATCAGGTCAAGTTTGAATTAGAACAAATACAGACATTTAGCCAAACTAGTGTAGTCTGAATATTCACCCTTTTACCATATATGTTCATAAAGAAATGTCTGGGGTGCTCACCTTTTGTAATATCAAATAGCTTAGCGTTCCTCTGAGACCTTTTACACAACCCTTTACCCTGTTCAGAGGTATCAGTAGAGAGCCTGCTATTTGGGGGAATCGTATATTACAGCAGTCACTACTTCTGTAAGCTCCTCTACATAGACCACTAGCTCTCTGCTGAGGTTTCACTAGCGGTGCATAAACTACAACGACTGTCCATTCTGTTCAGAGGAATCACTATAGAGGGTGGATTTACTGTAGTGAACTAAATACCCTATTCAGTTAAAAAAAACATGTTTCCAGAAGGATGACTTTCTCAGTAAAGCCTTTCATAGCCAGCCTTCATCTTGATGAGAGATGTCACCAAAGCGGACATGTTGTCATAAACAAGAAACATTTACTCTGCATAGAGTTAGATCAAAGTGAGTCAATCTCTCATCAAACTGTAACATGTAGAATCTGCTCCCTCTTGAAATGTAATTATACAAGGCATAGTGTTTACATGGACCCTTCTATATAGATTCTTTGTCCTTTTCAGAAGTGTAAGCAGACAGATTGGTGTTTGCAAACTAAGTCAAACATACTGTTCCCTCTGAGGAAAGATCAATAGCAATAGATTGGTTCATTAATAAACCCCTTCACACTCACCGTTTAACCAGCAGAGAGGTGTTAGTAAAGATGGTGAAGTTGTTATAAAACTGAACCATTCACTCTATATAAACTTGTATGAGAAGGAGTTACCCTTTCATAAAACTCTACCACAAACAATCTGAAATTTTCAAGCAGAGGGTGTAGTGTTTGTCTAAAGATTTGTACAGTATTCCTTGACTTTGCTCAGAGGTATCAGTAGAGACCTTGCTCTCTGTAAACCCATTCAAACACAATGTTTTCTCAGAGAGGGTGCCTTTGTAGAGGGCTGGATTACTCACTAAAGACCTTTAAATCCAACCTTTAACCTCTGCAGACCTATTAGAATGTTCTGATAAAAGTAAGTCAATCACTCTGTATACATTTGCACTACAAACCTCTGCTTTTACTTCAAACCTTACTATATCCTATCTCCTCTCAGATTAAATGCAGTAGCACAGAGGCTAGTGATTGTCTGAGGCCTTCTACACACACCCTTTACTCTGTTCAAAGATATCAGTACACAAGTTGCTGTTTATAAATCCACATAACACAGGAGGTATTGTTTCTCTAAGATCTTCTACATAAAGCTGCTAAGACTGCTGTTACCGGGTAGTATGAAATAGGGTCACTGCTTGATCAAACTCTACCATGCAGAACATAAAGCATGCTGAAATATACTAGAACAGGACCTACTTATTCTCTCATCCTTCTACAAGGACTGTTTATTGTGCTAAGAGTAATCATTACAGAAGGTGGTCTCACTATAGTGAAATAAACATCCTATTCACTCTTTAGAGAGGGATGACTTTCTCAATTAAGCCTTTCACACCAATCCTTCTCCATGAAGAGATGTCTCAACAGAGAGGCTATGTTATTATAAAAAAGAAACATATACCCTGTATACACTTATTAGAAAAAAATTGCCTCTCTCATCAAATTCAGTGATAAAGAATCTGTGATCTGTTAAAATGTGATAATACTGAGCCTAGTGTATACACTCATCCTTTATACTCTTCAGAAGTGTCAGTAAACAGATAGCTGTTTGTAAACTGACCAAACACCCTCTTGACTCTGGGAAAATGTCTATAGAGATAGATGGCTTCATTATTAAAGCCCCTCAAACACACCATTTAACTTGTAGAGAGTAACAGGAGAGATGGTGTGCTGTTATAAAACTGAACCATTTACTCTGTATGGCCTTCTATGAGAAGGAGTAACTCTTTTATGAAACTTTACTGCATACGGATGCTGTCTGTGCACCACTTTGAAATGCATAATCTAGAAGAAGATTGTATTTTGTGAAAAGTCCAGACCTTTTGCTTGAAAAACTAAACACTATGCTAAGAGGCTGCCATTCCGAAGTCAGTTCTATTATAGATGATATACAGATTACGTAATTTGGACCTGAAAGGGCCAATTGAAGAGAATGATATGGCAACACTGACATTTCTAATACAAGCACCGTTCTAGAAAATTTTAAGAAGGAACTTGATGCATTTGCAATAGCAACTGCAGTAATTCCAGACAAAGTCTGTGTTTGTTGTAGGCTAAACAACTGATATTTCTGAAAAAAACAGGAGAGTGATTTAGCACAGTGGTTTAAACTTGCACTTTATTTGATAGCAGAAGATCAATCTGACTTGTGCATAAGGAAGATTCTCTGTAACTATTGTATTGACAACTGGACGATAATATAATGCTTGCTACAGGTGTTCATAATAAATTGGAAGCTTTTCCAATTCCTCCTGAGCTTCAAAATGTAACCCTCTCTGAGAGTATTCACATACAGACAGTGAATCCCTTGCAAGCAATTGTTAGAATAAAGACCAAAAACAAACCTACCTCCTTTTGGTTGTGTATGTGCCTTTGAATATGAAGTGGAATATTGAAACCTACCTGGTTTGTCACTATGAGCTGTGCAGTGTATGCTTGGGATGATCTTCAGGACGTTCCCCGGCAAGCAAATTCAAATATTGCAATAATTAATTTCAAGACTCCTGGTGAATTGTGTTCCATTGATCATGCAAAGGTTTGTAGTTACTTTAAGCACAGATTTGAAGCCATGTTCCATTTTATCTGTAACACAAATATTCTACTTCTGGGTGAGGTTGTGAACTTTTTCTGGAGAAAAGAATACCAAGCTTGAGAGGCACCACATACACATATGCTATTTTGGGTAAAAGATGCACCAAAGTTTGGTGAAGATACTGATGAGTCTGTGTTGCCATTCATTAAGCAATATGTAACTTGTGACATTCAAGAAGAGTTTCAGAACACACATTTTAGCCAACAAGTCTTGGGATTTCATTCCAATAAATGTGGCAAATATTGTCAATGGAGACACAGAGCAAAAGGGAAATAAAACACTTAGGGGGTCATTATGATGGTGCCCAACTGGCGGTGGCGTTCCGCACGCCATGACTCCCCACCCGCCATTTACCCCCACCATATTACCATGCCGGGGGGTACCGTAGCAGATGGAAAGTCCGTCTGCTGGTATGCCTCCGGTATCCTATTTATACATACGCAAAGTGTGCTGGGCTTGCATACGCTAGGCCAGTGTACGGGTGTGAATAATTATTCCGGGGACCTGAGCGTTGTCCAGTTCCTGCCTGGCCAAGAAGTATACTTATATGTGTGTCCCTGTTGCAGTTTTGACATCGCACAATCCGCAATTTACATTAATGTAGCATGTACTGGGAGGGCAGCAACTATCGCTAATGAGATGCCATCCGAAAACACTGAATGGCGAACATCACATGTCGTTGTCAAGCTTGTAGATATGCGCAGACACGCATGTCAATGGTGTGCAGTATTATTGAAAGTGTTGCTATCGCGAAGCGCACACATGTGAATGTGCTCGGATGGAGGGAGGATCAGCAGTGAGGCTACGTCATACACAGTGATAACGCTCATTACATTGAAGCAATGCATGTCAAACATGAATCTGAAAGTCTCACATATGACACACTACTATACTGGTAAGGCTTGACAACAGAGCATACTGCAACTTGGTTCAGACTCGTTTTTTTTCTTTAAATGGTGTAAATCTGTTCAGTAGTTTTTTAGATATTAAAGGAAACAATTATATATATATATATATATATATTACCTACTGGCGGTCGCCAGTAGGTATATATAGTTAGGATTTGTTCTCTATGGGATTTTTGAAAATTCTATGTCTAATAACTTTGGCGTTTGTGGACGGAATTGGCTGAAACTTTCAGGAAAATAGAACATTTTGTTTCTGAGCAGCCCCTGAAAATTTGGGGGGGGTTCGTCAAGGGGGGGCCGAGAAAAAAAGGGGGGTCCCAAAACGTGTTTTTAACATTGAGTTTTCCATAGGGCGGTTGGCCTCACTTTTAGCCCGAACGGCTGTATGGATTTGCAAGAAACTTGGCAAAATTGTAGGGACTGGTAGCCCCATGTGCCTTTGCTAGGTCTCAATATATGTGCTCCAGTGGATTTTGAGAAATTAACGTTCAAAAAAAGATATATATCTGTAACAGCGGACCAGGCAGCGCTCCGGTTCGCGGACTTTACGCGTTACGGAGCTTTGTGAAGCGAAGCTGATTGGTTCTCCGGCGTCTGTAAACATTCCAAACAGTCCGTAGCGGCCGCCATCTTGTCTCTCGGTAGGATCGAGAGACAAGAGGAGGCCAAAGCGAAGGGGCAAATGACCATAAGGGGGCATAGTAGATCCTCCCTGACCCTCTAGGTTTGATGTGGAGGTTTTAAAAGGGCCCCGCGGGGCAAAAAAAAAAATATAATAATAATCGAACGGCTGAATGGATTTGCACGAAACTTGGCAAAATTGTAGGGACTGGTAGCCCGATGTGCCTTTGCTAGGTCTCAATATATGTGCTACTGTGGATTTTGAGAAATTAACGTTCAAAAAAAGATATATATCTGTAACAGCGCTCCGCTTCGCGTACTTTTCGCGTAACGGAGCTTTGCGAAGCTGATTGGTTCTCCGGCGTCTGTAAACATTCCAAACAGTCCGTAGCGGCCGCCATCTTGTCTCTCGGTAGGATCGAGAGACAAGAGGAGGCCAAAGCGAAGGGGCAAATGACCATAAGGGGGCATAGTAGATCCTCCCTGACCCCCTAGGTTTGATGTGGAGGTTTTAAAAGGGCACCGCGGGGCAAAAAAAAAATAATAATAATAATCGAACGGCTGAATGGATTTGCACGAAACTTGGCAAAATTGTAGGGACTGGTAGCCCGATGTGCCTTTGCTAGGTCTCAATATATGTGCTTCAGTGGATTTTGAGAAATTAACGTTCAAAAAAAGATATATATCTGTAACAGCGCTCCGCTTCGCGGAGATAAAATTATCTCTGTATTACCTAGCTGTTGCTAACACCAGTTAGCGACCGCTAGTAGGAGATAGTGACCATCTTGGGCCCCACTTTGCATGTCAGTGATATTTATCACTAATGACATGCAAAGTGGGCATGCCAAGATGTTAGCGACTGGAAACAGTCGCTAACATCGCTATCTCCTATTACCAACTTTTGGAGATATTCGCGCTAAGCGCGAATATCTCCAAAAGCTACCACCTGCCCTGAGCAGTTCTTAGCCATGTTATCCAATGGGAGGTGGATAACATGGCTAAGAGCATTAGCTCGGTAATGCATGAATATCGCTGAGTTTTCAGCGATATTAATGCATTGCGGTCGTTTTTTATGGCATTTGCGATAAACCTTGATAATAGCAAGGTTTATCTGCGATAATTTCTGACGATGCTTAGCGGTAAAAAATTTGTTGCTAAGCATCGTTAGGGATAAATATCGCTTAACTTTGGTAATATGCCCCAACGTCTTTTAACGTTCGATTCGAAGGAAATCAGGAAGTGTTGAAAAACATTGTCTGCGCCATCTTGCCTTTTTTCAAATGCCACACTTTTGTTGTGCATGGCAGCCATTTTAGATGACTTGACCAGACCCACTCTCTGCACGCTGTCGATCCTTAGCATGGCTCCCCACCCTCGCAAGCATCTCCCCCAGGCACTGGTCACCCTCGTTCTCTGTCTTATGCATGGGTAATAAACCTCCCCCCATCTGCGCTGCTCTTCCCTGAGAATCACACCCTGTGCCCGCCCGACACCTCCCTTTCGCCCTATTCACTACCGCACCCTCTGACACTCCTTTTCCTCTGTGTCCGATTGTCCAGGCCGGTCCTAGGCTATCAGCTAGCCCTTCAGATGTAGTTTATGGCCCCAGCTGTAAAGAATCACCCCTCTTCAAAGGAGTTATAGTAGATCAAGGCCCACACTCGATGAGATCCGTCACAGCACACGCGTTCCTACTATCTGAAAACCATCCTGTATTGTGATTGGGGAGGGGACCGAGCCTGAAGCGGAAGATTCCAGGGATGACTCTTTGTACATCAAAGTTTTTACAATTATGTGTCACATTAAAAATATATAGCACTCCAACAAAGTAGTAAGATTATAAAACTTTAATAACTTATAAATATATACAACAAAACAAAAACAGTAAAAACATATAAACATTTTTAGGGAAAAACAACGAAGTAGCGGTCGGCTGTGCGAATAGTCCCAACGCAGCACAACGTCCAGATTTCTGGACGGCACCCAGGTGATGTTGCCTGGGTGCCGCACTGATTTCGGCATCCGGCGTGGGGCGTCGCGGGGGGTGGGTCATCAGTAGCAAACTGTTGTGCGAATAGTTCCAAGGCAGCAGAACGATGGCACCAAGGTGATGTCCAGTAAGTTGCCGCACTGGTTTTGGTATCCTACAATGCTGCTCCGAAGAACGGCGTGGGGCGCCCCGGGGGGTGGGGAGGCGGCGTGAACTGGCCTCTCCAGGTGGAGTCTCGTCTGTTGTAGTGGGGCGCCCCTTTACCGTTTCAGTTGCCATTCCGTCCGCTTTTGGTCCACTGTGTCAAAAGCCGCAATTCAGCTGAGTTGCGCCCACTCTTGCGGTGCAGCGATAGGCGGCTGCCACAGGACTCTCAAAATGGCGGCAGGCTCTTTTCTTTTTGGGCCTGGTCCACTGAAATGGCCCTGGGACACCTTGCAAATCGGACGCTTGTCTGCTAGGTCTTGGACCCCATTCTCGAAAGCGTCCCCTCCGCCTTGAGGATTCAACAAAAGTTTTGGGGGCCCCCGACTCCTGCAGGCTTCTGGTGGGGAGCGGCTGCCATGATTGCTCACGGAATGACCACGACGGAGCCACGAGATGGTGGTGCTTTCATGGTGATGCCAGCTTCAGTGTGAAACATCCAGAAACAAGGTGGGGCTTTCATCGTTTGGGAAAAAAAAAAGTTTTCATCCAATGAAAAGTGTTATTTTTAGGTCATATGATCAAGCCTTCCATCATTAGGAAAACAAAAGTAAAATGAACCAATGAAAAGTTTTATAAACAAGTCACATGACCTGTTATGCGGCATAGGGTATAAAAAGCGTAGAAAATCCGTTGGCACGTGAGGCGGCGTCAGTAGCGGACCGATGTGCGAATAGGCCGAAGGCAACACAACGCGCCAAGATCCGGATGGCACCGAGGTGGTGTCCAGCAAGTTGCAGCACTGGTGTGGCCATCCTACAATGCTGAAAGTCGGCGTGGGGCACCCCGTTGGCCTGTGAGTTCGCGTCAGTAGCGGACCGATGTGCGAATAGGCCGAAGGCAGCACAACGCGCCAAGATCCGGATGGCACCGAGGTGGTGTCTAGTAAGTTGCCGCACTGGTGTGGCCATCCTACAATGTTGAAAGTCGGCGTGGGGCGCCCCGTTGGCCTGTGAGTTGGCGTCAGTAGCGGACCGATGTGCGAATGGGGCCAAAGGCAGCGCAACAATATTTTCGGAATAGAAGACACCACAAGGCGCTGAGATGCCAAGATGCGGATGGCACCGAGGTGGTGTCTAGCAAGTTGTGGCACTGGTGTGGCCATCCTACAATGGTAAAAGTCGGCGTGGGGCGCCCTGTTGGCCTGTGAGATGGTGTCAGTAGCGGACCGATGTGCGAATGGGGCCAAAGGCAGCGCAACAATATTTTCTGACTAGAAGACACCACAAGGCGCTGAGATGCCAAGATCCGGATGGCACCGAGGTGATGTCTAGCAAGTTGCTGTACTGGTGTGGCCATCCTACAATGCTGAAACTCGGCGTGGGGCGCCCCATTAGCCTGTGAGATGGTGTCAGTAGCGGACCGATGTGCGAATGGGGCCAAAGGCAGCGCAACAATATTTTCTGAATAGAAGACACCACAAGGCGCTGAGATTCCAAGATCCGGATGGCACCGAGGTGGTGTCTAGTAAGGTGCACTGGTGTGGCCATCCTACAATGCTGAAAGTCGGCGTGGGGCGCCCCGTTGGCCTGTGAGATGGCGGCAGTAGCGGACCGATGTGCGAATGGGGCCAAAGGCAGCGCAACAATATTTTTGGAATAGAAGACACCACAAGGCGCTGAGATTCGGTTAGCACCGAGGTGGTGTCTAGCAAGCTATGCAGCTGAGTTGCGTGCGCACTTGCGGCGAATAGGTCGAAGGCAGCACAACAATGTTTTCTGAATAGAAGACACCACAAGGCGCTGAGATTCGGTTACCACCGAGGTGGTGTCTAGCAAGTTGCTGCACTGGTGTGGCCATCCTACAATACTGCTCCGAATAATGGCGTGGGGTGCCCGAAGGGGGGGGGGAGGCGGCGTGAACGGGCCTTCCTAGGTGGAGGCTCGTCTGCTGTAGTGGGGCGCCCCTTTACCGTTTCAGTTGCCATTCAGCTGAGTTTTGGCCGCTCTTGATGCTACAGCGACAGGCGGCTGCAACAGGACTCTCAAAATGGCGGCCTGTTCTTTGGATTTGGGCCTGGTCCACTAAAATGGCCCTGGGACACCTTAGAACTCGGACGCTCGATTTTTTTTTCCTTTCCTCTACATGCAAAAAAAGGTAAATGCCCGGTACGTTATACGCTTCATCTGCCACGATGTACTCTCCAGAGGAACCGAAAAAAAATATAGTTATGGTAACTATACCATGCATCGTCATATGGAGAGGTGGCACCAATTATTTATAGTGCTGCATAAAAGAGAGATTTGGAGGAGAACCCCCGACCTGCCAGTACATTCATCAAAGAAGTGGCACTGACAGCATCAGAGGCAAGGGAAACGGTCCCAAATATTTAGAAGAACTTTGGAAAGATTAAAATGACATGTTTAGATTGTGGCAAATTAATTTCATGTGGACAGATGAGTGTTACTCTATAAATACAGCATATGAACATCATCATAGTCGATGGTTGGTACAGACATTTTGACTATATCCTGGACCTGCCCGTCCTCGCCCAAAATGGCGCCGGAATAAATGGGACTCGTAACTCCTTGTTGTGTACTGGTTGCAGAACCTTGAAATCACGAGATACGTATGCAGTTTTGAAGCACATGGCGGGCGGGGACGAGAATTGATTGAGTATTTCGACATCCCTATTGATATTAAGTTCTGATGTGTTATTGATTACTGTACTATTGAAAGTTCGAATTAACGTCGCGCATGGTACTTGCCCGCAAATGTATATCTAGATAATTTTATTGTAACTGGCCCTGTCGTATTTTAATTATAAAATGTACGTCCACCGATTCTGCAACTGTTAGACACCTTAGTTCTTGCAACCTAATGGCCCGCCCGTTACGTTCCTCTACAGTGTAAATGTCTACTCATCATATACGATTACAGTTTGCTCCGTGGCCGGCCCACGTGGTTATAGGCTCGTATTTGTATAATGAAATTTTCAAATAAAGGTTTTTAAAAGAAAACATGGTAGTAGTATATACATTGGTAAAGTTTTTAATAATAGTCACTGTTTTAGAATCATTAAAAGGCATATTAAAAGGTGAAATAAAGCAGACCAATTACATGAAGGGTAAAAGGTATAATACGCAGGAACGCAGTAAAGATAAATGGTCAAGGGCTGTTGTGTTTTCTACTCCTGCAACATAAAGTGATCGATAAGAATCTCATATTCAGGCGTATCGGCGACTAAGACAGCAGGTCGACCCTCTTTTGCTCAACGGCTCCGTCATGGGACGAAGAAACGCCCTTTTTCTCGAAAAAAGAATATATTTTACTTGCAGGACAGTTGTAAATTTTCCGGGAAAGTACATTAGCCTGGAACATTATAACATATATTTAAGAAAAAATAATGTTCGGAAGTAATAAAAAGCGTAATTTTTAGGTCATATGACCAAGCCTTTCATCATTAGAATAAGAAAAGTAAAATGAACCAATGAAAAGTTTTATTAACAAGTCACATGACCTGTTATGCTTACGTTACGCGCTGCGCGTCGCGCCCCGGATGACTTCCGGATGCGCTAACGCGGCGCGTCATATGACGCATTACGCGACAACGCAGGTCCAGAATATAGTCAAAATGTCTCCACCAACCAGCAGGCGGAACACAACCCCTTTCAGCAGGCTAAATAGTTCTATTAAATGACAACAGAAGGGACAGGCAACAAGAACCATCAGTCAAAGAGGGGAGGGCTAGTTCTTCTCTACCGGGTTACATTGGGGCGCTACCGGAACTGATCGAATTGGTAGTCTACAGTGTTTCTGGATGTTTCAGACTGAAGCTGGCGTTAGCATGAGAGCACCACCATTTCGTAGCTCCGTCGTGGCCATTCCGCGAGCAATCATGGCAGCCGCTCTTTATCGTTATTTTGGGCGGGGTGGGTGGCGGAGCCGAGCTGTATTGCAGCCATCATGGTGTGGAGTTCAGTTCATCTCACTAGTTTCGTATTTGTCATGAGGGGTTGTTCTTAATGTTTCTATTTTAGCGAGGTCAAAAAGAGATCCCATTAGTGGCCTACTGATTTTGCTCGATTCCTTTTGTTTTTTTACACGATTTTTCGTTATCTGCAAAGACTAAACAGAGTATTGCGACTCTGTGTTTGTTTGTAAATAGAGAATGAACCAAAGAGAACCAATTCTAAAACAGTAAATGCTTGGATAACAATCAATCAAATGGAGAGAGAAGCAGGCACGACGTATTACAACGGGGGCAAAGGCCTGCGTTAACTACCTTTCACTATCTGCAAAGAGAGAGTACTCCTAATAGAAATGAGGGGGGGGGGCAGCATTCAAAGCAGATCAGTGTGCATAAACACGAAAATGTTTTTACTTACCACGTACTTGACATTCGACAGCTTATGATATTTGTTATTAAAAAACCATTGAAATTCACTGAAAAAACCATAGGTTATAGACCATATATAGTTAGGAATTAGCATTTACAAAACCTTGAAAATTCACTGAAAAAACCATAGGTTATAGACCATATATAGTTAGGAATTAGCATTTACAAAACCTTGAAAATTCACTGAAAAAAACATAGGTTATAGACCATATATCGTTAGGAATTAGCATTTAAAAAACCTTATTTTACCCACACAAAACCATTGAAATTCCATATATAGTTAGTTGCACTAACTATATATCGCGCACCCGCAATCCACTGCTGATGATGTCACATATTACATCATTCATGACATGGTCAGTGACATCACTGATGACATCACTGATGACATCTCAAATGACATCCCTGATGACATCACTGATGACATCTCATTTGACATCAATGACCACATCACTGATGATATCATTCATGTGACAATACAATGCATCTCCTCACATTTTAATATAACCTCTGTTTCACCCAGTGTTAAATACAGAGTATAATTTTTGAAACCATTGACACACCAATACTAGTTACTACATACGCACTCACTGATTCCTACGTCTACACACCCCTTCACTCATTCACCCATAAAATCATTCATACATACAATCACTCATCTTTACAACACTATCATATGCACTCATACACCTATACAGACACTCACAGTCTGCCACTCATCCATGGAGTTACTCACACACCTAGTCAGTCCTGTAAAGAATCAATGACACTTCCATTTTCTTGTCTATACAGTTAAACATAGAGCACCTTACATTTTCAAACATATACTAACACATACTTACCTTCTTATACAATCATTGATACAAGTACACATTGATCTGCACAGAGTCATACACCTCCCAGCCAGCCACACACACACTCAGTCTCCCATACAAATACTTGGGCAATCAATCAATAACCAACATAGTTACTCATATAGCTACTGATCAACACATGCAGCAGTTTATAGAACAACAGACATAATGATGCACAAATTAAGACAGTTTAGTCACTAACCCATGCACTCAGTGAGACACATTTAATCACTCAGTCATACAGTCAGTCATGCACCTACTAAATCCTTCGTCCAGACACTTACACATCCACTCATTCTTCAATATGTAAGACATATTTAAACTTTACAGAAACAAAAAATCACTGGATGTTGTTATCAGTCATGTCATCAGTGATGTCATTTGAGATGTCATCAGTGATGTCATCAGTGATGTCACTGACCATGTCATGAATGATGTAATATGTGACATCATCAGCAGTGGATTGCGGGTGCGCGATATATAGTTAGTGCAACTAACTATATATGGAATTTCAATGGTTTTGTGTGGGTAAAATAAGGTTTTTTAAATGCTAATTCCTAACGATATATGGTCTATAACCTATGGTTTTTTCAGTGAATTTTTAAGGTTTTGTAAATGCTAATTCCTAACTATATATGGTCTATAACCTATGGTTTTTTCAGTGAATATATATATATATATATATATATATATATATATATATATATATATATATATATATATATATATATATATATTACCAGTACCAGTAGGTATATATAGTTAGGATTTTTTCTCTATGGGATTTTTGAAAATTCTATGTCTAATAACTTTGGCGTTTGTGGACGGAATTGGCTGAAATTTTCAGGAAAATGGCAGCCCTTGAAAATTTGGGGGGGGTTCGTCAAGGGGGGGCCGAGAAAAAAGGGGGGTCCCAAAACGTGTTTTTAACATTGAGTTTTCCATAGGGCGGTTGGCCTCACTTTTAGCCCGAACGGCTGAATGGATTTGCACGAAACTTGGCAAAATTGTAGGGACTGGTAGCCCGATGTGCCTTTTGTAGGTCTCAATATATGTGCTCCAGTGGATTTTGAGAAATTAACGTTTAAAAAAAGATATATATCTGTAACAGCGGACCTGGCAGCGTCCCAGGACGCGTACTTTACGCGCAACGGAGCTTTGTGAAGCGAAGCTGATTGGTTCTCCGGCGTCTGTCAACATTCCAAAAAGTCCGTAGCGGCCGCCATCTTGTCTCTCGGTAGGATCGAGAGACAAGAGGAGGTCAAAACAAAGGGGGAAATAACTATAAGGGGGCATAGTAGATCCTCGCTGACCCCCTAGGTTTGATTTGGAGGTTTTAAAAGGGCCCCGGGGGGCAAAAAAAAATAATAATAATAATAATCGAACGGCTGAATGGATTTGCACGAAACTTGGCAAAATATTAGGGACTGGTAGCCCGATGTGCCTTTGCTAGGTCTCAATATATGTGCTCCAGTGGATTTTGAGAAATTAACGTTAAAAAAAGATATATATCTGTAACAGCGCTCCGCTTCGCGTAACGGAGGTTTGCGAAGCTGATTGGTCATTCTGTCACTGGGCTATAGTTGGGCTACATCTGGCTGATATTTGGGCTACATTTGTTTTTTTGTGTGTCTGGCGGCCATCTTTGGGCTACATTGGGCTACATTGGGCTTCATTGGGCTACATTGGGCTACATTTGGGCTCCAACATATATATAGGCCAATGTAGCCCAATATATATTTTTCAAAGTTAATTTTCGTAAAAACCACTGGAGCATATATCTTGAGACATAGCAAAGGCACATCGGGCTACCAGTCCCTACAATTTTGCCAAGTTTCGTGGAAATCCATTCAGCCGATCGAGCTAAAAGTGAGTCCAACCGCCCTATGGAAATGAAGGAAATGAATGGGTAATTTGTAATTAGCAAATAGCTAATCGCAAACTAGGAATGGTAAAGAATCGCTATTTATTCCTTAAAGTTCGCTATTTAGGAAATGCAAAAAACTTTGATGATACATATGGCGGTTCATCTCTAACAAGATAAGAAGCATAGGGATACATTTATGATGACTGGCGCATTACCAGGGATGTGTTAGTCATTCTGTGCCGCTGTTCCGTCACCTATGGTGTGCTGCATTTACAATGCGGCGCATCATGGGGCAAAAACAGCACAGATGCGTGATGTATCTGTGCCGTAAAGGTGGCGCATTGCTGGAGTTGTATCGCAAGTGTGATGAAGCTCCAGCAAGGGTCGGGGGTGCCCCTGTCGCAGGGTTTCTGTACTCACACAGAACTGTGGACAGAGGATTGGAACCTCGGCGAATTAGGGTGTCCCAAAACTCACGTTAGTAATCAAAAACTCCTTAGCAAGCTAGGTACAGTGTCACATTGGATATAACAAACTCTCAATGTTTAGACAATCCAGAATATGAACTTATAGTACCTCAGGATACGTGGAACTCATGAACAGTCGGTCGTTATATATTTCTTAGAAACCAGAACATGGAGTTAAGAAGAACACATGTGTATTTGAAATGTTTATTTACTAATGCCGTCTTCTCAGGCGTAGTATCTTAGATAATAGAAGTACACATATTATCAGTAGCAAAATTACCAGCATAGTTACTAGTACATAAAAAGCGAATGGTGACAGTATGTTAACATGCTGTAAATGAATAAGAGTTAGCAACACTTATAAGCAGCCGCGGGCCGTGGAGGGAGTTACGGTGGGGCAGGGAGGCGGGGAGGGGGAGGGGCAAGGTAGAGAGGGCTCCACCCTGCTTCTCCCCCTCCCCGCCTCCCTGCCTCACCGTAACTCCCTCCACGGCCCGCGGCTGCTTATATCTCACCCTCCCTAATACACATATTATATTATTTGCTAAGAAGGTCTCTTTGTGTTGGTTTAGGGCGTGCCCATACTTTAGTGTCTTAGATTTGAAGGAATCACATCAGCATACACCAGCTCTCTCTTCATGTGAACCGCATCAACTGTTGTGTATGTGTGTTCGGCAAAGCAATATAAAACCCGCCTCATGCCCAGAATTGGCAGAAGTTGCACTTATGTTATGAGTATGAAGTCGTGGAGATCAGACCTCATAACAATTCTGTATCGTGTTGTTCTTGAAACTTTAGCACTCGCTGTACAGATATAGTTTAACAAGCAAAGCAGATAGTAGAGCAATAACATATTATTCTCATGTAAACCACGATGAACTACTAGGTGGAAAGCTAAAGCAACAACTAAGTGTCGTGTGCAGAAGTTGCAAAAAAGGAAAAATGGCGTTTAAACCAGTAATGAGCCCATGCTAACTTAACACGGTGTAAAGATATCCAGGACCTAGATGACACCTCCCCATGATCCGGAAACGAACTGAATAAGATAATAGAAGTGCCATCTCATGAGAGCAGATTGCAAGTTTATATGTGGACGGTCCGCAAGGTAAAGCATTAAAAACTAGGAAAATTTAATGCTAAAGAAAAATAAAACAGCCAAGTACTTTATCGAGTCTTAAGCCAATAGGCAAGGTAAATAATAAAAACTTGACAAATAAGTCAATGAATTGTCAATGAAATGCTAGTACTCAGCATATCAAACATAAAAAAGGTCTATGACATAACTGTGTATGCAAAATAAGCTGCAACAGCCTCCAATAGGAAGTCACCGTCTTCATCCGAAAACAGTTCAGCCATCCAATTTAAAAGCGGAAAAGAACATACGTGCTCTCCCAGCACCGGATCCTCTATCACCATCAGAGGACAGCTCGGTGGGTTTTCAAGAAAGCTCTGTTCCAAGAAAGACTGTGCTGCCGCCAGTAAATTCCAGGGACCAAGTAGTCCATGCATCAATGCCACAGCCATAATCCTTTCGCCAGGACAAACCAACTCGTGAGTAATGATAGGAGTCATCAGCTGATTAAAGTCGACGTCAGGAGAAACCGGTCCGCAGAGACACAAATCAATGGCCCAATCGAAATCACAGGTCAGGCAGTGAAATACAGGCTGGACACAGGTGAAGTAGGAGAATCGAAAAGATAATCCATATGCCGTGCTTAATATCGCCAACGGCATTGTGCCATAATATTCTAGCATGCGATTGCGGAACAGTGTCAGCAGCTGCAGGGTGGGAGGTTGCATAGGAGGGACATCCATATTTAAAAATGTAAAAAAGCACAAGAGCGTCCGCTGGTAATGCAAGTAAAAATGCCAATCCACGAACCAGAGTGGAGAAAATAGAATGAAAGGAAGCAGGGATGACTCCAAAGATTTTCTCAAATGAAGTCACGAGACCACTGGTAACAACTTTAAAAAAGTGCGCCAGGGTCTTTGTGGAGGATGCGTTAAAGATAGTCGGAACCATCTTGCTGAAATTGAAAGGCAAATCTGAATTAAAAGTATTCCTTTTATCGTAACAGTAAGTGAACGGGTTATTTGCTGCAGAAATGTTCTATTTCCTCCCACACATGAACATAGGAAGTTTTCAATCTGGCCACAAATACCAACCTTGGGACAGATTTCAACGGCATGGCAAGAATAAGAGCTCTTTTGTCTCAGAGAGAGGTGGCCTTGAGTTCGGCCCGTGAAACTTTCGTGCTTCACATAGCGAACACCCGTACAGAGGTGCAGACCCTTTTCAATTAACTCAGAACAATCTTCATTATTGAGCATCAAATAACTACCATTTTCCAACAACTTGAACGTGGGGATGATAGCAGGAACTGGCGTGCCTTGCAACACGCAAGCCATATTTGGTCGGTGTTTGTTGCATGAACCGTGTAACTGTATGTGCCTACACATTAGTGAATGATCTGGCGTCTCAGTGCATTCCTCTCCATTCAGATAAACTTCTTGATCATCTTTGAAACATCTGTATGTGTATGGAAGCGACCAGACCTCATGAAGAAAAGCACTACCTAAAGGTTCATAACGACCTATTGGTATATATTTCATACAATTTGAAAACTTATATAAAGCAAAAGGCAGCGTTATTAAACCGTGGATAAGGCACGTTGCCAAAAAACCCGCAATCCTCTGCTGATGATGTCACTGAGCATGTCATGAATGATGTAATATGTGACATCATCAGCAGTGGATTACGGGTAATAGTATCTCTAGTTTACTCCCCTATAGCTGTCTTTCTTTTAACATAAGTGTCTGTTTCCTTCCCTTATACTTACTGTTTTTGGTTCGCTTCTAGTTCGCGTACCGGCGAGCGAACTGGGAAGCGAACTAAGAGAAATAGAGGTTGGCACAGTTCCAAATATTGTACCAATTTTTTAATAACGGGGAGGTAGTTCTGAAAAGAACTTTTTTTTTTATTGTTTTTGTTGTTTTATTTTTTTTATTATTTTTCTGAACATTTTTTTACTTTTTTTGAATTTTTCTGAAGTTTTATATTTTTTTGGGTTTTTCTTGGAGGGGGCAATGAAAACGATTCATTGTAAAGGGCTCAACAGGAGCAACAAAACAAAAAAAGAAGTATTTATTATTTTGGGCGTTTCGTACAAACTTGCATATGATAGTCAATAGCTCTGTTGATCAGAGTGATGCTTTTTTCTCCGTAGGAAATGAATCCATCGCAAAATACGCAGGTGTGTTTTACTTCACCAAATTTCATTTGTATATTTGGCACCATCTCCCTGCCCTCTGGTCCCGTTACTTCCGGTACAACAGATCTTCTGGCCATAATAGGGAGATTATCTAGGTCGTTCCGAAACTGTGCAGCACTGTAGTTGTTAGGATGCCACCTAGTCATATGGCGATGCATTGTGTAGTTTCCGAAACTGTATTTTTTCTCGGCTCCTCTGGACAGTCTATCTTGACATATAAGGCAAGTTACGTATCTTGCATTTACTTTTTTCTGACCTTTGGGAATTTTAAAAAATTGCCAAATGAAGTTTTCTTTCCGGTGAGACGTCCTGGGCTGCTCAGGCAAAAACTGCCTCTCTTCGTGCTCGTCGTCCTGTTCCTCTTCTTCTTCTTTTTGTTGAATTATAACTTGAGCAGGTGGTCCACTCTTCCTTGGATGTGGTGGAGGTGGTGGGGAAGCACCAGCTGAAGCTACTAAAGAAGCCATTGCTCAGTGATCACAAAGGGTCTTTCTCTCACAATGATGAAAGTCAGAGTGAGGAAAGAAGGAGGGATTTTCATCATTTGGGAAAAACAAGAGTTCTCAACCAATCAAAAGTGTTCATTTTAGATTATATGACCTAGTCTTACATCATTAGGAAACCAAAAGTGAAATGAACCAATGAAAAGTGTTATTACCAAGTCACATGACTTGCTGTGTTTACGTTAAGCGCTTTGCAGGGCCTCCCGGTTTGCTTCCAGAAACCTGCGCTTTGCGACTCGCTTCGCGTACCAGTTCGCTAACGTAGCACGTCATATGACGTATCACGCGACAACGTGAAACGTCATGCGGACGGGAGGCGTCACGATGTTGTTTTCTAACGCGGCACTTGCGGTAAAGAAACGTTTACCGGCTCGCGGTCTATTTCGCGGCATCAAGGTCAGCTAACGGGAAGCTTCCCGATTCGCGAAGCGGGAACGAAGAAAAAAAAATATTTAAAAAAAAAATTATTCATAAACATATAAAATATATTTTTGGATTTAAAGAAGAATACATTTTACAGCTACAGATATTAGCTGTTAAAAAACCAATGAAATTCACAGAAAAAACCATAGGTTATAGACCATATATAGTTAGGAATTAGCATTTACAAAACCTTGAAAATTCACTGAAAAAACCATAGGTTATAGACCATATATAGTTAGGAATTAGCATTTAGAAAACCTTATTTTACTCACACAAAACCATTGAAATTCCATATATAGTTAGTTGCACTAACTATATATCGCGCATCCGCAATCCACTGCTGATGATGTCACATATTACATCATTCATGACATGGTCAGTGACATCACTGATGACATCACTGATGACATCTCAAATGACATCACTGATGACATCTCATTTGACATCAATGACCACATCACTGATGATATCATTCATGTGACAATACAATGCATCTCCTCACATTTTAATATAACCTCTGTTACAACCAGTGTTAAATACAGAGTATAATTTTTGAAACCATTGACACACCAATACTAGTTACTACATACGCACTCACAGATTCCTACGTCTACACACACATTCACTCATTCATCCATACAATCATTCATACATACAATCACTCATCTTTACAACACTATCATATGCACTCATACACCTATACAGACATTTACACTCTGTTGCTCATCCATGGAGTTACTCACACACCTAGTCAGTCATGCAAAGAATCAATCACACCTCCATTTTCTAATCTATACAGTTAAACATAGAGCACCTTACATTTTCAAACATATACTAACACATACTTACTCTCTTATACAATCACTGATACAAGTACACATTGATCTGCACAGAGTCACACACCTCCCAACCAGTCACACACACACTCAGTCTCCCATACAAATACTTGGCCAACCAATCAATAACCCATATAGCCACTCATATAGCTACTGATCAACACATGCAGCAGCTTGCACAACAACAGACATACTGATGCAAAGTTTCACACAGTTTAGTCACTAACCTATGCATTCAGTAGGACGCATTTAATCACTCACTCATACAGTCAACCACGCACCTACTAAAACCTTCATTCAGACACTTATACATCTACTCATTCTTCAATATGTAAAACATATTTTAACTTTACAGAAACATACAGTCACTGGATGTTGTCATCAGTGATGTCATTTGAGATGTCATCAGTGATGTCATCAGTGATGTCACTGACCATGTCATGAATGATGTAATATGTGACATCATCAGCAGTGGATTGCGGATGCGCGATATATAGTTAGTGCAACTAACTATATATGGAATTTCAATGGTTTTGTGTGAGTAAAATAAGGTTTTCTAAATGCTAATTCCTAACTATATATGGTCTATAACCTATGGTTTTTTCAGTGAATTTTCAAGGTTTTGTAAATGCTAATTCCTAACTATATATGGTCTATAACCTATGGTTTTTTCTGTGAATATATATATATATATATATATATATATATATATATATATATATATGGGCGGAGCCTAACAACACTTCTCATCGTGAGATCTGATTGGCTGTCAGCACTTCATCCAAGAAGTGTTGGCAGCCATATTGGGACCAATATACATGATAGCACCTCATTAAAAAGCATTGCAGTTAATAGAGGGTTTAAGACTTTAGTTACATTATAAATCATTTGTTGATGGTACCATACTCATTTTAGGAATTGTGCTGGGTTCTAAGTAGGGGTGGGCGTAGTTCACGAAGTAGCGCTTCGCGTAGATACACGAAGTGCACTTCGCACTATGCGAGCTACACGTAGCACTACGTGAACTGCGTAGTAGCATGTTCACACTGTGCAAGATGTTATTTTCAATGATTGCACAGTGCAGACAAGCATTTGGCACTGTGCAATCATTGAAAACAGCATCTTGCACAGTGCGAGCTGTTCTTTTCTGCCGCTCAAGTAGAATTTTACTCGAGCTGCAGCTTTCTCAACGCAAACTGGTAGTTTCTCATCGCGAGCGGTCGCGAGCATGCGCGACCACTTTCAATGAGAAACCTGACCTCCCCGCGTTGAGAATCTCACCGAGAGGTTTATTTTCCAGGCTCGCGATCGGCAACTTGATGTTGCTGATCGCGAACAAGGAAAAAGTCTTGCGAGGATGTCATTTTGCTTGCTCGCGGTCGCCAACTTGACATTGAGGACCGCGAGCAAGCAAACAATGACCGCTGCACTATGCTACGCTATGCATGTTTGCACTGTGCTACGTGCAGTTTATGTAGTGCAAAGTTGCGCAACCTTCGCAAACTACACGAGCGTAGCGTAGTGCTTTGCCCAAGGTTAGTACTAATGTGAATTTACCATGTGAAAAAGCCTTCTGATGGGATATCATGAATCATGTTTGAGAGAAAACTATTTTCTCATGCTTTTCCCACAGAGGTTTATAAGGTGATCTATGAGCTAAACTGAGAGCATATCTTCTGTAAATTCACATTATCATGTGAGAATGAAGTCTGACATTCTTAGTAAAATATGTACATCCAACAAGGGCAGAGACTATCAGTTGATTCCTTTGTCTTCTACAGCAACTTCCCAGAGTGTTCTAAAGAACAACTAGAGCGCCAACATTCCTACTTATGACAAAAGCATGGAACACCTGAAGCCATCTTGATTGGAATAAAGTGGTAACTTTTAAAACATTTCATTTGCAAAAGAATAAAAATGAGGGACTTCATTTTGCCTTAGAAATTATGATTAGTGCTGCAGAAAGAAAAATATGGGCACATTTTGACTTTTCAAATCCTCTTCTATTTCATTAAAAAATTCTAACATGCAGACTGAAACATGCACTTTGAATAGCAGCAGCAGACTTCCCTGGTGAGCAGTAGCTTTACTACAGTGATCTAATGAGCAACTAGAGTGCTAACATTCTGAACTTATGGCAAATGTGTGACACACCTGAATGCCTTCTTGATGGAAACAAAGTAAAACAACTGTAAGTATTTCCTACTGAGGAGACTGTAATAAATTAGGAAATTAGGAAACTTCTTAACAAATAAGTCTCCCAAGATGGCCACCAGAGTCAAAAGAGCCCAAATGTAGCACAAATATCACCCCGATGTAGCCCAAGTATAGCCCAATGACAGAATGTCCCAAAGTGTTCTAAAGAACAACTAGAGCGCTAACAGTCTTACTTATGACAAAAGTATGGCACACCTGAAGCCATCTTGATTGGAATAAAGTGGGAACACTTAAAAATTTAATTTGCAAAGGAACAAAATGAGGGGCTTCATTTTGCCATAGAAATTATGATTAGTGCTGAATAAAGAAAAATTAGGGCACATTTTGAGTGACTTCTCAAATCCTCTTCTATTTCATTGAAATAATTCTGACATGCAGACTGAAACATGCACTTTGAATACCAGCAGAAGAATTCCCTGTGGAGCAGTAGCTTTACTACAGTGATCTAATGAGCAACTAGAGTGCTAACATTCAGAATTTATGGCAAATGCATGGCACATCTAAATGCCTTCTTGATGGAATCAAAGTAAAAAAACGGAAAGTATTTCCTACTGAGGAGACTGTAGTAATTGAGGAAATTAGGGAACTTCATAACAAATAAGTCTCCCAAGGTGGCCACCAGAGACAAAAGAGCCCAAATGTAGCACAAATATCACCCAGATGTAGCCCAAGTATAGCCCAATGACAGAATGTCCCAGAGTGTTTCTAAAGAACAACTAGAGCACTAACAGTCTTACTTATGAAAAAAGTATGGATCCTTCACTACTTTCCTAAAATGGGGGCTAGAATCCGCGCACCCACTGTCATGTGTACACTTTGGGTGCGCGACTCAGAAAAAAAATATATATTAAAAGAATAAAGAAAACAAAAAAATTAAACAATATTTCAGTTTGATTTTTTAAAGAAATGTTTTTTGCAATTTTCAGAAAAATATATAATGTTATTTAATGAATAAAATATTTATAAATAAACAGCTAAAAAACTATAGAAAATCAGTACAAAAAATAGGTATAACTAGTATTACACTTAAAAATTACATTTAAAAAACCTTTGAAATTCTAAACAAAAACATAGGTTTCAGAGACATTATAGTTAGAAATTAGCATTTAAAAAAGCTTTGAAATTCACTGAAAAAAACCATAGGTTTCAGTGACGTTATAGTTAGAAATCTAACACAAAAATAGGACAACCCAATAATCCCCTCAGGACTGGGTATAATCAATACCGCAATATATAATGTCCCAAGAAGAATAATTTAATCATTATTTTCTACTTCAAAAAATGTCACACATGTGATCCCAATTTATCCAAATCAGGGAAAATCTCAAAGAATAATGTTGTATACAAAATTGTTTTAATCCAATTTTAGAAATATATATTCGTCATGTACGGCAACCAAAAATACTACTAAATTTGTCCACATGTTTTTCAGTAGTAACAATGCATCTTTTGCTTTTTATACATATGGGTGAACAATCCACCATATCACGAAATTAAACAGATATATATGCATTGCTTTTGCTATGCCTCATAGTGTATAAATATAAACAAAAAGATGCACTAGCGTCAACGTTTTGGTTTCTGTAACGGTCTACCAGATCCCCGAGACCATCTTCAGGACGGAAGTGTTGCACAATGAATTTAATACAATGAAAACATAAAACATACAACAACTTATATAAAAAGAGACAACCCTGAGGTCAAACAATGTATACTCATTTATCATCTGCTCACCACTCAAAGACAAAACTAAGATGCTTAACCTACCCAGTGATCACTGTGTGTCAAACATAAAATAAAAAGTGCAACCAAACAGCATGCTTGGTAACCACATGTGACTTAAAAAAGACTACTCAGGCACTAACAGTACCAGCTTAGCCTAAAGTGCCACATATTTCCTTAGACCCAACAAAACCACAGACCATACAGGCGCCTATTAAGTCACTTCATGAACCCCAGAAATACTCCCAAACCATGAAGTAGCTATGTAGGGCAATCTTCTTACCTCAATAACAATTGCCAAATCTGAAACAACATTATAGGTAACTATGGGGGGAAAATTTGTTCCGCTCGCGGAATTTGTGGATTTGCGGTAATTTCACGATCCGCGAATCTCGCGAAATTGCCAAAAAATCCGCAAATCCGCTCGCGGGTAGATTTCAGTTAAGGCAGGTGCTTGAGTTGAAGAAAGCTAACTTTGTAACCATTTTAGAATGGCGCCGGCAAGCTGCCAGAGTTGCAACTTGCAAGTAAGCAACTCTGGCAGCTTGCAGGCGCCATTGTAAAATGGTTACAAAGTTAGCTTCAAGTCAGGGCACCTGCCTTAACTCTGTAAGTGCTTCCTGTGGGCCAAAAATTAAACCTCAACAGGAAGCACTAACAGATATAAATAAAGCAGGTGCCCGAGTTGAAGCTCAAATTAAATAACATTTTAATCATCCCAAAACATTAGTGAGCACGGTTGAGGCTGGGCAAGTGTGCTTTAACCCCATATCTGCAGTCGAAAATTAGCTGTAATACTCGAGGGTGGTCTTTGAATCCGTGAGTTTCTCGAGCGCAATCCCCGTGTAGTTCCTGTGACCAGGAGGCTGCTTTCTTCTCACCTGCTGCCCTGCTCGCTCTCTGACCCTTTACACACAAGAGGCATGTTGATATGCATAGAAGCCCCGCACCACACATTAGCAGTATCAAACGTCTTCCCGCCCTTTCCCAACTATGATGGACAGCTCACTCAAGGGACCTCAGCGCCTTTTGGCGCGTGGCAAAGTTACAGGCACACATGGTCAGTGGAGACAAATCTTCTCACCCTTAACGCAGCTGCAGTGTAGGAAAAGCACTATACATTGACCCAACGAGGTAGCACTTACTGATTAGCCAGTAGAAAGTACTCCAGTTGAGTAGATGGAAATCGCAAAAAAATCCGCCAGTTTGCTGGAAAATCCGCAAATTTAAGGACTTTTTTCCGAATTCGCGGACCGCAGATCCGCAAAATTCGCCCATACTTAATTATAGGGATAAATTCAAATACAGTGCTTTCATGGGAAGACACTTTCGATCAACTTACACCTAATCCGTATGTCTGTATCGTCTTAGAATGCCCTCCAGACAAAATGACAACAGCCCATTAGTCCTATCATCCCCTTAAGGAAATGACCAGCTTCAAAACATTCCTACAAAAATATAAGCAAACACCGCCACTCCCACTAACTTTGATAAGAACCAGCAAAGCTTAGTTAATTGCCCGATTTAGAAGACCGAGTAACGCGGCCCCCGCAAAAGTAACCTCATGCGTGATGACGTATGTCCGCGTCCCGTTTCACTGCAGCCATATTAGGTAGGTGTTATCACGCTTCAAAGCATCAGCTAAGTCCATTATTCAAACCATTCACAGAAGGACCGTGCAAACTTTCCCAAAATCAAAACAATATATTTACCAGAGTAAAAAAACAATTTTCAATGGATTTTAAAGGAGACGCTAAAAACAAATCCACCTTAACTGCGGTCACGTATAAATTACAATGACCATAAAAGAACATAAAAGGAGCCTGAATACTCTATAAAGTCAGCCAAGGAGAGCAAAGTTTGGGACCCTCAATATCGAGTTATCCTCCTCAGCAATCAAGGTATCTAAACCTATCACCCTACAAATCACGTGGCTAAGGTATCAATGATGTCGGCCATTTTACATGTACAGAATCTTACGTGATTCTCAATTACGGCAAAGACGACTCGAGACTTTACTGTACTCACTTGAGTTAGCTCTCTATGACCATGAATATACTGATCTCCAGGTATATATGAAGTATTTCTACGTGACTCTCAATTATAACCAAGGGAAATAGAGGCTTTGCTGTAATCACTCAAGTTAACTCTATATACCCATGAATATACCGATCTCCAGACCTGTAAGAAGTATGTCAAAACATTTACCTTATACATTCTATCCCAAAAAGAACAACATATATTGGGATATAAAGTAAAGAGCATTAAAGGGCAATAATACTCACGCCTGAATGAACTTCTACAGTGTTGCCAACACATGCCACTCAACAAATGAATTCAATCCATTTTCAACAGTTCTACAGGTCCAAATCCATCTGTTTTCTTTGAGTGTGAGCAGACGATCGATATTCCGCTGTCTCTATGTGCTTTTTACACCAGTACAAACCATTTCATATCAGACGAAGTATGTACATTTTTCATATAATGCTCAACTAAGGGTGCAGTCTTTACTTTACAGCGGATCCGTGATTGATGCTGCATGATGCGCTTTTTTACCTCTTGTGTTGTTTTCCCAGGAAAGTGATGTCATCAGTGATGTCATTTGAGATGTCATCAGTGATGTCACTGACAATGTCATGAATGATGTAATATGTGACATCATAAGCAGTGTATTGCGGGCGCGTGAGTTATAGTTAGCAGAACTAACTATAATGGAGGAATTTCTATGGTTTTGTACAAGTTAAATGTCCAGCTAATTATAACACTCCGTGTTTTTTTCTGTGAATATATATATATATATATATATATATATATATATATATATATTTTATTTTTTTTCCACCGTTAATCCTCTTCGCAAGAATCAGATTCAGGAGGCACAGCGGGGCTCATTACACGTCATTCTTTATTTAAAACATCAGGGCATGACGCGTTTCGGAGGGTTTCCTTCATCAGACGCCCTCGATGTTTCAATTGCCACTGTTACATTCAGTCCCTTCTTAGTGTCTTTAAGTATTGTCCATCACTAAAGTAGTGTGGGATTCCCCGAAAATGTGGCATGGAGTCATCATGTTTCCTAAATTGGACCACATCCCCCAGCATGCAGTGTTTCTAACTTGCTGTCGATGGCTCCATTAATCGGCTGTTCATCACAATCCCCGTTGGGAAGCCGATATGCCGCCGTAGTTTCAGGTAGGGGCTGGTGTACATGTTCTGGGCGTTTCTAGCCGGTGTCCTGTCCCGCGTTCCCAACCTCACAGTTCCTTTGGCACAGAGACGGGGAAGCCGGTAAAGTAGCGACTTTCCTCCATTAAGGGTATGGACTGTCCATGTGTCAGCGTGACTCTGTTGCCTCCGTAGTGCGAGGTGATCAGGGAGTCTCCATAAGTTCACGACCCCCATGATGCTTCCAGGAGTGCCATCCCATCGTGTCACAGCAAGCCAACAGCACGTTGCTAACGCCAAATTTTTCCACCGTTATTCCTCTTTGCAAGAATCAGATTCAGGAGGCACAGCGGGGCTCATTACACCGTCATTCTTTATTTAAAACATCAGGGCATGACGCGTTTCGGAGGGTTTCCTTCATCAGACGCCCTCGATGTTTCAATTGCCACTGTTACATTCAGTCCCTTCTTAGTGTCTTTAAGTACTGTCCATCACTAAAGTAGTGTGGGATTCCCCGAAAATGTGGCATGGAGTCATCATGTTTCCTAAATTGGACCACATCCCCCAGCATGCAGTGTTTCTAACTTGCTGTCGATGGCTCCATTAATCGGCTGTTCATCACAATCCCCGTTGAGAAGCCGATATGCCGTAGTTTCAGGTAGGGGCTGGTGTACCTGTTCTGGGCGTTTCTCGCCGGTGTCCTGTCATTTGAGATGTCATCAGTGATGTCACTGACAATGTCATGAATGATGTAATATGTGACATCATCAGCAGTGTATTGCGGGCGCGTGAGTTATAGTTAGCAGAACTAACTATAATGGAGGAATTTCTATGGTTTTGTACAAGTTAAATGTCCAGCTAATTATAACACTCCGTGTTTCTTTCTGTGAATATATATATATATATATATTACCTACTGGCGATAGCCAGTAGGCATATATAGTTAGGATTTTTTTCCTATGGGATTTTTGAAAATTCTATGTCGAATAACTTTGGCGTTTGAGGACAGAATTGGCTGAAATTTTCAGGAAAATGGAAACATTTTGTTTCTGAGCAGCCCCATAAAATTTGGGGGGGGTTTCGTCAAGGGGGGGCCGAGAAAAAAGGGGGGTCCCAAAACGTGTTTTTCCCATGCAATTTTCCATAGGGCGGTGGGCCTCACTTTTAGCCCGAACGGCTGAATGGATTTACACCAAACTTGGCAAAATTGTAGGGACTGGTAGCCCGATGTGCCTTTGCTATGTCTCAAGATATAGGCTCCAGTGGTTTTTACGAAAATTAACTTTGAAAAATATATATTGGGCTACATTGGGCTATATATATGTTGGAGCCCAAATGTAGCCCAATGTAGCCCAATGTAGCCCAATGTAGCCCAATGTAGCCCAAAGATGGCCACCAGAGACAAAAAAAAAAACAAATGTAGCCCAAATATCAGCCAGATGTAGCCCAACTATAGCCCAATGACAGAATGTCCCAGAGTGTTCTAAAGAACAACTAGAGTGCTAACAGTCCTACTTATTACAAAGGTATGGCACACCTGAAGCCATCTTGATTGGAATAAAGTGGTAACTCTTAAAACATTTAATTTAAAAAGGAACAAAATGAGGGGGTTCATTTTGCCATAGAAAGTATGATTAGCGAATATATGACGAAATCCCGCATACCATCAGTCCGCAAAAAAAATCCTGCATGTACTATTAGGCCGCAAATTAAAATAAAGAAAACTTTTAGAACGAATATGCCTTTAGCATACACTAAACAACTAAACTACCCTAAACCCTAAAACACTACCCCCAGCATGACCCTACACTACACAAACAGTACAACACTACCCTAAACCCTAAAACACTACCCCCAGCATGACCCTACACTACACAAACACTACAACACTACCCTAAACCCTAAAACACTACCCCCAGCATGACCCTACACTACGCAAACACTACAACACTACCCAAAACCCTAAAACACTACACCCCAGCATGACCCTACACTACGCAAACACTACAACACTACCCTAAACCCTAAAACACTACCCCCAGCATGACCCTACACTACACAAACACTACAACACAACCCTAAGCCCTAAAACACTACCCCCAGCATGACCCTACACTACACAAACACTACAACACTACCCTAAACCCTAAAACACTACCCCCAGCATGACCCTACACTACACAAACACTACAACACAACCCTAACCCCTAAAACACTACACCCCAGCATGACCCTACACTACACAAACACTACAACACTACCCTAAACAGTAAAACACTACCCCCAGCATGACCCTACACTACGCAAACACTACAACACTACCCTAAACCCTAAAACACTACCCCCAGCATGACCCTACACTACACAAACACTACAACACTACCCTAAACCCTAAAACACTACACCCCAGCATGACCCTACACTACGCAAACACTACAACACTACCCTAAACCCTAAAACACTACCCCCAGCATGACCCTACACTACGCAAACACTACAACACTACGCAAAACCCTAAAACACTACACCCCAGCATGACCCTACACTACGCAAACACTACAACACTACCCTAAACCCTAAAACACTACCCCCAGCATGACCCTACACTACACAAACACTACAACACTACCCTAAACCCTAAAACACTACCCCCAGGATGACCCTACACTATGCAAACACTACAACACTACCCTAAACCCTAAAACACTACCCCCAGCATGACCCTACACTACGCAAACACTACAACACTACCCAAAACCCTAAAACACTACACCCCAGCATGACCCTACACTACGCAAACATTACAACACTACCCTAAACCCTAAAACACTACCCCCAGCATGACCCTACACTACGCAAACACTACAACACTACCCAAAACCCTAAAACACTACACCCCAGCATGACCCTACACTACGCAAACACTACAACACTACCCTAAACCCTAAAACACTACCCCCAGCATGACCCTACACTACGCAAACACTACAACACTACCCTAAACCCTAAAACACTACCCCCAGCATGACCCTACACTACGCAAACACTACAACACTACCCTAAACCCTAAAACACTACCCCCAGCATGACCCTACACTACGCAAACACTACAACACTACCCAAAACCCTAAAACACTACACCCCAGCATTACCCTACACTACGCAAACACTACAACACTACCCTAAACCCTAAAACACTACCCCCAGCATAACCCTACACTACGCAAACACTACAACACTACCCTAAACCCTAAAACACTACCCCCAGCATGACCCTACACTACGCAAACACTACAACACTACCCTAAACCCTAAAACACAACCCCCAGCATGACCCTACACTACGCAAACACTACAACACTACCCTAAACCCTAAAACACTACCCCCAGCATGACCCTACACTACGCAAACAATACAACACTACCCTAAACCCTAAAACACTACCCCCAGCATGACCCTACACTACGCAAACACTTAACACTACCCTAAACCCTAAAACACTACCCCCCAGCATGACCCTACACTACGCAAACACTACAACACTACCCTAACACTACCCTAAACCCTAAAACACTACACCCAGCATGACCCTACACTACGCAAACACTACAACACTACCCTAAACCCTAAAACACTACCCCCAGCATGACCCTACACTACGCAAACACTACAACACTACCCTAAACCCTAAAACACTAACCCCAGCATGACCCTACACTACGCAAACACTACAACACTACCCTACACCCTAAAACACTACCCCCAGCATGACCCTACACTACGCAAACACTACAACACTACCCTAAACCCTAAAACACTAGCCCCAGCATGACCCTACACTACGCAAACACTACAACACAACCCTAAACCCTAAAACACTACCCCCAGCATGACCCTACACTAAACAACCACCACAACTCTACACTACACTAACACAACACTACACTACACAACACTACACTACACAATCACTAACCCACGAAAAAATTAACACAAACCCACTTACCTCTCTCGTCATCGTGGTTTTCACAACGCAAATGCATTTACCATACATGCCTTTAAAACGTAATTCTTTGTAAAGGCATGCGCGATAAATGCACATGCGTTTTGAAAAAATGCGGGATAATGGTATGCGAGGTCAATGACCTTGCGGGATAATGGTATGCGGACTGAAAGTCTGCGGGATAAAAAATGCGGGAAAATGGCTGCAAACCATGATTAGCAGCAGACTTCCCTGGTGAGCACTAGCTTTACTACAGTGATCTAATGAGCAACTAGAGTGCTAACATTCAGAATTCATGGCAAATGTGTGACACATCTGAATGCCTTCTTGATAGAACCAAAGTAAACAAGCATTGAAAATGCAATAGATCGCGCTCTCGTTTAAGATAAAGCCATTCTGTTTGTAATGAGGTGGCTTTTTAGCTTTGCTTTTATTAGTGTTTTTAAAACTTTCATGTAAATAACATGCATATGTATGCATGCATTTATATTTATATAGATATGCAGATTATATTTGTTTATATATGTATATTACCTACTGGCGATAGCCAGTGGGTATATATAGTTAGGATTTTTTCTCTATGGGATTTCTGAAAATTCTATGTCTAATAACTTTGGCGTTTGAGGACAGAATTGGCTGAAATTTTCAGGAAAATGGAAACATTTTGTTTCTGAGCAGCCCCATAAAATTTGGGGGGGTTTCGTCAAGGGGGGGCCGAGAAAAAAGGGGGGTCCCAAAACGTGTTTTTCCCATGCAATTTTCCATAGGGCGGTTGGCCTCACTTTTAGCCCGAACGGCTGAATGGATTTACACCAAACTTGGCAAAATTGTAGGGACTGGTAGCCCGATGTGCCTTTGCTATGTCTCAAGATATAGGCTCCAGTGGTTTTTACGAAAATTAACTTTGAAAAATATATATTGGGCTACATTGGGCTATATATTTGTTGGAGCCCAAATGTAGCCCAATGTAGCCCAATGTAGCCCAATGTAGCCCAATGTAGCCCAAAGATGGCCACCAGAGACAAAAAAAAAACAAATGTAGCCCAACTATAGCCCAATGACAGAATGTCCCAGAGTGTTCTAAAGAACAACTAGAGTGCTAACAGTCCTACTTATTACAAAGGTATGGCACACCTGAAGCCATCTTGATTGGAATAAAGTGGTAACTCTTAAAACATTTAATTTAAAAAGGAACAAAATGAGGGGGTTCATTTTGCCATAGAAAGTATGATTAGCGAATATATGACGAAATCCCGCATACCATCAGTCCGCAAAAAAAATCCTGCATGTACTATTAGGCCGCAAAGTAAAATAACGAAAACTTTTAGAACGAATATGCCTTTAGCATACACTAAACAACTAAACTACCCTAAACCCTAAAACACTACCCCCAGCATGACCCTACACTACACAAACAGTACAACACTACCCTAAACCCTAAAACACTACCCCCAGCATGACCCTACACTACACAAACACTACAACACTACCCTAAATCCTAAAACACTACCCCCAGCATGACCCTACACTACGCAAACACTACAACACTACCCAAAACCCTAAAACACTACACCCCAGCATGACCCTACACTACGCAAACACTACAACACTACCCTAAACCCTAAAACACTACCCCCAGCATGACCCTACACTACGCAAACACTACCACACTACCCTAAACCCTAAAACACTACCCCCAGCATGACCCTACACTACGCAAACACTACAACACTACCCTAATCCCTAAAACACTACCCCCAGCATGACCCTACACTACACAAACACTACAACACTACCCTAAACCCTAAAACACTACACCCCAGCATGACCCTACACTACGCAAACACTACAACACTACCCTAAACCCTAAAACACTACCCCAGCATGACCCTACACTACGCAAACACTACAACACTACGCAAAACCCTAAAACACTACACCCCAGCATGACCCTACACTGCGCAAACACTACAACACTACCCTAAACCCTAAAACACTACCCCCAGCATGACCCTACACTACACAAACACTACAACACTACCCTAAACCCTAAAACACTACCCCCAGGATGACCCTACACTATGCAAACACTACAACACTACCCTAAACCCTAAAACACTACCCCCAGCATGACCCTACACTACGCAAACACTACAACACTACCCAAAACCCTAAAACACTACACCCCAGCATGACCCCACACTACGCAAACATTACAACACTACCCTAAACCCTAAAACACTACCCCCAGCATGACCCTACACTACGCAAACACTACAACACTACCCAAAACCCTAAAACACTACACCCCAGCATGACCCTACACTACGCAAACACTACAACACTACCCTAAACACTAAAACACTACCCCCAGCATGACCCTACACTACGCAAACACTACAACACTACCCTAAACCCTAAAACACTACCCCCAGCATGACCCTACACTACGCAAACACTACAACACTACCCTAAACCCTAAAACACTACCCCCAGCATGACCCTACACTACGCAAACACTACAACACTACCCAAAACCCTAAAACACTACACCCCAGCATTACCCTACACTACGCAAACACTACAACACTACCCTAAACCCTAAAACACTACCCCCAGCATAACCCTACACTACGCAAACACTACAACACTACCCTAAACCCTAAAACACTACCCCCAGCATGACCCTACACTACGCAAACACTACAACACTACCCTAAACCCTAAAACACAACCCCCAGCATGACCCTACACTACGCAAACACTACAACACTACCCTAAACCCTAAAACACTACCCCCAGCATGACCCTACACTACGCAAACAATACAACACTACCCTAAAACCTAAAACACTACCCCCAGCATGACCCTACACTACGCAAACACTACAACACTACCCTAAACCCTAAAACACTACACCCCAGCATGACCCTACACTACGCAAACACTACAACACTACCCTAAACCCTAAAACACTACCCCCAGCATGACCCTACACTACGCAAACACTACAACACTACCCTAAACCCTAAAACACTACACCCAGCATGACCCTACACTACGCAAACACTACAACACTACCCTAAACCCTAAAACACTACCCCCCAGCATGACCCTACACTACGCAAACACTACAACACTACCCTAAACCCTAAAACACTACCCCCAGCATGACCCTACACTACGCAAACACTACAACACTACCCAAAACCCTAAAACACTACCCCCAGCATGACCCTACACTACGCAAACACTACAACACTACCCTACACCCTAAAACACTACCCCCAGCATGACCCTACACTACGCAAACACTACAACACTACCCTAAACCCTAAAACACTAGCCCCAGCATGACCCTACACTACGCAAACACTACAACACTACCCTAAACCCTAAAACACTACCCCCCAGCATGACCCTACACTACGCAAACACTACAACACTACCCTAAACCCTAAAACACTACCCCCAGCATGACCCTACACTACGCAAACACTACAACACTACCCAAAACCCTAAAACACTACACCCCAGCATGACCCCACACTACGCAAACATTACAACACTACCCTAAACCCTAAAACACTACCCCCAGCATGACCCTACACTACGCAAACACTACAACACTACCCAAAACCCTAAAACACTACACCCCAGCATGACCCTACACTACGCAAACACTACAACACTACCCTAAACACTAAAACACTACCCCCAGCATGACCCTACACTACGCAAACACTACAACACTACCCTAAACCCTAAAACACTACCCCCAGCATGACCCTACACTACGCAAACACTACAACACTACCCTAAACCCTAAAACACTACCCCCAGCATGACCCTACACTACGCAAACACTACAACACTACCCAAAACCCTAAAACACTACACCCCAGCATTACCCTACACTACGCAAACACTACAACACTACCCTAAACCCTAAAACACTACCCCCAGCATAACCCTACACTACGCAAACACTACAACACTACCCTAAACCCTAAAACACTACCCCCAGCATGACCCTACACTACGCAAACACTACAACACTACCCTAAACCCTAAAACACAACCCCCAGCATGACCCTACACTACGCAAACACTACAACACTACCCTAAACCCTAAAACACTACCCCCAGCATGACCCTACACTACGCAAACAATACAACACTACCCTAAAACCTAAAACACTACCCCCAGCATGACCCTACACTACGCAAACACTACAACACTACCCTAAACCCTAAAACACTACACCCCAGCATGACCCTACACTACGCAAACACTACAACACTACCCTAAACCCTAAAACACTACCCCCAGCATGACCCTACACTACGCAAACACTACAACACTACCCTAAACCCTAAAACACTACACCCAGCATGACCCTACACTACGCAAACACTACAACACTACCCTAAACCCTAAAACACTACCCCCCAGCATGACCCTACACTACGCAAACACTACAACACTACCCTAAACCCTAAAACACTACCCCCAGCATGACCCTACACTACGCAAACACTACAACACTACCCAAAACCCTAAAACACTACCCCCAGCATGACCCTACACTACGCAAACACTACAACACTACCCTACACCCTAAAACACTACCCCCAGCATGACCCTACACTACGCAAACACTACAACACTACCCTAAACCCTAAAACACTAGCCCCAGCATGACCCTACACTACGCAAACACTACAACACAACCCTAAACCCTAAAACACTACCCCCAGCATGACCCTACACTAAACAACCACCACAACTCTACACTACACTAACACAACACTACACTACACAACACTACACTACACAATCACTAACCCACGAAAAAATTAACACAAACCCACTTACCTCTCTCGTCATCGTGGTTTTCACAACGCAAATGCATTTACCATACATGCCTTTAAAACGTAATTCTTTGTAAAGGCATGCGCGATAAATGCACATGCGTTTTGAAAAAATGCGGGATAATGGTATGCGAGGTCAATGACCTTGCGGGATAATGGTATGCGGACTGAAAGTCTGCGGGATAAAAAATGCGGGAAAATGGCGGCAAACCATGATTAGCAGCAGACTTCCCTGGTGAGCACTAGCTTTACTACAGTGATCTAATGAGCAACTAGAGTGCTAACATTCAGAATTCATGGCAAATGTGTGACACATCTGAATGCCTTCTTGATAGAACCAAAGTAAACAAGCATTGAAAATGCAATAGATCGCGCTCTCGTTTAAGTTAAAGCCATTCTGTTTGTAATGAGGTGGCTTTTTAGCTTTGCTTTTATTAGTGTTTTTAAAACTTTCATGTAAATAACATGCATATGTATGCATGCATTTATATTTATATAGATATGCAGATTATATTTGTTTATATATGTATATTACCTACTGGCGATAGCCAGTGGGTATATATAGTTAGGATTTTTTCTCTATGGGATTTCTGAAAATTCTATGTCTAATAACTTTGGCGTTTGTGGACGGAATTGGCTGAAATTTTCAGGAAAATTGCACATTTTGTTTCTGAGCAGCCCCTGAAAATGTGGGGGGGTTTCGTCAAGGGGGGGCCGAGAAAAAAGGGGGGTCCTAAAACGCCTTTTTCCCATTAATTTTTCCATAGGGCGGTTGGACTCACTTTTAGCTCGAACGGCTGAATAGATTTACATGAAACTTGGCAAAATTGTAGATATGGTTTGCCCGACGTGCCTTTGCTATGTCTCAATATATGTGCTCCAGTGGATTTTGAGAAATTAACGTTTAAAAAAAAATATATATCTGTGACAGCGCTCCGGTTAGCGCCCCGGTTCGCGTACCTGACGCGTAACGGAACTTCGCGAAGCGAAGCTGATTGGCTCTCCGGTGTCTGTCAACATTCTAAACAGTCCGGAGCGGCCGCCATCTTGTCTCTCGGTAGGATCGAGAGACAAGATGTGGTGTAAAACGAAGGGGGAAATGAAGGAAAGGGGGCAAGGTAGACCCCTCCTGACCCCCTAGGATTGATGAGGGGGATATTAAAGTGCCCCGCGGGGCAAAAAAAAAAAAATATATTTTTTTGCGATTTTACGCCGTAGAGGCGCGTCCCGGTACGCGAACCGGGCAGCTCACCGGGCAGCTAACCGGGCAGCTAACCGGCAGCGTAGCTGTCAACATTGTAAACAGTCCGGAGCGGCCGCCATCTTGTCTCTCGGTAGGTTCAAGAGACAAGATGTGGTGAAAAAAGAAGGGGGAAATGAAGGAAAGGGGGCAAGGTAAACCCCTCCTGACCCCCTAGGATTGATGAGGGGGATATTAAAGTCCCCCGCGATTTTTCGCGGTAGAGGCGCTTCCCGGTACGCGAACCGGGCAGCTAACCGGGCAGCGTAACGGGAGTCCGCCATCTTGTGTTTTTGGAGCGTCCGGTACGCGTACCGGGTAGCGTCCCGGTAAGCGTAACAAGGGGAAAACCAAGAGAAACAGTAAAAAAAAAATGAAGGGAATAGATTTCCAGCAAACTTGGCAAAATTGTAGGGACTGTTTGTTTGATGTGCCTTTGCAAGGCCTCAAGATATGTGCACGTGTGGATTTTGTCTAATTAAGGTTAAAAAAAATATATATATTTGTAAGCGTGCACCGGCACGCTTACGTTACGGGTTTTGTTTGCGCTGCAGAGCCGATACGTCACGGTTATGCGACGCGTCATGAGGCGTCTCACGTGGCTACGTGATACGTCACGTAATAAAGAATATATTTTACAGCTATAGATATTAGCTTTTAAAAAACCAATGAAATTCACTGAAAAAACCATAGGTTATAGACCATATATAGTTAGGAATTTGCATTTACAAAACCTTGAAAATTCACTGAAAAAACCATAGGTTAGAGACCATATATAGTTAGCTGGACATTTTATTGACATAAAACCAATGAAATTCCATATATAGTTAGTTGCACTAACTATATATCGTGCACCCGCAATCCACTGCTGATGATGTCACATATTACATCATTCATGACATGGTCAGTGACATCACTGATGACATCACTGATGACATCTCAAATGACATCACTGATGACATCACTGATGACATCTCAAATGACATCACTGATGACATCATGACACACCAATACCAGTTACTACATACGCACTCACTGATTCCTACGTCTACACACACATTCACTCATTCACCCATACAATCACTCATACATACAGTCACTCATTATTACAACACTATCATATGCACTCATACACCTATGCAGACATCACACACTGCCACTCATCCATGGAGTTACTCACACACCTAGTCAGTCCTGTAAAGAATCAATCACACTTCCATTTCCTCATCTATACAGTTAAACACAGAACACCATACTTCAGTGACATCACTGATGACATCACTGATTACATCTCAAATGACATCACTCATGACATCTCAAATGACATCACTGATGACATCATGACACACCAATACCAGTTACTACATACACACTCACTGATTCCTACGTCTACACACACATTCACTCATTCACCCATACAATCACTCATACATACAGTCACTCATTATTACAACACTATCATATGCACTCATACACCTAGTCAGTCCTGTGAAGAATCAATCACACTTCGATTTCCTCATCTATACAGTTAAACACAGAACACCATACTTTTTCACACATATACTTACACATACTTACTCTCTTATACAATCACTGATACAAGTACACATTGATATGCACAGAGTCACACACCTCCCAGCCAGCCACACACACACTCAGTCTTCCATACATCCACTCATTCTTCAATATGTAAAACATATTTAAACTTTACAAAAACACACAGACACTAGATGATGTCATCACTGATGTCATTTGAGATGTCATCAGTGATGTCATCAGTGATGTCATTTGAGATGTCATCAGTGATGTCATCAGTGATGTCGCTGACCATGTCATGAATGATGTAATATGTGACATCATCAGCAGTGGATTGCGGGTGCGCGATATATAGTTAGTGCAACTAACTATATATGGAATTTCATTGGTTTTTTGTCAATAAAATGTCCAGCTAACTATATATGGTCTCTAACCTATGGTTTTTTCAGTGAATTTTCAAGGTTTTGTAAATGCAAATTCCTAACTATATATGGTCTATAACCTATGGTTTTTTCAGTGAATATATATATGTATATATATTTACTGAAAAAACCATAGGTTATAGACCATATATAGTTAGGAATTAGCATTTACAAAACCTTGAAAATTCACTGAAAAAACCATAGGTTATAGACCATATATAGTTAGGAATTAGCATTTACAAAACCTTGAAAATTCACTGAAAAAACCATAGGTTAGAGACCATATATAGTTAGCTGGACATTTTATTGACATAAAACCAATGAAATTCCATATATAGTTAGTTGCACTAACTATATATCGTGCACCCGCAATCCACTGCTGATGATGTCACATATTACATCATTCATGACATGGTCAGTGACATCACTGATGACATCACTGATGACATCTCAAATGACATCACTGATGACATGACTGATAACAACATCCAGTGATTTTTTGTTTCTGTAAAGTTTAAATATGTCTTACATATTGAAGAATGAGTGGATGTGTAAGTGTCTGGACGAAGGATTTAGTAGGTGCATGACTGACTGTATGACTGAGTGATTAAATGTGTCTCACTGAGTGCATGGGTTAGTGACTAAACTGTCTTAATTTGTGCATCATTATGTCTGTTGTTCTGTAAACTGCTGCATGTGTTGATCAGTAGCTATATGAGTAACTATATGGGTTATTGATTGATTGCCCAAGTATTTGTATGAGAGACTGAGTGTGTGTGTGGCTGGCTGGGAGGTGTGTGACTCTGTGCAGATCAATGTGTACTTGTATCAATGATTGTATAAGAAGGTAAGTATGTGTTAGTATATGTTTGAAAATGTAAGGTGCTCTATGTTTAACTGTATAGACAAGAAAATGGAAGTGTCATTGATTCTTTACAGGACTGACTAGGTGTGTGAGTAACTCCATGGATGAGTGGCAGACTGTGAGTGTCTGTATAGGTGTATGAGTGCATATGATAGTGTTGTAAAGATGAGTGATTGTATGTATGAATGATTGTATGGGTGAATGAGTGAAGGTGTGTGTAGACGTAGGAATCAGTGAGTGCGTATGTAGTAACTAGTATTGGTGTGTCAATGGTTTCAAAAATTATACTCTGTATTTAACACTGGGTGAAACAGAGGTTATATTAAAATGTGAGGAGATGCATTGTATTGTCACATGAATGATATCATCAGTGATGTGGTCATTGATGTCAAATGAGATGTCATCAGTGATGTCATCAGTGATGTCATTTGAGATGTCATCAGTGATGTCATCAGTGATGTCACTGACCATGTCATGAATGATGTAATATGTGACATCATCAGCAGTGGATTGCGGGTGCGCGATATATAGTTAGTGCAACTAACTATATATGGAATTTCATTGGTTTTATGTCAATAAAATGTCCAGCTAACTATATATGGTCTCTAACCTATGTTTTTTTCAGTGAATTTTCAAGGTTTTGTAAATGCTAATTCCTAACTATATATGGTCTATAACCTATGGTTTTTTCAGTGAATTTTCAAGGTTTTGTAAATGCTAATTCCTAACTATATATGGTCTATAACCTATGGTTTTTTCAGTGAATTTCAATGGTTTTTTAATAGCAAATATCATAAGCTGTCGAATGTCAAGTACGTGGTAAGTAAAAACATTTTCGTGTTTATGCACACTGATCTGCTTTGAATGCTGCCCCCCACCCCTCATTTCTATTAGGAGTACTCTCTCTTTGCAGATAGTGAAGGGTAGTTAACGCAGGCCTTTGCCCCCGTTGTAATCCGTCGTGCCTGCTTCTCTCTCCATTTGATTGATTGTTCTCTTTGGTTCATTCTCTATTTACAAACAAGCACAGAGTCGCAATACTCTGTTTAGTCTTTGCAGATAGCGAAAAATCGTGTAAAAAAACTAAAGGAATCGAGCAAAATCAGTAGGCCAGTAATGGGATCTCTTTTTGACCTCGCTAAAATAGAAACATTAGGAACAACCTGTTGAAAATAGCAATGTGTATGTACATAAGCGGCGTTCATTTGTGTTCACAGTACCCCTTGTTGATTGTTTGAGAAGTTGGTTCTCTTAAGGATCTTCTCTGCCTGCAAACGAGGAAGAATAGGAATATTCTCTCTCCCTTTGCAGATAGTGAAGGGTAGGTAACGCAAGCCTTTAACACGTCGTACCTATTTCATTCCTCATTGATTGATTGATTGTCCGAACATTGACTGTTTGGGAATTAGTTCTTTTTGGAGGTATTCCCTGTTTGAAAATAAACGTAGGAAAATCTTTGCAAGTAGTGAAAGTGTAGGTAATGCGGACCTTTCTCCCCCTTTGTAATCTGTCATGCCTATCTACTCCCCACTGATTGATGCACCTGTTTCACCCGGACCATTTACTAGAGATAGGTCATCTGGCCCAACAAGAGAGCACCCCTAGTGAAAAGGACATATGCAATAATAACGAAGTGATCACTGTATCCTGTTAACAGAAACTTTAGCATGAAACAACCTGGAAAGAAAAGAATAGGAAAACGAAAATCAGTAGGTCACTGATGAACTTTTTATTAAATAACAAACAAAGAAACGATAACAATACGTAATGATAAAACCTATTATTGTCCTAGAAACAAGAAACGTTAGAAGTAAGCCCGTAATAAGAAACCTGAAAACATCGCCCCTCACTGCCCCAAACGTGTCTGTCTCACCGCCTGCCACGGCCAAATAACGGCAAACTGGGAAAGATAGAAGTCAGCAGACATCCGCCCCATTCTAGAAACTTCCAAAGGGCAACAGGTTTTCGGCTACGCCCAGCCGGAAGCAACACATATAAGGCGGGTCCTGCTGCCACGCCTCGGCCAGGAGATCATCACGTAGGGTGTAGCCGGAGGAGAGGCCGAGGCCAGCGGGACCCGGCTAGGGGGATTGACAATGCTGGAGAGTTGCAGGGGGGGGAATGTCCGTGTCCTCGACCCTCCCCTCTCTCTCCCAGTCCGGCCGCGGTGGCCCTTGACAGTTGCAGGTAGTCCCGCCACATTCTCTACCGGTCCGGCCACCAACGGCCGGGGCCGATGGGATCCGGCTGCAGCCGATAAACCAAGGAACCCTTTCATGGGGCCAGGGCAAGGGGCGTCCGGCCGACATCCACCGGAAGCCCGGCCCGAAGACGGACGGGACATTTCTTCTTTCTTCAATAATGGCTTTGACAACACTGGGGGGGATGTCTTGCACATGCCTCCGACCCCCCCCCTCGTCCACATCGCCTGGTCCGGCCATAACAGATCTCAAGCGAGACGCCGTGGGGTGCACTGGGAGGGAGAGACGGTGCGAACAGGCCTCTCCCGCCTCCCCAGTGGAGGCTTCCCACCTGCACCCTCAGCGCTCCAGGCGCCCGGAAAAGGGTTCTTCCACTGTGGCGATGTTGCAACGTCTCGCCCGGCAGGGTGGAGCCCGTCCGCTCATTTGACCCCGCGATCGCCAGTAGCTACCGAACTCTCAAAATGGCGATCGACCTGGCAAGAGCGGGCCCAGCATAAAGAAATGGCCCGGTCACTGGTTGACTCCACCACCGTAGTCCTCCACGACCTTGAAGATTCTAGAGGAGCCGCGGGAGTCTCCGACCCCCGCAGACACCCCCGATGGGGAATGACTGCCATGATCGCCCGTGGAGTGACGAAACTGTATCCGCGGGACGTCGGCGCTCCCAGCCTCACTTTGAATTACTAGAATCCTGCAAACCTCAGTTCCAGTGAAAGCACACTGTGACCCGGTAGGAAAAATTGTTGCACCCCCTCCCCTTTTTGACTGATAGTTCAAACCACCGATCCTTTCCTTTGCCCTTTTACCAGAACTTTGGACTGCCGCCCCCTCTTTTACATTTTCTAGAGAAAACAAAACATTAACCACTACATTAGCATAGCAGTTGACACCAGAACTGTTTTCAAATTGAAAACCAACAACATCTTCAACAGAATCCTTTTTGTTTCTGCTGTGACCCTGCTACAGCACAGGCATTGTCCCCAGCAGTAATTCTGCAATGCCGGTAAGAATAGCTGTGGTGCCTACTGGACTCACTCACCCCCGCGGCGCCCCACGCCGTTATTTGCTGGGCGGCAACTTACTAGACATCACCTTCCTGCCATCTAGATTTCAGCGCGTTCTGCTGCCTTCGAACTATTCGCACAACAGACTGCTACTGACGACCCACCCCCAGGCAACATCTTCTGAATTTTCATAATTTGAAAGAACTAGTAACATGTCCTCATCAGGAATTTCCTCATGAAAAGTCTGCAATGATGATTCTTGTAACTCTATGGTCTCCAAACATTCAATAAATTCGCCATCAAGAGATTGATCAAAAAAATCATTCAAGTCATCTCCTCCTTGTGAGAATATTTCATTATTGGTGCTGTCAATTTCAATAAATGTATTGGATAATTCAAAAGAAATTGCCATGGTCTCTTCGTTGTTTAAATGTTTTTACTGTTTTTGTTTTGTTGTATATATTTATAAGTTATTAAAGTTTTATAATCCTACTACTTTGTTGGAGTTCTATATATTTTTAATGTGACACATAAATGTAAAAACTTTGATGTACAAAGAGTCATCCCTGGAATCTTCCGCTTCAGGCTCGGTCCCCTCCCCAATCACAATACAGGATGGTTTTCAGATAGTAGGAACACGTGTGGTGTGACGGATCTCATCGGGTGTGGGCCTTGATCTACTATAACTCCTTTGAAGAGGGGTGATTCTTTACAGCTGGGGCCATAAACTACATCTGCAGGGCTAGCTGATAGCCTGGACAATCAGACACAGAGGAAGAGGAGTGTCAGAGGGTGCGGTAGTGAATAGGGCGAAAGGGAGGTGTCGGGCGGGCACAGAGTGTGATTCTCAGGGAAGAGCAGCGCAGATGGGGAGAGGTTTATTGCCCATGCATAACACAGAGAGCGGGGGTGAGCAGTGCCTGGGGAAGATGCTTGCGAGGGGGAGCCATGCTACGAATCGACAGCGTGCAGAGAGTGGGTCTGGTCAAGGCATCTAAAATGGCTGCCGTGCACGACAAAAGTGTGGCATTTCAAAAAAGGCAAGATGGCGCAAACAATGTTTTTCAACACTTCCTCATTTCCTTCGAATCGAACGTTAACAGACGTTGGTGCATATTACCAAAGTTAAGCGATATTTATCGCTAACGATGCTTACCAACGAATTTTTTACCGCTAAGCATCGTCAGAAATTATCGAAGATAAACCTTGCTATTATCAAGGTTTATCGCAAATGCGATAAAAAACGACCGCAATGCATTAATATCGCTGAAAACTCAGCGATATTCATGCATTACCGAGCTAATGCTCTTAGCCATGTTATCCACCTCCCATTGGATAACATGGCTAAGAACTGCTCAGGGCAGGTGTTAGTTTTTGGAGATATTCGCGCTTAGCGCGAATATCTCCAAAAGTTGGTAATAGGAGATATATATCTTGCATGTTGTAATGCAAATTATTGTGGTATATGGAACTCATACCATAATCTCTCAGGAAAGCAGAAACTGATCCTTTTGGGACCGCCTGAGAAGGCCTAGGGGGTGAGGGGTACTCTACTTTGCCCCCTTTTCACGTTCCGAACTATTTTATTTTACTCTCTTCTGTAATTACACAAAATAGCAGCGATAAGATGCATCAGAGACACACAGTGAGAGAAAGGAGGCCGGAGATGAAGAAGAGATGTCAAATACACATTGGAGATAATATAGTGGGAGAAGGGAAGTAAATATGAGTAAACTTACCATGTAACATAAAAATGTTGCACTCTATACTAGAAGTCTCATTTTATACTACAATCACTTCGCTACAACCTCATAAATTAAAAATAAAAATGAATAATGTCTCAAACAATTTTTGATTTCTAAATATAAATTTATTCTTCTGAATTTTCTAAATTTGAAAGAACTAGTAACATGTCCTCATCAGGAATTTCCTCTTCAATCATCTCATCTGGAATCTCCTCATTAAAAGTCTGCAATGATGATTCTTGTAACTCTATGGTCTCCAAACATTCGATAAATTCGCCATCAACAGATTGATCAAAAAAATCATTCAAGTCATCTCCTCCTTGTGACAATATTTCATTATTGGTGCTGTCAATTTCAATCAATGTAGTGGAATCATTCAAGTCATCTCCTCCTTGTGACAATATTTCATTATTGCTGCTGTCAATTTCAATCAATGTAGTGGACAATTCAAAAGAAATTGCCACGGTCTCTTCATTGTGAGCCATTTTATTTTGAAATTGCTTGCTGTAAATTGCAGAAAAAAATAATCACTTTCATTTATCGTTTTTAGTAATACATAATATAAAACTAACTTTATCAAGTATTTAGTATAACAGAAGGACTGCAAATAAATAACAGAAAACATTTTTCAAATTATCTTCAAGTGTACAACATAGTTCCCCTTACAAATTAAAAACTCACCTTTTTAAAAGTAGGAGAAGTGTTAGTACTGTGTAAATCAAACACCAGAAATTCACCACCAAAAATTCCTCACAAATGTACCTCAGACAGTAGTATCACAAAATGGCTGTGGTTTCCTTTCATTTGAGATATATACATAACCAATTAACTTTCATCACACACAAATACAAAACCAAAGTAACATTTTAATTGGTTCTAAATTTCAACACTTTCAAATGTGTTTTCCCCATGCAATTTTCCATAGGACATTTACATACGTCTACAGCCTGAATGGCTGAACGGAATTACACCAAACTTGGCAAAATGGTACATCAAACCTAAGAGGTCAGGAAGGATCTACTATGCCCCCTTATGGTCATTTGCCCCTTCGCTTTGGCCTCCTCTTGTCTCTCGATCCTACCGAGAGACAAGATGGCGGCCGCTACGGACTGTTTGGAATGTTTACAGACGCCGGAGAACCAATCAGCTTCGCAAAGCTCCGTAACGCGAAAAGTACGCGAAGCGGAGCGCTGTTACAGATATATATCTTTTTTTGAACGTTAATTTCTCAAAATCCACTGGAGCACATATATTGAGACCTAGCAAAGGCACATCGGGCTACCAGTCCCTAATATTTTGCCAAGTTTCGTGCAAATCCATTCAGCCGTTCGATTATTATTATTATTATTATTTTTTGCCCCGCGGGGCCCTTTTAAAACCTCCACATCAAACCTAGGGGGTCAACGAGGATCTACTATGCCCCCTTATGGTCATTTGCCCCTTCGCTTTGGCCTCCTCTTGTCTCTCGATCCTACCGAGAGACAAGATGGCGGCCGCTACGGACTGTTTGGAATGTTCACAAATGCCGGAGAACCAATCAGCTTCGCTTCACAAAGCTCCGTACCGCGAAAAGTCCGCGAACCGGAGCGCTGCCCGGTCCGCTGTTACAGATATATATCTTTTTTTGAACGTTAATTTCTCAAAATCCACTGAAGCACATATATTGAGACCTAGCAAAGGCACATCGGGCTACCAGTCCCTACAATTTTGCCAAGTTTCGTGCAAATCCATTCAGCCGTTCGGGCTAAAAGTGAGGCCAACCGCCCTATGGGAAACTCAATGTTAAAAACACGTTTTGGGACCCCCCTTTTTTCTAGGCCCCACCTTGACGAAACCCCCCCAAATTTTCCGGGTCTGCTCAGAAACAAAATGTTCCATTTTCCTGAAAATTTCAGCCAATTCCGTCCACAAACGCCAAAGTTATTAGACATAGAATTTTCAAAAATCCCATAGAGAAAAAATCCTAACTATATATACCTACTGGCGACCGCCAGTAGGTAATATATATATATATACATATACATATATATATTACCTACTGGCGGTCGCCAGTAGGTAAATATAGTTAGGATTTTTTCTCTATGGGATTTTTGATTTTCCTAAAAATTTCAGCCAATTCCGTCCTCAAACGCCAAAGTTATTCGACATAGAATTTTCAAAAATCCCATAGAGAAAAAATCCTAACTATATATACCTACTGGCGACCGCCAGTAGGTAATATATATATTACCTACTGGCGGTCGCCAGTAGGTATATATAGTTAGGATTTTTTCTCTATGGGTTTTTTGAAAATTCTATGTCTAATAACTTTGGCGTTTGTGGACGGAATCGGCTGAAATTTTCAGGAAAATGGCACATTTTGTTTCTGAGCAGCCCTTGAAAATTTGGGGGGGGTTCGTCCAGTGGGGGCCGAGAAAAAAGGGGGGTCCCAAAACGTGTTTTTAACATTGAGTTTTCCATAGGGCGGTTGGCCTCACTTTTAGCCCGAACGGCTGAATGGATTTGCACGAAACTTGGCAAAATTGTAGGGACTGGTAGCCCGATGTGCCTTTTGTAGGTCTCAATATATGTGCTCCAGTGGATTTTGAGAAATTAACGTTTAAAAAAAGATATATATCTGTAACAGCGGACCGGTTAGCGCTCTGGTTCGCGGACTTTTCGCGCAACGGAGCTTTGTGAAGCGAAGCTGATTGGTTCTCCGGCGTCTGTCAACATTTCAAACAGTCCGTAGCGGCCGCCATCTTGTCTCTCGGTAGGATCGAGAGACAAGAGGAGGTCAAAACAAAGGGGGAAATAACTATAAGGGGGCATAGTAGATCCTCGCTGACCCCCTAGGTTTGATGTGGAGGTTTTAAAAGGGCCCCGCGGGGCAAAAAAAAAACAAAATAATAATAATCGAACGGCTGAATGGATTTGCACGAAACTTGGCAAAATATTAGGGACTGGTAGCCCGATGTGCCTTTGCTAGGTCTCAATATATGTGCTCCAGTGGATTTTGAGAAATTAACGTTGAAAAAAAGATATATATCTGTAACAGCGCTCCGCTTCGCGTACTTTTCGCGTTACGGAGCTTTGCGAAGCTGATTGGTTCTCCGGCGTCTGTCAACATTCCAAACAGTCCGTAGCGGCCGCCATCTTGTCCCTCGGTAGGATTGAGAGACAAGAGGAGGCCAAAGCGAAGGGGGAAATGACCATAAGGGGGCATAGTAGATCCTTCCTGACCTCTTAGGTTTGATGTACCATTTTGCCAAGTTTGGTGTAATTCCGTTCAGCCATTCAGGCTGTAGACGTATGTAAATGTCCTATGGAAAATTGCATGGGGAAAACACATTTGAAAGTGTTGAAATTTAGAACCAATTAAAATGTTACTTTGGTTTTGTATTTGTGTGTGATGAAAGTTAATTGGTTATGTATATATGTCAAATGAGAGGAAACCACAGCCATTTTGTGATACTACTGTCTGAGGTACATTTGTGAGGAATTTTTGGTGGTGAATTTCTGGTGTTTGATTTACACAGTACTAACACTTCTGCTACTTTTAAAAAGGTGAGTTGTTAATTTGTAAGGGGAACTATGTTGTACACTTGAAGATAATTTGAAAAATGTTTTCTGTTATTTATTTGCAGTCCTTCTGTTATACTAAATACTTGATGAAGTTAGTTTTATATTATGTATTACTAAAAACGATAAATGAAAGTGATTATTTTTTTCTGCAATTTACAGCAAGCAATTTCAAAATAAAATGGCTCACAATGAAGAGACCGTGGCAATTTCTTTTGAATTGTCCACTACATTGATTGAAATTGAGAGCACCAATAATGAAATATTGTCACAAGGAGGACATGACTTGTATGATTCCATTAGATTGATTGAAATGGACAGCACCAAGAATGAAATATTGTCACAAGGAGATGACTTGAATGATTCCACTACATTGATTGAAATTGAGAGCACCAATAATGAAATATTGTCACAAGGAGGAGATGGCTTGTATGATTCCATTAGATTGATTGAAATGGACAGCACCAATAATGAAATATTGTCACAAGGAGGAGATGACTTGAATGATTCCACTACATTGATTGAAATTGAGAGCACCAATAATGAAATATTGTCACGAGGAGATGACTTGAATGATTCCACTACATTGATTGAAATGGACAGCACCAATAATGAAATATTGTCAGAAGGAGGAGATGACTTGAATGATTTTTTTGATCAATCTCTTGATGGCGAATTTATCGAGTGTTTGGAGACCATAGAGTTACAAGAATCATCATTGCAGACTTTTAATGAGGAGATTCCAGATGAGATGATTGAAGAGGAAATTACTGATGAGGACATGTTACTAGTTGTTTCAAATTTAGAAAATTCTGAAGAATAAATTTATATTTAGAAATCAAAAATTGTTTGAGACATTATTTATTTTTATTTTTAATTTATGAGGTTGTAGCGAAGTGATTGTAGTATAAAATGAGACTTATAGTATAGAGTGCAACATTTTTATGTTACATGGTAAGTTTACTCATATTTACTTCCCTTCTGCCACTATATTATCTCCAATGTGTATTTGACATGTCTTCTTCATCTCCGGCCTCCTTTCTCTCAGTGTGTGTCTCCGATGCATCTTATCGCTGGTATTTTGTGTAATTACAGAAGAGAGTAAAATAAAATAGTTCGGAACGTGAAAAGGGGGCAAAGTAGAGTACTCCTCACCCCCTAGGCCTTTTTAGGCGGTCCCAAAAGGATCAGTTTCTGCTTTCCTGAGAGATTATGGTATGAGTTCCATATACCACAATAACTTGCATTACAACATGCAAGATATCTATCTCCTATTACCAACTTTTGGAGATATTCGCGCTAAGCGCGAATATCTCCAAAAAGTAACACCTGCCCTGAGCAGTTCTTAGCCATGTTATCCAATGGGAGGTGGATAACATGGCTAAGAGTATTAGCTCGGTAATGCATGAATATCGCTGAGTTTTTAGCGATATTCATGCATTGCGGCCGTTTATTATCGCATTTGCGATAAACCTTGATAATAGTAAGGTTTATCTTCGATAATTTCTGACGATGCTTAGTGGTAAAAAATTGGTTGGTAAGCATCGTTAGCGATAAATATCGCTTAACTTTGGTAATATGCCCCAACGTCTGTTAACGTTCGATTCGAAGGAAATGAGGAAGTGTTGAAAAACATTGTCTGCGCCATCTTGCCTTTTTTGAAATGCCACACTTTTGTCTTGCACGGCAGCCATTTTAGATGTCTTGACCAGACCCACTCTCTGCACGCTGTCGATTCGTAGCATGGCTCCTCACCCTCGTAAGCATCTCCCCCAGGCACTGGTCACCACCGCTCTCTGTCTTATGCATGGGCAATAAACCTTCCCCCATCTGCGCTGCTCTTCCCTGAGAATCACACTCTGTGCCCGCCCGACACCTCCCTTTCGCCCTATTCACTACCGCACCCTCTGACACTCCTCTTCCTCTGTGTCCGAATGTCCAGGCCGGTCCTAGGCTATCAGCTAGCCCTGCAGATGTAGTTTATGGCCCCAGCTGTAAAGAATCACCCCTCTTCAAAGGAGTTATAGTAGATCAAGGCCCACACCCGATGTGATCCGTCACAGCACACGCGTTCCTACTATCTGAAAACCATCCTGTATTGTGATTGGGGAGGGGACCGAGCCTGAAGCGGAAGATTCCAGGAATGACTCTTTGTACATCAAAGTTTTTACAATTATGTGTCACATTAAAAATATATAGCACTCCAACAAAGTAGTAGGAATATAAAACTTTAATAACATATAAATATATACAACAAAACAAAAACAGTAAAAACATTTAAACAACGAAGAGACCGTGGCAATTTCTTTTTAATTATCCAATAGATTTATTGAAATTGACAGCACCAATAATGAAATATTCTTGTCAGTAGCGGTCTGTTGTGCGAATAGTTCCAAGGCAGCAGAACGCGCTGAAATCTAGATGGCACGAAAGTGATGTCTAGTAAGTTGCCGCCCAGCAAAAAACGGCGTGGGGCGCCGCGGGGGTGAGTGAGTCCAGTAGGCACCACAGCTATTCTTACCGGCATTGCAGAATTACTGCTGGGGACAATGCCTGTGCTGTAGCAGGGTCACAGCAGAAACAAAAAGGATTCTGTTGAAGATGTTGTTGGTTTTCAATTTGAAAACAGTTCTGGTGTCAACTGCTATGCTAATGTAGTGGTTAATGTTTTGTTTTCTCTAGAAAATGTAAAAGAGGGGGAGGCAGTCCAAAGTTCCGTTAAAAGGGCAAAGGAGGGAGGAGCTTGGCGGGCATCCGAGATGGCCGCTTGAGCACAGCGCTCTCCGGACCCTCGCCGCTCCCGACATTTTATCCTGCCTGAATCCTGATTTCTTGCAAGAATTCGTGTAGGGGACGCTTGGCTGATTACCCTGGCACTTTTCAGGAATCGATTTGGATCTCGTATTCCTGAGTTATGGTGCTCTGAACTTTTGGGCTCCGCCCTTGAGGTGCGCCCGGGCCGGGGTGCGGTACTGTAGCCGTCCTGCAATTGAACAACAACGGCAGGAGATCTGGCCTTGTGGGTCCCCCCTTCCTAGGTTTCGGTTTCGATTCTGTTCCGACTTGGGCCACGGCTGTGGATGTCGTGTTGCGACTGAGACTTGGAGGCAGATCGGCTGTTGGGCTTTCATGTGACCTATTTGCTGGTTTGGCGACCTCCACCCGAGTCGTGCCCCCTTTTTATGTACTTTTGATCCTGTACTTTGGGTGTCGGGCCCGTCGAACCTGGTGGCTAGTCCTGTGACGCATCTTCAAAATGGCGGGCAGAGGGGACAGAGAGACGCGCAAGACGAAAACACCTCTGCGCGGAGCTCCAGTTCAATCGAATGTCATGGACCGTTATACCCATTCTAAGGGGTCCCCCGGAGCTGCCCTGCCTGGTTCTAGTATTGCGTCCGAACGAACTTTGGAAGAATCGGCGGAGCCCTCCTTACAGGATATCATGGGCGCCATCTCGGGTGTGAGAGAATCCATCGGCCTACAGTACGAGGCCTTGGCCCACAAACTTGACACCGTGGCTATTGAGGTGAATCTGATTCGTGCTGATCTCGGCAAGACGAATGAGAGGGTACAATCACTGGATATTAAATCCTCTAGCCTTACGAATGACGTCTCGGAGCTCCAAACTGAGATTGGAAATCTCCGTCGGGGGAATGACTTCATGACCCGTCGCCTGGAGGACTTTGAAAATAGGGCGCGTCGCTGCAATGTTCGCCTGGTTGGTGTACCGGAAAACCCTGAACCCCACTCGGTGGATCTCCTGGTTGAGGATCTGGTCTTGAACCATTTGGCCCCTTCTGGTCTCACAAAATTTTTCACGGTGGAACGTGCACATCGTGTTCCAGGGGGCAAAGTCAAGCCGGGAGCCCCGCCGAGACCCATTGTAGCGAAGCTTTTTCATTATAGAGACCGGGACGCTATCCTGCAGGCCTCGCGGGTGAAGGGCCCGGTGGCCTTTGAGAACGCTACGGTGAACTTTTACCCGGACTTTTCCCAACAGGTTCAGAGACAACGTATGGAGTTTCGTGGTGCCAAGACACGTCTCCGGGATCGGGGCCTACGTTACGCCATGCTCTTTCCCACTAGACTCCGGGTTGAATACAATGAACGTACCCTTTTCTTTGATCGGCCAGATGCTGTTAATGACTGGCTGGACTCATTGCCTGACCGTCCTCCTGAGACAGACTCCGCCGCTCACCCTGGCGGTGCCGAAGGTGGTGTGGAGATCTAACTGTTCGGCTCTTATGTCTTATTTTGAATACATTCTCAGGGGTGTTGGCCGGCGTCCCTCCACATTGTGATCATTCTGTCTTTTCGTTTGTTATTTTTGTTCTTGCTGAGGTCGGGGGGTGGATGGAACGGAGACCTTTCCTCCTCCGGGGTCTTTGTGTAGAATAGGGGTTCTTGGGCGACAGGCACACTGCAGGTTGGGGTGGCTCTTTAGCTTTTTGCAGGGGTGCAGGGTGGGGGGTGTTTCTCTTCAGTTTGGGGGAGGGGGGTTGGGAAGTTTTTTCTTTTCTGTGTGTTGTTTTCAAGGCGATTTGCTCCTGTGTTTGCTGCTGTTTCTGATGTCTAGCTCATGGACGAGGGGTCTCGGCTCGGGTGGTTGGGATGGGGGGTAGAGGGTTGAAATTTCTTTCCTGGAACGTTAATGGCCTGGGTGATCGTATTAAGCGCAGTGTGGTCTTAAAATGTATTCGACGTTTGTCACCGGACATTGTTTTCATGCATGAAACCCATTTGATTGGTAATGTTTGTTATGCGATGAATAGATGGGGCTACCGCCTTGTGGCGCACTCAGGGTTTACCTCCGGATCTAGGGGTGTGGGTATTCTTGTTCGAACCTCCCTCCCCTTGGCTATTGATGAGGTGATTCATGATGACCGTGGGAGATATACTGTCCTGGTGGGTAGATATGAAGGCCGCACCCTATCTCTCTTCAATGTTTATGTTCCCCCGGGTTTGCAGGCCTCTACTTTCACTGACTTGGGCCGTGTTCTGTTGGATCTCCCTGATAGCACTCTCTTTCTTGCCGGTGATTTTAATTCGGTGCTTTCCGGCCTTCACGATCGCCATCCCCCTAGAGATACCCCGCAGGCTCAGCAGTGGTTGGGTGGGTTTTTAGATACCTTTGGCCTTGTGGACTGCTGGCGACTGTTGCATCCTACTCAACTCCAATACACCTTCCATTCTGGGGCCCATGGCAGTCTGTCCCGGCTGGATTATTTCCTGATGCCCGCAGCCCAATCATCGGCGGTTCGTGAGATTTTACACTTGCCGAGGGGTATTTCTGATCACTCGCCGCTCTGGCTTCGTTTTGAGGTTGGGGTAGAGGCGGCGGGCCGAGTGGCTCCCATTAACCCTTGGTATCTTTCCTCCCCTGAGACTCGTACCCTCTTGCTCAAGTCCATGGATTCATATTTCCTGGAAAATGAGGGGTCGGTCTCTTCGGCTGTGTCCCTGTGGGAGGCTTTTAAAACCGTGATTCGTGGACAGGCCCTTTCCTTGATTGTTGAAGCTAAGAGGGCAGGGAGGAAGGAGGTGGTGGAACTTGAGGGGGAGATCTCTGCTTTGGAGGACGAGTTGGAATCTGGTGTCACGCCTGACAAACTCCATGCCCTGGGTCTCAAACAGTTTGCGTATAAATCTCTGGTCACTGACGCTGCAAAGGTGATGTTTCGTGAGCAGCAGGGCAGATTGTATGATGTGGGTGACAAAGCGGGAAAACTCCTAGCGTGGTTGGACAAGAAAGAAAGGGTTAATCGTGTGGTGCCCGTGATTCAGTCTGCGAGTGGTGAGAAAGTGATAGATCCGACCGCCATTGTTGATCGTTTTGCGGAATATTTCCGTGTGGTATATGCTCCCGTGTCTGTGAGGGATGTTGACGACTCCCGCCTTCTTCTGCGTGATATCGCTTTGCCCTGTGTCACCGACTTGGACCGTATTGCTTTGGACTCCCCTTTTACGAATGATGAGATAGCCAATGCAGTTCGATCGCTCCGTTCGGGCAAAGCACTGGGCCCGAACGGTTTGCCTATTGAGTTGTACAAATTATGCCCCGATAAGGTGGCGCCGTATCTCCGCGCCATGTTTCTAGAATCTCGTGAGCGGAACATGCTTCCCTATGATCAGCGTCTGGCGACAATCGTCGTCATTCCCAAAGAGGGTAAGCCACGTGACCTCTGTTCCTCGTATAGGCCCATATCCCTATTAAACGTTGAACCTAAGGTGTTGGCTAAACTTTTGGCGACCCGTCTCCTTTCGGTTCTTGGAGAGTTGGTCCATCCGGATCAGTCTGGCTTTATCCCGCATCGCAACACTGCTCTGAATTTACGTCGCCTTCACGGCGCGCTGGCGAGGGCGGGGCTTTTGACTGAACCGGCCATTTTGGCGTCCCTAGATGCCTCCATGGCCTTTGATACTGTGGAGTGGCCCTATTTATGGGCGACACTTGAGAAATTCGGATTCGGGTGCGAGTTTGTTAGCTGGATTAGGCTGTTGTACGCGGAACCTCTGGCGCAAGTTGTAGTGAACGGTAGAGTGTCGGCCCCCTTTTCCTTGGGCAGGGGTACCCGTCAGGGCTGCCCCTTGTCCCCTCTGTTGTTCGCGCTCGCTCTTGAACCGTTGGCGGCCTGGCTCCGTTGGGAACCGTCCCTTAAAGGTATTCGTTGGGCCCCGGACTTCGAAGACCGCGTCTCGCTTTATGCGGACGACATCCTCTTGTATCTTACTTCCCCTCGCAAGTCTCTATCTGTTTTATTTGACGTTCTTGCGTCCTTTGGCGCTAACTCAGGCCTCGTCATCAACTGGTCTAAATCCTGTGTATACGTTTTGTCTGGTATCTTGCCTCCGTTGCCGAGTAGACTTCCTCTTCAGGTGGTCCGGGATGGTTTCAAATACTTGGGGGTGTTCGTTACCTTGGATCCGTCCCTTCGTTTTGATCGTAATCTCCTTCCCCCGTTGCTTAGGCTCCGTTTGGACGTTGCCCGCTGGCGCAAACTTCCCCTGTCTCCACTGGGTCGGGCGGCCCTGTTTAAGATGATGTCACTACCGCGGTTTCTCTACGCTCTCCAGAATTATTATGATCCTATCCCCAAGACCTATTTTCGGGAGATTGAGAGCCTTCAGAGGCAACTTATTTGGGATGGGCGACCGCGCATTGCTCTCGCTAAACTTTCCATCCCGTGGTACGATGGGGGCATGGCGCTCCCCGACATTAAGAGATACTACTGGGCTTCCCATCTGTCCGCTATTAATCACGCTATGTTCTCTCCGGGTCGTAATCCGGCGTTTGAGATGGATAAACTTCAGCTTCCGGGAGGTGACTTTAATAGAGTGCTCTATTCTCGCTCCGCTGGGCGCCATCTTGTGGGACCTACTTTGACTGCTTTGACTGTGTGGCGTGCTGCGAATGTGAGCCTGGGCTGGGAGGATCGCTTGACGTTGGCGACGCCGCTTTATGCTTCAGAACGTCTGGGCGGTCTTTGGTCTTCCAAGGGTTTCGACCGTTGGGACTTGATTGGGATCTCTAAAGTGGGGGATGTATATTCTAAGGGTTCGGTGCGCCCGTTTCAGGCCCTCCAGGCTACCTACGGCCTGAGTAGTCGGGAATTCTTTCGTTATTTACAGATCAGGCACGCTTTGGTTTCGGTGTTTGCTCCTGGTGAGATTCCGCCTGACTCTTCCCCACTTGAAGACCGTATCCTTGACGAACATCTTCCTGATAGCACTATCTCCCTGATTTATAAAAAGTTGATTAACAATCGGACTGACTTATTGGCCCGGCTTCGGGAACAGTGGATGGGAGATGGGTTGGAACTTGATGATGAGGATTGGCAATCGGCCCTCTCCTCTCCGAAGGAGGTGGCTATACCGGCTCGACTCCGTTTGGTCCAATTGAAGATCCTTCATCGGGTGTACGTGACGGGACCGCGACTGATGGTGATGGGCTTTTCCTCCGATGGACTGTGTAAGCGTGGATGTGGTTTGCGTGCTACTTTCCTGCATATTCTTTGGGAGTGCCCGATGGTGGCTGCTTATTGGGTGGCCGTGCTTGATCTGATGACTGTGGTGACGGGGATATCCTTGCGACCGGAACCTCGTCGCTGTCTTTTGAATGTTTGGGAGCCCACGGACTATTCGGTGGCACAGACTAGATGGGCCACCCTGGGCTATATGATCGCGAAGCGAGATATTGCGCAACTCTGGGGGGCCTCCAGGCCCCCTGCCCTCTCGCAATGGGAGGATAATATGGATTGGTCCATGTTCCGTGAGAAAACTGTTTATGTGGCCAGGGGTAGACCCAGGGCATGGGTGAAGGTGTGGGGTCAATGGAACGAATACCGTGGCGACATTTGTACTCCTCCCCTTGTGGACACTCTCGAGATTACTCTATCTCCCTAGGCTGGCGTTCCCGGAATCTTCATATAGGGACTGAGCTGGTGTCACCGGCTCTTCCCCCCTTCTTCTTCCTGGTCTCTGCGCCCCCTCCCCCCTCCCCCCCCCGCTCCATACTCCTTAGTGCTTAGGATATTATTATTGCACCTCCGTTGCTGTCCCCCCCTTGCGTCCCTTGGGCTGACCTTCAGTGATACACTCTCGCCTTTTTGTATGTTTGTTCTTTCATAAATATAAAACCTGTTTTGGTCCTGTATATAATGTGGAGTATTGCATTGTTGATTGACGGTTACCTCTGCGGGCTTATGTGATATGTCTCTCCTCCTTTTTAGCGGCTGGCCCGTGTGGTTGTAGGCCCATCCTTGTACATTTCTGCTTGCTCAAATAAAGGTTTTTAAAAAAAAAAAAAAAAAAAAAAAAAAAAAAGGGCAAAGGAAAGGATCGGTGGTTTGAACTATCAGTCAAAAAGGGGAGGGGGTGCAATAATTTTTCCTACCGGGTCACACTGTGCTTTCACCGGAAGTGAGGTCTGCAGGATTGTAGTAATTCAAAGTGAGGCTGGCGCCAGCATGGGAGCGCCGACGTCCCGCGGATACAGTTTCGTCACTCCACGGGCGATCATGGCAGTCATTCCCCATCGGGGGTCGGAGACTCCCGCGGCTCCTCTAGAATCTTCAAGGTCGTGGAGGACTACGGTGGTGGAGTCAACCAGTGACCGGGCCATTTCTTTATGTTGGGCCCGCTCTTGCCAGGTCGACCGCCATTTTGAGAGTTCGGCAGCTACCGGCGATCGCGGGGTCACATGAGCGGACGGGCTCCACCCTGCCGGGCGAGACGTTGCAGCATGGCCACAGTGGAAGAACCGTTATCTAGGTCGTTCCGAAACTGTGCAGCACTGTAGTTGTTAGGATGCCACCGCCTGGAGCGCTGAGGGTGCAGCTGGGAAGCCTCCACCTGGGGAGGCGGGAGAGGCCTGTTCGCACCGTCTCTCCCTCCCAGTGCACCCCACGGCGTCTCGCTTGAGATTTGTTATGGCCGGACCAGGCGATGAGGACGAGGGGGGGGTCGGAGGCATGTGCAAGACATCCCCCTCCAGTGTTGTCGCAGCCATTATAAAAGAAAGAAGTGTCCCGTCCGTCTTCGGGCCGGGCTTCCGGTGGATGTCGGCCGGACGCCCCTGGCTCTGGCCCCATGAACGGGTTTCTTGGTTTATCGGCTGCAGCCGGATCCCGTCGGCCTCGGCCCCCCGACCGTTGGTGGTCGGACCGGAAGAGCATGTGGCGGGACTACCTGCAACTCTCAAGGGCCACCGCGGCCGGACTGGGAGAGAGAGGGGAGGGTCGAGGAGACATTCCCCCCCCCTGCAACTGTTCAGCGTTGTAAAGGCAATCCCCTGGCCGGGTCCCGCTGGTCTCGGCCTCTCCTCCGGCTACACCCTACGTTAGGATCTCCTGGCCGAGGCGTGGCAGCAGGACCTGCCTTATATGGGCTGCTCCCGGCTGGGCGTAGCCGGAACCCTGCCCCACCTTGGAAGTTTCCAGAGTGGGGGTGGATGTTCTACTGACTTGCATTTTCGCTAGTCTATCGATTTTTTTGGCGTGGCAGGCGGTGGGACAGCGAGGGGTGATTTGGTTTCTCTTACTGTTTTTCTGGTCTCTCACCACTGGCATATTTTAACGTTTTCTTGTTTCTAGGACATTAATAGGTTTTATCATTACGTTATGTTATCGTTTCTTTGTTCGTTGTTTAATAAAAGTTCATGTTCATCAGTGGCCTACTGATTTTCGTTTTCCTATTTTTTTCTTTCCAGGTTGTTTCATGGTAAAGTTTCTGTTAACAGGATACAGTGATCACTTCGTTATTATTGCATATGTCCTTTTCACTAGGGGTGCTCTCTGGTCGGGCCAGATGACGTATCTCTAGTAAATGGTCCGGGTGAAAAAGGTGCATCAATCAGTGGGGAGTAGATAGGCATGACAGATTACAACGGGGGAGAACGGTCCGCATTACGTACCCTTTCACTACTTGCAAAGATTTTCCTACGTTTATTTGCAAACAGGGAATACCTCCAAAAAGAACTAATTCCCAAACAGTCAATGTTCGGACAATCAATCAATCAATGAGGAATGAAATAGGTACGACGTGTTAAAGGCTTGCGTTACCTACCCTTCACTATCTGCAAAGGGAGATAGAATATTCCTATTCTTCCTCGTTTGCAGGTAGAGAAGATCGTTAAGAGAATTAACTTCGAACAATACAATTGAAACAATCAACAAGGGGTACTGTGAACACAAATGAACGCCGCTTATATACATACGCATTGCTATTTTCAACAGGTTGTTCCTAATGTTTCTATTTTAGCGAGGTCAAAAGAGATCCCATTAGTGGCCTACTGATTTTGCTCGATTCCTTTTGTTTTTTTACACGATTTTTCGCTATCTGCAAAGACTAAACAGAGTATTGCGACTCTGTGCTTGTTTGTAAATAGAGAATGAACCAAAGAGAACAATCAATCAAATGGAGAGAGAAGCAGGCACGACGGATTACAAAGGGGGAAAGGGCTGCGTTAACTACCCTTCACTATCTGCAAAGAGAGAGTACTCCTAATAGAAATGAGGGGTGGGGGGCAGCAATCAAAGCAGATCAGTGTGCATAAACACGAAAAAAAAAATTCTTACCACGTACTTGACATTCGACAGCTTATGATATTTGCTATTAAAAAACCATTGAAATTCACTGAAAAAACCATAGGTTATAGACCATATATAGTTAGGAATTAGCATTTACAAAACCTTGAAAATTCACTGAAAAAACCATAGGTTATAGACCATATATAGTTAGGAATTAGCATTTAAAAAACCTTATTTTACTCACACAAAACCATTGAAATTCCATATATAGTTAGTTGCACTAACTATATATTGCGCACCCGCAATCCACTGCTGATGATGTCACATATTACATCATTCATGACATGGTTAGTGACATCACTGATGACATCACTGATGACATCTCAAATGACATCACTGATGACATCACTGATGACAACATCCAGTGACTATGTTTCTGTAAAGTTAAAATATGTCTTACATATTGAAGAATGAGTGGATGTATAAGTGTCTGGACGAAGGATTTAGTAGGTGCATGACTGAATGTATGAGTGAGTGATTAAATGTGTCTCACTGAGTGCATGGGTTAGTGACTAAACTGTCTTAATTTGTGCATCATTATGTCTGTTGTTCTGTAAACTGCTGCATGTGTTGATCAGTAGCTATATGAGTAACTATATGGGTTATTGATTGATTGCCCAAGTATTTGCATGGGAGACTGAGTGTGTGTGTGGCTGGATGGGAGGTGTGTGACTCTGTACAGATCAATGTGTACTTGTATCAATGATTGTATAAGAGAGTAAGTATGTGTTAGTATATGGTTGAAAATGTAAGGTGCTCTATGTTTAACTGTATAGAGTAGAAAATGGAAGTGTGATTGATTCTTTACAGGACTGACTAGGTGTGTGAGTAACTCCATGGATGAGTGGCAGAGTGTGAGTGTCTGTATAGGTGTATGAGTGCATATGATTGTGTTGTAAACATGAGTGATTGTATGTATGAATGATTGTATGGGTGAATGAGTGAATGTGTGTGTAGACGTAGGAATCAGTGAGTACGTATGTAGTAACTAGTATTGGTGTGTCAATGGTTTCAAAAATTATACTCTGTTTTTAACACTGGGTGAAACAGAGGTTATATTAAAATGTGAGGAGATGCATTGTATTGTCACATGAATGATATCATCAGTGATGTGGTCATTGATGTCAAATGAGATGTCATCAGTGATGTCATCAGTGATGTCATTTGAGATGTCATCAGTGATGTCATCAGTGATGTCACTAACCATGTCATGAATGATGTAATATGTGACATCATCAGCAGTGGATTGCGGGTGCGCAATATATAGTTAGTGCAACTAACTATATATGGAATTTCAATGGTTTTGTGTGAGTAAAATAAGGTTTTTTAAATGCTAATTCCTAACTATATATGGTCTATAACCTATGGTTTTTTCAGTGAATATACATATACATATATATATTACCTACTGGCGGTCGCCAGTAGGTATATATAGTTAGGATTTTTTCTCTATGGGATTTTTGAAAATTCTATGTCGAATAACTTTGGCGTTTGAGGACGGAATTGGCTGAAATTTTTAGGAAAATGGCACATTTTGTTTCTGAGCAGACCCTGAAAATTTGGGGGGGTTTTGTCAAGGGGGGCCGAGAAAAAAGGGGGGTCCCATAACGTGTTTTTCCCATTCATTTTTCCATAGGGCGGTTGGACTCACTTTTAGCTCGAACGGCTGAATGGATTTCCACGAAACTTGGCAAAATTGTAGATATTGTTTGCCCGATGTGCCTTTGCTAGGTCTCAATATATGTGCTCCAGTGGATTTTGATAAATTAACGTTCAAAAAAATATATATATCTGTAACAGCGCTCCGGTTAGCTCCCCGGTTCGCGTACCTGACGCGTAACGGAACTTCGCGAAGCGAAGCTGATTGGCTCTCCGGTGTCTGTCAACATTCTAAACAGTCCGGAGCGGCCGCCATCTTGTCTCTCGGTAGGATCGAGAGACAAGAGGAGGCCAAAACAAAGGGGGAAATGACCATAAGGGGGCATAGTAGATCCTCCCTGACCCCCTAGGTTTGATGTGAAGGCTTTAAAAGGGCCCCGCGGGGCAAAAAAAAAAAAAAAATTGTTTTTTTTGCGTGGGGAGCACCCGGTACGCGCACCGGGAAGCGTACTATGAGGAAAAAAGAATGATAGACTTTTCAAATATTGTATGTTTATTGATTGTTCGTTTTTTTATTTTTTTTATTTAAGTAGCAATATAAATTTATTTTTGTGATTGTTTTTCAAAATTTAATAGTACGTCTAACCTTTGACTGTCCGAAATGTCGTCATTTTCAGTGAACATAACTTGCAACATTTGAGTGTCTGAAATGTCCTCATTTTGAAGGAGGAAATCTACAGATTGTACACATTGTAGTAGTTCATGGTCCCGTGATTCATCCATGAATCACGGGACTTTTGCGTGATTCATCCATGAATTCAATGTCATTTGGTTCAATGTTTTCTTGATTGGTCTCTTCAAGGACAATTTCAAATGACACTTTTTGTTCTCCTTCCATTTTGCGTGAAATTTGCATAAAAAAATATATATATCAGTAGAGATAGGGCACTGTTGGGATTAATTTTAGATAGGTAGTTTTTAACAGTGAATTTATCTTTGGGCAGTGTATGGTATCAGACTGGTAGTAGAAATATAAAAAAGTGTATGTGATGAAACCTTAGTAAATTCATAATTATACAAGACAAGCCTAAATCCATCCATAACTATAACAGAGAAGTCTATCTAAATCTATAACTATTACAGAGGGATAGTATATAACTATCAGAAAAAGTTTTCCATATTAACTTAAAGTGCACAATATACTTCAGTTTTCAAAATAACATCTTACCTTTTAAAAACAAGTTTAAGTTGTCAGTGAAATTGCTCTTGCAATGTACTTCAGGAAGTAGTAGTCAAAATGGCTGTGTTTCTCTCTCTTTCTTTATATATATTCAGGTACATAACCAATCAAATGTCAGGTAAAAAAAGTTGAAAATGAAAGTAACATTTTAATTGGTTGTCAATTCCAACACTTCAGATGTGTTAATTTACCTCAGGGTATTTAGAGAGGTCTACAGGCTAAATGGCTAAATGGAATTCCAATCAAATTTGTGAAAATGGTAGGGATTGGTATGTAGTATGAGCTAGTCTATATTTGGTGAAAGTGTCTCCAGTGGTTTTTCTGTGAATTACTTTCCCACCTTTTTTAAGCGAGCGCTTCCCGGTGCGCGCCCCAGTATGCGAACCGGCAGCGTTACGGGAGTCCTCCATTTTGTGTTTCGGTAGAATTGAGATACAATATGGAGGGCAAATAATGTTCAGAATGGGTCGAAGGGGGCACGGTAGACGTATCCTGACCCCCTAGGTTTTCTGAGGGTGGCTGATGAGGCCCATATGCGCGGAAAAAAAACATTTTTTTTTAATTTTCACGCGGTTAGCGTCCGGTGCGCTCCGGGGAGCGTACTTTGGTGAAAATTAGTGAAAAAAGTTAGAGTAAAATAATAATTGTGAGTGATCAGATGTAGGGTAGCTCTGAAAAGAGCTTTTGGGTCCTGTGGCTGATTTAGGTACCTACAAGTAGGTACCAATGCACAGTCTTAAATTCAGGATGAAAATTCTGTTCCCCTCATCTGAGAAGTGAACTCCATCTGCTCTGTAGATATCTTGCATGTAGTAACGCAAGTTATTGTTGTAGATGGAGCCCATTCCATGGTCTCTCATGTAAGCTGAATCAGACTTATTTACATGCTTCCTCGATTTCTCAATTTGTGGACAAAATTGGTTGGACCACCTCCATTTCTGTCTTTGGCACATATTTGAATATACCAAGGCAGTTTGAGGAAAAAGTGCCATCAATTGCTCAAAGGTGTCCTTTAAAAGCATTTCCAGACCTACCCTAGTCAAAGTGCCCAAGTCATTTCCTCCACAGTGCACAATTAACAGGTCAGGTTTTGGCAAATGCAAAAAGGTTTTCACCAATGGTATCAATTGGTGACATCTTAATCCTCTGTGGCCAATCCAGTTGATTTCCACATTTTGTAAATTGAGATTGTGTAAATTTCTGTTATCAGCATACCTTTGAGCCCAGTGGATGTAACTATGTCTAACAATCCAGACAGAAAACATGGTGAGAGGAGGTTATGCTGCAGTCAGATGAAGTGTGGGTATGAAATGGCAGTTGAAACAGTAGGAGTTTATAATGAAAAAAACGGTGGAGTTTCTGTGCTAATGATTCAGTAGCAGTGATTGGTTGATTTTGATTGCTGAGAACAGAAAGTTAGGGTGCATGGATGAGTTCTTTGAAAGATGTAATTTGAATGGTCAAGAAAAAATCATTTTATGAAAGATTGCACTGGATACGCAGGTGTACTGAGAGTTCAGAGTTCAATTGAAACATTGTTGTGTGAACTTGTAAACATGAGAGGTCTTTCAGGAGGTGGTTGCTATGGAAAAAAGGCAGAAAGGGCAGAGGGGGGAAGGGTGTTGATTTGAAAAAAGTGAGGGTAGAGTTTTGATTGGGTGACATGAGAAATATGTGTGATGAATTACAGCATTTCTGTGCCATTGTTGGTTGCAGCCTCTGGAGTGCATACCCTTTGCTCTGCTAAAGAAAAATTGGTGTGTGTCTGAGACTGTTTTGAAACTCAAAAAGTATTTGCTAAGGTGAGAAAAGATTCATTTAATTTAGATAGAGAATAGTATGCTTTAGGGATAAATTTATGAAGAAAGTTGTGTATTTAAAATGTTGCTTTGTGTCAAGTGTTTTACAAATAGATTTAGTTTCTTTGAGTTTCATAGCCATGTTAAAAGTGACGCAAAAGTGGTGGAAGGGCCATAAAAATACGCTTTCATGTGTGTTAGGGCATTTTAAGTCACTTCCCCATGAATGTGGGTAAATAAGTGATTTACTTGATGTGTTTAAAAACATTTTTTGAAATCAATTAGGTTTCTTGATATGTACTGCTAGAGTTTCATAGGCTGCTTGAGGCATATTTACAAGGCCTTTGAGTCACTTTGATGTTATTTTCCCCATTTTAATTTAAGACATTTCCCCGTGGTGCAAAGTCCTTGTAAATACGCCCCCATGTGTGCTTGGCAAATTTAGACTTTGTTTCTTTGAGTTACATAGCCATGTTAAAAGTGACGCAAAAGTGGTGGAAGGGCCTTAAAAATACGCTTTCATGTGTGTTAGGGCATTTTAAGTCACTTCCTCATGAATGTGGGAAAATAATTGGTTTTTTTGATGTGTTTAAAAACGTTTTTTGAAATCAATTAGGTTTCTTGATATGTACTGCTAGAGTTTCATAGGCTGCTTGAGGCATATTTACAAGGCCTTTGAGTCACTTTGATGTTATTTTCCCCATTTTAATTTAAGACATTTCCCCGTGGTGCAAAGTCCTTGTAAATACGCCCCCATGTGTGCTTGGCAAATTTAGACTTTGTTTCTTTGAGTTACATAGCCATGTTAAAAGTGACGCAAAAATGGTGCAAGGGCCTTAAAAATACGCTTTCATGTGTGTTAGGGCATTTTAAGTCACTTCCTCATGAATGTGGGAAAATAATTGTTTTTTTGATGTGTTTAAAAACGTTTTTTGAAGTCAATTAGGTTTCTTGATATGTACTACTAGAGTTTCATAGGCTGCCTGGGGCATATTTAGAAGGCCTTTGAGTCACTTTGATGTTATTTTCCCCATTTTAATTTAAGTCATTTCCCCGTGGTGCAAGGTCCTTGTAAATACGCCCCCATGTGTGCTTGGCAAATTTAAGTACTGACAGGGTGTGCTTCTACATAGGACCTGTGTTGTGTTTTCAAATTATGACCAGAAAATCGTTTTTTTTAAAAAAGAAATGCTTTTCTTATTATGACAAGGTCATATTGGTGTCTGCTTCTTTAAATAAATATTTCACTTTCCACCATGAATATGTGAGAATAATTTTCCTTGTTTGCCGGTTTAAAAACACGTTTCTTGCAGTCATTAAGGTTTCTCAATATGTTCTGCAAGAGTTTCATAGTCACTATGATGATAATGATATACATTTAGAACTGTGTAGGAGGCATGGAGAAACTGAGGCTTCTGTAAGTATCAAGGGAGGTGAGTAATGTACATTGCTCTGTTGCATACAGTCCTCATCTTCTGCGTACTCTTAGATATGCTAGACTACATCTGCACAATGAGATACCTAAGCTGAGGAAACACAGGTGATGTGATTGTGAAATGAGCAAAAATATTTGCACGTTTTTCAATTACATCACCTGTGTTTCCTAACATTACGAATCACATTATGCAGATGAGGTTTACGCCTGTCCAGGGAGACAGAGGAGGTCCGGCCTTCGTTCAAGAGTGCAGTGGACATGACTCACTTCATTGGTAGGCCTGCACATGTATTATCTCCTCTGTACTCTTCAATAAGCCTAAATTTCATCTACAACCCTGAGTAGGTCTCACCTCAAACAAACCTCTGGATAGGCCACACCTTATCGTCATCCTGATTCAATTATTTAAAATGTTAGGGGCAGATTTATGATGGCCGTGCGCCTCTTTTGCGCCGCTGTTGCGTCACTTTTGTGACGCAGCAGTGGTGCAAAAGATGCACCATGTTGCAAGATAGGCCTCACTTCATCTGCAACAAGATACCGTCAGTTTAAACTGTATACATTTAGGACAGTGTAGGGGGCATGGAGAAGCTGAGGTTTCTGTAAGTGTCAAAGTTCTTGTATACAGTGCTCACCTTCTACGTACTCTTTCATATGCTAGACTACATCTGCACAATGAGATACCTAAGCAAAGGAAACACAGGTGATGTGATTGTGAAATGAGCAAAAGAAATTGCACGTTTTTCAATTACATCACCTGTGTTTCCTAACATTACGAATCACATTGTGCAGATGAGGTTTAGGCCTGTCCAGGGACACAGAGGAGGTCTGGCCTTTGTTCAAGAGTGCAGTGGACATGACTCACTTAATTGGTAGGCCTGCACATGTACTATCTCCTCTGTACTCTTCAACAAGCCTAAATTTCATATGTAACCCTGAGTAGGCCTCACCTTAAACAAACCTCTGGATAGGCCACACCTTATCGGCATCCTGAATCAATCATTTAAAATGTTAGGGGCAGATTTATGATGGCCGTGCGCCTCATTTGCGCCGCTGTGCGTCACTTTTGTGACGCACAGCGGCGCAAAAGATGCGCTATGTTGTGACATATTTACAACTTGATGCATCTAGGCAGATGTGTCACGCTGTAAAGTCCTGTGCCACATGAAACCTGCGTCAGGTTTCATGTGGGCGTTTTGTAGCAGGGTGGGCATTCACTTGCATGAAAGCCCTGTAAAACTAACACAGTGAAATTTACAAGATTTCACTGAGTCAGCTTTATGGCATTGCTGAATCAAATCCTTACGCCTGTTTGAAACAGGCATAAGGAGTGACGCACCATGCAATGTGTTGCTTGCCCCTGTGCATTGCAGTAGACATGTCGCGCTTATGACGTGATTCCTGCAATGCGCCGCTTTTGTGGCACAGATGCGTGACGCATCTGTGCTGTTTTTGCTCAATGGTGCACCGCATTGTAAATGCGGCACATCATGGGTGGCAGAGCAGCGGCGCACGTTAACTGTTGCATCCCTGGGGATGCGCCAGTTAACATAAATCTGCCCCTTTACATTTAAGTATGAGCAGGGGACACAGAGTTGGTGAGGCTTATCCAAGGTTAAGAAGAGATGAGTCCTGTTCACTGAAAACTTGGACATAGGCCTCACCTCCTCAGCATCGCAAGACATGGTTAAATAATATCTGCAAAATGTTACTCTTGTTAAACAATTTTACTATTATAGTCTCTAAGATTTGTCTCTTACTCTGCAACATCTCATTGTTGTTCTCTTTCTTTAAAGATAACGACAACATCAAGCATGAGTGATAATGAGCAAACTGTTGATCTCGATCTTATCATTGAACTTGTCATTGAAACATCAGTGGAAGTAGATCCCTTGGATGATTTAAATCCTGTGGATGATGAAGAATATGATGAGGATGCCGATTTGTCAGAATTGTATGACACAGGGTGTAAAGCTGACCTGCTCGAGCCTATGGAACTATAAAGAGTTATTTTTAAAAGTTACTGGAAATGAAAAGTAACCATGTTAACCGTTTCATTTAAAATTAAACACAACTTCAAAAACAGCTTGTGTGAAGTGTCTTTAATAAAATAGTGAAATATGCTAATAAAATTAGTTCAGATTCACATATAAAAGAGCACAGGTCAAATGTAGAAGCATTCCATTTCTTTGCTACTATTTGTGAGTTTTAAATTTGCCAATGCACCAACAATTATTGTATGTAGAATTGACAAGTAGTGTGTTAATTTTTTGACGACTGTTATTGATTTACTGTTTGGTAATAGTGGTTAATAACATTTTTTATTATATTTTACCACAGATTCAACTACAGATCATTTCAAAACTACACTATGCCATCGAAGCAAAGAAGCCGAAAGGCTACAAAACGTCAAAGACAGCAGCTTACTACATGCTTGCAGCAGTCCTCTACAATAAAAACTCGTCAAGTCACCAAGAAAGCTCCGGGTAAGACAACAAAATCATTCCTAAGAAACATTTGCAGAAAAAAAAGTATCACTACAGAACATGTTTTAGTCCAGAAAAAGAGAGCCAATTTAAACGGAAAGGAAAGGCCAATCAAAAATGTTACTGCTAGAGCAGGAGATAACTCTGTGCATGGTAGTAGAAGGAAAAATCAGTTTAGGGACATTCGTAGACGAATGTTCCGCAACAGGATAATTGGCAATTTGTTAAAAAATATTAAGAAAGGTCAACAGAAAGTGGCTTTTTATAAAAGAAAGAAAAATATTGAGAAAATTATTGATCAGGCATTCGAAATTAAGCGAAAGTTATTTATTTTGATAATCAATAGAATTAAGAAACTAAACAAGGCAATTTATGATTTCAATTCAAATAGTAGATGGAAAAGAACAGTTAATCGTAGTAATTTTTGTGACGTTTTTTCAGGAGAATGGATGCATAGTTCAAGTTGTGAGGCATTTTTTAATGAGGAGAGTTATTTCCAGGATAATGATTTGGTGCATGCAGTTGACACCAGTGGTCGAGCTTATGAGGTGAAAGATGGTTGTCCGGTAGAAAAAGAAAAACTTTTGACAACAGAGGCAGAAGAGGTGTTAGGTAATGAGATTTTAGGAAAAGTCCTAAGGGACCAGTGTATACCTGGAAGTGTAGTAGTATTTGCAGTGTGCAACAGGATTCCATCAATTTGCTTTGTGATTTTCTACGGACATTTAATAAGAAAAGTTTGAAACAGAAAATGAAGTTGTTGCAAGAATTAGATCCTTGCAGAGTGAGAGAAGTGACAGGTTTGCATGGTCATTCATTGGCTTGTCTTTCCAGGAGAGTATGCCAGAGTGTTTTTCATCATTTCAGGATGCTAGCAGTGCATCATAATAAAGTGAGGAAATTAGTTAGAATGTTGTATTATGCTAAGAGTCCAGCAATTATGCTTAAACAATTATGCACTGCTCTTTTGCCTGGTTCAGAAGTAGATGTGAAGAATATTTGTGCAGAAATTGAGTTTTGTTACTTTGCAAGTAAAGAAGAGAATGTTGAAATTAACCCAGAAGAAGAAGGTAATGTGGAAGAGAGTGTACAGATTTCCAGTACAGATAATTTTCAGAAGGAAATTGCCACGTTTCAGGTGAAATCAAGTGAGAGGCCTAATTTCACTTGTGTGTGTTGTCGACGCACTTATTATAAGAATCAGACTAAGTTAGTGGATTTATATGCAAAAAGTGAAAGGGAAAATAGTAGTGAATGGAAGGATTTTGCAACATACTTGATGGTAGAAAATTGTTTTGATTTGGGATCGGATCTACGTGTGTGTACTTATTGTTGTTGCAAATTAAATCAAAACCGGATGCCTGCTAGAGCGGTTCATAATAATCTGGAATTGGTTGACATTCCTTCTGAATTGAAGGATTTAAATACTTATGAATCTATTTTGATTCAAAGTGTCCATCCCTTTCAGGCTATTGTACGAATGGAACCAAAGACTGGGAAATTGCCTCCATCAGATTTACAGAGAGGATTAAAGGGAAGAGTTGTTTATTTGCCTCTAGATTTGAAGAAAAACATTAATACAATTGGAGTAGAGAAAGTGGAAGAGGAACCTCTGGTTATCTTAGTTAACGGGGTTCCAACAAAGAGTAAGAAAATTTGGCAAGATTTAGTGGATGTTAGGAAAGTCAAAAAGGCAACATTGTATTTGATGAAAAACAATCAGCACTACAAGAATGTATGTGTTGCAGAAGAGGAAGTAAGTGAAGAAGAGGACAGCGATTTGTGTGCTGGACAAATTGAGAAAGTAGAAGCCTCTAAAAATGAAGAAATATATGAACATTATAGTGTTCATCCTTTGCATTCCAAGGAAGTCATGGGGAATGCTATTGAGTTGTTTCAAATGAAACAAGCCAAAGGGAGTCCCATTAGTGTTTGGGAGGAAAGTTTGGAAGCTCGGTGTTTCCCACAGCTATTTCCAACAGGTCAAGGAGGAAGATATTATGAGCGACCTCATCAAATTCCTGCTTCTGAATACCGGACTTTACGATTGTATGCAGAAGATCCTAGGTTTCGTCAATGCATTCCCTATTTGTTTCATCTACTGTTTGAAAGTGATCTGTCTGGACTGTCATATGCAGTGAACCACATTTTGAAAAGTGGTGTACAGATGCAAAATATCTCGGCAAGGGACTTTATGGATAAAGTCAATGTGCAAGACAGTATTTTGGATTCTCACCTGATTAATCTCATGGCGTGTCAGCGTGGTACTAATGAGTACTGGTACCGTCTTCATGGTGATTTAAAATGTATGCTGAGGAACTTAGGAACTCCCACATGGTTCCTCATTCTCAGCTGTGCCGAGTATGGCTGGGAGGACTTACTTGAATTTCTACGAGAGGCAAATGGAAACATTGAAAATATCGAATTCAAGACACCCGGAGAACTGTGCTCTTTGGATCCAGTGAATGTATGAATGTCTTTCATCATGAACAAGAAGAATCCACCTCTTGGAGAGGTGTTGGATTTCTTCTGGAGAAAGGAGTACCAAGCAAGAGGTGCTCCTCATATACATATGCTGCTATGGATCAAAGATGCACCCAAATTTGGAACAGATCCCGATGACTTAGTGATGAGTTTCATAGAACAGTATTCTACATGTGCTGTTCCAAACACAAAGGAAGACAAAAGCCTAAGAGAACAAGTTTTACACTTCCAAAGCCATCGTTGTGGAAAGTACTGTCGTCGTAAATTCAGAAACAAGGACAAGTTCTACACAAAATGTCGTTTCGCCTTTCCACGACCGGTGATTTCTAAAGGAAGAGTGAACAGTTTGATGTCTTCGCTGCGACATAATGTGACGAGGAAATCACCCAAAAATACATACAATTTGAAAAGGAACGAAGAGTCCAAGTACATCAACGACTACAACCCAGTGATTTTGTCCATGTGGAATGCTAACATGGATATACAGTTTGTGGCTGATAACTGTATGGCTGTGGCTCGGTATGTGACATCTTACATCACCAAAAAAGAAAAGACAGAATTGAAGGATATGTGGGAGGACATTTCCCATGAAAAGAGCCTCAGTAACAAGTTGTACAGTTTCAGTCTGAAGATGTTGTCGCATTGAGAAATCGGAGCTTACGAATGTTCTGACCGGTTGTCTTCAGCAAGTCTCTATGCCAAATCTAGGAGTGTCATTTGGGCGAGTCTTGGTCTTGCTGCAACGCGTAATCGAGTTCTGAAACCTGTGCGGGAAATTGAGTATTTGGCGGAAAAGGAGCCAAACAGTACCGATATTTTGAAGACCAACATGTTGGATACATATTATCCAAATAGAAGCAGTCACCTCGAGAATGTTTGTCTGTATGAGGTTCTACAAAATTACATATTCAAGAAGAACATCAAAGAAGATATTGATAAAGGAGTGTATGCTGTAATTGGAAGTGAGGGATGTCTGGTCAAGCAAAGAAAATGCCACTTGGTAAACCATCGAAAATTGAGTGGCGAATCTCCTGAAAGAAAAGAGTTTTTCTATTTAGCACTTTTGCAACTTTTCAAGCCTTGGCGTGCAGAAGAGGAACTGCTTGGAGATTTCCTCTGTTACGAAGACTCTTTCAATGCCGCCAAGGAGACCATAGAATGTCCTGTTTTTCCAAAATATCTAGAAATGTTGAAAGCGGAAATCGAGCAGGAAGCAACGATTGCAGCCGAGATTGCTAGAGACAGTTCTCAGGACAGTCAGAGTTCTGTTTCATTGAGTCAGGATCCACTAGGAGGACCAGTTATCGAAAATGAAGCTGCCACTGCCATGATTGAAGTGGAAAGAGCCATGGCACATGCTCAGGAGGATGCGGTTAACTTAGAAGACTTGGAAAGACAACTCAACGTTGAGCAGAGGAAAATATATGACGAAGTTACCAACCAAATTGATCATGGATTAAGTCATGAGAAGAAAGAGTGCTCATGTACGTCGTTGAAGCCTGTCCGACTGTACGTGAGTGGAGAAGCGGGAACTGGAAAAAGTTTCCTCATTAAAGCAATTTCATGTTATTTGCAGAAAAGGACTGAGTCATCACTGTCTTGTGTTGTCACCGCTCCAACTGGACTGGCAGCACATAACATTAAAGGTATTACTTTGCATCGTCTACTGATGCTGCCAGTGGAGCATGATAACAAATTACAATACCACAAGTTATCTGGAGATGCTTGTTGTGAAGTTTCAAGAGTCTTGAGGAAAATGAAACTTCCAATGTCATGCTTGCCTTTGTGCATTTGAGAATGCAAGAAGTTCTCAAAACAGAGTATGATGTGTTATTTGGTGGCAAACACATCATTGTTTTCGGTGATCTTCTGCAGCTGACACCAGTGAAAGGACAACCTGTGTTCAAAATGCTCACGCATGAAGATACCAGGAAGTGCCTAGGGAGCATTGGCATCGTCAATATATGGTTAAACTTCAATTATGCTGAACTGCGTGAAAATATGCGTCAAGCGAAGGATGAAGATTATAAGAATATTCTACAAGATGTTAGAATCGGAAAAGTGACCGAGCATGGGAAAGAAGCTTTACATGCACGATTACTGTCAAATTTGTATCCAGAAGAAGACGTTGTGCCTGAGAATATTTTTCGGAAAATTACTGAGAAGAAATCTGGAATATGTTTCATGCCAACTCTTGCAGAATGTGCCATCTTCAACAATAAAATGTTGAATTTAGAAAACCAAGAGATTGTGAAACTGGAAGCGTTTGACAGAATAGAGCATATGGGAGCAACAATTATTTTGTCTGAGAATTTGAAATCAAAATTGGATTCATTAGAGAAGACTATATCTAAAACTGCTGGTTTTGAAAAGACTCTGAATGTGTGCTTAAATTGCCGTATAATTTTAAGAAGGAATTTACATGTTGAAAGAGGTCTGGTAAATGGATCAATGGGTAATGTTGTTGATTTTGAGAAATACAGAAATAGAGATGGAATTGAATTTTTAAAAATTAAATTTGATGGCATTGAGAAAGTACAGCTAATTGGTCGTTGCTCTGCTAGGTTTTTGCTTGTAAAAGACTTATATGTTCGCCTTAAGCAGTTTCCTGTTTGCTTGGCATATGCGGTGACAATCCATAAATCGCAAGGTTTAAGTGTAGACAGTGCATTGGTGAATATTGGCAGTTCTGTGTTCAAGGAGGGTATGGCATATGTGGCATTGTCACAAGTCAGAACTTTATCAGGATTGTACTTGATTGAGTGTGATGTCACAAACATTTGTGCGGATCTAGATTGTGTTAAGGAATACAATAGGTTAAGAAGAGAGTATGCGCCACATTTGCCTCAATATCCTTTGTTTGAGAAACATGTGGTAGGCCGGAAACGAAGAAATGTGACCAATAGTAGGGAGGTTGTAGCAAAAAGACGAAAAGTCGATGAACCCAAAATTATAAGCAGAAAAAAAATGGATTCTGTTTAAGATGTTGTTGGTTTTCAATTTGAAAATAGTTCTGGTGTCAACTGCTATGCTAATGTAATGGTTAATGTTGTCTTTTCTCTAGAAACTTTAAAAGAAGAGATTGTGGTCAATTCGGATCAAAGATTTTGCAGTTTGTTGAATTCTGTGTTAGAGAAATGTAGCACTGATAGAACAAAAATAGAGAGTGTGTCTGAAATTCGAAATCTGTTAGACAAATGTTCAGGTCAAACGCAATTCTCTCAAAATATTCAGCAAGATTGTCAGGAGTTTTTAATGTATATGCTTGATGTATTGCAAGATGAAGGTGTAGATGTAGATCATCTGTTTGGCCTTTCTTATCAATGGCAGCATGACTGCGAGAACTGTAGGGTATCAAGTACTACTAGTGTAGACTCAGAAAGATTTATATATTTAACTTTGCCAGACAGTAAATCAGTGTCCTTTAATAAGCTAGTAAAAGCAGCTGATCACAACATGGAGTGTAGCCAATGTAAGTCTGCAATGTTGTCCACATTATTTATACGAACATATGGCCAGTATGTCATTTTAATGTTCCAACGATGTAGGCCTGATGGAACAAAATTGACAACTTTAATTAAAAATTTTGTGGCTTCGCAGTTGTCAATATCAGGAAGAACTTTTGTAACTGCAGCAATTATATATCATGACGGTCCTTCAACAACATCAGGACATTACACAGCTTATTTGAAGTCTAGAAACGGCTGGTCATTCTGCAATGATTCTGTTTTAACTTTTAAAAAAAAATTGCCTTTTGACCTTAAAAATTCTTACCTGGTGTTTTTACAACCAAAGTTTTAGGTAAAGAATCTCGGGATTTGCTCTGAGGAATTTCAAGAGGTTCTAATGGCTCCTACACTATTTGGCCTTGAGGATAAGTGTAGTACAGAGTAAAAAGTTATTTTTGAGTTTTAAGTAGTTCCTGAAAAAAAAGAAGGTTTTCTTACAGAAAGTGGTGGGCACGGATTAGTTAAAGGACAACAGAGTATTTCCCAAAGCAAACGGTGTTCTTACCATAACACTTGGCGTCATGGAAAAATAACTGCACTTTGAATGAGTTCAGAAAAACTGTTTCTTTTAATAAGCTAATTCAAGCAGCCAATCAAAACATGGAGTAGAGGTAATGTAAGTCTGCAATGCTGTCCACATTTTTTTAACAAACTTTTGGTTATAATGTCATTTTAAAATTCCAACTATATAAACCTGATGAAAGTAAGTTTTCAACTTTAATTACAAATGTTGTGGCTACACAGTCGTTGATTTTAGGAAGAACATTTCTAACTGCAGCTATTATATGACAAGATGGTCCTCTGACAACATCCGCTTATTACACAGCTTATTGAAAATGTAAAAAAAGCTGATGTTTCGGAAATGATTCACATTTGACTATGAAACAATGTTGCCTTTTGACTTAAAAATATTCTTACTTTATGTTTTCAGAAGAAAGAATTTAGGGTAGGTAACTGGCCTATAATGATTCTAGGAGTTGATATAATTTTATGTACTGTTTTAAATTGCTTTGTGATTAAAAGTGATGTAGAGAATTAAATAATTGTAGTAGTCATAGAGGTAGTGTAAGTGTGCCTCATAGTAAGCAGTATCAGTGTCATAGGAAATGTGGAACATGAGTGAGCAAGAAGGGTGAGATATTACTAGTACAGGATTGTGAAAGTGATCTTGAACGTTTTCTTTCTGAAAGTTGCGGAAAAAGAAAATGACGGGATTTGCTTAGAAGAATTCCAAGAGTTATAAATGGCTCTTACACGATTTGGCCTTGAGGAGAAGTGCGGTAGAGAGCGAGAAGTCATTTATTGTATGTAACATATTTGTCAAAACGATGGAGCTTTTCTTTCAGAAAGTGGCGGGCTGAAAATAATAACAGCACAACAGAGTATAAGCTGTTCATAGGACATCCTTCGACGTCATGGAAGGTAAGTTACTTTTGAGGAGTTCTGATTTCTGATTGGTTATGTTATATGGGTTTTTTAAACACAATCATTTTGATTGTGTTGTTTTTTTCCCCGCTGTTATATGATGAATACCTTCAAGTTACTGTTTTTTGTGAAATTTGATATATTCTGAGAACAGCAAAAATAAACCATTTAACATGTATAATTAATTCTGTACTTTTTGTATTTATGATATACATTTAGAACTGGGTAGGAGGCATGGAGAAACTGAGGCTTCTGTAAGTGTCAAGGGAGGTGAGTAATGTACATTGCTCTGTTGCATACAGTCCTCACCTTATGCGTACTCTTGGATATGCTAGACTACATCTGTACAATGAGATACCTAAGCTGAGGAAATACAGGTGATGTGATTGTTAAATGAGCAAAAATATTTGCACGTTTTTCAATTATATCACCTGTGTTTCCTAACATTACGAATCACATTGTGCAGATGAGGTTTAGGCCTGTCCAGGGAGATAGAGGAGGTCTGGCCTTTGTTCAAGAGTGCAGTGGACATGACTCACTTCGTTGGTAGGCCTGCACATGTATTATCTCCTCTGTACTCTTCAACAAGCCTAAATTTATTCTGTAACTCTGAGTAGGCCTCACCTCAAACAAATCTCTGGATAGGCCACACCTTATCGGCATCCTGAAACAATCATTTAAAATGTTAGGGGCAGTTTTATGATGGCCGTTCGCCTCTTTTGCGCCGCCGTTGCGTCACTTTTGTGACGCAGCAGCAGTGCAAAAGATGCACCATGTTGCAAGATAGGCCTCAGTTCATCTCCAGCAAGATACCGTCAAGTTAAAATGTATATAATTAGGACTGTGTAGGGGGCATGCAGAAGCTGAGGCTTCAGTAAGTGTCAAAGTTGTTGCATACAGTGCTCACCTTCTGCATAGTCTTTCATATGCTAGACTACATCTGCACAATGAGATACCTAAGCAAAGGAAACACAAGTGATGTGATTGTGGAATGAGCAAAAAAAATTGAACGTTTTTCAATTACATTACCTGTGTTTTCTAACATTATGAATCACATTGTGTAGATGCCTCACTCAGTCTGTATCTGACACTCTTTCCTTCACTTCCTCTGTCTCCTCTCTCCCTCACTCTCTTTTCCTTATTCACCCTTTCCTTATATAGTTTACCTTACTCTTCAATTTAGTTTTCTCTTCTATCCTTCTTTTCTGTCACGGAAAGTATCTTCTTTTTTTTTCTCTTAGTAATTTACTCTATTTCAATCTCTTTTTGTCTCTGACTGTCTATCACCGTTTCTTTCTCTTTTTTTTCTGCATGTTTATCTCTAACTTTATTTCTTTGTAAAATTGGTTGATTGTCAATCTTTTCCCTTGTCTTTTCTAATTTTTAAATACATGTTTTAATATTTTTAAAATTTTTGTTGTTTCTTTCACAGATTGAAAGTATAAAAATAACAAGTGACTAAGTTAACGACAATTATAAGGTAAGTGTTTTGTACTCTTTTCGTTACATTTCTATCACATTTAACTTCTATTAGTTCCACTGCTTCATTTCTTTAACCGTCAGTTTCCTGCCTTTGCTACTTCCCTCATTCCTTTTTCTATTACTTACTTACTCTACTCCTTCCACTCCTTTTCTCAGTCCCTCTGTTCTCATAGTTCCTCACTCCTGTTCACTCACTCCGTCTCTATTACTCTCACTATCTCTGACTCATCACTCTTTCACTACTTGTTCATTATGATTTCTCCCTGTAGTTCAAACACACTAAGGGGCATATTATCAACACAGGCGCTGAAATTATCGCTGCTTTTATCGGCAGAAAACTGCTGCAAAAGCGGCTTTAGCGGCAGTTTTCTGCCGCAAAAGCGGCTTTAGCGGCAGTTTTCTGCCGATAAAAGCAGCGATAATGTTGTCGCCTGTGCTGATAATATGCCCCTATGTTATTTACATTTCTTTGCTGTTTCAATCATTCCTTTTCTGTCACTTCTTCTTTTCTGCTTTCTGTTTTTTCTCTCTGTTATTCCACATGTTTTAACCTTAGTCACTATCATACATCTTGTTTTATTCCTATTTACTTTTGCTCACTGTTTTCTTAACACTTTTCCTCAGGATTGTTCTTTTAGTCCGGTTCTATCCCTACCTCTCATTCCACATCCTTTACTGTTTTTCTTCTTATTTTGAACATTCACTCACATTCTCTAAGAAACTCTTGTTTATTATTCTTCTACTCTCCTTTTTTTCTTTCACTTCCTTATCTATTTTGTTTTTCACAATTATACCCTCTTCCATCTTTTCTTCGGTAAATAGATCTATTAAACAGTATCTCTGTGTTACTCCATCTAGCTGTCTTTCTTTTAACATTACTCTCTGTTTCCTTCCCTTATACTTACTCTTCTTTTTTTTTTTTTCTGGTTCGCTTCCGGTTCGCGTACCGGCGCGCAAACCGGGAAGCGAATCAAAAGAAATAGAGGTTGCCAGAGTGCTAAACATTCTAGCAATTTTTTATAAAGGGGAGGTAGTTCTGAAAAGAACTTTTTTTTAAATTATTTTTGTTGTTTTATATTTTTTTTATTATTTTTCTGAACATTTTTTTACTTTTTTGTATTTTTTGAACGGTTTTATAATTTTTTTGTTTTTTTTGGGGGGGAGAAACGAAAATGATTCATTATAAAGGGCTCAACAGGAGCAACAAAAAAAAAGATAATTTATTTTCTGGGGCGTTTTGGACAATTATGATTGTCAATAGCTACATTGATTACATTTATGCTACTTTCCCTGTAGCAAATCAATTGGCCGCAATAAACGCACACTTGTTTCACACTCCCAAACTTCGGGGGTCATTATGATGGCGGATTTTCCGCATACTCCGACCCGGAGTATGCGGGAAATCCGCCGAGGAGGCCTGAAAGACCCACCGCCAAATCAGGATGGCTGGTGGGTCTCACAATGTGTCCGCCGCTTTTCCGCCGCGGTCGGAAGGCGACCACGGCGGAAAAGCACTAACATGGCTGGCGGTGTCTATCAGACACCGCCAGCCATATTAGGATGTAGGGAAAGTAATGCTTTTCCGCGGCGGCTTTTCCGCCGTGGAAAAGCATACGGACAATCACTTTGGGGGCCCGTTGCGGGCCCCCTGGGTGAAGGTTGCGTGGGGGGTGCACATGGGGGGTACCTATGGTACCCCCCTGCCTTTGCGTGCACGAAGCGGCAGGCACCGCGCGGTGCCTGCCGCTTTGTGCATGCAAATGCACAGCTTTCGTGTTTTACATTGCGGCGGGTGCTGCTTCAAGCAGCAGCCGCCGCAATGTAAAACATACAGGATGTGTCCGCCAGGGTGGCGGTCACATCCTAATTGCCATGGAGGGACCGCCGCTGCCCATGCGGACGGTCCCTCCAGCTCAGGGGTGGCGGACGGACGCAAGTCCGTCCGCCATCCTAATCGGCCCCTAAATCTGTATATTTGGGACCGTCTCCCTCGCCTCTGGTCCCGTCACTGCCTCTACATTTGATGTTCTGGCCACAGGAGGGGGGTTATCCTGCAGGTCACATACCTGCGCAGCACTATAATTATTAGGGTGCCACCTCTCCATATGGCGATGCATGGTGTAATTGCCATAGCTACATTTCTTATCTGTCCCTCTGGACAAAACTTTTTTGCAGATGAGACAAGTAACATAGCGGGCATTTACTTTCTTTTGGCCCTGGGGAAATGAATAAAATTGCCAGATGAAATCTTCCTTTACATGGGAAATTCTTGGCTCCTCACACAAAAACTGCCTCTCCCCTTGCTCCTCTTCCTCTTCTTCCTCTTCTTCCTCCTCTTGCTGAAGGATAACCTGAGGAGGTGGTCCTCTCTTCCTAGGAGGTGGTGGTGGTGGTGGGGGTGCACCGCGTGCAGCTACTACTGAAGCCATTTCTTAGTAAGCAAAATAGGTCTTCCTCTCACAAAGTTGAAAGTCAGTGATGTCATTTGAGATGTCATCAGTGATGTCATCAGTGATGTCATTTGAGATGTCATCAGTGATGTCATCAGTGATGTCACTGACCATGTCATGAACAATGTAATATGTGACATGATCAGCAGTGGATTGCGGGTGCGCGATATATAGTTAGTACAACTAACTATATATGCGAATTTCAATGGTTTTGTGTGAGTAAAATAAGGTTTTGTAAATGCTAATTCCTAACTATATATGGTCTATAACCTATGGTTTTTTCAGTGAATTTTCAAGGTTTTGTAAATGCTAATTCCTAACTATATATGGTCTATAACCTATGGTTTTTTCAGTGAATATATATCAATTCAAAATTCTGTCATGTTTAAGCAGCAGAAACACACGAACTCCTCTTTGCGAAAAATAGCCTTTATTCTGATTCAAAAAGGCAAACACTCAACGCGTTTCGGGGATTCTCCTCCCTTGTTCACGAGTAATAGTGTTCAGTTAGTGATAGGTTTTTAAGTAAACATGTGACATTTTGCTACAAACAAAATAGAAGGCAGACTCACGCTGCTAAAGTATAATGTGAATAAAATTAAATTAAATTAAACACACATAACATTACTGAGGGTTTCACAAATAGTTCCCATGACAGTCCTTCTTGATACCGGATAATATTTTATTCATGATGTATAATTTTTAATTGATGTTAAGGTTCGCAACCTACACACGAACCGCCGTCGCCAAGTGGCCAGAGCATGGCGAGACTCAGCAGCTGCTGAGCCAAAAAGGAGTTTTCAATATATATGATGATGTCACATATTACATCATTCATGACATGGTCAGTGACATCACTGATGACATCACTGATGACAACTCAAATGACATCATCCAGTGTCTGTGTGTTTCTGTAAAGTTTAAATATGTTTAACATATTGAAGAATGAGTGGATGGATAAGTGTCTGGATGAATGATTTAGAAGGTGCGTAACTGACTGTATGAGTGAGTGATTAAAAGTGTCTTACTGAATGCATGGGTTAGTGACTAAACTGTCTGAATGTGTGCATCATTATGTCTGTTGTTGTGTAAGCTGCTGCATGTGTTGATCAGTAGCTATATGAGTGGCTATATGGGTTATTGATTGGCTGCCCAAGTATTTGTATGTGAGGCTGAGTGTGTGTGTGGGTGCCTGGGAGGTGTGTGACTCTGTGCAAAGATGTGTGAGCAGTTGATTCACTTGGTGTATGGGTTTAAGAGTGCATGTGGAAACAGCTGTATGGGAGGTTGACTATGTGCATGGGTGTGTTGGTGAGTGAATGGATATCTCAGTGCTACATGTCCAAGTAAGTATATGTGTAAAACATAGTGCTTGGGAGAGTTGGCATATGTAAATGACTATACAGTATGAATCAATGTGTACTTGTATCAGTGATTGTATAAGAGAGTAAGTATGTGTTAGTATATGTTTGAATAAGTAAGGTTTAGTGTGTATAAATGTGAAGATGAGGATATGGGAGTGTGATTGATTCTTTGCATAACTGACTAGGTGTGTGAGTAACTCCGTGGATGAGTGTCAATGTGTGAGTGTCTGTATAGGTGTATGAATGGATATGATAGTGTTCTATTGATGAGTGACTGTATGTATGAGTGATTGTATGGGTGAATGAGTGGATGTGTGTGTAGACCTCGAAATCAGTGAGTGCGTATGTAGTTACTGGTATTGGTGTGTCAATAATTTCAGGAATGGTAGTTTGTATTTAACACTGGGTGTATCAAAGGTTAGATTAGAGTGTAAGGAGGTGCATCGTATTATCACATGGATGATGTCATCAGTGATGTCATTTGAGATGTCATCAGTGATGTCATCAGTGATGTCATTTGAGATGTCATCTGTGATGTCATCAGTGATGTCACTGACCATGTCATGAATGATGTAATATGTGACATCATCAGCAGTGGATTGCGGGCGCGCGAGTTATAGTGAGTCCAACTAACTATAACGTGGGAATTTCAATGGTTTTGTATGAGTAAAATGTTCAGCTAACTATAACTGGTGTGAAACCTATGGTTTTTTCAGTGAATTTGAAAGCTTTTTTAAATGCTAATTCCTAAGTATAACGATTGTGAAACCTATGTTTTTTTCAGTGAATTTCATTGTTTTTTAAAAGGCAAATTCCTTTGTATATCGACTTTGTAACCTACGATTTTTTTTATTAGCTGTTTTTTATAAGTATTAATTATATATTTAAAAAAAAAATATTTGTTCAATGTATATTTTTTTTAAATAATTTTTTCCTGGTGCGCTCAGGGTGCGCGCACCGGTACGCTCTCCCGAGAACGCAGCAAGAGCGCTATTTCTGCGTTCGTAAAAAAAAATATGTATGAAAAGTAAATAATAATGCAAGACATTCAGTACCATAAATGATTTTGCATTTCCGTAAAGCTACCAAAACGTCACTCAGGCGCGCCGCGTAAGCGCCCCGGATGCGCCTACGTTCGCGCCGCGTAAGCGCCCCCGGAAGCGCTCCGGTGCGTGCAGCGTAAGCGTGTCAAGTCATGTGACCTTAAAATAACACTTTTCATTGGTTGCTAACAGTTTTTTTTACAAAGAATGAAATCCCCACCCATTTCCTTCACTTCTTCTTTCACTTTTGTGACTGCAAGACCTGTCTTTTTACTGCTTAATCTTTGTTGGTTTATCATGGCTGCCAAAGCATCCAGCAGCAGTGATGACACAGATGGATTTATAGATGAAGAGGTTCCTCAGCCTAGAGTTAAGGTGCATTTTATCTGGAAATTTTTTGATATACCTGAGGGACGTAAGAAAGTAAATGCTCCAAAGGTGGAGTGTAAGATCTGCCATACTGTACTTTCCAGAGGAGACCCCACAAAGAAGTACAGTTTTAGTAATTCTACCATGATTCGCCACGTGCAGAGAAGGCATCCCCAGAACTATGCCCGGGACAGTGTCAGGGCTCTGGCACGAGAGGCTCCAAGAGATGGAAAAAAAAAGTTATTTTCAGAACTACCTCCAATTCTCATCAAAGAGCTGTATTCTTAAAAAATGAAAAAGAGTAACTGAAGTGGAGTGCAGTGAGAGAGGAGAGGAAAATGAGTGAGAAAGCAAAGAAAGGGACGAGAGGGGAAGGGAAGTGACGTAGGGGGACTGAAAGAAGGTGAGTGTGGGGAAGGAGAGTGAGGAGAAGGAGAGTGAACATGGGGAATGTGGATAAGTGAAGAAAATGTAGTAAAGGAACGGGGGTGTGGAAGGGTAAGAAAAGAGCAGTGATGTTTAGGAAAGAGTGGAGATACTGATTGGATAAAGACAAGTGAGTGTGAGACAAGGTGAGTAAGGCAGTGAAGAAACAGAGAAAGTGAAAGAAAAAGTAAGAGTAGAAGTCGTCACTTTTACGCCGCCGGTGCGTCACTTTTTGTGACACACTCCAGCAATGCATCACTTTTGCGCTTACAGATACGTCAGAAATACAGATGTATCTGTAACTCCTTGCGACATAATACGTCATAAATTAAATATGACGCATGAATAGAAGACTGAAGGCCTCATTTATGAGGCCATGCGTCACTTTTACGCCGCCGGTGCGTCACTTTTTGTGACGCACCAGTGCTGTAAAAAATGCCCCTTGTTGAGTCATATTTACAAAGTGACGCATCTAGGTAGATGCGTCACTTTGAAAACCCTTGCGCCACATTATACATGCGCCAGGTGTAATGTATGCAAAGGGGGCGTATTGACGCAAGAAAGGGTCGTAGAAGTGACGCAGTGAAATCTATGAGATTTCACTGCGTCACTTTTAGGACACCGTTGCGTCAAAATCTTGCACCTGCCTCACAGCAGGCGTAAGACTGATATAGGCCCTTTCACATGGGGCTGGCCCCATGTAAAAGGATGCATTGCTGGAGTGGCGTCACTTTTGTGACACACTCCAGCAATGCATCACTTTTGCGCTTACAGATACGTCAGAAATACAGACGTATCTGTAACTCCTTGCGACATAATGCGTCATACATTAAATATGACGTATGAGTAGAAGACTGAAGGCCTCATTTATGAGGCCATGCGTCACTTTTACGCCACCGGTGTGTCACTTTTTGTGACGCACCAGTGCTGTAAAAATGCACCTTGTTGAGTCCTATTTACAAAGTGACGCATCTAGGTAGATGCGTCACTTTGTAAACCCCTGTGCCACATTATACCTGCGCCAGGTGTAATGTATGCAAAGGGGGCGTATTGACAGAAGAAAGGGTCGTAGAAGGGACGCACTTAAATCTATGAGATTTCACTGCGTCACTTTTAGGATACCATTGCGTCAAAATATTGCGCCTGCCTCACAGCAGGCGTAAGACTGACGCAGGCCCTTTCACATGGGGCTGGCCCCATGTGAAAGGATGCATTGCTGGAATTGCGTCACTTTTGTGACACACTCCAGCAATGCATCTCTTTTGCGCTTACAGACACGTCAGAAATACTGACGTATCTGTAACTCCTTGCGACATAATACGTCATACATTAAATATGACGCATGAGTAGAAGACTGAAGGCCTCATTTATGAGGCCATGCGTCACTTTTACGCCGCGGGGGGGCGTCACTTTTTGTCACGCACCAGTGCTGTAAAAAATACACCTTGTTGAGTCATATTTACAAAGTGACGCATCTAGGTAGATGCATCACTTTGTAAACCCCTGCGCCACATTATACCTGCGTCAGGTGTAATGTATGCAAAGGGGGCGTATTGACACAAGAAACGGTCGTAGAAGTGACGCAGTGAAATCTATGAGATTTCACTGCGTCACTTTTAGGACACCGTTACGTCAAAATCTTGCGCCTGCCTCACAGCAAGCGTAAGAGTGACGCAGGCCCTTTCACATGGGGCTGGCCCCATGTAAAAGGATGCATTGCTGGAGTTGCGTCACTTTTGTGACACACTCCAGCAATGCATCACTTTTGCGCTTACAGATACGTCAGAAATATTAACGTATCTGTAACTCCTTGCGACATAATGCGTCATACATTAAATATGACGCATGAGTAGAAGACTGAAGGCCTCATTTATGAGGCCATTCGTCACTTTTACGCCGCCGGTGCGTCACTTTTTGTGACGCACCAGTGGTGTAAAAAATGCACCTTGTTGAGTCATATTTACAAAGTGACGCACTTAGGTAGATGCGTCACTTTGTAAACCCGTTGCGCCACATTATACCTGCGCCGGGTGTAATGTATGCAAAGGGGGCGTATTGACGCAAGGAAGGGTCGTAGAAGTGACGCAGTGAAATCAATGAGATTTCACTGCGTCACTTTTAGGACACCGTTGCGTCAAAATCTTGCGCCTGCCTCACAGCAGGCGTAAGACTGACTCAGACCCTTTCACATGGGGCTTTTTTAACTATAATTTTTTACACTGTTTTTCCCTGTCGTGCGCTCAGGGTGCGCGTACCGGAGCGCGTACCTGGGAACGCACCCAGCGCTTACCCCGCGAAAATAAAAAAATTAAAAAAGTGTTTTTGCCCTTCAGGGTCCTTCTAGGCCCCCCTCAGAAAACCTAGGGGGTCAGAGGGTGTCTACTCTGCCCCCTTTTAATTATTTCCCCCTTTCTTTTTCACATCTTGTATCTCGATTCTACCGAGACACAAGATGGCGGACTCTCCGGACTGTTTAGAATGTTGACAGACACCCGACAGCCAATCAGCTTTCCGCTCGCGCACTCCCGTAGCGCGCCGGGTGCGCTCCCCGGTACGCACACCTGTGAGCGCTCGGAGAGCGCATATAGAGATATATGTGTTTTTGAAGTTAATTTTCAAAAACACCACTGGAGCAATTTTCACCAAACATAGCAAAGGCACATCTGCATACCAGTCCCTACAATTTTGCCAAGTTTGGCGTAATTCCGTTCAGCGGTTCGGGCTGTAGACTTGTCAGACCGTCCTATGGAAATTAACATGGGAAAACACGTTTTGGGACCCCCCTTTTTTCTCAGCCCTCGCACTCCATGAATCCCCCCGAAACTTCCAGGGAAGGAGCGGAGCGGAGCTAGCCAAATTTTTGGAAAATTACACGCAAATTCCTCAAACGGCGCCAGAGTTATTCCCAATAGAATGTTGCGGATTTCCTATGGTAGCCAATCCTAACTATAACTACCTACTGGCGACCGCCAGTAGGTAATATATATATATATATATATATATATATATATTTTTTTTTTATATATATATATATGAAATAGATATGCGTCTGTGGTTTCTGTATATAATGTATATTATTTGTAATATATATATTTTTTTAAAGTAGACTACAGGTGTAAATATCGTAAATTAATATTTCACCAATGTGTTCTTGTTCCTTTTTTAACGAATATGCATTCATGCAGTACAAGAGATCGCATCAATTACCTTAGATTTTTATATGTAGTCAAAGGGCGCATTTGACTTTTTTGACTCGTGATACTTGTAAATAGTTTCGTGTAAAGAAACATTGTTACAATTTTAATGACTTTGCTGCTCATAACAAATGTAAGTTATAGTACTTTGTCTGTGACAATGGTTAAGGATCATGTGACTCACAAGGAGGTGGGACACTATTTTGAAAAAAAGCATTTAAAAAAGAGAGCGACTGCGGTGCTTGGTGTGTGATCAAGAGCACTTCGATGCTCGAAACGCGTCGCCGATGAAAGGTTACAAATAAATCTTACCTTGCCTAGCCGAAGGGTCCATTTCTTCATTTCGCCGCTGCGGTGGAGGTTCTGATGACTATATATATATAATATGTCTCTTTCTGGGTTACTTGGATTTCAAATCTGTTACTGTAAGATGCATCTGTTGTTGTCAAGTGCTATTTAGTCACTTGTGAATTTCGCATTTTGGTAAGCTGTTTGAAATAATATTTCAGGCTTTCAGACACTATGCGACTAGATATTTGCAAAAAAAATGTAAATGTATCAACGTGGAATATTCGTCACCTTTTTATTTGTCATTAGTTTCTACAAGTAATTTTTTGAATGTGCTCTTTCTTTGGTATGAGGACAGCACATTAGCGCTGCAGGGCTCCTCATACTCTTGCCATTTACAGAAATTAATGACAGCCATCTATCTAGAACTTGTCTCCGGCTGATTTATGGCACATGTCTTAAAAAGTCAAAAACTTTCAGTTCTTTTGCCCTTGTGGGTGAAGAAGAGAACGTTCGAGCGTTTCTACATTATCTTTTTTTAATGGCCTTTTGTTGCTGTAAGGAAGCTATAGGCGAGAGATATCTGCAGCTAGTTATAAAATCTACAGCTCTACTGTTCAGGAATTTGACCTAGCAATTGCCAATACAGTGCAGTACATTAAGAGAAAATGGGACTTTTATTGTAATGCATTTGAGCACAGCATATTTGACTGCTGTTAGTTTTAATGCATGTTTAAAGCAAAAGATTTTTTAAAGTTTCCATTTCAAACCAAAAAATATTTCTACATTAGACAGCCTTATGGCTTTTGTCAATATGCAGGACAGAATTTATTGATACAGACTTGGATACAATTTGGAATATCGATCCAACAATATGTCACATATAACATCTTAACACTTCACAAGATTTAATCTAAACACATTAAAGTTTACATTTTATATGCTCTTGATTGCTTTTACGCCCATTAGTGCCTGGTGATCCCTGAAAGTTGTGGAATCTAATACTTGCCAAGGGTTCACCTCATTGTTTTAAAATGTTGCCTTAGGTATCCTCAAACACACATGTACCCATACACACACACTCATTGTTTCCTATCAACAAACGCTCTTGCACACACTCACACTTTCATAATCACTGACCTTCACTCACAACTACTGGTAAAGAGGGGCCCAGATTTAAACTCCTGGGGCACTGGTGTTCTGCTTTAATAGTGCGGCAGATACCGTTGCACCAGGGCTCTGTGCCCTGATGCAAGGCACATATCGCACTATTGATAGAGACACCCCTGACTCACTCCCTCTCACAAACTCCCCCAACTCAGTCATTCTACTTTACTCACACAGCAGTACTAACTCACTCACTTTTGCTTATTCATACTCTCACTCACTCATTGATTCTTACTCTTTCATTCTCTTTTACACTCCCAAACATATTTAACTAACGTACACTCTCCCTCAAACTCATTCCCACAGTCACTCACAAACACTTCCACTCACACATACACAGAGAAACAACAATTACTTTTTTTACTTCCTTTTCTTCCTTCTCAGGAAAGCATTTCCCTTGGAAGGCAGGCAGTCGCGTTAGAGACTTTCACCGCTAGGAGCAGAGCTCCGTCAGCAGTAATGCGTAATGGCAGCTGCGGCCCCTCTGGACGGTTCGTCACTCACTTTGCATGCCAGGAGCACGAAGACAATGAATGGCGCGCCAGGAAGGACATCATGCGACACCCCTCACCTTCCGCCGGCCTCCCCGTCAGGTCCATAACAGAAAGTCGCCAATGGTGCGCCGTCAGGCCTCCCGTCACCCGCGCCTCCCGAGGAGAGCTACGGGAACGCCACCATCTGCATCGGGTGTTAGTCACGCCCCCCTTTTCTTCCTTCTATGGCAACTCAAAGGCTCAATGGCAGCAGCAGAGCAGGAATCAGTTGCTGGACAGAGGAGCCAGAAAGCCATGATTCCTACAGAGGGGCAGGGTCAGGGATGAGAGGAAGATCCACTTCAAGCTTCTAACAGCTTCTTGATAGGACTGAAGGTATAGCCCTTTCAGAAGCTTAGACAGGGCAGGGCCTGTCCCTGCTGCTCTGTGTAGCTCCTCGTTGGACTCAGGGATGCACTGATGTGCACCCTGACAAACACATTTTAGCAGTTATACTGTGCTGCATGGGACATGCGCAGTATATCTGGTAAATAAAATGGATTGGGCTTGTGTGAGGAGGTCGGAGTTAAACTATGGACCTCAGACATGTACAAATCAGGCATCCACCTACAGAGTGTTGTGTTTTTAAACAACACTCTGCAGCTGGAACGTCGCTCATCCTCTTAGCCCTCAGCTTCTCTTCTCATCATTAGAATCCTGGTGGGGAGACCGAGAGGGCTGACCTGTGCATTGCAGAGTGCATGTAAACATGAAAGTTTTGTTTGTACGAACACTGCTAAATTAAATTATTACAAATGTAATAATTTAAATGATCAGCTTCATGCTTTCATGAGTCAAAGGGATAGTCCAGGGTCCCCTGAAAAACAACCATCCCTGTCTTCCATTGTCTAAAGCTGCCTGCATTTCATGACAAGGAAGAGTATGGGGAGCATGGAGACAATGATTAAATGCAAGCAAGAACATACTCAGAGGTTTACCAGCTCAAGAATAAAGGCATGGGAGAAATTTAAATTACACCAGCATAATTCATGGAATTTTTGTAATTTTGTATTACGCTTGTTACACTAAGGGGCCCATTAGGATGGCGGGCGGATCGCCCCCGCTGGGCTGGCGATCCGCCCACCATCCTTGCTGTAAAGACCCCCCGCCATATTAACATGGCTAGGGGGTCCGCGGTGGATGGAAAGACCCTCCGCCGCTTTTCCGCCCCGGTCGCCTTGCAACCGGAGCGGAAAAGGGATGTATATGGTGGCGGTGTCTATCAGACACCACCAGCCATATTACAATGGGCATTCAACAATGCCTTTCCATGGCGGCAATGCCGTCACGGAAAGGCATGCGGAGTCTCTGTGCGGGGTCCCGTTTTGCTTTGAAATGCACAAGATGTATTCTTAGCATTGTGGCGCCCTTTATGCCGCCACAATGCTAAGAATACGGGATGCGCCCGCCACTGTGGTGGGCGCATCTTAATACCCCCCCCACGGGACCCCTGCCCTTATGGCGGGCGGTCCATTCACACGATGGGATGGCGGGCAGACTAAGTCCGCCCGTCATCCTAATGGACCCCTAAGTTTCCAAAATGACACAATTGCACCATGTTTTTTAATCACACTGCCGTACATGGCAAAAGTATAGTGCAGGAGTGCAGGAACAACACATACATTTTATTTAGCATGAGGAGAACTCCACCCCAACTGCAAAGTATAGGGAAATGTTTCAAAAGTATAGGGAAATGTATAAAGAGTATTTCACATGAAAATAAATATTACAAATATGTTTATGTCAAACATTAATGTAAATTCATTTTATATATATATTTTTTTAACTTATTTTTATTGGCATTTCGTTATCTGAACAGTACAGACCATGTAATTAAACACACAAGCAAGAGTACATGAGATAATGTTCACGGGGAAATGATACAAACACAAGCATGTGAGTCACCATCATGGGTATCATTGGATTGAGTCTGTACAGCAGTGTTGCCAAGTAACTGGGGGGATAAAACATAGGGAGGGAGCATCTGGGCGAAGCACGGGCACAACAAGGAGAGATGGGGGTCGGTGTTAGAGGGGTCCATGACTCACGCTTACAGTGAGGCAAAGCTGCTAGAGGGTGGGAGCGTCAGCTTGGGCGCCAGGCCGGTCGCCACGGAAGCTAGGTAGTAGTGTGGGCCTGTAGAGCGCCAAAGTACGGCGCTAGCCGTCGGTCAGGGATCATGGGTTCACAGGGGCGGGGGCAGATGGAGGTGTGGGTGTGGACGGGTCATCTTTGCGCGTTAACTGTTGGAATTGATGTAGTAGCATGGCCCATTCCATGGAAATGGGGTGTTTACCGGCACCTTTAGCCTCCTCTTCCCGCAGGGCGTCTTCTTCCGCCGCCGCCCATTTGCAAACTGCCCCTGTCCATGCTGCTATGGGAGGGCCCTCTGATGATCGCCAGTGCATAGCTATACACCTTTTTGCTAGCAATAACACTAGGGATACTAAACGCCTGTGCGCCGGGAACTGTTTCGGAATATGGAAAATGCCCAATGCGCTGGATTCCCAGGTGGCCAGGGTTGTGAAACCCGTGAGGTCTTTCAGTGTGTTGTGTACCATCTGCCACAAGGGGTGGAGGTCGGGGAAGCTCCAGAACATGTGACGGAAATCTGCATCTGGGGAGTGGCATCTGGGGCAGAGGAATTGTGTAGTGGGGTAAAATTTCTGCAGCCGCGCTGGCGTCAGATACGCCCTGTGTAATATTGGATATTTTTGAAACGGGTGTTTCTAGACGTAAGTTTTGGGGCTTCAAGCGCTTTGACCCATTCCGAGTCATGCAGTGGGCGACCGGTGTCTTCTTCCCATGTGGCGCCCAGGGACACCAGGGGAGTATACGAGAGTTCTCGTATCGTTAGTACAGCCAGGTGACCAAGTGGCGTCCTACACCCATGCGTAAGATCACGTGTATTACCGGGTGCGTGTCTGGTTCGCCGGTCTGGAAAATTGTGGTAAGGACGGAAACCTTCGATGAGCTGGCGATATCGGAGGAATTGACCCGAGGGGAGTTCGAATTCGGCGATTAGTCGGTCGAATGATTTCATCTGACCCTCCTCGAAGAGCGACTCAATATCTGTAATACCGCACTGCGTCCACTCAACAAGCATGCAGGCTGGGAAGTATGAATCCTGTCTGGGCCAGCCGACCAGCGGGAGCAATGGGGAATATGGGGACATCCCGGGTGATAGCCGGTGAACCCGGAACATACATTGACGCGCTACCGTGACTTGTAGGGGATATGTGCGCTGTGGCTTGGTGCCCGGGAGAAGGAGTCAGGTGAGCTCCGGTGTTGTGATCTTACCCGTTAAGGTGCATGCCTCTTGGGTATATCGGTCCGCGGTCCAGTACGACAACCATTGGAGCTGCGCCGCCAGAAAATAGGACTCAAAGGAAGGGGCTCCGAGGCCTCCCTGAGTGGTGGGGAGCAGGAGGGTTTTCAGGGCTACTCTGTGCCGACGCGAACCCCAGATCAGGGTGCCGAGAAGGGAGTTGAGGTCCTGAAAGAAGGACCGAGGTGGAACCACTGGCAGGTTGGTAAAATGATATAGGAGCCGGGGGAGCATTATCATTTTAGCCAGTGCAATACGTCCTATCGGGGCCAGTGGAAGCTTTGTCCAGAAAGCAACCGTCGGTCGAAGGCTCGCGAGTGCCCTGCAGTGATTGCCCCCGAAGATGTCAGCAGGAGAATGGTAAAGGCGGACCCCTAGGTATCGGGGAGCTACTGTGGACCATGAGCTCCTTTGCATCCACAGCCATGTGTCACGGGGTGGTAGGTCCGGGTGGAAGGTGTATATCGTGGACTTGTCCCAATTCACTCGGATGCCCGAGGCATCCGCAAATTCGGTGAGTGCCGCCCATATGGGGGTGAGATCGGCCGTGATATCCCGGACATAGATGAGGAGATCATCTGCGTACATTGAGACGCAATGCGTGACTCCCGCTAGTGGGATGCCCCAGTGTAGACCCTCCTGGCGTAACCTGATTGCCAACGGTTCGACTGCCAGGGTGAAGAGGAGAGGGGGCACCCCTGCCTCGTACCTCGTCGGACCTCAAACGCCGCCGATATGTGTTTCCCGATTCGGACCCATGTGGTCAGGTCTGTATATAGGAGACCCGTGTACACCATGAGTACTGGGCCGACGTTGAGACGGCGCAGGACCGAGAAGAGATATGGCCAGGTGAGAGTGTTGAACGCCTTCTCTAGGTCTAGGATGAGACAGGCGCAGTAAGGATATCTGTCCCGCACCTGGTCTTGAACATGGAAGACTCGGCGGATGTTCTGTGAGGTGTTCCTCCCTGGGACAAATCCGCACTGATCTGGGTGGACTAGCGGGCGTATGACCTGGGCGTATCTATCAGCCAGCACCTTCCCACGGAGTTTACAGTCTGCCGACAGTAGTGTGATGGGGCGGTACAAACCCATATGATGTGGGTCCCGATGTGGTTTTAGAAACGTCACGATGACTGATTCCCTTAAGGAGCGGGGTAGCACACCCTGATCGAGGGCCGTTGCAAACACCTGAGCCAGGCGTGGGACCACCAGGGGGGAGAACGTCGAGTAGTATTCTATTGGGAAGCTGTCCAGTCCCGGGGCTTTATTGCGAGATAGGGCTCGTAGTGCCTGAGTGATATCCAGGGGCGCTACCTTAGCGTCGAGCGTGAGCTTGTCAGCGTCCGAGATCGCTGGTAGTGACAGCGGATCAAGAAACTGGGCGACCGACGACGGAGAGAGCGCGGTCGGGGCGCCGTAGACTGCAGCATAATAGCGCTGGAACGCCAGGAGGATCTCCGCCTGGGAGCGCAGTAGCTCACCTTCCGGGTTGACGATGTCTGTGATCGGTTTGATCTCAGTGTCCTGTCGCGCCAGCCAGGCGAGCATCGCACCTGTTTTGTCTCTGTCCTTATGGGCTCTGGAGGCATAGGCCCTGATATTATATTTCCTGAGATCAGCGCAGGCTGCCTGGTAGGTTGACTTTGCTTCAGCTGTGAGCGCAGCGTGCTCCTCTGATGGATTAACTTGTTTAGTGAGTGTGGCTAAGCGCTGTTCCGTGGTTGTAAGTGTCTGTTCCAACGTGTGCCGAACCCCTGTGATTTGTTTGATGCACTCCCCTGTGCCACCACCTTAAACGCATCCCACCCTACCAATGTCGAGGAAGCTGTGTTCGTGTTGTGTGAGAAGTAGTCCTGTATGCTGCGCTTGTGCGAATCTCTGAACACCTGGTCTGTCAGACATTCCCTGGGTAGTCGCCAGGTGGGGACGGGCGGGTGAGGGGGGCGCCAGGTGAGCCGTAGTATGTGGGCGTCGTGATCGGCTATAACCCGACCCAAGTAGTCCGCAGAGACCACCTTAGGGAGGATCTGCGCTGAGCATAGAAACCTGTCTAGGCGGACCCAAAGGTTGTGTGGGATAGAATGGAACGAGTAAAGGCGGGTATGAAGATGCAGGTGTCGCCAAGCATCGGTGTGCGCCCATTGTGTAGCCCAAGCTCTGAACAGCTCCAATTGTCGGGGGCCGGGGAGCGTGGAGGGGGGGGTGGGATCGGTCCAGGGAAGGGTCAAGCGTGCAGTTGTAATCGCCTCCCAGAACCCAGGGAATAGCAGTGAACTGGGCCAAGACTCCCGTAAGGTGATCCCAGAATTTGTCCTGCTCAGTATTAGGGGCGTATATGCTGCCCAAGAGGATCCCTGGCCATCCAATAGCCCCTCCAGTAGAGCGTATCTGCCCTCCTTGTCCACCACCCGTTTGAGTTCTCGGAAGGGGGTACCTGGCCTATGCCAAATTAATGCACCACGCGCAAAAGCCGAGTATGTTGTGGCACAAAACGTCCCGCGCCATCTAGCCTGCAACCTGCCCAATTCGGTGCCGTTAATATGTGTCTCCTGTAGGAGAGCAATTCCAGACGCCATGCGCTTGATGTAGGAGTAGACGGAATAGCGTTTACTAGGCATGCGGAGGCCCCGCACATTTAGTGTGAGGACATTAACGTCTGATCGCGGAGCCGCCATCACTCAGAGTTCGCGTGGACAACTGATAGCCCCCCATAGACCCGGGGGATTGTGAGGTTGTATATCGCATACATGCCCGTGCACGCCGTCCTGCTGAGGGGAAGGGACAGGAACTAATATGGATGAAAACTGTTGTAACAGGGGGTGGGAAACAGTCCCAATGCAGGGGATACATCACTGGGGGCGGTATATCCAAACTAGTGTCCCACTAGGGGAGAAATGTAACAAGATTCTGCGGGTGTGGCAGCGTGTGCATATGCGAGGCTGGGCGCCGATCGGGCTTTTGCAGGAGTAGTGTATGTCGCGCGTGAGCCTGCATAGAAAGAGCGCTTAAATACACGCAGCGCGCATTCTGTAAATGAAGTGTTCATAAAGAGGATACAGTTCAGTCTCATATCACTTCAGAGGTGTCGGGTCTTCCATCCAGGGTAGCGTTCATCGTTTGCGTGATGACCAGGGGGGAAGAGACTGGGCCTATTCCGGACATCGTGCCATCACTGTCTCGGTCCTTCTCCGGGGTGAAAAGGTGTGGTTGACGCTCCAAGTCTGGTGCTAGGGGTGACAAGTGCAGTCCAGCTACTGCTCTCAGGGCGTCTCGTCTCTCTCGTACAATCTGCGTTAAGTCTGGTGATCCTGAGGGGGAGGATCCTTGGCTCTTGGAGGGGCCCGCCTGGGGGCGCTTTGGGCCACGTCTTCTGAATCTCCGTGAGCTATTATTTTGGTCTCGCTGGGGCCCAGCCTTGGGAATCAGTGGGCAGTGAAACTCAGCCCAATCTCGCGCTTCCTCTGCAGTGACGAAGAAGAGGGCCTTACCCTTGTGTATTACCTTGAGGCGGGCTGGGAATAGCAAGGAGTACTGGACATCGTTTGCACGGAGATGTCTTTTGACCTCGAGGAATGCAGACCTCTGCTGCTGGACCTCTCAAGCATAGTCCGGGAACACCATGATCTGCTGGTCTTCTACTTGCAGGGGGCCTGCTGCCGGGCCGCACGAAGCACCGCGTCACGGTCTCGGAAGTGTAGGAACTTGGCTAACATGGGTCTCGGAGGGAAGCCTGGTCTTGGTTTCCGGGCGGGGACCCGGTGGGCCCTTTCAATAGAGAAGAACGCCGAGCGTTCCGACTCGGGGGTGAAGGACCTGGTCCATGATTCCATGTAGGTCAGGGGATCTGAGTTCTCGATTCCTTCCGGAAGGCCCAGGACGCGGATATTGCAGCGTCTCAATCGCCCCTCCAAATCAACTGTGCGCTCCTCCAGGGCCGCCACGCGACGCAGGACCTCCTGTAGATCTGTCCCCTGCGCCTTTACTGAGGGTTGTAGGTCAGCCACAAACTTCTCCCCCTCCTTCACTCTGTCTGCCAGTTTGCGGTGGTCGTCGCGGACCAAGCTGATGTCCGTCGAGAGAGTGCCCAGGCTCTCCTCCATTGAGAGCCGGGACAACTCTATGGCCACCAGCACCTGGTCCAATTTCGCTGATAAGGTGGGGTCCGTTTGCGTCGCGTTGGTTTGCGACCAGGCACGGGTGTGTGGCATGTTCTCGGGGGCCATTTCAGGGACTGCGGTCACCTGCGTGCCCCTTAGTTTCCCCATGTTGACAGTAGGTGGGGCACAGTGTGTCTACGAGGGCGGGAAAAGATGGGTCCCTTGAGGAGAAGTCTCTCGGGTATACCCCAGGCTGGAGAGGATGCGCGTCCACTATAGGTGTAGGATGGTCAGGGATTAGTCCACCAGGTCCTGGGCGCTCGAGCAAGGAGGGCAAGTCTGGGGTGTAGGCCGGCGTCCTTGTCGTGGTTATCGGTGGCCCCACCACGGTGGTTCCCACTGTGGGGGAAGGGTGCCCTCGGATGTAGGTCGACAGCCCCTCACAGAGTCGCCCCACAGTGGGATGTAGGGAAGTCTCTAGACACCTAGGTATGTCTGGTTAGTATTGTTTGTTTAGAAGCCCTGGGGAGCACGGCTAGATCGTCAGGGGGCAGGAGACAGGAACATGCAGTTGGGTCACAGCCGGCAGGGACCCCGATGGCGAGACAGGGGGCTCCGCGTCCGTCGCCACATGCAATCAACCTCAGGTACATTGTGGAGGTCGGGCACCTCGAGGGAGCGGGTGTCTGTGGTCCGTGGAGGGTGCTGCAGCCAGTCAGCTGATCTCCGCGTCGTGCCCACTGCCCGAGGCGGTCACAGCAATGGCGGTAGGCTCTGGAGGTGGTGCAGCACGTTCCCCTGGGGCCCTGGTGCGGCCAAGGTAAGTTCCTAAAGTGCTGGGGCGATCTCCGCAGCAGGAGGGGCATCAGCAAGTCGGGGCACTGCAGCGCTTAGGGCGAGGGTCCAGCAGGAGGTATCGCGCCCGTTTTCAAGCGCGGGCAGGTCTGGACGCCATGTTAGGGTCAGGCACCCTAGAGAGTTCCAGTGTCCATGGGCCCCAGAGGATGTCCCGGCCCGTCAGCGACGCGCTGTGTAGCGGGGTCCCAATGTCAGCAGCCCACACCTGTGGCAAAGGAACGTGTCCCCAAGGATCCGCCCAGCAGGGGAATTAGGCACTCACCGAGGAGGGCAGCTCCGGCCGTCGGGAAGGATCCGGCACATCGAGGCCGCACAGGAGGTAGTCCCGGTCGATCCACAGTATCAGGCGAGGTAGCACCGGGGCAGATCCCGCCCCGTGGCGGGGCAGAGGCGCTGGCGTGGCAGCGTAATGGCGCTGCTGCCGCCACCTTGAGTCCTGGCGCGCGGCTCCGGTAGAAAGTCCGACCTCGATCACCTCATTCAGCGTGGGTAGCACTCAGCGCCGCGGGGCATCGGCGCAGGTAGTCTACGTCGGTCGCGGCCACAGACAGGGTAGTGCCGGGTCGGTTCAGGTGTCACTGCGAGTTAGCTGTAGCAGTGTATCGGAGGTACGGAGCCGCGGCCGCCATCTTGGAGCCTGGCGCACGGCTCCGGTAGCTTATCCGCCTCCCAACTCCGCTCCTGGGACAGATAGCTCTTCGTCTAGGAGTGCTCTTAGACTTAGGGGCACTCCGGTCGCAAGTTCTAGTGGCTGATGCTCCCGGCGATCCTCGGAACTGGGCAAGATGCTAGCCCGATCGCGGAGCCTCAGCAAGACAGAGCCGCCATCGTGGCTTGCCAAGCCACGCCCCCGTAAATTCATTTTATATATGTACTTTAAATGTAGAGAAAAATATAATAAACGCTGAAGCACTATTAAATACATTTTGAATCCAATATTTTTTTTTGAAGTTTAAATAAAGAAAGAATGTCCTACCTAAAATGTTTTAATTCATATTACTTTAAAATAGATTATTATATAATAATAATGATTAAAAGTGATGCATTAAACTAACACAAATTAAATAATTGTTTTATTAAATATATTGTCACATTAAATTCAAAATAGCCTATTAAATGTTCTTATAATTAAATAATAAATATATACTATTTTATATGGTTTTAATATGAATGTATATTTATTGATGTTTGTTACTGATTTATATAATGTAATGTAACATTATTTCCAATGGGGCTTTATTTTAAGCCCAAACTTCCATTATTTTCTACGAGAGTAGTTAGTCACCTTCTGTACTGAATGTACTACTTTTATTTTTCAGTGGTAAGCTATGCTTGGAGTCTGTGAATAGAAAAAGGAGTAAATTAGCTTTGTGAATCAAGCCCTCAGTAGTTCTTGTCTATAGAGGTTGAATAATCTAATATAATAATTTTATTGCTCACTCTTTACCCATGGATTATTTTGCTGATCCACCTCAGAGATTGCATTCAATTCCTTCTACGGGTTTTTTCCTTGCGGTGGTGAGTGACAGTGGGTGTGTTATCTTCAGCAATTTGATGCTGTTCACATTGAACTACCAACATGGGCAACTAGTGTTTTTTAAAATTTCTAATGAAAGCTTACTGTTTCTGAGATTAATATATACAGGGCTTTCATGAAGGCACCAGCACCTAAACATGGGATAATGCATTAGATTACATGCTAAGTTTTATTTCAGGTGAGCAGATGTGGTGCTATTTTTGTAGTTATTTTATTGTGCTCTCAGGATTTTTTTCCTTTAATCTTGTGTCTTTGCTGATATAATGGTATATACTGTCATAATTATGAGCGCTTGTTTATCTTGTTTACTCTCTAACAGCCTTATCAAGGTCACCAATTAATAGAAAATTAACTTTGCACTTGTGATGATATAGATGTTGCTGCTTATGAGACCCACCATTAAATGTAATGATAGAGATAATGTAGACTAAGGTAATGTGAATTAGGTAATCAATAGTACACGTATTCTTTCAGTTCTGCTTTTTAGTCATTACCATTATGTAAGAAGCTGAAAAGCAGTGTTTCTCCTTGAGGCTTAATTCCCGGATTCAGAATTTAAATACAGGTATTTCATGAGAATCAATCTGTTTGTCATGGAGGGTGCACTAATGTCACTGAAACAGCATCTAACTGAGGCTAAAGGCTTGTGGTTTGCATTCCAGAGACAGGATTATGAACAAGGAATCAAGTTAGGGACGTTCTCTACTGGCTAACTAAATGAGAACATCTCAGAAGGGATGTGAGTGAGGTCCAAGACCTGCTGGGATTGCTGCACAGAACAGCATGAGGAGGAAAATGGTTCAACACTTTTACCCCAGAATCTATAGCAGTGTTGTATGTTGATTTAGATTCCGTATGCATTTCCCTTTTCATGCCCTTATATAGGTACATTTCACATTGTCCTTATATAGGCATAGAAATTCAGTCCTTCTTTAGGCATAGTCCATTCTACCCAAATACAGGCATGGTTCCTTACATCCGTTCATCTAAGTCCCAACGAGTTCTTGGAAAATCAGACACTTAAGCCGTTAGGACTTCCCCTTGCTTGGATATTGATTTCCCCGAGAACTCATTTATTATGCATGAACATCTATTCCTTAGTGGTTCATTTATGATGTTGATATGCCCGACTCATAAGTCAATACTGGCATTCCTAAACAGCTTCAAGGTATAAATATACCTTCACTTGCTATGGAAAAGCACTGTGTGGTTCGGTGCAGTTCGACTACCTACTTGCACGACGCAGCTCGCCACAGCAAGTCCCGAAGGAAGCCAACTCTCCAGCAGACGCACTGACCAGAAGCTGTCCTCCTCCTGCCGAGAAATCCAGCTACAGTGTTTCTGACTCCCCTTGCGGGGTGTTGGGAAATCGAGTCCCGAGAAAGAGATACCAACCTCTCTCATTCTAAGGAATCGAGCTGAATAGAACCTAGAGAAACCTTGGGCAATTCTTGGCAAAACTAAACTATAGCTAAGAGAGCACGTACATCTTCCCTCGTACTAGACCTAGGTTAGGTACACTGGGGTAAGCGTATTTTAGAAGCACCAGTTGAGTATTTTAACCTGTGTTATTTATGTATGTATTTTTATATATGTCATAGCAACAGACAATGCCATTATTGTATTATTTCATATTACTGTTTACGCTGTACGCGTTATACTTTGCATTCTGTCTAATGATTGTAGCAGTTAATTTCTCTTGCATGAGAAATAAGACTGTTCAATAAACCCTTTTATTGAAATGCCCGTCTCTCTATTTCTATGCAACTCTGTAGAAACGAAGCATGCACGATTGATTGAGTGAAATAGTTATCTATTGTTTCCACAACTCGGAAGATATTGTTCCGGTTCTAGGGGAAACAAAGTTGTCATGTTTATGCGGTTGTCAGAGACTAATGCCTTCTTGTTTATTCAAGAACGTTTCTAGTGCCTCAGCAAGACAGAGCCGCCATCGTGGCTTGCCAAGCCACGACCCCGTAAATTCATTTTATATATGTACTTTAAATGTAGAGAAAAATATAATAAACGCTGAAGCACTATTAAATACATTTTGAATCCAATATTTTTTTTTGAAGTTTAAATAAAGAAAGAATGTCCTACCTAAAATGTTTTAATTCATATTACTTTAAAATAGATTATTATATAATAATAATGATTAAAAGTGATGCATTAAACTAACACAAATTAAATAATTGTTTTATTAAATATATTGTCACATTAAATTCAAAATAGCCTATTAAATGTTCTTATAATTAAATAATAAATATATACTATTTTATATGGTTTTAATATGAATGTATATTTATTGATGTTTGTTACTGATTTATATAATGTAATGTAACATTATTTCCAATGGGGCTTTATTTTAAGCCCAAACTTCCATTATTTTCTACGAGAGTAGTTAGTCACCTTCTGTACTGAATGTACTACTTTTATTTTTCAGTGGTAAGCTATGCTTGGAGTCTGTGAATAGAAAAAGGAGTAAATTAGCTTTGTGAATCAAGCCCTCAGTAGTTCTTGTCTATAGAGGTTGAATAATCTAATATAATAATTTTATTGCTCACTCTTTACCCATGGATTATTTTGCTGATCCACTTCAGAGATTGCATTCAATTCCTTCTACGGGTTTTTTCCTTGCGGTGGTGAGTGACAGTAGGTGTGTTATCTTCAGCAATTTGATGCTGTTCACATTGAACTACCAACATGGGCAACTAGTGTTTTTAAAATTTCTAATGAAAGCTTACTGTTTCTGAGATTAATATATACAGGGCTTTCATGAAGGCACCAGCACCTAAACATGGGATAATGCATTAGATTACATGCTAAGTTTTATTTCAGGTGAGCAGATGTGGTGCTATTTTTGTAGTTATTTTATTGTGCTCTCAGGATTTTTTTCCTTTAATCTTGTGTCTTTGCTGATATAATGGTATATACTGTCATAATTATGAGCGCTTGTTTATCTTGTTTACTCTCTAACAGCCTTATCAAGGTCACCAATTAATAGAAAATTAACTTTGCACTTGTGATGATTTAGATGTTGCTGCTTATGAGACCCACCATTAAATGTAATGATAGAGATAATGTAGACTAAGGTAATGTGAATTAGGTAATCAATAGTACACTTATTCTTTCAGTTCTGCTTTTTAGTCATTACCATTATGTAAGAAGCTGAAAAGCAGTGTTTCTCCTTGAGGCTTAATTCCCAGATTCAGAATTTAAATACAGGTATTTCATGAGAATCAATCTGTTTGTCATGGAGGGTGCACTAATGTCACTGAAACAGCATCTAACTGAGGCTAAAGGCTTGTGGTTTGCATTCCAGAGACAGGATTATGAACAAGGAATCAAGTTAGGGACGTTCTCTACTGGCTAACTAAATGAGAACATCTCAGAAGGGATGTGAGTGAGGTCCAAGACCTGCTGGGATTGCTGCACAGAACAGCATGAGGAGGAAAATGGTTCAACACTTTTACCCCAGAATCTATAGCAGTGTTGTATGTTGATTTAGATTCCGTATGCATTTCCCTTTTCATGCCCTTATATAGGTACATTTCACATTGTCCTTATATAGGCATAGAAATTCAGTCCTTCTTTAGGCATAGTCCATTCTACCCAAATACAGGCATGGTTCCTTACATCCGTTCATCTAAGTCCCAACGAGTTCTTGGAAAATCAGACACTTAAGCCGTTAGGACCTCCCCTTGCTTGGATATTGATTTCCCCGAGAACTCATTTATTATGCATGAACATCTATTCCTTAGTGGTTCATTTATGATGTTCATATGCCCGACTCATAAGTCAATACTTGCATTCCTAAACAGCTTCAAGGTATAAATATACCTTCACTTGCTATGGAAAAGCACTGTGTGGTTCGGTGCAGTTCGACTACCTACTTGCACGACGCAGCTCGCCACAGCAAGTCCCGAAGGAAGCCAACTCTCCAGCAGACGCACTGACCAGAAGCTGTCCTCCTCCTGCCGAGAAATCCAGCTCCAGTGTTTCTGACTCCCCTTGCGGGGTGTTGGGAAATCGAGTCCCGAGAAAGAGATACCAACCTCTCTCATTCTAAGGAATCGAGCTGAATAGAACCTAGAGAAACCTTGGGCAATTCTTGGCAAAACTAAACTATAGCTAAGAGAGCACGTACATCTTCCCTCGTACTAGACCTAGGTTAGGTACACTGGGGTAAGCGTATTTTAGAAGCACCAGTTGAGTATTTTAACCTGTGTTATTTATGTATGTATTTTTATATATGTCATAGCAACAGACAATGCCATTATTGTATTATTTCATATTACTGTTTACGCTGTACGCATTATACTTTACATTCTGTCTAATGATTGTAGCAGTTCATTTCTCTTGCATGAGAAATAAGACTGTTCAATAAACCCTTTTATTGAAATGCCCGTCTCTCTATTTCTATGCAACTCTGTAGAAACGAAGCATGCACGATTGATTGAGTGAAATAGTTATCTATTGTTTCCACAACTCTGAAGATATTGTTCCGGTTCTAGGGGAAACAAAGTTGTCATGTTTATGCGGTTGTCAGAGACTAATGCCTTCTTGTTTATTCAAGAACGTTTCTAGTGACTTCTCAGCAAGCTGGCACACACAATTAAGCTTAATATACTCGATAGAGACATACTGACCTCAGTCCTACGTCAAATCTATAGTGTATATTATTCCAATGCTCAGAGCCTATTGGGAATATAGGAACTACACTATATGGCGCCCAACGGTTTGGTAAGGCACTAATTTAACGCTAGATACTGAAGTAACTCAGTCGTGCTTTTCTCAGAGACCCCCTACTCATAATACTCTAATAGATGTCTGGAGTGGGTAACGGATAATATCCACCATTGTTGAGTAGGACGAAAAATCCTATGTATTAGCTTTTTGGTTTGTTCAACGTTGATGGATACAGTGTTCCAAAATATTGTGCACCTTATCTTTGTTCCCTTGAAACTTTCTCTGCACACTTTCAGTCAACAAAATGGCCGACGAAGATAATCCCGGGGCCAGTGGAGCTACAGGTGAAAACGCCAATAACGTTTTTAACTTTACAGGTTTCCAAGAAACCGATGAGAATGCTATAACCATTCCTCCAAATTTAAGGAAAACCATCAATATAAAACTTATAAAACATGGCCTAACATCAAGAGGTGGAAGGGCAGTTTTTGTGATAGGGGCACATGAAAATCACCAGACAGAGGTATTCTATTCATGGATAGTCTTCCCAGAAGCAAATCCAGTAACACACATGTTTCACTTCTACAAAGAAGATGATCCACCAGAGGAATACATTCCTTTCGAGGATATTGAAATTCCACTCACATACCAGGAGCATGAGCCCTGGTTTAAAGGTGCCCTAAAACATTTAACTCACATTACCACTGGGTAGACCAGGAGCTACATGACCGGTTCTAGCCGGCTATAAACCACATCCTGACATTAACGACATGTCAGATGTAGCATTACTAGCTCAACTCAAAGGGGCACATTAGTATGAGTCCGCCCGCCATACCAGTGGGGAACGGGACCGCCCGCAATGGTAGCGGCGGTCCCGCACACCCCATTATGGTGTTTCCTCACACTGGCGGGCGCATCCCGTATTTTTAACATTGCGGCAGGCAGTGCTGAAAGCACCGCCCGCCGCAATGCTAAAAATGCATGTTGTGCTTTCCAAAGCACAATGTGTCAGGTACCGCGTTGTGCCTGCCACGTTGTTCTTTGAAAGGTTGGGGGGTACCCCCCATGTGTATCCCCCACCCCCTGGAGTCCATAGGGCCTGCAACGGGCCCCCCAAGCAGACTCCGCATGCCTTTGCATGACGGCAATGCTGCCACGGAAAGGCATTCAAAAATGCACCATCTAATAGACACCGCCACCATATTGAACCCTTTTCCGCCCGGTCAACATATCGACCGGGCAGACCCCCCAGCCATTGTAATAAGGCGGGGGGTCTTTTCTACAGGGATGGCGGGTGGATTTTCCCCGCCAGGCCGGCGGTGACTACCGCCGGCCCGGCGGGGGCAATCTGCCCACCATCCTAATGGGGCCCAAAGAGTTAATCAGAATTTATATACAATTCGTTCAATATGTCATGCGGACTCCTAGAGTCCAACCTGCAGTAGTTATTCCACAACATACCTCTCACCAGGGGAATACACAAAAAATTACACCACAGACTTTACACTCAGTCATAGGTAAATTACCTACAAACGTGAACAAATTCCATTCTGGATAGCTCAAAAAATTACTCAAATCGAAGCAGTATTTCCTTATACTAGACCTCATGAGAAACACAGAATGTTAACAATCTGTCTACCAATGGGGATCACACCACATCTGGAGGACTGCGCCACATGGGCTACAGTCTTCGCTGGAATCTACACTAAACACATGGTGTTCCGTCCATGGCGGTAATACCAGACGTCCTAAAACAGATTCAAAATGAATACGGGGCAGAGCCTGCTCTAAATTTAGGTATGAAACTACTGAAGGATTTCAAACAGGTCTCGACAATAATATTAGCTTCCGTGCATGCGCAGTTTCAAGAAGAAGGCGTGATTGACCAGGAAGATGACCCCGCAATAAGGTAAGTGTTATTAAATCTTATTTTAGGCTTTAATCAATGTTTAATATTGCGGGTGGGAGGCGGGCAGAAGGCGGGTGGCCAACTTCCATTCCGCCGCCGAGTTTGCTGTGATTTGCCCCGTTTGGAAAATCTCCACCCATTCCACGGGCAGAACGGAAATGTCCGCCCACCCCTAATTCAAACAGGCACCTCATCAATGAACAATCCTTTGTTTCCTGTATCCAAACCAGACAATACATATCATCTAGTATTGGATTACAGACATCTAAACTCTTGTTGCAAAACATTCATATGCGACTGAACTAGCATGAGATCTGATGGCCTGTCAACTACATCAGAAGGTCCCCCAAGCAACTCATATTAAAGGTCACCTTCTTGACCCAATTTTTTCTAGTCTGAGGGAACTAAAAGGGAAAGCCCCCATTCCAATCTCATGGTCTGACCATTTTTCAATCCTGTTTGTCTGGTCCCACTCATCCCCGTCTCACACACTCAGTCAACACGGATACAAATTTGTCCCTGGCCCGAACTCCCCTTGGAGTGGTGGACTCAGGAACTGGAAAACACCAAACCACACCTGGTTTTTAATCCAGTCACAGATTACCAACATTTTACACACTGGATTGAGGGGTCACTGAACACGGTACTCCCAAAGAAATCAATCCAGAAGAAAGCAGGACCTAACAAGTCTGCATGGTTCTCCCCTAAGCTACGTATCCTAAAACAACAATGCAAAAGATTGGAAAGCATATGGAGGAAATACTTCTGACCCATTAAGAAACATGAATACAGGGTGGCCATTGGAACATACAAGGCAGCAATAAAACAAACCCAGGCCACCTACTACAAAGAAAATATTACAGCAGGAGCTAATGCCTCTAGAGAGACTTTTCTCATTGCCAAAAAGCTACTCAAAGTCCCTAATCCTCCAGCAGCACCAGATCAATGGGGACACCGCTGCAACAAACTTGCTGAGCACTTTGCCACCAAAGTACATAATATTCTCAAGCGTCTTCTCAAAGAGATAGTGATACACCCGACCCTATAGACGAGGGTCAGCATGAAAGGGAACACTATCTAGAGACCGATACCCAGTTGACTCAGGAGTAATTTTTAGCTATTCTACCTTCAGTCAAATCTGGGTCACCACTGGACCCTGCACCACTTAACATTCTGACGCTGGTAGCACCTACAGTTACTCCTACTGTTATCAGCCTGATTAATGCCTCCCTCGCATCAGGTATAGTCGCCACCGAGTGGAAAGGTGCAATGGTAAAAGCTTTGTTGAAAATAACAATTTGGACTCTGCTGACCAGAGCAATTGTTGTCCTATTTCGCTCCTTCTGGGAATTAGCAAAATCGCAGAGAAACATGTTAACCACATGCACTCTGCGTTTCTTGTGTCCCGCAATTTGCTCCACCCCTCACAAATGGGTTTCCTCCCTCATCAAGGCACTGAGACCGCCTTATTAGCTGTGGCGGAGGAAGCAAGAAAAATCCTTGATTCAAGAGGATCATCTGCCATAATCCTCCTCGATCTAAGCGCAGCCTTCGATACGGTGAATCATCGAATCCTGGCTCACCGTCTCCGGAGCATAGGAGTGACCGGCAAGGCCCTATTATGCCTCCAATCCTTCCTAGAAGATCGATGCTTCCAGGTTTTTGAAGATGACACCTTGCCAAAACCTATCCCCCTTCAGTGTGAAGTCCCTCAGGGCTCATACTTGAGCCCAACCCTTTTTAATGTCTGTGATCAGTGGTTAGAGAGAATTAACTTTAAGGCCTTTTGCGTTGCCCACAAGTCTCTAGGAGGGAATGGACCACCTATCATTAAAACCTTGATTTGCCCTTACAAGACATCCGGTTTTGAGTACAGACATCTAGCTTCATGCGTCGAAGGATATAATAATTCCTTTATGAACATGAATGTCCTGATTAAATACTTATGGACAATGGTGGTCTGGCCATACATTTCTGGTGCATACTAGATAAACATGTAGATTATGTATTATGATAAAGTCGTATGAAGGGGACTTACATGAGCCGCCTATTCTGGAATAAACTCGATATATCTTTTCAGATATAACTATTTTAACAAGACCCGCTTGAGAATTACCAGCAATTTGCCCAGGCATATTGAGGCTGGGACTGAAATATAACCAGCCAGAAGGTATGTTTTCTACCTCTGGGTGCTGACCTGTTGTTATTTGGAAATAATTAGAATTTAGTTACAAATGGATATTGTCGTCTTTTTTAGGTGTTCATTACTGTTTGGATAAACGAAAGGTAGGCCTGGGGGATGCCTCAGTACTTGCACCATGTTGGAATAAGTACATGGTTTTTTTTGCACTTATATTAATAATTCAGTATCACACACCACCCTTTCCTATTCCCACACTATCCAATATACACATCGCTTATTTCTGTTCCTCTATCACGGACACTACCATTAATGGTTAACCTGTTATGTCAAATACTGAATTGGAACAGGGGATCTATTTGATGATCTATTCTCTATCTTACCCTCACTCTCTAATGTCCGCTGCACAAATGATTGGCAGGGACTACCTGTGTAACTGGCAGGGGTGAAAGCTATACTGTATGTGCTGTAACCTTAATGCCCGATGTAACCTGGGCTTATATGTTTTCCAGCCCTGAGGAAGTCACGGGTGTCTTGTCCCGAACGACGAAACATGTGTTGGCTGGAGCCTGAACAAGAGAGAGACATTAAAAACATATATGATGTTAATGTATTTGTCGTAAAATTTGAAGTCATTAACTTGTCAAAATCTGTATATTGGTGTGCTAGGGTCTGAGACAAAATTATAAGGATCGGCTGATCTTAATGTGGAGGTGTTAGATGATTGCCTTCTCCCTAAGCACCCAAAATTGAAAGATACTTAGACATATAATATTTACCGCAAATGGTGAGCGCCATCTAGGTCCAGGGTATAATCATCCCAAATCATTTACATGATGACTATAGCTATCATCCTTTCTGAGCCTAGAGGGACTGCAACTTAACTTAAGATGAGAAGGAACAGTAATGATGGGATGCATTGGACGCCGACTCTGAGTGAGTGGTGTTTGTGTTGTGCATGAAGTCGAAGTATACTAGTATTTAATCTACAAACTAAAAGTGACTCAAGTCAATGTTTCCCTTCTTGTTATTTAATAACAAAATTGTACTGCAGGCCGATCCATTGCATTCTTGAATATGGAATCTGGACTCACTCAGTATACTACAGACTGAGTGGGACAACACCATGATGACGACCACATACTATCTTCACAGTCAGTCAGTTGGATTGGAGATGATTGATGGAATAACTCAGGGCATTTCAAATCACAAAGAGGCATAAAAGGTAAACAAGTCAACAACAACCACAGCAGACCCACATGTCTGTGTAGTGGTGGAGTTGAATAGTCATGAGTGTAGCGATGTATGACTAAAAGCTGTGCATTGATTTAATTACTTACTTTGGAAAATGCTATGTTGCTGTATATGTGTGCTCTGTGACTGCCTGGCTCAGTCAAAATCTATGCTAAGTGGAGGTCGGGTGGGTGCCGTGGGCCTGCTGTGTCCTGTTGCTGTTGTAGGTTAATGCTGGAAACAGACAACAGAGTAGTTATGATTTCGCCATGCCGCCTCTGAAAGTGTTTGCACTCCTCCGTAAAAAGAGTAACCCCACCATAAAACATTTACATTGTATGAAAGTTTAAGTATAAATATAATTCAATCCCCTAACAAAATAAACTAACGTAAAAAAATCCCACAACACCTGACCCACCCCTCTCCGTAACCTCAACCAATGTCCAAAAAGATAAAGAAAGAGTCCAACAAATGTCTGTTAAATTCAAAAATAAAACTTTCCATAAAAATATAAACCCCAACTTTTCCACAACGTACGCCCAATGCCCATCCACCAAAAAAGGAATAAAAAAAGGAGTAATCCAACGGGAACTCTATTGGTGGGTTCGCAGTCACCGGTTAATTGCCAGGATCTCCTTTCCCTGCTCCTCTATGTCCCGCCATTTGGAGGAACATGCAGCGCTTATAAGCTGGACAATTGCATCCACTGGGGGCAACAGTGTTGGGTGAAGTGCAGTGTGCGGCTGCCAGACTGCGGTGCCGTACCACTCGAGGGGCCTGGCTGGAGTCCGGGGCATTGGAGGAGGCTACAACTGCTGCTGCTCCCTCCGCTTCCTCTGCCAGAGCCACCAGCCACCGATATTCAATGTGGATGGCCTCAAGCTACCGGCGCCGGGCCATGGCTGCCAAATCCTTCCTGTCTGGTTTTGCTTTTGGTCGGGAAGGAGTAGCTATATCATAAAGAAAAAAGACTATTGTAGCCAATACTGTTAGCAAAACATTAACACAACATTCTACACATAGTGGCACAGTAGCACTAGCAAGCATAATACATAACATTTGTGGTATCTATCCTTCCACTTCCTCTGAATCTAACATTTGTGGGGGTTTGAAGCATTATACTAGCACTATGGACTCGAGTACACCAGTCTTCTTCTTCTCTCTTGTTTAGCTAAATTAAGTAACCTTGCTGTAGCCGGCATGCCAGCTCAGTCAGCTTGCGCTCAAGAAAAACATATTCGTGACACAGACTCACATTATTTTTATTTACTACTGTCTGCAGGTGGGAAAGCTGAATATACAATCATCTTATTTTTCTACAAGCTTACCTGTCGCCCGTTGCTGCAATCTCAGAAGAAAGGAAATTCAAGGAAACTTGTTATGATAACATTCAATTTACATTGTGTCATTTTTATTGAAACTTATTCATTTTAATATGGAAAACATTTCAAAGTGTCGTTTTAATTCTATTTATTTATTCGAGTGCTTGTGGATACACGAATTTTTTTTTTTCTGTCTGGTGCGTACATCAGTATTCAGAAGATCATGAGGGCCTTGAGGGCCCGATATTTAAAAAAAATGTATGCCAGAAACCTTCGCGGGAGTGTACTCAACAACTTCCCAAAGTTTCCTGGCAATCGGATGAATGCTGTTTTAATTCTATTTATTTATTTGAGTGCTTGTGCATTCACGATTTTTTGTTTTTCTGTCTTGTGCGTACATCAGTATTCGAAAGATTATGAGGGCCCTGGGGCGCTGATATTTAAAAAATGTTTATGCCAGTAACCTTCGCGGGATGTACTCAACAACTTCCCAAAGTTTCATGGCAATCGGAAGAATGGTGTTTTAATTCTATTAATTTATTCGAGTGCTTGTGGATACACGATTTGTTGTTTTTCCGTCTTGTGCGCACATCAGTATTCGAAAGATTATGAGGGCCCTGGGGGGCCAATATTTAAAACAAATTTATGCCAGAAACCTTCGTGGGAGTGTACTCAACAATTTCCCAAAGTTTCATGGCGATCGGATGAATGGTGTAGTAATGCATAAAGGACAAACAGACAGACAGACAGACAGACATACATTCATTTTTTTATACATATATATGTGTGTCAATAATTTCAGGAATGGTAGTTTTTATTTAACACTGGGTGTATCAAAGGTTAGATTAGAGTGTGAGGAGGTGCATCGTATTATCACATGGATGATGTCATCAGTGATGTTATCAGTGATGTCATTTGAGATGTCATCAGTGATGTCATCAGTGCTGTCATCAGTGATGTCATTTGAGATGTCATCAGTGATGTCATCAGTGATGTCACTGACCATGTCATGAATGATGTAATATGTGACATCATCAGCAGTGGATTGCGGGCGCGCAAGTTATAGTGAGTCCAACTAACTATAACGTGGGAATTTCAATGGTTTTGTATGAGTAAAATGTTCAGCTAACTATAACTGGTGTGAAACCTATGGTTTTTTCAGTGAATTTGAAAGTTTTTTTAAATGCTAATTCCTAACTATAACGAGTGTGAATCCTATGGTTTTTTCAGTGAATTTCAAAGGTTTTTTAAATGCTAATTTCTAACTATAACGATTGTGAAACCTATGGTTCTTTTAGTGAATTTCAAAGGTTTTTTAAATGCTAATTCCTAACTATAACGTTTGTGAAACCTATGTTTTGTTTCAGTGAATTTCATAGTTTTTTTGAAAGCTAATTCCTTTGTATATCGACTTTGTAACCTACGATTTTTTTTTTATTAGCTGTTTTTTACAAGAATTATTTATATTTAAAAAAAAAAATTATTTGTTCAATGTATATATATTTTTTTACATTTTTTCATGTTGCGCTCAGGGTGCGCGCACCGGTAAGCTTACCGGTACTATTTTGTCTTGGAGCCCTCAGGGTGCGCGCACCGGTAAGCTCTCCCGAGAGCGCAGCGAGAACGCTATTTGTGCGCTCGTAAAAAAAAATATGTATGAAAAGTAAATAATAATGCAAGACATTTAGTACCATACTTATAAAAGCAGTATTTTTGATTTACGAAATGAAAATTATTTTGCATTTCCGTAAAGCTATCAAAACGTCACTCAGGCGCGCCGCGTAAGCACCCCTGGAAGCGCCTACGTTCGCTCCACGTAAGCACCACCGGAAGCGCTCCGGTGCACGCAGCGTAAGCACGTCAAGTCATGTGACCTTAAAATAACTCTTTTCATTGGTTGCTAACAGTTTTTTTTACAAAGAATGAAATCCCCACCCATTTCCTTCACTTCTTGTTTCACTTTTGTGACTGCAAGACCTGTCTTTTTGCTCTTGAGCCTAGAGTTAAGGAACATTTTATCTGGAATTTTTGATATTCCTGAGGGCTTCAAGAAAGTAAATGCTCCAAAGGTGGAGTGTAAGATCTGCCATACTGTACTTTCCAGAGGAGACCCCACAAGGAAGTACAGTTTTGGTAATTCTACCATGATTCGCCACGTCGAGAGAAGGCATCCCCAGAACTATGCCCGGGAGAGTGTCAGGGCTCTGGCACGAGAGGCTCCCGGGGATGGTGCCTCTACTTCAACCGGAGGACCAACTACATCGGTGAGGGGGTGACCAGAAGAGCTGATTCCTAATATTCAGCCTGCTTTTAATGAAGCCGTAATTAAATGCAGACAATGTGATCAGCTACTTTGTTATGGGGAACAAAGTGTTATGCTCATGGTTCGAGCATTAGAGAACCACCGCTGCCGTTACCAGCCCTAATTTTGATTCTTTTTTTTTGCTCCTGTTGAGCAGTTTCCCATTCCCTGTTTTTGTTTTTGTTCAAAAAAAAGGAAAAAAGAAGAAAAAAAAAAGTTATTTTCAGAACCACCTCCAACTCTCATCAAAGAGCTGTATTCTTAAAAAAATGAAAAACAGTAACTAAAGTGGAGTGCCGTTTTTAGAGGAGAGGAAAATGAGTGAAAAAGCAAAGAAAGGGACGAGAAGGGAAGGAAAGTGAAGTAGGGGGACTGAAAAAAGGTGAGTGTGGGGAAGGAGAGTGAGGAGAAGGAGAGTGAACATGGGGAATGTGGATAAGTGAAGAAAATGTAGTAAAGGAACGGGGGTGTGGAGGGGTAAGAAAAGAGCAGTGATGTTTAGGAAAGAGTGGAGATACAGACTGGATAAAGACAAGTGAGTGTGAGACAAGGTGAGTAAGGCAGTGAAGAAACAGAGAAAGTGAAAGAAAAAGTAAGAGTAGAAGACTGAAGGCCTCATTTCTGAGGCCATGCGTGACTTTTACGCCGCTGGTGCGTCACTTTTTGTGACGCACCAGTGCTGTTAAAAATGCACCTTGTTGAGTCATATTTACAAAGTGACGCATCTAGGTAGATGTGTCACTTTGTAAACCCATGCGCCACATTATACCTCCACCAGGTGTAATGTATGCAAAGTCACGCAGTGAAATCTATGAGATTTCACTGCGTCACTTTTAGGACGCCGTTGCGTCAAAATCTTGCGCCTGCCTCACAGTAGGCGTAAGACTGACGCAGGCCCTTTCACATGGGGCTCGCCCCATGTGAAAGGATGCATTGCTGGAGTTGCGTTTTGTGACACACTCCAGCAATGCATCACTTTTGCACTTACAGATACGTCAGAAATACTGACGTATCTGTAACTCCTTGCGACATGATGCATCATACATTAAATATGATGCATGAGTAGAAGACTGAACGCCTCATTTATGAGGCCATGCGTCACTTTTACGCCACCGGTGCTTAACTTTTTGGGATGCACCAATGCTGTAAAAAATGCACCTTGTTGAGTCATATTTACAAAGTGACGCATCTAGGTAGATGCGTCACTTTGTAAACCCCTGCGCTACATTATACCTGCGCCAGCTGTAATGTATGCAAAGGGGGCGTATTGACGTAAGGAAGGGTCGTAGAAGTGACGCAGTGAAATCTATGAGATTTCACTGCGTCACTTTTACGACGCTGTTGCGTCTAAATCTTGCGCCTGCCTCACAGCAGGCGTAAGACTGACGCAGGCCCTTTCACATGGGACTGGCCCCATGTGAAAGGATGCATTGCTGGAGTTGCATTATTTTTGTGAGACACTCCAGCAATGCATCACTTTCCTCTAAACACTCTACTTTATTTTTTACTGTATTTTTTTACACTGTTTTTCCCCGTGGTGCGCTCAGTGTGCGCGTACCGGAGAGCGCACCGGGGAGCACAGCCAGCGCTTACCCCGTGAAATTTTTTTTTGCCCTTTAGGGTCCTTCTAGGCCCCCCTCAGAAAACCTAGGGGGTCAGGTGGTGTCTACCCTGCCCCCTTTTAATAATTTCCCCCTTTCTTTTTCACCTCTTGTGTCTCGATTCTACCGAGACACAAGATGGCGGACTCTCCGGACTGTTTAGAATGTTGATAGACACCCGACAGCCAATCAGCTTTCCGCTCGCGCACTCCCGAAGAGCGCCGGGTGCGCTCCCCGGTACGCGCACCTGTGAGCGCTCGGAGAGCGCCTATAGATATATATGTGTTTTTGAAGTTAATTTTCAAAAAAAACACTGGAGCAATTTTCAGAAAATATAGGAAAGGCACATCTGCGTACCAGTCCCTACAATTTTGCCAAGTTTGGCATAATTCCGTTCAGCGGGTCGGGCTGTAGACTTGTCAGACCGTCCTATGGAAATTAACATGGGGAGAACACGTTTTGGGACCCCCCTTTTTCTCAGCCCCCACTTCACGAATCCCCCTGAAACTTTCAGGGAAGGAGCGGAGCAGAGCTGGCCAAAAGTTTGGAAAATTACACACAAATTCTTCAACCGGCGCCAGAGTTATTCCCAATAGAATGTTGCGGATTTCCTATGGTAGCCAATCCTAACTATAACTACCTACTGGCGACCGCCAGTAGGTAATATATATATATATATATCCAATCCACAATCCTAATACGAACTCTCAATGAGAAAACAGGTACGGACCACTCGAGTAGATTCAAAAGTGCAGTGCTTTAATTTTCTTCTCAGAGCAACATGACGCGTTTCGACATGGTTTCCTCGGTCTTGATCACAATATATTTATATTTACCCTGGGCGAAGTTCGCCCAGGGTAAATATAAGTACAAATATAAATATAAGTACATTACCCAGTGATACTGAGTCCAATCTCAGCAGCAATGCAGAAGGCAGTTCTAGACCAAGATTGTTTTTTTCAGTGAATTTTATATATATATTCAATCTCCTCTCACTCCTACAAGGAAGGAATCAGCACTCAGGTTATAGTTTGGAAGTATTTAACCTGCAAAGGATGCGATCCACGTGTTTCAGCTCGTCCAAACCTTGATAATGATACAAGACGTCATTGTAACTTCCTTATTTAAATGTACAAATGCCTCCAGTTGCCATTATCAACAAAGGCGAATTTCTCTGGTTTTATATGAGACAAATGTCCAACTAACTATAACGTCCCTGAAACCTATGGTTTTTGTAGTGAATTTCAAAGGTTTTTTCAATGTTAATTTCATATTTTAATATTTATAAAACCTATATTTTTTCTAATTGTTTTTTTATATTTTGCAACGTATTATCATTTTATGAACTTTAAAAATGATGTAATGTTTTATATCTTCCCCCAAAAATATGCATATCAAACTTTTTTTTGTTGAGAAAACTACAGTCCCATACCGGTAGTCTACCAACCTAGATCAGCATGCAAATGCTATCCACCACATTTTAATGATGCACTTTTCATATCTGACGGGTTTGTGACACTGCCTAACAACATGTACATATGAGGTCGCTCCAGCTGCTACTTTGGTATGCGACCGGTACGCACTAAAAAGCAGCGCATTATGTCATGTACGTATGGGGTGGCACCCGCTGCGCATCCTGAATGCGATGAATGTACGCTGCCACGCTCTATGTTACATCATAGACATACGATATCACACCGCATATGCCATTCCCTCATTTTCTTTTGTCTCAAAACTATATCTAAATACCTTTAAAATGTATATGAGAGCAAGCAAAAATTTTAAATATTTTAAACAGTTATATATTTCTAACTGTACCAAACTTATATTATAGTAAATATATTTTCTCAAAATCACATCAGGTGTAATCTCATTGCGTACTGGCTGCGCGATTGCCATGTGACCATACAAAAAACCATTTCATTAGTTCATAACATTTCCCATTGTAACAGTTCGAGTACGCCACTCATTTTAATCAATATCTGTACTGCATTTCATTAGACACACCTCTTCAGCTTAGAGAGCTTTGTTCTAAACTTTTTGGAATATACACATATCTTACACACAACAAGCAACCATCATTTTCATCAATATTCATTCTCTGTAAAGTAGCCTTCCACCTGTGATAGCCATACACCTAAAAGTTACATTACCGAAATCATAAATCATAGGAGGCATTGTATTAGTGTGTATTTGGTGTTTTCTAACCTATAATATTGATTTTGTGTATATTGTACATTTGTGTGTATTGTAAATTTTTATGTCTGTATGTGTTCATTATTGTTTGATGACTGTTCCTTTGATGACATATGAAATCTAATGAAAAAAGTTTTTCTATAAAAAAGACAAAAAGACTAAAATAAAATAGTCGATCACCTAGAACTGTTTGGCTAGGTGTGATAAAACTCCAAAAAGTAAACCTGTGTGGCTATTTTTTCTGTTAAGTTAATCTACAATAGCGACTAAATCTGAATTGCGAACACTACAGTCTGCATTGTTAATTGAAGGCAGTACTCACACACGGTAGTCAGACAAAATATCGAAATTAAAATATCGATATACAATAATATCGATGTTTTAATATCGATGGTATAGTATATCGATGTGCCATAATATCGACAGACAGAATATCGGGATTAAGGTATGTATGTTAGTAATATCGAAATTTTGTTGTTTGGTGTTATGTATTTTAATATGTTGTTTATATGTTTGCTAAATATGTTTAGAAATGTATGTTTGAAAATTAGTAATTATGTTAACATTTTGCGTTTTAGTATTAGAGCAGGTTGTGGGTTTATAGGGGAATAGGGTGGGAAGTAATTTAATAATAATTAAATAATTAATATATATTTTTAAATATTTTTTAATTAATAATTAATTTGTAATTAATTAAGACTAATTAGTTAATTACATTAATTAGATTTAATATGGTAATATATTTAATTTAGTGTTATTGTTAATTACTAATTAATTGGTAATTAATTAATATTAATTAGTTAATTAAATTAATTAGATTTTATGTGCTAAGATATATAATTTATTGTTATTGTTAATTAATAATTAATTGGTAATTAATTAATGTTAATTAGTTAATTACATAAATTAGATTTATTGTGCTAATATATTTAATTTAGTGTTATTGTTAAATAATAATTAATTTGTAATTAAATAATATTAAGTAGTAAATTGAATTAATTAGAGTTAATGTGTTAATATTTTTAATTTAATAATTTTTGATATTGTTAATTGGTAATTAATAATTATTAAGTGATTAAATGATTTCATTTATTTATGTGTAGTGGGTTGTGTGTTTATAGGGGAGTAGGGTGTTATATATTTACATGTAATTAATTAAAGAGATTGTATTTATTTATTGGTATTTATTGTTAATTAATTGGTAATTAATAAGTGTTAAATAGTTCATTTATAATTACATTAATTTAATAATATTTATTGTTATTAATTGATTAATTGAAACTTTTATTAATTGTGTTTTTTTATAATGTGTAGTGTGTTGTGTGTTACAGGGGGAGTAGTGTGGGAAGTAATTTAAACCCTACGCTATCCAACGCTTTCCCTACTGTTGCACTCTCTGGAGTGGGAATAGTAATTTAAACCCCTACGCTATCCAACGCTTTCCCTACTGTTGCACCCTCTGGAGTGGGAATAGTAATTTTTACCCCTACGCTATCCAACGCTTTCCCTACTGTTGCACTCTCTGGAGTGGGAATAGTAATTTTTACCCCTACGCTATCCAACGCTTTCCCTACTGTTGCACCCTCTGGAGTGGGAATAGTAATTGTTACCCCTACGCTATCCAACACTTTCCCTACTGTTGCACTCTCTGGAGTGGGAATAGTAATTGTTACCCCTACGCTATCCAACACTTTCCCTACTGTTGCACTCTCTGGAGTTGGAATAGTAATTGTTACCCCTACGCTATCCAACACTTTCCCTACTGTTGCACTCTCTGGAGTTGGAATAGTAATTGTTACCCCTACGCTATCCAACACTTTCCCTACTGTTGCACTCTCTGGAGTGGGAATAGTAATTTTTACTCATACACTATCTAAAATGTATTTAGCTTTTTTATTAGTATTATGTTGTTATTAATTGTTATTTATGTGATTATTTTATGTATATAAATTTATTAGTAATTTATTATATTTTTATTTTTTATAAGTTATGAAAATAATTAATTTAGAGTTAATATTAATTAAATATATATTATGTATTATATATTTATTAATATTAATTTGTATTACATTATGGATTAATTTTAAATATTATAGTACATTTTTAAATATGTTTATTACATTTATAAGTATTATTTTGTTAATATTAGATTTTTATTTAATAAAAAAACCCGATATTTTACAAAAAACAATATTTTTGTCATTCTATATTTTTTTTCGATATATTTGCACTTACCTTGTTAGGGATAGGATTCCTATATTTTTGACTTCGATAAGTTTGTTCCGATATTTTTGTATATCGATATTTGTGATATCGATATTTTGTCAGACATTCCTCACACACACAACCATCAACACTTTTTCTCACTCCCCCATTACAAAATACAACATAAATTACATATACCTCTACAATAAATAAATCAGAACAATTCGAATTGGGATTTCATCTGACCACAGTCTACACTATTTACTGTTCCTTTTGGACTTGCAAGATGAATTTGGTCATTATACTAAACCTATTACTCATCAAAAAAAACTTCAAGCAAGTCTAGCAGACATAGCAGGCTATAACGGCTATTAAAGGCCCTCTCCAGCATTAAAGGCCCACGCCGAAGGCGAGGGCCTTTAACAAGGGAGAGGGACTTTAATATCCACTATAGCCGAGCTACGAAGGGCTATAAGGCTATTCAAACATTCTGCCACTAGAGGGAAAAATGTTCTAACAAATGAAGCATAGCCTTAAGAGAGCACAAGGGGATTGGAATCCCTTCAGGCTCCTTGAAGCATTTTTTCACAGCCAGAGCTGTGAACAAAAAATCTTTGCAATGTTGGAGCTCAAGGCATTATAAGAACAGAGCTAATCCATTGTTTTCAACGGAGCTCCCAACATTCCAATGTTGTAATAAAACAGTAGTGTGTATGTTTCAATAGACCTTCTAATCACTGAACTACTGGATTCTGTAATTAAACAATTCGCACTCAATCTAAATTGTGAACCCTGTGAACCGAGGTCTAGACCAGATGCAGTGGTCATTAACACCTCACAGCCACATACCGTTTCTGAGAGCCGGTACCCGAGCCGTGCGACTCACATCTCCTCCAGCCACGGTACACTGCCGGACATCAGCGCAACCTCGCAGGCCCGGTGAGCCTTGACCCCGGTGCCGCCATTGGACTACTTGCGGCCTCCCCGAGAGCCCCCCCCCGGACATAGGGCGGTTACAGGGCACCGGCGGCATGGCCAACACGGCGCACAGGGGACACCGCAATATTGTCGATATGCTCAACAAGGGCGCTCCAAAAGGAGAGAAGACTCAGGTGCCTCCATCCCCTAGGACGCCTGCCAGCGCCTCAGGCCAGGATGACGAGGCCGCACTCATCACAAAAGCCTTTCTTGCCTCCCTCTTCAACACCCTGAGGGATGACTTTCAGGCCCTGAAACAGGAACTGGCGGGGGAGCAGCGTGAACTCCGCCGAGACGTTGACGGCCTGGGAGAGCGCGTAGCCGTGGTAGAGGAAGCGGACCGGACTCGCAGCATGGAGGTGGATCAGCTGCAACAAGAAATCCTCCGCCTCCGGGAGCAACAAGTGGACCTTCAGGCGCACTCGGAGGATCTTGAGAACCGCTCCTGGAGGAACAACATACGGGTCTGGGGGGTTCCGCTGAAGTCAGAGGGGAGCAGCATCATCGGCTACCTACAGGAGCTGTTTCGGGAGATCCTTGGGGAGTCCGGTGAGTTTGACATCCGTATTGACCGTGCGCACAGGGTCGGCTTAGCGCGTCGTGCGCCCCCCCCCACCCCCTCTGGACATACTGGCTTCCCTCCCCAATTTTCCCCTGAAGGAACGCATTTTGAAAGAGGCCCGACTGAAACAACCCATTCACTTTCGGGAAAACCCCGTGGCCCTCTTCCAGGACCTCTCCGCTATTACCTTGCAGAAACGGAAGGCCTTCAAAGTTGCTACGAACTTCCTAGGAGAAAATGGAGTGCCATATTCCTGGGGACACCCGTTTCGCCTCATTTTCAAGTGGAAAGGGACATTACATCAACTCAGATCACTCCGAGACACTTGTGCGTTGCTGGGCATTGACTTACCGGAAGACAGTGGATCCAGAGAGACCTGCCCGCGTCGGTCGCAAGACGGACCCACACAAAGCTCCAACAACGGATGGCAGATGGTGCGACGGCGGCGGTCCCCTAGACCTCTTCCTAAACCTGACCCCCATCACGGCCGCTCAGGAATGAGAGGCGGCTGTCCAGGAGGTGGTTAGAGACACAGCAGCCAAACTGTAAGGTGCTATTTTCAAGGGGTTTGCCTTCATGCTATCGCTTTGTTCGGGGGGAGGGGCGGGGGAGCCACTGGGTTTGCCGCTGCCACGTTCTCCTCCATATTGACACTCTACGGCCCGAGACTATGGGTAGTCTTTTGAGGGGTTGTTTTGGGTGAGATTGGAGTTGGGAGGGGGTTGGTCGATGTTTGGGTGCGGGGTTGGGGTTGGGGTGGGGGGAGGGACCGTGGGGGGGAACCAGTGTGCCGGGGGGACTTGCGAGACTGGACTGCTCGCCACAGTCTCTCTCACCACAGCGATGGGATTGCATTCACACTGCGCTCCCTTTTGTCTGATTTCCCATGACAGATCCCGCAATAACGATATTGTCCTTTAATGTAAAGGTTCTGAACAACCCTGTCAAGAGGAGAGCTATGCTTTCGTTCCTGGAACACTCCGGGGCTGAGATTTGTCTACTGCAAGAGATTCACCTTCTGCCAAAGGATTGGCACAGAATGTGCTCCCGTGCCTTTCCCCAACAATTCCTTTCCTCTCTCCCAACGAAAAAGGCAGGAGTAGCTATCCTGGTGTCTAGACGCTTCCAGGGCACGGTGGGGGACAAGGCGGGGGAGGTCAAAGGCAGACTCTTAGCTTACACCTTCCTGATTCGAGGCCAACGCTTAACGCTTCACGATCGGTACCCTCTACGCCCCAAACACGGGACAGCAGGCCTTTTTGAAGGGTGCATTCTCAGAAGGGAGGGAAGGGAGGCCACGCCCACCGCCCTGAGGCCACGCCCCCTGGAGACTATATAAGACGTGCCAAAGCCCAAGCTCGCATTAGCCTAATACAGACAACTCCTGAGGCGGAAAACCGGGAGGAACGATTGCCGTTTTTTAAACATTGATAATTTGAAATTGATTTTAAATACCTGTTTGTTGCACATCTCCCCGAGCACTCCTCCCTCCCTAGAGCTGCTCACACATACCGCGCAGCCGATCTAAACGCTGCCGCGGGCTTGCCAAACAATCTGCCGCCATCAGTGAGGGAAGGGAGGCCACGCCCACCACCCTGAGGCCACGCCCCATATAAAGATGTGCCTTGGCCGGACACGCAGCGGACACGCGCTGCGGGCACGCCGCCAGCGTGCCAAAGGCTCACCAAAGGTAAGCCCGTTTGCGCCCGTCCGCGCCAGTACGGACCCAGGGCCCAGTCCCCCTGTTCCTCTTACCTTGCCACCTATTAGCTACTCCTCAGACACCCTTTGCAAACTGGAAACGCATGCACGTGACCTTTGTCCTCGACCGATCTCTCCCGATGAGCCTCAGATCAGATGCAGCCACTGCTCATTCAGACTCACCCCCACTTACCCCCTAAAGCCAGGACAATTAAAATGGCTCTGCTCAACTGCAGATCCCTCCCCAAGCACAGCACCGAGATAAACCTCTTAATATCGAACAACGACATAGAAGTGCTGTTCCTCACGGAAACATGGATCAACTCAGCATCCGACCCAGACATAGTCCAAGCCCTACCTTCGGGCTACACAATTAAACACCTAGATAGACCTCAAGGATCAGGAGGCGGCCTAGCAATCATCACCAAAGCCCATCTTACCTGTCACTTCAAAGACAGTCCAATTCACCACTGTGAAAACATTCACTTCTCTTTACATCTCTCCCCGGAAAAAACTCTGTCGGGTCTTCTGTTCTACCGACCCCCGGGCCCACTGGGACAGTTCCCTAACTCCCTGCTCGAGACAGTTACCTCCCTAGCATGTTTGTCTTCCAACTTTATACTGCTAGGAGACTTTAACATCCACTTTGATGATCCAGAGAATAAAATAGCGGGAGACCTCAAAGAAGATCTCTCAGCACTCAGCCTCTCCTTGGAAAACCTGCTGCCCACCTATAACAAGGGCCATCTCCTGGACCCCATCTTTTTCAACATTCCAGATCTCACCACCTCCGCACCCCTACCCATCCCCTGGACAGATCACTTCCTCATAATCTTCAAAATTCCAATCTCCACCAAAATCACTCCCAGTCTCCCACCCCAAGCACCCTCCCGCCCGTGGCACAAATTAAACACGGATGCCTGGACCAGCCAGCTGATAGCCTCCACCCGCACCCTGAACCCGGATCCCTCACCAGCCTGACATCCAAATCCAAGATTGGATAGAATCCTCCCTTGACATGGTTCTTCCCGCCAAACATTTGCCTAGTACGAGGGTCTCATTTAAGTCTCCCTGGTACACCGTGGAACTGCGTGAACTCCGAAAAAAAATGCAAGAAGCTTGAACGCCTCTGGAGGTAGGATTGAAACTCGAACAGTAAAGAAACCTACAATTCGGCCATGAAGCAATACAAAACCCTCATCAAAAATACACAAGCCTCCTATTATGAAGGGAAAATTCTAGCCGCCTCCAATTCCTCTAAGGAGACTTACCGTATAGTAAAATCTCTCATGAAAGTTCCTGAACCACAGCCTGCGGCCGATCCCACTGGTGCTAGATGTACCCAACTCGCGGCGTTTTTCTCATCCAAAATCCTTAAAATTACAAAAACTTTCCCATCACCCCACCCCCTAGCAGACCTCTCAGCTGGGACCATCAACCAAGACGTCCCCGTCCTGGAAACCTTCCTCCCCATTTCCATCGAGAGGTTGGTGATCACTCTCAACCGAGTGAAGAGTGGATCCCCGGACGACCCAGCCCCCATGAGTAAACTGAAACTAGTTGCCCCCACTATAACTCCCCTGCTTACCAGGCTGATAAATGCCTCCCTCTCCAGCGGGATAGTCCCCGCCAGCTGGAAAAGAGCGACAGTTCGAGCACTCATCAAGAAACCCCACCTAGACCCCTTGGACCCTTCAAACTTCAGACCCATTTCTCTTCTCCCAGGCATCAGCAAAGTGGCTGAAAGAATTGTAAATGAAGAGCTCTCAACATTCCTAGAGACTAACAACCTCCTCCGCCACTCGCAGACAGGATTCAGACCAGGACAGGGGACTGACACCGCCCTTTTGGCCGTAACAGAGGAGACAAGGTCCATCTTGGATGCAGGAGGATCAGTGGCAGTGATCCTCCTGGACCTGAGTGCCGCCTTCGATAGGGTGGACCACACCATCCTTCTCCACCGCCTCCAAAAAATCGGCATTTCTGGGACTGTCCTGGCATGGTTAAAATCATTCCTGGAACATCGGACCTTCAAAGTGGCCGACAGCTACGGACACTCCAAAGCTCTTCCCCTGAACTGTGGAGTTCCTCAGGGATCCTCCCTGAGCCCCACCCTTTTTAATGTCTACATGGCCCCCTTAGACGACATCGCCTCACCATTCGGCATAAAGGTGGTCATGTATGCTGACGACGCACAACTAGTCGTCCATGGAGAACCTAGTCACCTGTCTGCACAACATGTCCAAATGGATGGCCGATTCTAGACTCAAACTCAATGACGAGAAATCGGAAATCATGCTGCTAGGCGCCCCAAACAAGCTCCCCAAAACCCTTGCTTGGCCCACACCAAAACAAGAAATCAAGAGTCTGGGTTTCTTGCTTGACCAGGACCTAAGCTTCAGAGCCCAAGCAAGAAATACAGACGGCACATGCTTTGGGCTCATGCGAACAGCCCGCAAGATCCTCCCTCTCATCCGCCCCCAGTCTAGAAAAAATCTGATACAGGGCCTTGTCATATCGAGACTAGACTATGGAAACGCCTTGTACCTGGGCGCGCCAGCAGCTGTCATAAACAAACTTCAGCACGCCCAGAATGCCGCAGCAAGATTACTCACGGGGGCGAAATCAAAATGCTCAGCTAAACCCTCTCTCAAGGCACTTCACTGGCTCCCCATCAAAGAGAGCATTACCTTCAAAGCCCTTAGCATCTCTCATAAAATACTACAAGGCAAAGGCCCACCTATACTAAAACCTTTTATCAAATTTCACAAAGCCACCCGACAGCTCAGGTCGAACGCACTATTCTTGGCAAGCATCCCTAGAATAAGGAAAGCACGCGCGGGCGGCCGCTGTTTCGCATACAACGCCCCTAAGCTCTGGAACAGCCTCCCCCTTAGCATACGCAAAGAAATAAATCTGCTCACATTCCGCAGATTACTGAAAACCTGGTTGTTCCCCCAATAATCACGCCTAGGAGAACTGTTAGGCTGTTACGATAGCGCTGGGACGCCCGAGGGTAGCTACGCGCTCTACAAATCCCTAATCAAATCAAATCAAAAATCCCTAACTCCCACTTGCTCATCGGGGGGGGACTTCAATCTGGTGATGGACACAAAGGTGGACAGGTCGGGCCACCGCTATGGGGACACGGGTGCTCTTTCAGCTGCCGGCGCGGAGTGGCTGCAGGAGAGGGGCCTGGTAGACCTATGGAGAGCCAAACATCCCAGCACGACACAATTCACCTTCTATTCCCATGTACATCACACCTACGCCAGACTAGATCACTTCCTGGGTTCCTCTGACCTGCTCGCGGTACTTGGTGACGTTAGCATTATACCGGCGGCCCTCTCTGATCATGACGCGGTTGAGCTCTCACTTAGGGTCCCCAAGTCCACTCTGCCCCCTGGGTCATGGCGGATGCGCGAAACCCTTCTGAAGTGGCACGACGTCGCCAAAAATCTTCACACGTGCATCACTGACTACTTGGCTACCAATGACACCACTGAGACGTCGGTCTTGGCCCTGTGGGGCGCCCTGAAATCGGTGGCCCAGGGGGAACTTATTGCAATTGCAGCGGCGGAGAACAAGGTCGGCAAGGCTAAGAGGAAAGACCTCACCGCTCAGGTTTCTGAGCTGGAGAGAGTTCATAGTCGCACCGGCGCTCCGCGGATCTGGCAACAATTGAAGGCCGCTAGGGCCCAGCTCACCAGTTTGGACATGGACAAGGCGGAATTTGCCGCTCTTCGTCTACGTCACACCTACTATGTCGGGGGTAATAAAACTGGCCGCTTACTCGCTAGCGCCCTGAGGGCTAAAACCCAGCGTTCACAAATATATAGCATTACAGACGACTCGGAGGCCAATATCACTGGGGAAACCCGGGTCGCAGAGGCGTTTCGGACCTTCTATGCCTCTTTATATAGGGCCGATACTGTGTCGACGGAGGATGTCCATGCATATCTGGAATCGGCAGAGATCACCGCGCTATCTCAGGCAAGCACGGATGCCCTAGATGCCCCCATTTGCGTGGATGAGGTGCTGGCTGCTATATCCCGCCTCCACCCTCTCAAGTCCCCTGGACCAGACGGCTTCTCGGACGGTTTTTACAAAACCTTCAGCCAGCTATTGCCCCTGTTCTCATCCGGCTCTTCAACTCTTTTGAGGGCCCAAGCTCCATCCCCCCGGATATGCTGGCGGCTGAGATTGTGGTGCTACCTAAACCGGGCAAGAAACCCACGCACTGCTCCGCGTTCCGCCCTATCTCTTTGCTGGACCTGAAACTCTTTACGGGCGTATTGGCTGTGCGCCTTGGACCATGCCTGCCTGGGATTTTGGAGCCCGACCAATCGGGCTTTGTTCAAAACTGCCAATGTAACGACAATACCAAACGGTTGCTCCATTTGATCGACAAGGCCCACTTTCAGGACTCGGACTCTGCGCTGCTGGCCATCGACGCTGAAAAAGCATTTGACCGTGCCCATTGGACCTATTTACAACGAGTTTTAGCGTTCCGGTTGGGTGACCGCTTTAAGTCATGGGTCACGAGCTGCTACCAAGGTCCGCCTGGGCGGCCTCCGGTCGGGTCCTTTTGAGATCCAGCGCAGCACGAGGCAGGGGTGTCCCCTCTCACCCCTTCTATTCGCCTTGTATGTGGAGCCCCTTGCACAGAAGATCCGGGATAATCCTGATATCCATGGCATATCCTTCGGCCGAGAAACTCATACGGTCGGCCTATAACCGACGACATCATAGCCGCCCTCGACCAGCCTACCCGCTCTGTCCCTGCCTTTCTGGGGGAACTGGAGTCTTTTGGAGCTGTCTCCGGCTTCAAAATCAACAAGGCGAAATCCCTGATATTGCCGCTGGATTTCCCACCGGGCACAGACCCACACGCTTTCTCGCAATGGCGTGGTGTCAGCTGCCTTTCTGCTGGCCATTTTTTTGATCTGCAGGGCTTCCTCTCCCTTTCGGATATAACACAATACTACGACGTCACCTCCCCGCACCTTTTCCGATACTTCCAAATCCGGCATTGGCTCACGCACCAGCATTCCGCCCACCTAGTGGGTAGACCTATGACGAACTTCGAGCAGTGGCTGGTGACGAAAGACTCGGATAGGCATCTTATTTCGGATTTCTATAAAATGCTCACGCCCCCGTCCATACCGGGCAAAACTGCAGGTCAGAGACGCTGGGAAGGAGAACTAGGGAGGACCCTGACATCCAGGGAATGGAGCTACATCTATCACAGGGCCTCACACACCACACGCAACACCGCAGGTAGGGAAGCAGCTGTGAAATTGGCCATGTACTGGCATCTTACTATGGTCCGGCTCTATAGGGGAAATCCAACCCATGATGCGCTGTGCTGGAGGGGATGCGGAGAGCGGGGCACCTTGACTCATCTCCCCTGGGACTGCTGTGAAATTCAGGATTACTGGAAGGCAGTCCTGGACTACATTGACTCTACTTTTGATACTGAAATCCTGCGCTTTCCGGCGTACACCGTCTTGGGCCTCCCTAATGCACTCACCTTTCCTCCAAAATCACCCAGAGGTCGCCAAATAGGGATCGCCATGCAGGTTGCATCCCAACATATTCTATCACTCTGGGGTTCCCCACCAAACCTACTCATATGGAGTGGTTACACAAACTCTGGTTCACCTTGGGGATGGAACGCATTCAGGCCACACTTACACACTCCCGGGCTGCGTTTCGAAAGCTTTGGCTGCCACTGCTGTTCCTCCTGTCCAAGGAGTTCAATGAGATTACATGCCCCAGATACCTCCGCATATTGCGACTCACGGAGGCTCCTCCTGAACCTTCGTGATCTCATGTATACCTGCAGTATTCCTCATGTGTCTGCTTCCATGATTGCTTCACAACTACGGCACACTGGTTGGGGTGGTTGGGGTGAGGGGAAGTTGGGGGTAAGGGGGGTTCAGGGTTTCTGTTCCTATCTATCATCTACAGCCTTGGCATGACACTTTCGATTGGGCACCTGTACCTAGCTTACTGTTTGCTCTACAGAGAAGACATGACCGTCTGTCTCGCTCGCCTTCTGTGCCTATTGCCTTTCCATTGTATTGCTATGCCTGTTTTTGCTTTTGAAATCAATAAAACACATTTGAAATTAAAATTACATACTGTCCATATCTTCGTATAAATAATGTTGACAACAATTGTGAGTTAGATTAGGTACAGACCATGTTTTTATTTGCTTCTCTAACTAGATTATTAAAAGACACTGATTTGCAGTCTGGTAACGTTAAATATATAAATCTTTCAGTGTCTATTTCTGTACTGCTTGAAAATGGACAATTGTCACAGTCATTTTGCCATTTATGAGAAAGACCAAAAAGATTTTCAATGTCTACACCTTCATCTTGCAATATAACAAGTATATACATTAAAAATTCCTGCAATCTTCCTGAATATACTGTGAAAATTGATTTACACCAAAACATACCTCTAAAACATTTCTAATATCAGAGACACTTTCTATTTTACTTTTATCACTGCTACATTTCTCAAACACAGAATTCAACAAACTACAAAATCTTTGGTTCCGATTTTCAACAATCTGTTCTTGTAAACTTTCAAGAAAAAAAACAACATTAACCACTACATTACCATAGCAGTTGACACCAGAACTGTTTTCAAACTGAAATCCAACAACCTCTTCAATAGTATCCTTTTTCTTTTTGCTTACTATTACTGGTTCATCTAGTTTTTTTCTTTTCTCTACAACCTCAATACATATTTTCTCATATCTACTTTTTCGACGTACCACAGGCTTTTCAAATACAGTATATTGAGGTAAATTTGGAGCATATTCTCTTCTTATCCTATTATACTCTTTCACACAATTTTGATCTGCACTAATCTTTGTTTCATCAAAATCAATCAAGTATAATCCAGATAAAGTTCTGACTCGAGATAAAGCAACATATGCCATACCCTCTTTGAACACAGTGCTTCCAATATTCACCAAAGCACTATCTACACTCAAACCTTGCGATTTATGAATAGTCACCGCATATGCCAAACAAACAGGAAACTGTTTTCGGCGGACATATAAATCTTTTACAAGCAAAAATCGAGTCGAACAATGACTCAATTGTTCTACTTCTTCAATATCATCAAATTTGATTGTCAAAATTTCAATGTCATCTCTATTTGGGTAATTCACAAAACCAACAACATGTCCCATTGCTCCATTTACTAAACCTCTTTCCACATGTAAATTACGTCGTAAAATTATCCGACAATTTAAACATACATATAGATTCTTTTCTAAACCAGCTGTTTTAGATGTTGATTTGTCTAAAGAATCCAATTTTGACTTTAACTTTTCTGACAAAATAATAGTAGCTCCTTCATGCTCTATTCTATCAATAGCTTCCAATTTTATAATTTCTTGATTTTCTAACTTCAACATTTTTCATTGAAGATTGCACATTCTTGCAGAGTTGACATTAAGCATATCACTTATTTATTTTCAGCAATTTTTCTATATATATTCTCTGCACCAACATTTTCCTTTGGAAACAAATTTGAAAGTAATCGTGCCTGTAAAGCTTCTTTGCCATGTTCACTCACTTTTCTAATTCTTATATCTTCAAGAATACTTTTATAATCAGCATCCTTTGCCTGTTGCACATTTTGAGTTAGTTCTGTATATTTGAAATATAACCATATATTAACATTTCCAATGCTTCCCAGGCACTTTCTGGTATCTTCATGTGTAACGGTTTTAAACACTGGTTGTCCTTTCACATGAGTTAGCTGTAGTAGATCTCCAAAAAAGATGATATGTTTGCCTCCAAATAACACATCATACTCTGTTTTAAGAATTTGTTGCATTCTTAAATGAACGGCATGAATCATGTCTATTATCAGACAATGAATATCGATACCTACAGGCACAACACTCCAGATTTCCATGCCTGTACATTCTGCCAAAGATCCACAAGGGAGGTACTTTCACTCCTGGTAGACCTATTATTTCAGGCAATGGGGGCCAACCGAGCACCTTTCGGAGTTTGTTGACTTCTATATCAAACCCTATGTACAGAATCTCCCATCCTATTTACGGGATAGTGGTGATTTATTGTGCAAACTAGAGGATTTTACGTGGCAGGATCCTCAGTTACTATTTGTAACGATGGATGTTGAAAGCCTATATACATGTATTAAACAGAGACATGGCATGCGGGCTTTGAAACACTTCCTGTTTAAGCGAGATTGTGACAAATTAGAACATACTTTCATGCTGCTAGAAATGGCGGAATTAATTTTAATGAACAATGCATTTCTGAGCAATGAAGAATGGTTTATACAAAAACGTGGCACGGCAATGGGCTCCCCATTTGCCTCATCCTACGCCAACCTCTTTATGGGGTTGTTCGAGGTGGAGCATGCCTGGGGTCCAAAAGCCAAAAACTGGTGTGATCAAATTATATTCTATGCCCGGTATATAGACGATGTCATTATGATATGGAATGGAACGACAATGAGCCTATTGGCCTACTTTGATTACCTCAATGAGAATGACTTTAATGTCAAATTAACCATCAAATACTCAGCTGAGGAAATAGATTTCCTGGACTTAAGATTGTTTACCCTTGATGGAAAAATCCATAGTGATGTTTTTAAAAAACCAACAGCATGCAACAGTGTATTGCACTCCATAAGCGCTCATCCCCAATCAACCATAAAAGCCATACCCTATGGGGAGATGGTGCGCGCCAGGCGAAACTGCAGTAGAGATTGTGATTTTACCCAAAATTTGAAACAGATCAAATGCAACTTCCAGCGAAGAGGCTATGATTCGGCATGCTTGGATAAAGCTGAAACACGAGCACTTACTTTAGATAGAGCTTGCACGCTGACTTATGACAAAAACAAAAACAAAAATGCTAACAAGACATACTCTTCACACGTGCCCTTCATAACCAAGTATAATTCTTACAGCAGTCACCTGTATAATATACTGCGCAAGAATTGGTTTATTTTGAAGGCAGGAAGCATTCCAAATGATATTGTTTCTGTAAAACCTAAGATTGTCTATAAAAGAGGAACAACCTTGAAGGACAAGCCGTGCCACAGTTATGTAAAGACCACCCAAAAAAAGATCAACTGGTTTCCTGAAAAACCTAAAGGATTTTTCACATGTGGTGAATGTTCTGTATGCAAGTTTGGGATGAACAAGATCAACCATTTTGCATACAATGGTTCAAAAAATTATGAGATCAAAGAATTAATTAATTGTAATACCACATTCACGGTATATGTAATACTATGTGCATGTGGAAAAACGTATGTTGGAAGTAGCATTCGTTGCTAAAAGACTCACCTACAGGAACATGTTAGAGCGATCAACAATGCAGATACAAAGTATCCAATGGCAATTCATATCTCCAAAGAACATCCAAAAGAGAGGAATATTGAATTCCATGCAATCGATCATTTAAGAGCAGGAGCAAGAGGAGGAAATAGGGAGCTTGCTCTTAGACAACTGGAATGCAAATGGATCTGTTGTTTGAGGAGTGTACAACAGGGACTCAATCAAAATTCTGAATCCCATCACTTTTTATAGTGTTTATAAGTCCCATTGAGTCTTTGATAACAAATTCTCTTCTCTTTAGAAAGAACAGCCTTGGATAAGAGTTCTCCAGATGATCACTCTTCTGCTGATCACTGGCGATGTGACTTAGAAGGTTTTCCTGTCTCATGCTTTTACTTGTTATACTTATGAACTGTGATGCATGCAACACCTTCATCTTGCTTAAAGGCTTTTCTCGGGTTATACTTCATATAACTCTGAGAAGTCAACGGTAGTTTCATCTTGAGATGAGAAACAGCTTTCACTAACATAACCCTGGTTTTATTCAAGCCACTTGCATGATCATTATTTTCTTTTTGGACATTTTCTAATAACAACTACATTTTTTAGTTCTAATAGTCTAGGGGTATACTAAGTATCTTAGTAAAAATCCCATGCTTCATAAAAGTTCTGCAAATAAACTTCGAGTAAACTTTAAGATAGCCACTGCTTTTACAATAAAGCAGTGGCTACCATGAGGTCCTTTAGTAAATTAAGAACACTGGACACACACCCAAATATACTCCTGCGTTAAATTTCTAGGACGATAAACACGGTATTTTACCACCATTCAATTTTAATAAAAAGTTGAATTTATTTTGGAATTTCAGCAACATATTATCTTCAAAACGTATAAACCCGTTTTTTTATTCGTAATAACATTTTGTTTTAATATGACACAATCGTAATGAATATTTACAAATTGAGTCCCTTTACTTGTAGGACTCACTAGACGACAACGATACTTCAATATGGCCGCCAGGTTTTAGAAAGTTAATACGCTACACACGTAAGCCTCTTACAAAATAGCGAGACACTTGACAAACACCACCCGAGATTTCACAGGGTTAGGATGAAATCTTTCATTAATTTTATACCGTTTGCATTTTAAACGAAGTAATGTTTTATCTTGGAATACTACAATTACATAAAATTTAAAAAAGCGAAATTTTGACTGTTCAGTTTTACGTCTTGGCAATTACTTCACTAAGACAATGCTAAACATTTTTTACTCTAAAGCAACTCTTGGACCTCTTTCCTTTTCTAAAAGTACATGTACACACTGGTACACATTGGTTATAACTGTCTCTTAGATGTTACAAGATGGCCGCCACTTTTCTACACTCGCAACACGGCAAATTTTGGCGCCAATCGGATTGCAAATTTAATCCAGGTGCATCCGATTTAAGAAAGCATGGGGTATATAAGTCAGGAGGGCTGACACATCACTATCGAGATGCTGCCCTACCTGTGAGGCGTTACTCTGAGCTGGCTACCATGCCTTTTTCTGGTAAGTCAATAGATAGGTTCTTATAGCTTCTTTAGGAATTCTTGGCCCATTAACAGCCTGATCCTGTTTCTCTACATTGGCATTTTATTAATAACAGACTCTATGGCATTTTAAAGAATTTTGTATAAGTATTTCAATCCAGAGTCTATAGACTTTGACACTGATCTTAGTGTCCATTCACCACTAACTTACATTAAAAAGATTACCTTAAGGTTTTCTTTTAGTGATCTTTTTAATTATTGACACTTTAAATGGGGGCCAGTTCAAATACCTGGGCACAAAAATTGAGTTACTTGCCATCTTTTGAAGGTATTGCATGCAATACTAGGGATGAATTATGTTTGTTATAGTACTTTCTGTATACTCAACCTCACTGTTACTGTATACATACAGGCTTGGTTAAATTGCAAAAAAATACTCTCATCATGGTATGCTAAGTTCAATAGCTAGTAAGACATAAAGACCAGGGCACAGAACGTTGAGGAACTGGGACATGTGAGCTATGTTGAGACTTAGCAAGGATTAACTAGTGAGAAGAATTGATTTTATGCAGAAGAATAGGAATGTAGACCCAGCTATTCAATTCTTTTCCTCTTTTTTATTTAACTTACAGTATAACAAGACCGAGCACGGCAAGAACAGGTATATTCCTTTATTCCATAAATGAGATATAAGTCTAGGGTTTGTTTGATTCTATAATTTCATTTCTGACAGTCTTTACATATATTCATTGCGGATAATAAAAATATTTTGTTTATCTGCAACAATACAGGCCCAAGCAGGCTATAGACAGGGATTACTGAACCTGCATGAGTTACAATTTTGCGAGCTTTTTTCATCACGATATAAAGGTAATAAATATATGTTTTTCCTAAAAAATAACGAGTCTAAAGGAATGAGATTCATGCATACAAAGTCTGGCCTTATTAATAAATTGTAAAAGAATTCAAAAGGACATATCAGTAATGTCATAGGCTTATAAGTAGGCCCAATGGAAAATGCACAAATCCAGACCAGCACCCCCTACACAAATAGAGACTGCTATGAAACATTAAGAAAAAGGAATAATTCCTCATTTGATGAAGTTTATCCTTCAACAAACTACATGTCAAATCTAATGGGATATTATGTGTCTTTTTAGAACCTAGCCTATCTTGCCGTATTCAAGAAATATTACCAAGGTGTATTGACTGTTGACTATCACTCAGTATTTGAGGTATGAATTTACTTATGTTCTCTGAAATTCCCTTATCTCTATGTTACTTGGATCACCAATTACTTATAGGGTTTTTTCTCAGTATCAAGTATCTTTGAAGTTTAACAAAGTGTACATATGAGCACCAAAGTAACTTAGTTTCACCATGTGAAGAACAGTGCTTCCTTCTGTTCTGTCGATTCTTCAAGAACGAAACAATCAGTCAAGAACTTTCTTGAATTAAAATGTCAACCAACTTGGATCTATTTAGTCAACGTAATAAGCTTAGGTATTTTATTGTTTATCCAATGTTTTTAACCTATGTGCAAGTACAGATGTTTATTAGTGTGTAATTGTTGTATGTTTCACCCTTAGCCCTGAAGAAGTCTCAATGTGTGAGACGAAACACGTCGGCTAAGAAGAGAATCCATATGTGATCTTGGATTTTTTCCTGATTTGTATTATCACAATAAAGAACTTTGGAAAAAGCAAATCTCACTGAAATCTGGACTTATTTCCACAAGACTATAGACTTTGATATGCACTATGGACCTTTGAAATTATTTAGAAAACACTTTTTGGATGGTTGCTGATTCCTTACCATTCATTGCAATTTTTGGGTTCTGCCCTTGAAGAAACAGAAAGGGTTGTGTTCTTTGGATTCCCAAGCACCATCCCCACTACTCTCAAGCCACAGGTGAAAGCAGGTGCATTATTTCTTTGCCTCAACCCTTATTTTTGTGTACAATTTAAATGCACAAAGGCAAGCATTAAATTTGATACCATGCTTACCTCATCAATAGTGAGAAGTTTCATTTTTTTCAGGACTCTGGAAACTTCACAACAAGCTTCTCCAGATAGCTTGTGGTATTCTAATTTATTTTTGTGCTCTACTGGCAGCATCAATAAACTATGTAAAGTAATCCCTTTAATGTTATGTGCTGCCAACCCAGTTGGAGCAGTAACAACACAAGAGAGTGACGATTCAGTTCTTTTCTGTAGATAAGTTGTAATTGCTTTAATTAAAAAACTTTTTCCAGTTCCTGCTTCTCCACTCACGTACAGTCGGACAGGTTTAAATTACGTACATGAGAACTCTTTTTTCTCATGACATAAACCATGCTCAATCTGCTCTGTCACTTCATCATATGTTTGTTTTTGCTCAACATTTAGTTGTTTTTCCAATTCTTCTAAGTTTATTACATCCTCCTGAGCTTCTTCCATTGCTCTTTCCACCTCATCCATGGCAGTGGCTGCTTCATTATGGATAATTGGTCCTCCTAGTGGATCCTGACTCAACGAAGCAGAACTTTGACTGTCTTGAGAACTGTCTCTAGCAATCTCTGCTGCAATTATAGCTTCTTGCTGTATTTCCTCGTTCAACATTTGGAGATAATTAGTAAAAACAGGACATTCTATAGTATTTTTTATTGCGTTGAATGAATCTTCATAACTGAGAACATCTCCAAGTAGTTCCTCTTCTGTACGCCATGGCTTAAAAAGTTGCAAAAGAGCTAAATAGTAAAATCCCCTTTTGTCAGGAGTTTCGCAACTCAGTTTTCGATGATTAATCAAATGTCCTTTTCTTTGTTTCACCAGACATCCTTCAGATCCAATCACAGCATATACTCCTTTATTGATATCTTCTGTAATGTTCTTCTTAAAAGTATAGCTTTGCAGTACTTCATAGAGACAAACATTCTCAAGATGATTACTTCTATTTGGATAGTATGTATCCAACATATTTGTCTTCAAAATATCTGTACTGTTTGGTTCTCTCTCTGCTAAATACTCAATTTCTTGTACAGATTTCAAAACTCGGTTTTGTGTTCTTGCAAGACCTAAACTCACACAAATGATTGTTCTAGATTTGGCATATAGACTTGCAGATGATAAGCGATCTGAACATTCATATGCTCCAATTTCTCGATGAGACAACATCTTCAAACTGTAGCTGTACAATTTCTTGCTTAGGCTCTTTTCATGAGAAATTTCTTCCCACATTTCCTTTAGTTCTGTCTTTTCAGATTTTGAAATGTAAGAAGTTACATATCGAGCCACAGCAATGGAGTTGCCTGCAACATATTGAAATCCATGTTTGCATTCCACATGGACAATTTGACTGGGTTATAGTCATTTATATACTTTGACTCTTCATTTCTTCTTAAGTTATAGGTATTTTTCGGTGATTTTCGTGTCACAGTATGTCGCAAAGATGACATAAAATTGTTCACTCTTCCTTTTGATGTTACTGGTCGTGGAAATCCAAAACGACATTTTGTGTAGAATTTGTCCTTTGATTTGTACTTTCGACGACAGTATTTTCCACAACGATGGGTTTGAAACCGCAAAACTTGATGTTTTAAAATCTTCTGTGTTTTTAGGAACAGCACAAGTAGAATACTGTTCAATAAAATTCATCACTGTCTCATCCGAATCAGTTCCAAATTTGGGAGCATCTTTGATCCATAGCAGCATATGTATGTGAGGAGCACCTCTTGCTTGATACTCCTTTCTCCAAAAGAAATCCAGAACCTCTCCAAGAGGAGGATTTTTTTGTTTGTGATAAAATACATCATAGCTTCAAATCTGTGATTGAAATACCTGCATACATTAACTGGATCCAAAGAGCACAGTTCTCCAGGTGTCTTGATTCTATATTTTCTATGTTTGCATTTGCCTCTCGAAGAAATTGAAGTAAGTCTTCCCAAGCATACTCTGCACCGCTTAGAGTAAGGAACCATGTAGGAGTTCCTAAGTTTCTTAGCATACATTTCAATTCCCCATGACGACGGTATCAATACTCGTTAGTATCACGCTGACATGCCATGAGATTAATTAACTGAGATTCCAAAACAGTGTCTTTCTCTTGAACTTTATTCATAAAGTCCCTTGCCGAAACATTCTGCAGATGTACTCCACTTTTTAGTATGTGGTTCACTGCATAAAAAATTCCAGACAAATCACTCTCAAACAGAAGATGAAACAAATATGGAATACATTGTCGAAATCTTGGATCTTCTGCATACAATCTTGATGTCCGGTATTCAGATGCTGGTATCTGCACAGGTCGGTCATCATATCGTCCACCTCGACCTGTTGGAAATAACTGAGGAAAACAACGAGCTTCCAAGCTTTCTTCCCATACACTAATAGGACTTCCTTTTGCTTCTTTCATTTGGAATAACTCAATAGCATTCCCCATTACTTCTTTTGAATGCAGTGGATGAACACTGTAATGTTCATAAATTTGTTCACTTCTGGACACATCCTCTTTTTCAATTTGTCCAGCTGACAAATCACTGTCTTCCTCTATAGTTGTTTCCTCTTCTCCTACATATACATTTTTGTAGTATTCATTGTTTTTTTACCAAATACAACGTTGCCTTTTTGACTTTCCTAACATCCACTAATTCTTGCCAGATTTTCTTACTCTTTGTAGGTACACCATTAACTAGAATAACTAGAGGTTCCTCTTCCACATTTTCAGCACCAATTGTTTCAATATTTTTCTTTAAATCTAGAGGCAAATATACAACTCTTCCCTTTAATCCTCTCTGTAAATCAGAAGGAGGCAATTTCCCTGTCTTGGGCTCCATACGAACAATAGCCTGAAATGGAAGCACACATTGAATCAGAATGGACTCATAAATATTTAAATCCATCAGTTCAGAAAGAATATTTACCAACTCAAGATTATTATGTACAGCTCTAGCTGGCATTTTGTTTTCATTTAATTTATTATAACAATATTTACAAATACGTTGATCAGAACCCAAATCAAAACAATCCTCTACCAACAAATAAGTTGCAAATTCCTTCCACTCATTATTATTCTCCTTTTCACTTTTTAAATATAGATCAACTAATCTGGTCTGATTTTTATAATGAGTTCTTCTACAACAAATACAAGAAAAATTGGGCCTTTCTTCTGAAATGACCTTAAACCTAGTAATTTCTTGGTCAAAATTTTCTGTACTAAAATTTTGTACATTTTCTTCCACATTTCCTTCTATTACTGTATCAGTTTCTGCACTGTACTCTTTTTCACAAAAGTAACTAACCTCAATTTTGTTCACAAATATTCTTTACATCTAATACAGATCCATGTAAAAGAGCACAGTTTAACTGTTTTAGTTTAAGTGCTGGAATTTTTGCATGATACATACTTCTCACGAATTTCCTCACTTCAGTATGATGCACTGCTAACATCTTAAAATGGTGAAAAACACTGTGGCATACTTTTTTAGAAAGACAAGCCAGAGAATGACCTTGCAAACCTGTTTTTTCTCTCACCTGGCATGGGTCTAATTCTTGCAACATCTTAATATTCTGCTTAATACTTTTCTTAGTATACTTACGTAAGAAATTGCGGAAAAAATCAATTGAATCCTGTCGTACACTACAAATACTACTACAATTCCAAGTGTACACTGGACCCTTAGGACGTCTCCCTAAAACTTCATCAGCTAACACCTCTTCTGAATTCCTTGGGACAATTTTCTCTTTTTCAATCGGACAACCATCCTTCACCTCATATGCTCGACCACTGGTGTCAACTGCATGCAACAAATCATTAGTGTGAAAGTAAGCCTCTTCATTAAAAAATGGCTCAGAACTTGAACTATGCTTCCATTCTCCAGAAAAAACATTATAAAAATTAGTTCTATTAATTACTCTTTTCCACTTGCTTTTCGCTTTCAAAAGATTAATTGCCTTGTCTAGTGTACGAAGTCTATTGATTACTAAAATAAACAATTTATTTTTTAATTCAAACGCCTGATCAACAATATTTTCTATTGTTTTTTTTGCTTATAAAAAGCTGTTTTCCTTTTAGAAGTCTTTTCACTTTTCAATAAATGTAATACTACTCTGTTATAAAACATTCTCTTACGAATTTCAACAAACTGATTTCAGCGTCTATTACTATAGCAATTTTCATCGCCAGACACTTTTGCAACATTTTTCTTTTTTAAGTCCTTCTTCTTTCCTCTTACAGATGTTTTGTTAATCTTTTCCACATTATCCACATTTTTCTTCTTGCAGTTAATTTCCTAATAAAATCCTTTGTTGTCTTATCAGGAGCATTCTTGTTTTTCTCTGTACAATGTTGTATAGATTCATATTGCAATTGTGTTGTCTTGGAAAAGTAAGCCTGTTTATATTTTCTTCTTTTAGCATCCTTGGTAGGCATCTTGGTTTCTCTTTCTGTAGATAATAACAATCTATTATGAAGAGAAAAAACATGTTATAGACCACTACTAACATACTACATAGCAATTAGAACAACTATATGATGTAAACACTTATTCACTTCATAAGTAAGATGAAGATACAGCAACAGTGTCTGAGCAGAGTAGGAAATCATGCAGTGAGTGCTGTTTCTGAGTTTATGGCAGTGCAGTGGTGTTTTAAAATTGTAGGGTAATTTGCTAAGAATGGTGTTTCAGGGTTCAGAAGAGTGCAGTAGTGTTTAGACAGTGTAGAGAGTCATGGTGGGATAGATATTTCTGACTTTAGAGCAATACAGTTGTGCTTCGGCAGTGTACGGTATCATGCAAGGGCTAGGATTATAAAGCACTGCATGTCCTAAAGTCTAACTCACTCCATGTGTACATGTATTCACATGTCTTAAAACACATACACCGAGGAAGTGAAATGATTACTACATGCTACGGAGAGAGTTGCTATGGCATTTCTACAACACAGCCAGGATCTTCAGTACACAGCATGGAGACTATTTGCAAATTAAGAGCCCTAACAGACATAGTGCATAGCAGTTTCTACTAATACATACCGTAAACCCTAACACACTTCATCAATACATGTATTCCAATATTTTTAAAAACAGAACAACGATCCAAATTATTACATTAGTGCAAAAAGACTCACTCAAATAATTTTTAATTATAAATGTATTCATCAAACGTTTCGTATTCCAATAAAATCTCCAACATCACTTCTTCCGGTATTTCATTTTGATTTTCCTCAATTTCCAAAATTTTGATCTTCAAATACAATATCTTCCACCGCTTCCAGAAAGTCACTCTCCAAAGTCTCATCAAAGAAATCTGTATTTTCTTTATTAATTTTCTCTGCAAAAGGTCCATTTGACTCCTCTATTAGTTCATTTGAGATGTCAAAATTTGAAGCAAAGTTCTCCTGATGCTGTTCCATTGCACCAATATGATACTTTTGTTGCACCTTGCAAAAAAATATAAACACTTAATTATATCATTTTCACTAATAGATAATAAAAAACTACCTTTATCAATTTTATAAGTACATGTATTCCCATATTTTTAAACACACTAACTACACAAATTATTCTGCCACATTCTTCCTAAATAAAAATAGACTCACACTGTAAAATGATTACTACAATGAAAGGGAATCTTGCTGGATATATTCTTTCAGAGTTTACAACACTGCAGTTTTGTTGCAAGAGTTTACAATATTTTTCTAGGAATGGAGTTTCAGGATTTAGGACAATGAAATGAATTTAAAGCAGTGTAGGGAGTCAAGGTGTGACTGAGAATGTACAAATGAAATTCACTGAAATGATTACGACATGCTACAGACACAGTTGCTTTTCCATTTCAACTGCACACCAAGCATCTAAATTGCACAGCATAAACACAATTTAAAAATTGAGAGGCCTGAAACACATACTGCATAGGACTTTCTACAACTACATCACCTCTGTGTCTCTACTTCAACTATTTTACCCTCTCTCTGCACCATCTTTTCTCCGACTGCACCATCTGTCCCTCTGCCTGCAGCCCTACACCATCTATCCTCTAATTGTAACAGTTTACTCTCTGCCTGCATTATCTAATTTTCTGTCTGCACCAACCCTCTCTCACTACCTGCACCCTCTCATATGCATCTACAGAGTCCTATTATGATATGCCTGCTGGTATGTATTACACAGCGCTATCATATTAAATCTTTCCTTTCACTGCCTGTAGTCTCACACCATGTCTGAGTCTGCTTGCACTATCTGTGTCTCTGCTTGAAACATTTCACCCTCTCTCTGCACCATCTTTTCTGTGACTGCACCATCTGTCCCTCTGCCTGCAGGCCTGCACCATCTATCCTCTGATTGATTGTACCAGTTTAATCTCTGCCTGCATTATCTTTTTTTTGTCGGCACCAACCCTCTCCCACTGCCTGCAACCTCTCATCTACATCTGCACAGGCCTATTAAGATATGGCTGCTGGTGTGTATTACACAGCACTACCATGTTAAATCCTTTCCTTCTCTGCCTGTAGTCTCACACTCTCTGCATGTACCATTTCATCACTGTCTTCACTATTCCCCCCCCCCTGTGTGCTCAATTAGACTCTGCATGTAACATTTCTCAAACTGTTTCCAGCATTTCTTCTCTGTTGGACCATTCTATCCTCTGTGTGTACCATGTCTGTGTCTGCTTGCACTATCTGTGTCTCTGCTTGAACCATTTCACCCTCTCTCTGTACCATATTTTCTATGACTGCACCATCTCTCCCTCTGCCTGCAGTCCTACACCATCTACCCTCTGTATGTACCATGTCTGTGTCTGCGTGCACTATCTGTCCCTCTGCCTACAGACCTCCACCATCTATCCTCTGTGTGTACCATATATGTGTCTGCTTGCACTGTCTGTGGCTCTGCTTGAACCATCTCACCCTCTCTCTGCACCATCTTTGCTGTGACTGCACCAGCTGTCCCTCTGCCTGCAGCCCTACACCATCTATCCTCTCTATGTACAATGTCTTTGTCTGCTTGCACTATCTCTCCCTCTGCCTATAGCCCTCCATCTTCTATCCTCTGTGTGTACCATGTCTGTCTCTGCTTGCACTATCTGTGTCTCTGCTTGAACCATCTCACCCTCCCTCTGCTCCATCTGTTCTGTGACTGCACCATCTGTCCCTCTGCCTGCAGCCCTACACCATCTATCCTCTGTGTGTACCATGTCTGTGTCTGCTTCCACTATGTATATATTTGCTTGAACCATCTCACCCTCTCTCTGCACCATCTTTTCTGTGACTGCACCTTCTGTCCCTCTGCCTGCAGCCCTACACCATATATCCTCTGTATGTACCATGCCTGTGTCTGCTTGCACTATCTGTCCCTCTGCCTACAGCCCTCCACCATCTATCCTCTGTGTGTACCATATCTGTGTCTGATTGCACTGTCTGTGTCTCTGCTTATACTATCACCCTCTCTCTGCACCATCTTTTCCGTGACTGCACCATCTGTCCCTCTGCCTGCAGCCCTACACCATCTATCCTCTGTGTCTACCATGTCCGTGTCTGCTTGCACTATCTGTGTCTGTGCTTGAACCATCCCTGCACCATCTTTTTCAATTTACAGCACTATTTCTATACCAGCATTTAATCAAAACACTGCAGTTGTGTTGCAAGAGTTTTGAATATTTTTCTAGGAATGGAGTTTCAGGGTTTAGGACAATGAAGTGACCTTAAACCAGTGTAGTGAGTTAACGTGGGACTTAGAATGTACAAATCAAATTCACTGAAATGATTACCACATGCTACACACACAGTTGCTTTAGCATTTCAACAGCACACCCATCATCTCAATTACACAGCATAAACACAATTTGAAAATTAAGAGGCCTGAAACACATACTGCATAGGACTTTCTACAACTACATCACATAAACCATGACTCAGTTTATGATTTACGTGATTTAGCACACAGAGGGAGACAAAGTACAAACAGAGACAAAATGGTATACACAGAGGGTGCGAGACTACAGGCAAAGAAGGTAAAGATTTAACATGTAAGCGCTGTCTAACACACACCAGCAGCCATATCATAAATGCCTCTGCAGATGCACATGAAAGGGTGCAGGCAGTGGGAGAGGGTTGGTGCAGACAGAAAATGAGATACTGCAGGCAGAGAGTAAACTGGTACAATCAAAGGATAGATGATGCAGGGCTACAGGCAGAGGAAGAGATGGTGTAGTCACAGAAAAGGTGGTGCAGAGAAAGGGTGAGATGGTTCAAGCAGAAACACAGATAGTGCAAGCAGACACAGACATGGTACACACAGAGGATAAAATGGTACAACAGAGAAGAAATACAGGAAACAGTAAAATAAATGTTACTTGCAGAGACTAATTGGAGCACAGAGAGGGAGAGATAGTGAAGACAGATATAAAACGATACACAGAGAGAGTGCGAGATTACAGACAGAGAAGGAAAAGATTTAAAATGTAAGCGGTGTCTAACACACACCAGCAGCCATATCATATTAGGCCTCTACAGATGCACATCAGAGGATGCAGGAAGTGGGAGAGGGTGGGTGCAGACAGAAAATGAGATAAGTAGAGAGAGGTAGACTGTGAGGAGAGACAGGGGAGATTATAGAAAAAGGTGCAAATATAATTATTTAATTTACACAGACACTCAGTGTGATCTTAGTCAAAAATAATAAAACCATAGATTTCAATAGAACGCATATACCACAGAAAAATCTTTAAGAGACAGAACACTATCCCTTCCAATTCAATAAAAGGAGTACTACAATGAAAGGGAGTCTTACTGGGAATATTCTTTTAGGATTTACAACTCTGCAGGTGTGTTGCAAGAGTTTTGAATATTTTTCTAGGAATGGAGTTTCAGGGTTTAGGACAATGAAGTGAACTTAAACCAGTGTAGTGAGTTAAGGTGAGACTGAGAATGTACAAATCAAATTCACTGAAATAATTACTACATGCTATAGACACCGTTGCTTTAGCATCTCAACAGCACACCCAGCATCTAAATTGCACAGCTTAAACACAATTGGAAAATTAAGAGGCCTGAAACACATACTGCATAGGACTTTCTACAACTACATCACCTAAACCATGACTCAGTTCATGATTTAGGTGATTTAGCACACAGAGGGAGACAAAGTACAAACAGAGACAAAATGGTACACACAGAGGGTGCGAGACTACAGGCAAAGAAGGTAAAGATTTAACATGTAAGCGCTGTCTAACACACACCAGCAGCCATATCATAATAGGCCTCTGCAGATGCACATGAAAGGGTGCAGGCAGTGGGAGAGGGTTGGTGCAGACAGAAAATTAGATTCTGCAGGCAGAGAGTAAACTGGTAAAATCAAATGATAGATGATGCAGGGCTACAGGCAGAGGAAGAGATGGTGCAGTCACAGAAAAGGTGGTGCAGAGAAAGGATGAGATGGTTCAAGCAGAAACACAGATAGTGCAAGCAGACACAGACATAGTACACACAGAGGATAAAATAGTACAACAGAGAAGAAATACTGGAAACAGTGAGAGAAATGTTACATGCAAAGACTAATTGGAACACAGAGAGGGGGAGATAGTGAAGACAGAGATAAAACAATACACACAGAGGGTGCTATACTAGAGGCAGTGAAGGAAAAGATTTAACATGTAAGCACTGTCTAACAGACACCAGCAGCCATATCATAATAGGCCTCTACAGATGCACATCAGAGGATGCAGGCAGTGGAAGAGGGTTGGTGCAGACAGAAAATGAGATAAGCAGAGAGAGGTAGACTGTGAGGAGAGACAGGGGAGATTATACAAAAAGGTGCAAATATAATTCTTTAATTTACACAGACACTCAGTGTGATCTTAGTCAAAAATGTTAAAACCATAGATTTTACCAAAGCGCATATACCACAGAAAAACCTTTAAGAGACAGAACAGTATCCCTTCCAATTCAGTATAATGAGTACTACAATGAAAGGGAGTCTTACTGGGAATATTGTTTTAGGATTTACAACTCTGCAGTTGTGTTGCAAGAGTTTTGAATATTTTTCCAGGAATGGAGTTTTTAAGGTTTTAGGACAATGAAATGAACTTAAAATAGTGTAGTGAGTTAAGGTGAGACTGATAATGTACAAATCAAATTCACTGAAATAATTACTACATGCTGCAGACACAGTTGCTTTAGCATCTCAACAGCACACCCAGCATCTAAATTGCACAGCTTAAACACAATTGGAAAATTAAGAGGCCTGAAACACATACTGCATAGGACTTTCTACAACTACATCACCTAAACCATGACTCAGTTCATGATTTAGGTGATTTAGGACACAGAGGGAGACAAAGTACAAACAGAGACAAAATGGTACACACAGAGGGTGGTAGACTAAAGGCAGAGAAGGTAAAGATTTAACATGTAAGCGCTGTCTAACACACACCAGCAGCCATATCATAATATGCCTCTGCAGATGCACATGAAAGGGTGCAGGCAGTGGGAGAGCGTTGGTCCAGACAGAAAATTAGATAATGCAGGCAAAGAGTAAACTGCTACAATCAAAGGATAAATGATGCAGGGCTACAGGCAGAGGAAGAGATGGTGCAGTCACAGAAAAGGTGGTGCAGAGAAAGGGTGAGATGGTTCAAGCAGAGACACAGACAGTGCAAGTAGACACAGACATGGTACACACAGAGGATAAAATGGTACAACAGGGAAGAAATACAGGAAACAGTAAAAGAAATGTTACATGCAGAGACTAATTTGAGCACAGAGAGGGAGAGATAGTGAAGACAGAGATAAAACGAAACACACAGATAGTGCCAGACTACAGGCAGAGAAGGAAAATATTAAACATGTAAGCGCTGTCTAACACACACTAGCAACCATATCATAATAGGCCTCTGCAGATGCACATAAGAGGATGCAGGCAGTAGAAGAGGGTTGGTGCAGACAGAAAATGAAATAAGCAGAGAGAGGCACACTGAGGAGGGACAGGGTTGATTATAGAAAAAGGTGCAAATATAATTCATTATTTTACCCAGACTCTTAGTGTGATCCAGGACAAAAACTTTAAAACCATACATTTTACCAAAACATATTTACCACACGAAGAAGCTTAAGAGACAGAACACAGCCTATCTATTTCTGAACTACAATACAGTGCAGAAACCTGAGTCATTTTCAAAATACATTTCCAATTTACAGCATTACTTTTTTGACAGCATTACATCCAAACATGCGACCGTTGACCCTGCCTCCAGGTTAGGTCACCCCCACGCGCTGCTGCCTACCTGCCAGCCTCCTGTGCCGGTGAGATCACCCGCTGCCTGCCTGCTGATTGCCCTCGCCGCTGCCTGCCTTGGACGGCCCAGCCGCCGCTGAGCCGCCCACCTCCTGATTTTCGTCCTTCCTGCCGCTGCCTCCCTGCGGCCCTGCCCCCCTCCAGCCCATTCGCTGGCCCGCTCCCGCCACCCAGCTGCTCCTCCCTCCCGGTTCCACACTTAAGGGGGCCGCATAGCAGGTAAAGGGAGTGAGCGTTGACCCTGCCTCCAGGCTAGGTCGCCCCACGCGCTACTGCCTACCTGCCAGCCTCCTGTGCCGTGGTGAGATCACCCGCTGCCTGCCTGCTGACTGCCACCGCCGCTGCCTGCCTTGGACGGGCCAGCCGCCGCTGAGCCGCCCACCTCCTGATTTTCGTCCTTCCCGCTTCTGCCTCCCTGGGGCCCCGCCCCCCTCCAGCCCATTCGCCGCCCCGCTCCCGCCACCCAGCTGCTCCTCCCTCCCGGTTCCACACTTATGGAGGCCGCAAAGCGGGTGCGCAGCGGACGTGCGCAGCTGTCGCGCCGCTGGCGCACCTAAGGCAAGCCCGTCTGCGCCCGTCCGCGCTTGGACCGCGCCCAGCGCCAGGACTCCTGGCCCCCGACGATGCCAGCCCACGCGACGGACTTACGACGACGCCACCCTCAACGCACTCAATGCCTGCCGGAACCCCGCCTGCTACCGGGCCAACCCGAAACGCACCCATGGACCCTTCACCTGCCAAGACTGCAAATTCACCTGCCTCCGGACCTGCATCGCACCCGCAAGGCCAGGCACCAGCAACAATCAGCTCAAGTGCATCCTGCTCAACACCCGCTCCGTCCACAGACACGCCGTCAAACTCTGGAACGTCCTCGACACAACATCACCAGACGTCGCCTTCCTCACAGAAACCTGGATGAAGGCCTCCTCAGCCCCCGACATCGCCATAGCCATCCCGTAGGGCTACAAGATCACCCGACGGGACCGCGTCAACCAAACCGGAGGAGGCATCGCCATCGCCCACAAAAACACCATCCGAATCACGACTAACACAGACGACACCCTCACCGCCGCCGAGCACCTCCACTTTCAGATACACACCAACCCCAAGACCACCCTCAGAGGCACTCTTGTCTACAGACCCCCGGGACCACGCACACAATTCAGCGAAGCCATCGCAGACTTCATCAGCCAGCACGCCCTTACCTCCTCAGACTACATCCTCCTAGGAGACCTCAACTTCCACCTGGAGAACAACAATGACAGCAACACTGTCCTCACGAGACGCTCATTTCAGGTGTGGGACGGTAACTCTCGATCAGACCCCCTCCCGCTCACGCGTGGTGTGCCCCAGGGGTCCTCGCTCAGTCCCACCCTGTTTAATGTCTACATGGCCCCGCTGGAGGACGTGGTTACCCGCTATGGGATAAAAATAGTCAACTATGCCGACGACACACAACTCGTCGTCTCCCTGTCCCAGTTGGATAAGAACCCTGAAATCCTACTTAACTGTCTACAAGACATACATACCTGGATGTGTGAATCCGCGCTGAAACTGAACGGGACAAAAACAGAAATCATGCTGCTGGGCAACAAATGGTCCTCTGTCCCTTCTTCAGCCTGGCCAGACTCCTTCGGTGACATCCCCACGCCCAAGACTGAAATTAAAACACTGGGCTTCTGGCTGGAGCAGGACCTTTCCTTGAAGACCCAGGCAGTTAAGACCGCGGGCACATGTTTTGGGCTCCTCCGCTCTATTCGGAAGATCCTCCCCCTCTTGCCCCCCATGTCCAGGAAACTCCTGGTGCAAGGGCTCATTCTATCACGCCTGGACTACGGCAACGCCGCATATCTCGGTGCTCCTGAAACCACCCTGACCAAACTTCAGCGCGTACAAAATGCCGCAGCGAGACTCATTCTCAAACTTCCCCCTAGAGCCCATACCACACCGGCCCTCAAATCGCTGCACTGGCTACCGGTCCGCCAGCGAGTGGAGTTTAAGGCCTTGTGCATCACGCACAAACTCATTAATGGGGTTGGACCTGCCACCCTCAAAGATATGATCACACCTTACAAAGCCCACAGAAACCTCCGCTCGGACAACGAACATCTGGCCACTGTCCCAAGATTCAAGAAGGCGCGTACCGGTGGACGACGCTTCTCGGTCAAGGCCTCCTCCACATGGAACGCACTCCCTCGTCTGCTGCGTGTGGAACCAAGCCACACGCTATTCCGCAAAAGACTCAAAACCCTCCTCTTCCCAAAATAGTTCCTGATTCTCGCCCGTCTCGGATTTTACAGTATTATAGCGCGGGGATGCCTTCGGGTCACCAGGCGCTTTACAAATCTCAAAATATATAATATATATAACTGTCGCCCTCCTGGACAACCTCGCCAACCTCGCCAACCTCGGACTCAAGCAACTGGTGAACACCCCCACCCACTACGCCGGTCACACGCTAGACCCCATCTTCTCCTCCAGCAAGCACATCTCCTTCAGCCACTCCACCGGACTACACTGGACAGATCACAGCTGCGTCCACTTCAACTTCAGGAGAACCACGACCCACCACTACCCGCAACAGGTTCCCCGCAGAAGCTGGAGCAAGATCTCCGCCGACCAACTCACCACCTTCCTCAGCCAGAACCCTCCCACCAACACTAGGGACCCCAACGAAGCAGCCCTCAACCTCACATAGTTTCTCACCAACTGCGCCAATGACCTCAAGCCTCTGAAGAACACTCCCAGCAGACCTGGCAGCAAGAACGCCTCATGGTTCACCAACAACCTCAAATACTCCAAGAAAACCTGCCGCACCCTCGAGAAAGCCTGGCGCCACAACCAGACAACGGAGAACATGACAGCCCTCAAGAACGCCACCCGCAAACACCACCAGCTGATCCGCACCACCAAAAGGACAACATTCAAAGAACATCTGGACAACAACACCCACAACAGCAAGGAACTCTTCAACATCGTTAAAGAGCTCTCCAACCCCAGCGCCTGCAACAACAACATCACATCCTTACAAGACCTCTGCGACTCACTCGCCTCGTTCTTTCACTGCAAGATCGCCGACATACACAACAGCTTTGGAGCACGGACCACGCACCCAACCACTTAACCAGCGCCCTACCCCACCCCCCACGATGAACACCATCCACTCCGGCTCCCCCACCGACCCCTGTCCACACCACATCTTTAACAAAGCTGACTCCATCATTGCACCCCAACTCCAGGACATCATTAACGGCTCCTTCGCATCCGCCACCTTCCCGGAGAGCTGGAAACATGCCGAACTCAGCGCCCTCTTGAAGAAACCCACCGCGGACCCCACGGACCTCAAGAACTTCCGCCCCATCTCGCTCCTCCCTTTTCCTGCCAAAGTCATCGAGAAGACCGTCAACAAACAACTCTCCGCCTTCCTCGAGACAAAGGGATCCCTCGACCCCTCGCAGTTCGAGTTCCGAGCAAACCACAGCACCGAGACCGCCCTCATCGCAGCTATTGACGACCTCAGGTCCCTGCTCGACAACGGGGAAACAGTGGCACTCATCCTCCTGGACCTCTCAGCAGCCTTTGACACCGTATATCACCGCACCCTGATACAACGCCTCAGCAACACCGGAATCCAAGGAACGGCCCTGGAGTGGATCATCTTGTTCCTCGCCGGAAGAACCCAGAGAGTCCGCCTCCCCCGTTCCGATCTGCGGCCACCGAAGTCATCTGTGGCATTCCGCAAGGATCCTCGCTCAGCCCCACCCTCTTCAACGTTTCCATGAGCCCCCTCGCAGCCATCCCACGCCAACACAACCTAAACATCATTTCCTATGGTGACGACACCCAGCTGATCCTCTCCCTCACCAACGACCCCGCCACCGCCAGAGCCAACCTCCAGGAAGGAATGAAGGATGTCGCGGAATGGATAAGGCTCAGCCATCTGAAACAGAACTCAGACAAGACGGAAGTCCTCATCCTAGGACCTTCTCCCTTTGCCTGGGACGACTCCTGGTGGCCCGCTGCCCTGGGCACCGCCCCCAAGCCAACAGACCATGCTTGCAACCTGGGCTTCATCCTGGACTCCTCCCTCACGATGTCCAAGCAAGTCAACGCCGTCTCGTCGTCCTGCTTTAACACCCTGCGCATGCTCCGAAAGATCTTCCGGTGGATCCCCACCGAAACCAGGAAGACGGTCACCCAGGCCCTCGTCACCAGCCGACTGGACTACGGGAACGCCCTCTATGCCGGAACCACAGCCAAACTCCAGAAAAGACTCCAGCGCATACGGAACGCTTCTGCACGACTCATCTTGGACATCCCTCGTCACAGCCACATCTCTGCCCATCTGAGAGACCTGCACTGGCTCCCCATCAACAAGAGGATCACGTTCGGACTCCTCACCCACACACACAAGGCTCTCCACAACATGGGCCCCAAGTACCTCAACAGCCGCCTCGCATTCTACACACCCACTCGCCAGCTCCGTTTCGCCAGCCTCGCCCTCGCCACCGTCCACGTATTTGCAGATCCACCGCCAGAGGAATATCCTTCTCCTACCTGGCGGCCAAAACATGGAGCTCCCTCCCCACCCACCTACAGCTGACCCAGGATCATCTCTCCTTCAGGAAACAACTCAAGACCTGGCTGTTCGAGCAGTAGCGACTCCCCTTCCCCCCAGTGCCTTGAGACCCTAGCGGGTGAGTAGCGCGCCCTACAAATTTCATGATTGATTGAAACAGGAGACACAATATCAGAAGAAAGAACACAGTATAAGCAAAGAGAGGTACAATGTGAGGAGAGACAGAGGAGATTATACAAAAAGGTGCAAATATAATTCTTTATTTTACACAGACACTCAGTGTGACCCTGGACAAAAACTTTAAAACCATACATTTTACCAAAACACATTCACCACACGAAAAATGTTAAGAGACAGAACACAGCCTATCTATTTCTGAACTACAATACAGTGCAGAAACCTGAGGCCTTTTCAAAATACATTTCCAATTTACAACATTACTTTTTTGTCAGCATTACATCCAAACATGAGACTCACACTGTGACCTTAGACACATAACAGAAATCCTTGCAATTCAGTCAAATGATTACTACCGTGAAAGGGCGGGAGGAGGGGACCTTCCTAGTAGTGATGTATAAAGAGAGCAAAGGTGAAGGAAACAGAAAGAGAGAGAAAATTAGAGGGAAGAAATAAAGAAAAGGCAGTAAATCAGATTGAGAAAAGCAGTTAGAAAACAGGAGTGAAGGAAAGGGATATGAGGGTAAGGAAAGGAGAGTGAGAGAAAAAAAGCATATTAAGAAAAAGGAAAAAGGTGTAAGTAAAACAGAAGGATTTTTAGAGAAACTGAAGAAGGAAAAAGAACAGTGTTGGACAGAAAGGAAGACAGTGAGGAAGAGTGAAAGAGCAGGAGAGTGACTAACTTCTACATTGCAACTCATTTTTATTATTAACTTAAAATGCACAACATATATTCCCTCACAAATTAATAACTCACCTTTAAAAATGCTTTTAAAGATTAAGAACAGTGTCAATCACACTCCCGATTTTCTTAAGCAGAATCTCTGAAATGTATCTCAGACACTGCAACCACAAATGGCCCTGATTCCCTCTCATTAAACACACATATCTCTGTACATAACTGTTAGACCTGGCACCTTGGCGTGAGTTTCCCTTCCACTTTTTGCTGTTGTGCCTCAGATGTTTTTGCTGGTGTCCGCTACTCAGGGCACTGCGCCACGGCCAACCCGTGCCGCAGTGCAAGTGCTCCCTACTGTAAAGTGTACATGTGATTGATATACCTGATTGGTTCATTGGATTTACTGTCAGTCCCCAGTAAAGTGCACCAGGAGTGCCAGGGCTTGTGAATGCCAATACTGCTAGTGGGCCTGCAGCGCTGGTTGCGCCACCCACAGAAGCAGCCTTAAAATGTGTCTAGGGTCTGCCATTGCAGAACCTGCGTGCAGTCTGGTACTGTCATGCTGGCTGGGCAAGTGCACACACTTGCCAGCCCCTAAACCTTCCCTTAACTTCATATTAGTCACCCCTATGGTAGGCCTGAGGGCAGGGTGCATTGTAAGTGTAAGGTAGAACATGCCCTGATGTGTGTGGCATGTTCTAATAGTGAATTACTGCCAAATTCGTTTTTCACTATTGTAAGGCTACCAGTTCCCTTCTAGGCCAGATGGGCTGCTGGAATTATTACACTCTATAATCCCAGCAGGCTCAGGGAACATGGTAGAAATTAATGTTTAGTATGCCTGAACTCAGAATAATAAAATACTTCTTTTAGTAAAGTTTATTTTAATATCCTGTGTTTGCAAATGCTACTTTTAGAAAGTTAGCATTTGCTTGCCTAACCATTTCAGCCCGCCTCTGCTTGGATGTGGATCTGACTGTCTGGTGTGTGTGAGTGACAGGGCTGGGAGTTGACAGGTAGTGAATAGCCAGATGACACCTTAGTGGGTGGTGGGAGTTTCCCCTGAATGATGCATCAGGCTGTGCTCTGCCACCACAATGCTGGCTCCGCCCTCCTGGGGAGCGACTGATGACTCAGCCTGCACCTGGCCCAGGAAAGACCGAAGCTTGTCAACAGAGTGCTCAGGCTGCCCCTGTCTTCACAATGCCGGCTCCGCCCCCCTGGGGAGCGGCTGATGTGCCTGCCCTCACACTGAATGCAGAAGCAGAAGTACCCACCACAAGTGCTCAGGAGCTGAGAGCAGTTATGCAGAGGCCCCCCTGGCCAGTGAGAACAAAAGAAACTGTGTATAAAAGTAGGAGCCCTGCTCCTTGTAAATTAGAATCCTGTTTCACCACGAAGGACCTCTGCCCGACTAGAAGGAGAAGAGACGCTGGGAGAACTGGCCTGCTGCTTGCCTTGCTGAGAAAGGAGAGGAAAAGACTTGATAAGAAAAGACTTTGCTGCTTTGTGCTTAAACATTCTCCAAGGGCTTGACTGAGCTTGCCCCCTGACCTGAGCCACAGGACCATCTGGCTCAACCTGCCTCTGCTCGTCTGCCGGTAATTAACCGGGATATCTACTACTGCCGGAGCTGTGACCTTGGTGCCCCCAGCCCCTCCCTGAGGCCGTGACCGACTGTGTCTCCTCGTCCCCGCCGAGGAAGAGCTCCGCTCCGTTGAGCTGCTCTCCCCCCGCTGAGGAGATCGCTGTGTTGACCGCCTGGAAGGCTCGCTGCTGTGGTGCCCCCCAGCCCCTCCCTGAGGCCGTGACCGACGGTGTCTCCTCGTCCCCGCCGAGGAAGAGCCCCGCTCCGTTGAGCCGCTCTTCCCCCGCTGAGGGGATCGCTGTGTCGACCGCCTAAGAGGGCCCGCTGCGGTGCCTCACCCTCCCGCCAGAAATCCCCACCGGACGCAAACAGACCCAGGGGACAGACCTCCGAACTGGACGGACGCCTCGGGTGCCAGCCTCGCTCTGCCTGAGCCGCTGGGCACCTCGCCTTTGTCCCCGGAGGAAAGCCGCCACCGAGACCGTCAACGGGCTCGGGGCCCGCAACGTTTGTTTCTACCCTTGATTTTGGGGTTGCCAGCCTGCCTGCAAGGGCCAAGGAATTGTGAATATCACCCGCGGTGCGAGCCGCCCCTGTTCCGCTGACTCGCACCGCTCTGTGTGCCTGCCTACAGCTCCGCGCTGAGAAGAGCGCTCCAGCCCCTCCCGCTGGAATCCTTTAGCTGTCGGGAGGACGAGGCTGCAACCGGAGCCCCTGCCCGAGTGACTGGGGCTGCGCTGGGTCCTTGGGCCTCCCCTCCACCTGGACAGCTCTGAGGTCGGTGTTTCCCCCCCGGGGGAGTCCCGCAGACCAGGGGGGCCACTCGCTGTCAGAGACCCGGCCGGGCCGATCGCGCCTCACGCGGGAAGCGTGAGACTTGGCAGGGCGTCGGGATTTCACCCGTCTAAAGCGCAACCGAGTGCAGAAACGAACAAAGACTCAAGAGAACACTGTGGAATACAACTTGAGATAAGAACAGTGCATTTTTGAACTACAACTAAAAGAGAGCTTGCCTATTTACAACCTGTGGGCATACAGAACCGTTATTTGATCTTGTGATAAGTCTGACCTAAGAGATATATATATTTTACATAAAGAAGCGTATTTTTATATACTCACAGCCTGGTGTCCATTTGTGGGGGGATTGGTATATTTTACTGTGTGTGTGTCTACAAATGCTTAACTGACTAACGCCTGGAGAATCGCCTTGGCTGCTCACGCCACGCACCTAGAGGGTGAGCAAGGGTAATTCTGAAGGGTCATCCTTTGCCCTGACTTAGAGGAGAGGGTCCCTGCTTGTCACAAGTACCTACTTGCGCCAACCAGAGACCCCCAATTCTAACATTGGACGCAGCGGTGAGGATTTGCGAATTTGCATTTGTAGTTTACATACGGTGAATTACTGATCACCACATAGGGAGAGCAGATCTATAACGCAGCCACAGGTTTCCAGTTCCTTTTTGTTAATTTTGTTGAGACATCTGCCATTACTGAAGCCATGCCTGGCTCGCTCCCTGCTGGAAGAGCGCTCTCTACCTTCTCTGGAGCAGATGACATAGATTGGAGGGAAGGAGCCTTGAGGAGCTTAACCAATGACCAGCTGAAAGATCTCTGCACAAAATGCAGAATTGCCAAAAGTGGATTGAGCAACAAGACCCAACTCGTGACGGCGCTGAGAGCCTGGAGGGAGTCAAGAGATCCACAGACCCCGGTGGATATAATTCCACCAGATGGCGCTGTAGAGCCCCCCAGAGGCCTGTCACCAGAGGAGCTGGCAGACAGGGCAGCAGACAGGGCACATGCAATGGAGATGGCAAGATTAGCTGGGCAAATGGAAATGGAAAAACAAAAACTGGAAATGGACAAGCAAAGATTGGCCATGGAGGCACAGCAACGCCAGCTGGACCATGACCTGAGAATGAAGGAGTTGGATCAAAGAGGTTTGGGAACAGCTCCTTCTGGTGGCAGCACAACGCCGGTGCAGGTAGAGTCCAAAGTGTACATCCCCAAAGATGTAGTTAAGGAATTCTTTAGGGGGGATGACATAGAACAGTGGTTTAGGGCATATGAGGTAGCCATGTCCTCCCACCGGGTCCCTGAAAAGGATTGGGGAGCGGGGTTGTGGGGAAGGTTCCTTAGTGAAGGGCGGGACACCCTGCTAGATTTGCCCACTGCAGAACAGAGTTCCTATCCCCACATGAAAGAGGCCTTAATGACCAGGTATGGGCTTACCCCTGAATTATATAGACAGAGGTTCAGGGGGTGTGCAAAGCGTCCTGGGACTACGTATGTGGAGTATGTGAATTTTTTTTGCAGAGCCCTGGATGGTTGGGTGAAGGGTAACAAGGTGAATGATTTTCAAAGTCTCTTTGATTTAATTGCATGGGAGCACTTGTCTGATAACTGTTTTCCTGAGTTACGCCAGCACCTGATTGATAGCAAGCTGTCCAACCCGAGGAAGCTTGCTGAGGAGGCGGACCGCTGGCTCAGCACCAGGGTCCACAAGGGTCCAGTGGGAGACTCCGCCAAGGGTGGGCAGGGTCCCCAGCAGAAGAGTGGGGGGGACAGGGGTAAGCAGAAAGGGTTCCCTAAAGGCCCCCAAAGTAATCCCCAAGGGAACCAGCAGAAGGGTTCTCAGCCTCCCCCACCCCCAAAGCAGAATGGGGCCCCGACAGGTAGACCTGTTCCAAAGGGGCCCTTCAATTGTTACAAATGTGGTGACCCGGGGCACATAGCCAGTGACCCCAAGTGTCGCCTGTTTGGAAAACCAGCACCCACTGGTGCTCCGCCCCGACAAGTGACCAGTGTTCACTTAGGAGAAGAAGTGATGGTCCCGGGGGGTGGAGATCCTGTTCAGATGACCCTAGTCTCACTAGGAGACAGTGAGATGGTCCCTACAAACTACCTGCCCTCTAACACTAAAAAATATGGGCAGGTGGTTACCATCAATGGTAAGAAAGCTGAGGCTCTTAGAGATACAGGAGCCAGTGTGACTGCAGTGAGGCAGCACCTGGTGTCTCAAGAGCAGGTTGTACCCCATGCCTACTGTAGGGTTGTCAACGCTGACAATTCAGAGAGTCAGTGTCCGATGGCTCAAGTTCCCTTCGAGTGGGGGGGGGTCTCTGGTACTCTGCAGGTCTGTGTGAGGAAAACCATGCCTGTTGACTGTTTGCTAGGGAATGACTTGGAGGACTCCCCTTGGGAAAAGGTGGAGAAAACGACTCACCTGAGGATGGTGGGTCTACCTGACTGGGCGTGCGTGACCACCCGGTCAATGGCAGCCAGTAGGGGTGATCAAGAAGTCCTGGGACCTGAAGGAGAGGCCCAGGAACCGGCCTTAGGGAGAAGGCGCAGGGGGCGCGGGAAACCGGCCCCTGCTGTTCCCACGGTCCAGGAGGAAGCAGACCTTGAGGGGGATGCCCTGGAGCCTACAGGGGAACAGATTGCTGAACTGGGGGACCTGCCTGAGCTGACCCATTGGCAGCAAGAAGGAGGCCCCTCCAGGGAGGAATTCTGCAGGGAGCAGAAAGAATGCCCTTCTCTCGTGGGTATGCGGCAGCAGGCTGCAGACCAGGCCAATGGTGTTCAGGCCAAAACACATTATGTGTACTGGGAGAATGACCTCCTGTATTCAGAGCCTAAGACTGCTGAACCTGGGTCAGCCCGTGTGCTGGTGGTACCCCAGAAGTTCAGAGCCTTCCTACTGGGACTGGCTCATGATGTGCCGTTAGCAGGACATTTGGGGATGGACAAGACCTATGACAGGCTCGTCACCCACTTTTACTGGCCCCAAATGCACAAGAGCTCAGATGCTCATTGTAGGACCTGTCCAACTTGCCAGGCAAGTGGGAAGAGTGGAGGGAAGAACAAGGCTCCACTCCAACCATTCCCTGTAGTCAGTACTCCATTCCAACGAGTGGGTATTGACATTGTTGGGCCTCTGGACCCCAAGACAGCCATGGGCAACAGGTTCATCCTGGTCTTGGTGGATCATGCCACCCGGTACCCTGAAGCCATCCCTCTGAGGACAGTGACGGCCCCCGTGGTGGGGCGTGCACTAATGGGAATTTTCTCCAGAGTGGGGTTCCCTCTAGAGGTGGTGAGCGACAGAGGGACCAACTTCATATCCAAGTATATGAAGTCCCTTTGGCAAGAGTGTGGTGTGACCTACAAGTTCACCACACCTTACCATCCACAAGGAAATGGGTTGGTTGAAAGATTCAACCGAACCCTGAAGGGCATGATCATGGGCCTGGAAGGTCCAATGAGGCGTAAGTGGGACGTCCTCTTACCATGCCTGCTCTTTGCATACCGCGAGGTGCCTCAGAAGTCTCTAGGGTTCAGCCCCTTTGAGCTGCTGTATGGTCACCCCGTGAGAGGACCACTGAGTTTGGTAAAGGAAGGCTGGGAGCAATCTCCCAGGAAACCTCCCCAGAATGTATATAGCTACATGCTGGCCTTCAGAAACCAAACCAGGCGCTTCAGACAACTTGCTGAGGCAAATCTGGAAGCTAGCCAGGAGGAGATGAAGCGGTGGTACGACCAGAATGCCACTCTGGTAGAGCTTCAGCCTGGACAAGAGGTGTATGTCCTGGCCCCAGTGGAACCCTGTGCACTTCAGGATAAGTGGACAGGCCCATTTGAGGTGGTGGAGCGCAAGAGCTCAGTGACATACTTGGTGGACATGAAGACGCCCAGGAATCCTTTAAGGGTCTTACATGTCAACCGCCTCAAGCCCCACTTGAAAAGGTCCGAAGTGGGCATGCTGTTGGCCACTGATGATGGAATGGAAGAGGAGTCTGAGCCTCTTCCTGACCTCTTAGTGGCCTGTGAGAAAGATGGGTCAGTGGATGGAGTTAACCTCTCACCCACCCTGACCCCTGAGCAACAGGAAGACTGCCGCCAGTTGCTGGGGCAGTTTCCAGACCTGTTCTCCCTGGTTCCTAGTGTCACAGATTGGTGCGTCCATGATGTGGACACAGGAGACAGCTTACCTGTGAAGCATAAGGCCTACAGGGTAACTGACAGGGTCCGGGCCTGCATCAAGGAGGAGGTCTCCAAGATGCTTGCTCTTAGGGTGGTTGAGTCTTCCAGCAGTCCTTGGTCCAGCCCCGTGGTCTTGGTCCCAAAGGCTGCTGCACCGGGAGCCACACCTGAACTCCGGTTCTGTGTGGACTACAGAGGACTCAATTCAGTCACCAAGACTGACGCGCACCCTATCCCCAGAGCTGATGAGCTCATTGATCGGCTAGGGGCTGCCCGGTTCCTCAGCACGTTTGATTTAACGTCTGGGTACTGGCAGATCGCCTTGACCGATGGGGCAAAGGAGAGGTCCGCATTCTCCACACCAGATGGGCATTTCCAGTTCCGGGTTATGCCATTTGGGATGAAGAATGCCCCTGCCACCTTTCAGAGGTTGGTCAACCAGGTGTTGGTTGGGCTGGATGAGTTCAGTGCCGCCTACCTGGATGACATCGCAGTGTTCAGTGGCACCTGGCCAGAACACCTGCAGCACCTCTGGGAAGTGTTGATGGCGCTGCGCAAGGCAGGCCTCACAATCAAGGCGAGCAAGTGCCAGATTGGGCAGGGTTCCGTGGTGTACTTGGGACACCAAGTGGGGAGTGGCAAGGTGGCACCCTTGCAACCCAAAATTGAGACCATCCTGGCTTGGGAACCCCCCAAGACCCAGACTGCAGTGAGAGCCTTCCTGGGGCTCACTGGGTATTACAGGAGGTTTGTCAAGGGCTATGGCACTATTGTGACCCCCTTGACCGAGCTGACTTCTAAGAAGCAGCCCAGGAATGTGATTTGGACTGACACCTGTCAGAAGGCTTTTGACACCCTGAAGACTGCCATGTGCACGGCGCCCGTGCTCCTGGCTCCTGATTTCTCCAAGGAATTCATAGTGCAAACAGACGCTTCAGGGCATGGTGTAGGGGCTGTTCTCTCACAGATGACTGAGGAGGGCTGGGACCACCCTGTAGCCTTCATCAGTAGGAGGTTACTGCCACGGGAAAGTAGGTGGAGTGCAATAGAGCGTGAAGCATTTGCTGTGGTCTGGGCACTGAAGAAGCTAAGACCCTACTTGTTTGGGTCTCACTTCCGGGTTCAGACAGACCACAGGCCCCTCAGGTGGTTGATGCAAATGAGGGGTGAGAACCCAAAACTGTTGAGGTGGTCCATCTCCCTACAGGGTATGGACTTTACGGTGGAACACCGCCCTGGCACAGATCACGCCAACGCTGACGGTCTGTCCAGGTTTTTCCGCCTTAGTGATGTGGAACTCCCTGGGGAAGGGTAGTTCCCCCCACATTTCAGCTGGAGGGGACACGTGTTAGACCTGGCACCTTGGCGTGAGTTTCCCTTCCACTTTTTGCTGTTGTGCCTCAGATGTTTTTGCTGGTGTCCGCTACTCAGGGCACTGCGCCACGGCCAACCCGTGCCGCAGTGCAAGTGCTCCCTACTGTAAAGTGTACATGTGATTGATATACCTGATTGGTTCATTGGATTTACTGTCAGTCCCCAGTAAAGTGCACCAGGAGTGCCAGGGCTTGTGAATGCCAATACTGCTAGTGGGCCTGCAGCGCTGGTTGCGCCACCCACAGAAGCAGCCTTAAAATGTGTCTAGGGTCTGCCATTGCAGAACCTGCGTGCAGTCTGGTACTGTCATGCTGGCTGGGCAAGTGCACACACTTGCCAGCCCCTAAACCTTCCCTTAACTTCATATTAGTCACCCCTATGGTAGGCCTGAGGGCAGGGTGCATTGTAAGTGTAAGGTAGAACATGCCCTGATGTGTGTGGCATGTTCTAATAGTGAATTACTGCCAAATTCGTTTTTCACTATTGTAAGGCTACCAGTTCCCTTCTAGGCCAGATGGGCTGCTGGAATTATTACACTCTATAATCCCAGCAGGCTCAGGGAACATGGTAGAAATTAATGTTTAGTATGCCTGAACTCAGAATAATAAAATACTTCTTTTAGTAAAGTTTATTTTAATATCCTGTGTTTGCAAATGCTACTTTTAGAAAGTTAGCATTTGCTTGCCTAACCATTTCAGCCCGCCTCTGCTTGGATGTGGATCTGACTGTCTGGTGTGTGTGAGTGACAGGGCTGGGAGTTGACAGGTAGTGAATAGCCAGATGACACCTTAGTGGGTGGTGGGAGTTTCCCCTGAATGATGCATCAGGCTGTGCTCTGCCACCACAATGCTGGCTCCGCCCTCCTGGGGAGCGACTGATGACTCAGCCTGCACCTGGCCCAGGAAAGACCGAAGCTTGTCAACAGAGTGCTCAGGCTGCCCCTGTCTTCACAATGCCGGCTCCGCCCCCCTGGGGAGCGGCTGATGTGCCTGCCCTCACACTGAATGCAGAAGCAGAAGTACCCACCACAAGTGCTCAGGAGCTGAGAGCAGTTATGCAGAGGCCCCCCTGGCCAGTGAGAACAAAAGAAACTGTGTATAAAAGTAGGAGCCCTGCTCCTTGTAAATTAGAATCCTGTTTCACCACGAAGGACCTCTGCCCGACTAGAAGGAGAAGAGACGCTGGGAGAACTGGCCTGCTGCTTGCCTTGCTGAGAAAGGAGAGGAAAAGACTTGATAAGAAAAGACTTTGCTGCTTTGTGCTTAAACATTCTCCAAGGGCTTGACTGAGCTTGCCCCCTGACCTGAGCCACAGGACCATCTGGCTCAACCTGCCTCTGCTCGTCTGCCGGTAATTAACCGGGATATCTACTACTGCCGGAGCTGTGACCTTGGTGCCCCCAGCCCCTCCCTGAGGCCGTGACCGACTGTGTCTCCTCGTCCCCGCCGAGGAAGAGCTCCGCTCCGTTGAGCTGCTCTCCCCCCGCTGAGGAGATCGCTGTGTTGACCGCCTGGAAGGCTCGCTGCTGTGGTGCCCCCCAGCCCCTCCCTGAGGCCGTGACCGACGGTGTCTCCTCGTCCCCGCCGAGGAAGAGCCCCGCTCCGTTGAGCCGCTCTTCCCCCGCTGAGGGGATCGCTGTGTCGACCGCCTAAGAGGGCCCGCTGCGGTGCCTCACCCTCCCGCCAGAAATCCCCACCGGACGCAAACAGACCCAGGGGACAGACCTCCGAACTGGACGGACGCCTCGGGTGCCAGCCTCGCTCTGCCTGAGCCGCTGGGCACCTCGCCTTTGTCCCCGGAGGAAAGCCGCCACCGAGACCGTCAACGGGCTCGGGGCCCGCAACGTTTGTTTCTACCCTTGATTTTGGGGTTGCCAGCCTGCCTGCAAGGGCCAAGGAATTGTGAATATCACCCGCGGTGCGAGCCGCCCCTGTTCCGCTGACTCGCACCGCTCCGTGTGCCTGCCTACAGCTCCGCGCTGAGAAGAGCGCTCCAGCCCCTCCCGCTGGAATCCTTTAGCTGTCGGGAGGACGAGGCTGCAACCGGAGCCCCTGCCCGAGTGACTGGGGCTGCGCTGGGTCCTTGGGCCTCCCCTCCACCTGGACAGCTCTGAGGTCGGTGTTTCCCCCCCGGGGGAGTCCCGCAGACCAGGGGGGCCACTCGCTGTCAGAGACCCGGCCGGGCCGATCGCGCCTCACGCGGGAAGCGTGAGACTTGGCAGGGCGTCGGGATTTCACCCGTCTAAAGCGCAACCGAGTGCAGAAACGAACAAAGACTCAAGAGAACACTGTGGAATACAACTTGAGATAAGAACAGTGCATTTTTGAACTACAACTAAAAGAGAGCTTGCCTATTTACAACCTGTGGGCATACAGAACCGTTATTTGATCTTGTGATAAGTCTGACCTAAGAGATATATATATTTTACATAAAGAAGCGTATTTTTATATACTCACAGCCTGGTGTCCATTTGTGGGGGGATTGGTATATTTTACTGTGTGTGTGTCTACAAATGCTTAACTGACTAACGCCTGGAGAATCGCCTTGGCTGCTCACGCCACGCACCTAGAGGGTGAGCAAGGGTAATTCTGAAGGGTCATCCTTTGCCCTGACTTAGAGGAGAGGGTCCCTGCTTGTCACAAGTACCTACTTGCGCCAACCAGAGACCCCCAATTCTAACAATAACCAATGAAATTTCTTCTCACACAAATTCAAAACCAAACTAACATTTTAATTGGTTGTACATTTCAACACTTTCAAAGTCACATAATGTTCAACCTTCCCCCACTGCTCTCTCTGCCTGTTACCATGGTAACTCTTCATAGACCACCTAACTGAAATCAAAAGGTGAAAAGTTCATCTCTCAATGTTGCAAACCAACGCAGCAAGTGTGTTTGACTTCTCAATATTCCAGCTTATCCTGTGAAATGTTCTTTTCAATGACTTTTTCTAAACCAATAGTATTATTCCTTTTAGAAACCAGTAGTATGCACCCTAGTTTTCAATGTAAAATAATCAGAAACCACCAATCATTTCTTGTTTTTCAAGTGCACTGAATCTCAACCACATTTCTTTCTAAACTCCTATTTTTCAAACTGCCATTTCATCTCCAGAGCCCATCTGAGTACAACCAGATCTGCCTTCAAGATGCTTAGAGTATGGATTGTAGCACATAGCTATATTTTTTGGAGTGAAAGGTATGCAGCAAATAGATGCTTTCTCAACCTTGATTTACCAATTGTGGATATTATGTGGATTGGCCAGAGAGGATTGAGATGTCAACAATTGATGCCATTGGTAAAATCCTTTTTGCATCTCCCACACCCTGACCTCATAATTGTGCACTGTGGTGACAATGACCTAGGCACTTTGACTGGGGTAGGTCTTGAAATGCTTTTAAAGGACACCTTTTGGCAATTGATGTCACTTTTTCCACAAACTGCCTTGGTATATTCTAATATATGCCAAGGGCAAAAATGGAACTGGTCCAACCAATATTGTCACTAGCCAATCCACATAATATCCATATTTGGTAAATCAAGGTTGAGAAAGCATCTATTTACTGCATACCTTTCACTCCAGTAAATATAGCTGTGTCCTACAAACCACACTCTAAGCATCTTGAAGGTAGATGTGGTTGTACTCAGATGGGCTCTGGATATGAAATGGCAGTTTGAAAAGTAGGAGTTTAGAAAAAAATGTGGATGAGATTCAGTGCACTTGAAAAAAGAAATGATTGGTGGTATCTGTAAATTCAACATTGAAAACTAGGGTGCATGCTACTGTTTTTTTAAGGAGAAATGCTAATGGTTGAGAAAAAGTGATTTAAAGGAACATTGCACAGGATTCGCTCCTGTTTTGAGAAGTCAAACACCCTTGCTGGTTAGTTTTGCAGATGAACTTTTGACCTGTGTCTTCAGTTAGGTGTCTATGGAGTGTTACCATGGTAACAGGCAGAGAGAGCAGTGCGGGAAGGTTGAATTTTGTGAGAGATTGAAAGTGTTTCAATGTACAACCAATTAAAATGTTAGTTTTGTTTTGAATGTCTGTGGGAAGATATTTGATTGGTTATCTTCAAGATTAGAGTTTAAAATAAGAGGGAAGCTATGGCATTTTGTGCTTGCTTTTACTGCTGCACTGCTCAGAGATTCTGCTTAAGAAAATCTGCTGTGTGATTGACACTGTTCTAAAACTACAAACGCATGTTTAAAGGTGAGTTGTTAATTTGTAAGGGGGTCTATGTTGTGCAGTTTAAGTTAAATTGAAAAATGTATTCTAATGTGGAAGCAGGAGTTTATTTGAACAAAGTCTAATTTTGAATTTGGCTGCTTTGTGAAAAAATATTGTGAAAGGAGCATTTGGGAAGTTGATGTGTTTGAGGAGATATTTTATTGCAGTGCAGTGCTGTTGTTAAAAATAATTTGATAAGTTTCTTAGTTGTTGTGTTTTAAAATATGGCATATCTACATACTTATTCCCACCTTGAGCCCTTGCATTGCTTGTACAGCACTGCACTGTCCAAAAATGTGAAACAGCAGTCCTAGCTAGACTGTTTTTTCACAGTAGTAGTAATTTTGCTGAATTGCAAGGCATACTGCCATGTGTTTAAGATCACAGTGTGAGTCAGAGTTCACTTCAGAAACATGTGGCAGAATAATTTGCTTTCTTAATGTGTTTTAAAATATGGCAAAAGATGTAATCATGGAGTAAGTTAGTGCTATAAATTTGAAAGCAGCATGTGTCTCAGGCCTCTGAATTCTCAAATAGTCCCCATGCTGTGTAATAAAGATCCTGGGTGTGGTGTAGAAATTGCATACCAACTTTTTCAGTAGCATGTACAAATTATTTCAGTGAATTCTCATGGGTCTCCTTGTTGCACGTCTGTGGGTTTCTGCTCTCACGGAACTTGCCGTCACCTGCTTGTTTGCTGCCTGTTTGGCCACTACGCCACAACTCGCGGCAACCCGCTTCGCGGGTGCCGCTCGTCGGTACTGGAACCCTGATTCTTCTTTTGGCCTGGGACCCGGAGGATTTTGTTTGGACTTGGTGCTACGCACACGGACAGACAGGACTGCGAGGACCAGCGTGCTCAGCGGCGCTGATCGGCTGCAGCTGGTCCTCTTCCTGCCCCCTCCTGCACAAAAAGTCCTTGCAGTGAGTGTGTCCGGTGGGTCTCCTTGTTGCACGTCTGCGGGTTGCTGCTCTCACGGAACTTGCCGTCACCTGCCTGTTTGCTGCCTGTTTGGCCACTACGCCATGTCTCGCGGCCCCCGCTTCGCGGGAGCCGCTCGTCAGTACTGGAACCCTGATTCTTCTTTTGGCCTGGTACCCTGAGGATTTTGTTTGGACTTGGTGCTACGCACACGGACAGACGGGACTGCGAGGACCAGCGTGTTCAGCGGCGCTGATCGGCCGCAGCTGGTCCTCTTCCCGCCCCCTCCTGTGTCTCCGCCCTCATAAGGAGCTACTACAACGCGCACGCGGGACGCGCGCGGGGCAGAGCACGGGACGAAGCCCGGACTAAGGGCGGACAGTCTGAGACAGTCCGAGACTGACTGTGACTGGACTGGGCCAGGATTTCTGTCTGTCGTTGCTTTGAGACATCTGTGGTATTTATCCAGTGGGACTTAACTCTTTCCATAAACATTGTGGATACCCTGTGCTTTTTTGTTATACAAACCCGTTATCTACCATTTGCCACAGGGTTACTGAGTGCTAGTGTGATACTAGCTAACTGTGTGCGGTATGTCCAAGCACAAGACCTCCTTAGTATCTAACACCATGGACAATTATTTAGTACAGGTTGTAAGTAAAATCAATAGTAAAAGAAGGATGTCATTGGGTTTGAGTTCTTCTCCCACTTCCCCACTTCTCCCATTACTACTACACCGAGTTCCCTGCCTGAACCTTCCCTGGTAGAATCCCCGTTACAGGAGAATATTAGCGATGTCCTAGATACTGATCATCCTACAAATGACATTTCTGAACAAAGTATACCTCCCATTGTTAACTTAGAAAATGACTCAGAAGATCACCTCAACTTGATAGAAGATAATTCCCCGCCCCCTGTGCTTGTGCCTATAACTAGAGCTGTCCGAGCGTGTAGAAAAGGTCAGACTAAACGTGGTGGGTCACGCTCGGGTAGAAAAAGGACAGCCTCTCCACCTGAAAATATGGTTATAAATGAAGCAAATGGGGTGGATGGTGGGAAGGTGATCATGGAAGATGAGCAAATTAAGAAATTAGTGAGTATGATCGACTCAAAGATAAAATGTATTATCAAACCAATGGTAGCTAAAATTGACCAGCTAACAGCAGAGGTAAACAGACTATGAGGTCTCTTAAACAAAACAGTGAAGGGGGTGGGTAATATATCAAACCTAGTTTCAAGTAGAGTTGAATCAAATCAATCAAATTAGGAGCTCTTAGGGAGTGTGGTGGGGAGAAATTGGTATCGAATCCTCCCCCCACTGAGCCCCCAGCAGGTAAAGGTGGCCAGGTAATAGCCAAAGAAGACCCCCCATCAAGACCCACTACAAGACCCCCTACATCGTGTCTAGAGAAAGGCTCCGTCCAACTCATTGTAGAGGCTTCCCTGCTTGTCCTGGTCCTGGCAAATGTACCCCCATTGAAGCCTGGCCAGGTGGAATCAACATCTTCTTTGATTAGTAAAGCATTGCATTGGTTATCGGATAACATGTTGATATCTCCATGGGGTAAACAGCAGCTAGCTGGGGAAATCAATATGGCAAGAAGGGTTGAATGGATAGGGAATGGCCCGAAAAAATTTGGAGGAGATTGTGTAGTCTTGCATTTTTCAGGTCCAGATGTACTTCCTAACGTCCTGACAAATATATTCCCCCCACAACGTAGGAGCACTGATATAATTCCGCTAACACTTGATTTTTTCCATTATAGAGGTAGCATAGCAAACCCCAGTATATTAAGGACAAAGTGGAATTCTGTGTCAAATAAGTGGGGCAGGGTGCCCAAACCAGCGAATGGGGAATTAGCCTTGAAAATAGGTTTGCAGCTCTGTCAGACTTGAATGAATGCGATTGACTTGAGAGGGCTGATAGTGTTGTGGTTATTGATCTAGCCGAGCTGGATAGAATGTGTGTTCCTATAGCTGAGGGGATTGATCTTATCAAGGCTATTTCTATGACACAAGTACAAAGGGTGAGTGAATTTAATCACACAGGGATGAGAACAGAGAATAAAGATCCCGACCAACAGTCCTGCTCCAATCTAATGGAGATATGTATTAGTCCTGGCTTAGAGGTACTTCCATTAAATCCATCAGGCTATCCATTTAATAATATAGAACCTGAATTCGGGTTGGAGATTGAAACCCAAGGCATGTTAACAACTCAGGACCCTTTATGCTTCCCAGCAGTTGAGCCAGAGCTGTCCTTTCTTTCTTGGAACCTTGCTGGTATTGCTAACAAGCTAATATCTCCAGAATGGTGTTATTTTAATCCACCAATTTGACATCATTCTGTTCCAGGAAACATGGTCATTGATTCCTGTACATCGTTTTGGGTTCCTTAACTTCCAGATGTCAGCTACAAAAAATCCTAAAGGACGCCCATCAGGGGGCCTGATAATCTGGATTCGCCAATCATTATGCTGTAGAATCCAGCAAAGGAGTTCCCCATCAAATGACATTTTGTCAGTTAATATTACATGGGCTCACGGCCAGGGGGTGGCTATTTTTAACATTTATGCTAGGGGAGTAGCAGGGGGCAAAACATCTGAAGTAATCACTGCCCTCGACCACGAGCTTGAGGCGCTCCCAACCCAGCTGTCCATCATTGTGGGGGGTGATGTCAATACTACCTTTGAACCACTTGGTCAAGAGGACCAAATTCTAGCTGCTGAAGAGGACAGCAAGTGGGGCATCCCCCAGCTTGAACTACCCGCAGTTAAAAGATGGACAGCGGTGGCCATCCAACTTAAGGCTTTATGTTTAGTGAGAGGACTCAGAGCAGCCAATGGGCGCACCCCGTCAGATCGACAGGGGGATAAAACTTTTGACAATGGTAGGTTTTCAAGCCGAATAGATTACTTCCTGGTGGATATCAGAGAATGGCACAGGCTGATCGACATGTCAGTAAAAAACAGGATGGAGAGTGACCATAACCCTCTCTGCATGGATTTCCAAACTAAAGTGGGGTTAAGAGAACCAAATCCTGGGGGGGGGGGGGGGCAAAGTCACCTTAGATATTGTATCCTCGAATAACCAGCGCCAAATGAAATGGGGTAGATTGATCAAGAATTCGGAGAGGCTTGAGGATCTTAAAAAAGTGGTGGTCGAAGAAGTGGGCAAGATAAATTCATACAGTAAAAAACTAAATTTTCCTGAAATTATGTTAGAGGCTCACACTAACTTTTTTGCTAAGCTCCAAGGGTTCTTTATGAAGTCCACAAAATCAGATAAGGTCAATAAAAAATTACCAAAGGTGGGGTGGTATAACCAGTCCTGTAGAGTAGCCCGCCGGAATCTTAGTATTGAACTCAGAAGTAGGAACATCCCAGGTGTGAGAATGGTGAGGGATATTTACAGGAAGGCCCAGAAAGATGCCAAGAAGCAGTGGGATGAGGAGCACTGGCGTGACCTGAAATATGCTTGTGCAGTAAAGGACCAAAAGCAATTTTGGGCCCTAGTAAAGTGAAATAGAGGTGGGATAGCACAACCACCGCAAAATAACGTTGCTAAAAACCAGTGGGTAGACTTCTTCAAACCACAATATGCTTGTGATCTAGTTGAAGGAGAGCGTACACTACCCACTACAGTTTTCTATCAGTGCCAGCTATTTTCAATAAAAGATGTTAGTATAGCGCTAGACTGTGTGACGGGGGCAGAGCCCCAGGTATGGATGGCATACCTGCAGATGTGTTTCTAAGTGATCGACTATCTTGGTGTCAATATTTCGAGTGGCTAGCCAATTCTGTGGCGAGGGGTGCCCCAATACCCACCTCATGGAAGGGAGCTGAAATAATTCCGATTTTTAAAAAGGGAGAAAAATCACTACCTAGTAACCATAGACCTATCAGTCTTATAGACTCGGCTCAAAAATTAATAGGTCGTCTAGTGCAAAATAAATTACAATCCTGGATAGTAGAAAAAGATATTTTGTCCCCATATCAAGCTGGTTTTCGCCCATGTACAAGCTCAGTTGATCAAGTATTCTTTTTTATAGCTCTTTACTGGAGGAACGTGACCCTAACCAATGGGACCCTTTATGCTGTTTTCGTAGATCTAAAATCTGCTTTTGATTTAGTCCCTCACTCTAAACTTTGGAGTGTACTTGCTGAGGCTGGATTGGGCCCGGAACTGTTAACGCTTCTTGTCCGACTGCACGAAAACAATTATGCAAGAATTAGGTGGGGGGCTCAGGGTGAAGTGACCGACCCTTTCCCTGTCGAATGTGGTGTCCGGCAGGGGTGTGTTCTGGCACCCACACTGTTTTCCATATACATCAATGGCTTAGTAGACTATCTAAGTCGCACTCCCACTGATGCTACTGTATTAGCAGGGGGTGGTGAGGGACAGAGTCTCTGAATTAAGCAGAATACTCTCACCCAGTCAAAAGATCAGGGCTAGATCCAACACCGTTTTTTAGCTCATTGCACCATCCCAGTTTCAGAACCTGGCTGTATGCAAATTAGTCTGTTCCTGTCCCAGTGCATGATGGGAACAGGGCAAACCAAACTACAAAAGCCAATTCTTACACTGGGAAGGAAACAAGCTTCCGGGGACCGGTTTCTGGCATTACAGCCGTCTTCGGCCCGGCTTGCTTGAATCCTGATGGTGCAATGAGCAAGGGACTCATGTCTGAGTATACCCTTCCACGCTTAGGGTGGACAAAAATATTTACAACAAGGGGTGGTGAGGGACAGAGTCTCTGAATTAAGCAGAATACTCTCACCCAGTCAAAAGATCAGGGCTAGATCCAACACCGTTTTTTAGCTCATTGCACCATCCCAGTTTCAGAACCTGGCTGTATGCAAATTAGTCTGTTCCTGTCCCAGTGCATGATGGGAACAGGGCAAACCAAACTACAAAAGCCAATTCTTACACTGGGAAGGAAACAAGCTTCCGGGGACCGGTTTCTGGCATTACAGCCGTCTTCGGCCCGGCTTGCTTGAATCCTGATGGTGCAATGAGCAAGGGACTCATGTCTGAGTATACCCTTCCACGCTTAGGGTGGACAAAAATATTTACAACAAGGGGTGGTGAGGGACAGAGTCTCTGAATTAAGCAGAATACTCTCACCCAGTCAAAAGATCAGGGCTAGATCCAACACCGTTTTTTAGCTCATTGCACCATCCCAGTTTCAGAACCTGGCTGTATGCAAATTAGTCTGTTCCTGTCCCAGTGCATGATGGGAACAGGGCAAACCAAACTACAAAAGCCAATTCTTACACTGGGAAGGAAACAAGCTTCCGGGGACCGGTTTCTGGCATTACAGCCGTCTTCGGCCCGGCTTGCTTGAATCCTGATGGTGCAATGAGCAAGGGACTCATGTCTGAGTATACCCTTTCACGCTTAGGGTGGACAAAAATATTTACAACAAGGGGTGGTGAGGGACAGAGTCTCTGAATTAAGCAGAATACTCTCACCCAGTCAAAAGATCAGGGCTAGATCCAACACCGTTTTTTAGCTCATTGCACCATCCCAGTTTCAGAACCTGGCTGTATGCAAATTAGTCTGTTCCTGTCCCAGTGCATGATGGGAACAGGGCAAACCAAACTACAAAAGCCAATTCTTACACTGGGAAGGAAACAAGCTTCCGGGGACCGGTTTCTGGCATTACAGCCGTCTTCGGCCCGGCTTGCTTGAATCCTGATGGTGCAATGAGCTAGGGACTCATGTCTGAGTATACCCTTCCACGCTTAGGGTGGACAAAAATATTTACAACAAGGGGTGGTGAGGGACAGAGTCTCTGAATTAAGCAGAATACTCTCACCCAGTCAAAAGATCAGGGCTAGATCCAACACCGTTTTTTAGCTCATTGCACCATCCCAGTTTCAGAACCTGGCTGTATGCAAATTAGTCTGTTCCTGTCCCAGTGCATGATGGGAACAGGGCAAACCAAACTACAGAAGCCAATTCTTACACTGGGAAGGAAACAAGCTTCCGGGGACCGGTTTCTGGCATTACAGCCGTCTTCGGCCCGGCTTGCTTGAATCCTGATGGTGCAATGAGCAAGGGACTCATGTCTGAGTATACCCTTCCACACTTAGGGTGGACAAAAATATTTACAACAAGGGGTGGTGAGGGACAGAGTCTCTGAATTAAGCAGAATACTCTCACCCAGTCAAAAGATCAGGGCTAGATCCAACACCGTTTTTTAGCTCATTGCACCATCCCAGTTTCAGAACCTGGCTGTATGCAAATTAGTCTGTTCCTGTCCTAGTGCATGATGGGAACAGGGCAAACCAAACTACAAAAGCCAATTCTTACACTGGGAAGGAAACAAGCTTCCGGGGACCGGTTTCTGGCATTACAGCCGTCTTCGGCCCGGCTTGCTTGAATCCTGATGGTGCAATGAGCAAGGGACTCATGTCTGAGTATACCCATCCAAGCTTAGGGTGGACAAAAATATTTACAACAAGGGGTGGTGAGGGACAGAGTCTCTGAATTAAGCAGAATACTCTCACCCAGTCAAAAGATCAGGGCTAGATCCAACACCGTTTTTTAGCTCATTGCACCATCCCAGTTTCAGAACCTGGCTGTATGCAAATTAGTCTGTTCCTGTCCCAGTGCATGATGGGAACAGGGCAAACCAAACTACAAAAGCCAATTCTTACACTGGGAAGGAAACAAGCTTCCGGGGACCGGTTTCTGGCATTACAGCCGTCTTCGGCCCGGCTTGCTTGAATCCTGATGGTGCCATGAGCAAGGGACTCATGTCTGAGTATACCCTTCCACGCTTAGGGTGGACAAAAATATTTACAACAAGGGGTGGTGAGGGACAGAGTCTCTGAATTAAGCAGAATACTCTCACCCAGTCAAAAGATCAGGGCTAGATCCAACACCATTTTTTAGCTCATTGCACCCTCCCAGTTTCAGAACCTGGCTGTATGCAAATTAGTCTGTTCCTGTCCCAGTGCATGATGGGAACAGGGCAAACCAAACTACAAAAGCCAATTCTTACACTGGGAAGGAAACAAGCTTCCGGGGACCGGTTTCTGGCATTACAGCCGTCTTCGGCCCGGCTTGCTTGAATCCTGATGGTGCAATGAGCAAGGGACTCATGTCTGAGTATACCCTTCCACGCTTAGGGTGGACAAAAATATTTACAACAAGGGGTGGTGAGGGACAGAGTCTCTGAATTAAGCAGAATACTCTCACCCAGTCAAAAGATCAGGGCTAGATCCAACACCGTTGCTCACTGCACCATCAGGATTCAAGCAAGCCGGGCCGAAGACGGCTGTAATGCCAGAAACCGGTCCCCGGAAGCTTGTTTCCTTTCCAGTAAAGAATTGGCTTGGTAGTTTGGTCTGCCCTGTTCCCATGATGCACTGGGCCAGGGACAGATTAATTTGCATGTAGCCAGGTTCTGAACTGGGATGGTGCAGTGAGCTAAAAAACGGTGATGGATCAAGCCCTGATCTTTTGACTGGGTAGGAGTGTTCTGCTTAATTCAGATACTCTGTCCATCACCACCCCCTTTTATGAACTGTATTAGCAGGGGCACGCGTGCCAGTTCTCATGTTTGCGGACGACACGCTGATAGTTTCTCGAATACCGAGTGGGCTCCAGAAGGCAGTTAATGTTTTCGGTGACTTCTGTCAGACGCGTGGACTTGAGATAAACACCTCCAAAACCAAGTTCATGTGCTTGAACCAGCGGAAAACATTCAAAGGTATAATCAATTTTAATGGTACTCCCTTAGAACAGGTTGAGGCCTTCACGTATTTAGGAATATCCCTTAAGTGTAACATGAGATGGAACAATCATATTGATATGGCTGCTCTAAAATTCCATCAGCTGGCGGGTGTAGTGGCATTTAAGCATAAAGCTTCACTGACTAAGCCAATTACCCCTGCCCTAGAGATTTACAACATGAAGGTGATAAGCGCCACCTTGTATGGGTCGGAATTGTGGGGATTCTCCAATTTGAAACAATTAACTTTGGCGGAGAACAGGTTTCTACGCCGTCTAGTCGTGCTTCCCCAAAGTACTCCTACCGTACCGTTAGTATATGATCTCGGCAGTAAGAATATAGAGGATTTGGCACGGCTACGACCTTTACTATACTGGAGACGGATCATGACAACCCCCGAATTAGTCCATTACGCCACTGCCCTGAAGGACATTATCAGGGCAGATCGCTTTCATTCCATTCCGTGGCTTAAAGAATTAAGGGGTATGTTAACTAAGTTGGAACTAGATTACTTATGGATCAATCCCAATGCCTTAAGTATTCCACCAAAGGCAACCTTGAAAAAAATTTACTGGGATATGGTCTGGATGACTGCTTATAGTACTGGATCCAGCACTAACCTAACCGGTTGTTTTCTTGATATCGAACCTCTACCATCATGTGAGCCTTATTGGGACATCATTGAAAGGCCGTTTGATAGAAAATTGTATTTTCAATTCAGAACCGGGACCCTTCCTATAAAGGCTTTTACTTGTAAATGGTCAGCAACTCAGGATGATAAATGCCACTATTGTAAAGATTTGATTGAGAACATCCCTCATCTGCTGTTTGCATGTCCCCTTTATGTGAGCCCCCGTCGCAAGTGGTTAAAACCTGTGTGTTCAAATTTAGGTACACGTAGATACATAGAGGCGCTAAGAGTACTTGAATCAGATTGCACACCCTGTATGGCGATTGCCGTTGCAAAATTCTTAGGGTGGGCCTGGACTTTATGCACCCGTACTTTGCTGCTCTCAGATACTGCCTAATGAACTCTATGACACCGTTTTATGTACGATTAACTTTCTAAACTCATATTTTTTTTTTGAATTGTTTTTAACTATTCTGTATAAATTGTTTTACAAATTGGCAAGTGACAGCATCAATGTTTAATGAGTTTTTAAAATAATGAATTTAATCATGTAGTATTTATAGTGTAGTGTTAGGATGTATAATTGCTTTTATGACATGCTGTCGAATAAAGCTTTGAAATTTAATTTGAATTTGAATTCTCATTTCTACATTCTCAGACCCACCTTATACCCTTGCATTGCCTGTACACCACTGCACTGTCCAAAAATGTGAAACAGCAGTCCTAGCTAGACTGTTTTTTCACTGTAGTAATCATTTTGCTGAATTCCAAGGCATACTGTCATGTGTCTAAGATCACAGTGTGAGTCAAAGTTCATTTCAGAAACATGTGGCTGAATAATTTGCTTTCTTAATTTGTTTTAAAATATGCCAAAAGATGTAATCATGGAGTAAACCATTCCTTATGACAGTTAGTGCTATAAATTTGAAAGCAGCAGGTGTCTCAGGCCTCTGAATTTCCAAATAGTCTCCATGCTGTGTAATAAAGATCCTGGGTGTGCTGTAGAAATTGCATACCAACTTTTTCAGTAGCATGTACAAATTATTTCAGTGAATTCTCATTTCTACATTCTCAGACCCACCTTGAGCCATTGCATTGCCTGTACACCACTGCACTGTCCAAAAGTGTGAAACAGTAGTCCTAGCTAGACAGTTTTTTCACTGTAGTAATCATTTTGCTTAATTGCAAGGCATACTGTCATGTGTCTAAGATCACAATGTGGGTCAGAGTTCACTTCAAAAACACGTGGCAGAAAAATTTGCTTTCTTAATGTGTTTTAAAATATGGCAAAAGATGTAATCATGGAGTACGTCATTCCCTATGACAGTTAGTGCTATAAATTTGAAAGCAGCATGTGTCTCAGGCCTCTAAATTCCCAAATAGTCCCCATGCTGTGTAATAAAGATCCTGGGTGTGGTGTAGAAATTGCATACCAACTTTTTCAGTAGCATGTACAAATTTTTTCAGGGAATTCTCATTTCTACATTCTAAGGCCCACCTTATGCCCTTGCATTGTCTGTACACCACTGCACTGTCCAAAAATGTGAAACAGCAGTCCTAGCTAGACTGTTTTTTCACTGTAGTAATCATTTTGCTGAATTGCAAGGCATACTGTCATGTGTCTAAGATCACAGTGTGAGTCAGACTTCATTTCAGAAACATGTGGCTGAATTATTTGCTTTCTTAATTTGTTTTAAAATATGCCAAAAGGTGTAATCATGGAGTAAATCATTCCTTATGACAGTTAGTGCTATAAATTTGAACGCAGTATGTGTCTCAGGCCTCTGAATTTCCAAATAGTCTCCATGCTGTGTAATAAAGATCCTGGGTGTGGTGTAGAAATTTCATACCAACTTTTTCAGTAGCATGTACAAATTATTTCAGTGAATTCTGATTTCTACATTCTTAGACCCACCTTGAGCCCTTGCATTGCCTGTACACCACTGCACTGTCCAAAAATGTGAAACAGCAGTCCTAGGTAGACTGTGTTTTTTCACTGTAGTAATCATTTTGCTGAATTGCAAGGCATACTGTCACGTGTCTAAGATCACAGTGTGAGTCAGAGTTCATTTCTCAAACATGTGGCAGAATAATTTGCTTTCCTAATGTGTTTTAAAATATGGCAAAAGATGTCATCATGGAGTAAGTCATTCCTTATGACAGTTAGTGCTATAAATTTGACAGCAGCATGTGTCTCAGGCCTCTGAATTCCCAAATAGTCTCCATGCTGTGTAATAAAGATCTTGGGTGTGCTGTAGAAATTTCATACCAAGTTTTTCAGTAGCATGTACAAATTATTTCAGTTAATTCTGATTTCTACATTCTTAGACCCACATTGAGCCCTTGCATTGCCTGTACACCACTGCACTGTCCTAAAATGTGAAACAGCACTGTCAGCAAGACTCTCTTTCACTGTAGTAATCGTTTTACTGAATTGCAAGGCATACTGTCATGTGTCTAAGATCACAGTGTGAGTCAGTATTCATTTCTGAAAAATGTGGCAGAATAATTTACTTAGTTGATACTGGCCATGACGACTCCTCTACCAAGGGCTCTGCTGCTGTCCCCAGTAAGTCCTCCTGTTGATAAAATTAATAATTATACTTCCCTAACCTTTAATGCACCTTATTTTTTCCATACTATTATTTCCGTTTCCAAATTATATTTTTTACCAATTCTTCCTCCATCTAATTCTTGTTATCCCTGCCTCTAACTGCCTCTGCTATGACTCTCTGTACAACTACTATTAGTCTGTCTGTAGCTAAGCTTGGCCAGTTGGCCACTCTTTATTTAAAAGGTTTTAAAACTCAGATTTACCAATACCTCTAGCCACTGAGTCCAGTCCTTTGGGTTGTTCTCTTCTAGTCTTCTTAATCTTGAGGCTTTTCGATAATTCACACCAATGAAATGCCCAATAAGGTATTTTACTATTTTTGATAGGATAGGACATACTACAAGTATACACTACTCTAGTACCTGATTTGTACTAGTGATGTATGTTGTATATGTATGTAATAACTTTTTTATTAATCTTGCTAGTAAAAAAAAAAATAGGGGGAAGCGTATATGGCATCTAAAAAATGTGTAATGTTTTTTCTAGGCGTACCGACCACGCGGCCCGTAAGGAGGGAGCAGATGATGCGGCTGCTCCAGAGGGTGAGCCAGCAGCAGTGTCGTATGATTGTAAGTTGACATTACACTCACTGCAAGGGTGTACACTGTACTGTTGAGAGAGACTAACAACGGTTGAAGAAGACACCCTTTACTTAGCATTAGCAATAGCATTGGCGGCAGGAGTTGAGTAACTAGTAATGGCCTATTCTATCTGACTTCAACTCAGCTGTGAAAGTATTATGGAGAAGATTAAGAGTCAGATCAGATGACCTTAATAAATGGGTTGAACTAAAAGGGAAAAAAGGGTGGAAGGAGGCAGGATGGGCGAGATGTAATATTTATGGCTGGCAGAGAAGGATAAGCTAGGTGCATGCATAGGTGGCTGATAGGAAGGAATCAGATGCATTGGTGGTTGAAGGATGGGTGGAAGGTGAAAGAAAAGATGCCTACCTGGGTGTGTGATACTGTATAGGTGGATAGCAAGAATCATTTGGGGTGTTTCATGGGTCCAACTCAAAGCCAAGGCAAGCAATGAAGGAAGAATGCATGGGTGGGTTGAAAAAAAAAGAATAAATGTTTGTTGTTGGTGAAACAAACTACAGTTTGTTGAGTGATTAAGAATAATGATAGACATGTTTACTTTGAATGGATGGATGCCTGTATGGTATACTATTCATTATAGATAGCACTGGTGGAGACTGTCAGTGAATGAAGAGTCTTAGTTTGAAGAGAATGAAAAAGAAACCACGCAAGAGTAGCAAAGCCAAGAGGAATAGAATGAAGTTGTATTTTCAGAATACAACCTTGACTCACAGTAGTTTGCAAGCACAGCATATATATTGTATGTATGTTGTTATCAAGCTCCTCCCTCTGACTCCAAGGCCCACTCCCTACCTATGTTAATAAATTTTTGAAAAGTGTCATCCTGCCATGGATGGCCTATCGGCTGCATGTTTATTGTTTACACAATCAATCAAAACAAAGTACCTCATGTCATCCTATATATAAGCAATCAATCAATCAATCATATCATTTGTAAAGCGCACTACTCACCTATGAGGGTCTCATGGTGCTGGGGTGGGGAATGCTGCTACTGCTCGAAAAAAAAGCCAGGTCTTGAGGAGTTTTCTGAAGGTCAGCAGGTCTTGGGTCTGCCGTAGGTGGGTGGGGAGGGTGTTCCAGGTCTTGACGGCGAGGTGGGAGAACGATCTGCCATCTGAGGTTGCTCTTTGGAAACGGGGGACTGTAGCGAGGGCGAGGTCGGCGGAGCGGAGCTGGCGGGTGGGGGTGTAGAAGCTGAGTCCTCTGTTGAGGTACGTTGGTCCGGTGTTGTGGAATGCCTTGTGTGCGTGGGTGAGGATCTTGATAGTTATCCTCTTGTTGACCGGGAGCCAGTGCAGGTCTCTAAGGTAGGGTGTGATGTGGCTGCGGCGAGGGATGTCAGGATCAGGCATGCAGAGGCATTCTGGATGCGTTGGAGCCATCTCAGGAGTTTTGCCGAGGAGTGCAAACACTTTCAGAGTGGCATGGCTAAATCATGTCTACTATGTTGTCTGTTTCCAACAGCAACAGGACAGAGTAGCCCAACGGCACCCCCCCCCCAACCTCCACTTAGCTTAGATTTTGACTGAGCCAGACAGAGCACACATGTTACATGTACAGCAACATAGCATTTTCAAAAAGTAAGTAACTAATTCAATGACATGCACAGCTGTCAGTCATACCACCACTACTACACATGTGACTCGTCTCCACCACTACACAGACATGTAGGTCTGCTGTGGTTGTTGTTGACTTGTTTACATTTAATGCCACTCATAAAACACCCTGAGTTATTCCATCAATCATCTCCGTTCCTACTAACTGACTGCAAAGATATTATGTCACTGTGGTCATCATCATGGTGCTGTCCAACTGAGTCTGCAGTGTACCGAGTGAGTCCAGATTCCATATTAAAAAATGCAATGCATCAGTCTGCAGCAGAAGTGCAATTTTGTTATTAAACAACAAGGAAAACATTGACTTGAGTGACTTTTAGTGTAGATTAAATAATAGTAGGCAATGAATGCACAACAAACAACAACAACACAAACACCAATCACTCAGATTCAGCATCCAATGCATGCCATCATTACCTGTTCCTGGTTCTCATCTTAAATTAAGGGCCAGTCTCTCTCAGCTCCGAAAGGAAGATAGATAGTAGTCATCATGTTCCACTTCTTTTGGAGGGACTCGACGAAGCAACATTTTCTTACACTGTATTCTCCATCCTATTATCATCTTGCTTGAGGGAAATGGATTTAAGGCGAGTCAGGAGGATGAAGCAGTACTCGGAGGAGTGGACATAAGTTAAATGCACTGAGCTGCAACTCCTATAAGGCAATAAAAAGAGTAGTCTAGAAGACAGTGGAGATGGATTTGTTGTGATTCGAAGTTTCGTACCAGAAAGTCAGAGACACATAAAATAAAAGTAAAATAAGGACGACGGAAAGTAAGAAGTTCAAAGCATAGTTGTCAGGGAAGTATAGCTCATCCTCAAACTCTGGTGGTTCAACCAGAAGTAGGTAATCATCTAAGACACTACTTCCGTCACCTAAGTCTCTCTTGTCATCTTGCTGCGTTGATTCACGTATTTTGTAATTCAGTGGTATAAAGTGCTGATTCATTTTGATCATGGTTAACCTCTCCACGTTTTTGGGTGAGAGACTGCTCCTTTTCACTGTTACAATGGCACCAGCAGCACTGAAAACAAGCTCAGAAGAGACACTTGCGAAAGGGCAAGCCAGATAGTTTTTCACCAGCCTGCTGAGCACTGACCATTGGCCCCTTTTCCCATACCACTACAGCAATGGGGTTTGATCAATGTAGACCTATGTTGGGTCATCCAGATAGACCTGGACCATCCACTCAATGTTCAGGGGTGCTCCACTTTGCTGGGCCTCTTTTGTCTTTGCATCAGCACTGGACCTAGCAAGCCCTTGCTGTAAATACCAATCCTGTGCTGATTTTAGTGGGGCTGATGAAACAGTTATTGCTGATGTCGATAGTGTTGATGACAACTCTGAGCCAAACACACTGCCCTCAGGCTCTGAGGTTGAACTTGATGCCTGATACCCTGCTGCAGTACTTGTTGTGGGTTTGATTAATGGGCCTTTAATTACCAGCCGTTAATTTTCCAATTTACTGGCTGCCTCAGCTATCCAAGTTTTGTACTGGTCAACATCCACTTCTGAAAAGGGAATTAATGTCTTGCTGTTCAGTGCCGATTTATACAGTGGACCCAGAACTGTGGCACAAATGTAATGTTTTTCTGAAACAATGTGAGTTTGCACCCTTGTATTTTCAGCTAAGTGACGGGATAAGCTATCCACCAAATCATAGGCTTCATTTTTTTCTTCCATACCTGTGTACGTTTCAGACACCTGATCAGCTGTTGCTCTAGCATGTGCAAAAATGGGATAGTTTGGCCCATAGTACAGTCCTCCTTGCTGACTTCACGTGTGAAAAGCTCAAAGGGAAGATGCATCTCTGACAGACTATTAACTATGCCCCATTGGTTCATCTGTAGGGTCATGCCTTTCATAGTCACATCCCTTATTCTTTGCATGACATACTCATTGATTGGTCTGTACTGATCAAACAGATGATCAAGCATGTAATAAGTTGAGTTCCAACGTGTTGGCACCTCCTGGGTGTGTGCTTTGACTGGCATTCTATGCTCACGTTGAATGAGCCTCAGCTGCTTCCGGACTTTAAGGAATGTTACCAAGATTTTTAAATGTTAATGTTACTAAGATTTTTAAAGCGCTCTGTTACCCTGAGGTGTCCTGGCGCTATACGCTACCATCTCAAGAAATCTGTGACGGTGCCAATGGGCGAAAACAATTACCTGAACAGGCATGTTTTTAATCCCTTCCTGAACGAAAGTAGCTCTGTAGAGTTCCTTAGAAGGAAAGGAAGACTGTTCCATGCTTTGGCAGCACAATAATGAAAACTCCTACTACCCCAGCTCAGTTTATTGAAGCGGGAGAGAGTAACTTGTGTTGCTTGCGTGGAACGTAAGGCTCTTCCAGGAACGTACCACTGAATTGAATGCTTCAGAATGTCAGGGCCAATGCCATTGAGGGCCTTAAAAACTGAACACATAGCCTTAAACTGAATCCGGAGTTCGACAGGGAGCCAGTGAAGGGTTCTGAGTCCTGCCCTCACCAAAACAAACTTAGGGGTCCCTGAAAGCTGCCTAGCTGCCGCATTCTGCACAATCTGGAGTCAGGCCAATTGTCTCTTCTGGATGTTAATAAAGAGACAATTGCAGTAATCCAGATGTGAGAGAATGAGCGCCGTGACTGCTATTCTCAAACTCTCTTCCGGGAGGAATAAATGGATTTTACGCAGGATTCTGAGGATGAAAAAACAGGAGGAAACGACCCTACTGACCTGATCACGATATGCCAGTTTCGAGTTCACAATCACTCCAAGATTTTTCACCCTATCCACTGGAGTTGAAAGCACGCCAATCAGGTGTCCACAAATGAGCCGTGTTTCCAAAAATTATAACCTTGGCTTTCCCTGCGTTAAGTTTAAGGCAGTTTGATGCCATCCATACAGCAATTACCTGCATGCAGTTAATGCATTTTGAGCCAGTCTCCCCCGCAGCGCCTTTTTTAATTGATAACACAATTTGTGTGTCATCGGCGTAAGAGGTTAGCTGAAAGCCAAAAGGATCTGATCAAAAATGCCAGTGGGGCAACATTAACATTAAATAATGTCGGACTAACCTGTGGAACTCCGCAAGGGAGAGAAAAGGGCTTAGAGCAGCCTCTGCCAAAATCCACTGTTTGAGTTCCACTGGCCAGGAAAGATTTCAGGAGGTCCCAGGCCTTACCTTGGACTCCTACCGCAGATAAACGGTCCATCAAAACTTTATGATGGACCATATCAATTGCGGCTGAGAGATACACCATGATAAGTATGGCAGCCTCTCCCTGATCTAGGGCCTCTCTGATCTCATCTGTAGATTTTATTAACGCCAGCTTGGTGCTCGTTTCCGGCGTGAATCCAATTTGCGTGGTGTTTACCAGGGAGTTAGACTGGAGAAACCGACTAAGTTGACCATTCATGACCTTCTCAGTCCTCTTACCTGGAAAGGGAAGACGAGAGATGGGTCTGTAGTTACTCGGGTCCGTTGGGCCAGGTTAGGTTTTTTAAGTAGAGACAGGATATAAGCTATTTTCCAAGGGCCCGGGAAATTACCAGTGTTAACTATAGAGGAAAACAGTGGAGTGCGGGTCTCCCCAATGATTTCTGGGACTGCTTTCAACACAGAGGGTAGACAAGGGTCCAAAGGGGAGCCGGACCGGATCTCTGATATCAATTTAATGACTCCTTGCTGCTCTGACAGGTTAAAGAGGACAGCACCTTGTTGGTGGCATTGAGCATGAAAGTAAAGGAAGAGAAAATATTTTCAACCTTTTGTACAGAGAAAGCAGCCAAGGTCTCACACAGGTCTATGTTACTTTCTATATTGGGGCTGGAGGCAATAGTGAGCATGGAAATAGTTTTAAACAAAGCTTTAGATGACCAACTAGCCATTCTAATTTGTTCCCTAAAATAAGCCTTTTTAGTTTCACAAAGCAGTTTATTATAACTGGCAAGACTCAGTTTGTAAGCCTCTCTGTCAGAAGTCTTATACTCTCTCCTCCATACTCTCTCCAATTCTGTACAGTCTAATTTATGACTTTTTAGGCTTCCGGAATACCAGGGGACTGAGGGCGATGAACGCTTGGGGATACACCGCTTACAATGCACCAGTAACCTGCAAGCGAAATACACCTAATCTGTATAGTTAGTTGTGGCTTTTTCTACATCAGAGGAGGGTACAGGTAAAGAGATTTTTAACATATAGTCAAGAGCAACATTGTCAATGTTCTTGCAGGCCCTATTCGTTAAAACTGCCTAGATTGGAGGTTTATGGTGACTATGTGTAGCTTGTTTGCACTCGAATAGCACAGCCGAGTGATCAGTCCAAATCAGTTGCTCTACGTTGGTGTAGACAATATTAGGGTTGTTAGAGAAAATGCCATCCAGTGTATGGCCGGCAGAGTGAGTGAGATCTAACACTAACTGCTTGAGATCACCTCCACTAAAGATCTGCTGTAATTTCACGTCTGGATCAGTCGGTCTTCAAGATAAAAGTTAAAGTCACCCATGACTGTAAAATATTTATTGTATAATCCATCCTCTAAAAGGGATCCTAATGAGTCAAAAAGCGCACCCCTGGGTCCCGGAGGTCAATAGAGGAAGATAGCATTCAATGTGTCATGATCCGAGGTTTGAATATTAATTAACAATGCCTTGCATGACTGATTGGATGCTTTAATAAAGGTGGCTTGCAGAGAGTGGTGATAAATTACTGCCAGTCCTCCACCTCTTTTGAGAGGTCTATACTGAGTATGGCAGAAGAAGCTGGGGGGCGTAGCTTTGACAAGCTCGGGCCCTGAGGCTTCATCCGACCAAAATTCAGTAATAAATGCTAATTTGATGTTGTGCTCTTCCATGAGCATTGACATTCTGTGCTTGATGAGGGAACTGTTGTTAAGCAAACGACATTTAAGATGCATTTGCCTTCCTTGTGTAGACCTAGCACATGATGTAGCGCCATACAAAATGCCAGAATTCACCATAGAGCACTGCAGAACTGAGGCACAATTAGGACAGCGTTCGACTAGTACTTCCAAATAAGAATAGGGAGTAAACCTTGAGCAACGAGCCCTTCCACCCTCCGGGTCCCAGCCCAACAGCTGCTCTCTAGAAGAGATTTGATGGTCAGATATACTTAGACCAGGGGGATGGACCCTAAGCCCGGCTCGAGAGCGGACGGGCGCAGATGGGCTTGCCTTTATAGACTCAGAAAAGGCTGCAATGCTAACCTCCCAAGATGGCGGTACCCTGATTGAGATTCCTGTTTCAGCCCCAAACAGCGTGCAAACCGCGCAAGCGCTGAAAACAAGGTGCCCAGTGCGCTCACAATACAAATTAAAGAGGCGATTTTCCAATCGATAAAAACAAAGTGCACAAAACATTAAGGATTAAAAGTTACTCTAGCTATCTAGTTTACCAGCCTGGTGAGCTTAAACGCAACTTCGTTTCAGGCGGTAGCGCTGCGCGGTCGCTTCAGCGTGGTCATTTATAGCCTCAGAAAAGGCTGCGATGCTAAACGCCCAAGATGGCGGTGCCCTGATTGAGATTCCCATTTCAGCCCCAAACAGCGTGCAAACAGCGCAAGCGACGAAAACAAGGTGCCCAGTGCGCTCACAAAACAAATTAAAAAGGCGATTTCCCACTCGTTAAAAACAAAGTACACAAAACATTAAGGATTAAAAGTTACTGTAGCTGTCTAGTTAACCAGCCTGGCGAGCGTTAAACCCAGCTTCGTCTCAGGCTGAAATGTGTGCATATTCTTCTGCAGGTGGTCAGTAAGTTGCTGACTCAGGCTACTTTTTTTAGAAAGTCTTGAACAATAATGTTAATGCAGTGTGCCAAACATAGGACCCTGAAATAACCACTATTGCCATTGGCCTTAACTATATGACTGCCATTGTCTGTGGCAACAAAACTAATGTTAATCCCTCTTGAGTGCAGCCATTCACAGACCTTGCTGTTAAACTCTTTCAAAATGTTTGCAGCAGTATGAGATTTCTCCATTGCGAACATGGTTACAGTAGCATGTTTCCGAGTAGCATTAAAAATCTCAGCAGTGTCAACACCTGCTTCAGATATCTTTTCTCTAACACCCATAAAAGAGATCTAGTGTGCAGTGATGCACATGTAATCAGTGGCTTGGCAATGGGTCCACATGTCTGTTGTCAGGCGGATATTGTGAACAACACTCTGCTGCAAAGCTTGTCCAAGCAATTCCAGCACATCATGATGTAGTGCTGGAACATCAACTCTGGTGAAATAGGACCAGCTGGGAACCTTCCTTTTTGGGCAGATGGCTGTCACAAATTTAAGGAATCCCACCCCTTCTACAAAAGAAAAGGTTAGAAGGTCAAGCGCTCACATTTTAGTCAGCTTTGCATTGTACAAACGTGCCTTTGGGTGGTTGTGTTTGTACTGCCCCTTTGACCTAAGCATGCTGACAATGGTAGGCTGGATTGTTTTCCTTTCTGGTGCAGATGATAAGGTGACTTCTTGAACGCAGTTAGGCTCAACAACGCACTTTTTTTCATTGCAGTACTCTGTTGCCTTGGTCTCTCAGCCTGACTCTTACTATAGTGCCACTGAGATGTTGCTGAGGATGTGGGTGGCACCACAACACTGCTGGGGACAGGGCTACTTTGTGTACCAGAGACAATTTCTCCCTCTTGTTCACCTTCCACCGCGATCATATCTTCTTCTACTTTTTCATCCACACCAACAGCAATGGGTTCAGTTTTAGTTAGGTCTTGAAGGTGTTCCTCCCACTGGATCAAGTGGTGTTTTTTCAGATGGGTTGTTTGGCCTCCGGCACCATAGTTTGTACCAAGCTTACCCCGACTAACACTGTCTACAAATTGAGTATAAAGCAACGTTCTCCTCCTTACTGCTAATCCGAAAAGAAGTTCCAAACTGGGGAGGTGAACTTTCTTGCGCTGCTGGAGGTGCCACTTGCAATGTTGGATGAACTGGAGGGTGTGCCTGGAATTTGACTATGTGCAGTACCAATACTACCTACTGAGGTGGTGGTTGTGCTGGATGTAGGTCCCTGCCGGGCCTTTGCAAATGAAAATATGGAAGATGAAGGTGGTGTTGGTGTTACCTGTCTTGGTGGTATACGTGTCACATAACTCACAGCAAGAATGGGATAGGGTAATAATGTTGGTCTCCATCGGGCCGTGAGTGATGTTCATGATGACTGGCTTGACATTATCCCCCTCTTCTATATCTACCTCCATAACTCTGAGGCTTTCTGGAACCTTCCTTTTCCCTAGACTTGTCTTGTGACATACCTCACTCTCAGACTGAGATGGTAGCTTCCAAGTGGCATCTAGATCTTCAGAAGGGGGCTTGAAGAAGAAGTTGATGGACTAACCCTCCTTTTCCTTGCTGAGGATCTGGAAGACAATGGATCTTTTGAAAGAGTGGCTTGCTCTTCTTCATCTGCAGGAAGCTCGATTTACTCAACTGCCCCTACTTCGGGAGGAACAACTACTATTGAGGGCTGTTGTTATGGCTGTTGTTGCGGCTGTTGTTGCGGCTGTTGTTCCGGCTGTTGTTGCAGCTATTGTTCCGGCTGTTGATGCCCACTTATCTACTGAGTTTCCCCCTGCTTTGATTGGGTACTACTTTGCGATAATGGCATTTCAACATCGCGGCATTGTTGGCGTTTGCGAAAGTAGACTGGCTACCTCTGCGACAGTCATGGTCCTGGGCCTAGGTTGGAAGGGTGGGGCAGCTGATGCAGAGGTGCTGTTCCCAGTTTAGTCTCCGGACACTGCTAATGCAGGCGTCATTTTTTTATTTCTCAAAAAACATTTTGGCTGGCACACCAGTCTTGGTAAATGGCAGTGCCAGTTCCTTCTTCTGTTCCTTCTTCTCGCAGGCAACTTTCTTGGTACTGGAGGACCTGTTACCTTTCTTTGGGGCCATCTTCTTCCTTCCCATGTCAGCAGGACGCAGGTGCACAAGTTCCAGAGATGTCTGTGGTCACACATAGACGTGATGTGGTGCACAGCAGGACTTCTGTCTGGCAGTACAACGGGTGATGATGACACCTCCTCCTCTGTCTTTTTGTGCACCTAAATGCATAGAAGCCAGGAGAAGAACATCAGTGAACTTTTGCATTTGTTGTTGTGGTTCAATTACTACTAGTACAAACAAACAAATATAATATATAACTTAGTGTGTGGTGGTCACACTTGTTAGTGTTATATTATTACATTTTATTTACTCAGTTTAAGTTATTTAAAAAAAAACATAACAGTGTAGCCATTTGTGGAGCTTTGACAACAAGGGCGTTCATGATGGTATACTGTGTACACTCAGGAAGAATAGGAAAGAAGAAGAACAAAAACAAAAATATAAATGATTGGACGTGAAACCTGTTTGGAATTAATTTGCTCATCACGTCATTCAGGGAACTGCAGCTGGCAAAGGGGATGAAAGAAGTAAGCCAAGAGGAACAAAGGAAAAACATTCAGGCCTATATGGCAAAAGCAGCACACTACTACACTACCACCACAAAATGGCCACCAGCCACATGGTCACTCACAGCCACAACAAGCAGAAGGCCTGGAAAACATTGAACTCAAGCAGGACTATATGGCCAGACAAAGGAGGCATGCTAAACAACATTGCTTTAATGCAAAAACTAAAATCCACACGGCCAAACAAGGTTTGCAAGTTACACAACAACCATACCACACACACATATCAACAAAGGCATTTATTTAACACACACCAAAATAGTGAAATACCCCAAAAAATACACATTTTGCAATTCAATTCAATCCAATGCCATCATGTCTTAAATGATGTTTAAATTCAACTGACACCACAGAAACAGTTGTTTCATTTCATGCAACGATGAGTAGCTTTGGCCCTACTAGATGAAAGGCCTATTGGCAGACTAGGCCGCAGGCTTGCAGGCCCATGGCAAAAGCACACTGTCTGGCTCCACAAAATGGCCACTAGCCACATGGCCAGGCCACCCACAGCAACAAGAAAGGGAAGACAGACAATGCAGCCCTATGGCAAAAGCACTCTGCCTGACTTTGAAATGGCCACAGCCTATATGGCCAGGCCACCCACAGCAACAACAAGGGGAAGACAGACAATTCAGGCCTATGCCAAAAGCACACTGCCTGGCTTCAAAATGGCTGCCAGCCACATGGACAGGCCACCCACAGCAACAAGAAAGGAAAGAGAGACAATGCAGGCCTATGGCAAAAGCACACTGCCTGGCTTCAAAATGGCCACAGCCTACATGGCCAGGCCACCCACAGCAACAAGTAAGGGAAGACAGACAACGCAGGCCTATGCCAAAAGCACACTGTCTGGCTTCAAAATGGCCACCAGCCACATGGCCAGGCCACCCACAGCAGCAAGAAAGGGAAGAGAGACAATGCAGGCCTATGGCAAAAGCACACTGCCTGGCATCAGAATGGCTGCCAGCCACATGGCCAGGCCCACAATAACAAGAAAGGGAGGACAGACAATGCAGGCCTATGGGAAAAGCACACTCCCTGGCTTCAAAATGGCCACTAGCCACATGGCCTGGCCCACAACAACAAGAAGTCTAGGCCAAAAGGAACAAAGGAAATACATGCAGGCCTATATGGCAAAAGCAGCACACTACTACACTACCACTACAAAATGGCCAGCAGCCACATGGTCACTCACAGTCACAACAAGCAGGAGGCCTGTAAAACAATGAACTCAAGCAGGCCTATATGGCCAGACAAAGGAGGCATGCTATGCAACACAGTGTTAATGCAAAAACGAAAATCCACAGGGCTAAACAAGGTGTGCAAGTTACATAACAACCACACCACGCACACACACAGCAAAGGCATTTTTTTAACACACACCAAAAAAGTGAAATACCCCAAGAAATAAACATTTTGAAATGTAATCCAATGCTATCCATGCCCTAAATGATGTTTAAATTCAACAGACACCACAGAAACAGTTGTTTCATTTCATGCACCCATAAAACTAGCTCTGGGACTACTGGCCGAAAGGCCTATTGGCAGACTAGCCCACAAGCTTGCAGGCCTATGGCAAAAGCTCACTGCCTGGCTTCAAAATGGCCACCAGCCATATGGCCCCGCCCACAACAACCAGAAGCCTAGGTCATAAGGAACAAAGGAAACACATGCAGGCCCATATGGCAAAAGCAGCACACTTCTAAACTACCACCACAAAATGGCCACCAGCCACATGGTCACTCACAGTCACAACAAGCAGGAGGCCTGGAAAACAGTGAACGGAAACATGCCTATAATATCCAGGCAAAGGAGGCATGCTAAACAACACAACTTTAATGCAATAAAATGCAAAAAGGAAAGTCCACAGGGCTAAACAAGGTGTGCACGTTACACAACAACCACACCACACACAAACACACAACAAAGGCATTCATTTAAAACACACCCAAAAAATTAAATACCCCCAAAAATACACATTTTGCAATTCAATCCAATGCCATCCATGCCCCAAATGATGTTCAAATTCAACAGACACCACATAAACAGTTGTGTTATGCACCCATGACTAGCTCTGGGTCTGCTGGCTACTCACAGTCATTTTATTTAAAAATAATGAAAAGTACAAAAATTGTAGTTGCAGCAACTGCAATGGCCCAATCAAACAAACAACACCACCTTACTTGTAAAATCTCAAATCCAAAAGTCCTCAAATCCAATGATATATGATGCAGCAGACACAAAAGGTGATCCTTCCAACTCCAAACAGGACATGGACAAAGCACTAGGAGGAGCCTGCTGGACAGGAACAGGAAGTTGGAGACTCTGGGGCACTTCCTTCCACTCCCCAAAAAAATGTTAAAAAGAAAAAGGACTCCTTGCACAAAAAAGTACAGCCAAATATCAATCTCATGACTTTTTTTCATCCAAATCATCATTTTCGAGAAGACTTTATGCTGTTCGAGAGATATTCTGATCCAGATTGCAAGTTTTGCGTGTTCGGCATCACAAGCTTTATCGAACTTCCGACGGATGTCCGATGGCTCGTCCGTATAACGTATTCGCGATCGCACACTCTTGTGGGATTGCGCGGCTGGCTACCAAAATCTCGTGGTGCACGCAACCGGATAGGGGAACTCATCGGCGAAAGCAGTAAACCCGGTAAATCGCTACAGCGCGTGCAAAAACACATTATTAAAACGCAAACAAGGGAAAAACTCAGCTCTGCTCTGCCGAGGATCGTGGAGTTTTCGTGGTGGGTGATTTAAAACGGCAACATAGCATAAAAACCCTGCAAGTACTGAGTGCCAGCCTGGACCTACCCTTCCCCCATAAGAACCTGCCGGCCAAGCCGTCGAGCTCACAGAACCAGGCCCTGGGAAATCACATGTGGGTGTTCTGAAGCATGCAAAGAAAGCAGGGGAGCACCATCATCTCAAAGAGGGCCACCCTCCCCATCGGGTTGAGGGGCAACAACTGCTACTGCTGGGGGGGATTCAGAACTCGGGACGCACGTCGTGAGGGCAAAGGCTTGCTCCTACCTGTCCCTGGGCAACGGCATCTTCCCTTCCTCCTTCTGCGCCGTGAGGGCAATGGCCGCAGTCTCCTTCGCGCCGGACCAGTCTGCAGCGGGAAACTACATCCCCCAGCTGCCCCGGGGTCCGGCGCAGCACCAGTCACGACATCTACGCGCCCGGAGGCGCTACAAGTGCAAGGAGTGCCTCACGCCCCGCGGGAGGTGCGCGGGCTCCGCCGTGCTAAGCCCAGGCAAAGGGCGGGCCGTCTGTGGCCATCCGGGGCCGGCAGAGGCTGGGCTGGGCCCGATCCCCTAACAATTGCAGACTGAGAACGGACTGGAGAACACTTCCGGACTACTTTCTTGGTTAGTACAAGGAGGGAATTTGCCTATTTCGTTAAGGGGCCATTCCGTGACTTTGCGCTGGGACTATTGATATTGGGAAGTGGCAGTGGGTGGTTGCGATTGTTTGATCCATATCGTGGGCAGTGTTTTTGTACCCTTGTTCGTTTGTGTTCATCCACCTGCTAGTGATAGAGACATACTGTCCCTTAGCCCGTAATAGTAATGGCTAGTGCCGTTCAAACAAGGTCTGCTAAGCACACTAAGTGCACCCCCCCAGATCCCTCCCAAAGTAGTAAACCTAATGGGATCCCACCCTCCATTCGGGATAAACCAACCGCAATAGATAGAATGTTGCGCAAAGCGCTAGGGGAGGTAGCAAATGAGATCGAGCGAACAGAGAGACGCTTTTCACTAACCCCCCAGATCGATTTAACAACCCAGCAACAGGACGGGTACTCAGAAGCACCAGTATCCCCACTACATGCCTCACTAGACACCGGGATATTTGACATTCACCTGCATCCAAGGGGGGACACCATTTGTACAGGAGACACTGATAAGGGGGGAAACGCCATAAACGGGCAAGACAAGGAAAAACAGTGGCAAAAAAACTAGGCGAAAGAGGGCTATACCAAATGCGGCCCCGTTTGACAACACTCTCATAGAGGCAAGGACTTTGAGGGGGCGAACTAGATACAAATGTGTCCCCAAAGTGGGTAGCTCAAATAATATCTGATTTACAGAATCACCTAGAGCAACTTATTGCCAACCAAACTAAATTAATTCTTAGTAGACTCGATAAGGTCGTTACCTTGGTGAAAACAAAGAGGCCGGTTGGTGGCCCCAATCCCCTCCCCCCATGTAACACCTCAGTGGGGGAGGCCATTAGCATAAGTTCAGACACGCTACCAACAACCCTCGCCCGAAAAGAACAAAGTACCACGGTCAAACGCCCCCTGCCCCCCTTAAGCACACAAACATCAGGCTAGACGCAGGCGTCCTCAGGTATTCCCACTATCACTGGGGAAGTTTCCCGGGGAGCACCAAAAGGCACCCATCAAGTTATGGTCCATAGACAATCTTCACCTCCACCTGTGACCCGGTGTCAACCTGAAAGACCCATCACCAGGGCACCTTCCAACATGCCAGTAACACTTAATTTACCCCCTGACGCAGCCCCTTATGTAATCATTCTTACAGGGGAAGTGGAGCTGAGACCAGATCAGATAGAGCCCTTTGGTGAGCTCAAAAATAAAACCATGTTCTGGTTAAATAAGTGTATGCCCTTAATAGGCAAATAACAGGGGGAAATCCTAATGGTACGCATGGTGCATTGGGTGGGAAGTAGGCACAAGGACCAGATCGGGGACTGCGTGGTGGTGAATTTTCGGAACCAGCAGGTTGTTGACCAGATATTAAGGTGGGGTCCAACTACAGACTCAAGCAATATCAGATCTTTGCCCTTGAGTTTTTTCTACCCTAGGGGGATTTACAATGGTGGGTGGACCTTGGACGGTCAAAGCTGTAGGGAGTGGAAACTGGTCGGGCATAGTTGTAGATTCCAACACGTTGCCCTGAGGAACCAAGGAGTGATAGATCTCCAGAACAGATTTGATCCCTTGAAGTCCCTGGAAGAACTGGACTGACTAAGGATAGACACAATCCCTCAGTTGAGACAAGAAAGGGATAAGAACACCGAACAAGACAAGGCACTACTTATTCTCCCAGCCCAGTGTGAGGCATCGCAGAGACCGGCTGAACTACGGCCATTAACAATAGAGTGCCCACAAGCCAGACCTGTAGTAGAAACAGAAATAAAGGGCCCGGATAGCACCGCGATATGTACCCAACTATTAGAATCATATAGCCCAGCGTAACTGAACAAAACCCCAGTCAATGATAGGAATGAAAGCAATAATCTAACCACACCCCGTGTTCGGAAGCCTGATAGGCAGAATGGGTTAAAACTGATATCCTGGAATATAGCAGGACTCGCAGCAAAATTCGAGGAGCAGGAATGGAGGCAATACATTACCGGGTTTCATGTTATATGTCTCCAGGAGACCTGGGCGATTGACTGTAACCCTTTCTTTTTGGAGGGGTTTAAGTGTTTTTCAGTGCCTGCCCAAAAGTCAGCATCAGGGAGAGCCATGGGAGGGCTGATCATATATGTGGATCTCCATATACAAGGGGTGTGGTCCAACCTCAATTGGCCATCACATAATATGCAAGCTTTGAGCTTCCATTCAAAAGGTTTAAATATCTCCTTGATTAATTGGTATAACGCGGTGGGAGCCAACGGGAAGGGTAATATAATTAAGGAACTGGACACACGCTTAAATGCCCTGCTGGCGGTAGGGAAGACAGCAGTAGCACCGTCCCTAGTCCTAGCAGGCGATTTTAACTGTCACCTGTGTCCGAACCTAAGACCTTTTAACAAGGAATGGTCCCGCTGTACAGTAGAGAAATGGCCGCACTTTCTACATTCACCTGAAGTGACAGACCTAGACAGGGTGTTGAAAGGTCACAATCTGGTACACACCTTGGATCATGTAGAACTAGATAGTGGTGGGGAGATTAATCCCACTTTTAAGGGCAGAGGCTGTCGCTCCTATATTGATTATATTATGGTCGCTAGTATATTCAAAGTATAGTGACCACAATCCCCTTGTGTTAGACCTAAAAGGCCCGACCATTAAAAACGCGAGCCAAGGGGTTGGTTGTTGAGGAAACGTAACAGATCAGGGGAGGAGACTCAGATGGTCCAAAAAAGATGGGGACACCTTTTATAAATCTCTAATAACAACAGGGGCAGACGCATTCAATGTTTGCCTTGACCCCACTACAGAGGGGGCTGCTGTTGTAAACGCATTCGAGGAGATGGCGCACCTCATCGAAGGACTATTAAAGACCACTAAGAATGGTGGTCTTTAATAGGAGAATAAACACCACCCCCAGGTGGTTTGATAAAGACTGTTCACAGGCACATAAAGAGCTGAAAGCTAGCTTAAAATCTCTTCCTAGGGATAAGTTATACATCGCCCAATGCAGGCGGGCATATAACAAGGCATTAAAAAAACAGAAATTTAGCCTTCAAATGCAAGCCTGGGAGGACCTAAGGGAGGCTGCGGACAGAAGGGACCTGACACATTTCTGGAAAATTATAAACAAACCCTGTTTCCAGGACTCAAATGCCCCACAGATTTCTAGCACTATTTTGCCAGAACAATGGCATTCCCATTTTAAAAACTTATATAATCATACTGGTGAAACCAATAATGATTAGGGGCAAGGGCTAAGATGGGTTGCAAGGATAGAGATCACCATGGCAGAAGTAGAAGGGGCCATACTAGGCCTAGCCAAAAATAAAGCCCCCGGCCCAGACGGCATACCTCCTGATCTCTACCTCAGCAAGGTGGAAATGTGGGCCCCCATTCTAACGAGGGTCTTAAACGCAGCAGTGGAAGCCGGTCTGCCGCGCTCCTTGTCCTCCACAATAATAGTCCCGATTTACAAAAAAGGGAATAGGGACGACCCTGAATGCTATCGCCCGATATCTCTGATTGATGTCACGGCGAAGGTGTTGGGTGGTGTTGTCCTTAATCGCCTTACAGAATGGGCAGACACGCACCAGATAATCACTGATACATAATATGGGTTCAGGGAGGGAAGGTCAACTACGGACCAATGCCTGAATCTTTTCTTGCTGGTTGCTAAGTATACTATAGCCAGTAAGGGGGCGGTTTACCTAGGGTTCATGGATCTCTCTGCCGCGTTCGATCAGGTGAACAGAGAGAAGCTATGGGCCCGGATGATAGACATAGGGGTAGACCTGGATTTAGTTAACATTCTTAAAGCCTTGCATTGGAACACCACTGCTTCAGTTCATTTTAACCCAGACGAAGGCAGGACACCTCCATTCCCATGCGATAGCGGGGTGCGGCAGGGCTGCATTTTAGCTCCTTTATTGTTTTCCCTTTATATTAATAATCTAGACAGCGAACTAAGTAAATTAGGAGTAGACTCTCCTCAAGGAGGTAGCCGCCCGGTCCCCGTCCTGCTTTATGCGGACGATGCGGTGCTGTTAGCTCGGTCCCCCAGGGGGCTTCAGAGGCTGATTGACGCATTTGTCAGCTTCATGAACACCCTTGACCTATCCACAAATTTGGACAAGTCCTATGTCATGCTGGCCGGGGCCAGACCAGACAAGAAGTTTTCTTACAAGATAGGCACCCATAAAATAGGACAGGTTGAGTCCTTTTCCTATTTAGGCCTTTTATTCGATGGGTTGTTAAAATTCAGACTTCTGGTGGAAAAACACTGTTCAAAACTGGTGGCCTCTACCGCGGCAATAATGAATTACGGTCGTAGGCTGGGCAGGTGGTCTCCTGAACAAGTAATGAATTTTTATAGATCAATCTGTTGCGCTAAAGTAGCGTACGGGGGAGAGGTTTGGGGCTTCGTAAATACTCAACAGGTACAGGCTGAGGAAAACCAATTCTTCAGAAGGATACTTAAAACCCCACATAGTATCCCTACCTATATCACACATGAAGAAATAGGAGAAGCCTATATTGTAGATCAAATTAAGGTCAGGCCGCTTTTGGCCTGGATGAAGATCTGGACTAACCCGGAGGCAGACCTAAGCAGACAAATCATAACAGATTGCCTAAAAAGAGACAAAGGGGGTTCCATCCCCTGGTTAAAATATGTAAAGGGCGCACTCGAGGGCATTGGTTGTAAGAATCTTTTTACTAACCCTGAAGCCATTACCACCCAAGATAAACTGAGAGTTAAGAAATTGTTTGGGGAATGGACAACTGCAAGCAGGGCGGACATCGAAGAACGTAAACCCACAGTTGCTGCTTATAGATTACTGAAAAATGAGAGTGGTATGGAACCCTATCTCTCACTGACCCACAACGCACAGGACAGATTTTTTATGACCTGTTTTAGGTTCAACCTTTTACATCATCTACTGGCTGACCCACCAGGTTTTACTTTATCGGTTGAGCAGAAGGGTACATGTGGCTGCGACAATAGGTCTCCGCAGTATACCCTTCATTTTGTTTTATTGTGCTCATTTTATACACTACCTAGGTGCAATTCCTGGTCGGAATCTTGAAAAGAGCAAAGTTTAAACACGCCAAGGTAGCTTTATTGTTTCTGCAAAAGGCTAATGATGCTTATACTCTGTTCTGTATTACGAATTTTATTAAGATGGCGGTCAGGATAAGGAACTCGAGAGGGAGGAGCTGATTGTATTGCCCATTAACGGAATGACCCTGTGCAAATGGAATGTAATGAATTTAATTGTATTTTTTTTAAGTTTTTAACCCTTTTTTGCAATTTTATGGTATTTTTTAAATGCCGAATAAAGAAATATTTGATTTGATTTGATTTGAACTGCTACCGCTGGAGGTCCGCCTTGGAACGCTTCACCAGTGGAGTGACATTAAGGGCCCAACTGAGCTCGGACAGCAAGGCCACCCAGATCCCCAGGTACTTGAATGATCAGCAACATAGAGGTATTTTGGATTGCCAGTCAAAGCATTCCCGAGAGAGGTGAAGCGGAACCAGGACCGATTTGTTGGGATTCAAACAGAGGCCAGAGGCCTGTTCGAAGGACTGCAAGATACAAAGGCAATGGGGGCCAGATCGGGCAGGATCTGCCAAGTAAATGAGGACGTCGTCTGCGTAGAGGGCGATTTTATCCGGTTCGGTGCTGGGCTATTCCCATCCCCGCACCCGACCGCAAGACCACATCAAGGACCCCAAAGGCTTCATCACTAAGGCAAAAAGCAGGGGGGAAAGGGGACAGCCCTGCCTCGTCCCTCTGCAGACCGGGAAGGGCTCTGACAGGACTCCGTTTACTAGAACACAAGCCCTCGGGAGGGCATACAGAACCTTGACCATTGCCCGAAAGCGGGGACCAAGTCTCATCATATCAACAACATACTGAAGGAAGCCCCAGTCCACCGAGTTGAAGGCCTTCTCAAAGTCTACCAGGAGAAGCGCAATGTATGGGGTGAGGAGGTGGCGATGGGCCAAGGCGGAGTGCAATCTGCGAAGACAGTGTTGGGTGCCGCGAGAGGGCATAAACCCACATTGTTCAGGGTGGACCAATGTAGTTAGGTGGGTTTGAGTCGCTGGGCAAGGAGGGTGGCAAACAGTTTGACCTCAGTATTTATGAGGGAGATGGGGCGGTAGTCTGAGCACTGTGGCGGGGGGCTGGGACTTTGGAAGGATCACAATAGTGGCTATGTCCGTTTCCTTAGGGAAGGAGCCTTTCTCTACAGCTTCGCGAAACAGTGCATCTAGGTGGGGGATGAGGACCTCCCGGTAGTGAGCATAGTATTCTCGAGGAAGGCCATCTGGGACCGGTGCTTTGCCAGATGAAACAAGAGGGATTGCTTCTCCAATCACCTCACAGGAAATAGGACAGTCCAGGTCAGCTTGAGCGGTGGCATCCACACACCGAAGGTGGCCACCCTCCACCTCCATCAGGTCAGCAAGGGACAAGGTTGGGGCTCGGGCCTCGTATAGCCTGCGGTAGTAGGCGGCAAATGCCTGTGACATCTCCATGGGGCACGGCACATTGATCTATCTGGTGCCATTATTTCAGGTATGATACGGTTCGCCCTTGGGTACGTAGCCAGGCGGTAAAGGATAGAGCCATTTTTGTCACCCCATCCATACACTCTGGCCACAGAGGAGCGCCAAAGGAGTTTGGCCGCGTCCAGCGACAGCTGCTTGATCTCCGACCGAAGCCGGGTCAGAAGTCTCGTGTCAGAAGCATCTGGGGATCTGGCAGAGGCAAACTCAAGGCGCAGGGCCTGCGCCTCCTGTGAGGTAATCTGTTGCAGTTGGGTTTGTTGCTGGAGCTTGAGTTGTCCCCTGGTGACCCCCTTGATCCTGGCCTTTCCTGCCTCCCATAGTGTGCCCGGGAGGACACGGAGCCATCGTTAGAGAGAAAGTATTGTTGTAATTCCCACTTCACCACCTTCCTGAAATCACTGTCTTGAAGAAACCAGGCATTTATGTTATGTTATGTTAGGAAAATTTATAAGGCGCTCAGCTACTCGTGAGTGTCCCGGCGTGGAACCAAGGGGGATAGCAGAGGGCTTACATGAACAAATGTGTCTTCAATTTTTTCTTTAATACACTAAGGTCCTGGATGGAACGCAGACCCAGAGGAAGGGCATTCCAAGCAACTGCCGCTTTAACTGAAAAGGAACAGCCCCCTATCCTCTGATGCTTAAAACACGGGACCCGGGCCAGGAATAAAGATGAAGAGCGCTGAGAGCACGTAGGCATGTAAAAAGAGACGAGCTTTTGAAGATAGATAGGGCCATGCCCGTGAAGCGCACGGTATGCCATGACCAATATCTTGAATTTCACCCTGACAGCCAGGGGAAGGCAATGATACAATCGCAGCTGGAGATGGACTCTATCCCTGGATGACAGGCCCGATAAAACTCTGGCTGCAGTATTCTGCACCACCTGAAGCCTCCTCAGCCGGTAACCAGGAATACCGGCGAAAAGGGCATTCGCGTAATCCAGCCGCAACAGGATCAATGCGCAAGTAGTTGTTTGCCTTGCCGCCAGAGACAGGAGGGGAAGACACTTCTAAAAGATTTCAGTAAGGCGAAGCAGCCACCGGCCAGCTTCTTGATGTGGTCTGCGAAAGAAAGATCTTCGTCAAACCAGACCCCGAGATTTTTAGCTGGCTGCCCAGTAGAGGTGGGACATGATTTCCTCCATGATTGCCAGACAGAGGCGGGGGGACCTGTACGGATCATCACTGGCGAGTGGTCAGAGATACCCCTCGGGAGAAGCGAGACTTCCTGAATCGAAAGACAAACCATCGAAGGAATGAAGATGGCGTCAATGCGTGCCTGTGTGTGGTATGCCGCTGAGGTGTGTGTGTATATTGTTTAGTGTGAGGGTGCCATAACCGCCAGACATCGCACAAGCCCAGTGATGCGGACCAAGATCTCAGCTGTTTGGCTTGTGCAATTCTACCATGGGACGGAGGGCCCGTGGTGTCGAGGTCAGATGAGGAGTCAGCGTTAAAGTCGCCCCCAAGGAATGTGGGACCAGGGGGCAGAGATGCCAGGAGGTCAACAGTCTTAGCTAGGGTCATTGTCAGCATCAAGGGGGGAGAGTACAGAGACATCAGGTTGAGCGGGTTGCTGTTTAGTGTGCTGCTTAGGGCCACAAAAGTGCCCTGGGCGTCAAGAGTCGTTTGGACAGTCACCAGAGGAAGGGAGCATCTCACCAGGATTGCCACCCCTTCGGGAACCCCTCGCAAACCCCGAGTGCCACACCCTATCATAGCCATACCACGTTAAGAAGGGGCAGTGATTACCCAGCAGGTTGGTTTCCTGTAAGAGTAAGATGTCCACCCCTAGCCGCTGCGCGCATCTGAGGACAGCCACGAGTTTAAAGCGGTCCAGGAGGCGATTAACATTTCAGGACATGATGAGCAGAGGGGCATTTAGTAATGGTGCGTCAGACATGGTGATGGGGGCCTTCCTTCCGCTCCCCCAAAAAATTTTAAAAAGAAAAAGGACTCCTTGCAAAAAAAAGTACAGTCAAATATCAATCTCAGGACTTTTTGTTCATCCAAATCATCATTTTCGAGAAGGCTTTATGCTGCTCGAGAGATATTCTTATCCAGATTGCAAATTTTGCGTGTTCGGCATCGCGAGCTTCATCGAACTTCCGCCGGATGTCCGATGGCTCGTCCGTATAACGTATTCGCGATCGCACACTCTCGTGGGATTGCGCGGCTGGCTACCAAAATCTTGTGGGGCATGCAACAGGATAGGAAAACTCATCGGCGAATGCAGTGATCCCGGTAAATCGCTACAGCGCCTGCAAAAACACATTTTTAAAACGCAAACAAGGGAAAACTCAGATCCGCCGAGGATCGTGGAGTTTTCGATAACTCCGCGTTCTACGTGGAACGCAGAGTTGCCAAAATTCCACAAATTCCGCGAGCAGAGCAGATTTTCCCTCCCAGGGTAATTTAAAACTGCAACATAGTATAAAAACTGTTTTTGTATTATGTGTAAGCCAGTAGTAAAGTAGTTGGTGCATTGGCTAGAATAACAAATCAAATATACTTCTTTGTGTTTACAGAACAATATCTGCATAACTACAGACAGAATGCCCACAAAAGGTTGGAGGAAAAAGGAACAGAAGCAACTACAGTATCAATGCAGAACTGAGGCACAAAAGGGGCACAATAAAGAAAAAGTAATGAAAGAAAAAGATCTACTGGTGAGAGTGCAACGTTGTTTCATAAAAATATATGTGGACATTTGCAAAGATTATAAATTAATGAAAATAAAATTCAAACTATGAAAAAGAATAACAGTGGACAAAATCTATATAACAAAAACTGGAAATAATGTAGCAAAGATAAACACACCTTAACCAGGAGACAGAAGCAGTTTAAGGAACTCAGAGCCAGGGTGTTTCATAGTAGAATAGTTCTAAATCTACTGAGAACTATGAAAAAGTATAGAAGAAGGAGAGAGGCACTAAAACAGAAAGAATGAGTTGAGAGAACAGTTGATAAGGCCTTTGATTCGGAGTGGATGCTTTTCATTTTGATTATAAATAGAATGAAGACTCTTGACAAAATAATGTTGTGCATGAGGAGTCAAAACCAGTACAAAGAGTAGTGAATAGAAGTAACTTTTGCATTGTTTTTAGTGGAGAATAAAGACATACTTCTAGTACAGAGACTTTATTTAATGAAGAAAGCTAATCCAGGATAATAGATTAGTTCATGATAATAATTATAGAGGATGATGTCATGAAATGAAGAAAGGCACTCCTACAGCGAAAGAGGTTATAGTACCTAATAATTAGGGCTCCTGGTTTTATGGTATTTATTTTTTTAACATTTCCGTATTTATCCATATTTATTTTTTGGTAATTTTTTTTGTATTTATACACATTTATTTGTGTTGCAAGCAAAAGAAGACGGTGCAGCTAGAATTTTTCCACATGTATTTAATTAGACCATGCACGGTTGAACTCGGTTGTTATAGGTTTAGATGTATATATATATATATATATATATATATATATATATATATATATATATCCACAAAACAATCCTTCACAGTCGGGCGTCCCTATCCCTGCAGGGCGACCACAAGAAGACAGGATGTGAAGCTTCCTGCCAAACAAATCCCAAACGAAAAGAAATGTCGAGGCGCAAATCTGAGGAAAATCAGTGTTTATTTTAATTTAAACAGGCAGCATTTGTTTATCTTCCTTCCTTACGCGTTTCGGCTGCCCAGCAGCCTTGATCACAGGTGAGCCAAAATGTGCTGCATAGTTCTGGAGGCCTTAAATTCAAATGAGCACGTGACCTACAGTGTATACTTCAGTTCCAACAATGCACTTGTAGTGTAAGTACAATCTATGTGATGTAATGTTCGTTTATGTCTTACTTAATAGTGTCCATAAAACATCACATTGAGGCATAGTCCAAGCGCACGTTTTACAATGGACAAATAGTCACGTTTAAAAGCAAGGCTTCATTAAATATCTCCAAACTTGGCTCGAAATGTTGCCTGTATCTCTTCATTCGAGAACACTGTTCTCAAGTAATGTAAAAAAGTCTCGTGATATCGTACCCCAATTTATGGCGAGCAAAATAATACTTTAGAGCACAGCCTTGAAAACAGTCTATAGGTGTATTTCCTTAATAGTGCACCATAATACAAACACTCAAGTGAAGAGAAATATTATCCCTCTCGAGAAGAGGGGGAATATTAAAAGTATTATTTTGCTCGCCATAAATTGGGGTATGATATCACGAGACTAATTTCCATTATTTGAACTATGCCAGACACTGTGAAGGGCAATGCCCACGCTGTGATTTTAGTATCCTGGGGTCCCCTCACCACTTACCCCTCCTTTTCCTATCTAGCATCCACATAGACACCGAGTCCAGAGAAAGAGCCATCTCATTCAAGTCTGATCAGCCGAGAGAATGCTTCAAAAAAGCCGACAAGCGCTCCTGGCCTGCTGCTGTCAGGGCTGTGAAGGCTCCCTGGAAACAAATCAGTCTCACGCAGCAGGGGAGTGTTTAGGGTGATTTAGATGGGAGAATAGGGTGCAGGAGAATCGGGCAACGGTTTCAAATCTCTTTCTGCGGCCCTTGTGAACCTCAGACACGAGAGACACATCGCCGGTTTGTCAGTATTTTTCTGTGTCTATTTATAAAAACAGACAAAGGAAATAATGTTTTACGTCTGTATTTATATGTATATATCCGTTTAAACGGAAAACCGGGAGCCCTACTAATAACGCAGAACACATTATTGGAGAAAAGGTACAAGGAAGGTGGAGTCAGGTGCCTGTATACAAATGGAATTGTAGTTGTATTTGTTGTGTTCAACAGCAATTTATTTATTAATAAAGGACATTTCTACTTATCTTTTCAAGGCGAAGTTTAAAACACAAAATATGTACTTTACAAGGATTGGACCCATGCAAGATTGGAAAATATACAAATTTGCAAGGACACTCCCTAGCTTGTTTATCAAAGAAAGTGTGCCAAAGCCTCTTTCATTGTTTCATTGTTTCATACTTGACAATGGGAACTTTAGTTAGGCGGCTGTGCTATGTGAAAACTACTGCTTTATATTTAGGAGAAATTAATACAGCACTTTTGCATGGTACTATGGCAGACATAGAAAAGGTTAGTGATGATGTGCATTTTTGTTTATTTGGCCCTGAGGAAGATTCTAGGAAAAATGAAGCATTGCAGAACAGGACACAGATATTACAGTTGATAGTTTAGAAGAAGAGATTACAAACTTTAACACAGTGTGGTCTGAAAAACCAGAGTATGTTTGACTATGTTGTTGACACACTCACTACTAGATACAGACACAGACCCTTGACTTGTAATTAAAAAACTGAAAAAGAAAATAATGATAATTGGAAAAAGTTGGGTGTATATTTACTTGTAGAGGAATCATTTGACTTCTACTTATGGCAAGTTATATGTAAGTGCTGTTACAATAGATTAGAAGATAATAAAATGCCTGTTAATGTAAAACAAAATAAAACAGGCCCAAAATCTAAATGATTCTTTGCAGCATTGTGAAGGGCTGTTATGGACTGCTCTCCAGCACTCACGACAACTCCTCAACCCATATAGCATGATACTATCCGGGAAAATTTTGGAGCCCAATATTGAAGTTGAAATTGGACCTTTGAAAGGACTCTCTGTCCAAGTGTTGTTCTGGCTGCTAAGTTGAGGGTCCTTCGGCCTTGTGTTGCCTTCTTCCTGCTTTTAGATGATTGCCATGGTATGTATTCAGATGGTAAAGCATGGACATAGTCCTGCAAAATATTTTGTATTTGTACCCCTTGAGAATATCTTGTCACATACTGTGCATTGTGCAAATATGGCAATTGTTATTGATTTTCCAGAAGAAATACTCAAGAAATCTTAGGCAATGCTTAATTTCTTCTGGGGAGGCCTCTCATCTCCAAAGTCACCAGAATCCACCTCTTCTACTTCCTGGCCCACCTGCTGTTCCACCTGATCTCCCTCCTCTGGCTGAGTTTCCAAAATATGCACAAAAAATACTCCAACAAATACTAGTGAGCTGCTCACAATGAACTCCTCTTAAAAAATGTTCAAGATAGACAAATGGGTGAAATCTTCCTATTCTCATAGTTGGAAAGTGTATCATCCAATCATATTCCTTTTTTTCCTGGTCACATGACCTTCGCAATGATAGTCGTCTTAACGAAGACCGGACATTGAGCAGAATAATATTTTATTTGAAAATAAGTACTAAAACATAAGCCTATGGTCAGCCCATCTCCACCTACTAACTACCCCGGCTATCAAACTCAAACGGCAGGGAGGCTGCAGGTCCTCCTACCTTGCCCCTAAATTTTGGAACTCTCTCCCACTGACAATCAGGAGATGCGACAACCTGTTGGGGTTTAGAAAGGCTCTCAAGACTTGGTTGTTTGAGCAAGCCTATTAATAGTCCTTACGCAATGACATTACCCATGATTAGCGCCATGAAACTTCCTGGTGACCGTGTGCTTTATAAGCTTCTGTTAACATAACACAACATGTGTATCATACAATGTAATATGTATAAATATGTGTTATACATTTCACCAAAAACATACTTGTACCACTTAAATACTTTTTTGCTGTGCCCAGGGATAATGTCTTGTCACAAATGCTACACTTCACCAATCTAGCTGTCAGACTGTGTAAACAAGTGACATTTCTTTGTTTGATAGTTATGTTCTATTCATGAGTTCCAATGTTGAAAGTCTTTTTTTTTTATAAACACATTTTTATTCAGTTTACAGGAAAAAGGCACCAGCCAGTCTGCACCGTTTTTCATTAATAGAGGATTACAATCATCAGAACTCTTTACCCAATGTACAGACGTTAATAAAACAAAAATTAGATGGAAACAGTCAGACCCCACAAGATTAGACCCTTCTCTCCAACCACTTTCCCCAAATTCTACGGTATTTCTTAGGGCAACCATGTGCCACATACATAACTTTCTCCTGTGTGGCGCACCAGTCAACTCCATTCCGCCAACGTCCCATACTTGGGGGTTCAGGGCATTTCCAAGAGGCCGCAATGTCTCTTTTAGCTACCACCATAGCTGTAGTGAAGAACAGTTTCTCATTTCGAGACCCGTCCAGCCATCAGTGATGCCCAGGATCGTGTGCCTAGGGTCGTGCGCAACCCCCCACCCTAGAACCTCAGTGAGTTCTTCTTGGATGCCCTTCCAAAATTCCACCAGGAGGGGGCAGGCCCAAACCATGTGAAGGAAGTCAGCGGGTCATGGCCACACTTGGTACAGGCTGAGGATGGACTAAGCCCCGCGCGATGAAGGCGTACAGGGGTGAGTTATGCGGCATGTAGGTAGTAGAGTTGCACCAAGCGCAGCCTAGTGGAGGCGGTGACCGTTCTGGGGGCCATAAGGGCGCCACGCCAGTCTTCTGCTTCCAAGGGGCCCACCCAGTCCTCCCACTGTGCCCGTAGTTGGTCCAAGGATGTCGGGGTGTTGGTAATCAGTGCACGGTAAATGCGGGAAATGACCACCTTCCCCAGGTCCCCAAACATAAACTGGGCCTCGGGCGGGCTATGATCTGGCAGCTGTGTACCTGTTATGAGGTGTGAACGTGGGGCATGCCGTAGCTGGAGGTAGCAAAAGAATTGCGAGCCGTTTAACGAATACTTGGTTTGGAGATCTTCAAAGGAGCGCATATGATCCCCCACCCAAATATCTCCCAACTGTGTGATACCTATGAAGTCCCAAGTTTCAAAGTCCCGAAGGCCGGTCACTTCTTTGAGCAAGGTCCCGTGCCACAGAGGTGTACTGTGGGTCAGTGTGCATGTCCAATTGGTGTGCCGCAGCGCTGACCCCCTGGCCAGTAACACCGAGTGCGTCAACTCCGGAAGACGGGAGGGGATCAGGGTACGATATAGAAAGGATTGGATTCTGTTGAGGCCCAGCTTCCACAGTTAAAGCCTGTAGGCCAGGTCAGGCTACCCCCGTTGAACCAGTCGTGTATGGAAAGAAGTTGTGTGGCTAAATATTATAGGTAAAGGTGAGACATCCCCAAACCCCCGTTGAATTAAGGGACCCTGCAAGTACTGAGTGCCAGCCTGGACCTACCCTTCCGCCATAAGAACCTGCCGGCCAAGCCGTCAAGCTCATGGAACCAGGCCCTGGGAAAGCACATGTGGGTGTTCTGAAGCATGTAAAGAAAGCGGGGGAGCACCATCATCTTAAAGAGGGCCACCCTCCCCATGGGGTTGAGGGGCAACAACTGCCACCGCTGGAGGTCCGCCTTGGCACGCTTCACCAGTGGAGTGACATTAAGGACCCAACTGAGCTCGGGCAGCAAGGCCACCCAGATCCCCAGGTACTTGAATAATCAACGACATAGAGGTGTTTTGGTTTGCCAGTCAAAGCATTCCCGAGAGAGGTGAAGGAGAACCAGGCCCGATTTGTTGGGATTCAAATGGAGGCCAGAGGCCTGTTTGAAGGACTGCAAGATACGAAGGCAATGGAAGCCAGACCGGGCAGGATCTGCCAAGTAAATGAGGACGTCGTCTGCATAGAGGGCGATTTTATCCGGTTCGGTGCTGGGCTATTCCCATCCCCGAACCCGACCGCAAGACCACATCAGACGCCAAAGGCTCCATAACTAAGGCAAAAAGCAGGGGGCAAAGGCGACAGCCCTGCCTCATCCCTCTGCAGACCAGGAAGGGCTCTGACAGGACTCCGTTCACTAGAACACGATCCCTCGGGAGGGAATACAGAACCTTGAACATGGCCCGAAAGCTGGGACCAAGTCCCATCATATCATGAACATCCTGAAGGAAGCCCCAGTCCACCAAGTTGAAGGCCTTCTCAAAGTCTACCAGGAGAAGCGCAAGGTATGGGGTGAGGAGGTGGCGATGGGCCAAGGCGGAGTGCAATCTGCGAAGACAATGTCGGGTGCTGCGAGAGAGCATATACCCACATTGATCAGGGTGGACCAATGTAGTTAGGTGGGTTTGAGTCGCTGGGCAAGGAGGGTGGCAAACAGTTTGACCTCAGTGTTTATGATGGAGATGGGGCGGTTGTTTGAGCACTGTGGCGAGGGGGGCTGGGACTTTGGAAGGACCACAATAGTGAAAATGTCCGTTTCCTTAGGGAAGGAGACTTTCTCTACAGCTTAATGAAACCGTGCATCTAGGTGGGGGATGAGGACCTTTCAGTAGTGAGCATAGTATTCTTGAGGAAGGCCATCTGGGCCCGGTGTCTTGCCAGAAGAAACAAGAGGGATTGCTTCTCCAATCTCCTCACGGGAAATAGGAAAGTCCAGGTCAGCTTGAGCGGCAGCATCCACACACGGAAGGTGGCCACCCTCAACGTCCATCAGGTCAGCAAGGGACAAGGTTGGGGCTCTGGTCTCGTATAGCCTGCGGTAGTAGGCGGCAAATGCCTGTGCCATCTCCATGGGGGCATGCACAGTGATCCATCTGGTGCCATTATTTCAGGTATTATATGGTTCGCCCTTGGGTACGTAGCCAGGCGGTGAAGGAGAGAGCCATTTTTGTCGCCCCATCCATACACTCTGGCCACAGCGGAGCGCCAAAGGAGTTTGGCCGCGTCCAGCGACAGCTGCATGATCTCTGCCCGAAGCCGGGTCAGAAGTCTCGTGTCAGAAGCATCCGGGGATCTGGCAGAGGCACATTCAAGGCGCAGGGCCTGCACCTCCCGTGAAGTAATCTGTTCCAGTTGGGTTTGTCGCTGGAGCTTGAGTTGGCCCCTGGTGCCCGCCTCCCATAGTGTGCCCGGGGAGGACACGGAGCCCTCGTTAGAGAGAAAGTATTGTTGTAATTCTCGCTTCACCACCTTCCTGAAATCTTTGTCTTGAGGAAACCAGGCATTTAACCTCCATGTTTGCCGGACAGAGGCGGGGGTCAAAGATACCCCTTGGGAGAGGTGAGACGTCTTAAATCGAAAGACAATCCATCGAAGGAATGAAGATGGCGTCAATGCGTGCCTGTGTGTGGGGTGCCGCTGAGGTGTGTGTATATTGTTTAGCGTGAGGGTGCCATAACCACCAGGCGTCGCACAAGCCCAGTGATGCGGACCAAGATCTCAGCTGTTTGGCTTGAGCAATCATACCATGGGACAGAGGCAGCATTTCCAGCAACCCAGAGGATTTTTCTTTGCTCTCTAAAACTGCTGCTCTCTACTGATGAAGGGCTCAACCCAGAAACACGTGTCTAGAGATATACAGCAATGTCTGCACCAACTTGGGTGAAAAACTCCAGCTATTTTTGAAGTAAGTTTGAACAGTGTACTGCATTTACCAGGATGTAAAGGGGCAAACTGTGCTGGGACTGTGCGGAAGTGTGCTCCCAACCCCCATTCTGTTTAAAAGGCTCCCTTGAGCCAGCAAGCTGACGAGCTTTGGACATGCACCTGTGTGCCTGTGAGTGGTACTGTGACCTGAGAGGAACTTGGCATCAATTTCAACAACCCCAGATGATTTTTCTTTGCTCTCTAAAACTGCTGCTCTCTACTGATGAGGGTGGTGGCTCCTGTTCCGCGGCTACCCCAGTTGTGCCCGCCTCCAACGTGGTGAAACAATCCATTTTAGTTTGGGTGGCCGGAGCCTTCGCCAATCTGTCTGTCCTGCCCATGGCGGCACCCCAAGGATCTATAGGTGGATCCTGTAGTGGGGGAAACCAGCGAGCCCCTGTGGTGGCTCAGAGTCAAGAGGGTGGGAGAACTACCGCCGAAGCACAGTTGGGACCAAGTTGCCGCAGCCCGGTGTGTGTGGCCCATTCCCTTGTCCTGGAAAGAGTAGGTCTTCAGGGAGGAGGGGCAGAGGGTGAGACGACTAAAGTGCAGGCCCCGGGGCCTCAGATAGGCAACAGAACAATTTCATGCTCTCCAGTCTTCAGAGGGTAGGGGACGGCAGGGGGACCAAGGTCAGCCACCCGTTGCCCAGTCAAGGGAAAAGTCCGAGCCCCGGCAGGGACCCGAGCAAGCCCAGGCCATGAGAACACCGCCGCTAGATGTCACAGCCAAGAACCTCCAGGTAGGCCACGGCCGGCCGCCACCTCAGGATCCAACGGAGACAGAGCCACCATGCCCGGGGGAGTAGTCAAGACCTCCCCCACCGCACACAGGCACCAGTGGGAGGAGGGGGACCACAGTAGACCAGCTGCCACACCCAGGCACCCCCACAGGCCGGATGGAGGGCACCAGTGAACCACCTCAATCCAGGGCCTACGAGAAGTGACCAGGAGCAACAGGAGGGCCAGGGCCGCAGCTGGCAGCGGCTGGCGGCACACACCCGGTCATGGGTCGTAGGGTGCAGCTCAAGTGGGAAGGTCAACACCGGCCACCCAGCCCCTCTGGCAGAGGCCCAGGATATTTGCAGGACGCTGCATGGTCGGGGGATAGGAGCCGCCGATAGAGCCCACGTCCAGGACGACAAGCGGCCCGGTCAGTGCGGCCGATTCCGTCCCCCAGTCAGTGTCCCCAGCCCAGGAACATCACTCCAGCCAGGTGTGCCAGGCCATTAGTGCGAATCCAGGTGGCCAGGATCAATGTAAGGTCTCCTCAGTGTTCAGGGTGGGAGCGGAGCTGCAGGCCTTGCCACAGGTCGCCAGGGGGTCGCGTCCACCATCTTCCACCAGACACCAGGAGCGCCAATGCCCAAAATGGCAATCGAGGTGCGTTTACACCACTGCAGCCTCAGGGGGAGGGGCAGATACAGCACAGGACAGCCCAAAGGGGTTTCAAGGTTTCTGCAAGGGGCGCACCACTTCCCCACTGCCTGATTGTCAGCCGATACACCCTTCTACAGGCAAGCACCCCACGGATCAGCACTACATGCAGGCACCCCCTCACCTCAGTGCAGCTGCACATGGAAGGAGGCCAAGGGGGGGCCGGGAACCCGCAGACACCACACTGATGTGGAGCAAGGCCCTCTGGAAGTCTCCGCGGCAGGCAGGCGGAATCAATCCTGCGGCGACAGCTCCAGTAGGGCCTCCTGTAGCTCCTCCCCTCCCGACCGACCATCGGACAGGCCCCCGGGCTCCCCACCGGCCGGAGGAGCGCACCGGAGCAGGGCAAGCAGCCTCCCTAGGTCACCTCTGCAGCCAGGCAGCAATCAGATGCGGGGAGACGGGCCTTTGGTCCCGCCAGGCAGCATAGGGGCCGTGAACATTAATGCTGAGCCCCAGGACCCCCCGCAGGTGGGAGGAGCACACTGGAACAGGGCAGGCAGACTCCTAGGCCACCGCCACATCAGAGCCAAGCGGCAGCCAGCAGCGGGAGGCAGAGTCACGATCCCGCTAGGCAGCCCCGACAGGTCGGCAGTCCCAGCACCCTTCAGGTGGAACAGTCAGAGCCCAGGGCCGGTCTAGCTAGACTCAAATGTTCTGTAAAACATGTCTCTATATCTTTTTTGTACTTTGTCATTTGTATTTGTGACTACTGACGTCATTGCGACCTTAGCTGTTGCTGTAAAGAAGGAAAATGCATTTTTGATGTAGGTATTTCAACAAATGAATACAAAGGGTAAAGTTAAATTAGTATCCTACTAAATAGCTATATTGAAACTTTATGCAAAATATGTTTATATATGTATTTTACAGTTTGTCAAATACACCCGGTATTTGCAGTGTGTCCTTGGCAATTGTACTCATAAAATCAACCAAGCACTATTTGGGCACCTTTATAACTACCCAGACATTACACACTCACTCACAGACCCATACAGCTACTCACACCTCAGTCACGGACCTATTAAATCACTAACACACTCACTCTCAAAGTATACAGGTTACAGTTAGGAAATAAAATTTTAAATATCCTTGAAATTCTATGAAAAACAAAAAGGTTACAGGGACGTTATACATAAGAAACATAATTAAAACAACCTTCTAAATTCACTGAAAAACCAAACGTTACATATAGGTTATAGTTAGGTTCAAGTTTCACTCTTACACAACCAGTGAAATTCAGCAGTTATAATTAGCTCAGCTAACTATAACTTGTGCCCCTGCAATGCACTGCTTATGACCTCACAAATTACATCACCCATTCCAACTTTCACACTACCATTTTCAAAACCATTGACACACCCATACCAGTACTTACACACATACTCACTGATTCACAGGTCTATATACACACCTACTCATACACGCATATAGCTACTTCTAGACCAACTCACTCACTAATATAGCCACTGCTATATCCATTCATACACCCATACAGCCATTCACACACTGTCAGTCATAAATAGAGCCACTCACATACAGACTTACTCACTCAACCACTTACTTACCTTTATAGCTATACACATACCTACTCTCTTATTCATACAGATACACACATATTCACTAACCAATACTGTCAGTGACACAAGCACATACTCTCCCCTACAGCCACTCCCACAATCACTCACTCACACATTCAGTCACTCATATACTACAATATTCACATATACTGACTTTCACATATGCAGTTACACACCCATATACCACTGACATATCCATTTACTCACCCTCGCAGCCATACACAGACTCAGCCACCTATACATCTCTTCGCAGATGCACTCACTAACTGATATAGCCACTGACTCACCCACTCATTCATCTATGCAGGCCATCCAACACCCCTTCACCCACCCACACATATATTCATACACAAATACAGGTACTCAGACAACCAATGACTCACCCATACAGCCACTCAAGTACCCACTCACCAACCCATACTGCCACTTAGACACCAACTGACAAACTGATACAGGCACTCAGACAATCCAGTCACTCACCCATACATTCACTGAGACACCTAATCAGTCACTTATACAGACAGTCACGCACCAACTGAATCAATCATACAGGCACTCCTATACCCTCTGACTCATGAATACACATTGGTATATATATTTAACACTCATAAACCTTTAAAAGACACTCACAGTCACTGGATGATGTCATCAGTGATGTCATTTGAGATGCCATCAGTAAAGTCATTGCCCATGTCATGAGTGTTGTAATACATGAGATCATGAGCAGTGCGTTGAGAGGGTGTGAGTTAAAGTTAGCTCAGCTAACTACCATTGCCGAATTTCATTTGTTTTGTACTAGTGAAACTTAAGCCTAATTATAACGTCTCCATCACCTTTGGCTTTTTTGGTGAGTTTCTAAGGTTTTCTTAAAAATTCACCAAAATGACGTTATGTTTGTCTGACATTTCACTCATACAAAAGCAGAGAAATTCAGCCGTTATAGTTAGCTTAGCTAACCATAACTCGTGTAGCCGCAATGCACTGCTTATGACCTCACATATTACATCATTCATGACATGGTCAGTGATATCATTCATGACATCACTGATGACATCTCAAATGACATCACCGATGATATCAGTAATGAGATCATCCACAGCATCTCTGATGCACCCACTCACAAACACTGTTGAATCTTTATATACCCACGCTGCTCCCACACAACCATTCACAAACCCATTCACAGAGCCATACCAGTACTTACCCACCCACTCACAGATTCATTGATATATACACACATCCCCCGCTCACCCATACTGCCACTCATAGATCCACTCACTCACTAATACAGACATTGACATATTCACTCATAGAGGCACAGGCACTGACACACTGAGTGAGTCACCCATATAACTACTCATACTCCTAGACACTCACTCACCCATACTGTCAATCATAAAGCCACTTACTCACCCAAACAGTTACACACTCACTAACTTATTTACTCCTACAAATAGGAACACATACTTACTCAGCTATACAGTCACTGACAGAAGCATGCACTCATCTATATAGTCACTCTCACATTCACTCACTCACGCATACATTCACTCAATACCCCGTCACTGACATCTACTAGCTTTCACAAACTAAGTTACTCACCAATACTGACACATGCACTCAATCATCGACAGCCATACAGACTCACTCACACACATTTCCACATACACAACAGTATCCCATACAGCCACTGACTCACCCACTCACTTATCCAGACAAGCAGTCTCACACCTCCTCACCAACAACACAGACACCCAGACAACCATAGATGTAGTCAGACAACCACTCAATCACCCATATAGCCATTTACGTACCCACTAACACACTCATACACCACTTAGACATTAACTGACAGACAGATACACACATTCACACAACCAGTCACTCACCCATACATTCACTGAGACACCCAATCACTCCCTCATACAGTCAGTCATGCACCCACTGAGTCATCCATACAGTCACTCATAAACCAACTGATTCACCAATACACCTTGGTATATATATTTTCACACTCATAAACTTTAAAAAAACACTCATAGTCACTGGATGATGTCATCACTGACATCATCAGTGACGTCATTTGAGATATCATCAGTGGGGGCACAAGTTATAGTTATCTCTGCTAACTATAACGGTTTAAAACTAGACACCCAGGGGAGGTGTGGCTTCCGTCGATTTCCCAACATTTTCCTTCCCAGAATCCCCTAAACTTTTAAGTTTAGCTGTAAAAAAATTAAATTATCCTCAATTTTCTATGTGGGAAAGTTGTGGGATCACTGGTATGCCACAAATTTCCTTCTGCCCAGCATTCCACCAAGTATCCCTATAAAGATTGTACCTCACTCGTGTCGGTGGGTCAAGTACCCGCGACAGATAAGGGCCCAAAACGCGGCAACTTCAAAACTACCTGACAAAAATCGACCTGGATTTGCAAGGGGGGGCCATCTAGAGAAACCCTGCCAAACTCCCACATTTCTGAAAACTAGACAGTTCTGGGAGTCCAGGGAGGTATAGGTTGCGTGGATCCCCCAACATTTTCCTACACAGAATCCCCTGCAAACCTCAAATTTAGCTGAAAACATCACATTTCGGAGTGGGAAAGTTGCGGGATCACAAGGCTGGCACAAAATTTAGCTGTATTTTGGCTAATTTCTGGGCACCCTCAAAGGGAATCCACAAACCCTGGGTACCATTAAAATCACCATGATGTTGGAAGAAAAAGACACAAATTTGGCATGGATACCTTATGAGGACAAAAAGTTACAGGGGCCTAAGTGCAAACTGCCCCAAATAGCTAAAAAAAGGCTTTGCATAGGGGGGAAATGGCCTAGCAGCAAAAAGGTTACACAGAACCCAGTGACACCCTGTTTCTATTAGGTGTGGGAAAAGAATTCCACTCTGTCGGCAGAGTTCATGGAGTGTTGCCCATTCCGCATTCCTCAGTTTTTTTTCTCAAGCTCCTCGCCAATGGTAAGATGTGCGATTGTGAGAAAAAATAATGTGCTACACCTCCTCCATCGAGAGCCAAATCTGCCATTCGCGTAGCGGAAGCTACTGCTCTAGTAGAATGTCTACTCGAGGAGCGGAAAACAGAAGCGCCCTCTGTCTCGACGCCTAGTGACATTTGCGCTGAATTTATAGTGCAAGACAAACTACCAGTGCTAAAAATCAGTGCGAGCAGCACGGCTTAATAGACTCCGCCGCTGGCGGAACTCCACAGAGTGCAGCTGATTTTTTTCTGGCACTTTACGAAGTCATGAAGAGTGAAACTCCATAAACTTCGCCCAGGCTTAGTATCTATTTGCTTCCAAAAGTCAATAAACATAGTACTGACCCCACACTTGGAGGCAAGATGGCTGCCGTGAGGAAGGCTGTGTGAGCAGCTCGTTCCCTGGCTCCAGGCATCCGGGAGGAAAGGAGAGAGGATAGACTTACTTTTTGAGATGATTTGCCATGATAGCGTTTCTGAGCAATATTCAGATTGATCGGCTTTGCACCATCGCCCACGGTTATCTACCAGCGTATATTGGCGTATATTGGCGTTTTCTCTCTATCACTGGACGCTGCTAGACGCTGGATGCTGCAAGACGGAGCCGTTTGAGGCGTTGACCGCTTCCGGCTGGTCACCCGTGTGTGCGCGGCACAATCAGGCTCTCTTTGCAGCGCGGTGAAAAGTATCTTGGAGAAGTGCTCTGCAGTCAGCATACCGGTGCGGTGAACGCGATACAAATTATCCTTTTGAAGCAGCATACGAATGTTGCTAAACTTTGCTGTGCTGAGTCGGCGGTCTCCGCTGTGGCGTGCTACACTTTGTCTGTTCTGGGCGCAGAGCAGTGTCTTCCCTGGTAGAGGCGGAGGCGGAGGCGGCTCGCGAAAAGGAAAAAAAAAAGACACCACTGCCATCGTCTGTCAGTACCCGCAGCAACAGGAGAGACGACGAGGGTCGAGTTCAGAGAAGAGCGGAGCTGGGCGGCGAGGGACTTGCAATGGCAGAGGCTCCGGAGGCAGCACTTCCAACCCCGGCTAAAACCATAACAAAACAGGGTAAGAACACCAATAAGCCCCCTGCAAAATACAATGAAGCCGCTAGTGGGAAAAATGTCACGTTAATAACGCTGCCTGTCCTTTTTGAGAAACAAGTGGCTAGAAATAAAATAACTGAAATTAACATGCAAACTACAGATACAGTCGAATTACAGTCTGAACAATATGTTATCACAGTTGAAAATGACAACAATCTGCCAAAAAATCCGTCAAACCTGTTGCTGACCAATCCTTCGAAGAAGGGCATTATGGGAGATGTAGTCCCTGGGGGAGTCTCTGGGGGAGTCGGTATAAGTCGCTCCTGTTCCCTCCCTACGCTAGCGGCACCTGCATCTGTATCGGCAGAGAATGACCCACAGAAGGCAATGGAGAATTCCACACAGTATGCGAATCCGGAAGCCTCGGAGAAGTTTTTCTCTCTGTCTGAACTTTCCTCGGATGAGGCAACAGGTGTACATAAAGATTGGGCTGAGCTTAGTTGCGAGAGCTTATCTGTGGATGACGAATCCAGTGCGAGCCCTGACACTAATACCGCCACTACCATAAAGAAAAAACTCTGGAAGAAAAGGTCATTTCGTTTGGGGGGTAAAGAAGTCGTCTTTAATCCACCCAGTGAGGATAACGCTACACCCTCTATTCCTGTACTTGATCCTACTAATGGTGTCATTAACATTGTGGGAGCCAACTCTAATTCCGTCTCCGATCCGGTCATGGTTCAGGACAATAGTGAAGGCAGTGAGGAGGTTACTTTGAAAATGATTTTCGATACTATGATGAGTCACAGGGCGGAAAGCAAAGCTGAAAACTTACGCACACAGATGACCTGTGCTAAGGTTAAAAATTCAGTTCGTCGCGCAATGAAGATGTGCTCTGAGACCACCGATAGAGTCGTCGAAGCAGAGGCCAGGATCGCAGTCTTGGAAGAAGAAAGCATGGTACAGAGGCAGGAAGTCGGCGACTTTACAGCTCTGAAGGAGGACTTGTCGAATAAGATTGCTAATTTGGAGAACCAGGCCCGTAGAAGCAATCTACGTTTTTTGGGAATTCCCGAAAATAAAGAAGGGTCTGACCCACGGAGATTTATTATTAATCTATTAAAGGATGCCTTTCCTGAAATGGTAGACTGGGATTGGTCACGAGAAGTTCAACGTGCGCACAGGTTCCCCTTTACTGTACGGAACTCACGACAAGGCCAAGAAAATTATCCTAGGGCTATTCTGGTCTCATTTAACAACTTTCTTGCTCGTGAAGCTATCTATATGTCTGCGAGACCAGATAAGAAAGCGGATGGTCTTGGCTGTCAGTTCTTTGTACGACCGGACTATTGCCAAGCTACAGTGGCCCAACGGTGGCGACTGAGACAACTGATTCCTGACTTCCAAAAGAAAGAGGTTGCCGTCTTCCTTCAAGGCCCAGCAAAGCTAAAGACTGTATTCAAGGGCTCTGTAAAATATTTTATTTCAGAGCTCAAAGCTAAAGAATATTTGGACTCTATTTGAGCAATAATCAGAAGTTAATGCTCTTTAGAATATAAGGTTATTATATTGTTTATTGCAGGACTATAAGGATTAGAAGGGCTATTAGTTAAAGTATTCTTTTTGGAAGCTTCAATTCCGTTTTTTCTCTTCCTTTTTCTTTATGCAGGATTGTTTAGCTTTTCTTACTCTCGTCTTTTTTCCTTCTAAACTCTTGTTCTTTTTTTTATTGGTTTCTCTCTCTTTCTTTTTTTTTTCCCGTCAGGATGTTATGGCCCAGGGACACGGCACCCATACGTTCAAGGAACTGGTAGTTCCTATGCCTCATATAATGGGGAGGGTGGGGGGAGGGGGTCTGGGGCAATGGGTGGGGGTGGGCAGGGGCAAGGGCTGGTGGTGGGGGTGTAAGGCAGAGGTATTCATTGCAAGGATGTTTAATTGGTATTCAAGTTGTAGTAGTGAGGATTTTATATTGTTGATGTTTGCTAATTTTTTTTTTTGTATTATCTCAATATGGAGAAGAAGGTGAAAATATGCACTATTAATATCAATGGTCTCAATGACTTCAAAAAGATTGGAATGTTTCGTTTAATGCTGCAGACCTTAGCTATTGACTTATTATGTATACAAGAAACTCATATTGCATGGGATAAGCGCTCACTTTTGGATAAGTTGGGACTAGAGGTGCTACTTGTTTCCAAGCAGATGGGTATAAAAAGAGGCATTGCGATCTGTATGCGAAAGGGTGTTGGGAAATGTTTAAAAACTTTAGCTGATAAATGGGGTCGATGGGGGATTGCTGAGCTAATCATTGGTGGGCTCAAATTTACTATATGTTGTATGTATGGGCCAAACGTAGATGATGCTGAAGTTTTCAATACGATCAACACAGAACTAGCTATGTGGACGCAACCCATTATAATTTGTGGGGATTTAAACATTCATTTGCCGGCTGATTGGAATATCAAATTAGGAAGGAGATATACGGGTTATAAACCTAGAACTTATAGCGCCCTTAGGGAGCTGGTTTTGAATAATGGATTAACGGATGTGTGGCACAAATTGTACTCTAAAGATCCCGGCTACACTTTTTACTCCAGCCCACATCGGAAATTTGCCCGATTAGATTATTTTTTTATGTCATTGCAATTTTTGGAGACAATTAGTATCGAAATTTTACCCCAAGTCATTTCAGACCATAATCCTATGATCGTTGAGATCCAGGTTCCTACGGAACGCCTGAATTCAAATAGATCTTGGTCATTCCAGAGAAGTCTGTTATTAGATGAAGACTATTTGCAATTTATGGTGACTATTATTAACGATTACTTTCTAACAAATAATGACACGGCCTCCCCGCCCGTGGTGTGGGACGCTTTTAAATCAATCATACGCGGGGAGACAATTAGTTTTGCAAATTTTAAGAGGAAAAAAATTCAAACAGAATTTAGGGAGAGGCTAAATAAGATCAGGCTACTCGAGCTGGATCTTGCGGCCGCATGTAAAGGTAATACTGGTATGGAAGACGTGCAACTGCGTTTAGTAATTGAACGTTCTGGTCTACGGACCAATATTGCCGATAAAGTAGCCTCAGACTTCAAGCAATATAAAACTGAACGCTATGAGTATAGTGAGCGCACCGGTAAAATCTTAGCACAACGTCTCCGGCAGAAATCTTCCATTAATGAAATTCAGGGGGTCAATGACATGAATGGCGACTATCACGAACGCAGGGAAGGAATTTTAGAATCATTTTTGGAGTTCTATAAAACATTGTATAATGACTGTAATAATGAAGTAGACAAGACGTTGAATCCAGTAAACTATCTTTATAATATTAACCAACTAGTATTAGGGTTAGGGGAGGCTGATCTATTCAGCTGCCCAATAAGCTGGGATGAGATCGAGCAAGCTATTTTGAGTCTTGCTGCTGGTAAAGCCATGGGATTCGATCAGATACCTCTGGAATTCTATCGGACATTTAGACATATGCTGAAACCAGAACTTGTCAAGATTTTTAATTCAGCATTTCAAGGGAAACCACCTGATTCCTGGTCCACCGCTATAATAGTGGTGTTTTTAAAGAAGAATAAGGACTCAAAAGAATTAGGCTCATATCGTCCCATATCTCTTATTACGGCAGATAGTAAGATCTATTCCAAAATTCTTGCAAATAGACTTAATCAGGTAATGTCTAGTTTAGTTTCTAATATTCAACATGGTTTTATCAGATGCAGAGATACTACTGATCATGTTAAACGGGTTATCACACTTTTAGACTGGGCACAGGCAAAGGAATCCCCAGTCGGGGTTATCTTACTTGATGCTGAAAAAGCGTTCGATAGAGTTGACTGGGGATTCCTTTGGACTGTGTTAGAAGGGAAGGGGTTTCCACCACAATTCATTCAAGCGGTGCGCTCGCTTTACTCTAGCCCTAAGGGTATAATAAGACTAGGTGCCGATTATTCGAGACCCTTTCCAATTACTAGAGGGACCAGACAAGGCTGCCCTTGCTCTCCGCTTTTATTTGCGTTATATATAGAACCATATTTGTGTAGACTTATCCTGGAACCTAATATTCCTCCAGTCCGTCTCTTTGAAGTTGACCATAAAGTTTTAGCGTACGCAGATGACGTGGCTATTGTCACGTCTGATGTTTCCTCTGCGTTACCCATAATAATTGATTTGGCCAGGGAGTTCGGGAAAATTTCTGGGTACAAGCTAAACATTGCAAAAACTCAAATCATACATTCGGAAACGGGTAAACCTACTGATATCCCATTAAATACTACCGGCTCCTATCTTGGTGTTACTTTATCTCCCAAGGTTGAGGATATTGTTGCATTAAACTTAGATCCTTTACTTATATCTACCAACAGAACGCTAGAAAGATTTAATAATTTACATTTGTCATTATATGGACGAACCAATGTTATTAAGATGATGATTTTTCCAAAATTTTTGTATTTTTTTCGTACTATTCCCTTATTTTTTTCATTATCTCTTTTCAATAGAATAGATAGAATGGTGTCTAGATTTTTGTGGGGGTATCACTGCGCTAGAAGATCCATAAAATGGTGTACTCTTCCTTTAGACTGTGCTGGTTTAGGTCTCCCGAATTTTAGAATGTATTATTGGGCCATTGCTTTGAAAACTTTTCGGGTTCTGTTTTTTCATGATTATGTATCGGAACCAGCAATCGCACCTTCTATCTTCGAAATGCTTCTAGGTACCCATGCTCGGCAATGTCTGCTTAAAGTTATCGAACCCAGTTACTATAAAAAAACAAAGTTCAAGGTGGTTATAGCTGCACTTTCAATTTGGAGACAAATGAACAAAACCTTACGTATAATCCCAAAATTGAATTATTATACACCTTTGTTTGATAATAAGTCTTTACCTGCAATTTTTCAAGATATGGTAATCTATCGGTGGCATATGAAACAGATTTATTTACTTGGCCAACTGTATCAAAATGGGTCCCTTATGTCCTTTTCTAAACTGCAAGAGACATTTGGTTTATCCAGGAACGATTTTTTTAAATACCTACAGATTCGTAGTTTCTTGGAAAAAAAAAATGTCTTACTCACGGATATTATGGAAACTGTCGATATCTTAGAAAGTTCTAGGAAGAATAGTCGTATTGGTATTATTTACCAATTAATGAACAACAGGGTTCAGAATGATCTTGATCATCATACCTTGAAATGGCAGCGAAAGCTCGGTATTGTAGGGATTGATCTGGTTAAAGTGTTTGAGATGAGTAATAAGACGCTAATTAATAGCTCTCTCAAGAGTCAACATTTCATGTCCACCTTAGATCTGTATTATACACCTGCAAAACTGGTAAAATGGAAAGCTCAAAAAGGTATTAACTGTAGTCGATGTGGTACCTTAGCAGCAGACTCAATTCATATGTTTTATAAATGTTCTAAATTGGCTGTATATATAGCGAAGATTGAAAAGTTTTTGACTAATTTGCTACATGTGGGGATTACGCTCCATCCTACTATTATTATTTTTGGTGTTTATTTTCCCCCTCGGAATCTAACTATAGATCAAGAACATTTTATGTTTGTGGGAATGTCTATTTATCGAGTCTGTATTACTTCTAGATGGTTGGATGTAGATCCACCAACTTTTGAGTTATGGTTGGGAAAGCTGCTAAATGTTTATAGAATGGATAAAGCAGTTTACAAATTGAAGGGCGTCAAAAAGAAGACTTTTGGTCGTAAACTATGGTTACCAATTGATAATTGGATTTAAATTGTATGATGATTGTTTTTTTTTTCCTGTAAAGCATTATGATGGTTTCCTCACTTTGTTTTATCCTTGTATGTATTACCTCTGCCAGAAAATAATAAAAAATATAAAAAAAAAAAAACATAGTACTGACCCCTCAGGAAGATCTATAATTTCTGCCATTATCAGTTTGTTAGAAAATACCTCTATATATTTGGACTTCTTCCTTTGTCCATATGTCATGAATTTACCTGTGTATTGCAGGGATAGCTTGTATTTTATAAATAAGATACAGGACATTCCCTGGCAATCGAGTTATGTCCTAGTGATGATAGCTAGCTGATGAATCGTTGTATACATATATTGATCTTGAATTAGGACTACAGGCATGAAAATATTTTTTCAGGAAAAAATCCCTCCTACAATATGCACATACTATGATGTTACTAAGCATGTTGAATGAATGAATGAATGAAATTTGATTTATATAGCGCTTAGCTACCCTGAGGTCTCCTAGCGCTGATGGGGCGGAGAGACAGATGTTGAGATTCTGCTTAGAACATAACTTTTACATTTTTGGTGACAATTGGTTTAGACAACTCACCAGCAGAGCTATGGGAAATTGCTTTGCGCCTAGTTCTGCCGCAATATTCATGGGGTTGTGGGCATGTTTGGACAGAGCGAAACATCATAGATGATCTTTTTGTCATCTGGGATGGTCCACAGAAAACTCTGGATGCTTTTATGCTTTGGATGCAAAAGAATGAGTTAAATTTGAGATTCACTAATAAAATCCATATTTCAACCATGGAGTTCTTGGGCGTTTTGGTAACTGTCCGAGATGGTACCATAAACACCAGCCTTTACAGAAAAGCTACTGCGGACAACAGTATTCTCCATGCCCATAGCCACCATCCCCCTAATTTAATGGAGTATTGCATATGGAGAGTTACTCTTGGCAAAACGCAACAGCAGTACCCCAGAGTTTTTTGAGTCTGAGAAAAAGGAGATGATTGTGAGTTTAAAACCAGAGGACACCCATTGAAAGTGATTAAAATACCATATGAAACAGTATCCAAGTTTGAGAGGAATAATCTCTTAATACCAAAAAAGGGCAAGGAGGATAACAATGGAGTTTTATTCATCACCAACTATAGCCACAAATCGGCGCTATTATCAGGATACTTAGGAAACACTGGGGTATGGTGAGACCAGACATGGTAATAGGCAAGTTGTTCAGTCCCATTCCTTGCATCACATATACGAAGAGCAAATCCCTTTTGGACATACTGATGCACAGTTATCCCACAAATAACTCAGTAGTGGCAGGCTTGTGCCTCAGTTAACAACGAGGGTTCTTTAAATGCGGCAGATGTGAAGTGTGTGCACACAGCACTAATGTGAAATCTTTAACAACTTCTGGGGACTAACAAAATTGGGATATTTATCACTTGTAGTACTGATTTTTTCATTTATGTCTTGGTCTGTCCTTTTATACTTCGAAATGCGAGGAGTGCCATCTTCGCGGTGAAGAAAATGATCCTTGAGCACATGCGTGCCTTAAAGGATAATGATTCCGGTTACCTCATAGCTAGTCAATGGCATCAGGTCCATACAAACAACATTGAAAAGATTTCTTTTTATGGTATTGACAGGCCTTGACAGGTGCGAAAGGTGGTGACAGGGAGCCCATCTTGAGGAGGATGGAGTCCAAACATATAGTCAAGCTTAACAGCAAATTGAGTCTGTCTTGAGGTGGATGGAGTTCAAATAATGTTGAAGCTTAACAGAAAATTTCCCGGGGACTCAATCAAGATGAGGAACTTCATGTGCATTTAGGATGAGTCCACCTTCTCAACTTGAATATCTGTCCTTTGATCTTCAATCTATAAAATGATGGGTTCATGTGAATATATTAATATTCAAATGCCTTATTTTCATTCTTCATAACTGTGATGAATTACTGCTTGTTTACCACTCTGTTTCTATTGCCATATTTGAACAGGCAACTTGGTCTGCCCAATCAATCCTCTACATCCAATTCATGAGGGATCCCAGACATATGGTCATAATCAGGTAGTGGCAAGTCCATTAAAAGGAAGAGAGGAAGAAACAGAAGAAGAATAACAAAAAGGAAATACGATTTAAATAAAATAAAAAAAATGACTTGAGACCTAAAAGCAGCTGGAAGGAACTCCTATTATATAAGGTACCCCCTCCAACATCTCCAGGAATGCAGCTAAGACTTTTAAGCACAACTTAATGAAAAAAAACACGGAGACACTAATCTCAGCCCCATACTTCAACATAAAAAGGACATCTTGGATAATGACCGTATATTCTTTACAAGAAAGCCAGCAAAATGGCGCATGACCATAACTAAAGTACTGAACACACAAGTAACAAAAAGCGTATTGTTAGAACTGGCTATTTCTGGTAGGCTAAGGCTGACGCTAAAGCCAGGCAGAAACCACCATTCTAGTCAGGGCAAGGGAGTCACACACCAAGATAACCCCTGCTCACCCCCTTGGTAGCTTGGCACGAGCAGTAAGGCTAAACTCGGAGGCAATGTGCAAAGCATTTGCGCCAGCACACAACAGCAACAACATCCTAGGCACACCACAAAAGGAACTCCACACAAGGTTATCTAAAAATAACTTTTGTATTGTCAAAACACAGCAGATAGAAATCACACATGTACATTGTGCCAACTGGCACGGGCAATATTCACAAGGGATTATTCACAAGACAGGTCCACATGGGCCACTGTCAGGATCAATACTTTTAGAAATAGAAATACTGTCAGAAATTAGAATAAAAGGATATAAAATCACTGTAGCACGAATTAGCAAGAATAGCACACAATAACAGTTATAAATCACATCCAGTAACTACTGGGAACAGGTAAGTACCACCTAAACAACCCTAAACACCATAGGAGAATGTCACGCAGGGGACCAGGACCTCCCTAGGACCACCTGTACTGGAAAGAACAACCACCTAAGAATGAAAATCATTTAGGGGTATCAGCAAGAACACATTACACATGATGCATCAAACATTCAGAGGTGTAGGGAAGGAAAAACACAGGATGCATAGAACATTCAGAGGTGTAAGAACAAGGGAGACACATGATGCATAAAAACATTCAGAGGTACCAGAACACAACTCAATAGCGCAAAAACACATGATGTCCAAAAACATTCAGAGGTGTAATAAAACCACACAATTGCGCACAACTCACATAAGCCACTACCTGTGGCAGTCCCTAGGCCAACTGGCCTTGTTGGGGCTAGTACGCCCTGTAGTCCAAAAGTCAGGGGCCTAAACGGTGCAGGTACCCACCACTTGCTGGGCACCTGGGAACAATCACAAGACCTAAACGCTGCAGCTGGCACTAAGTGCTGCGCAGCTGTGACTGGCCAGGCACCTCTGTGCCATCTCTGTCCCTCTCAGGGACTCACTCTCCATCTTGCGCCTAAACGGTGCAGCTGCCCACTAATTGCTGGGCAGCTGGAGACAAACTGCGACGGGGCCCTCACTGGCCCTTGGACACATCTGCGCCATCGGTTGGAGCCACACAGGCTCTGGAACTATGTGTCCCCAGGGGCCCTCTAGGAAAGGTCAATGCCCCCCTAAATCATGCTGGAGCCTCAGGGGCTCTGAAAACGACAATGGTGCTTAAACTGGCACTAGAACTACACAAGCCCAGGAGGGGACGGGCATCGACAATATGCCCCGAGGTGTCCCGGGAGCCATCTAGGCTCCTTAAACAAATATGGCCTGCGTTGGAGCCACACTGGGCTCAAAAAGAAAACATGCCCCACTGTTGGAGCTCCTCTCGGGGGACTCAGTAACCTATGCCCCCAAGAGCCCTCTCAGGGCTTTACACACCAATGTAGGCATTGGAGCCTCAGGCTCCGTTGAAACGTTGGGGCGGCCCACTGCCATCTGGGGCCGCCCTACCTCCACTCTCGCCCATGTGCCGCTCTCCGGCACCAACAGCAGCCGCCTGGAGCCCCCCCAGCCCTTCCGACTCACCGGGCTGTCTCTTGTGCGGGGCTCCTCCGGGCGGCGGCTTCTCTGCTGGGCGGCGGCTTTCCTTCGCCGGCGCTTCCTTCTCTTCCCGGGGCTCCCTCAGCACATGGGAGCCCCAGCAGCAGGCCACGCTTCCCCTCTCGGCGCGGCGGGGGCCGCCAGCATCTCCGGTCTCTCTCTCCCTACGGGAGACTGGCAACTATGCCACGGCTTCCCCCAGGCAGGGGGAAGTGGATCCGAGTCCCTCCCGGCCCCGCCCACAGTCAGGCGGGCGCGGGCCGGACTTCCGGTTTTGCTCTCTGCGGCCCCGGGCAGCGGCGGTGATCCCACGGGGACATTACCGAGGGGTGGGCACCCTCGGTTTCAAAATAAAATATAGCCGCGGGGTGGAACCCGCTAAATAATTAAATTAATGCGTGCAAAGTCGCAGGGTAGGCACCTGCCAAACCTCACGCAAAATGCGTGACGGCGACACGCTCGCACGGATGTATGACATTACAACGCATGCTTTTACCACGCATGCCTTTACATCGCAGTTTTTACAATGCATGCTGTTACAACGCATAGCGCTTAGGGGTGCTGGATAGTGAATAGTTTAATTTACTATTCCAACTCCAGTCCCCGTGGATAGTAGGGAAGGTGTTGGATAGTAAATTAAATCCATTCCCTATTCTAGAGCGCCCCCCAGCGCAATGCGTTGTAATGACATGCGTTGTAATAGTTGCGTCGTAAAGGCACTGCGTGGTAAAGTTGCATTGTAAAGGATGTTTCCTGCTCGCACTAGAGCAAAAAGCGCTCTCAAGCACTATGGGACTGAATAAAGCACTTCCATCGCGCTGGGGGCACTGACAGCCCCACAAGCCCCCCGAGATGACCCCCTACATCAAGAAGGGTCACAGGCAACTCAGGATTCAAGGACAAGGTCCTGGGCAGCCACTACTACCAAGCAAAAAGGTCCCAGCAGTCCTGGAGGAGTAAAAGTGGAGCAAAAACAACCCCCTGCAAAGAAGAGTCCTCCAGCATCCAGGAAGTCCAGGGGCTGGGCAGGGCCCAGGGATTCCCCTGGGCCCAAGCAGCAGCACGCCCCTGGCAGGATTCAAGTTAGAAAACAAGAACATTTTGGAAGGGGACACAGCCACTTTTTATACTATAAAATCCATTGTCTAGAGGGTGCAGGCAGTGTGACAACCAGCTAGAACTGGTTATAGGGAAGTCCTTTCAGTATCATGGACAGAGGTGACAGTCGCCCAGCGGGGAGGTGGAGCCAGCATTGTGGTCAGGCAGGCACAGCCCTATTCACTCCCAGGTGCTATCTCCTCCCACTTCCCTGGCAGCAGATGCAGCCTTTCATCCACTGGCTGACTCAGACAACCTCCTGGGGCTCCCCAGCCCATGCCACCCTCAAACCAGACAGTCAATCCACAAGCAGGCCCAGGCACTCCTGGAGCCAGGCTCCAGCCAATCACACGCCAGGCACAAATTACATAAATATGCCAACTTCTAAAAGTGGCACTTCTAGACTAGACTCAATCATGCCGCATACACCATTACGCAGCATTCAATCTCACGAGTTCGCACATATCAAACTCGACCCTGCACTCCCCACACATCAGGAACTACCATGGGCATACATATTCCCCATTCATTTCTATGGGAGGGCAGGTCACTGACCGCAAATACACAGAGAGCTCACGCACTTTACACTGTACCACAGTGAAAAAGTGTGCAAAGGCCTAAAATCATCAACACTAGGTTCCAGAAACAGGCTAGGAAAAAGCAAAAAGTTTCGGGGTGAACCTGCCAAAAAGGGCCAGGTCCAACACAACCCCCTTCCAGCCAAAACGCAGGGTAGACCAATCACTCCACTGATGGGCTTCCTTGCTTTGGGCGACAAAACACGGACACGGGCCCGCACGGCAGGGACACCCTCCGGTTTTTCGCCACTCTGAACCCACATGTACTTCTCTCAACAAGAGCTCTCTGGCACAACTAGGATACCCCACTGGTACTCTCTAGTCATCCACGGCCAAGACCAGGCCCTACGCCATCAAATGTCACAGGTCCTAACCACTTCATAGAATGGGGGGCAGTAACCCCTGGCACACAAAAGCCATTCTCCACTCTCCCTCTCAGTGTAGCTACAACTACCACTGATCCTTGAACCTAGGGACCACACCCTCAGGCTGACCAGAGGTCACGGGCAAGAATGCCCCACCCTGCCTCTACTTCTGGGTTTCCGCACCCTCACAGGGAAGCACTCACCAGAACACAATTCTCCTACCAGTTCAGGACCTCACGCCATCACTGGTCTACCACCTGGAAACTATTTCACTTCTAAAGCACACAGCACAGTTCCTCTTCAAGCAGGTGGGGGCACAGCACACAGCAAAGTCCCCTTTCCTCTACCTTAGAGGAAACAACAAAAAGCAGGTGAGCCCCAGATTACACAGCAAGGGCAGCCCCCTCAGTCTCTTCAGCTGATCCACTTTGGTAGAGATTCCTCTTGACCTGGAAGCTTCCTAATCTCCCAACCTAGGATCTAAACCCTCAGGTTGCACCGGGGTCAGAGACAAGTACACCGTCCCTCTGCACCCCCTTCCAGAGTTCTGCACCCTCCCACCTTGGAGCGGTACCTCGGGAATCCAAACACCAGGAGCGCCGGAGTTCTGGTTACAGACACTCCCCGTCCTCTAGACACAGGAAGATCCTCCTCAAATGACCTGTAAGTACAGCCTAGGCCCCTGACCTGGCGCTCCCTTAGGGAACCCTCCAGGCCCTGAGACAGGGTTTCGGGCCAACGTGGGACACACCGTCCCACACTCACTCCGCCTCCACTGAGACAGGACGTGAGCCCCTACACCCCTACCATCCTAATGGGACCTAGCTGGGCTACACATGAACCTCTTCACCTACACAGGATCATCAGATACACAAGCCACTACTTTTAGAATCACTCCCTAATGCCTCTGCAAGACATCTAGCACACCACCAGACGTCCACCTTCTTGTCCAGTGCCTCTGCAGGACCTCCTGCACACCACCAGAGGTACACCTCCCGTGCAAGCTCCTTTTATCACAAAGAAAAACCTCACACCAACTCCTCCAGTCTAACACCACTCATCCACACACTCCCCCTCCATACTGGTGAGACAGTTCTTCACTGCCCCTGACTCTCAACCTGTACCCCTCTTACTGAGCACCAGGCACCATACTCTGGGAACTGGGAATGGGACTTCACGCACTGGACACATTTTAGCTGCCACCACTGGATCCTACCATACTGGGGAATCCAGACACACATACTACACTCAGGGGATAACCACCCTCCCAAGCAAGCAATTTCTCCTCCACACTCCCTCTCTTCCATCTACCCACACAGAGACAGGAACAGGAATTGGACACTGGACCCAGCAAGGGATTCCTAATCTATGGGAACCTCCCCCTCTACTGGTGTCCCGCCCTGTCATTTTCTCTCATCTGCCACTAAACATAAAGCGCAGGAACACCATTTGAAAATGACACTCTTGAGGAAAAACAAAATCAAAAACAATAAGCCCAAACATGTGACTATCTAAAAAAAATGCACAGTTTTGTAATGTAGCCAGCTGTCGCTGTGGTACTGCGCAAACACAAGTCCTAATCTGCACCGCTGACCAACAATGTTAGAACTGGCTATTTCTGGTAGGCTAAGGCTGACGCCAAAGCCAGGCAGAAACCACCATTCTAGTCAGGGCAAGGGAGTCACACGCCAAGATAACCCCTGCTCACCCCCTTGGTAGCTTGGCACGAGCAGTAAGGCTAAACTCGGAGGCAATGTGTAAAGCATTTGCGCCAGCACACAACAGCAACAACATCCTAGGCACACCACAAAAGGAACTCCACACAAGGTTATATAAAAATAACTTTTGTATTGTCAAAACACAGCAGATAGAAATCACACATGTACATTGTGCCAACTGGCACGGGCAATATTCACAAGGGATTATTCACAAGACAGGGCCACATGGGCCACTGTCAGGATCACTACTTTTAGAAATAGAAATACTGTCAGAAATTAGAATAAAAGGATATAAAATCACTGTAGTACAAATTAGCAAGAATAGCACACAATAACAGTTACAAATCACATCCAGTAACTACTGGGAACAGGTAAGTACCACCTACGCAACCCTAAACACCTTAAGAGAATGTCACGCAGGGGACCAGGACCTCCCTAGGACCACCTGTACTGTAAAGAACAAGCACCTAAGAATGAAATACATTTAGGGGTATCAGCAAGAACACATTACACATGATGCATCAAACATTCAGAGGTGGTGGGAAGGAAAAACACATGATGCATAGAACATTCAGAGGTGTAAGAACAAGGGAGACACATGATGCATAAAAACATTCAGAGGTGCCAGAACACAACTCAATAGCGCAAAAACACATGATGTCCAAAAACATTCAGAGGTGTAATAAAACCACACAATTGCGCAAAACTCACATAAGCCACTGCCTGTGGCAGTCCCTAGGCCAACTGGCCTTGTTGGGGCTAGGACGTCCTGTAGTCCAAAAGTCAGGGGCCTAAACGGTGCAGGTGCCCACTACTTGCTGGGCACCTGGGAACAATCACAAGACCTAAACGCTGCAGCTGGCACTAAGTGCTGCGCAGCTGTGACTGGCCGGGCACCTCTGTGCCATCTCTGTCCCTCTCAGGGACTCACTCTCCATCTTGCGCCTAAACGGTGCAGCTACCCACTAATTGCTGGGCAGCTGGAGACAAACTGCGACGGGGCCCTCACTGGCCCTTGGACACATCTGCGCCATCGGTTGGAGCCACACAGGAACTATGTGTCCCCAGGGGCCCTATAGGAAAGGTCAATGGCCCCCTAAATCACGCTGGAGCCTCAGGGGCTCTGAAAACGACAATGGTGCTTTCACTGGCACTAGAACTACACAAGCCCAGGAGGGGACGGGCATCGACAAAATGCCCCGAGGTGTCCCGGGAGCCATCTAGGCTCCTTAAACAAATATGGCCTGCGTTGGAGCCACACGGGGCTCAAAAAGAAAACATGCCCCACTGTTGGAGCTCCTCTCGGGGGACTCAGTAACCTATGCCCCCAAGAGCCCTCTCAGGGCTTTACACACAAATGTGGGCATTGGAGCCTCAGGCTCCGTTGAAACATTGGGGCGGCCCACTGCCATCTGGGGCCGCCCTACCTCCACTCTCGCCCATGTGCCGCTCTCCTGCACCAACAGCAGCCGCACGGAGCCCCCCCAAGCCCTTCTGACTCACCGGGCTGTCTCTTGTGCGGGGCTCCTCCGGGCGGCGGCTTCTCTGCTGGGCGGCGGCTCTCCTTCGCTGGCGCTTCCTTCTCTTCCTGGGGCTCCCTCAGCACATGGGAGCCCCAGCAGCAGGCCACGCTTCCCCTCTCGGCGCGGCGGGGGCGCCAGCATCTCCGGTCTCCCTCTCCCTTCGGGAGACCGGGAACTACGCCACGGCTTCCCCCAGGCAGGGGGAAGTGGATCCGAGTCCCTCCCGGCCCCGCCCACAGTCAGGCGGGCGCGGGCCGGACTTCCGGTTTTGCTCTCTGCGGCCCCGGGCAGCGGCGGTGATCCCACGGGGACATTACCGAGGGGTGGGCACCCTCGGTTTCAAAATAAAATATAGCCGCAGGGTGGCACCCGCTAAATAATTAAATAAATGCGGGCAAAGTCACAGGGTAGGCACCTGCCAATCCTCACGCAAAATGCGTGACGGCGACACGCTCGCACTAGAGCAAAAAGCGCTCTCAAGCGCTATGGGACTGAATAAAGCGCTTCCATCGCGCTGGGGGCACTGACAGCCCCACAAGCCCCCAGAGATGACCCCTACATCAAAAAGGGTCACAGGCAGCTCAGGATTCAAGGACAAGGTCCTGGGCAGCCACTACTAACAAGCAAAAAGGTCCCAGCAGTCCTGGAGGAGTAAAAGTGGAGCAAAAACAGCTCCCTGCAAAGAAGAGTCCTCCGGCATCCAGGAAAGTCCATCAGGTGTCCAGGGGCTGGGCAGGGCCCAGGGATTCCCCTGGGCCCAAGCATCAGAACGCCCCTGGCAGGATTCAAGTTAGAAAACAAGAACATTTTGGAAGGGGACACAGCCCCTTTTTATACTATAAAATCCTTTGTCTAGAGGGTGCAGGCAGTGTGAGAACCAGCTAGAACTGGTTATAGGGAAGTCCTTTCAGTATCAGGGACAGAGGTGACAGTCGCCCAGCGGGGAGGTGGAGCCAGCATTGTGGTCAGGTAGGCACAGCCCTATTCACTCCCAGGTGCTATCTCCTCCCACTTCCCTGGCAGCAGATACAGCCTTTCATCCATTCAGTCTCACAAGTTCGCACATATCAAACTCGAACCTGCACTCACCACACATCAGGAACTACCATGGGCATACATATTCCCCATTCATTCCTATGGGAGGGCAGGTCACTCACCACACATACACAGAGAGCTCACGCACTTTACACTGTACCACAGTGAAAAAGTGTGCAAAGGCCTAAAATCATCAACACAAGGTTCCAGAAACAGGCTAGGAAAAAGCAAAAAGTTTTGGGGTGAACCTGCCAAAAAGTGCCAGGTCCAACACGTATCATGCACCGTTAAGCTTCTGGCTTAAGTTTCACCTGAGCTATATTAAGATATTGAAACCATTCATCGAAGCAGCAGACATCAAAATGGCAGTTCAGGCATTTGTAATCTCGAGGATCGAATACGGATGCACAACACTTTCTGGGCTCCCCAAAATTGCAACAGCACCTTTAAAAGCCTGCCTCAACGCAGCAACAAGGCTCCTAACAGGTTCAGAAAATTTCAACCATATCGCTCCTCCTCACCTGAAAGTGCTAAATTATGAAGCCAGAAATCTCCTCAAATTGGCATGTATAACATACAAAGCGTTACACTTCAATTCTCCAAGATTTCTAGATCCGAAATTGGAGATTTCAGGGGGAAGCAGACAATCCAGGAGTGCCCGATACCTAGTGCTGAAGCCACCAATTTTCCACAAAAAAAAACTTAGGCACAAGCGTTCTTATGTGCTGCAACGAGAATATGGAATTTGCTACCTCCAAGCATCAGAAGGTTACCCAACTCTTCAAGATTCAAGAAAGAAACCAAGATCTTTCTAACGAGCAAATTCCTACCATAAACCATACAGAACAACCACATAAGATTCGCCTAAAATTCTCTGCTTAGAGACACAAGAGCTTTTTGGATAAAAACCATTTTCACCAGTTCAATATAGGTTCTTGCTTCCCTTGATGACATGATTCCTCTATACTGACATTCTGTGAATGTGCTAAAGTATTATTATTATTTTTTATTTTCCTTGTGGGAAATGATATGACAAATTTGAATTGGACTTTAGTATGTTAATTGCTATCCAGAGTATTGTACTGAAAAAAAAAGTAATCATGTCCTGTGAAGCGCTCTGATAGCCCACAGGGTCAAGTTTGCGCTATACAAAACACTGAATAAATACATATTGTGTACATTTCAATTAAGTGAGTGTGTTAATGGTTTTTGACTGATTTTTATTTATTCTGTCACAAATAGGTGTTGTAAATATTATATTAGTGAGTTCAATAACAGAATATCCACCTCAAAAATATAGATGAAATAAATATCGAGGTAAAAATATAGAATGCAAAAATATCAATGCTCTATACTGAAACAGGTAAGTATTGATGGAGTAAGGTTTTGTATAAAAGAAACTTGCTCAAATGCAATCCTCTCCATTAACGTGTAATACTGTAATCAACATGTTCGTAAATACTATTACATTTCTCAATACAGAATCTAGGGGATGCTTGTCTATGTGTAATACTAATAAATAACCTGAGTGTCTTAAAATAGCTGCAGAAAACACGGGAATCTTCTGCGCATGCGTCTACTGCATCTACGTAGTACGACGTCTTTTGCTTTTAGTGGGAAAGGTTAATGCACATGCTATGCTTAAACTAAACCTCGCATATTTCATTAAATTGCTAATGCAATGTTAAGATATGGATTGCCTTTTTGAAAAGAAGTAAAATTGGGAAGTATAATAGGTACACTAGACTCTATAGAAACAGGTCGTTTCCTCAAGCAATCTTTGCAGATGAAGCAATGTTAGAATGGGCAAACAGTGGGATTATCCAGATCGGGGACTTATTTGATACAGAGGGGATGGTACAGTTTGCAGATTTAAGAACTAAATATGGTAATAATAATAGAGGTTTTTTCAAGTATCTCCAGGTCAGGAGTTTTTTTTATGATAAAGCAGGGGGGTCAGTAGGAGTAGGCAGGAATGAGATACTAGAAAAAAATCAAACTTTTGGGGGGTCGTACCATTAGGTCTTTTTATGCCTGTTTGGTTAAAGGGAAAAATGATGACTTAGGAAAGGTGGGCAATAAATGGGCTGAAAAACTTAGCGTGGAAGCAGGGTGGTTTAAGAAATCATTGGACCTGGGCCGTACTATACTGTGCTCATCCTCCATGCAGTCACAACACTATAAAACTCTGTATTCATTATATCATACCCCTGCCAAGATAGCCAAATGGGGAGGGATTATGGGTATAAATTGTCCCCGATGCAACGCTAGTGAAGCAGATAGTATTCACATGTTTGCTACATGCCCTCAACTACATACGCTAATAAGGGATATCGAGGGTTTTCTAGATAGATCCCTGGGGATTCAAATTAATCTTAGCCCAGCTAGAATAACTTTAGGTCTGGGTTTGGAAGGGGCTGACACACAACAGGAATTTCTGTTTGTGGCAATGTCAGTATACAGATTGACCTTAGCAAGGGCTTGGCTTGACAAAAATCCACCGGCATTGCAAACCTGGCTGGCTAATCTCTTGAATGCATATAATATGGAGAAGAATATTTATGCACGAAAAGGGAAAAGGGGAAGGACATTAGGCCTAAGAATATGGCAACCAATAAGTAGTTGGAAGGAAGGAATTGGGTCGTAGGTAGACCCAAGAAGGGCTTAAGGTTTAATTGTGGTTAAGTAAAAAATTATAAACACTGTCTGTGGAAATGTGTAATGAAAAGCTAGTATATCGTGTAAAATAGTTTATTTAGTTATGAAGCATGAAGTATTAATGCTGAACAATGTATAATGTATAAAGTATGTGCAACATGGAAAATAATAAATATATAAAAAAAAATTGCTAATGCAAAAGATGTACATAAATGAATGGGATTAGAGTAGAGAAAGTGGTATACAGTGCATTCATTTATTTTTGTATTCTAACATGTCTTTCTCTGACTTTATTATTAGTTCGTATTTGGGCCTGGAGGGAGACTGAAATCCCTATCCCACATGACTTAGGTGCAGGCGCACCCAAACCCGTCCAGAACATGATGAATCAAGTTGAAACTCAGCCAAGGTCGCTCTAGCAAAGAAGCGCTTGGGAACCTCACCTCTCGACCCAAAGAGGGAAAGAAAGAAGTCAAAATTTGCATCATTCACTTTGTATAAGTAACATTCACAATCATTCCTTTAGGCATTAAAAAGACGCTCACATCATCAGAATGTCCTCATTACCTTATAGTGGGAGCCTGTGCCTGAATATAGGTTCTGTCAAGATAGTATGGATCACATTGTGTTGGTCATGATAGTTAATAAAATTCTGACTGCCTCAAATGCTACTAAAGCCTGCTTTAGATCCTGGTGCTAGCAATGTTCTATTTGAGGAAATTGCTGACTTTGAGGCTGAAATGCAGCATCTCACTTTAGAGCAATAGTGTTACTTTCTCACAGAATAAAGCTCATTTAACCTCTTGTCCTGCACTCTGTATGTTGGGCTCTGATTCTCAAGATGGATTGTTGTTAAGGATAATCTCCGCTTTTGTATCTTTATCACACTTTCAAAAAAAGCCCCAGGGATTTGAGTGGTTCAGAGTCCTTTACTATTCCCCCTCCTACTTGCCTTGCAGTCATGAATACAGAAAAAGCTACACGTGTCGAGAGAAGATGGTAGGAGGCAGAACAGGGTTGGGAGTGCTGAGAGATGAAGGGCATGAGTTTTGAGTGTCCAGAAGTTCGTACTGGGGACATCGATCATACTATGGTGTCAATTGTTGTTCTTGTATATGATCATTGTTTTTGGTTTGGTTGTTGTTCCTGTACATGATTGTTGAGTTTTGCTCCCCTTGAGTAATTGTGCTCCATCGTCTATCACATTCTTCGTTCACCCAGGTGTATGTTAGATTCCCCATGTTACACTAATGTTCTGATTTGTTACCTTTGCCTCAAATTGTAAAGCGCTCTCATATCCTTCAGGATCAAGTTCGCTCTATATAAAACTTTATAAATAAATAAAAAATAAAATTTGCATCCATTGTATTCAAACCTAATGTGAAATACAGGTGGGAATAAAGCTTGGGAAAGTAAATCAAGGGGCGGTAATATTGAACAATGAACTAAAGAAAAGTATTACATTAGTATGGTGTGATGACCTCTCCCCATCTCCTTGTCCAATCAGAAGTAGGGGTTTCCATGAATATTGAAACATTGGGGTTGGTACATGCACATAGAATAGTATAACTAAGGTAGGTTTTAGTCAGTTAGAAGTGTACGAGATCTCAGACCCGACAGACCCATCACCGACGCAGATGACGGCGGATACCACAGAGGTCAGAGACGCTGTCCGAGTACACTGATAAAAGATTCAAGAGATAAGAGATGAAGATACTGCCAGAGAAGAATCAGATCATCTAAAGGGGAACTCGGAAGAAGATTGAGGGGCACATCCAAGGAAGGGGAAGAATCGAAGAGAGTAGTGCCAGAGAGGGGTGCAACGCTGGTATTGCATCTTGAAGAGGTCACCTATCCTGTCCTGAACCTGTCCTGATCCTTGGGCTCCTGTCTGACCCAGGGGTCCCTATCCAACTGCATGGCCAGGGGTTGATCCTCACACCATTCTAGGTAAATATAAGTCTGTGTAGTATGTCCTTGTACTGCCATCAAGAAGATTTAACCAAGTCATATTATTCTATTCCTAAGGAATCTGTGTGTATGACATGTATTGGTATTTGACTCACAAAATTATTTAGATAAAACTTTTAAAACTCTCTTGAGTCTGTGGTCATTTTGAAGAATAAAGTTAATATCATTCTACCTATTCTACTAACTACCTGATCTATTGACCAGAGGAAATTAAGACCCAGAGTTGGTAAGAATTGATAAAAGGAAAATTCATCACGCAGGAATAACAAATTTGACTCCAGCGGTAATTACCGGTTTATGTGTGAATGTTTATGGCCCAGGTGAGTATGGTAGTTTATGAGTACACCAAACTGGTAAGCTGTGCTGGATCTGTATGAAAATATCAAAAACAAATATAGATGTCAAAAATAAAGCTGTAGAAAATATCGATTTTTTTATAAATAATAAATATTAAATATATTTAATAATTACATTATTATTTTTTATTTAATATACATTTTAACAAATATAAAAAATAAACTTAATTAAAAAAAGGTAAACACACATACATAATAATTGATATATATATACATTTACTTTAAAACAAATAATAAACTTTTTAATTTATTTTATAGCATAAAATCTAATGAAAACAATCCTATTATAAATTAAAACATTAAACTAAAGATCTTTCAACTTAAATTTCCAACTACAGTCAGGGAAACAATTACTATTCACACTCCAATGAGTGCCACAGTAGGGAAAGTGTTGGATAGCGGAGGGTTAAAATTTAGTATTCCCTCTCCAGTTAGTGCAACAGTAGGGAAAGTGTTGGATAGCGGATGGATAAAAATTACTATTTCCACTCCAGTGAGTGCAACAGTAGAGAAAGTGTTGGAGAGCGAAGGGAACATTTTTCCTATTCCCACTCCCGTCAGTGCAACAGTAAGAAAAGTGTTGGATAGTGGAGGGGTAAAAATGACTATTCCCTCTCCAGTCAGTGCAACAACAGGGAAAGTGTTGGATAGCGGATGGATAAAAATGACTATTCCTACTCCAGTGAGTGCAACAGTTGGGAAAGTGTTGGATAGTGGAGGGTTAAAATTTACTATTCCCACTCCAGTCACTGAAATCAGGTTGTCTATGAATGATTTAGCACCGGGTGCCCCACGAACATGCAGTGCACTAAGGGCGATGGAGGCGGCCCCCTCCTGTCCGCACTCCGGTCCCCAAGCGAGCGGCTCTAGCACCGGCCCCCCGAGGGAGGCCGGCTATTCCAGGCCAATAGTATGTAAAGTGTTGCATAGCGGATGGGTAAAAATTGCTAATCCCACTCCAATGAGTGCAACAGTAGGGAAAGTGTTGAATAGTGGAGCAATACAAATTACTGTTCCCACCACAATAAGGGCAAGAGTAGCGAAAGTGTTGGATAGCGAAGGGAGCATTTTTACTATTCCCACTCCCACAACAATAGGAAAAGTGTTGGATAGCAGAGGGGTAAAAATTACTATTCCCACTCCATTGAGTGCAACAGTAGGAAATGTATTGGATATCGTAGGAGTAAAAATTACTATTCTGCTCCAATGAGTGCAACAGTAGGTAAAGTGTTGGATAGCAGAGTGAAATAAATTATTATTACCACTCCAGTAAGTGCAACATTAGGGACAGTGTTGGATACAGGAGGGATACAAATTGCTATTCCCATTCCAGTGAGTGTAACAGTTGCGAAAGTGTTGGATAGCAGAGGGCTAAAAATGACTATTCCCACTCCATGGAGTGCAACAGTAGGGAAAGTAATGGATACCGGAGGAATAGTATTTACTATTCCCACTCCAGTCAGTGCAACAGTAGGGAAAGTGTTGGATAGCAGAGGAGTAAAAATGACTATTCCCACTCCAGTGAGTGGAACAAAAGGGAAAGTGTCGGACAGCGAAGTGGTAAAAATTACTATTCCCACTCTAATAAGTGTAACATTAGGGAAAGAGTTGGATAGTGGAGGGTTAAAATTTACTATTCCCACTCCAGTCACTGCATCAGCAGGTAAAGTGTTGGATAGCGGAGGGGTAAAAATGATCATTCCTACTCCAATAAGCGCAAGTTTAGGGAAAGTGTTGGATATTGAAGGGGTAAAAATTACTATTCCCACTACAGTGAGTGCAACAGTAGAGAAATAGTTGGATAGGGAAGGGAAAAAATGTAATATTCCCATTCCAGCCAATGCACATTAGGAAAAGTGTTGGATAGTGTAGGGGTAAAAATGAGTATTCCCACTCTAGGGAAAGTGTTGCTTAGAGGAGGGGTAACCATGTCTATTCCCACTCCAATGAGTCCAACAGTAGGGAAAGTGTTGGATAGCAGAGGGTACAAATTACTATTATCACTCTAATGAGTGCAACAGTAGGGAAGGTATTGGATAGGTTTAAACTTTACTATTCCCACTCCAGTCAGTGCAACATTAGGAAACGTGTTGGATAACCGAGGGGTAAACATTACTATTATCACTATAATAAGCTCAAGAGTAGGGAAAGTGTTGGATGCCAAAGAGAAAATCTTTTACAATTCCCACTCCAGCCAGTGCAACAGTAGGAAAAGTGTTGGATAGTGTAGGAGTAAAAATTGCTGTTCCCACTCCAATGAGTGCAACAGTAGGGAAAGTGTTGGATATTGTAGGAGTAGAAATTACCATTCACACTCCAGTGAGTGCAACAGTAAGAAAAGTGTTGGATAGCAGGGGGAAAAAATTGACTATTCCCACTCCAGTGAGTGCAACAGTGTTGGATAGCGGAGAGGTAACAATTCCCACTCTGGTGATAGCAATTATAGGGATAGCTTTGGATAGCTGAGGAATAGAATTTACCATTCCCACTTTATTTATGGATAAACTGGATATGGCCCCAAATCTCACAAAATCATACATTATAGAAATTGGGAAGAAGTCACGTAAATCTTATATTTATACAATAGGTTCCTACACATTAGGCAAAGTACAGTCTTTTTCTTACTTGGGCATTTTATTTGATGAACACCTAAATATTAGACATTTGTTAGAGGAGAAGTGCCTATGTTTGGTAAGGTCAACGCGGTCAATTTCGAATTGTGCATATAGGCTAGAACGATGGCCCCCAGAAGTGGTTTTAAAATTATACCGCTCAATGTGTTGTTCCAAAGTGTTATACGGAAGTGAGTTCTAAGGGATTTGTTGAGGCCAACAAATTGCAAATTGAAGAAAATAAGTATTTGAGGTGACTACTAACATCCCCCAGAGCACGCCTACATATATTATCCATGAAGAGTTGGGAACCAGCTATATATCTGATTTGATGGCCGTTAGACATATACTATGCTGGGTAAAGATCTGGGCAAATGAGGAGGCAGCCTTTAGTAGGCTGAGGATCCAAGATTGTCTTTCCCTCGAACACGGGCTGAACATTTCTTGGCTAGGGTACGTGAAGAAGTCCTTTGATAAAATGGGGAGTGCAGACTTATTCACTAATCCAGCTAATAAGAGCACTCGGAAAAAGGCACTTATCAAGGAACGGTTTGTTAAGTACTCCACGAGGGAGAGGGAGGACAGAGAATTCAACAAGGCTTTGGTGACAGAATATCTAGTCATTAAGTCCACCAAGGGTATTGAACCTTATTTGTCTCTCATATGCAGGGCTCATGATAGATTTTTAATTACACGTTTCAGGCTAAATCTTTTTCAGCATCTGTTGGCGGTACCGGCAGGCTTTACAGCGACCATAGAACAGTAAGGACCCTGTGCCAAAAGGTCTCCACAGGATACCTTACATTTTGTTCTGCTTTGCCCGTATTACGCATTCTCTAGGAAATAGTGTTGCCCTGGCATTTTTAAAATTGGCACCAGATCCATTTACTCTTTTTAGCATTACACATTTTTTAAGGTCTGCTCTTAGACAAAGGGACGGTTAAGCCTAATGAATTACTGTCTTGCCTTTTACTCATTGACGTTTAATAAGTGTTTTATGTTTTTTTTAATTCCGCCGTTTTGAACTAATGCTCTATAGTATCTGAATATATTATGTGATATACGCTTATTGGTCTTAAAACCTAGTTAGGGCACCTGTCCTCTGAAATTTTTGAAGGAATAAGATATGATGTCCATGATGAAATTGCACCTTCTAAGAATTTTCCCAAAAGCTGTATATGTAATGGTATGTCTTTTATTATATATGAATTGTGTCTTTTATGGTATTTTTTATATGCCGAGTAAAGATAAAGAAAGATACTATTCCCACTCCACTCAGTGCAACAGTAGGGAAAGTACTAGATAGCAGAGGGGTAAAAATTACTATTCCCACTCCAATAAGTGCAAGAGTAGGGAAAGTGTTGAAGTGGTAAAAATTACTATTCCCACTCCAGTGAATTCAACAGTAGGGAAAGTGATGGATAGCGAATGGAAAAAATGTACTAATCCCACTCAAACCAGTGCAACAGTAGGGAAAGTGTTGAATAGCTGAGGGGTAATAATTACTATTCCTACTCCAGTGAGTGCAACGATAGGGAAAATGTTAGATAGCGAAGGGGTAAACATTACTATTCCCACTCCAATAAGTTTAACAGTAGCTAAAGTGTTGGATTGAGGGGTAACAATTAATATTTCCATTGCAGTCAGTTCAAAATTAAAAACGAACAAAATAATAACAACAAATTTAAAAATAAGATAAATAAAAAATACATAAATATGTGAAAAATGTAAATACAAATATATTTAATATTACAAATAAAAACATAAAAAAATTCATGATGTTAAATACACATGACAAATACCTACAAATGTTACATTAGATAAACTAAAAATTATTTTCAAACTAGAAAACATTTAGACATAAAAACATTAATTGTTACATACATTCTGTTTTTCTATTTCCTACCCTATAACACCAAACAATTCACAACCCACATCTAAATGTTTTAGAAAATGTACTTCCATAACTAGCATAATTATTACCAAATAATGAAATAGTATTAATTAAAAAACAAATTATAATTCATAAAAATCTATTCAACTTCCCACACTTTACCCCTATAATCAACACAACCCACAGCTTAAATTAAACAGTAAAAAAATGTATTGCACAATTAAAACTTATTTTCTATTAAAAAACTAATAGTATTTAAAAACTTTATAAAGTAAGTAAAATTAATTTACTCCCGCCCGTTACCCCTGCAAAGTAAAACCCACACTCCCAAAAAAATAAGCAATTCCTTAATTAAATATCAATTAAATACTCACCACCTTTTTCCCCACTAAACCCGCAACCCGCTACGGAACTAAATAACACAAAAGTTAATTAAAATAAAATTAATAACTGCTAAAAATTTGACATACATATTAAAAAACATAAACAATACTTATACAAAAAGTACATCATACACATGTATGTGATATTTACATTAAAAATATATACTAAAATACATATCACTAATTAAAAAATCAATATTTTAAACAACCATATTTTTGCACATGATATTAATAACTTCTATAGATTTAAAATCTATATTACTTACTTACCTTCAAATCGATATTCTTGACAACAATATTCTTGCACTGAATATTTCCATTCCACCATATTTTTAACTCGATATAATGGTAGACAGAATTTTTTACCCTCAATTTTCTGTCTCATTACCATATTTGTTGATATACCAGTGCAGTAATTCTGGGACTTGTGACATTTGCCATGTTCTGAGCCACTAGGCAGAGCATATTGGACTACTTTATTTTTATCTTTAGTCCTCCTCTTTCAACAATATATGATTGGTAATGTCCAGTAATATTTAGCGTGCAAGTGTAAACCATGCTATTCTCCATATGGTTCTAAGGACACATCAGCCACTTGGCTGATATTGATATCTGTTGATGTGCTATTGAACTTGCAGGGGTTATAGTATTACTGGTTGAAAGAACAAAACCACTCCTCTTTTTGACATAAACCTGAAAGTTGTGTTTTTTCCTTTCTGGATATAAAAATATTTGCATTTTTATGTTGTGTTTGGATACAGAATTGTTTCTTATGTTATACATCGGAAATGTTACTAGGTATAGCATGTTTTTTTTTAATAGAATGCCATGCATATTCAGATTTACATGTTTTCTTTATAATGTGTGTTGAGTTTGTAGTTTATTTTCATGGTGACATGGAGTTTAAAAATGGCACATTCAATTTTTCAAACTCATGGCTTGTGAAAAAGACAGTGAGGGTCGAAACATGCCAGTCTTTAATTAAATTCTTTTGATGGCACAATACCTTGCGGGGAAAGTTTTATTCTGTAGGTGACGTTACACACAGAGTACTGCCTGTCATTTATAGGCGGTCCTGCTCCCACTACCTTGCACCGGCTCCGTTGTGTGGATGATGTCAGATAGCAACAAGGAAGTAGCATGCTAGATATATAGTATGCAAGAAGGGTATGGAGTACCTCTGGAGACAAGAGTGAGGGCAGGGGGATATAAGAAGTGGGCTTAGGGAATACGTGGCCCCACGATGAGAAGAGAGAAAAAGAAATTCACTTTTTTGGAACTAGAGCTCTCACACACCTAGCAAGTTAGGTGTCATGCTTCATCATATGAGCCTGCCCCTCATCAGGTCGGCGCTGCAATACCTGACGGGAACCCAGTATGGGGCTCTTTAGTGGGGATCTTTTGTTCCTGCCGTAGGGTGCAGTGGGGGTGAGGGTCCTAGTAGGTGTAGATGTGGGGGAAAATGATTAAAACAGGTCAGTTAGTCCTTACAGTTATTTATTCAAAAGGCAAACTGCCTAATTAAAATAAAGAGAGTGGCAATGAACTAGAGGCTATGTATCTAACTGAATGTGCCGTACTCTCGCTCGGTCAACATGTTTCGTGCCTTATGCGTCTGGGGGATCTAGGCACTTCTTCAGGACTATCTACACAAGGTGGTAAGTGAAAACTACATACCACTTTCTCAGGTCAATAACCTGTAATCAGGAGACAAAAATATAGTAATTAGTGGGGTACTTAACCACTATCTATGATATATATCTTGTGAACCTGCTCTCATGGTGCCATAGAGGCACTAGTGTAGGGTGAATAAACTAGTCAGACTCCCAGGCGCAACCAGTGTGTTGAGTGAGACTGAAAGAGGCATTTTTATTAATTGGGTGCAATGGCACAAGGGAACAGCATCCAAGAAGCCAAAAGCGGGTCACAACAACCACAGCTCCGCGGGCCAATACACTTGTATGGGCAGAATAAGAAGTGTTAACTTAAAGAGAGAGGAATAGCCATGCTCAGCCCAGAGTCCCGCTTGGCCCCGTAATGTCGACCGTCCCCGTTATGCAACTAGACATCCAGTGCGTACAAGCTTCGAGAGAAAAGGAGAGAGAGTCTCTACTTATCAGCGTTCAAGAACGCTCTGTCAACGACCTACCCTGCCGCCAGATCCGGGATGGTATGGGATATATTGATTGAGGCACTGATATAGCCACCGTTCAAAGACAGGGTGGGAGGGGTCATGTGAATGTGCGTAGTCTCGCGATGCTAAGGAGCATGAGTGCGTGTATGGTCAGGAGGACAGTGACTGTAGCGGCCATCTGAGGAAGGTGCCTACTAGTGTTAGAATAATGTGGAAAAGTAGAGATTAACCTCTCACTACCATACGGCTCTTCGGGGTCAATAGGGTTGACCACGCAGGCTGCCTCATGCGGGTATAACGTGATAGTGTTGAAACCATAACTCTGTTGTGCTAGATATATATCAATGACCACATGTGGAGGCTCAGCGAAGGCAACCTCTGGCTCACTATTACAAACACAGATACCAGTAATCAACATGTCAATTCTTTATAAATCAAAATGACTCTCGATTGCCATTTAAGGGGTAGGTGTTTGGGGTTACAGCAAGGGTACTAAGTTCCAAGTTGTTTAGATCAAATTTATCAAAAGGCTTTTGATAGTATCTAAAAGTACATTTACCACATTTGTCGTTTGTGAGTTAGGTTTGGAATATATTGAGACCTGCATTTGCATTGCCCAATTGTTGCTATGGGTAAAGGTTTGATTTTCAGCTGAACTGGTCTTCACAAGAACAATTATTAGAGATTGCCTTACTTCGATAAATGCTTTGAAGAATCTTTGGCTTAGTTACCTTAAACAATCGTTCAATGAAGTAGGTTTAATCAATTTCTTTGGTAGCCCTGATAGAATATCTCCTTAAGCAAAGTTCATTATTAGATTGGCTAATCTTGCAGGGGCAAGTTCTCAACACCAGCAGTTGCTTAGTCAGCAGATAGTTATGAGACTTGTAAATGTTAGTTCCTTGACCAATCAGCAGCAATTTTATTTAACTTTTACTCTGAATCTGCAATATAGATTTTACCTTACTAGGTTTTGTTTGAGCACAGTGCACTTTTTGGTAGCCTTCCCGCTTCAGTGCGGCTGGTTTGATAATCTTATGCCATGCCCTTGTAAAAATATTGCTAAACAAACAACTTTTTGCACTTTCTTCTGTTTCGTGCACTTTATGAAATTTCAAAAGCAACATTTTTGTTGCCATTGTTGAGGGCACTTCATCCTTGTTCTTGAAGAGAAAGTTTTAGCCATTTGTATTTGTTGGATTCTATTGATATCTGTTCTGCCATCTTAAACTATATAAGAGGGGAGCAGCTAATTAGACAGATTTTAGGACGCATAGTCCAGGTATCTAGTTTTTGCCTTTTTAAATAATTTGTAATTGATTTTTCTCTATTTATATGCCTGAGTCTATTGATCTCATATTAGCATGTATGATGTACTTTTACTTGTTTTTTTATGTTGTGCTTTTATGATTTGCTTGTCAAATCAAATAAGCTTATTTGATGATGATGATGTTGACTGGGTATGTGAATGGTTGTGTGATTGGTTGTATGGGTGGATAAGTAGGTGTGTGAGCGTCTGTATGGATGAATAAGTGAGTATTTTAGTAGTTGTATGGGTGAGTGAGTAGCTGTATGGGTGAGAGAGTGGGTGTGTGAGTGACTGTATGGGTGAGTTACTGGGTGTGCAACTGTCTGTATGGGTGAGAGAGTAGCTGTGAGTGGGGGTTTGGTTAGCTGGATAAGTGTGGGAGTGGCTGTACTAGAGATTGATTTTTCACAAAAGATTGGGTGGCAGAGACAGACACCGCACTATCTACCAGTATCACAAATATATTTATCTGAGGCTACTGTAGTAACTATTGCACACCTCCTAAAACCAGCCACCTAACTTGGTTTTGAATAATACAATTTTTTAACACACATGTGGAGAGGCAATGTTATATTCACAATTCCTGGCTAAAATGCCACACAATTTGGAAGTAGAGACGACAGGAGTGATGGAGGTTCACGCAGTTGTTATGAAGAAAATACTTTTATTCATTTCAGTGCATCCACAGCCAACGTGTTTCGCCCAAACACGGTCTTCTTCAGAGCTTTATTTTCACAAGTGTAAATACAACCTTTGCAGTCAGGTTTTACAGGACAAATTCTCCTGTGTGCAGTGTACCATCTGATTACCTTTGTTTTGGACAGCGAGGCCTTTTGCAACCTTGGGTACAGAGTTCCAATGTACGAAAATCTTTCATTGATTCCTATGAAGCAGGAGTTATTGTTTGAAGTGCCAATTAGAGCACTAACGGTACCCTCGCCATTTCCGACGGTCCGACGTGTACATTTACCCGATTTCAAGTGTGGCATTTTAGCCAGGAATTGTGAATATAACGTTGCCTCTCCACATGTGTGTTAAAAAGTACTAGAGATTGACTGTATATGTGACTGCATGTGTGAGTGAGTAGACGTGTGAGTGCTTGTATGGCTGTGTAAATCAATTAATCAACAAGGGTTGGTAAAGTGAAGCTGCTCTCCTGCAAGGGTCTCAAGGTGGTAGAAGGATGGTGGGCTGCTCTGTTGAGTGCTGAGGCCATTCCAAAGAGCCAGGTCTTGAAGTCCTTCCTGAACTAGAACAGTGTAGGGACTTGCCAGAGGTGGAGGGGTAGGTCGTTCCATGTCTTGGCTGTGAGTTAGGAGAAGGACTTTCCTCACATTTTGGTCTTGCAGCTGCATGGGATGGTGGCCAGAGAGAGGTCAGTTAATTGGAAGCGTCTCTTGGGTGCATGGAAGGAGAGGCGGTTGTTAGATATGCTGATCCATTGTTGTGGAGGGTTTTTATGCATTAGTGAGGAGCCTGAAGGTTATTCTTCTTTCGATGGGGAGCCAGTGGAGCTTGCAGAAGTGTTGGGTGATAAGCTTGTGATGGGGGATGTCCAGGATCAATCGGACTGTGGTGTTCTGGACGGTCTGGAGTTTGCAAAATAGTTTCTTGTTGATTCCAGCATTGAGAGCATTGCCATAGTCCAGTCTGCTACTGATGAGGGCCTGCGTGACATCTGTTCTGGATTCAGATGGGATCCATCTGAACATTTTTTGGAGTATGGGGAGGGTATTGAAGCAGGCCGAGGATACAGTGTTGATCTGGCGGTTCATCGTGAACGATGAGTCTATTATGATGCTGAGGGTCGGTGAGTGGTCTGCTTGGGTGGAGGATTTCTGAGGACGAGGGGCCCCTTGGTGACATCCCATGCAGAGGGGGTGGAGCCAAGGATGCAAACTTCTGTTTTCTCAGAGTTGAGTTTCAGGCAGCTCTTCTTCATCCAGGTGGTGACAGCTTTCATCCCTCCATTGCGTGTGGTGATGTTGGGTTCTTTGCTGAGGAAGTGGATGAGCTGGGTGTCATCGGCATAGGAAACGAGGTTGAGCTCATGGTTTCTGACGATGGTTGCCAGAGGGGCCATGTTGATGTTGAAGTGGGTAGCGCTGAGGGAGGATCCCAGGGCACTCCACATCTGGTCTCTGCTGGTTCCGAGAGGAAGGGTGGCAGTCTGAATAGCTGAGTTCTGCCTGTCAGAAATAAGCATATCCAGTCAAGGGCTTTTCCACGGATCTGGAATCATGGAGTCCGGGGTCTAATATGCGGTGGGAGACGTTGTCGAAAGCAGGAGGATGAAGGCTGCCATTTGGCCCTGGTCGAGGAGGGGGCAGATGTTGCCGGTGGCAGCGAGTAGGGCGGTCTCTGTGCTATGGTTGCTGCAGATCGAGATTGGTAGATGTCCAGGACATTGTTGGCTTCGATTAAGTTTGACAACTGTGTGTTGACAGCATTTCGATGACCTTGGCTGCGAATGGAAGCGGGAAGTTGGGCCTAAAATTCGTGAGGTCTGTCGGATGTGCGGGTGGTTTTTTAGGAGGGTTTGACTTTGGCATGTTTCCAGTAGTTGAGGAATGTTGCAGTTTCAAGGGAGCAGTTGATCGACCGGCATTATTTGGGTGCGAAGGCCGTGGTGGCTTTGTGGAAGATGTGGGGTGGGCAGTGTTCTGAGGGTGCTCAGGAGTGGATGCTCTTCATGGTCACTAAGGTGTCTTCTGTCATCAGCGGGGTCCAAGTGAGCATGATCTGTTGATTGGTGTTGCTGGGGGTGGGAGCTCGAGCGGTGCAGAGGTCTTGGGTATCCACGTTGTCATAGATCATCTTAATCTTGAGGTAAAAAAGGTGCTGAGCGTGTTGCACAAGTCTTGCGAGGGTGCAATGTGTGTTGTTTCACTGCAGGGTTTGGCATATTCCTTGATGATGGAGAAGAGTTCTTTGGTGTTGTGGGCGTTGCTGAGGATTCTGTCTTGGAGGAATTTCTTCTTTGTGGAGTTGATGAGTTGATGGTGTACTGTGGTGGCTGCTCTGTAGGCAGTGCTTGTTTCTGGGGTTTTCTTGTTCCTCCATGTCTTTTTGAGTCATCGACAGGAGCACTTGGATTCTTGGAGTGCAAGGGTGAACCAGCATGCTTTCTTGATGTATCATCCTATGGCTTTCATGAGGGGGCGAGTGTGTTGGTGCATTTCGTGATCCAGCGGTGGAGGTTGTGTACCATGGGGTTAGCGTCTGGCATTGTTGGAGGTGGGGTGCTGATGAGGGCAGAGATGAGCTGGTCTTTAGTAAATTTGTTCCAGCTTCTACGGGGAAGGCAGTGGGCTGGCTGGTGTACGGTGGGTTTTCTGAGGGAGAAGTGGAGGCAGTGGTGGTCTGTCCAGAGGAGTTCCATGGTGTAGCTGTGGTAGCTGCTGTTTCCTTCTGCGTTGATGGGGTCAAGTGTGTGTCCCGCTGTGTGTGTGGGGGCAGTAACAAGTTGCTCAGTCCTATGTTAGCAAGGTTTTCTAGGAGGGCAGTGGTGTTGTGGTCGTCATGGTTGTCCAAGTGTAAGATGTAGTCTGTGATAGTGAGGGCATGGGGTCTGATGATATCAGCAAGGGTGTTAGTGAAAGGAATGTGGGGGCCAGGCAGCATGTAGATGGTCCGGTGTTCTAGCTCTTCCTGCTGTGCAGCGGTCACCATGAAGTAGGGGTCAGGGGAGGATGGTCCGCTGGGAATTGGGATCGGGAAGGACAAACTGGAGGGGGCTACGGGCATTAGGGGAGTGGACAATGCGAGGAGCACGAAGGACAAGAGAACAGAGAGAGAAGAGAAAAAAGATAAAAAAGAAAGAAAAGAGAGCAGAGAGAGCAAGGAGAGAAAATAGAAAAGAGGGACCAAAAAAGTCAAGAGCGGCAGAACAGCAGAAGAGCAGAGTGCTCTCTCACTGCTCCTCCAGGTAAGAGGCACAGGCAGGAGCCTGTGGGTGGAGGAGGGCCTTGGACACCCTTTAAATGAGTATGTATGTGGCTGTATGAATGTGTGGAGTGGCTCTGTTGCGATACTGTATGTTTGTGAGGGGTTGCATGGGTGAATAAGTAGGAGTAGCTTTATAGGTGAGTAAGTGGCTGTGTGAGTAAGTTTATGGGTGAGTAGGCGGCTGTGTGAGTAGGTGTATGGGTAAGTGAGTTGGTGTGTCAGTGGCTGTGTGAGTGAGTGGGTGGGTGTGTCAGTGGCTCTGTGGATGAGTAAGTGGGTGTGTGAGTGGTTGTGTGGGAAGGCCAGTGGGTGTATGAGAGGTTGTGTGAGGGTGGGAGTGGGAGTGTGAATTGTTTTGTGGATCAAGTAAACAGTGTTGTCATCAGTGAATCATTTGAGATGTCATCAGTGATGTCACTGACCATGTTATGAGTTATGTAATGTGTGAGGTCATAAGCAGTGCATCACAGGGGTGTACGTTATAGTTAAGGGAAGAACATCATGTTTGTTTTGTTTGGCAACCTGAATTTTAAGTGTTTTTAAGACATTTTCAGAGGATAGTTAAATATACATCAAGGTATTATGAGCAAAGTATATCATCACTTGTTTTTTAACTATGTTTTTCAGGGTAATTCTGTTTTTTATAGTGATATGCTACTTCCAATGTCTATAAAAGCAACCCACTGAATGACAGAAACAGTGGTGGTTGGGCACATAATCTGTACTATGGCCAGGCCCATCACCCAACCCTTTGTTGCCTGGCCACCTACCCATACACCCCCAAATGAATCTAAAATAAACTGAACATGCCAAAACATTGCCAATTTATCAATTCGTGTGGAAAGTTTCTTGAGGTTTTGTCAAATGGAATTTGCACATTTGCCTGGCGGCTGCCCCCAATGCACTCCGGGATTCGGTGTTCTGCGACAAGATCCAAACCGCTATCGCAAACTATTTTGACCTTAACGCTGGTTCCGTTGACTCTCGCTCCACACTTTGGGGATGTTTTCAGGTATTAATCGGGGCAAATGTATCTCTAAGCAGGCTGTGTACTGTGCTGTATTCACGGCGCTCTTGAACAGTTGGAGGGGGAAATCTCGGCTCTCGACTCTTTCCATTCTCTCAGCCCTTGCCCCGACCTCCTTGCGCGGTTCCGAGGTAAACTTTCTGAATTTAATGATGAGGCCAACAGGGAACTCTCTTTTCTGGGTAGGCAGGCGAGGGCGCGTTGCTTTGGTGAGGGGGATCGCCCGGGCAAGACTCCAGCCAATCTCCTAAGACAGCCTCATGCTGCCTCCTATATCACAGCACTGCAGGACGGCAGCCCAGACAGAACAACCTCCCCCGATGTGGTGGTGGCAAGATTCACTACCTTCTACTCTCAACTCTACACCGCTGGAGTTGCACCCTCATGCAACACCCTTGACCAATACTTTGACACTCTTGAGCTCCTCTGGCGGGGCAACAGTCACTGGGAGTACCTCGACGAACCCTTTTCCAAGGAGGAGATCCTGGCAGCTATTAATAGTCTACCTGGCGACAAGGCTCTGGGCTCCAAAGGTTTACCTGCATCCTTTTACAAGGCTTTCGCACCCCTACTAGTCCCGCATCTCGCTGCTATGTACGAATCCTTTTAGTGCAGCCATTTCCCTCCCTCGCTCCGCGAGGCCCTGTTGACGCTCCTCTTGAAGCCGAACAAGTCTCCCAAGCTCCTTTACTCTTATCGCCCCCTGTCCCTCATCAACACAGATAATAAGATTTTCACCAAATTGTTAGCCTCTCGCCTTCTCCCGCTCATGCCCCTGATAGCTCGCCCAGACTAGTCCGATTTCATCCCTGGTCGTGCCACGTCGCATAATCTTCGGATTATGTTTGCCGTCCTCCATCAAATCAACCCCGCACTCCCGGCCGTGGCTGCCCTCTTGACACCACCAAAGCTTTAGATACTCTTGAGTGGCCTTTTCTCTTCTACCTCTTCCCGTGCTTAGGATTTAGCCCGGTTTTTCTGCGCAAGGTCCAATTTCTCTATTCTCTCCCCACAGCTCACCTTCGGGTCAACGGTCAAATTACGGAGCCCATCCCCGTTGCTAGGAGCACGAGGCAAGGGTGCCCACTCTCACCCATGCTCTTCGCTGTAGCTATGGAGCCCCTCGCTGCCAGGCTCTGGCAGCATCACACCCAGAGGGCTTGAGCCTTGGTCGTCTCCATGTACGCAGGCGATGTCACACTCTATGTCCGCAATCCCCAAGAAAATCTCAGCCCCCTGATCCGCGAGGTGGTGCACTTTGGGGGTTTATCTGGCATCCAGGTCAACTGGGGTAAGTCAATTATTTCCCCCTGATGGATGCCACCATCCCCTTAACTCTGGATTATCCGTTTGTATGGGAGTCGGGCCCACTAGATATCTGGGCATCTTGCTCAGCAGGGACGTGGAGGAACTCTGGAGGGCAAATTTCGGCCAGGCAGTTGACTGGCTGGAATCTAAGATCCACCTCTGGCGGCGACTACCCTTGTCCCTGGCGGGGCACATTGCCATCGCCAAGATGGTGGTGCTCCCGAAGTTTCTGTACCTGTTTTTGAACATCCCCATACCCCTCACGGCTCATTTATTTCATAAACTTTGCTCCCTTATAATCTCTCTTGTCTGGGCTGGGCGTCGGCCTAGAATTGCATATAATATTCTCACACTTCCTTTATCGTGTGGCGGACTGGGCACTCCAGATTTCAAATTATACACCCTTCGTGCCCAAGCCAGCTTCCTTCACTTCTGGCTGCATCTGACGCCTTTTCAGCCTCATGTGGCGGTTAAGGCTGATCTCTTGGCCTTCTTGTTGCTACTGCCCGCTATCTTTGCCCCTGCAAGGCTCCCATGTGGAGAGATCGACACAGTGGAGACCCTGCGCTGGGCCTGGGACAGCCTCTGGAGATGCTCTGGCTCTAGCATGCTCTCCACCAATGCCATGCCCATTGCACACAATCCGGCATCCCCCCCTTTGCAGACTGCCGGGATAGCTAAACGCGCAATGCGCCTGGGGCTGTCCACATTATTGGACCTTTACCCTCACAGTGGCTTCTTTTCCCTTCCAGCTGAGTTCGGCCCCATAGACACCCTCCTGTATTACCCCACTTACAGCTTCTTGCAGGCAGATGCACCCCACGTTTCTTCAGCCCCCTCCTTCACTGGCTGTCCTCAACTTCGCATACACATCCTCCTCCCCCCGCAGGTTGGTCTCCAGACTCTACACCCTCATGTTGGCTGCATCCCCGATTTCCACTGACCGCGCCCGTGCTGCCTGCAGTGAGCACTTAGGCATTGTCCTTTTTCAGGAGGTCTGGCTCTACTGTTGCAAGCAAACCAAACGTATGTCCCCTAACTACCGACTGCGCCTCATACATTTTAAATAACTGTATAGACTGTATCGCTACCCTGCCCAATTGCACAAAATGGCCCTCACCCCCAGCTATAGATGTCTCCGATGCTCTGCCCCTACTGTCGATTTCTCCCATCTTGCCTGGCTGTGCCCAAAGGACTCTGTATATTGGCGCGATGTATGCACCACCATCACTGAGATCAACTCCTCGCCTGTTATGCCTGACCCATTGATCTGCCTTTTAGGCTTTGTGAAACATTGTCCAGATGCCTCCCGCCGGCTAACCGCTATGTTGCTCGTTCTCGCACGGTGCAGGGTCGCCAAGCATTGGGGACGGAGATCCGCCCCTAGGTCAGAGCTTGGCTTGACACTTCTGTCCGAATTCTGGGATGTGATACTGGCAACTGGCCACCCGATTGACATTTGGGGTCCCCTCGCTTCTCACCTCCTTCTCCAGAGTGCTTTGCCCTCTGTGGCCTTTCCTGTGCCCCCCTGCGGCTCTTTGCCCACGGCGGCCACTGGTATTAGCTCGGAGAATGCGGCTTCCACATTCACGCTCTGACTTGGTCCCTTGCGCCTCTTTCATCAGCACTTGGCCTCCCCTGGCCGCTCCTCTATGCCCTTCCTGCTCCACCTTCTGCCACTTCCCTCCAAGCACTGCTAGGGGCTGCTTGTGTACACTTGTTCCTATGATGCATGTAACAGATGTGTTTTTCCTTCTTTAAATGCAGATTCCCCACCTCCATATATTGTAACTTGATGTGCAATGCTTTTCAATAAAGGTTTTTGAAAAATAAAAAAATAAAAAGTTATAAGGTAGTTTAAGCATATTTTAAGAAGTTATGACTAAAGCTAACTATGACATGATTTTAATTGTGTTTTTTGAGGAAATTTCTGTTTGTGATTTGGTGACATACTAAATGCAACTTCTTTGGAAGCAACCCACTGAATGATGAGAACATAAGGTTAGGCATAGGGCCTGCTATCAAACCTTGGTGCCCAGCCTCACCCATTCTCCCCCGAACAGGTCTGCATAAAACATAACATGCTTACTTTTGCTATTTGTGTGAAAACTTTCATGCAGATTTGTCAAATTATGCCGTTATCAAAGGAAAAATCACCTTTCCACTGAAAAGTCTATCTATCTATCTATCTATCTATCTATCTATCTATCTATCTATCTATCTATCTATCTATCTATCTATCTATCTATCTATCTATCTATCTATCTATCTATCTATCTATCTATCTATCTATCTATCTATCTATCTATCTATCTATCTATCTATCTATCTATCTATCTCTATCTATCTATCTATCTAGCTATCTCTATCTATGTCTAGAGGGCCTAATTTACAGTTTGGTGGATGGGTACTTCACCGCAGACATGGAGGTTATCCTATCCACCTTATTGCAAGAGCATTAGCATTTATATATGCACGTTCATGACAGCGGAGTTGACCTCCCGCGTGTGTTTGGGTCCATGGCCTGGCCGTATGGCTGGCTATATTATGCAACTATAAAAAAAGGTGTCATTTTTAGTAAGGCATATCTACTCAGTTTGTCAAAGGCTAAAAAAAAAGAAAAATAATGGTGGCAGTACCTATTGGATTTATCAAAGGGTCAGCATATTAACAAATTTTAAGCAGACCTATTGACTTTGTCACAAAATCACTAATAACCAGAATCAAATGTCAATGTCATTACTTCACACATTTCAAAGCTTAATATTAGGGACTGTGAAACGTTTTCAATAAAACCATTTAAAAAAAATTAACATATCTTTGAATTGGTTGTTTATGTCAGTACAGCTCGCCGCTATGCTTGCAGCTGTTGTTACTGCTGTGCCAGTGGCTGTTGTGGCATCTGTGATTACAATTGTGTTCACTATTGTTGTCCCTGTTATGCAGGCAGCTATTGTTTCTACTTTATGTTATATGATGTTATGGCGATTTGTATGGTACAACTAATCACCTTCGAGCGTACCAAGGTGATTGACCAGATGTATGGGCATGTGGTCCCTGTAAAGTTATTTAAAGAGCCAGATCTTCAGCTTCTTTTGGAACTAAATAAATGAGGATGGATGTATGCGATGTAGAAGAAGGAGTGACCTCCTGATCTGCTTATATGAATTTGTGGGGTGTGGACGAATGTGAGGAAGAGAGCAGGTGTCTGGCAGGTGCTTGGAAGTGTATGAGCTATTCAGGTGTACTGGTCCAGTGTTATGTAAGGCTTTGTATGTGTGTGTGATAAGTTTGAATTGGCAGTGCTTGTTAATGAGGAGCCAGTGAAGCTCCTTGAGGTAAGGTTTGATGTGGGTGCAGTATGGGATATCAAATACAGGTCTTGCAGTGGTGTACTGGATTGTCTGGAGTTTGTGTAGGAGCTGCTTGGAGATTCTGACATAGAGTGTGTTGCGGTAGTCGAGCCTGCTTGTGTTGAGTGCTTGCATAATTGTCTTGCTGGTGTTCTGTGGCAGCCAGTTGAAGATCTTATGTAGCAGGTGTCTGATGTGGAAACAGGAGGTGCTGACTGCATTGTTTGTTCTGACATGTTGAGTTTATTGTCAAATATGAACTCCACATTTTTTGCATAGCCAGTGGGTGTCGGTGTTAGTCTTAGCCCTGACACACACCAGTTGGAGTCATATAGTGAGGTCTTACCTAAAATGTGTTCTTAATCTGCATCGGTAAGAAAAGTAATAAGAATTTTCCTTGGGGACTTGCTATTAGCAGTTAACTTGAATGGATCCCTGTGCACTCTCCAGATCTCATGTTCGAGGTTTACATTCAGTCTATAAAGCAGGAGCCCGTCTCTTAATAATTTAAAGACAAAGTCCTCTACCTCTCCTTTCTCTATCCCTTCCAGAATATTTAGTAACCTCAGATTGTTTCGCCTTGAATGGTTTTCCAATCTTTCAGGATCATTCTGCAAAGCCTTATTTTGCGTCTACAAGGTCTCAAGGATGTATGACATTACAACGCATGCTTTTACATCGCATGCCTTTACAACGCGGTATTTATAACGAATACCTTTACAACGCATAATGCTTTTGGGCGCTGGATAGTGAATAGTTTAATTTACTATTCCAACTCCAGTCCCCGTGGATAGTAGGGAAGGTGTTGGATAGTACATTAAACCTATTCCCTATCCTAGAGCGCCCCCCAGTGCAATGCGTTGTAATGGTTTGCATTGTAAAAGTTGCGTCGTAAAGGCACTGCGTGGTAAAAGTTGCGTTGTAAAGGTTGTTCACCAGGTCTCAATGTCTCAAGGGTTATGACTCACCATCACTGACAGTTCTTTCACATCTTTCTCTAAAGTTGCAGTACGTTTGGCAAGACAATCAAGTTTGTCCTCTAACAGTACACATTTTTGCTGAATGCTTTTCTGGTTTACCTCTGAAATCTCAAATTTCTTAAGGATATCCCACCTTAAATTCAAAATATTTTTTTTCCAAATGGGCTGGTCCAGAGCAAGATATCCTGATCTTGGCGCCCTATCTCATTGCCTCGTAGAGCAGTTTTGGCCTACTCCATGATTTTAAAATAGGAATTAAGTGAAGGTGTGGATTTGAGAAAAACAGAACCTTCCCTTGGCCCGCAGGGTTTGGGCTTCCGGAGCTTTTGAACACCTTTTTGACTATGCTTACTGCATTCTCATGCAGCTCTTTAGGCACTGGACTCTTTACCTTCCTCTCAGGTGCAGATCCTACTTGATATCTGTTTCTTGTTTGTGTTGGGGACATACATCTGTTGGGGAGATCTTTTCAACTGCACACCGAGAGCTTTGCTGAAAGACACCTCCTCCCGCACTGCTCCTTTCCACTCCAGCCCCCCACTGAGCAACCAAGTGAGACTAACAGTACCTGTGAGGAAGCATCCTTTTCCATCAATATGTGTTGCTCCAACCTGCTGCCTGTGCTCTTTTCACTTGCCTTCCTCTTGATCTTCCTGGGACCGAATCACAACAAGCAGCTCCTGCGCTCCTCAAAGGACACGCAGCTTCCCCACTGCTCCACCTCTCCTAGGAGCTGCAAATAGCCTTCTATGCTGTGCGAGAGCTCCCGCAACCGGCGTCAGCCTGCCACCATGTTTCCTGATCAGAGAGGCTTTATCCCGGTACGGCAGTTAAACAACCTTATGCATCTGATGATGGGGGCCATAAACATGGCGGAAGCCCAGAAATCTCCTCTAACTGTTGTAGCTGTGGATGCAGTTAAAGCCTTCAATAGGGTCCACTGGGAGTTTCTCTGGGAAGCCATTAAGAGCTTTGGATTTCTCCAAAATATAATACGCTCAATACAAAATTTTTATAGGTCCCCCACAGCAAGGGTGTTGGTAAATGGAGAGCTCTCAGATCGGTTCCAAACAGCTAGGGTTACAATACAGGGTTGCTCTGTATCTCCTCTCCTATTTAATCTTTATATCGAGCTCCTAGCACATCCATCAGATTAGTGTAGATACCAGCTGGATTGGAGGTTAAATTAGCCTTATATGAGGATGATATGGTAATATATACAACATATCTGCAGTCTGCAATACCTAGTTATATGGCGAGTGCTGAGTATTTTGGCAAGATATCTGGATATAGATTTAAGGTAGATAAAACTGAAGTTATGGATTGGAACATGGGAATGATCAGTCAGGGGGGGAAATCCCTAATGAGGTACTTGGGAATTTTAATAACAAAAAAATTGGAAGACATCCCATGGGTCAATTGGAAAAAAGCGAGCCAAGAAGTTGACTCCTAGCAAGATGGTCGAAGTTGTCACTTACCATCTATGGTAAAGTCAACCTCATCAAGATGATTATTCTCCCAAAAATCAATGTCTTTTCAACTCTACACCCCTTTCTTTCCCAAAAGAAGGAATTGCTAAGTTGCAGGATAAAATTGGAGGCTTTATCTGTGCCACTAAGGGTTCTAGGATCGCCTAGAAACATTTAGGAGAAAGCTAGGGGTGGGGGTTTGGCTCTTCCTGATCTCTTGACGTATTGCTATGCTTCCCACTTTAAGAACTTTCTCATGTTGGAGATGCTTAGTGGACTGGGACAGAGTCACTTTTTGTTCAAATACGGAGACCCGAAAAATCAGGCTGAAAGTTTTGAAAATGGCATTAAGAACATTGGTATATTTCCGAAAGAGGTTTTGTATATCATACTGTATATCTTCAGCAACAATCTGGGATTCCCCGGGAACTCCAGTCTGCTTGGTGGATCAACTAAGTCGACCCCTAAAGTCAGCTGGTCTAAGGTGTTGGGTAGATCTCAGAGCAGGTTCAGGTTTGATGGAGTGGGAAGTGTTGAGAGCATGGACTAACGGTCAGCTAACACAATTCAAATACTATCAGCTATGATCATGCTGGGCAACCCAAGAGTGGGCAGAAGAGGAGGAGGAATCATGGCTTGAATAGGTATTGAAGTATGGCCCCCTAAAAAAGGAGGTATCGATGTGGTATTGGACACCTCACAAGGTCAAAGACAAGAAAATGCTGGATAGTACCACAATTTGGGAATGGAGAATTGTGGAAGGAAACTTTAGGCGATTATAGCAAGTATCTTTTTCCTCATTATATGCGGTCGTGAAACATGCCTCACTCAAGAGAAACTATTTGTTGACCTCAACATAGGGGCTGCTGGTCTCCAAGTAAGCTCTCAAAAATTACCAGGAGAGAAATTGGATGTCCAAAGTGTAAGTCCCTAACAGCGGATGGTATACATATGTTTATGCAATGACCAATAAGTGCCCCTCTTTGGATCTCTATATGCACCTTTATCTATGAGGTAACAGGTCAGCAAATAGAGGTAAGCCCTCTACTGATGCAGGTTTTGGGACAAGCTCTCCTATATCGAAATGTGTTTTTTACGTGGTTTTGATGGCAAGACAGGAGATATGTATGTTTTGGAAATCTGCTAATGTCCCACTTTCTTCTGACTGTGTTAAAAACATCAGGCATATAAGTCAGATAGATATAGCGAGTGAACCTCAAATCCCGGAGAGAGTCTGGGTACACTACATAAACTGGCAACAAACTAACGAGTCCAATGATTAAGCCATGTTTGCTGGGCTCCTCTCTCTGTTTGGGTTTTGTGGAGGTCACTGTGGAACAGCAATATCTTTGCGTGGGTAGACCACCCTCTCCTTACAGGAAATTAGAGCTACGCCAGCTAGAAACTGATGGCTGGAAGAGGACAAAAAAATTAAAAAAGCAAAAACATTAGCAAGACCTGGTACACATTTTATATCATGTCCTCATACATTTGAGTAGCGGTTTTAGGGTATCATTTTTTCGGACTAGTAAACGGAACAAATAATGCATTTTAACAGCTGTTTTTCGTCACTTGTGGCCCTTGATTCCAGCGGCCATCTTCCTTTACATGGGGACTGAATGTTGAATACGCTCTGCTTCCACAGTGCCTCACACTGAATACTGAAAACCCTCTAGCAGCTCAGATTTACAATTACGGAAACACAGCAACGAAAGTGCGCCTCGGCATTCATATAATGAAGATTAACGGCATTCTTAAACGTCCTAATAAAATCAGAATTGATCTTTTCCGATCCCTTTATCTGCTCGGTCTGCTCCCTCACGCTGACATGACTGAAGCTGACGTCATTGAAGAAAGGATTTTTTCTAGTTAAGGTTCCCACTAAGTGAGATGAATGGAATCGATACGTTCGTGTTGTAAGATGAAATGAGTTTGCAGGACAACCAGTGATATATTCTATTTTCCTCTAACTTTAGTCTACATTCCAACATTATCCTTGGCCCTGGGTTGTATGTACATAATCGAAATTCCCCCTAAAAGCCCCTTATTTTGACGCATTCAAATCTGCCAAAACTTAGCACCAAATCAGGTTATACTACTTCTCATTGTAAAGTTAATGTGTATATCAATGTTATACGAAACGTTGCTATTTCACCCTGGAGGGACTCTGAATACAGCAGTGGCACAGAGTGCACTGCATTTACAGGCACATGCATCAAGGTAGGATTTTGCGAGTCCTTAATTGCGATAATTAATGAATCGCAATTAAGGACTCGCAAAAGCCTATGCATGTAGGAATCGCTATAAAAATAGCGATTCCTACACATTTCTTTTTTTCGACTCGCAAATTGTGAGTCGCAAATAAGGAATGGCTTCCCATTCATTCCTAGGGGCCTACAAGCCCATAGGAATGAATGGGAAATTGTATGCGCAATTTGCGAGTACCAATAGGTCCTCGCAAATTGTGCATGCAATTTCAGGGTGCAAGGGTGTAAAAAAGACACGCTGTTGCACCCCTGAAATTGATCTGTGCACATATGTTGAGCACACACATGCCATGCGTGCGCGCAACATGAAACTTTGAAAAATGCACAAAAGTGCATTTTTCAAAGTTTCTGCAAATTACCATGAAGTTCACCTTCATGGTAATTTGCTTCTCCTAATAGCGAAATCGCAATTTTTTTTACTTTAATGCATTGCTTTTAAGGAATCTCAATTTGCGATTCCTTAAATGCAATCGCAATTTAAATAATCACAATTTAGTAATTACTTAAATTGCGATTGTTGCATTTGGGATGATGCATCCCAAATGCAAAAATACCGGTCACAAAGGGGCAGATTATGAGAATCTGCCCGTTTGCGACCGTTTTTTCTTTTGATGCATGTGCCTGTAAATGCCTTGGCTACTGTGGATTGACTAATGCAAGTTACAGGCACTTGGAAGGAAGCATGAGCGTCTTCCAAGAGCTTAAGCTGATACAATAACTCTCTTTGTAATTTCAGGTTCTCGGTAATGCCATCACTACCGTGGTGGCAGTATTCCTGCTTCTCACACAATGCTTTGAGGTGTTGCTTTTTTCAAGAAAATATCAATTATTTAGGTGTAGCTTTCACTGGGCGTTTGCGTCTCCTTCTCGAGTAATAAAGTGTAATGTATTTGTGTTTTGCTCATTTGCAGTCACACTTCTAAAGTATTTAATGCCTCACTAGAGCTAAAAACCCAAGGGCTCAATGCTCATTTAAATTCAATTAAGCTATACAAGCCGCGTGGACTATAGATCGTCAGAGGGTAACATTTTTACAAATAGCTGCTTCTGCGTGCAGTTTTTAGCTCATTACAAACATGCCCCTGGGATCCAACTTTAAACAAAGCTTGTTGGTGGACCAAATTACAGCAGGACAACAGGGAATAGTGCACGCCAGATAAACTGTTGCATTTGTTGAAGACGCCTTTCCTGTACATCTAGAGTCATCAAAGACATCAGTTTTTGATAAAGAGGTTTAAGATGCTGCAACACAATGATTGTATTAAGTGATGACTTAAGGATCTGTAGGTGCATGAATTTACCTTAATTGAGTTTGTTCATGCTTGGCTCGTACACCTCGAATCCACTGAGCAGGATGTCTGGAGGGTATGCAAATATGCAGGTTACCAGTGTGGTAGTTATATGTTTATCAAAGGTTTGTAAAGAGTATTACAATTAAGCTGATAAGGACAGCGGAGGTAATATACAGAAATATAGATGGATAAAAATGAAGAACGAGAATGATTTGCACCTAAGCGTTCTGAGTGACATCAACTTGAGAGAGTGCAAAGCTCGAGTTGCCTGTAAGGTCACTCAGAGCCACGAGGTGAAAAACCTCCATGTTATTGACATTTACCCATCTATAACGTAATGTTGTGTATTGCCCCTGGAATCTTATGCTCGTGTTTTTCAACTAATACATAGGAGGACAGCCGTAATAGGGGAGCCATGCATAACATGGGCTTTTCTCCCTATGCCAAATGCAAAAAAAGTAAATACCATGCCTCAATCCACACATCCTGCCACTCTGTGCCTTGCCTTCCCTCCCCTCCAGAAGAATTCAGTTATTCATGCTACTGGTACTCTATCAGAGCCACACAAAACAAAAGGTTTATTTTTTAATAGTATTGGATGTTGATCCTACTGACTGAGTTATTTTTGCCAGTATGATTATTTATTTAACACAATTCATCAAAGAATATAGCATTCAAGTTTAAAATATGTTACACACATTCATAAACAGGATGAACATCATTAAGTACATACATTCAGCCTATAAATATAGCTAAATGTCCAGCCGCGGGCTGTGCAGGTAAGAGCAGTGGAACAAACGGGTCGGAAGGGATTCAACAGATGACCACGAGGGAAAATTAAATAAATAATGAATTTTCCCTCATCGCCGTCTGTCGATATCTCCCCATCTGGCCCCACTGCTCTTACCTGCGTGGGCAGCGAAAAGACTTAGGGCTTAATTTAAGTCCTGTCAGATGGCCTGTGAGTCCGCCAGGACAACAGAGTACATTATTGTGTTGCCCTAGTGGAAGGACCACCCACTAGATGTAAAAATGTAAGCAGGCAGGGGGTCATTAACAAAAGCATTGCCAGGAACCACACACAGTAACAGCAGTTTCTGTCAATGCATTTTACGGTCTTTTACTGGCATGCATCAGAAGGATGCAGCCCTGTAGGACCACTGAGCCTTGGCTAGGCCTGGTCGCCCCCATGCTCCTCCTGCTACCTGCTTCCTGCTTCCTGCAGGCGACCCAGCCGCCGCTGAGCTGCCGGCCCGCCCGCACTCGACTTTCCCGCTGCCTCCCTGCGGCCCCGCCCCCCGCCAGCCAATTGGTCCCCCCGCTCCTGCCACCCAGCGGACCCTCCCTCCCGGCTCCCTTCTTAAGGGGACTCTACCTTCTCTTCGGAAGCGACCACTGAGCCTTGCCTAGGCCTGGGCGCCCCCACGCTCCTCCTTCTACCTGCTTCCTGCAGGCGACCTAGCCGCCGCTGAGCCGCCCACCCACCCGCACTCGACTTTCCCGCCGCCGCTGCCTCCCTGCGGCCCCGCCCGCGATTGGTCCCCCCGCTCCCGCCACCCAGCGGATCCTCCCTCCCGGCTCCCTTCTTAAGGGGACTCTACCTTCTCTTCGGGAGCGACCACTGAGCCTTGCCTAGGCCTGGTCGCCCCCACGCTCCTCCTGCTACCGGCTTCCTGCAGGCAACCCAGCCGCCGCTGAGCCGCCCGCCCGCCCGCACTCGACTTTCCCGCCGCCGCTGCCTCCCTGCGGCCCCGCCCCCCACCAGCCGATTGGTCCCCCCGCTCCCGCCACCCAGCGGACCCTCCCTCCCGGCTCCCTTCTTATGATGCCTCCACGCACGCGCAGCGGGCGCGCCGATTGTGCGCCAAAGGCAAGCCCGTCTGCGCCCGTCCGTGCCTGGACCGCGCCCAGTGCCAGAACCTCTGGCCCCCGAGGATGCCAGCCCACCCGCCGGACTTACAACGCCGCCACACTCAACATCAGCAGAATCCCCGGATGCTACCGAGCCACCCCGCGACGCACCCACGGACCCTTCCGCTGCTGATCCTGCAACTTCTCCTGCATCCGGACCTGCACCGCACCCGCCAAGCCAAGCACCAGTAGCAACCACCTCAAGTGCATCCTGCTCAACACCCGCTCCGTCCACAGACACGCCGTGGAACTCTGGAACCTCCTCGACACAACATCACCAGACATCGCCTTCCTCACGGAAACCTGGATGAACGTCTCCTCAGCCCCCGACATCGCCATCGCCATCCCGGACGTTTACAAGATCATCAGGAGGGACCGCGTCAACCAGACCGGAGGAGGCATCGCCATCGTCCACAAGAACACCATCCGCATCAAGACCGACTCCAACAACACCTTCACCGCCGCCGAGCACCTCCACTTCCAGATACACACCGACCCAAAGACGACCCTCAGAGGCACCCTCGTCTACAGACCCCCGGGACCATGCACACAATTCAGCGAAGACATCACGGACTTCATCAGCCTGCACGCCCTTCCCTCCGCCGACTACATCCTCCTAGGGGACCTCAACTTCCACCTGGAGAACAACAAGGACCACAACACCGCCGCCCTGCTGGACAACCTCGCCAACCTCGGACTCAAGCAACTGGTCAACACCCCCACCCACTACGCCGGCCACACGCTTGATCCCATCTTCTCATTCAGTAAGCACATCACCTTCAGCCACTCCACCGGACTCCACTGGACCGACCACAGATGCGTCCACTTCAACTTCAGAAGAACCACGACCCACCACCACCCGCAACAGGTTCCTCACAGGAGCTGGAGGAAGATCACCGCCGACCAGCTCACCACCTCCCTCAGCCAGAACCCACCCGCCAGCACAACGGACCCCAATGAAGCAGCCCGCAACTTCACGCAGTGGCTGACCGCCTGCGCCGACGACCTTGCACCACCCAGACAGACTCCCAGCTGACCCAGACGCAAGAAGGCCTCCTGGTTCACCGACGAACTCAAGGACTCCAAGAAGACCTGCCGCACCCTCGAGAAAGCCTGGCTCCTCGACCAGACCACTGACAACATGACCGCCCTCAAACACGCCACCCGCAAGCACCACCAGCTTATCCGCACCACCAAGAAGAAATCACTGAAGGATGACTGGACAACAACGCCCACGACAGCAAGGAACTCTTCAGCATCGTCAAGGAGTTCTCCAACCCCAGCACCGGCAACAACAACATCACTCCTTCACAAGATCTCTGCGACTCTCTCGCCTCATTCTTCCACCGCAAGATCGCCGATATTCACAACAGCTTTGGCGCTCCATCCACGCACCCGACTGTCGAACCAATGCCCCCCACTGCCACCCTCCGCACCTGGACCACGGTGACCACCGAAGACGCAGCCCACCATCCACTCCGGATCTCCGACCGACCCTTGCCCCCACCATGTCTTCAACAAGGCCGACTCCACCATCGCACCCCAACTCCGGAACATCATCAACACCTCCTTCAACACCGCCACCTTCCCGGAGAGCAGGAAGCATGCCGAGCTAAGCGCCCTACTGAAGAAACCAACAGCGGACCCCACCGACCTCAAGAACTTCCGCCCCATCTCGCTCCTCCCCTTTCCTGCGAAAGTCATCGAGAAGATCGTCAACAGACAGCTTGCCGCCTTCCTCGAAACGAACGGATCCCTCGACCCCTCGCAGTCCGGTTTCAGAGCCAACCACAGCACCGAGACCGCCCTCATCGCAGCCACCGACGACATCCGAGCCCTGCTCGACAACGGGGAAACAGCGGCACTCATCTTCCTGGACCTCTCTGCAGCGTTCGACACTGTCTGCCACCGCACCCTAGTTCAACGCCTCAGCAACATCGGCATCCAAGAGAAGGCACTGGAGTGGATCATCTCGTTCCTCGCAGGAAGAACCCAGAGAGTCCGCCTCCCCCCGTTTCGATCCGAGGCCACCGAAGTCATCTGCGGCGTACCACAAGGAACATCACTCAGCCCCACCCTCTTCAACGTCTACATGAGACCTCTTGCAGCTATCGCACGCCAACACAACCTCAACATCATCTCCTACGCCGACGACACCCAGCTGATCCTCTCCCTCACCAGAGACCCCAACACCGCCAGAACCAGCCTACACAAAGGGATGAAAGACGTCGCCGAGTGGATGAAGAACAGCCGCCTGAAACTGAATTTAGACAAGACGGAAGTCCTCATCCTGAGACCCTCGCCCTCCGCCTGGGACGACTCCGGGTGCCCCCCGCCCTGGGCACCACTCCCAAGTCAACAGACCACGCACGCAACCTGGGCTTCATCCTGGACTCCTCCCTCTCAATGACCAGACAAGTCAACGCGTCTCCTCATCATGCTTTCACACCCTACGCATGCTCCGCAAGATCTTCCGATGGATCCCGACCGAAACCAGGAAGACGGTCACCCAGGCACTGGTCACCAGCCGACTGGACTACGGAAACACCCTCTACGCCAGAACCACAGCCAAGCTACAGAAAAGACTCCAACACATCCAGAACGCCTCCGCCCGACTCACTCATCCTGGACATCCCCCGACGCAGCCACATCTCCGGCCACCTGAGGGACCTGCACTGGCTCCCCGTCAACAAGAGGATCACGTTCAGGCTCCTCACCCACGCACACAAGTCTTTCCACAACCTGGGCCCCAAGTACCTCAACGACCGCCTGACCTTCTACACGCCCACCCGCCAGCTACGATCTACTAGCCTCACCCTCGCCGCCGTACCACGCATCCGAAGAGCCACCGCCGGAGGCAGATCGTTCTCCTACCTGGCGGCCAAGACATGGAACTCCCTCCCCATCCACCTTCGGCTGACCCAGGACCATCTCGCCTTCAGGAGACAACTGAAGACCTGGCTGTTCGAACAGTAGTGGACCCCTTCCCCCAAGCACCTTGAGACCCTCCCGGGTGAGTAGTGCGCTATACAAGTGTTATGATTGATTGATTGATTGAGTATTTGATTTTTCTTTTCTAAAAGAAAATCCCGAAACTGGAATTTTTTTTAGGAAAAGAAAAGGTATAATGCTCCTCTTGCCATGAGAGTCTTTCCCAATGGCAGGGGAAGAATTATAATAATTTTACTCTTCCTTACCACCAGGATTTACCTGGCAGTGAGAAACAGTAACATATTACAACGTTTTACAACATGTCTAGCCATCAAAATTGTGCAGTCGGACATGTAGCCACTTCTCCAATGGCCCTCACAAACCAGGGTGGTCGGAGAAGTTTGGCCATGGCAGAGACAGAGAAGCCTCGACTATGATCATACTGAAGGTCCACCCGGGTTTAAATCAGGTGAAAATACCTTCATATTGGCGGCATGTATATTCCGTCACCATTGCAGTAGAGTATACACACCGCCAATATATAAATCAGGCCCCTATTCATGTGATTGAAATTGAACGTGAGGTCACAGAGTACAGGACTCTTGAGGGAGCAGATTACCCCAATTAAGTGAATCTTAACATAATAAGTGTGAAATAACATAAAGAGCATTCTGAATTCTAAAAGTATATGTTAAGTTTGGACTTACTGGATCCTAAGGTGGTTCATGCAAGAGGGAAATGTTATGCGATCTGGAGATTGTATGCCGTAGGAAAATCAGAGCTAACGTTTTAAAGTTGATTTTTCATCATGATGCCCTTATTTAAAACATTGTAAGATTGCTAAGGCTGTATTCTAGACTAATGGTTTTGCTGAATTTTTACAGGACCTTAACCTCTTCCCTATGGAAAATGTGACATCCATGTCGTATGCAATACTTTTAGAGTGCAAAGAATGTCGATGCCACGTCCACATCCTCAGTGTTGGGACACTCTCTGATTATTGCTTGAGAGGGCTTTCATTTTGGGGTCCTCTCCTTTGGCTTCTGAGGAAAAGCTTCTCCTGCAATAATGAAAGAAGACATACTGTAGTTAACCCCTTCCATGCTCATGACAAGGTCAGCTCGTCATGCAGTGCACTGCTCCTGTGCTTATGACGAGATGACCTTGTCATGAACAATGGAAATCTGGAGAGTTCAGCACCCAGCGGGAATTGCCTTAGCTCCAATGTGGTTAAAGGGACATTCTCCCTATTCCAACAATATCTGTCACTAATGGATCAGTGTTTGAGGGTTACCACACCAGAGAGATGTCTAAAGAGGGTTCCATTCACTAGACAACCGGGAGTTTTTGGAAATTGCTCCCCCAACTAAGGATCCCAACAATCTTTCTACCCACCCAAACTCCATATTGGGGGCGGAGTGGGGGTGGTGGCCATAATCTATCCGTCCCAGGCAGTAAATACCCACTAGTCACCAGGACTAATTTGTTTATGATAAAATGGGTGTGGTTCAGCCCAACGTGGAATTGGGCATTCCTCCCATTCCATCTCCTAAACTGTTTTCTGCCCTCAGAGAGAAAAATATTCCACTAGTTGCTAAGGTAAATACTAAACAAACAAACAAACAAACAAACAAGCTAAAATAATGGATGGGGGCCAGCACTTTCTGTCCCTCCACTCCCATGTCCTAGTCAGTCTGTCAGCCCCAGAGGTGCAGAAAGCCCTGCCAGATGCTGGAGTCTCTAGCTTTATGCGGGCCAAGAGGTATATAGACACCAGGGTTTCTTTTTATTGTGTGGAGGACTAGCCATTACTGGTATTGGGCTCTACCCCAGCACTCCAAGGGCCGACAGTCTTACTTCCCCCAGGGGCAGATGTAGATTGGGTTTACCTTACAGAATGCCCTACCCAGGGAGGCAGCAAGCACTGTTTGACGCCAGTTTTTTTTTCCTTAGGACAAGCGCCCACACCCAAGCCATTATTGTCATCACTCCACACTGCTTTTCCCCCACCACTCCAGAATCCCACACAATACGTTGTTTCCCTGTGTGGCAGATTAGGAAGTTTACCCCCGATATGCCAACAAAAGGGGAAGAAGGCACCACCAGGAACCAGAGATTTTCTTTTCTTTGTGTATAGTGAGTGCTGAGCTCCTGTAGGTTTTAGGAGGCATCTCCTAACCAGGGGCCCTACACAGTCTTGTTGCCCCCCTTGAAGGTTCCCTCAGAATGGATTTAAACCTAATCTACTCACCCTAGGGATACTATAGCACTGCTAGATACCAGTGATTATCTTTTCTGAAAAACACCTGGCCCATATTGGAATAGGGCCCCAGATCTCTTACCCAAAAGCCCACACCATCTTTCATCTCCCTGGGAGACAGATTTGGAGAGTAACCTCAATCTTCCAATCCAAAAGTGGGGAGAAAACTGCACCCCTAGAAACAAGGGATTGATGTTTTTTCTGTACTATCTATGTGGTGAAGGGGCCTAACCAATGGAACAGACTGCACCACCAGGCACCAGGAATTGATTATTTACACCTTGTATTGGGTAGACGACCATCCTTTATTGATATTGACCCACACCCATTCACCCCAGGACCACACAGTATTTCTTCCTCTGATGGATATGAGCTAATTGAGTTTATCCCCAATCTGACCACGCAAAAGGGGCAGAAAGTGCTGAGGATCAATGAGCCTGAATCATACATGAATCTGATCCTCCTATTTGTCGTGGTAAATGTCACAGATAAATGGAAAAAAACTGTAGACAGAAAAGGGAGAAGAGCAAGGAGACACAGCTGCAGTGATACCTCTTCCGAGGATGATATACGGAGACCTCTGTACTTAATAGACTCTCTTGTGCAGATTGGTATGGAAATTAATAGTGCATACTGGTATGCAGATACCTTAAATCTAGAAGAACAGCACATCAACAGAATCCCCACCTAATAACGAGATACAAAGTAATTCATAGTTGGCATTCCTCTTACCTCGACTTCCGCTGGTGATGCTGTGGTGCTCGACCAGGAGGCATTTACAGCAATAAGGTGAAATTGAAAGGTGTGGTGGCCAGAAAATGTAGAGATAGGAAGCAAACAGATGACACAGCAGCAACCTGAGAACAAAATAAACTTGATGAAAGAGGAAGAAATGTCACAAACTGGAATAATACAGAATATACCTTAGCAAAATACACAATTGCCAGCAAGGTTCTATTCAGTCACATATACAGGTAAACCCATTATAACCCCAAAAGTGGTTAGTTAGTTAGTGGCCTAGTTTTCACCTGCCCTGAAACACTAGGCCACTAACCTATGCCTGAGGTGCCATCGGTTCATTTTCCACAATATTCAGTTGTGCTACAGATTGACCCTTCTTTACCCTGACAGGAAGCACCACTTGAAAACAGGAACACATTTCTGGTGAGAAAAAGGGAGGGAGGCCAGTATGTATTTGCATCGAGAAGCACTATTCCAGCCCAATGGCCCGAAAGTATTTATGCGCCAGGGACAGAGAATGAGAATTTTACTTCAAATCTGCTCAGCTTGGGGTGAATGAAAGCACCATTGGAAACCCGGGACCTTGCTGGTATTATGCGGCACCCTCAATCCCAGGTGTTCACACAGTCTTTTTTGCTGCCATGGGGGCAGGAATTGCTTGAATTTATCCCAAATCGCCCACCTCAATGGTACAAAAAGCACTGCTAGGTACTAGGGATATTTTTTAGAGAATTGGGGTTGAAGAATCTAACTTTCTCAGCTTCTTTGTATCTCACCTTCAGTGGTAGATACCTTTTCTGGTGAATTTAATCTTAGATAACTTATTTGTAGTATACGTTTATTTAAACCAATAGGGATCCACTGATATCAAAGTGTATTAATCCCTATTTATGCTGAATGTTAACACAAATGTGATTGGCAAGTTGCTAGCAAATACATTACAATGAGTCCTAGCTTGTTTGGTGGATCACTATCAATGCAGTTGTATTTTTCAGAAGACGACAATGCTTCACTTCAGAAGGGTAGCACAAGCTATGGACAAGGTCTGAGAAGACGGTGAGCATTATTCCAAGCCTTTTGACCTGCAAAAAAAAAAAAAAACATTTAACACAGTTGGGTGGGAGATTCTTTTTCAGCTACTGCTCTACATGAAATATTACCCAAAAAAAAGGCTAGAGAAGGCTCTGTTGCACTGAACCCATTGTATGAGTTAGTACCAAGACAGTTGGACGCCACAAATCAATAAGAGATAGTGATTTCAGCTGTCACCTCTCTTGTTTGAGATATTGGTGCAACATCTAGTCATTATGCTCTGAAAAAATATTTTGGAGCAGCTGCTTGCTAAGGTAAATCTTTTTGGTTATGTTTGAGGTCTTAAATTGAACTTGGATTACCTATCCTATTCCTTGTGTGTGAATTGAGGGTCAATGACGGGGTGGCATACCTGCACTACGGGTACAGTGAGATACGGATTAATTCCACTATCTAGGCATAATAATCCAGAAGACTTACACGCAGCTGCTCACACTGTGCTTAGGTAAGGTCATATCAAATGTTATGCTATGTTACTTCTAGATATAGCCGAAGGAGGTGTATGTCGGTGCTACGCCAGCAAGGAAACACCACAATAGCCTAAAACAACCTGGTCTTCAAGAGTCTTATAAGTTGAGCAAAGTCAAAACAGTAGCGAAGATGATGCATAAGTTGATTCCAAGTAGATGGAGCAGTAAAGGAAAAAGCCCTCCGCCGTATCTGGGAGTACAAATGTGGGGAACGATCAAGAGTGCCTTGTAGCTTGAGCTTAGCATTTGGGAAGAACAATAGAACTGCAGGTTGTTTTTTAGGTATGTGGGGGTTCTACCCAGCAGAGACTTATGGGTGATACAATAGATCTTAAAGATAATGTGCTTCCTAATCGGAAGCCAGTGTAAAGTTGTCAATGTGGGCACCGATGGGGACCCGGCTGGGAGATTACAGACCGAGCGTACCACGCATCTTGCACCACCTAGAGTTTGGCTAGTGAAAACATGAGCAGGACATTGCCATAGTGAAGGCGGCTTATGACTGAAGCATTGACCAGAGTCTGCCTTTCAAGAAGCCTGCAGTCAAGTGAAGACTTTCCTCAGAAACCGCATAGTTGCAAAGCATGCCCTGCAAGTGGCGGAAATCCGATTCTTAATGGGTGGGGCCTGATCTAGGCTTACACCTACATTATTTACCACAATCCTGGGGAAAGGAGCTGCCCCTAGTTCTGAGGGCTACCAGTAAGGGTTCAGAGACCCTGGGCTTTGCCGAACAGCACAACCTCTGTTATCTTCCAGTGAGCTCAGGCTTGCAGCTCAAATTTGAAGATGTACATTTCTAGGAAAAACCAAGGGTGATGATGGATGGAGCGTTGACAATACAAACACTCACCCCCAGTCAACTGATCTGGGTTTATTCCATCACCGTTCTTTAGCTCACTCCGCCACCCCAGTTCAGACATGGCCATATGCAAATCAGTCTGACCCTGTGCCTCATGGGAACAGTCCAGCCCGAACTGCCAAACCATGTCTTCCCTGGACCGTAATCAAGCTTCCCAGGACCGGTTTCTGGCATTACAGCCGTCTTCAGCCGGGCTTGCTTGACTCCAGTGGCAAAGTGAGCAAGGGACTCACGTCTGAGCATACCCTGCCAACTTAGGGCGAACAAAGAAAAACCAAGGGTGATGATGGATGGAGCGTTGACAATACAAACACTCACCCCCAGTCAACTGATCTGGGTTTATTCCATCACCGTTCTTTGGCTCACTCCGCCACCCCAGTTCAGACATGGCCATATGCAAATCAGTCTGACCCTGTGCCTCATGGGAACAGTCCAGCCCGAACTGCCAAGCCATGTCTTCCCTGGACCGTAATCAAGCTTCCCAGGACCGGTTCGTGGCATTACAGCCGTCTTCAGCCGGGCTTGCTTGACTCCAGTGGCAAAGTGAGCAAGGGACTCACGTCTGAGCATACCCTGCCAACTTAGGGCGAACAAAGAAAAACCAAGGGTGATGATGGATGGAGCGTTGACAATACAAACACTCACCCCCAGTCAACTGATCTGGGTTTATTCCATCACCGTTCTTTAGCTCACTCCGCCACCCCAGTTCAGACATGGCCATATGCAAATCAGTCTGACCCTGTGCCTCATGGGAACAGTCCAGCCCGAACTGCCAAGCCATGTCTTCCCTGGACCGTAATCAAGCTTCCCAGGACCGGTTTCTGGCATTACAGCCGTCTTCAGCCGGGCTTGCTTGACTCCAGTGGCAAAGTGAGCAAGGGACTCACGTCTGAGCATACCCTGCCAACTTAGGGCGAACAAAGAAAAACCAAGGGTGATGATGGATGGAGCGTTGACAATACAAACACTCACCCCCAGTCAACTGATCTGGGTTTATTCCATCACCGTTCTTTAGCTCACTCCGCCACCCCAGTTCAGACATGGCCATATGCAAATCAGTCTGACCCTGTGCCTCATGGGAACAGTCCAGCCCGAACTGCCAAGCCATGTCTTCCCTGGACCGTAATCAAGCTTCCCAGGACCGGTTTCTGGCATTACAGCCGTCTTCAGCCGGGCTTGCTTGACTCCAGTGGCAAAGTGAGCAAGGGACTCACGTCTGAGCATACCCTGCCAACTTAGGGCGAACAAAGAAAAACCAAGGGTGATGATGGATGGAGCGTTGACAATACAAACACTCACCCCCAGTCAACTGATCTGGGTTTATTCCATCACCGTTCTTTAGCTCACTCCGCCACCCCAGTTCAGACATGGCCATATGCAAATCAGTCTGACCCTGTGCCTCATGGGAACAGTCCAGCCCGAACTGCCAAGCCATGTCTTCCCTGGACCGTAATCAAGCTTCCCAGGACCGGTTTCTGGCATTACAGCCGTCTTCAGCCGGGCTTGCTTGACTCCAGTGGCAAAGTGAGCAAGGGACTCACGTCTGAGCATACCCTGCCAACTTAGGGCGAACAAAGAAAAACCAAGGGTGATGATGGATGGAGCGTTGACAATACAAACACTCACCCCCAGTCAACTGATCTGGGTTTATTCCATCACCGTTCTATAGCTCACTCCGCCACCCCAGTTCAGACATGGCCATATGCAAATCAGTCTGACCCTGTGCCTCATGGGAACAGTCCAGCCCGAACTGCCAAGCCATGTCTTCCCTGGACCGTAATCAAGCTTCCCAGGACCGGTTTCTGGCATTACAGCCGTCTTCAGCCGGGCTTGCTTGACTCCAGTGGCAAAGTGAGCAAGGGACTCACGTCTGAGCATACCCTGCCAACTTAGGGCGAACAAAGAAAAACCAAGGGTGATGATGGATGGAGCGTTGACAATACAAACACTCACCCCCAGTCAACTGATCTGGGTTTATTCCATCACCGTTCTTTAGCTCACTCCGCCACCCCAGTTCAGACATGGCCATATGCAAATCAGTCTGACCCTGTGCCTCATGGGAACAGTCCAGCCCGAACTGCCAAGCCATGTCTTCCCTGGACCGTAATCAAGCTTCCCAGGACCGGTTTCTGGCATTACAGCCGTCTTCAGCCGGGCTTGCTTGACTCCAGTGGCAAAGTGAGCAAGGGACTCACGTCTGAGCATACCCTGCCAACTTAGGGCGAACAAAGAAAAACCAAGGGTGATGATGGATGGAGCGTTGACAATACAAACACTCACCCCCAGTCAACTGATCTGGGTTTATTCCATCACCGTTCTTTAGCTCACTCCGCCACCCCAGTTCAGACATGGCCATATGCAAATCAGTCTGACCCTGTGCCTCATGGGAACAGTCCAGCCCGAACAGCCAAGCCATGTCTTCCCTGGACCGTAATCAAGCTTCCCAGGACCGGTTTCTGGCATTACAGCCGTCTTCAGCCGGGCTTGCTTGACTCCAGTGGCAAAGTGAGCAAGGGACTCACGTCTGAGCATACCCTGCCAACTTAGGGCGAACAAAGAAAAACCAAGGGTGATGATGGATGGAGCGTTGACAATACAAACACTCACCCCCAGTCAACTGATCTGGGTTTATTCCATCACCGTTCTTTAGCTCACTCCGCCACCCCAGTTCAGACATGGCCATATGCAAATCAGTCTGACCCTGTGCCTCATGGGAACAGTCCAGCCCGAACTGCCAAGCCATGTCTTCCCTGGACCGTAATCAAGCTTCCCAGGACCGGTTTCTGGCATTACAGCCGTCTTCAGCCGGGATTGCTTGACTCCAGTGGCAAAGTGAGCAAGGGACTCACGTCTGAGCATACCCTGCCAACTTAGGGCGAACAAAGAAAAACCAAGGGTGATGATGGATGGAGCGTTGACAATACAAACACTCACCCCCAGTCAACTGATCTGGGTTTATTCCATCACCGTTCTTTAGCTCACTCCGCCACCCCAGTTCAGACATGGCCATATGCAAATCAGTCTGACCCTGTGCCTCATGGGAACAGTCCAGCCCGAACTGCCAAGCCATGTCTTCCCTGGACCGTAATCAAGCTTCCCAGGACCGGTTTCTGGCATTACAGCCGTCTTCAGCCGGGCTTGCTTGACTCCAGTGGCAAAGTGAGCAAGGGACTCACGTCTGAGCATACCCTGCCAACTTAGGGCGAACAAAGAAAAACCAAGGGTGATAATGGATGGAGCGTTGACAATACAAACACTCACCCCCAGTCAACTGATCTGGGTTTATTCCATCACCGTTCTTTAGCTCACTCCGCCACCCCAGTTCAGACATGGCCATATGCAAATCAGTCTGACCCTGTGCCTCATGGGAACAGTCCAGCCCGAACTGCCAAGCCATGTCTTCCCTGGACCGTAATCAAGCTTCCCAGGACCGGTTTCTGGCATTACAGCCGTCTTCAGCCGGGCTTGCTTGACTCCAGTGGCAAAGTGAGCAAGGGACTCACGTCTGAGCATACCCTGCCAACTTAGGGCGAACAAAGAAAAACCAAGGGTGATGATGGATGGAGCGTTGACAATACATACAAAAGTGTGGCAGGGTATGCTCAGACGTGAGTCCCTTGTTCACTTGGCCACTGGATTCAAGATAGCCTGGCTGATGAGGATTATGAATCCGAAACCGGTCCCAGGATGCTTGTTTCCGGTCCAGGGAAGACATGGTTTGGCAGTTCGGGCTGGACTGTTCCCACAAGGCACAGGGTCAGACTGATTTGCATATAGCCATGTCTGAACTGGGGTGGCTGAGTGAACTAAAGAATGGTGATGGATTAAACCCAGATCAGTTGACTGGGGGTGAGTGTTTGTTTTGTCAACGCTCCGTCCATCATCCCCTTTTGTTTTTCTTTGTTCGCCCTAAGTGTGGCAGGGTATGCTCAGACGTGAGTCCCTTGTTCACTTGGCCACTGGATTCAAGATAGCCTGGCTGATGAGGATTATGAATCCGAAACCGGTCCCAGGATGCTTGTTTCCGGTCCAGGGAAGACATGGTTTGGCAGTTCGGGCTGGAATGTTCCCACAAGGCACAGGGTCAGACTGGTTTGCATATAGCCATGTCTGAACTGGGGTGGCTGAGTGAACTAAAGAATGGTGATGGATTAAACCCAGATCAGTTGACTGGGGGTGAGTGTTTGTATTGTCAACGCTCCGTCCATCATCCCCTTTTGTTTTTCTTTGTTCGCCCCAAGTGTGGCAGGGTATGCTCAGACGTGAGTCCCTTGTTCACTTGGCCACTGGATTCAAGATAGCCTGGCTGATGAGGATTATGAATCCGAAACCGGTCCCAGGATGCTTGTTTCCGGTCCAGGGAAGACATGGTTTGGCAGTTCGGGCTATACTGTTCCCACAAGGCACAGGGTCAGACTGATTTGCATATAGCCATGTCTGAACTGGGGTGGCTGAGTGAACTAAAGAATGGTGATGGATTAAACCCAGATCAGTTGACTGGGGGTGAGTGTTTGTATTGTCAACGCTCCGTCCATCATCCCCTTTTGTTTTTCTTTGTTCGCCCTAAGTGTGGCAGGGTATGCTCAGATGTGAGTCCCTTGTTCACTTGGCCACTGGATTCAAGATAGCCTGGCTGATGAGGATTATGAATCCGAAACCGGTCTCAGGATGCTTGTTTCCGGTCCAGGGAAGACATGGTTTGGCAGTTCGGGCTGGACTGTTCCCACAAGGCACAGGGTCAGACTGATTTGCATATAGCCATGTCTGAACTGGGGTGGCTGAGTGAACTAAAGAATGGTGATGGATTAAACCCAGATCAGTTGACTGGGGGTGAGTGTTTGTATTGTCAACGCTCCGTCCATCATCCCCTTTTGTTTTTCTTTGTTCGCCCAAAGTGTGGCAGGGTATGCTCAGACGTGAGTCCCTTGTTCACTTGGCCACTGGATTCAAGATAGCCTGGCTGATGAGGATTATGAATCCGAAACCGGTCCCAGGATGCTTGTTTCCGGTCCAGGGAAGACATGGTTTGGCAGTTCGGGCTGGACTGTTCCCACAAGGCACAGGGTCAGACTGATTTGCATATAGCCATGTCTGAACTGGGGTGGCTGAGTGAACTAAAGAATGGTGATGGATTAAACCCAGATTAGTTGACTGGGGGTGAGTGTTTGTATTGTCAACGCTCCGTCCATCATCCCCTTTTGTTTTTCTTTGTTCGCCCTAAGTGTGGCAGGGTATCCTCAGACGTGAGTCCCTTGTTCACTTGGCCACTGGATTCAAGATAGCCTGGCTGATGAGGATTATGAATCCGAAACCGGTCCCAGGATGCTTGTTTCCGGTCCAGGGAAGACATGGTTTGGCAGTTCGGGCTGGACTGTTCCCACAAGGCACAGGGTCAGACTGATTTGCATATAGCCATGTCTGAACTGGGGTGGCTGAGTGAACTAAAGAATGGTGATGGATTAAACCCAGATCAGTTGACTGGGGGTGAGTGTTTGTATTGTCAACGCTCCGTCCATCATCCCCTTTTGTTTTTCTTTGTTCGCCCCAAGTGTGGCAGGGTATGCTCAGACGTGAGTCCCTTGTTCACTTGGCCACTGGATTCAAGATAGCCTGGCTGATGAGGATTATGAATCCGAAACCGGTCCCAGGATGCTTGTTTCCGGTCCAGGGAAGACATGGTTTGGCAGTTCGGGCTGGACTGTTCCCACAAGGCACAGGGTCAGACTGATTTGCATATAGCCATGTCTGAACTGGGGTGGCTGAGTGAACTAAAGAATGGTGATGGATTAAACCCAGATCAGTTGACTGGGGGTGAGTGTTTGTATTGTCAACGCTCCGTCCATCATCCCCTTTTGTTTTTCTTTGTTCGCCCTAAGTGTGGCAGGGTATGCTCAGACGTGAATCCCTTGTTCACTTGGCCACTGGATTCAAGATAGCCTGGCTGATGAGGATTATGAATCCGAAACCGGTCCCAGGATGCTTGTTTCCGGTCCAGGGAAGACATGGTTTGGCAGTTCGGGCTGGACTGTTCCCACAAGGCACAGGGTCAGACTGATTTGCATATAGCCATGTCTGAACTGGGGTGGCTGAGTGAACTAAAGAATGGTGATGGATTAAACCCAGATCAGTTGACTGGGGGTGAGTGTTTGTATTGTCAACGCTCCGTCCATCATCCCCTTTTGTTTTTCTTTGTTCACCCTAAGTGTGGCAGGGTATGCTCAGACGTGAGTCCCTTGTTCACTTGGCCACTGGATTCAAGATAGCCTGGCTGATGAGGATTATGAATCCGAAACCGGTCCCAGGATGCTTGTTTCCGGTCCAGGGAAGACATGGTTTGGCAGTTCGGGCTGGACTGTTCCCACAAGGCACAGGGTCAGACTGATTTGCATATAGCCATGTCTGAACTGGGGTGGCTGAGTGAACTAAAGAATGGTGATGGATTAAACCCACATCAGTTGACTGGGGGTGAGTGTTTGTATTGTCAACGCTCCGTCCATCATCCCCTTTTGTTTTTCTTTGTTCGCCCTAAGTGTGGCAGGGTATGCTCAGACGTGAGTCCCTTGTTCACTTGGCCACTGGATTCAAGATAGCCTGGCTGATGAGGATTATGAATCCGAAACCGGTCCCAGGATGCTTGTTTCCGGTCCAGGGAAGACATGGTTTGGCAGTTCGGGCTGGACTGTTCCCACAAGGCACAGGGTCAGACTGATTTGCATATAGCCATGTCTGAACTGGGGTGGCTGAGTGAACTAAAGAATGGTGATGGATTAAACCCAGATCAGTTGACTGGGGGTGAGTGTTTGTATTGTCAACGCTCCGTCCATCATCCCCTTTTGTTTTTCTTTGTTCGCCCTAAGTGTGGCAGGGTATGCTCAGACGTGAGTCCCTTGTTCACTTGGCCACTGGATTCAAGATAGCCTGGCTGATGAGGATTATGAATCCGAAACCGGTCCCAGGATGCTTGTTTCCGGTCCAGGGAAGACATGGTTTGGCAGTTCGGGCTGGACTGTTCCCACAAGGCACAGGGTCAGACTGATTTGCATATAGCCATGTCTGAACTGGGGTGGCTGAGTGAACTAAAGAATGGTGATGGATTAAACCCAGATCAGTTGACTGGGGGTGAGTGTTTGTATTGTCAACGCTCCGTCCATCATCCCCTTTTGTTTTTCTTTGTTCGCCCTAAGTGTGGCAGGGTATGCTCAGACGTGAGTCCCTTGTTCACTTGGCCACTGGATTCAAGATAGCCTGGCTGATGAGGATTATGAATCCGAAACCGGTCCCAGGATGCTTGTTTCCGGTCCAGGGAAGACATGGTTTGGCAGTTCGGGCTGGACTGTTCCCACAAGGCACAGGGTCAGACTGATTTGCATATAGCCATGTCTGAACTGGGGTGGCTGAGTGAACTAAAGAATGGTGATGGATTAAACCCAGATCAGTTGACTGGGGGTGAGTGTTTGTATTGTCAACGCTCCGTCCATCATCCCCTTTTGTTTTTCTTTGTTCGCCCTAAGTGTGGCAGGGTATGCTCAGACGTGAGTCCCTTGTTCACTTGGCCACTGGATTCAAGATAGCCTGGCTGATGAGGATTATGAATCCGAAACCGGTCCCAGGATGCTTGTTTCCGGTCCAGGGAAGACATGGTTTGGCAGTTCGGGCTGGACTGTTCCCACAAGGCACAGGGTCAGACTGATTTGCATATAGCCATGTCTGAACTGGGGTGGCTGAGTGAACTAAAGAATGGTGATGGATTAAACCCAGATCAGTTGACTGGGGTGAGTGTTTGTATTGTCAACGCTCCGTCCATCATCCCCTTTTGTTTTTCTTTGTTCGCCCTAAGTGTGGCAGGGTATGCTCAGACGTGAGTCCCTTGTTCACTTGGCCACTGGATTCAAGATAGCCTGGCTGATGAGGATTATGAATCCGAAACCGGTCCCAGGATGCTTGTTTCCGGTCCAGGGAAGACATGATTTGGCAGTTCGGGCTGGACTGTTCCCACAAGGCACAGGGTCAGACTGATTTGCATATAGCCATGTCTGAACTGGGGTGGCTGAGTGAACTAAAGAATGGTGATGGATTAAACCCAGATCAGTTGACTGGGGGTGAGTGTTTGTATTGTCAACGCTCCGTCCATCATCCCCTTTTGTTTTTCGATGTACATTTCTACCCAGTCTGCCTGGAGGGATTTGAAGGGTACAACTTTAACAGTGTCATGTAACACAATGGCTGCTCAGCCTCCTAGTCTAGAAACTCTGTCTAGCCTGACTAGCTGATAGTTCTCCAGGAGAGCAAGAGAGATACATTGAGAGCTGAGGCATAAAGCCATGTTTCTGTGAGTAAGCATATATCCAGGGCTAGCACAGAGATCCCGGATGTCATTGCCATGTTTAGGTAGTGACCTGAAGTTATAATAGATGCCTAACGCATCCATTATAAGTTGGGCTCTGTGGGCTAATAGATGAGAACCCATAATGGAACTGGCATCAGTTACACTGTGCACAGAACTGGGCGTGATTTAGCCTTTTAGGGACTGGGTTTGTCAGCAGAGGGGGCAGGCATGAAATCCTACAAGCTATTCATGCCACTGAAAGTTTACAAAAATCCGGTTAATATTTGGCAGCCCAGCTTTATTTCATTACCATCTAGTTTTCACTAGAAACAGGTACATAGACCAGCTGCCATGTCTGGGTTTTGAAGGCATCCTGAACAGGTGTTCTTGTTGCACCCACATTGACTAAATAGGGTGGTCTATTCTTATTCAGTCTGGCCTCCACAATGCGGCAACAAATAATCCAATTATAACATAATCCTACCTCTTAAATAAGAGGGGCCTGCTTACACAGACATACTATTTTCTATAAAGCAGACAAAGGGGAAATATTGACTTAATGGGGGATTGAAACCCTACATGCAAATTTATATTGTTTACTGGAATCACATATATCATTTAGACTTCCACAGGTACTCCTGTTTTCATAATACAACAGGTTTCTAAAATGGGCTAAGGGTATCTTAGGGCCCTTCCCAGAGACACTGGCTGTATCCAATACCTTGGCCAATATTCTGTACTCAGCAAAAGTTGAGGAAGTGAAGGAAGACACCCACATCTAGGCCTTTTGTACCAAATGAAGAATCGGTCAGTCAGTAGAGAATACAAAACAATAACTGTTTATTTAGATGCATTCAGAGTGGAGCCCTGTCTGCCCAAACACTAGGAGTATTGCAGAGAGGACTGACATCAACAAGCATAGAAATAAATTATGTACGTTTCATGACGGGCAAAGGTACGCTCACAGTGGAATTTTCAAAGCAGATGCAGCTGGACAGTGAAATACAAAAAAAGAAGTTTTGGTTCTCATATCTCACACCACCTAATACAACTCGAGTTTGTTTCACCCTGCACCCGCCACCAGACAAGTGGGAGAGGGCCTCTATCTAGGGAGAAAGATATGCACTAATATGAACAGTCAATTCATTAGTGAAGCAAAACCCAACACTGCGGAAACGAAGCGTAACAGAGGCTATTTCTCAGAAACAGCAAAGAATTAGTTTTGATCATGATTCAAAATGGTGCCTAAATAGAGAATGGTGCCGCCATTAGGCAAAAAGTAAAACCCTGGACAAATTGGCCCTTCATAATCTACTGCGGCATATCTGATGTTCATTCCAAAAGTACTCAGGTCTTTATCATTCACCAAAGGCATTGTATTTTGGTGGACGTCGGAAAGGGGATCGGGTACAAACTGATTGTATTTTAACACAGGGTGAGAGAGCAATCACCAGACAGGTAGAATCTGTCCCACTGGATGTAGACACTAGTCTAATGTTAACAATCCCGAGTGTGAATGACGCACTTCAGTCGCAAGCTACAACACATTTGGGGGAGGTAGATGGCCTGGCTGAGGGTTATCCCTTCCGCCTGATCTCATGGAATATAGCTGCTCTCTCACGGAGGTTAGAGGACCCGGTTTGGCTAAATTTTGTCGAATCCTTTGATATAATTTGTCTCCAGGAGACATGGAGTAGAGGGGCCCTTGGTCTGGATGTTTACCAATCTTTTAATGTTCCTGCTGAACCCTCACCTGCTGGTAGAGCCAAGGGCGGTCTTATGACAGCTATTTCTGTAAAGCATGCTAGGATAAAAACTGTTACACTGGCGGAATTTCCCTGGTACCAATTGCTTGTGATTAAGGACCTATTTCTGGTGCCTTTGCTTTTAATTAATTTGTACTATAATATATTTGATTCCCAACTTACAGTGGTCATACAAAAATTACAGGACGAGATTGCTAAAGTAATTAATACTATATTTCCTCTTTTTATTATGTGGGTAGCTGATTTTAATTGTAGTTTGTGTAAATTTAGTGGTTTAAGAGTCTGTGGCCTAGTAGACCTAAATGATCAGCCATCTGCACACTCGAAACAAGAAGAGGATTTAAACAACATTATATTAATTAATGATCTTTGTGCCCTGGATATGTCTAACTTCTCAAGACCCTGGAGTATCCCAACTTTCCATGGCACGAGAGGTCAGACGAGTGTGATTGATTTTGCCTGGGTCTCTAGAAATTATACCCATCTTATTAATGATTTCCAGATTGAAGCAAATCCAGTAAGTGACCACAATCCACTAATTCTGAGTCTGTGTCCCGCTTTTAAGAGAATGCAGATTGTGGAGCACCCAATCAAATTTAGTCAGAATCAGGGGGTTACCTTAAAGTGGGACAAGGTAGATGCAAGTCGTCTAGAGGTGGAGATTTTTAAGACAAACAAACAAAGGTTAGATGCTTGCTTAACCCTTTCAAACGAGCCAGAGACAATAATCGATAACTTTTAGGTAATGTGGCTTCCCACCTCCTAAAACCTGTGTGTGGAAAAAAAGGGAAATACCTGCAAATGGTTTGATGCAGAATGTTCCAGAGCACAATCTAGCCTAATGAAGGCATTACGTCAAGTGCCACGAGATAGGGTTTTGGTTAGAAGGGCAAGGAAAATATATAGAGAGGCCATTATTAAGCGTAAAACAGACTTAAAAAGAAAGGCGTGGGATGATTTAGGCAAAGCCTCAGAACTAAAGGATAGCCGACTTTTTTGGGAGGTTATAAATCGCCCTTTTTTAAGAAGTGATGAAAAGGATACCCTAGAGATGCACATCCCAGGGGATACCTGGGAAGTACATTATGGAAATATTTTTAACCCAAAAGGGGCCCCCCTCCCAATTAGTAATGAAGGGATTTGCGACCTCAAGTTGGAGTCAGCAAATATGCTTAGCCTCTCACTGACTCTTTCTGAGGTAGAGGCTGCACTAAGAAAGGGCACCTCACTAAAGGCTCCAGGGCCGGATTCAGTGCCTTTGGACTTTTTCAAACATAATACAGAGGTGTGGGCACCACTCTTATTACTTTTGTTTAAAGCAGTTCTGGTAGGTCGCATTCCGACTTCTTGGCAGGAGGCGGTAGTGGTCCCGATATTTAAAAAGGGCAATAAACGTGACCCCTGTTGTTACAGACCAATATCGCTAATAGATGCGTCTTGAAAACTAATGGGTAGGGTGATTTTGGCCCGTTTGGAAACCTGGGCCGAGTCAACTGGCATTATTGTTGAATCCCAATACGGGTTTAGGCGAGGAAAGGGCACTACTGAGCAGTGCCTAAATTTGGCACTAATCATGGGTAAGTACATGAGGGCCAAGCGTGGTTGTATCCACTTGGCCTTCATGGACTTATACAGTGCCGTTGATACCGTATGTAGAAATAAACTCTGGCAAATGATGGAGTCTATGGGGTTTGAAGAGCCATTGGTCACCCTCCTTCGTAGACTGCATGCTGCCACAACAGTAAGGATCAGATTTGGCCCTGCTGGGGAGAAGAAAAAGTCCATACCATCGACTGAGGGTGTTCACCTGGGGTGTATACTGGCCCCTTTTGTGTTCCTGGTGTACACCAATGGTCTGGAAGCTTTTCTGCTGGAAAGCTGTGTAGATTTTCCCCAGGTTAATGGTAAACGGATACCAATGTTATCTTATGCAGATGACACAGTCCTAATGACCCTAACTGCAAATAGCATGCAAACTTGCTTAAATGCTTTTGAAACCTTTATGCAGGGGTTAGATCTAAGGGTCAATTTCACAAGGTCCTTCACTATGGTCTGCGGCCCAAAAGGGGTAAAATCTCGCAGGCTTATGGTGAAGGACTCAATTATTGTGAAAGTTGACAGTTTCAATTACCTGGGGAACTTATTTAACAAAACCTTGAGTTGGGAGCCTCTAATATCAGCCCGTGTGCAAAAGGCTACCCAAACCATAGAGGCCATTTTCTGTTTTTCCAGCAAATTGGGCCAGAAGCCGGTTGCAGAATTAAAATCTTTATACAAAGTAAAATGTATACTAGTCGCAACATACGGGGCGGGCGTGTGGGACACTCAATCCTGTAACAAAATTCAAATTGGAAAATAAGTTCATAAAGCGCCTCTTGTGTGTTTCATCAGGTACCTCCAACATCCTTTGCCATACTGAGGTGGGTCTTGAATTTGTGAGCGACATCATCCATGTTTCCCCCTTGCTGCTATGGAGCAAGGTATGGAGTTCTGATGAGTTGAAACTCACAAAGGAAATTTTACAAGACTGCCTCAAGCTTGAGTATTTTGAGAAGATACCATGGCTACTATATGTCAGGGAAACCTTTTCCAAGATAGGTTTGAGCTATATGTTTTCGAATGTTGAAACCGTTGGGAGTGAGACAAAGCTATTAATTAAAGAGGCTTATCGCATTAGGTTAGGTGTGTTGAGAAATAGCGAGAGCGCGGTATACCACAGGGAAGGTTGCTGCAGCAACCATACCTTTTATATATAAGGCATACCCAATGGCGCTTTTATCTGACTAGGTTCCGTCTTAACACACTGCATTTTTTATTTGCTTTCCCAAATCAAGTGGGGTGGTGTGAGAGTCTACCCCCTTGTGCTTGTAATAACAAAGTTTCACAAAACACTGTCCATCTTGTACTTTTTTGTTCTTTGTACAAAGATCCAAGAAATTGATTTATCAGGCCGGTTTTGTTAACTTTTGGATCTCGTTATTATAAAGAGGGATACGAACATTTACTCTCATTATCAACCCCAGCAATATGTAACGCTGTCCTTAGTTTTATCAGAGTGACTCTCACTATTAGAAACCGATACTGATTATCATCATGGAATATCTGTTGAACTATATCTATGAGATCAGTGTTCGGACTGGTAACAATATCAACTGCACTTGCACTGTTAAAATCCATCATTTTAATATATGTGATCTTTTTAAATGTACTTGTAAATCATTTTATGGTAATATAATAATGCTTATGGATGTCAACTTAATTGTATGGTCTTTTTAAATTGTGTAATATGTCATGCTCATACTTTTATGATTCTGTTTTTCATGAATCGAAATAAAGTTTACTATGATGATGTATTTTGGTGTAGAACTATTCCGGAACAGTTAATATACAGGGAAGTGTCAGCACTATTCACAATGGGGCAGCAAGCATGATAATAACCAGCCTCCCGGGTAACTACCAGTTCTTTATAATACCAACCCACCAATGTGACATTCTGCTTCTTCATATAGAAATGATCACAATAGGTATTGTTATCGCAACCTGAATAACCTATTCCCAATGGCTTTCTATAATAAAAACATGGACCTGTATAGTCAAAACCAAAATCTCCCTTTACTTCAGTAAATTATGGTGGACGAGTATATGTATAATTTACAACTGACAATGGGTATGCAGTTCATCAACTAGTGACAGATTTAGTGGGGTAACAAGCTGTTCTTCTCTGAAGAATCTCTTATGTGTATCTAGGTACACATTACTTGGAACTGCTCTTTTATTTCTTTTCATGGAAATAACTTTACCCTTACTGCGTAAGGGCACATTGTAATCATTTTCCAAAATCCATGACACCCCTCACAATATTAGGAGCTCAACAGAACGACACATGCTATCCTTCTCTTTCAGGTCCACACCATGCCACGTTGGATATTAATAACCATAGGCTGCTCTTCATCAGCGACCTATTTACCAAATGGATGCTTAACGTATTGATAAAAGGGACTAGGATGCAAAAGATACACAAGTTCCCAGTGTCCGTCAGAGCTTCACTAGTACAGGCTCCTATTGCCCATCAATACACTGGCACTTTTGAGCGCCGGCGGTGGAGCTTGCTCTATCCTAAGCTCTTTGGATGAATCCCATATTGAACAAGATGGTGTATCTTCACAGTATACTTCAGTCTATCCTAATTAATATTCAAACAACTAAAACAGAGTGAGCAAAACATTGTACACTAGTTTCAGCTAATTCCGTTGGTACCACAACTCGGTACAACCTATCTTACACAGTCCATACCTAATCTCTTTTCTCCTTGAAATCCGTATCCCTCAGCTGAGGGCGTACATTTTACCTGGCAACCCCAGGCACAGTATGATCAGCAAAGCTTGGATAGCTTGTTTTTCAGGGCGGAACAGTCTCAATCAGAGCCACCTCATTCTCTTTGTCCAACTGGGTCAATGTTAGCTTCGCATCGCTGAAAGGAACAAACATGGAGACCCGTTCACCCTCAACGTCCCCTACTCAATCCTTGATCCACTGATCACAGGGCAATGGCAAAGGAATCTGGCAATAGTGCGATGTGTGGTCCCAGTTCTCATGGCCAGAAACTTTCACAGCAATGCGTGTCACCAACAAAATCTGTTCAGGACCTTTCCAGCACGGCTCCAAACTTTTATTCCTCTGAAAATTCTTTATTAAGATGTAGTCTCCAGGCTGAATGTCGTGGTTGGGCCTCTCTGGTATAGGAGGTAGGGAGTCGTGCACCTGTTGGTAAATAGAACACAAACTTTCTGTTAACTGGCCAAGGTAATCAAGCAACACAGGGTACTCAATATTAGAAAACCTGCGAGGACGTGGGACACCCCAGATACTTGCCGGGCACCCAAACACAACCTTCTAAGGAGACAATCCTGTTCTAGAATGTGCTGTTCTTATAGACAAAAGTGTTAACGGTAAAGCATCTGGACATTTTAACCATGTGGTCTCCTGAATTTTTGCCAGTTTCTGTTTGAGAGTACCATGTTACTTCTCAACCAAACCCGCTGACTGTGGATTATTTGCAGGATGACATTTTTTTCACATGGAGACCTTCACAAATCAACTTAATCATCCTTGCATTACAGGGATTTCCGTTGTCACTCCAGATGACTCAGGCCAAGCTGAAATGAGGAAAGAACTTCTTCTGGAGTACCTCTGCAGTTGTAATGGCTGTGTTATCCTTAGTTGGGTAAGCCTACACCCATTTGCTGAACGCACATACAACTACCAAATCATACTTAAGATTATTGCATCTTTCCAGCTCAATGTAGTCCATTTGAAGGACTTCAAAAGGAAAAGTGGATGGTGCAAAATTACCAGGTGGTGTCGGGGTACCCTTCCCTGGATTGTGCATCATGCAGATCATGCAATACTTTACTAGATGCACAGCCGTCCTAGAAATATTAATATTCTGCCATACAGGAATTAGTAACTTACAAATGCCCTTTGCACTAAAGCCCTTTGCTGGACCATGTGCCGTAGTAATCACGGGGAGAACATATGCATCTGGCAACATCCATCTCTGCTTTCCTGATTTATCAATCCAACATCCTTCTTCATTCAACTGTGCTGTACTTACCTGCCATTCTGCTAATTCTTCTATTTTGGCTTCACTCTGTATCTCCTTTACACTTTCAAGGGTATGTTCAAACATGACAACCTCAGGAACCCACCTAGCAGGACATGATACAAACATTCTTTTCATCTTTGTTCGAGCTGTTTCCTTAGCCATCTTATCAGCAAAAGCATTTCCTCTACCCACAACATCAGTAACCTTCCTGTGGGTGCTACAGTTAGCTACGGCCAATTTCTTGGGAGCGTTAAAGCGGACAAAGGCCTCAAAATAAGGTGTCCGTGTTGAATCTTGGTGCCATGAGAAGTAATGAACCCTCTCTCAACCCACAGTTGGTCAAAATTATCTGCGACCCTAATGGCATACTGTCTCCCAGTATAAATGTTGACAACCAGCCTTTCACTCAATTCGCAAACTCGAATAAGGGCAGCAAGGTCAGCAGCTTGAGCTGACTGATAGGGGACCAGTGATGTCGCTACCACTGTACGTAACATAATGATAGAATAAGCTGCAGTGGTGCTGCCATCTGGTAATTTAAAACAGGAGCCATCGACATATAGTTCTCCTTGGGGATCAGATAAGGAAACATCTGTCAGGTCTGCCCATCCTTTCGTCTCTTCTTCCATCCGGAAGATACAATCATGTTTGTCGACTGCATCATTCTCAGAAGGGAGGGGTAGTAGCATGGCTGGATTCAGAGTGGCACATCTTTTGATTGTAATATGTTTAGCAAACAATGTCAATTCATAACCAGTAAGACGTGCACGGGTGAGGTGCCTTGTCTTTGTGAAAAGCATGTCCACAGCATGGCGTACCATGACTGTGAAGTCAGTATCTAGTACTAGTCCAGCCGATTATCTGATGGAAGTGGTCGCAGCTGCGACCGCTCTCAAACAGCTCGGAAGGGCTCTGTTTATCAGAAATATAAGCACAAGGTCTCTGTTTATCCCCGAATTGCTGTGTTAGAACAGAGAGTACACAACCAGACATCTCGTGTACATAGAGCGCAAACAGCTTTTTGTAATTATGGGGTTCAAGTACTGGAGCCGAACAAAGTGAAGTTTTCAATTGCTGAAAAGACTGCTGACATTCAGGCGTCCAAGGCAAGGCTCATGCACTTATTTCATTGTTAATGCAAGCATAGGTTTGATTAGTAATGAGTAATTAGGTATCCACTGGCGACAGTAGGAAGTAATACCTATAAAAGCATGCACATCTTTTTGAGTTTGTGGAATGGGCATTTTAACAATGGTACTGATACGCTCAGGGGTCAAACTTAGAAAGAAAAACGTTATGTCCATGATGAGCCATATGCAACAACAATTCAACTGTCCTATCTCTACAACATTGTTCTGTGTCAGAAGCAATAAGTATGTCATTTACATACTGCACTAATACATTACCAGGGGGAAGTGTGAGGGAATCCAACTGACCTTTTAATGCCTGGCTATAAATACTTGGCCTTTCTGTATAGTCCTGAGGAGCTCGACAGAACCTAAAACTCCTAACAGCTAGTGTGAACCCAAACAAATATCTACTGCCTGGATGAGGAATACTGAATAATGCATTTTTCAAATCAATAAACGAAAAGAATTTAGCAGCAGAAGGAATCATTGTCAAAAGCATAGTTATATCAGGTACCACATGACTCTGGGGAAATACAATTTTAATGATCTCGTACAGATCAGTCACAAAACGATAAACATCCTAATGATCATCAGAGGAGCCTGAAGGTGTCCTTTTAAGAATCAGAAGAATAGGACTAGTACAAATATTAGCAGACTTTTCTTCAATTGCTCCCTTTCATATCAAATCCTGAATAATCTAGAGACTGGCCCGTTCTCCCTCCTGAGGTATTTTATATTGAGGAATGGCTAAGCAAAATGGATCTTTAACCTGTATCAAAACTGACGGTATATGCAATAGCCCTATGTTTATGTCACCTGTCTCCCATAAAGTGGATGGCAGTTCAGAAAAATCAGTGGGAAGAGGCACATCCTGAGACAAGCATTGGGTAGTACCTACATCTGGGCCCATGGTAAGATAATCGCCCGCCGGACAGCAATAACTAGTGGCACGCAATTTCTTCAGCAAATCCAAACTCATCAAATTCTCGCCACAATTAGATGTCAACAAGAACAGGTACTCCACAGTAAAAGAGGCAACAGTCAATGCAAGGGGGGGTGAGATGAGGCTTACAACCGGTACACCTGAAAAACGAAATATTATTGTGGCCAGACAGAGCCGTCCCAGGGACCATATGTTGAGAAACAAAACTCTTTGTCGCACCGTGTCCAATAAAAATTCTTTAGTCTAGCCCTGCAAATCCACTGTGACATAAGGACCACGCTGATCAACAAGTATCTGGACTGGTTCCTCACACTGTCCCTGGTTGTCCTAGCTATAGGGTTGGAACTCTGCCGGTCCGAAAACGTACCCTGTATCCTATAAGACCAGAGACTAATTGTTTCTAAATAGAGGCTAGTGGGTCAAAAGATTTGAGAAAAACCACTTGTGATTTAAAAAAGACTGAGGAGATTACAGTACGCAAGGGTAAATGACCTTTAACACAAGAGGAGAAGCCCAAGGGGCACTGCAGAGATCTTGAAACCAGAATGCTCCCTTATAAGTGGCTATCATCAACAGGGAAAGAATTTGAAAAAATACCCCATAGTACATAAGCACTGCAACGCCAAGTGAGTGCAGGGACCGGAAGTGTACCTGCTCCAGGCATTTTGGATCAATTTATAGTTTTTAGTATATTTTAAGAAACAACTGATTGTATAGAATTAGTCCTGAAGAAGGCAGAGATAAACTAAACAATCCACCGAAATGCTGCTTCAACACTTGTTCAATTGCAACAAACTGTAAAGTATTTTGTAATAGCAGGTTCAGATCTTTATAAGATCTGGCTTTATGTGATAAAAACATTTTCTTTTATAAATGCATGTGATTAGGCTATAGGCAGATATTTTTAACACATGTTTAGATATCTGTATTAGGAATACAAATTGTTTGTCTGTGTAACAATATTGATTGTATTTTATAAATGTGTAATTTTTTACAGAAAATGTTTTGGGGAGAAAAATGAATAAAGATCTTTTTAAATGCAGTGAGGAAATCTAGGTAGTGTTTACTCATTAGATTCAGTCGAATACATTATTCATCTTGACTATACAAAAAGGATTTGGTTAAGTGTACACTTTTTTGATTATAATGTATACTACGAATTAACAGCACATAAGGGATACTTGTTGTTTAAGTTTTAACTACCCAGTCCCTTCTTGGCTTAATTGCTATAACTCTCTCTTTTTTGAGGAGTGTCCTAGCTATAAGACATCCCTGTCACCTCATCCGTATCATAATCATCATGATAATAATGTCCATCGTTAGGGTCATCAAAGTAATTGTTATCAGAACGGCCCTGTAATGCTGCAGCGTTCTGAACCCTTTTGATCTCACAACCTCTTTCACGAGACCCTCACCCTCTAAGAGCCGCAACCTTTTGTAAAAGCACAGGACTCTTGCTAAACCAATAACATTCCACCTTACAGTACACACACTGATTTGACCCTAAAGGTGTCTTTGGCGGCTGGCTACTAGTTTGTGGCAGCTGCCTAGAAGGACCACCTTGTCCCCTATTATTTCCCCTAAACGCTTGCTGCATTTACACCTTTGTCTTGAAATCTTTAGGTTTTTTATCTGTCTTGTCTTTCTCAATCCTGATGACGGTGTTCATAATATTGAGCCATATTCAAAATAAGAGAGGGGGACGATGCAGACCAAGTACTCTCAGATGCCTGCAAACAAGCCATTACTTCAGGAAGAAGATTAGAAACAAACCAGTCTAAAACAGCTGAACTCCTGCCTCAATGGACATATCCTGCCCACTATAATCCCAAAACGTGTCTTCAAACCAAGTAAAGCAATCTGATACATATTCATCCTACTTCTGCCTACAATCTGACAACCTGGATGTATGTATGTAATAATATGACCGGTCAAAGCATGTATCTTGGCACAAGGCTTATTGCCTGGCTTCCTCTCCTGATCCGCAGAGACAGAAGTATGAGTGCAAGCTCCTGGGTTTACGGGATCACTATTATGTGCAAATCCCCAGTGCCCCCCCACCGGTACCCTATGAAGAATTGAGACTAACCATATTGGAATCGTCTAGGAGGTTATCCGAAACCGCGCTGTTGAGCCTCCGCCAAAGGCATAGATCCGTGCCTCGCAGCCTCCGCCTTGGAAGGGATCATTCAGGTGATGGACTCCGCAACAGAAAGTCCAGAATTACACCACTTTGACACATAAGAGTCCCATTGAGTCTCCAAACAACACCGGACACTCAACATTCAAATGATACAATCGTGAAACCGAAACCGAAAGATGAAAGACACAGATGCAACGAAGAGCCCCCCATGTAAGTAACTACAGAATCTCACTAAGAGACTGAGTGTGTCTCGCCAGTTCCGACGACTATATGACAATCGCAGGGGACAGGGTTTACTCTCTGGGAAATTGCAGGTATCTTTATGGGACAAATCAACCCAGTAACAGGAGACGCTGAACTCGCAACCGGACTGCTTAATCCCAAAATGGCGTCCTCCAACACCCATTTAGCACTCAACAACCGAACAATTCACTGCAACTAAAATCCTGGCCCCCATCAGCCACATTGTCTGTTGAATCCCAAACAGAACCGTCCACATATCAGCTTGGGTGGCAACCTGCAATCAGAAAGTAGAAAATCATGGTGGACCCAGGATTCTTAATGTCATAGATGATATACACAAGTCTCTCGATACAGACCAACACTGCCTACTCATATTCCCGGACCTATCGGCAGCCTTCGACACGGTGGAACATAAACTACTCATCAAGGTACTCCAAGAAATGTTGGGTGCCAAAGAGGTGGTTTCGCTCTGGTTTGCCACCTTTCTCCAGAACTGCACCCAAAGAATCAAAATCAAACACTTCTCATCGGAACTACACCCTGTAAGCAGAGGTGTCCCCCAACTTTTCAACATCTACATGGAACCCCTCACAACCATACTAAAAAAATCCAACATCCCCCTTCCACCTCTATGCAGATGACACCCAGTTCTATCTCGAAACGTCCCCCATTGATGACATTCAGAGACTCATCGACACTCTAAGGGAAGTCCAACACTGGCTTTCATTAAACCACCTGAAACTCAATCAAGAAAAAATGGAAATCCTCCTCAGTTCCAACAAAAAGGAGAACCACCAAGTCCCAGAATGGCTAAAAGCGATCGATGCTCTTAACAGCAATCTCACCTTGGCTGACTCCGTGAAATCGCTTGACCCAAAATTAGACATGGACAAACAGATCAAGACCACCGCAAAGAGCACATTCCTCAACCTGAAATTACTAAACAAAATAAAACCCTTCATCCCGCCCAGCGACCTCAAACAAGCTACTCAATCCCTGGTGCTATCCAGACTAGACTACGGGAATGCAACATATATCGGCACAGCAAAATCACACTTAGCTCCCCTCAGATCAACTCTTAATGCAGCAGCAAGAATGGTCACCAGAGTATAAAAATACAAACACATCTCGCCTGCACTCAGTTTAAATGCGTGCCAACTTCAGAACTGCCTGCACACAGGGAAACCAGGCTACCTGGCCTCCAAACTCAGGAAGGCCGGTCAGACAAGGAGCCACAGGAGTTCCAACACTCGATTCCTCATCCCTCCGAAAACCCGCAAACAAAAAACTGCATCCCGATCCTTCTCTGAAATGCTCCCAAAATCTGGAACTCCATCCCAATCCATATCAAGACTACCCCATGCTTTCCAAAATTCAAAAGGCAGCTCAAAGACCGCTTCCTCAATCGTTCTCTCCCGAAAGGATAGCTACCGCCTAAACGCACAAGCTTGCTCTCTGTTGCACACAGATACATTGGCATTAAGACCTCTAACTCATTCCTATCCCGACTCGTTCCTATCTACCCACCTCCGGAAGGAGGCGTGGCTCGAGTCACTGTGCACACTACTACGAGAATATGTTGACTTCCTTGCTTCTATTGTTGTACAACACATGAAGACTTCCAATGCACCATGAATCATCATGTTTACTACTGCCATACTGTGTGATTTACTTGTTACAAATTGTTGTAAAGCTCTCCGAAACCTTCAGGTCTGGCCAGCGCTATATAAAACTCCATAATAAATACCATCCTTTAATAATATCCCATATAGCACCCAATTCTGCAACATGATCTTGAGTATGCACCTGTCACCAGATATCAATCGGAACAAGAAGACCAAGAGTCATTACAGTAGAGGAAGCAGACTCTGCTAATTCCTTATAATAAGCTGTGGGATTTTTCCTAGGATCGAGCTACGTAGGCTTAAGAGATAAAACCTCACACCTTTTCCACGTAGTATAAACCCATGGCTCCTGAAAACGGGCAGGTACGGCTGCTCTAGTGATATTACCGCTCTGTTCAGTCAACCCAGGTATTTCTGGATGGTATATTGGGTGGACCTCACGCAGAGGGCACTGAGACTGAAGAATTTGGGTGGGACTTTTCTTAAATAATCGAAGTCAATAACCAACAATAGTAGCAATATTTCCAAACACCTGCCCAGGAACCACATCAACTGAATAAACACAGTCCTTAATATCAAACAACACTTGTGGGGCCTCCATTCCAATGTAGGTCCTCAAAAGATCAATTAGCGTAGTGGACATGTGTTGAAGAACATGCTGCTGTAAGAAAGACTTAAAATTGGGCATAGCTTGCCAAATGTACTCAGCACTATAAACCTGATTAGTAACTCACTGAACGACCTGCTTTGTTAACACATCCTTTTCTTCAGCTCCTACATCAGACCGTACCGGTGGACCCATTCGCTCCCTAAATTTCACCCAATCTCTATCCTCAAACCCACGTACTGGTCTCTCAGCTGTTAAGAGTGTTGGAGGATGAAAAACCATAAAAGGATATTGTTGGACTTGGCACTTATTGTCCTAACATTTTTCGCGTGCTGCCAGGGAGAGCTGGTTATTGTCAATACAGCGCTGTGCTGCTTAAGCACTATATATACAATTCCCCGCATTTTTGCTGCAGCTTGATTCTGTGAGACCCTGACGGCATTCCTGGGACCTATCGTGGACACTACTGTCTTGTGTGGGACTCGGGATCCTCACCAGCTCCCTAGTGCTTTGAAGGCTCTATTTTCTTGGTTGCCAGAGGAGGAGTGATGCCTGTAGTACTGTGCTGTCAAAGCGCTTTATTTGGTGGCCTGCACTTCAAGGAGGTAAGGAGCTGACGCCTGCAGCGCTGTGCTGCCAGAGCGCTACTTTATTCTGGGGGACCCTGGGACTGTGAGCCATCTAGCGCCTTGTGAGCGCCACCTCAAGCCCCTGCCCAGGAGAAGAAGGTGTGTGGGTCCTACAGCGCTGTGCTGCCAGAGTGCTATATTCGCATTGACTGTGCTCTGCTTGCTATCTAGCGCCTCGTGAAGTGTTACAACTGTTTTCCAGCCCCCAGGACTCTTAGTCCCGCAATCCTGGACTTAACGCTGCAACTTTACTACTGCATGAGGAGAGCACTTTATCTGTACTGCCCAACTGAGAGACAGCTACTTCCAAGGAGTGGTGACAATCTTTGCAACATCTGTGCATGTTTGAGGTTCGCCCTTCTGACATGAGGCCTAGTGTAATCCTCAAAACACACAAGATGATGGACGGAATGTTGCACAATGGCAAAACATTCACCCCCAGTCACAGATCTGGGTTTAATCCATCGTCAACGCTCTGTCCATCATTTCCTTTGGTTTTGCTTTGTTCGCCATAAGTTGGCAGGGTATGCTCAGACGTGAGTCCCTTGCTCACGTTGCCACTGGATTCAAGCAAGCCCGGCTGAAGACGGCTGCAATGCCAGTAACCGGTCCTGGGAAGCTTGTTTCCGGTCCAGGGAAGGCATGGCTTCGCAGTTCGGGCTGGACTGTTCCCATGAGGCACAGGGTCAGACTGATTTGCATATGGCCATGTCTGAACTTGGGTGGCAGAGTAGGCTAAAGAATGGTGATGGATTAAACCCAGATCAGTTGACTGGGGGTGAGTGCTTGTATTGTCAACGCTCCGTCCATCATTTCCTTTGGTTTTGCTGTGTTCACCATAAGTTGGCAGGGTATGCTCAGACGTGAGTCCCTTGCTCACTTTGCCACTGGATTCAAGCAAGCCCGGCTGAAGACGGCTGCAATGCCAGAAACCGGTCCTGGGAAGCTTGTTTCCGGTCCAGAGAAGGCATGGCTTGGCAGTTCGGGCTGGACTGTTCCCATGAGGCACAGGGTCAGACTGATTTGCATATGGCCATGTCTGAACTGGGGTGGCAGAGTGGGCTAAAGAATGGTGATGGATTAAACCCAGATCAGTTGACTGGGGGTGAGTGCTTGTATTGTCAACGCTCCGTCCATCATTTCCTTTGGTTTTGCTTTGTTCGCCATAAGTTGGCAGGGTATGCTCAGACGTGAGTACCTTGCTCACTTTGCCACTGGATTCAAGCAAGCCCGGCTGAAGACGGCTGCAATGCCAGAAACCGGTCCTGGGAAGCTTGTTTCCGGTCCAGGGAAGGCATGGCTTGGCAGTTCGGGCTGGACTGTTCCCATGAGGCACAGGGTCAGACTGATTTGCATATGGCCATGTCTGAACTGGGGTGGCAGAGTGGGCTAAAGAATGGTGATGGATTAAACCCAGATCAGTTGACTGGGGGTGAGTGCTTGTATTGTCAACGCGCCGTCCATCATTTCCTTTGGTTTTGCTTTGTTCGCCATAAGTTGGCAGGGTATGCTCAGACGTGAGTCCCTTGCTCACTTTGCCACTGGATTCAAGCAAGCCCGGCTGAAGACAGCTGCAATGCCAGAAACCGGTCCTGGGAAGCTTGTTTCCGGTCTAGGGAAGGCATGGCTTGGCAGTTCGGGCTGGACTGTTCCCATGAGGCACAGGGTGAGACTGATTTGCATATGGCCATGTCTGAACTGGGGTGGAAGAGTGGGCTAAAGAATGGTGATGGATTAAACCCAGATCAGTTGACTGGGGTTGAGTGCTTGTATTGTCAACGCTCCGTCCATCATTTCCTTTGGTTTGGCCTAGTGTAATCCTGCCATGATGTTCATGCTCTTATGCTAATGAGAAATGCCCTAATGATGCCTAATGTACCTGCAAAGATTAATGCCTAAGGTGCTTATACCCCAGGATTGGTGCCTATTGTATTTGATGATGCCAAATGCCATGCTGTATGCCTAACGTGTCTTTACCCTAATGATATTGCATTTATGCCTCATCTGTTTTACTGCATAAGGTAGCTGCAGGCTAATGCTATGCGTAATGGGTTTCAAAACCTAAGGTTGAGGCCTGATGTTCTTTTTCCCCCAAGGCTTATACTGTTTGTGTTCTGCCTAACGATTATGCCCCATGCTAAAGGGATTTATGCAAATGCGATGCTGCATCAATGCTTATGATTATACCACTGCTAATGTGCATGCTTAATGAGATGTTCACAGGTCTGTGCCTTTTGCAGCTGTTCCTGCCTAGTGCTCTATGTTAAGGATAATGTTTTTCCCAAAGGCCTGACAACGTCTTTATGCCTAAGGTGAGGCCCCCTGGCCTGCAAGCATGTTTTCTTTTCAGGCCTAATGCTTCCCCCCCTAAGGTCTACATGGTTGGTTTGATGCCTAATGTATTGTTCATATTTTCAGGTCCACTGTGACGGTAGGCATAAGGTGTTGATGCATGCTTACTGCTATGATGTTTTTTTCAGACCTGATGTTTTCACTCCAGGCCTCCTGCAAACGGGACTCATGCTAAGGAATGGTATGCCTAATGTGTGCCCATGCTTTTAAGCTACTAAAGACGCCTCCTGCAAATGTTAGGGCCTATTGTCATGCCATGATGATGTGTATTCATTCCTAATGCTTTTCCCCTCAGGGTTGCCGTGCTGACCTTAGGCCTCATGGACTTATGCTGACGTACTGCATAACATGTTCTATGTCTGACCTGATGTGTTCATTTTAGGTTTCATGTTTAGGCCCCCAAGGACGTATAGTGCATATGACGATGCCACTGTGCATGTTTGATGCTTTCATGCCACGTTATGAGGCTTCATGTTCCTGCTAACTGATTTATGCCGTCTAATCTGCATTGGCGTCTGACCTAATGTGTTTATGCCCAAAGCTTCCTGTGTAGGTCCACTTGGTTTAGGCTACTGTGTTAATGCTAATGCTTTTATGGTTGGGGCATTGTTGCTAAGTTTTATGCTGATGTGAAATTATGCTCACATGTTCCTGCCTGAGCTAATGAGGCTGATGTTACAGGAGCATTGCTGCCCTCATTATTTTACAAGTAAGTATTAGCTGTGGCACATTTAATCATGTCGGTTATACATTCATCTTTATAACTGGATGCTTTACACATTTCCTCCTGACTTTGGCCCACCCGCTCTGCACCACGCTACCCGTTTCTAACAGAGATGCAACAGGGGTAGCGGACACTATCGTTATCAATACTCGCACCGGAGGAGAAAGAACAAAAGATACAGGTGTTGGAGCAGTAGAACTACTAGGGGTCACAGTTGTCAAAGATGGCGATGACAAAGAAGTGGCGGGAGGCGCAGTAGCCAAAGCCATTGAGACAACAGCCATGAACATAGGAACAGCCGAAACAGACGAAACAGGTTGCTGTGTCTGTGTTGGAATAGTGGGGCATATCCTCTGCGGGGCGTAAGGAGGTGGGGGTCGAGTATCTAACAGCTCCTCCACGAAAGCATAATTTTCCTCTCTAGCCAAATAAGATATATCAATATGTAACTGAAAGATTCTAACTTCACATTCAACTCCTGTCTCCTGTTTTCCTCTATCAAATGATACAGCTTTCTAGGTTAATGTTTGCATTTTACCTTTTTGTGCATCCCTCTTCATTTTTAATCTTCTATGCCTAGCCTCCTTCTACCAAGTTTGAAGAGAATCAAATATTAACTGCCTAATTTGTCTTTTAAACAACTGTTCCTGTATAAACCCAATCTTTTGCTCATCAAAAGTACCCATTAATGGCCGCTGTAACTCAGCATTGTCCCTCGTATATTTGTGCCATAATGTGCTAAACATAATAGGGCAAGACCATACTTTGCTGCATATCAAAGTTAGGGCTGCCTTCTAGAGGCGCTGGCTGAGCTTCTTCCAATCGTGCATCTGCAGACAACACCAGATTTTGCTGAAGCCAGGCATTTCGAAAATAAAAACAAACTTGTTATTTTTACCTGGAAAGGTAGTTGCATGTACCTTTTAATAAAACAGCCCTCAGGCCATGCCAAACTCAAAACAAGGGTACCATAGCCACAAAAAAAACTCACCTGATATCAGTAGCACAGCACATAAAAACTTGTTGTCCACTGCCAACTCTTCAGACCAAATGGTCAAATCCCAGGGTTTCGCCGTTCAGGACTCCAGTCGGGATGACCACTGGGCGAAGCACTGTCCGGCAGGACAGAAGGGGCAGCTGCGAGCAATTGATACTTCTCATGCAGGGATCCCTGAACCATCAGTCCGACCCAATGATAGCCTCGACCTCCCCCCGTCTGTGGAAAGGGATGGGTCAATTACCCAAAGGAGTCCCTGGTCGAGCGCCAACTGAAGAAAGAGACCTGATTAAGGTCACCCGGGTCCTGTGACCACCTCTAGGCTTTCCGTACCAAATGAAGAGTCAGTAGAGAATATAAACCAATAACTGTTTATTTAGATGTACTCAGAGTGGAGCCCAGTCTGCCCTGTCTAGGAGTGTTGCAGAGAGGACTGACATCAACAGGCATAGAGATACATTATGTAAGTTTAATTACCGGGCAAAGGTACGCCCATAGTGGAATTTTCCAAGCAGATGCAGCTGGACAGTAAAATACAAAAAAATTAAATGTTGGTTCTCATATCTTACACCACCTAATACAACTCAAGGTTGTTTCACCCTGCAACCACCACCAGACAAGTGGATGAGGGCCTCTATCTAGGGAGAAAGGTATGCACTAATATGAACAGTCTATTCATTAGTGAAGCAAAATTCGACACTTCTGAAACGAAACATAACAGAGGCTTTTTCTCAGAAACAGCAAAAAATTAGTTTTGATCACGATTCAAAATGGTGCCTGAATAGACAATGGTGCCGCAAATGCTAACTTACATAGAGCAATGCACAAACATGAATATTTCTATTCTAACAGGAGGGAAGAGGCAACATTGCAGCCTCAGGGTTTCACTTTTCATGATTCTTGGCACCTACCTGCAATCAGCAATGATGATAAATATCACATCACATCACACCACACTAAAAAGTTAGTAATAGCTTTGATCATACATCATAATCGTAAATGCATTTAAAACAGATTAAGGTAATTATGGTTATGAATTAAAATACAGAAAGCGCATATTCACCAGTTCCCATGGTCAACCTCAGGTCACAGAGTTTGAATGTTCAACTCCTAGTTTTAAGTTTTTCTTTCCTATTAGATGTGAGAAAAATTCCCAATCTATGAAATTTCCCCTTCATGTTCCTTAGTTTACCTTGATCAAAGTACTTCTTTCACTTCTTGAGGTGCACCTTCTGTTCTCTATCTGTCATGGCTCAGATGTAAACTAGTCAATGTTAAGGCCTCTGCTACTCTCAAAATGGGGCATGGGGCTCTTGCGGTGTGGTGTGATGTGGTGGAAGGATATGTACACCAATCATAAAACTAAACAAGTCCTTGTATGACACATTCCACACGCCTTTGTCAAAAATTAGTAACAAATGAACATATTCTGCTCTTCCATTTAACTGTCGACCCCTCTTGAAAGACTTTAACGAAGCTTAACATATCATCAGTATGCTAAGATTCTGCCAAATTTCAAACATGACGGGGTCAGACTTACTACCTTTACTCCAGTCCTAACAACAATGGGGAAAGTGCATATGTTTGGAGCAGCAAAGTTTCTATTCTATCTTCAGCCCATCAGACATTATGCAAAGTGCATATATTTAGGGATAAGTGCAGATTTACTATTTTGACTCCAGTCTAACAAACATTGGGCAAAATGTATACGTTTTTGTAGGTGAGGGCAAACTTATTAAAAAACACACGTCCAACAAACAGTAGAGAATGTGTTTATTTTTTGAAGGGTCAGATTTACTATCCTAATTTCAGTCAATCTAACATTAGGGAAAAAGCATACATTTGGGGGCGAGGGCAGATTTACTGTTCTAACTTCAGTCCAAAACCTTTGGAGAAGCTAATTTATTTTGGAAGAGTGTGGGGACGGAGTTGTTATTTTTAGTCAAGTCCAACAAACAGCAGGAACGTGCATAAATATGGGGGGATTCAGATTTGTATTTTTAATTCCAGTTCAACAAATCTTGGGGAAAACTCATATCTTTGGAAGAGGGACACATTTGCTGTTCCAACTCCAATTCAACAAATGCTGGGGTAAATGTATATATTTGGAGGGGTCAGATTTGCTATTCTAACTCCACTCTAATACATATTGAGAAAAAAATCATCTTTTTCGGGGGGCAGGTTTACTAACCCCAGTCTAACTTGGGGAAATCTCATGTATTTGTTGGGGTTGGAGGTCAGAATATCATTCTTACTACAGTCCAATAAATATTGGGAAAGAGCATATATTTGTGAGGGAGTCAAATTTACTATTCTAAAACCAGTCCAATAAACATTGTGAACAGTGGAGGGAATAGTCACAATCACTATTCTAACTTTAGTTTTACAAACATTGGGGTAACCCATATGGGGGATGGGTAATATAACATACTTTTGGAGACATATACCTCCACCTCTCCTATCATTTCCATTAATAGACCTACATCAATGTGGCAGAATTATCCCCAGAAAAATGTATATGATTTAGTAGTAAATGTGGGATGGACCAAAGGGGAGGAAAAGGGGAATACATATTCAGAAATGGAGGAGTTTGGGGAATGTAAGAATGGTTTTAGGGAGTGACATGCTGCTAAAACACAGCACAAAACAGAGAGCCTGATTCCAACAAATTGGTTAGTCCTTCCTTTGGGAAGAGCAAAAAGCTTTTTGTAGTATAACCCTCCCCCAACAGGGTTACCCTTTGATTGCATGCTTCATAATTGGCCTTCTCTCGTTCCACTGCAGAAGGAAATTGTGTTGATTAAATCCTCCATTTGATATGATTAAAATATGGGAAATAAATGTTGGAAAATGTATTCGGGTTTCATCCTGGCCTCAGTCTGAACACCGTCAGGGTGATTTAATAAAACACTGTTTCCTACCAGCCAGGTATTTTTAACATAAAAAGAACTGCTTCATCTACTATCCTCCATTATTTTGTTGTCTGATATTCAGTGCTCCCGTGTAACTTGCAGGTAGTAGTATGCCCCGTTCCACAGCAGAACAGTAGAACCCAATGATGAGGCATGCCACCAAGGGGTAATCCTGGTGGGGGAGGGTTATACTATAAAAAGATTATTGCTTTCCCCACAGGGAGCACTAGCCCATTCGTTAGAGTAAGGCTCTCTATTTTGTGTTAGATTTTCATAGTAACGAGGATGATCCCTCCTCTATAGCATCGATTGTCTCCCCCATTTTGTTGATATATGCTACCCACTCCCAAAAGAGTAAGAGTATTTCTATTCACAAACCTCACTTCTAAAGTTATTACTGTCCTAAAAGAAAAGAAAAACAGGTGGAAATGTACTCCAGTCTACTTTAGAGTAACTCTAGCACCACACTTGGCCACTTTCATATACTGCAGCACACTTCCAAAAACAACACCTGCTTGGATACCTGACCCATGAGCAGGTTCATTTAGTTCCAGCCTCATGTGTAGTCTTCCCTGCAACAAGCACCACTATTTGTTCTGTGGGCCCAGCTTTAACAGGTTGCCTCCCACAAAACTTCCCATGGGGCATGCAGCAGGTCCCAAATAACCCCTGTCTCACAACAGCACCTTAATCTTGGCCCTGCTACTTGTGGGGCATGCAGCTAGTCCCCTGTAACCCTTCCCCCAACATCTCAGTGTCAGGCCTGCTTCCCATGGGTAGGAACGTTTTGGGTAGGTTAGCAGGGCATGCGATGGGGTTGTGGAAGGACGGGGCATCTTTGAAGAAATGGAGCAGTGTTCTTGGTAGGGTGGCATGGCAGAATGGGGAGGAATATTGTAGCAGTACAGTGGCAGAGTATGGGGCAGTGTTTTGGGGGAATGGGGCATTGTTTTTGAGAGAATTGGAAGAGTTATGGGATTGGAGCAATGTTATATGCTTAGGGCCAGTAATTTAAAGGTGGGGCAATGTTTGGGGGAAGAAGGCAGTCTTTAGGGTTATGGCAAGTGTTTTGGGGGCAGGGTGGCAAGTGCAGGAGATAAGAGGCAGTGTTTTGGGGTAGGCAAAGTGTTTTGTGATAGGGTGTCAGGCATATTGAGGATCTTGTGTCGTTCATCTCACTGCACTTCAATTCTGGATCAGCGGTCCATGGGGCATGCTGTGGGCCTCAAAACACTCTTCCCACCATACAAAAAATCCAAGGGGTAGGGATCATGATGGGTGGCACTGTTTGTGGGTAGCACTAGTGTTTTGGGGGTAGGATGGCAATTTAGGGGCAGTTTTGGGGGAATGAGGTAGAGTTTTGGAGTAAGTTGGCAGGACAAGTGGGGCAGTTATGTAGAGTACAGCCAGTGATTTGAGAGAATGGGGCAGCATTTTGGGGAATGATCAGTTTTCTACGGGTGGGTAGGTCTTAGATATTTGGGTAGGCATTATTTTATCAATAGTGCAGTGTTTTGCAGGAAAGAAGCATTTTTGTGGGTATAGTTCAGTGTTTTTGGGTAGGGGTAAGGTTAGGGCCCACTGCTTTATGGGTAAGGGCCAGCATTTTAAAGGGATACAATGGCATGGCAGGAGATAGGGAGCCTGAGCAAGACCAAACCCGTCAAGTGGTGTCCCTCCAGTTCTGGGCCCTTGGTGGTGGTGTGAAAGGTGCCCAGTTAGCCAAAATCAAAAACTTGGGACTTAGAAAACGTTTGGCTAAAAACTAGGTGTGGGCAGTAAAATCCAGTCCTCTGACGATGTTCCCAGACTTTTGCCCTCCGGAAAAACTCTACAAACCGATGAGTGGCAGAGTTTTTTCTCACGCGTGGCTTGCCAGCGTTAAGTTGGTGAGCACTATCACTCGCTAAAATCAACTGTTAGGCTGCCTCCCGGTGATATTTCCCAATGTGGGCGGTCATGGCACGTTGCTACTGCCCACTTTGAAAAAACTGCTGCACATGTTGAGAAAGCTGCCACTTGAGTAGTGGTGCTATTCATGCTGATTATCAGCACTGCACAAGCTCTCCATGCAAAAAATCAGCACCTGCAGAGTGATATACCGAATTCCCCTCCTCGCAGAACTCCACAGAATCTCTTAGAGTATTTAGGTAACTCAGCAGGATTCTGCATACTAAAAACTGCTAGAAGAATCGAGAGGAGACAGGGGCCAACCTGCTTGTCAATCTGCCCAATTTGCATCGCCAGTTTCCCTGACTTTGCAACAGCTCCCATTGCATCCTTCTATGCAGCAGCAAATGCTGTTCAGCGATCATTCGCAGAAGGGGTGTCAGGCCTTGTGGAGTTCTCATCTACTACAGTCTCCAGCCTTGTCCTGCTGGAGATTTTCAACTTACAAAAAAAGACTAAGGGCTTGATTATGAGTATGGCCGTACCATTGTTGGTGTTCAGACCACCGCCTCCTCGGCAGTCTGACTGCCCGATTACAATCAGTATGATCGGACTGCCAGAAGACCACTGCAAGACTGCTGCCACGCCAAGGATCTTGGGTCCCGCGGTGGTGACTGTTGGGAAAGCGGTGGTCTATGGAAGCAGTGCCGGCAAAGACACCACTATGGTGATCACGACCTCCCATTCGGACGACCTTTCCATGGCAGAGACCCTGCCACAAAAAGGTCAGCGGAAAGGCAGGGAAGGTGCCACAAAAAGGGCCCAGAGCAATTCAGCCCATTGGGAATTGTGTCTCCCTATGCCTGCACTGTCATGTGCGCACTGTGTGTCAAGCACAACATGGTGCATGGCAACAGAGCACCCGACGTGCTAGTGGCGATGCACTGTGGTGGCATGTGCTTCAGGCTCTCTCTATGAGCTGAAGCATGCTGCCGCAACGGGACCACCGATGACACACTGCCAGCCTGGCTGTAACATTGTAATGCGGCGGTCGGGATGTCGCTGCTGTGGGCTGGCGGTGGGACCAATTATATTGTAATCGGGCCCTAAGTCTGGACCATGACTTTGTCCAGCAGCTTCCTATCACCTACTCCTGGGACATCACCTGCAGTCTTGCCCCGCTAAGCTTGTACCTTCTTAGAAACTTTTTGCTGAAATTTATTTTTTAAGTTCTAAGGTTAGTGCCGACAGGGCCCAATCCATTCTTTGTATTCGACTTGCACTCCATATCGGTCAGCAATATTTTTTAACTTTGACACGGTGATGGAGCAAGGTGGAAAACAAACATTTTGTATACCTCTTGTAAAGTTAACTCTCCATAAGAGTGACAAGTACTAAACGTGTGGTTTTTTAAATGAACCAACCTAGAGTAAATTGCATACACAAATACACGTGGGATACTAATTCGCATGTTTTTGCAGAAGCAATAATTTACTAATTTGTCGAATATTGTGTCATAAAATGTACGCATATATTATAATCTAAAAAGAAAATGCATGAATGTGCTTCTGTCTGTTTACTTGTGGCATAAATCATGAAGACTGGTAAGTCAAATTACGCATAAATATCGCTTAAAGCTAGGTAAATACTAACTGGATCATCATTAGAAGGGGGAAGGTAAACAGAAAGGGCTTCATTTCATAAACTTACATCTATTTGTGTTTGTTTCCATGATAGTTCCTAAATTGAGACCTAAGCGAGCACATGAGAAAGAAACAAAAAATGGAGTCTGATTGAAATTCCGAGATAGCGACAGAAGTGCGCAGGCGCCAGAATCGGAGACGCAAGCTGCCTGTGACAACACAGTGTGGGTCAAGGACAGCGTGGTCACTTTATGGGGCCTAAGCCAGGATGACAGTGAAGCAAATATTCTACCCGTGGGATTAAAGAGACTAATATCAATTTAAAGAACACTTCAAGGAAGTCAAACTTTAAGACAATGACACCCCAGTTGCAGCAACGTGATGAGGACTGTGCAGAAATTTGAATAAAGAATGATGAGATGATGCTCATCCGACTCCAAATTGACCAATCACAGACATTTCAGAACTTAAGAGTTACGAATTTAGATAGATAAGTTAGTGAAAAAGAGTATTAAAAAGGACGTTTGGGACATTGAAAAAAGCTGGCTTTTCGATTTGATCTTTGCACCCCGACTTGTACCTTCTCAGACACTTTTCGCTGGAATTTCTTTTTTAAGTTCTAAGTTTAGTGCCGAAGGGCCCAATCCATTCTTTGTATTCAACTTGCGCTCCATAGTGGTCAGCAATATTTTTAAACTTTGACACAGTCTTGCGCAACTAGATGTTCATGGTTGGCACTTTGATTTTAAGCGCTAGTTATTAACTTAAACTTTAACAATTCATAGCTCCAGTTTTACTCATTGGATTTTTATCTTTTTCATGTCAAATCATTTTGTTAAAATGTAATTGGTACGGGATTTTTCTTGGGTTGTGTTTGCACTTATTTTTTGACCCAAATGTATTGGGTATCAGAGCTCTTTACACGAGCACCAGTTGCATTACATGAGGACACATTCATTTTTGTTAGGCACAGGGAGATTAAGTGATTTGCCCAGAATGACAGGATGTTGCACGTCCTTGCCCAGACTTGAACCCGGTTTACCAGATTTAAGGGTCAACCGCCCTAACCATTAGGACAACTCCTCTCCCCAAATAACTTTATTACTGTTTGTGTGGTTCCTAAATATTTATATATTGCCTCTAAGTTAAGCCTAACTGATTCTATGGCAAGCTACAATTGGGTTAAGTACAGGTTAATTCAGTCACTTCAATGGTTCACCATGACAGTGATTGTGAATGTTGCTTGAGCAGGGTTAACACTCCACTCAACCAACAACCCAATAACTCACACATCTCATTTAGCAGTAGGTATGCTCCTCTTTCCAGTCACTCCACCTGGTCCTTCCTACATTTACTACTAAGGGCTCGATTGCGATGTCGTAATGAAGACCATCCCAGAGTCGTCTGGAGTTGGACCTTCCAACCGACTCGCACTGAGATTTGGTTCTACAAAACAACGCATTACAATGACTAAAATCCTTTTCGATCACTCTGAATCCATCTTCATTTTCATAACAAGAAGCCTCCGGAACACAGAATGGTATCATCTGGAGGCATTTTCCAGACCGAATCCGAACTGACAAGTACAATGCGTACTTCCCAGGAGCCGAATAGGTTGCCACAACCAACAGCTCTGATTCATGCCTCAACTCGATTCTTGCGAATGAGATGGTGCATGGCATGTCATCCCTATCCTCTACATCTATGATGAATACTAGAACCGAAATCGACAAGTTCATTGCAGATGGTAAGTCCGACACCTACCCCTACACAATAATGCAACTAACACACAAAATACTATACAAGAGAAAACAGGGGCGCAAGTACAGCCAAATTGTGTGGGACAATACTTCCATAAATTTAGAGGCAATTTTCAGGGGGGCTAATACTTATAGCAATTCTGACCTAAGAGGGGACCTGGGGGGCTAATACACCCAGCAATGTAGAGGCAAAACTGGGTTTGCTGTGTCAATACACCGAGCCATGTAGAGGCAAACATGGGTTTGGGATACAATACCCCCAGCAATGTTGAGACAAACCTGGGTTTGAGGTATCAATACCCCCAGCATTGTTGCAGCAAATCTGGGTTTGGGGGTAAATACCCCCAGAAATGTTGCGTCAAACCTGGCGTTGGGGGGTGAATACCCCGGCAATGTAGAGGCAAACCTGGGTTTGGCATGTCAATACCCCCAGCAATGTAGATGAAAACGTGGGTTTGGGGTGTAAATACCGCCAGCAATGTTGAGGCAAACCTAGGTTTGGGATTCAATACCCCCAGCAATATTGCAGCAAACCTGGGGCTAGGGGCTTAAGACTCCCAGCAATGTTGAGGCAAACCTGGGGTTGTGGGGTACATACCCCCAACAATGTTGAGGAAAACCTGGGGTTAGGGGGTAAATACCCCAGAAATGTTGGGACAAACCTGTGGGTTGGGGGGTTAATACACTCAGCAGTGTGTACCTGAACAATGTAACCGGTGCTCATGCAAAGTGCATCAATACCTACAGCTGGAGTACATGCTGCAGGAATTCTTTGAAAAGCAAACCCGAAGGTAATTTTCCAGGAAATGCATTCCCACACTATGGCAGCAAAAATAACTGGCAACTTCGAGGAATGGGCAGAGTGGAAATGCTGATACTCTAGGGACTGTTGAAAAAGAAATAAAGTCTCATCATCAATGGTCCCTTAAAAACATGTGAAATATTCAGGTGCTGATGCACAAACATGACAGACCAGGCACATACTGCAGTTTAAGGACTATATGTGTGTGGAAACTGTCTCATCCTGGGACAACACACACAATGGGGGGCTGAAGCCCATAGAGCCTTATGGGTATTGACTTTGATAAGAAAGTGTTCTGCATAGGCTTGGATTGGCTATGTGTGAAATTGGACCTTGGTTGATGGGCCTGTGCACCAGAGTCAACTGTGGGCCACGGTTTTGGGACCTCTGTAAAACACACCATCAGACTGACATATGGGTCACGTTAAAGGAGATGGGGGTGGACAATGCAGTTATTAACTTTATCAGAAAGCTATACTTGGAGGCTACTGCTATGGTACGCTATGGGCAAAACGGCAAATGCACTAAACCATTTCAAATCAAAAGGTTTGTCAGGCAGGGTTGCATCCTGGCCCCCTTCCTATTTGCTCTTTACATAAACAAGCTAAACAATGTCTTGACTGAGACCTCGAAAGATTCTCGCTAGTCTCATCGACCCCCCTTCCTGTTCGCCTCTACGCAGATGATGTTGTCTTATTGGCAAGGACACCCAAGGCATTACAAAATCTGATCACATGTTACACAGATTTTATGCATAATCTAGGCCTACACGTAAACAGAGCTAAATCATATGTCATGGCAATGAGCAGCGACAAAAAGCAGAGAATGAGAATGAAACTGGATGGGGAAACAATAGAGCAGGTACCTTATTTTAATTATTTAGGGGTTGTCTTTGATAACAAGCAAACTTGGAAGGAGATGCTGCAAAGCAGAGCCAATATAATGATTCAAAGTATTGCCGCCTTATTTAGATTTTCAAAAAATTAGTCCAAAAGCCAAAACTTGAAATGTTTAAAATGTATTTGGAAAAAATGCTTCCAATGGCCACCTATGGGGCAGCAATATGGGGTATCAGTGACACAACACTTTTTCAAGTACAAGAAGATAAATTCATTAAAAGGATGCTGTCAATCCCACAATTGATTAACAATTTGATAGCCCACAAAGAAACCAGCATGCCCTTTAACACGGATGTCATAAAGTTGGCGCCACTTTCCCTCTGGCTATCTATATGGAAAAAGGGTACTGTAATTTTAAGCCAAAACATCCTTACTGACATCTTGAATTTGGACTATGCACACAGAATCCCCTGACTATCCTTCATCAGAAAAACTCTAACACTTTTGGGCCTTGCCTTTTTATATGATACCCCAACCCTTTGCAAACACTTTCCCAAATCAAGATTAAAGGCCATTTTTATAAATCAAGCTACGCATGACAGGTGGAATCGCCATAAAGGGAAACAAACTGTCAAGTTTTACGAAACCATACCACAGATATCAAACCATTCACATTCATATTTACAGATTGTGGAGAACAATCAGAATCGATTCAACCTGACTAGATTCAGACTGAACCTTATTCCGTTAATGCTGGCGCACCCAAATAATCAAATTTTCCTGAACAGCTTACCACCCTGTCCCTGTGACAATAAGACTGCCCAATCTACTCTGCATCTCCTCCTTTTTTGTTCTTTATACACAGCTGAGAAGAGTACCACTCCTAAGGAAATTCTCTACGAATTCTGTGTCCTCAGCTCTTTCTTTATTTTATTCCTTAAACACTCCTTTGGTCTGCTATGCATTGGCCTCCTTTTTACTGGCCGCCATGAGAACTCGTAAAGCATTCAACACTTTACTTATAGCACTTTGAGATCACTTTTTTTTGACATATAAGTCTTTTTAATATTCATAATTACATTTCTATGATTCAACCTTTTATGTAATGCGCATTATTGTGGTAATGGTACTGCCCTAATCCTTGAATTTTTGCACACTTAATTTTAGTGTACCTTTTATGCTAACTTTTATATGTATACTCTTGTGCATTTTACGAAGTGTGAAATAAAGTCGGTTGATTGATTGACTTACTTCACCAGTCCCCACCTGGCCACTGCATTGTGGTGCAAGTATCTGGTCCGCTCACTAGCTGTGCTGTAAATTGAGGCTGGATGACAGCCTTTGGAGCATACTCACCTTGGCGCACTGCCTTATGTGCCTTGACAGAAGCAGTGTCATCTCCAACACCTGCCCATCACTTTCAGGTCATGGCAGGTGCAAGGAGGTTGCCTTGTATGTGGAGGCCTTGCAGGGAGACAAGTCTCATTTGGACAGTCTAACCTAAACACCACCATCTTGTTCAGCAGCAGTGTTCCTTCCTGCAACATCCCTTGACAGGTAAAAGCACAGAGGCTACAATGAAAGATATGATCACAGAATGTTTGCCAATTACTTTCAGAGTGCCTGAACATCATTCTGATCCTAGTCTGGACATTGGTCCCTAGCATGTTGTGCATGTCCAATGAGGGCATGTCATCATCAGGTAGGTACACTTAGCCCGCCAAATGGTATTAGAAACACACTTTTGATGGTGGAACAGGAATTGCCATACCACACATATGTATGTATCACAAAGTTAAGGCATGAGTCCACCACAACACACACTGAAACATTTCAAGGCAACAGAACTCCAATGTACTCACAAATGTATGCCATTGTAATGTCTCTGTGTAAATTAAAGCCCAGAGGATATTGGCCCAGACAACACACTACTCCACAGACCCAGCCACCCTGTACTGATTTCAAATCCTCACAACACAACATAGAAGTCGTTCTGTCACAATAGTCTTTGACATTTATGTAGATAAAATCCATTTTGATTTTGAAAGAAGCATGGACCAGCAACAAGGTGGGATACAGTCACCTGGTGTGGACTGTGTGCGCTGCACACAACTCCCAATCTATATATGTACACAGTCATCTTTGGAGACTGTCACGCACAGCAATTCTAAATTGAGCTCCTCAGGCTGGTGTGTGTGCTGCAAAAGAAAATCCCATGCTGAAAGTGCAGACTGTGTCCTGCAGAGTAGTAGGAGTATACATGAGTCTCAGGACCTAGGATCCACCAACAGTGTGTGAGAGTCTAGTGCACAGCCTATTATGTAAGATAAGCTGCCTTACTGGTGAGGATCCTGGGGGCAGGGGGGCCCCCAAACATAACTGACATAGCCATCCTCAGGCCAGGGGATATGGGCACATCTTGTGAGGATGAGGGATATATACAGAATGAAGTCTTCTATTCCCACATTTAGCACGGAAACACTGTCTAAAAATCTATGAAAACCTCAAGGAAACCTTCCACAAGGACATATTGCCATCACGCTCTAGGGCAGTGTTTAATGTGCAAAATGGGAGCACCCATGGACACACACACGGGCTATCCTTGCATAACCAGATTTGAGGTTGCAAAATATTGACAGTGCAAACACTCTTTGGAACTGGGTGCAATGCCAATAATAACCATGTGTGTGTAGTCTACTGAGAAGTGGGGGTTTGCTTTTCTGGAGTAGTCTGACACCAGGGGGCACAACAACACACATCATTGACGTCTCACTTGAGGAGGCTATACCCCTCTAAACAATTCATCGTCTTCCAATGTTCCTGCATCAAGACATAACAATATAAGCAATCACCACCTCCATCAAAAGGCAGCAAGCAGGGGCAAGAATGAACAATCAGTGACTACAACTGCCTACAAAGGGTAACTCCACACAGCTGCCCACACACAACTCAGGCAAGGCTAGGTGGAAGCAAATTGACCTGTTAGGCCAATAGGTTTTGCATATGCCAGTGTATTCAGAGCGGCCTTCACAACAATCAGTCATGAACATTCAGTGGTAGACTGTAAGCTACAGCAAACACATTCCACATCTTCATATTTACTCTGGCTACTGTTTTTTGCCTACTGACATACACAAAACCTACACATATGTACATAACAACATTAGCTCATGGCCTGCATGATCTCCACTTGTGCAGCTATGACCCCTCTCACATTCACCTCAAAATACATGCTCATCACTCAAAACAATCATACATATATAAGCATGTCATAAGCACCCTCTGGTGCATTTAGACGGAAAAGTGTGTCTGCCCCACAAGCCTAAGTATTTGTACTCAAACTTTTCAAAACAGATTCTTGTCATTGGCGCCATCTTGGAAGGCTGATCCTCCGAAGATGAGAGCCAAGTGGAGGAAGAAGCTTATGCGCAGGCTGAAGCGTAAAAGGCGAAAGATGAGGCAGAGGTCCAAGTAAGCTTCTTCGGCTACGGGGGTGCAAACCTGAGCATAGAGCTTCTGAATGGAACTATGAAGCGTTTGCCAGATGTCACCTGCCACACTCCTGGCCCAGAACAGCTGGAACTACATATAGCTGGACTGATGAATATGGCTTTCTGCAGAAGAACCCGAACATTGTGTCAACCTTTGTCTCTGAAGCGTTCGCCCGTGTCCTGGAAAGACTTTCAGTTAGTTCAAGCTGCGGTTACCTTGACAAGATGCTATGATTGTTTGAGATTCGGAAGTTATGGACTTGTTCAGTTTTGCTTCCTTGTGTAGCAATTATTATAAAGATTCAAAAAATCTCACACTTGTGCTGCCCTTCTTACATCCACATCTACATTCACAGAACAACTCTTCATTACCATGTACATAACACATTTCACATACATGACATGTACACAATGTACTGTACTCATCACCTTCTCAGCAGATGTCAAACGTAACATGTCAAATGGACCACTCTTATTACCAGTTGCATCCTCAGTAATGTCTTGGACTGCACTCATATCACAACGTGCAGCATCGCATCCTACTTTGACATGCTCACAAAACACATCACCAGTTCTCACAACAAGACACATTACTCAAAGAATATGTCCTCAGCCATTTGCATATAAACATACACACACCATACTCTGCTTAGTTTCTACAGATTGTCATTTCTAAAACAAATGCATCCACAGATTCAAACACAACAGACATCAACTAAACAACACCTCAAAAGTCACTGTTCTGCACCCTAAATTTCACAACTGGTGTATACCCTTGACATACACGTATCCACTTTGTTACAAATGACAAGTTTAACCTTGTCTCACTGTGGCCCTGTCACATTCACATATAACTTCCATGCTCCATACCACCATTGACTTATGCACATTAACAACTTCACTCCTTGAAACTATATTGTTACAGTCATCTCGCACAGTAGTGACACGGACCAAAGCTCTCATCTCTTGCCAGAATTCAACCTTGTCTACCTGGTCATACCCCTATCACATCTACCTCTTTCTACTACACCTTGCACAGGATTTAACCAGTCTAACAAGCCCACTTCCTCGGATTCACACACTCGTATGTTTAACCTCTTTCATTGGGTGAATGTGGATACCTAATGCCTCCTACACAAGAACTGCCTATGAACGTACCTTACACTCTCTGACAATCACTACATTTGTCCTGCCACCATGACGTATCAATATCCACTCCATTTCAAAATTTGAAAGACTAGTCACTCTTTCCTTTACCCTTGCTTAAGCAAGCTCAGCACATGCAACATCAACCTTGGATAACACACCTGCAGCTAGGCCTTAAATTAGAAAAAACACATCCTCCCCTGTGTGGCAGCTAAGAGCATGGATGTAACACTTGCTCCTGTAGCATCTGCACAGTAGACGGGCAAACATTACTTCTGTGCACTCACTGTCCACTTGGCTTACCACATTGAGCTCTGGGCAATCAAACAGATATAACAGCACTCCTAGTTCAGCTCGGTGTGACCTGGTACAACTTCAATAATATCTTAAAATGACCCCATTGGCAGTCATCCACAAATGACAAAACACTTACAATTCATATGCTCAATTACAACTGCTATGTGGTTGTAAATCTGAAATCTAAGCTTGTACAGACAAAAAAAAACATACACACGATGTCCCCAAACAAAAGCAGGCTGGCATGATTGACATATAAATGAGAAAGCAATGGACTAGTAAGACAGCACACACCTTGGATAACATGAATCCCTGCAACAAGTGGAGTCCATGGAGGCAACAGGGTCTGAAGACTGTGAGAATACTGCTCACGTTACACTCACCATGGGCTCAGGTAAAGCATCATATGAGTACACAGCCATGAAGAATATTTGTCTACAGTGGCATGCCACCTGTGGCAAGGTTATCATAGCCACTAGTCTACCAGATCTAAAGAAGACACAGACATGGGTCCCCCACTATCAAGTCACATATATGTATTGTATCATTACTCTGTGAACATGGGTGTGTCCAAAGTCACTACCATGTATTCACATCCATATTTACCCAGGTGTATCAATGCGACAGGTGTCTTTCTGTATATCACAAAAATATGCAGCATGTTCCTCCTAAACTGTTGGACTTTGAAATACTTGCACTATGTTGACATACGATAACATGACCTATGTGCAATTGTGATGTAAAAAAGTAAAGGTTTGTGATGTCATGTCAGACACATAGCCAAAACAGATGTGGAAGATGACACTCAGGGAAATGTAAACACCAAAATCTTGAATACAGACTGTCAAAGGGCACATACTACATGGACCATATGCAATACATGCCTTACTTACATCATTGTATACTTACACTACTAATTGTACATGCTTCACAGTTCACAGGACACAGAGATCTGCAATTAAAAACGTTCAAAAGGCTTTATTCTGCATGAAAAGGCAGCAACATGAGATAACTGAAGGCCAATGGGCAGTCCATAAATGTACATATGCCCAATGGGCCCAAACAACTTGGTTTGGGTTTGGGTAGGGATGGGATCAGGAGAGGTGTGGGGGTCCACTGCAGTGGTTGGGTCAGAATGAGGGGGTGGTAGGGTCCACTGCAGTGGAAGTCTCAGACTGAGGGGGGGATACAGCTGTAGTGTGAAGGCTTGATGGAGAGCGAGATGGGCTGGATTTTACCATTTTGGGGATGGTATAACTCTTAATGGAAGGTACAGCAAAAGAGAGGGACTCAAACTTCATCTACCTTGCCCTGCTGACTGACTGAGAAGAGGTTACGCTGACGCACGGAGTCCACAGCAGAGCCTGCAGCTGAGTCCACAGCTGAGCAGAGGAACTCAAGCCCGCGCTCTACTCTCCACGGCTGCCGCCCGCGCTCTACTCTCTGCGGCCGTTGCCGCCGCTGCTACCACCTTACTACCTGTGGCCGGCCTGCCTTCTGCCTACGGACATCACAGCCCCCCCCAGAGCTCCAGACTATGGGGCGTTGGGGGCGAAATTGGTAAGCGGGAGCTGCGGGTCTGCGGGACTCCTGTTTTTAACTCTGACACGCGGCCGCTACAACCAACCGGGCCGACTTGTTCCTGCTAACAGCATTGAGCCACACTGCCGTCAGCCGCCGGCCCTCCCTGGGTCTACCTGGCTCTCCCTGGCACTTCCTGGCCCCACTGCCGCCGCTACCGCTTGCCAGCCTGCCTGCCTGTTGTGGCCCTTGTGGCCCTTGTCATCGCCATTGAAAAATCCCCGGTCTGCCACTTTCCTGCTATCCCCACCAATCATCATCCACTGTGAGGGGGCAGTGCAGCGGGGGGCGGGGCTAGACACAGTGGCAGTAGTGGCTAACGTGACCTGGGGGTCTGTGGGTCTGCCGAGGTTCCATCAGTGCTGAAAGGTGACGGCCGGACATGGCTAGCCTGTGCCCCACCATTTCTGCCAGAGAGGGGCAGTGATCCTCCAAAAGAACAACAATCAACTAAGATTGTCAACTGCCCACGCCTCACGACACCTCATCCTCAGGCCTCAGCCATCAGCCTTCATCTCCCCAGACTCCTTGGGCTCTATCAGCTTAGCCACCAGCCCTGTCATCAGCCCTTTTACCAGCCTCCACTAGCCTCTTGCCCCTCCTTCGGAATGGGGGAGCAGTGTAGTGTGCTCACTGTGCGACATTAGGGGGGCTGCACAGAGCTGAGATCAAATGAACTCACCCACCACAGAAGATCCGCCTCAACTAAAAAGCATTGTTGATACGAGGCCAGCTGGAAATGTCTCAGAAGAGGAAATAGGAGCAAGGGTTGGAATTGTTACACTAGGGAGCACGCCCCAGAACCAGCTCACAGATCAATCAGGAATGGCTCTCTGGCAGCCTCCAAAAAACAGCTCCCCCCTCCACCGGAAAAATATACAATCAGGCGTACCGGGCACGTCAGATTATTATTATTACTTTATTACTTGGATTTATAGAGCGCATGGCTGCCCTTGGGCTTCCCAGCGCTAATGGTCAGTTACAAGCGTGGAGTGTGAGGATCATAGATATTGTTTGAACAGCCAGGTCTTTATTTGCTTTCTGAACTGCAGTTTATGTTGGTTTTTCTGTATTCTGACAGAAGGGAGTTCCAGAGTTTGGGAGCTAGATGTGAGAAAGCTCTACCCCCCATCTTGCTCTCTTGACCTTAGTTTGTATCAGGTGATTAGCTGTGCTGGACCGAAGCTGTCTGGGTGGTACGTATGGCCGAATAAGTTTCTTGATTTTAACCGGGCCTTTGTCATGCAGGGCTCTATGTGTGATGATTAACGTTTTGAATTTTATTCTTGCCTCTATTGGGAGCCAATGTAACTTGGCTAGTTGTTTTTTAACCGGCTCCCGATTGGGGATATTACCCAGCAGTCTATCTGCGGTGTGTTGTACTGTCTGCAGCTTTCGTGTGACATCTTTCGGTGCCCCGAGGAACAGTGATTTTCCATAGTCCATACGAGATGTGACCAGGGAATGGATCACTGTCTTCCTTAAGTGGATTGGCACTCTGTCCAGGATTTTCCTGATGCTTCTTAGTAAACCAAAGCATATAGCTGCTGTTTCGGTCGCTTGAGTTCGCATGGACAGATCAGATTCTAACCAGAAGCCTAGGCTTTTAATAGTGTTTGCTGCTAGAGGTAGATTCCCTAGGCTCTCAGGCCAGGCTAACCTTGGGCTGGGTGTCATTTTGTTTCCTAGATATAGGATCTTGTTTTTTACACCATTTAGCTTTTGGCAGCTTTTTGTCATCCACTCTTTGACTTTAGGCAAGCAGGGTGACAGCTTCTCTCCGTCTGAGCTGTTTCTTGGGTCCAATGATATCACTAATTGGGTATCGTTGGCATAAGAGGTAATCGATATGCCGAACTCTTGTACAATGTCTGCCAGGGGTTCCATGTACACATTAAAAAGGGTCGGACTGAGGGCCAATCCCTGGGGTACCCCAGATTCTAGGTTCATGACTTCAGAGCGGGTGGAGTTTTCTTGAACCTGGAATGTTCTCTTATTCAGGAAAGATTGTAACCATTTGAGAGCATTATCCTATATTCCAATATTGGCTAGTATACGGTGATCCACCGTATCAAAGGCGGCGCTCAGATCCAAGAGGAGAAGCACCGCTGCTTTCCCCATATCTAGCGTATGCCTGAGTTCTTCAACCACCACCAGAAGCACTGATTCCGTGCTGTGTTGTGCTCGGAAGCCCATCTGGGTGGGGTGAAGACACTCGTTGTGTTCGAGAAAATTAGACCGATGTTTGTTCACGTGTTTTTCAAGCAATTTGCCTGCAAATGGTAGCAGGGAAATTGGCCGAAAGTTTCCCAACTGTCCCGGATCTGCATTGGCTTTCTTCAGTAGGGGTTTTATTATTGCATGTTTCCATGTACCTGTGACTGCTCCTGTTCTAGTGATTGGTTCAGTATTGTCACTAGCTTAGGTGCAATGACAGGGGTGACAGCTTTAAGAAATGTAGGTGGGGCTGGGTCTAACGGAGAACCGATTTCACCTTATCTATAAGTTCTATCGCTTCTTGGATTTCCAGAGGGGGGAACTGCGTCAGCTTTTGTCCAGATGCTAACTCTTTATGTTCATACTCCTCTAGGGGAGTGTCACTACCATTCTTGAAGTTACTATAGATATTAGTGATTTTTGTGAGAAAGTATGTGGCCAGTTCATTACATCTTTCTGCCGAAGTTTCCGTGGGGCTCGGGGAGGTGTTAACCTTGGAGAGTGTTTTGATTACTATGAATAGCTCTTTTGAGGAGTTTTGAGCATTGTTTATTTTTGCCTCAAAGAATCTTTCTTGGCTGAGTTTTATGTGCTAATGGTAGTTTCAGATGGCTTCTTTGTATGAGATTTTTAGGGAGGGTATGTATGTTTTTCTCCATTCTCTTTCATATCTTTTGCATTGTTTTTTTAGCTCCAGAAGCTGAGGGTTGAATCACCCCTCGGCTCTTGTTCTGGTATTGCTTTTAGTCAATAATTTGAGGGCTACTTGGTCTAGCGAATTATTGATCCAAGCTTCCCAACTTAGGTACTGATCTTCCACAGATCCTATTTTAGTTGGGTCTGAGCTGGATGAGTTTGTAAGAGTTTTTTCCCAATCTGGCTGATTGATTTTTGCCCAGCGTCTTTTTCCCGTTTTGTTAGGAGCTTGACATTTATTATTGGATTTCTCTGAGTTTTTTAGTTCTATTGGAATAAAAAAGTGATCCAACCAGGGGACTGGGATAGGCGGGTCTACTTTCAGATCTGGGTTATTAGTGATTACCAGATCGAGGGTGTGTCCTTTATTGTGGGTGGCTGAATTTACTAGCTGGTTCAATTGTAGGCTTTCAAGGTCTGACAGTAGGCAATTGGAACTGGGATGTTGCTTATTTTCTAAGTGCAAATTCAAGTCTCCAAGAACTAGAATGTGACTCTTTTTTAGTAGGAGACTGGTCAGTAATTCAGGCAGTTCTGTTAGGAATTCCCCATGGGGACCAGGAGGGCGGTAAAGTAACAGACTGCAAAGTGTTAGGTTTGGGGAACGGGAGATTGAAAAGGATAGGCATTCGCTTCCTGGGATCGCCATAGGTACTGTGATACACTTATTATCCTTCTTTCATCACAATGGCTAGTCCCCCCTATCTGTCCCATTCTATCTAGTCTATGTATTTCATATCCTGGAGGCAGGACCATTACTATATCAGGCAAGGAGTCTTCCCTAAGCCAGCTTTCCGTGATGAATAAGGGATCAAGTTTACCTTCCTCTATAAGGATTTGGATTTCTGTTGTGTGCTTTGGCAGCGATCTACAGTTAATCAGCCCTAGATTCCAGCACAGTATGTTGTTCTCCAGTGACTTGGCAATGCGTTCTTAGTTAGGTTTCTCCTCAACTAAATGTGTGTCATTATTAAGATTGAATAATTCTTCCCTGGGATAGGTTAACCGGCCAATTTGTGCAGGGGGACTGGCCCTTGGTCCCTGCCGGGCGCGGATGGGAGCTGACGGGCTTGCCTTTGGCGCGCCTTAGGCACGCCAGCAGCACGCCCGCTGCGCGCATCCGCTGTGCGCATTCGCTGCGCGTCCGGCCGAGCATGGAATTAAATCCGCTCTCCCCGGAAGTAGCGAGCAGCTAGAGCGCAACCCCTCTCCTCCTTCTAATATGGCGACTGGCTCTTTCCACAACCCGGTCCTCCCTCCGCACAATTAGGACTTCTCACGGCGGACCAGTGAGTTGGGTGTGAGAGGTAGGTATAGTTTTTGTGCTCTGTCTAAGTAAGGTGAATTTACAAGTAATTAGCAATGGATGACAAATATTTACAAAATTTAAAAGCAATTCTAAAATACACGATGTACAAAGCGCAGCAGTTCTGGGCAGTGACCTGTGTCAGCAGAACCTACTCGTGGCTTGTTTCCTGAACGCAGCGCGTCCGGCTGAGCATGGAATTAAATCCGCTCTCCCTGGAAGTGGCGAGCAGCTGGAGCGTGACCCCTCTCCTTCTCCTAATATGGCGACTGGCTCTTTCCACAACCCGGTCCTCCCTCCGCACAATCGGGACTTCCCGCGGCGGACCAGGGAGTTGGGTGTGAGAGGTAGGTATCGTTTTTATGCTCTGTTTCAGTAAGGTGAATTTACAAGTAATTAGCAATGGGTGACAAATATTTACAAATTTTAAAAGCAATTCTAAAATAAACTATGTGCAAAGCGCGGCAGTTCTGGGCAGTGACCTGTGTCAGCAGAACCTACTCGTGGCTTGTTTCCTGAACTCCACGGACCCCCTCAGCTCTTTGGCTGGTAAACCACCAGAACGCCATACAATGACTTCTATACATCAAGCCAGGCTCTGTCCTTTCTGGCTTCACATGAGTGGGAGGAGCTTGTTGCTTATATAATCTAAAACCTGCCCAAAACAATACACCTGCCATACCTCTTAATACATCTTTGCAGGAAAGAAGCAATTTCAGTAATATTACACCCACGGATTCAATTCGGGCGGTAATTTCAATGCAATATTCAACTACAGCTTTACAATACCAATCTCTTAAAATGGACTTCCAACTCACAGTCCTTCAGACACTGGACGACTTTACGTCAGGGATCGACAATAAACTATCAGAGCTTAATAACTCAAGCGAGGACAAGGAGCACTGCACGGAAGCCACACCATCCATCTTGAATGCACTTGTGCACCAATAATTGATAAGCTAACAACATTACCAACTATGGGGTCGATTAGGATGTGTTGTAGGAAGGGACCGTCTGCCACAGGGGTGGAGGTCCCGTGTGTCGAATTAGGATGCACCCGCCACAGTGGCGGGTGCATCCTGCATTTTTAACATTGCGGCCGGCGAGCACCGCCCGCCGCATTGCTGAAAATGCATGTTGTGCGTTTCAAAGCACAACATGACAGGCACCGCGCGGTGCCTGCCATGTTGTACTTTGAAACGCATCGGGGTCCCATGTGCATCCCCCACCCCCCCTTCACCCTGGGGGCCTGCAAAGGGCCCCCAAAGCAAAGACTGTATGCCTTTCCACGGCGGCAATGCCGCCGTGGAAAGGCATATGACCGCCGGCATCGTAATATGGTTGGCGGTGTCTCGCAGACACCGCCACCATATGTAAGCACTTTTTCCGCCTGTCAAGAAGGCGACCGGCGGAAAAGCGGCGGACGGTCTTGCCGTCCGCCGCGGACCCCCCAGCCATCCTAATGTGGCGGGGGGGTCTTTTCTGTGAGGATGGCAGATGGATTGCCCCCGTCGGGCCGGCGGTGGCAACCGCCGGCCTGGTGGGGGCAATCCGTCCGCCATCTTAATCGACCCCTATGTTAGGGAACCTCCTATCAGACATAAAAGACAGTGCTCCACCGTTCTTTACATCTTCAGATGGTCAGCACAAGGTAGGGACCGCCTTGCTCCAACCTCAAAAAACGAAATCAACAGCACCTAGCTCTTCCAATAATTCTGAAGTTAGCGACGCAACGCCAACATTGGCCCCACTACAAACGGCTCCTTCAAATAAAACCCTTACACCACGGAAAGCTCGTAACAAACAAAAACGGTAGGGTTGCAATAAGAAGCCACTGCCTCCTGTTCTAAACATATTGAGCAAACCGCTCATCTTTGCGGGGGAACCAGTCCCCGTTCTTAAGGAAATCAGGTCCACCTATAGCTCCGCCTTGCTTGGCAAGTTAGATCTTTCCATCGCAGTGCCCCTTACAACTATGTCTGCCATCGTGGGGCCACCGTCAAGTCCAGAAAGAAGGACGCCCCCAATAGTGAATGAAAGGCAGGACCCAACACTAACATCAAAAATCCAGCAAGAAGGAACTTCTCAATAACGAATAAAAGGCAGGAGGCAAAATTAATAGCAAAAAACCCAAAAAATCCAGCAACCCCAAAAATCATCAAGGAAAACCAACCCCAGGGGGGATCATCCACTGAAGTCCATTTGTCAAAAAATGAGGACCAACAAAAACAGCTGACAGGGGGCCCAGTAAAGGATTGCTGCTCACCCTGCAAAACCAAGTCTCCATCTGACCTCCTGTCAATGTCTCCTAAATATGTTAACCAAGGAGTAGAACAGAACAATTCTCTGCAACTACGTCCTCTTTCACCGGTTGAAAACCCCACTTATAGAATGAAGGAAAGGATAACTGACGAAGCGATCAGTATTACTCTCATTCCGGAATAATATCACGGGGAAGAGACGACATACTGAACAGAGGGAACATTTTACGACTCTCAAACTCTATCCCGAGTCTTGGAAATATAGACTCAACTGATTTACTTTCCATAGAATTCCTTCCAAATAATAACCCCCTGGGTCCACTCCGGAGGTGACAAGGACAAGATGGAGCTCGAGTGAAATCACAAACAAAATCAAGGAAGAGGAAAGCACGTTCAAGCACTGGGGTATAACAATGGCAGTCGAATTGAAATCTCCTTATCCAACCCCGTTTTTAAAAGCTCCAACTACCGCCCCAGATCAAATTACCACTTCAGTACTAAGAGGGGCAAGAAGTAAAACTCCCGGCAAACACATGGCCAGTACAGAAGGATTGAATTTAAGCAGAAGCTCAGGGTCACTAATTCCAATTGAGAAACCGGGTACAGAAGCTCGGCCGCAAATAACACGCACAATATTAACAGATCGTCCAAAGTGACAAGAGAGTGATGACCCACTTGCACAAGGTCAAACTAAACTCTGCATTTGGAACATTAACGGCCTGGCAGCCAAATTGGTCGATCACGAAGTTGTCAATTATTTGAAAACATTTGACTTAATACTTCTCCAGGAAACCTGGGAAGAGAACGCCAAGGAACTCCAAGCTTACTCCTCAGACTTTGTCCCGGCAACAAAGGGATCAAACTTTGGTCGCTGTTCTGGGGGACTAACTATGCTGGCTTCAATTACCACAATGGCTCAATAAAGTCCATAGAGGCGAAAATTACATCACCCAACGCAGTTCATGCAATACAGATAAAGCTCAAATTTAACAACACGATACAAGATGTAATAATAATTAACACCTACGTGCACCCCAAATGTAAACAACAAGCTGTAAAGGAGCTGTCAAATGAAATAAAACGAATTATGGATGAGCAAGAAATTGAACAAATTATCGTTGCTGGCGATTTCAACCTACATCTCCTTGGGTCAAGCCAAGATGACGGCCCTGTGCACGAACTTACATCACGTTGGGGGATACCGACTCAGGGCAAAGTAAACAATAGCAAACCCTCAAGATGGGCTAAATACAAGAACAAGAACATCTAAATTTAAGAGTATTGAACAGCCGCTTTCCTGAGGACATTCCACCAGTTGTCAATTTTCACTCGGCAAAAACATCCTCCTATCTAGATTACACATTTGTAACACTAGCCATTTTCGATAAAATAGCAACCTTCAAAATAGGTGATATGGCCCAGAGCAATCACCTTCCACAGGAAATTATGTTGAAAGCGAGGTCAGCTGCTACACTAGACATCTGGAACCCAATTGCTACTGAAGAATTCTCTAATTTAATGCGCTTAAGATGCAATGTCAACAATATTAAAGCTCTTTCAGCCTCTGCTAAAAATTTATTTAAGAGGGAAAAAGAAACTGGTATCACAATTGTAACAGCATGGGAAAACTTCATTGAGACCTTTAGTTGTAATTTTGCAACTAGGACAGTGGTCAAATCAAGACATTCAGACGACAAATTAACAAAAGTAAATTCCAGCCCGGAAACAAAAAGCCTCAAACGCATCATAAACCGAACTCTTCGTCAACTGCGAAAAACACCGGGGAACCTGGAGCTGCAGTCAACCCTTAGACAAACGAAGGCACTACTTAGACAGAGGAAGTGGAGAAAAATAAGGCAAAAGAATGAGGAAATGTGGGCCAAATTATTGCACTATGCAAAGCAACACAATAGTGGCAAGTTCTGGCAAACAATTCATAAGATAGAGCATCCAAACCACCCAGGAATCAGTTCTAATATAGCAGAGGCCGACTGGGTTGATTACCTCTCAGCTCACTTTAATAACAAGGGAGCAGGCATCGTGGCACCTGACATCGAATCCCTCAACAAGAGAAAAGCAATACATTTGGTCAGCAGCACCAACACCCATAAGCAACAGGGGATCCGGATTGCTGGGGATTCAGACCCCATAGACCTTACAGTAGAGGAAGGGTACGCCCCTACAGAAAAACAGATAAAAGGACTAATAACCAAGGGTAGAGATATGAGAGCAGCTGGCCCTAACGGGATCCCACCGAAACTGTATAAACATGACGCCGACTTTTGGAGCAAGGCTCTATTACCAGTTTTGAAGAGCTTAAATAACACGGTCACCATTCCAGAATCTTGGAAAGGATCTATTATTAACCCAATTTTTAAACAAGGCAGAAGAAACGATCCAAATAACTATCGACTGATCGCTTTCCTTGACGTAGACGCCAAATACTACGCCGGTACAATCTTGGACGAGCTAACATCCTGGGCTTCAGACTATTCCATCATCCCTGTTAATCAAACCGGGTTCCGTAGTGGCCAAGGAACTACAACAAACATACTGGCTCTCACATTGCTAATGGATGCAGCCAAAACTTCAAAAATGCCTCTCTTCCTGTGTTTTATTGACTATACAGCCGCTTTCGACCATGTCGACTGTTCCAAACTTTGGGGAAAACTGGATAAGTGGGGTATACCAACCACTCTTTTGGATCGGCTAAAACAGCTGCACACAGACACATGGATCAGGGTCAAACTAGGTGCAGGGTCACACATCTTAAAACGTATCATGACCTCGAAGGGCCTCAAGCAGGGGTGCGTCCTGGCCCCGATCCTTTTTAATCTTTTTTTTGTCCGACCTGCCTGGGGAGTTGGATAGCTGCGTATCCCATGCTCCCAAATTGGGAAACATGCTAATGTCAAACTTGCTATACGCTGACGACCTGGTTTTAATCAGTAGAACACCAATTGGACATCAAACATTATGGCAGTCAACTATCACAAAAGGAAGACCAATAGCTGGTTCCTTGATGGCCAACGCTTGGACCAAGTGCAAAGTTATAAATACCTGGGAATTCTAATGGATCACAAAACACATTTAAACCCCAGCTAGAGTCCATCCGAAGAAAGGGTACCACCACGTATTTAGCCCTGAAGTCACTGAAGAGACGACTCCCCGACCTCACGCTTGAACCCTTTTTACAGGTCCTGAGGGCCAAACTGCCGCAGACACTGACATATGGGAGTGAGGCTCTCAAAGGTAAAGACGCAGCAGTTTTAGATGTTGTAATTGGCAACTCCTATAGAGCAATTTTCCACCACCCAAAATATGTCTCCCCGGCTCAAATCCGGTTAGAATTAGGGATTCAAAGACAAGCGGTGGAAAGGAGGAGCGCCTACATTAAAAAATGGCATAAAATCCAAAGCGCTGAGGCAGGATCTTTACACTCCCACCGCTGGAAAGCTCTGGTCAACCAAGAAAAATGTCCATCCAGGGATTATCTGCTCGACTCAATTGAGTTACTGGGCCTGTCTGATCTCTGTGCCGCTTCAACGTATCATCTTTCTTTCAAAAAAGCAGTGCGAAAAACAACATCAATGCTATCTGTCTTAGAAGACGAAGCAATTCTCACTAACAAGGTGCACGGCTAGATAGTCCTCAGTGACTATGTAAGGCTGAAACCCCAAGCCTGCTTGAGTGCCGGAATCAAGAGAAGCAAGAAGGAAAACTTTCTAAGGTTGCGGTTGGGGGTAATTGCTATTAAACCCCATCTTCCACCATGGGAAAGGAAAGGAGGCACTCTGACCTGTCGCCTATGTGGAAGTTGGAAGGAAGACATTATTCACGTCATCTGCAACTGCCCCAACTTAAAGGACATAAGATGCACCTTGCTGCGCCCTTTTTTTAGGTATTGTGGCATCCGGTCCTGTAGGCAGGCAGTGAAACTTTGCTTTAATCCCATTGACGTTCAGCTCAATTGTCGGCTAACAACATTTTTTGAGACAGTAACAAAGAGACTTAAAACCTTGTTGCTATCCGAAATACAGTGATATGCTTTACAAGTACAATATTGACTTAATACCTTGTTTTAGTTGTATCCGTATTTTAATCACCAAACTTTTAACCTGGACAGTGGACTTGACTAAGCTGTGCCATTCGATCTGAGAAGTTGTTGTAGTCACTGGCAGACAGCACTACATGAGATTCAAGAGTCTATGAGAATCTTTTTTAAAACAGCCTTTTGTACAAATCAGGAATATGTAATTGATGATCTTTTTAACAGTATGCAGTTTTTAACTGTTTTCATTGTATTTAATTGTGTACAAGGGAATATTTTTTGTTATGCATTTGAAAAGATTTTAACTAATTAAGCAAAATAAAATATTATCATGGGATGTTTTTTTTGTGTGCGGGAGGTACTGGGCTGGGCTCTGAAAGTACGGGTTGGTGGAGGGGTATGGACATGGGAGACCAGGAGGATTTGCAAGGGTTTGAGCTTGTCTTTTTAGAGGAGGGGGTGGCAGGTTTACATGTCAGGTCCGGGGTGGATTGCCTCTTCTTCTTGGGAGGATGTTTGGATGGGCCAGTTGGGAAGAGGCCAAGGTCACATAGAAAGAGTTTTTGGGCAGAGGGGGGAACAAGAGAGGAAAGGGTAGGGGCTGTGGAGGCAGAGGGATCTGATATCTGCTGAGTGTCTGTGGATCCATGTATGTCGTTTGGTGGTATGTTCTTGGTGATAAGTGCGCTGTCAGTCTCCTGAGTGCACAAAGGGGAGAGGTGTGGCTGCGCGGCCAGGATGACTGATTCTGGAATCTGGGGATCACAGTTCGATTACGGCAGCAGATTAGCCCAGCACCATGTGACTCTGGGCAATAGTTTGCTTAATCTTCCTGACGGCCCCCAGCGCCAGGAGTCCCTTACAGGTGATTGTTCGCGCTTTACAAATGTGGATTATTATTATTATTATTATAGTGCACGAGTGTGGAGTCCAGAGCCTGATTGGATCTGCGTAGGTCAGACATGTCGGAGTGAATGCCCTCCAGGAATTATACCATTTGAGCAAGATGGGTGGTATGCACCTGGAGGACATTCAGCACTGCTGTCTGCCCACAGAAATCTGCCTCAGGATGTTGATGGCCTCCACACTGAGGGCAGCAAGGGAGACAGCGGGCCGGGGGTTAGGTACTGGCACGAAAGAGACGGGTCCCCTGTCATGCGACCAGCCTCGGACACTGGTCCTGGGAGCAACCGTGACGGTGGAGATGGTAGTGGTGGTGGTAGTGGACTCAGATGTAGAGGAATCATCCCCTGTCTCCTCCACCACCAGGGAGGCATCACTGCTACTTGACTGGTCTTCAGATGCTGCAGATGTTTTTGGAGACCTGCCCTTAGTGTAGCTTCCCTCACTCTCCGCACCAATGGATCCCTCCTCATCCGACTCCGCATTGGACCCAGACTGGTGAACTGCTCCCCCTACATCTATGGCACTGCCTCCTACGCTGGTCAGTACTGATGCTGTTAACAAAAATGAAAAAGAATCACATAAGTCATCTGAATGCACTTGACACATAGGTAACATCACAGATCCTCACAGTTGAAACAACAATATCATTTTGACTAGTGCTATCATCTTTTGATACATTTACATATATGGCACTTGTCAACCTGCCAGTTAATCATTGCTCCCTCACACATGATGTTATCTGCAACATTGAGTGTATCAACATCAAATGCCACCGCCACAATGTCAACTACTTCACTATGTAGCAGGTGATGTTCCGTCTTTTGCACCTGACAGTCTTGTATCATGACATACCTGTCTCATCACCTGCAGGGGTGTTCAGAACTCACAGTGGGAATAGGATTCACACAATTGAATTGAGACATGGTATCCATTCTGCAATTAAAGCCAAATTGGTAACCATTGGCTCAAATGTCACAAGTCAAATTACTTCCTTGTCAAACTTTAAGCTGGTGTGGTCATTGCACCAGTCATGCCACACAAATACCAGTGATTGTACTCGGAATTTTGAACAAGGGCTAATAGGAGGAGAACTTGGTGGCCGGCTATAATAATCCACATTTGTAAAGCGCACAATCACCCGTAAGGTTCTCTAGGCGCTGGGGGCCGTCGGGAAGATTAAGCGAGCTATTGCCCAGAGTCACATGGTGCTGGGCTAACCTGCCGCCGGAGCCGGGGATCGAACCCTGATCCCCAGATTCCAGCGTCAGTCACCCTGGCCGCGGCGCCACACCTCTCCCGCTAGAGGCGGGTCTCTGGAGCTCCACCAAGTGTGCGCATGAATAGAGTTATAGGAGGAGAAAGCGAAGATAGGTGTAGGTGAAAACACAGGTTTGGGCACAGGAAACAAGAAATAGATAAAGCAAAATCGATTGCTTGTAAGGAGCAGCACTGAGGAATTGCTGTGCTGGGTCTTTCCTTCAGATGTGAAGTTTTGATGGCATCTTGCCAATGGGGGTGGAGGATTTGATTGATTTCAGCGACGGACTGTAGTACCGAGGCACCGCAGCTGCCGTGCCGGTTTAGGGGGAGTTCTGAGGAATCAGAACATTTGTCGTGATTTTGGAGGCAGACTGGGAGAAAAAGTAAGTGGCGGATCTAGCTGGGGAGTGGCAGCTATGGTGACCGAGGAGCACAGCGAGCAGTGCTGGTCAAGAACAGTGCTGGAAGTGAGGAGAGGAAGGAAGGCTGCAGCGAGGATTTCCTTTCGGGGGAGGTTTTAGAGAGTCACCGAGGATCGAAGCAGAAGACTCAGAAGACTCAGGGGAAGCTAGTGTAAGATGCAAGGAATTACAGCAGGGTGTAAGGTTGAGAGGAGAAGGGAAAAGTTTAAAGAGGCACAGGCAGATTTAAAAGGGTCCAAATGTAACAGCGTAAATAAAAGCATAAGTGAATCCAAACAGCAGGGAGTGGGGAGATACACATTAAGGAGTGCTAAGAGGGGGAAAGCTTTTTTCGAGCAGTGTGCAGAGGGAGGACCCTTTTTGAGTGGTGGAGAAAAAGGAGAAAGTAGAGGAGAGAGAATCCCGGTATTTAAAGCCCCAGTAGTCAGAAATCCTGTGGTGAAGGAGAAGAAAACAGATAAACAAGAGAGGCTGGTGAAGAAACACATGACTAAAGCCCTGCAGGTGTAGGTCACCCCCTCTCTCAGGACGTTTTTTAAAGTTCTTCAGAAGACTCTAATACTAAGTGAGAAAGGGATGGCAAACAAAGAGGCTCAAAGAGACATGGCTACGAGTGGGCAGCTAGAGCACTTGGATGGTTAAGTAATGACAGAATGCGGGGGATATGTAGTAGAAATAGATTTGCACTACTACAGGTGGAGGACATAGAGGGTTTGGAGCATACAGAAAATTCAAAAGCTGTAAATGGTGGAGGTGCAACCCATTTGGACTCAGAGGTGGGGGAGACTGGCAGGAATAGAGCAGCAGAAGAACTTGGCCCGGAACACAGTTTGAGCACAGAAGGGAGGAAGGACACGATACAGGGTAAGCAGATAGTAGTAAACACAAACACAGGGGGCAGTTTCAGGGGAATTGATAGCAACACTTACGTCAGAGATAAGGAACAGATTTAAAGTGTCCGAGGAGAATCAGAAAGAGATAAAGTTAGCTTGTGAAGCTCTAGAGAAGAAGATCAATGATCTGGCAGGAAGAACAGCAGTCCTAGAGGCGACAGTTGAGGAGCTCAAGGGCAAGGAACTAACAAATCATGAAGATATAAAAATTCTGAAGTTGAAAGAATGTGGGCACCAAGACTGTGAGGAAAGGATGGAAAATAATCAAAGGAGGAATCATTTATGGATCCTAAATGTGCCTGAAGGGGCAGAGGGGATGATTTGAAAAGTTTTAGTCAAGCTGATCAAAACTGGCTTGCACCTGGAAGAATCCAATCAGGAGATCAGCAGGGATACACAGAGAGTTCATAGGGACCCTTTCAGGCTCAATCCTAACAGAAGCAAACCAAGGAGGATCCTGGTGAATTTCCTTGCTTACTCCTTGAAAGAGAAGCTTTGAAAATGAAAGTAGTTAAGATGGATGTGCTCACCTGTGAAATTAGGTCCGATATTTCTTACATCACCTCCAATAGGCAATGGGAGCTGGGGAAGAGAATGGACCAACTGAAGGAGCTAGGGGCCTCAGTGCAGATGAAATTCCCGGCTGTGTTAAAAGTATTGATGAACAATAAGATGCACAACTTCAGAACAGTGAATAAAATAGATGATTTCATAGCAGCTTGTACATGGGTAAATGGAATGAGGCAATTAGTTACGAGGTTTAAATATAGTCCTCCTGTAGTGGATTCATTGAGTTTTGGGGAAAGGCACACTTGGTGGTTAACCCATAGGCTAAGGCCATTATTAAGGGGGTAGGTTCTCCATTGGCGGAGGGGGGCGGAAGGGGTCACTGGGTGGGGAGCATTTAGGGAGAAAAGAAAGAAAAATTCCTCAGAACCCGTTGAATCACCATTTAAAAAGGATAGCAAGAAAGTAGCATGGGAGAAGGACAGAAGCTAAATTTTAAGATTTTATCTTGGAATGTTAATGGGCTAGGGGTGAGGTCCAGGAGAGAGCGGATTTTGAAATATATTAAAGACTGTACTGCCCAGGTCTGTATATTATAGGAGCCACATCTGACAGAGAAGGAATGCGAGGAGGTTTTTAAGTCTCGAAAGTGGGTGCAGCAATTGGTGTGCACTAAACAAACATTTGTAACTAATGGGGTGGCGATACTGTTAAAACGTGACCCAAAAGTTGTTCTCATACACATCATTTCAGATAGTAGAGGCAGATGGGTTATAGAAAAATGAAAGTGGGGGGCCAGGTTTACACGTTTACACATCGGCCAAATGTATTATTAATATTATTATAAATTATTATGGGCCAAATTTGGACGATATAGCACCTCTGCGAGAATTGTTGGTAGAGTTAGTTTGTTTTTCTGATCCAATAATCTGGGCAGGTGACTTCAACATAGTACTAGATAGTACTTTGGATAAATCAACTAGTAGTAGAGCGATAGTAAACCATAAAATGATGATGCAGATAAAATTAATGATGAATCAATTGGGATTGTGTGATATGTGGAGATGGAGAGTGGGGTACAAAAGAGGGTACACATATGCCAATAGTAAATACCGTCATCAGTCCAGGAAAGATTATTTCCTGCAGGACCTTGGATTAAGAGATCAAGTAAAAAATATTGAACAGATTGGGATTCATTTGTCAGATCGTACTGCAGTTGTTTTGGAGATATTTCTTAAGCAGGATAGCAATCCCAATAGGTGGACTATGGACCGCACTTTGATGCTGGATCAAGCAGTAGTAGTGAGATTGAAAGAGGGGACCTCTGTTTTTTTTTGTTTAATTGGGCGTTTGGTGCCTGCTGGAGTGGTGTCGGACTCTTATAAGGCTTATTTAAGGGGAATTTGATAAGCTGTGTAGCAGCTAAGAGGAGAGTCTTTCGGAAATAAATTAGAGAGGTGGAGGAGAAGATAAGGGCAGTTGAGGAAGACCTGGTTAGTAGTAATCAGAGAGAGACCAGACAGTCCAAACCAGAATTGAAACTTAAACTTGCTTCCGTCCTCGATAAGAGAGTAAGGGAGAGATGGGAAACAAGTAAATTAAGGCACTTTGAGTATGGGAAAAATTGTGGGAAGTTACTAGCTTGGCAAACCAAGAAGGATCAGGTTAAGAATTCAATACAGGAGATAAAGTGCTAGAACACTGGGAGGGTTCTAACAAACAGAACAGAGGTTGAGGGGGCTTTTTATAGTTACTTTAGAAAATTGTATGAAGAAGACCTGGCGACATCGGATGAAGAGAAGGATAATTGGTTGTGTCAGGTTTTGGTAGATGGTCTGGAGAAGGAAACAACTTTGCTTCTAAATACTCAAATCCCGACAGAGGAAGTACAGCAGGCTTTGTAAAAGGGCAAACGGGGGAAGCCCCCCGGTCCAGATAGCCTACAATTAGAAGTGGATAGTGCATTAGCAGACACATTGACTCTGATCCTAACTAAACTATTCAATGAGATTTTTATGGAGGGAGCACCTCAACCAGAGTCCTGGTCAGAAGCGACCATTTCCCTAATTTTGAAACCTGGTAAGAGCAAAAATAGTTGCGACTCATAGAGGCCGGTGTCAAATTTTAGTGGAAAGGCTAAATGGGGTCATGGGGAGCCTGGTGCATGACGACAAGAAAGATTTTATGCAAGGAAGGACACTACACAAGCTTACTTACTCCCTAAAAGGGGCAATTCATTTGGCTATAGTAAATAATGCTCTTTTAGCAGTTATAGCACTGGACGCAACCAAAGCTATTGATCAGGTAAATTGGGCTTTTCTAAAATCAGTTTTAGAAATGGCTAAGTTGGGGGATAGATTTTGCAGAACAATAGCAGGATTTTATAAGACATCAAGGGCAAACGTATTAGTAAATGAGTTATTAATGCCTGCCTTTAACATCATGAGAGGAACGAGGCATGGATGCCCTTTATCCCCACTACAATTTGTATATGGAGCCATTAGCGAGAAAACTGAGGGCAGTGCAGAGTATTGCCCTGTTTCAATGTAAAGGGAGGGTTAAGAAACTGGCTTTGTATGCCGATGACCTGTTGATATATACTGCGGACCTACAAAACACAATGACGCAGGTGGTAAGAATTGCAGAGGACTTCAGAAGAGTTTCTGGGTCCAATATAAATAGGGGAAGACGAAGATTATGATTTGGAAGTTGGATAGAAGGGGAGAAAGAACCACAACTGAGATGAGATACTTGGGATTTAGAGTAACTCAGGATTTAAATAAACTTGCGAAAACAAACTTTAACAGGGTGAAAAAACAGGTATGTGATATAATGGCAGGCTGGCCTCACTTACTCATGACATTATTTGGGAGAGTGAATTTGGTAAAAATGATTATTCTTCCGAAGCTCACTTTTCTTTTTAATGCTATACTTTGCCCTTTAAAGAAGGTTGGCTCATGAAATTACAGGGCAAGATGGGTTAATTTATTTGGGCAGCAAAGGTTTCACGCATTTCATGGAAGAAATTGCGGACAAGAGAAAAAGGGTATTTGGCTCTTCCGGGCATACAACTATATGGGTGGGCCTTTCTGCTTAAAAATGGTAGGATGCTTCTAGACAGACCCTCAATTTCAGAGATTGGGAGACTGTTTACAGGATTGTTTAAAGGAATAGGAGGTGGGTCGGGCTTCAATTTTCAGACCCAAATACTACAAAAAGGTTAGGCTAAAGATTCTCCAAGGTATAAGATTAGAAGGAGACTAGAAGGAGACTCAAATTGCCGTACTATAGTAATATGACCCTTTTTTGGGATTCACCGGGATCACCAGACTGGACGAAAGATAAATTGTCAGGAGCACTAAGGAAAGCTGGTATAGAGAGTTTGGAGGACATATTTGAGGGAGAGCAATTGATTTCATGGGAAGATCTTCAACGTAAAGTGAATTATCAAGTTTCTACATTCAAATATTTACAAATACAGAGTTGGTTTCAGTCATTGGATAATAGGGTAGGGTGTTTGAGCAAGCTTGAAGAAACATTGATTTTTGATGGACCTAGAAAGAAGGAAACAACACATTAGTATTTGCGGATGTTGGAGGAAGTGGACGGGGAATTTATGCTGCCACAAGAGCTATGGGGGAGATGCTTGCAGGAGGCAACGCTGGAGAAGTCATGGCAAGTATCTTTTTCTATACTTTACCAAGTGATCAAACCCGCCTCTTTTCCATCTACATGGTGTATTGAATGCCACATAAACTGTCAAAATTTGGGAATAGTGGAGAGGTGGCGTGCCCTAAATGTGGTCAGAGGATGGCAAATGATCTACATATGTTCTTGAGGTGTTCAAGAATTCAGGTATTTTGGGTGAGGTAAATAAGGCCTTGACCGAGATTCTGAAGATACAATTTCAGGTAAGCCCTCTCCTTGTTTTCTTTGGAGTGGCCCAGGAAGTAAGTGAACATGATAAAGATAAGCAAAAATTAATTTTCTATGCAGTGTTGTTGGCATGCAGAGAGATATGCAAGCAGTGGACTAGCCTGGAGTGGAGGGCATCCTTGGAATATACATTTAGGTTGGAGGCAGTTTCTTTAGAAAGGAAGAGATATGCCTTTTAGCTTCCATTTGGGGAATGGTTGGAGAGGCAGGGATAGGGCTAAGTATAGGAAGGGACTGTCCAATGATTATGCCTAACAGGACCTCAGCATAAGCACATGCCACTCCCACTCTTATTCGTCCTCTCCCTTTCAGTCTCGTTTAATCTTGAGTGTTCAGCTGAGAGAGTTGAATGTAAGGGAGAATGCACGGAAGTGCAATTGTCAGGTTTTGGAAAAGTGGGGCAGTATCAGAAGCTCCAGTCCCAGCATAGTGGAATGGATCTCAGATGGATGTGCTGCGGACGGTGAATCTGAGGCTAATGAAGACCAAAAAAATGATTTAAAAACCCAGTGAATGTGCTCATTAGTCCTGTAACTCAGGTTCTCTACTGTCGGGTCATGCATCTGACTCTAATTGAGGATTAATCAAGGTAGTAGGCATTGCTAGGCGAGAGGCACGTGGTCCTCTGACTTGTGTCATCTATGCACAGAGTCATGTAGATGAATCAGAACCTTGTGCACATTGTAAACAGCTCACCATTTTCAGATATGAACAATGGTCAACACACTTCTAAGTCCGATGACTGCATCTTCAAGTCAAGTCAAGTCAGAGAATCTTTTATAGCGCACATATCACCGGTAGGTCTCGTGGGGCTTGCAGAGATTCCAGAGACTGAAGGTCAATGCTTTTGGTGGAACACCATGCCACTGGCCTGTCTGGGTGCATTGTCTGTACAGACTATCAGTACTGATCTTCCCTTCTTCATGAGTCCAGTCAACACTGTGTAACAATCCTGTCCAGACTTCAGGAATCCCCTTTTGTATGTCCCAAGCCTGAATGTTACTCACTTCCATTGGACATATTGCACACTTCCTACAACTTAGATTGCTCTTCTTTCCCATATCATTATGTTGACTTACTTAAAAAAGTTGCATATTTTACACCTCTTAGGCTAACAGTGATGTATCATACACATGTTTACAGAGCCCCAAATATGTATAGTCAACAGCATTTACACACACGTCAACTGTTGTGAATGTGTATCTAACATCAAACCTCCCATTTTAAGCCATGTTTCAAACCAGTGACCATCAGTGTTTGTCACTGAATGGCATGTGTTGTCACCGTTACAGAGTCAGACACATGGACTCTCTCAATTTGAATGGAGAGAATGGAATATTCAACACGATCATGTAACAGATGATCAGAGTTAGTATACCTGTAATTGGCTCATGGGATATATTTTATTAAACTGAACATGACAACTGGGACCTAACATTGGCACAATGAGCAAGCATACCTCACCAAGGGCTAGATGTAGGTAAATTGGATTTACCGATTCATAAGTACAGAATTTTACCGATTCGGTATTTATGAATCGGTAAGTCCAATGTAGGTAAAAATTCGGTAAAAAATACCGAATCGGTAGGATTTGGTATCTACCGAATCGGTATTTACCGATTCAGTATTTGCCATTGATTCCTATAGGTCTGTAGGCCCATAGGAATGAATGTCAATTACCAAATCAGTAATTACCTATTCGGTAAATACCGAAAAATTCAAGGGTGGCAGGGTGTAAATTTGACACCCTGTTGCACCCCTGATTAGGGCTTGTGTGCTAAAGGCATGTATGTGTGCCACATGGCACAGGTGTACATGCACAGATTTGCATACACACAGGTATTCGTTATTTACCACCAACGAATAGTTGGTGGTAAATAACGAATCCTTAAAGCCCTGTGGCACTGTTTACAGTGCCACCTACATCTTAAAATACAGATTCGGTAATTTTAGCGATTCGGTAAAATTACCGATTCAGTAAAATTACCGAATCTGTATTTTAAGATGCCCTACATCTCAGTATCCAAATACCGGTCGGTAACGGCCGAAAATCGGTATTTTCGGCCGTTACCGACCGGTATTTGGATACCTACATCGGGACCCAAGTTCTCAACATGAATGTCACCTGCTGCAGGGATGTATAGCATGGCCTCTTCACACTTGTGTGCTCCAAAAACAGCATGCTTCACAGATTTTTTTAAAGCACACTAAGAACAGGTCATACATTAGTCAATGCGCTGGCACATATTTGGCAATTCCATAACCACAGAAGGTTACCTCCATGCACATGTTATTGTAATGTGTGGTGACCACATGAGCATGACACTACTGTCACTTCCATGAACATAACTGACTCTTATCTCCCTGATGAAAGAGGCATAACCGAGCATCAAATTATCCTTGTGCATATGCAGCTTACAAAACTGATCATTGGGTTTAGCTGACTTACAACCTGTAAAAGGGACAGCAGGCCAAGGTACTGTAAAATGCATGTTTAACAAAGGTGTGCAACAAGGCACATACTCACCCTCTCCTTGCTGCTGTGTGGCTTTCAACTGCTCATCCAGGTCAGGGAAGACCACCGGTAGGATGTGGAGTATGTGGGTTGTCAGGGTTTGGTGCCCATCCCCTCTTGCCTGGAAGGGACAGGGTCAGCTGGACTTCAGTGATCTTCTTGGTCCAGCCACAATGATCCTGCCACCTCTTGCTGCAATGATGGATGCTCCAAGTTTCCAACCCCACAATGTGCACCTTCCAGGCAATAGTCTTCCACAGCTTGGCCTTCTCATGGGGGTTGACCTGTAAGGATGACATGGTGACCGACCTTAGTTAACATTCAACATGTTTCTGAGTCAGACACCTGTACACATTGGTCATGGTCAGTTTGGCAACAATGTCTAAGGGCGACGAAAGTGCCATTATGTGCAGTTGTCCTGGATTCAATTATAACTCCATCCCATGAGAACAGTGATAAGATGTTTACCCCAGTACACAAACTTCTACAACAGGGTACCTGCCCAGAACAGTTATCTATACACGTTTAAACTTATAAAAACACAGTTTACATGCTTGCCAAAGAGATTCCTAATGGTAGAAGAGCATGGTCATTGCACATGTCCAATGAAAGGAGGGTGTCCAACAGGGCCTGGTTCTCCTCCCCGCTGACAGCTGGTGCCCTGTCTACAGTACATGCCATAGTTGCCCCCAGAGGATGTGGACACAGCAGGAGAAAGATGGGGAGGTGTAGGAATGAAACAGTTAGTGCAGGCAAGTGGAGTTTCTTGGGAACAGACAGACATATCTAATTTGCCGAGGCGGTCTTAATTCCATTCGGCTAAAGGGATAGGTTTGCATCAGTTGCATTATCCGGATCAGTCCAATACATATCATTGGTTGCAGATGAGACTCCTACCACAGTGTTCAAAAACTCCTCTTCGGACCACGATTGACTTTGATACATTGGTGATGGAAGGTTACTGAGTTGGTTTCCACGCGATGAGGACACGATCAGAAACCCGCGTCTGCCACCATAACAATCAACAGCAAATGGCTGTGACCAAATCTGTTCAGATGTGCCTATATAGTCCTTTGAATACTCACCTGCATTGATCACCATGACAACCAACAGCCAATGGCTGAGACCGAAGCTGCTACCGTGTCCTTTGAATACTCACCCTCGTCGGTCAGCATTTTAACTTGCAGCCTATGGCTCAGTCGGAATTGGTTAGGATGTGGCTACCATGTCCTTTCAATAATCTGTTGGCAGGGAAGTCACACTTGTAATTTATGTATTTTTGTGCATTACATGAGTAGAGACAGTTTTTTCATGATAAAATTGACCTTTAAATAAATAAATAAGTAAATAAATAGCTAATCTTGGGGGACATATGACACACTGTTTTTGAGGCTAATACCAACATTAAGACTCCTTTTACCCTCTTAGGCTTAATCACAGTGACAAAGAGTTTTGCAAGATACAAATGTGTTTTCTTTACATATTCACTGCTTTTGGGGAATGTGAGACCCTGTGTCCAATCTGTGAGCATTACATTGAAACACTGCTGGGGTAACTTACCTTCTGTAGGTCCTTGGAGCAATCCCCACGGTAAGGACAGATAATGTAGACTTGTCCGGTAGCAGGGTAGAACACTATGTAAATGAGCGAGGGATTGACCAGGTCGTCTTGGTAAAGCGGATTGCGAATATAGTGGAGGGGGATTTCGGTGGTACGCCCAAGCCCAACCTCAGCAAATTTAATGACAACAGGACACATAGTTTATTATTAAATACAGGGGTGGAGCCCTCTAGCTATAATATAACGCCAACTCAGGATCTAGCCAATCCAGATTTAGATAATGGAAGTTTAACTCTCCTTTCATGGAACCTTGCTGGAATAGCAAATAAACAGGCCTCCCCAGAATGGTGTGAGTTTATTGAACACTATGATATAATGTTGTTCCAGGAATCTTGGGCACTGAACCCAGTTCACCGGCTTGGATTTCTAAATTTTTATGTCCCGGCAAAAAAAAAACTCAAAGGGCGGCCTTCAGGAGGATTGATAATCTGGGTACGACAATCATTGCATTGTAAAATCCAGGAAAGATCTTCTAAATCCAGTGATATACTGTCAATCACGATCGCCTGGGCAAATGGCCAAGGGATGGCCCTTTTTAATATATATGCTAGGGGAGTTGCAGGGGGAACACTTCTGAGGTGATAACAGCACTCGACAATGATCTTGAGCATCTCCCACCGCATCTATCCATCATGGTGGGAGGTGACATGAACACCACCTTCGAACCTTTGGGTCAGGAGGACTGTGCTCTGTCCTCGGAAGAGGATAGCAAATGGGGAGTGCCCCAACTGGAACTGCCATTGGTCAAGAGATGGACGGATGTAGCATTCCAAGTTAAGAGCATGTGTTTAGCAAGGGGACTTAGAGCTGCAAATGGGCGTACCCCCTCGGACCAACAAGGGAGCTGCACATTTGATAATGGAAGGGCTAAAAGTCGCATTGATTACATCCTGGTGGATGTGAGGGATTGGCATAGGCTGTTAGATTGAGCATTATACCTAGAATGGAAAGTGACCACAAACCACTATGTATGGATTTACAATACACGAAGGGGTCGCAAGCTCCAAGCCTGGGGAGGGGCGTAGTGACCCTGGATATAGTTTCTACTAATAATCAGTGACACGTACGGTGGGGCAGATTGGTTGAAAGGCCAGAGATACTAGAGGACCTAAAGAAAGTAGTAGTTACCGAGGTTGCCACATCAAAACAACATTGCACTAAACTTAATTTTACCAACTTTATGGAAGTGGCTCACACTGAGTTTTTTTCTAAACTTCAAGGGTTCTTTTTAAAACCAGTAGGCCAAAGGAAGGCGGTAAAATCACCTCCTAGGCAGGGGTGGTATGACCAAACATGCAGAAGTGCACGACTGAAACTTCATCTTGAACTTAGGAGTAGAAATATTGAAGAAGTGAGGAAGGCCAGGGATGCATATAGAAAAGCCCAAATTAAAGCGAAAAGGGAATGGGACGAAAACCATTGGCTTGACTTAAAGCTTGCATGTGCAGCCAAGAATCAAAAAGAATTCTGGGCAATCGTTAAATGGGACAGAGGGGGGGTAGCAGAGCGCCCCCAAAACAATGTCGCAAAGAATCTATGGGTAGATTTTTTTAAGCCACAGTATGCATGTAAACTAGATCTATGCCATCATGCTCCACCCCCCATGGTTTTCCTTAAAGGGGAACTGTTTACCCTAGGTGATGTGAACATTGCACTAGACGGGGTGACCGGGGGGAGAGCGCCAGGCATGGATGAAATCCCGACCGATGTATTTCTAAGCGACCGGGATTCATGGTGTCAATACTTTGTTTGGCTAGCAAATTCGGTTGCCCAGGGTGCTTCAGTACCAAATTCCTGGAAGGGAGCAGAAATTATCCCAGTTTTTAAAAAAGGTGATTAGGCACTACCCAGCAACTACAGACCCATCAGTCTTATTGATTCTGCTCAAAAGCTGATGGGGCGTTTAGTGCAAAATAAATTACTAGCATGGATAACTAAGAAGGACATTTTGTCTCCTTTCCAGGCAGGTTTCCGTCCACTAACAAGCTCTATTGATCAGGTCTTTTATTTCCTAGCTTTAAATTGGAGAAACGTGACCCTGAGCGACGGTCCGTTGTATGCTGTATTTGTTGACTTGAAGTCAGCATTTGACTTAGTCCCGCGACAAAAATTGTGGAGTGTTCTTGCGGAAGTTGGTATCAGTCCCGAATTACTGACATTGTTAGTCCGCATGCATGAAAATAACTATGCCAGGATCAGGTGGGGGGTCCAGGGTGAAGTTACTGATTCATTCCCCGTAGAGCGTGGGGTTAGACAGGGATGCGTCCTGGCTCCCACCTTGTTTTCAATATACATTAATGGCATAGTGGACTATTTAAGGAAATCCCCTACTGATGCCCCAATATTAGATGGGGTTTGTGTGCCTGTACTTATGTTTGCGGATGATACGCTGTTGGTTTCGCGAACCCCTAGTGGCCTCCAGAAGGCAATTAATTCATTTGGGGACTTCTGCCAGATTCGTGGCTTAGAGTTAAACACTTCCAAGACTAAGTTTATGTGCTTGAACTCAGCTAAAGCATTTAAGGGCATAATCACCTTCAATGGGACTGCTTTAGAACAGGTTGACGCTTTCACATACCTAGGCATCTCCCTGCAGGGCAACATGAAATGGAAGACCCACATAGACACTGCTGTCTTAAAGTTCCATCAATTAGCAGGTGTTGTAGCTCTTAAACATAAAAGTTCATTAACTAAACCTATATCTCCAGCTCTAGAGATTTACAGCATGAAGGTGTTAAGTGCTTGCCTATATGGCTCAGAATTGTGGGGTTTTGCCAACCTAAGGGAGTTGTCCTTAGCCGAGAACAAGTTTCTGCGGCGCTTGATTGGTGTCCCGCAGAGTACACCAATTGTTCCCCTATTGTTTGATCTGGGAAGGAAAAAGATTGAGGACCTGGCTCGGCTGCGCCCATTACTATTCTGGAGACGGATTATGTCAACGCCGGAGCTAGGCCACTACGCCTCTGCACTGATGGACATCATCAAGACGGACCGATTTCACACAATTGTATGGCTCAAAGAAATCCGGAGCCTGTTAGCAAAACTCCATCTTGATCATCTCTGGGCCAACACCGACACAACTGCTTTTCCATCTAAGGAGATCCTGAAAAAAATTTACTGGGACATGATTTGGCAATCTGTCTTTTGCTCCAAACCAAACTCCAAGCTAACCTGCCGATTCTTGGAGATCAAATCTGCTCCATCCTGCGAAGCATACTGGGACCTCATCACAAGACCCATGGACAGAAAACTGTATTTTCAACTTAGAACTGGAACTCTGCCCCTTAATGCTTTTACACAAAAGTGGAAGCCGAATCAGGACAATAAATGCCACCATTGCAAAGGCAAAGTTGAGGATGTTTCGCACTTTTTGTTTGTTTGCCCTCTCTAAGACTGCCCAAGAAAAAGGTGGCTAAAACCAGCGTGCCAGAATTTAGGGACACACAGGTGCCTTGTGGCACGCAGGATATTGGAAACAGACTGTACCCCTCACTTAGCGATTGCAGTAGCAAAATATCTAGGGTGGGCATGGATCGTACGCACTCGCACTTTAGTTTGCGGAGATGCAGATAATGTAATGTGATTTTATGTGCCCCATGTCAATTAATTATGAACCTTGGATGTAAAGTCTTTTTTAGAATTAATGCTTTTCTTCTTAAATATAAAGCGACAGCACAATTAGTTTAATGCGAGTTTTAATATTTGATTGTATTTTAAGTTTAGTATTTATTGATGTAAAGATAGGGTGTCTAATGCTTTTATGACAAGCTGTCGAATAAAGCTTTTGAATTTGATTTGCAATCTGTGAGATTTCTGACTGTAAATGTTGGGTGTTGAAGTCATGGAGCCTGATGGGAGTTAGAGTAATTGTAAACACTCCTCCACCCACCCAGCTCAACCACTTCATCTGGGCCTATTTATACCTGACAGGGAGTGGAAGTGTACTAACAAGATGGCTGACACAGTGGCATGGTGTTTGGAGCACAGAGCCTTGATGGGAGTTGGCTTCAAGTTCAGCACCATGCACCAGTGTCAGCCACCTTGCCAGTACACTTCCCCTCACTAAGAGGTAAGCATAGGCACAGAACAGTTAGCAGGGCTGGGTGGGAGGATGAGTATTTGCAATGGCTACAACTCACATCAGGCCTTGCCCCACATGCACCTTCCCACCCAGCATCAAAAGTCTACCTGGAACACTGCTTTCCTGACAGTGAGTGGGAATGTACTTGCACTGATAACTGCTGCGTATTTGTCCACAACTCCCAGCAGGGCCTTGTAATCCAGACACCATTCCACAGTATCAGCCATTTTGTCAGTACATTTCCACTCACTGTCAGGTAAGTATGGTTCCTGTTGGGCTCTTTATGTTGGTTGGAAGGAGAAGTGTTAGCCCTGACTACATCTCCCATCATGCTTTATCCTCCACACAACTTCCTACCAAACCCGACTAGCTTACCTGGGACACTGCTTTCCTGACTGTGAGTGGCAATGTGCTGCCAAGATGGCTGACACAGGTGACTGGTGTGTGGACAACAAAGCACTAACGAAATGTGTGGCTAAACAAGACACCAGGCACAAGTATCACACATGCTGATAATACATTTCCAACACTTTCATGAAACAATACTGCCATGTGGTCATTTTTCCCAGGGTGGAAAGTGTGTGTGTATGACAGAGCCTGATTGGAGTTGGAGTAATGGCAAACACTCCTCCACCCATCCCAAACACTTCATCTGGGATAATGGCTGCCTGAAAGTGAATGGAAATGCACTGGAAAGAAGGCTGACACAGTTGCATGGTGTTTGGGGCACAAGGCCTTGGTGGGATTTATATTAAAGTTTAGCACCATGCACTAGTGTCAGCTTCCTTGCTAGTATACTTCCCCTAACTGCCAGTTAGCCATAGTCTCAGAGGAATTAGCTGGACTGTTTGGGAGGAGGAGTATTTGTAATGTCTACAACTCCCATAAGGCCTTGTCCCCTGTACACCTTTCCACCCAACACCAAAAGCCTACCTGTCACTCAGCTTCCCTGATAGTGAGTGGAAATTTACTTGCAAGACACGGATGACTGGTGCCTTTTTTTCCACCACTCCCAGAAGGGCGTAGTTGTCCAGACACCAGTCCACAGTGTCAGTCATCTTGTAAGTACATTTTCACTCTCTATCAAGTAAGCATGCTTCCTGGTGGTCTGTTTGAACAGGGTGGGAGGCGAAGTATTTGCACTGACTTCAAATCACATCATGCCCTGTCTTACACACACCTTGCCAGGCAGTCCAAACAGCACACCTGTAACTATGCAGTCCCTGAGATTTAATGGAAATGTACTGGCAGATGGCTGACACTGGGGCCTGGTGTTTGTGGCACAGAGCCATGATGGTATTTGCCTTCAAGTTCAACACCATGCAGCAGTGTCAGCCATCTTGCATGTACACTTTCCCACACTGTCAGGGAGCCATAGGCCCAGATCAGCTTTTTGGGATGGGTGTGAGGATGAGTGCTTACTGTCACTGCAACTCCCATCAGGCATGGGCCCCCACACACACCTTCCCACACAGCTCATATAGCACACCAGAGAGAGTGATGTCCTGACAATGAGGGGCAGTGTACTCTTAAGATTTCTGACTGGGGAGCCTCTTGCCTGAGTTGACCACAACTCCCATCATTGCCTTGTGCTCCAGACACCAGTCCCCAGTGTCAGCCATCTAGCCAGTACTTTTCTACTCACTGTCAGGAAAGCATAGTTCCAGGTGGGCTTGTTGGGCTCTGCGGGAGGAGGAGTATTTGCAATGTCTACAACTCTCATCAGGCCTGTGCCCACACCCAGCTTCCCAGGCATCTCAACCAGCATACCCATACCTGTGATTCAGCTTTACTGCAGATACCTGTTGGGCTAGTTGTCCCTCAGAGATCCTCAGTTTTCAAATTCCCCAACTTAAAACGCGCCATGGGACGAGTTTGCACAGTGGTGAAGGAAGGGGACGTGGCCTGAGGTGACATGGCTGCAAACACATTCTGTGGCGCGTTTTAAGTTAGGGAATTAATTCCTTCTCAATCCTGTGTGTCCCTGGGGGCCAACTAGCCCACCAAGTACCTCCAGTATGCGCCAGGGGGCTGCGTTGCAAAGAGGTTTTCAGAGGTCACATCCCTTTTTACAACACTCTGCAACGCAGCTCTGTGGCGCTTACTGAAGGTACCTGGTGGGCTAGTTGGCCCCCAGGGACTCTCAGGATTGATGAGGAATTAATTCCCCAACTTAAACCGCACCACAGGGTGTGTTTGCACACATGTGAACTCAGGCCCCGCCCCCTTCCTTCACCACTGTGCAAACGCGCCCCGTGGCACGTTTTAAGTTGGGGGATTAACTCCCCTCGATTCCTGAGGGTCCCTGAGGTGCAACTAGCCCACGGGCTACCTCCAGTAAGCGCCACAGAGCTGCGTTGCAGAGAGGTGCAGAAAGGGGTGCGGCCTCAGACCACCTCTCTGCAACGCTGCCCACTGGTGAATACTGGAGGTTCCTGGTGGGCTAATTGGCCCACAGGGATCCCCAGTATTCAAGGGGAATTCGTTCCCCATCTGCAAACGCGACAGGGGGTGCGTTTGCAGAGTGCTGAAAGGATTTTTATTTTCAATATGCCCCCGGGATTTGGCCCCCCCAGAAGCTAATTAGCATCGAAGCGCGCTTTGTTTTTTTTTATCTGCACGATCCGCCCACCCAGCGCGGATATTGCCGATTTAAAAAATAATTGGTTGGGGGAGCCCTGGGTGTCCTTCTGGGACCCCCTGAGCAGGCCTAGGGGGTCAGGGTATTTCTACCCTGCCCCCTTTTTGCATTTTACGTGTTTGTTTTACTGATTTCTTGTGCCTCGGTTCTACCGAGACGCAAGATGGCTGCAAACAGTTCCTGGTTTGGAGTGTTGAGAGCCAATTAGCATACAGCTCATGCTTGGCAGGGTGCGTGGATCCTGCAGATAAAAAAAAAAAGAAGCGCGGGCTGAACCAAGGTCTACCTTTCTGCCAAATTTAGTGTAATTCCGTTCAGCAGTTCGGGCTGTAGCTGCGGCTAAGGTTCCTATGGGAAATTGCATTGGTAAAACACATTTTGGGACCCCCCTTTTTTCTCGGCCCTGGCTTGACGAATCACCCCGAGACTTTTAGGATAGGAGCGGACCAGAGAGGGCCATGGGTTCGCGAAGATTCCTCAACCGGCGCCAAAGTTGTTCCAAATAGAATGTTGCGGATTTACTATGGATAATAGGTCCTAACTATAAATACCTAGTGGCGACCGCCAGTAGGTAATTCTAAGAAGTCCTATGTGGTTTATTTTTAGCTATTTTGTCCATAGTGATGCCCTCGTGTGTATATGCTGAAATGACCTCAACATTTCATTGACCAAAGTAACTACAGTCATGGTAAGATTTGCAGCCTGAAACATAATTTTGGTTTTATTTACTTTTTATTTATTTAGACGCTCACAGGAACAGGAGATGTTAGCAGTCCACCAGTCAAAAGCATCAGTGACAGGTACAGGTTCCAACACAGTGAGCTCTCCAACGCCAGTGGTGCAGCATGTAGAGAGCACTCTTACCTGGAAGACATTCCAAAAGTGGCACAGATGGATACACTTGTTTTTCATCCTTCATAAACCACATCCACCATTAATAAGTTGTAATATATATCTCTCCAAAAATGTATGCATATCTCCGTAATGGCATTGTTGTTTGAACTTTAAAAGAACCCGAACGTACCAACAGGTAAAACACACTTATAAGCATAAGACAGTCCAGTGCTTACTGGGAATTGCAATTGACATGCATGCCTATCACAATATACAGAGCGAAAAATGTTATGTAAGGTGTTCCTTTCCTAATATACAACAACAAATAATATCTGGGGGTCAAAGAAAGGAGTCAGTAAGTCTAGCAGGAAAGACCATCACACCAAATGCATACAAGACAGTATCAGTGAGAAATAATAGTTAGTGAACGGTCAAGTCAAGACTCAAAAGTACATGGAGAAAAAACTATTGTTCCCATCAGAAGCCACACTGTACCGCCCTTATTGTCATCATTTGGGATCTCCTTACCCAGGAGACAAGATGGCCGGTACAAAATTACCGTGACCGAGAAGTGATGTGAGGGCAGAGCAGAAGGGTATGATAGTGGCTAATGACAAAAGCAGTGTATAGTGATAGGAGTGAAAAAGTGAAGGGTAATTATAAAATTAGGTGAATTGGGTGGAAAAAGAATTTTTATTAATATCCCCCAATCCCTAAGATTAAAAGGCAGGTGTGGGTGCAGGTTTTAAATAATAACCGCACGTAATGGTGGTCGACATGTTTCTGCATTTCACAAGAAAAGATTTTCTAATGCATTCCTCAGGACCTAAAAAGGTACACTACTGCTTTGTAAATATAAATAAAGTAAATAATAAAGATATCACCTGGACATCCAGGCGTACTCAACCGTATACTGTCAGTGCATAATGGTAAAGGATCCAACATGTAAAACAAACAAACAAACAAACGGAGAAACAAATAGGACACTTAATGTTATACATATTGTTTCTGTTTGTAATCATAATGGCATTGCAATATGTTCTTTCGTACTAGGATATCATCTCAAGTATACACTCACCCTTCTGTGTAGGTTGAGAGGCTTCACCCCACCTGGCTGCAGCGCAGGTAAAAGGAGCACCGCTCTGGGGATAATCATATTGTATTTGCAGAGCGGTTAGTTATGTGACACTAGACAAAACAAATTGAAAATAGAGTGTACTTCGAGACAAGAGGTTGTCTAGACCTCTTATAGAATCAAGTGGTGACCAGGCTAGGCGTGACCGCCATAATCTATTGTTGCAGGGTTTCTGTACTCACACAGAACTGTGCACAGAGGAGTGGAACCTCGGCAAATTAGGGTGTCCCAAAACTTACCTTAGCAACCAACTCACCCCTTACCGAGCTAGCTACAGTGTCTCATTGGACATATCAAACTCCCAATGTTTAGACAAACCAGAACATGAACTTACAGTACCTCAGGGTACGTGGGACTCATGAACACTCTTTCGTTATATTATCATTACAAACCAGAACATGGAGTAAAGAAGACACATGTGCATTTGAAATGTTTATTTACTAATGCCGTCTTCTCAGGCGCAGTATCTTAGATAATACAAGTATACTTATTATCAGTAGCAAAATTATCAGCATAGTTACTAAGACATAAAAAGCGAATGGTGACAGCATGTTAACATGCTGTAATGAATAAGAGTTAACAACACTTATATCTCACCCTCCCTAACACATATATGATATTATTAGCTAAGAAGGTCTCTTTGGGTTGTTTTAGGGCGGGCCCATACCTTAGTGTCCTAGCATGAAGGAATCACATCAGCATACACCAGCTCTCTCTGCATGTGCACCGCATCAAGTGTGTTAACAATTCTCGTGCAAAGCAATATCAATCCCGCCTCAAGCCTAAGTTGGCAAAGGCTGCACTTGTGTTATGACTATGAAGGCGTGGAGATCAGACCTCATAACAATTCCATATCGTGTTGCTCCTGAAACTTCAGCACTCTCCGTGCAGACATGGTTTATTAAACAAAACTGATATCAGAGCAATAACATATTATTCTCACATACACCACGGCAAACAACTAGGTTGAAAGCTAAGTCAACAATTAAGGGTCGTGTGCAGAAGTTGCAAGAAAGGAAAAATGGCGTTTAAATCTCAAATGTACCTATGCTAACTTAACACGATATAAGGATATATAGGAGCTATTTAACACCCCCCCATGATCCGAGAACGGACTAAATAAGACAACAGAAGTGCCATCACATGAGAGCAGAATCCAACAATAAATGAGCATGAATAAAAATTCAATTATAAAAACTAATGCTAAAAAATAGCCCACAATTATAATGTGGCTCAAGCCAATAGGCAAGCAAAAAATAAAATGTCTTGACCAAAAGTCAATAAAATCAAGGAAATGCTATTAATCAGCATGTCAATTCGAGGCATTGTTTATGATAAGACTGTATATGAAAAGTAAGCTGCAACAGCCTCCAGGAGGAAGTCACTGTCCTCATCCGAAAACATTTCAGCCATCCAATTTAAAAGATGAAAGGAACATACGTGATCTCCCAGCACCGGATCCTCTATAACCATCAGAGGACAGCTCGGTGGGTTCTCAAGAAAACTTCGTTCCAAGAAATTTTGCGCTGCCGACAACACATCCCAGGGACCCATTAGTCCATGTGCCACCGCCAAGGCCATAATCCTTTCGTCAGAACAAACCAACTCGTGAGCAATGATAGGACTCATCAGTTGATCAAAATCGACGTCAGAAGATATCGGTCCGCAGAGACACAAATCAATGGCCCAAAGGAAATCACAGGTCAGGCAGCGAAATACAGGCTGGACACAGGTGAAATAGGAGAACCGAAAAGATAATCCAAAAGCCGTGCTTAGAGTCGCCAACGGCAGCGTGCCATAATAATCAAGCATGCGGTTGCGAAACCGCGTCAGTAGCAGCTGAGCGTGGTCTTGCACAGGAAGGGCATCCATATTTAAAAAGGCAGAAAACCACCAATGCGCCAGCCGCTAATGCAAGTAAAAACGGGAACCCTCCAAATAAGGATGAAAAAATAGAATGGAAGAAGGCAGGGATGACTCCAAAAATCTTCTCAAAGGAAGTCACGAGACCACCGCTAACAACTTTAAAAAAATGTGCTAGGCCCGTTGTGGAGGATGCGTTAAAGATAGAACGGACCATGGCTCCGAAATGCAAAGGCAAATCAGTATTTAAAAGAGCCTGAACCTCCGTACGGGTGTTAGCAATGTGAAGCACGAAAGTTTCACGGGCCGAGCTCAAGGCCACCTCTTTCTGGGACAATAGAGCTCTTATTCTAGCCATGCCGCTGAATTCTGCTCCCAAGGTCGGTATCTGTGGCCAAATGGAAGACTCCCTATGTTCACGTGTGGGAGGATAAAGAACATTTCTGCAGCAAATAACTCGCTCACTAACTGTTACTATGAAAGCTATACCTTTAATTAAACCACAACAGTTTTCATTATTGAGCATTAAATAACTACCATTCTCTAACAATTTAAACGTGGGGATGATAGCAGGAACTGGCGTGCCCTGTAAAACGCAAGCCATATTCGGTCGGTCCTTGTTACATGAACCGTGTAACTGTATGTGTCTGCACATTAAAGAATGATCTGGCGTCTCAGTACACTCATCCCCTGTTAGATAAACTTCTTGTTCATCCTTGAAACATCTGTATGTGTATGGGAGTGACCAGACCTCATGAAGAAAACCGCTACCTAAGGGTTCAAAACGACCTATTGGCACATATTTCATACAATTTGAAAACTTATATAAAGCAAAAGGCAGTGTTATTAAACCGTGGATAAGCCACGTAGCAGTAGTGGCTTCTGCCACAGAAAAAGGTAAAGATTCCAACCTTTCAATGTGGAGCATAGAAAAGGAAGCATCACGCATTGAAAGCAAGCGTTGTTTGTCTGTCAAATTAAACGGTGAAAATAAAGAGGAAACGTTCATGTATCCCCAGGGAACTTTACCCATTTTCAGAGTCTGAAGTGTCCATGCAAACTGTATGATTGACCGTAATTGATTTTGACCATGGTATAATACTGACACTTCATCATGCACAATATCAACACTTCCAAAATTAATGCACCATTGACTGAACATTACAAAGACAAGCAGCATTCTTGCGAAGATCTCAGATGGTTCATACTAGAGAAGGTAAGACAAACCAGAAGAGGTGGCGACATAGATAGATTAAGAAAAAGAAGAGAACAATGGTATTTCTGCTACCTTGATACTATAGATAGGGGTTTGAATACCAGAGAAGATTGGGCAAAGTGTTTGTAAGGCTAACAACCCAGCCCCTCCATAGTCTTATATCGGATACCTGTGATATCCCTGCCATTACAGAAATAAGCGGTTCCCAGCAATTAGGGAGATGAGGGAGTTATCTGTAAATTTGTGGCGTTTCCTTAAAAATTTGGGCAAAACCAGTTGAGTCATAATATCTCAAGATACCAACAGTAATAGACACTGCCCCAGTCAGTAGGATAACTCAAGAACCAGTACCGGATCCTTATCTGTAAATTTGTGACGTCTCCTTAAAAAAATTTTGGGCAAAACCAGTTGAGTCATAATATCTTAAGATACCAACAGTAATAGACACTGCCCCAGTTAGTAGGATAACCCAACCACCAGTACCGGATTCTACAGTGTGTATTTCCTATAACTGCTCATCCCCCCGCAGCGCCCATTGAGACGCTTGCGAGTAATCCGTTTTCAGGCGAGGATTCATAAGGAAATTGCACTTGACTCCGCGAGGACACGCCCAACAGGGACGTGCCCCCTAATACAATGTAACCATAGGATAACCTACAATGCATTTATAGGTATTAGATAGTAGCTCGCTCCCATTGGTGACATGAGTTAAATTGAGACTTTCCCTATCAATTAGAGCACAACCGGCCAAATTTACAACATCATAATTAATACTCTATAGATAGCACACACTGCCCCAGTTAGTTCAATTTTCAAGCCATTTGTTTACGGGATTAGCCAGATAGCATTTGTGACAATTAATCATTTCCCTGGAGCGCACATTAAAACGTCTGAGAGAAACCCATATCCGGGTGAGGACCTAATAGGGAACTGTATTTAACCTAGCTAGGATACGCCCACCAGAAACGAGTTCCCTCACACCACGTTACGATAGGACAGCTTATATGCAAATAGAGCTACTTGGCAGTAGCGTGCTCCCATTGGCCTAAATGACAGCCACTCTATAGCCAATCACCATCAAGCAGGAAGTATTTGAGAAGAGGCGTGGGTTCACTCGCAATCTCTCATTTGAAGAACAGACACCCGTAGTGAAGCAAGGCTACAGCAAAAACAGGTAAGAATCTCCCCAACAGGGCTCCGTTTTAGAGGCTAGTCGTTAAAATCTTTGCAAACTCGTTTTTAATTAGAGTTTTATTCTTACCTCCCTAGGGGATACGACTATCCAAAATACCCCGTTTTCAACTAGAACAAGGCAGCACACCGCGCCTTCGTAAACGTTTTTTTGACAACAAGTGGTCCACATATATTGGTAAGAATTCGATAGAGTCTTTACTTATGCCCATGTGTTCTTAGTGTAGCACTCTAGTTACCAACATAGAGGTACATCCTTAAATGGGTTTCTTTTCCCAATTTCTATTTCCACTGTAGAATGGTTCACTTAGCCCATCCCCAGAATTGGCCCAGCAGCACTCCCTGACGTTTGCCAGATATAACGGTCGGCTAATTATACAAAAACGTCCACAGATCGACGGACCTGAACTAAATTCTACAATCGTTATTGGATAGGAATGACTATAATAGTCCGCAGGTATGTTCCTTTCAATATAGACCTAGAATATAATAGGTCCTAAAGACAATTCATTATAGAATTAATCAAGTGGGTACATGTTCTTCCCTTTGTAGATGGTAAAAACATCTTTTGATTACCTGAGAATCACAGCCACTACAACTTATAAGAAACAATACGTTAAAGAAACATACAGGTATGCATATACTGAGAGGTTTAGAGATAAGGATCTATGGAAAGGAAGTTTTTTCATTAGCCTTCCCCACAATATAGTACTAACCACTTCCCTAGTTCATCCACTAAACTAATATCCCATAACATGGGACCTTAATTTAAAATCAAGCCCCAACAATTGGTCGCAGTAGTGTCTAAAAGCATAAGGTGTAGATAACCTCTAAGCTCCAAGAAGAAATAAGTGATGTTCCAACTTATTCTCCGTAAAGCACTGTTTAGATGACAGCCAGATTAGAATCGCTGTAGTAGATGGAGTTAATCTGTTTTTGAAAATTAGATATCTAATTTCATGTATATCCATCTTAGGAGACCTATGAGGATCCAACTGTATGACAGACAACGAAAATTACAGTCTTGATAAAGGTGGCACCGAATCAAACGCAAATCCACCGAAACGCGTCGACGCAAGCTTAAGTACAATTCATGTTGTTCCTCCCTGATGCATATAAGATTGTGAGGTTATAACACCAGGGCAGTTTGAAACTTTTTCTGTGAATGTATGCCTTGTAAAACTTTCAAATTTTATGATTTACATTTTAGTTTTGTCTGTCCTATATTTTTGTGCAGGTCACAAAAAGATATATCTGTTTTCAATTGTGTGTTTATACTATTTTATAAATGTATTGTAAGCTTTTTTAATATCTCAATAAATTGTTATGTACTTTGAATGTTGTTTATATTCTTAATTTGAGGAGCAAAATTTCACTTTGTTATAGCTAATGTTTTAGCTTTTTGTGCACATTACCCAAGGGAATCAATCTGTTTCTTACTTAGGTCTAACACCCCAATTCCCTTGCTTGTTTCAAGGGGTTCCTCTCTATCTATACATTACATTTGCACAACCATTCGGTTGGAGAGGCGTCTGTCTCATCTTACCCATTATATAGGGTCGCACATAAGCTGCTAATCCATAACTGCAAACCAGTATGGACAAGCTCCAAACCTTTGGGTTCTCCGAAGAACAATATAACAGACTGATGAGTCTAAACTCCAGAGGAGGCAGTAACAAAGGCTTAAATAACAGTAGCCATGAGCAACTAGTTAAAATTCTGAATACAAAAAAGAAACTAATCAGAACGGAACTTCATGCTGAGTTCCTGATAGACTACCTTAAAGAAGGAGTAATCCCAATTGGACTGCAGGTTAGAAATGAGCCAGGCTTATTTGTCGAATACCCTAAATTTATAGAAACTTGGACTAGGATAGCCAATCGCTGTAGTAGAGATTGGCTCATTTTAATTATAGAAACAGCACAGGAAATAATAGAGATTGAGAGGAAAGAGATAGACAAAATGGAAGCAGAAATACTCCAGTCACCAGCCCTAGATGATGCTAAAAAGAAATTAGAAGAGATCAAACATGATGTTGACGGTTATAGGGAGTACCTGACAAACAAAAAACTTAGAAAATTTAAAAAAGACGTAGAGAAGTATTCAGTAGAAGGAGTCTACCCCTATACTAATAAAGACTACTTCTCTAACAAAAACGAACCCCGAAGCGATAGACCCTACCAACAGAGACCAATATACTCCAGAGGAGGTGACAATAGGAGAATAACCTTCTCAGAAACCTCAGGATCAGGTAGTGAGGAGGAACCAGAGAGAGGCCAAGAGAATAGATCTGGCCGCAGTTATGAAAGGGAACCTTTTTTAGGGAAACGCCCTTATCGGGGCAACAGAAATTTCAGAGGCTACAATCGCCAGGATGCTCCTCCCAACCATCCACCTCAGAGCACCACCAAAGAATACATCACGACCAGGAACAAACAGTACTGGCGATAAAAGATTTCCCCATCATTAACCTCTCAAGTAAGGTTCTATCAGAAATAGAGGAAGAAGTACTTCAGAAGGGTTTTAGTTTTGCTCCCACGACTTTTTACCCACTGTTTAATCTAGAAAGTGACTTAAAAAATTTCTTCAGAAAAGTTAGACTTAACCATTTTTTTGAAAATCGTGATTATAACCCCCCTGAAAGTGTAACGGGTTTTAAACCAAAGTCAACCTTCTTCCCTAACCTTAACCAATTAGAGAAAAAGGTTGAGATATTTGAACATATAGTAGAGATGGAGATTAAATCCCTGTATGACAGAACAGCTAGAAACAAAATCAACCATAACCTAACTAAAGAACAGAAAACAGCCCTCATGGACCTCCAAAATAGCAAGGAGATCACCATTAAACCGGCTGATAAAGGGGGGGGGGTTGTAGTTTTTAACACGAAACATTATGAACAAAACATCAGAAACTTACTAAACGTAGAGGAACATTACAAAAGGGCTAGATTGACTGATCTAGATACATTAAAACTTGAAGTTACTGAATTATTGCAGAAAGGAAAGGAAGACGGGCTAATAAGTGATAATGAATATAAATTCCTTCACAATAATCATCCAACAATCCCTGCTATATATGGTCTCCCCAAAATACACAAACAGCTGGACAATCCACCAATGAGACCGATAATTAGCGGCATAGGTTCAATTCTAGAACCCTTAAGCCAGTATGTAGATTTTTTTCTCCAGCCGATCGTCAAAAAACAAAGATCGTATCTTAAGGACACCACCCATGCGATCACGACGTTCGAAGGTAGAGGGTTCAACAAGGCGACCCAGCTTTTGGTCGCCTTGGACATTGAAGCCCTCTACACCAATATTCCACAAAATGATACAATACAAGTTATAGCATCCACATTAGAACAGGAAGATTTAAAAGGAGGCAACGACCAATTTATAATGTCATGCATATACTTGATCCTCAAAAAAAACTTTTTCCTTTTTAAAGAGGACCTCTACCTACAGGTTAAGGGGACCAGTATGGGGGCTACATGTGCCCCTAGTCTGGCCTGCCTGTACGTGAGTAATTTTGAAGACAAGCATATATTTAACGAGATGGCCCCATTTTATGAGAATATCTCTTGCTGGCACCGCTACATAGACGATATCATTTTCATCTGGAGCGGTGCCAGCGAGACCCTCTGCAATTTTTTGGAGTGGCTCAACTTGGGGGACCCTAACCTAAGGTTCACAGGGCAACATAGTAACCAGCAAGTTACTTTCTTGGATGTAATTATCAAGGAAGAAGAAGGGATCCTCAAGGTCGAACTCTACACTAAACCTACCGATAAAAATACCCTCTTACTATATTCCAGCAACCACCCCAAGTCCCAAAAAGACAATGTACCATTCGGGGAATTTTTGCGGCTCCGCAGAAATTGTACCAATTTGGACGACTTCTACAAACATGCGGAGAACACCAAATTAAAATTGCTAAATAGAGGTTACCCCAAGAAACTTATAAAGAATGCACTTAAACGTGCTAGGTTTTATGACCGTGATAGCCTTTTGAATCCAGAAAGGAAGTCAAAAAATAATTCCCCCCTAAATAGAATAATTTTTGTGACCCAATTTTCCCATCTGAGCAATCAGATCAAAAACATAATAAACAGAAATTGGAAAATCCTTAATCAAAATAGAGAAACCCAACTAAGCAAACCCCTATTTTCGTTTCGACGGAATAAGACCATCAAAAACAGTCTAGTACATACTTACCCCACCGTAAAAGAACAACAGCTCACTCTGTCAGGTAATATTGCTGTAGGAAACTACAAGTGTGGAACTTGTTCCATCTGCCCACACTGCATTTTAGGCAGCAATTTTAAATACAACGATAAGGAGTTAAAACCCAGGACTTTCAATAATTGCCGTAGCCAGAATATAGTATACTTACTATTGTGCCCATGTAATCTAGGGTACGTGGGCGAAACAAGTAGAGAGCTCCGCACCAGAGTGTTGGAGCATAAATCAGCAATACGTACTTCCAAAATTAATGCACCATTGACTGAACATTACAAAGACAAGCAGCATTCTTGCGAAGATCTCAGATGGTTCATACTAGAGAAGGTAAGACAAACCAGAAGAGGTGGCGACATAGATAGATTAAGAAAAAGAAGAGAACAATGGTATTTCTGCTACCTTGATACTATAGATAGGGGTTTGAATACCAGAGAAGATTGGGCAAAGTGTTTGTAAGGCTAACAACCCAGCCCCTCCATAGTCTTATATCGGATACCTGTGATATCCCTGCCATTACAGAAATAAGCGGTTCCCAGCAATTAGGGAGATGAGGGAGTTATCTGTAAATTTGTGGCGTTTCCTTAAAAATTTGGGCAAAACCAGTTGAGTCATAATATCTCAAGATACCAACAGTAATAGACACTGCCCCAGTCAGTAGGATAACTCAAGAACCAGTACCGGATCCTTATCTGTAAATTTGTGACGTCTCCTTAAAAAAATTTTGGGCAAAACCAGTTGAGTCATAATATCTTAAGATACCAACAGTAATAGACACTGCCCCAGTTAGTAGGATAACCCAACCACCAGTACCGGATTCTACAGTGTGTATTTCCTATAACTGCTCATCCCCCCGCAGCGCCCATTGAGACGCTTGCGAGTAATCCGTTTTCAGGCGAGGATTCATAAGGAAATTGCACTTGACTCCGCGAGGACACGCCCAACAGGGACGTGCCCCCTAATACAATGTAACCATAGGATAACCTACAATGCATTTATAGGTATTAGATAGTAGCTCGCTCCCATTGGTGACATGAGTTAAATTGAGACTTTCCCTATCAATTAGAGCACAACCGGCCAAATTTACAACATCATAATTAATACTCTATAGATAGCACACACTGCCCCAGTTAGTTCAATTTTCAAGCCATTTGTTTACGGGATTAGCCAGATAGCATTTGTGACAATTAATCATTTCCCTGGAGCGCACATTAAAACGTCTGAGAGAAACCCATATCCGGGTGAGGACCTAATAGGGAACTGTATTTAACCTAGCTAGGATACGCCCACCAGAAACGAGTTCCCTCACACCACGTTACGATAGGACAGCTTATATGCAAATAGAGCTACTTGGCAGTAGCGTGCTCCCATTGGCCTAAATGACAGCCACTCTATAGCCAATCACCATCAAGCAGGAAGTATTTGAGAAGAGGCGTGGGTTCACTCGCAATCTCTCATTTGAAGAACAGACACCCGTAGTGAAGCAAGGCTACAGCAAAAACAGGTAAGAATCTCCCCAACAGGGCTCCGTTTTAGAGGCTAGTCGTTAAAATCTTTGCAAACTCGTTTTTAATTAGAGTTTTATTCTTACCTCCCTAGGGGATACGACTATCCAAAATACCCCGTTTTCAACTAGAACAAGGCAGCACACCGCGCCTTCGTAAACGTTTTTTTGACAACAAGTGGTCCACATATATTGGTAAGAATTCGATAGAGTCTTTACTTATGCCCATGTGTTCTTAGTGTAGCACTCTAGTTACCAACATAGAGGTACATCCTTAAATGGGTTTCTTTTCCCAATTTCTATTTCCACTGTAGAATGGTTCACTTAGCCCATCCCCAGAATTGGCCCAGCAGCACTCCCTGACGTTTGCCAGATATAACGGTCGGCTAATTATACAAAAACGTCCACAGATCGACGGACCTGAACTAAATTCTACAATCGTTATTGGATAGGAATGACTATAATAGTCCGCAGGTATGTTCCTTTCAATATAGACCTAGAATATAATAGGTCCTAAAGACAATTCATTATAGAATTAATCAAGTGGGTACATGTTCTTCCCTTTGTAGATGGTAAAAACATCTTTTGATTACCTGAGAATCACAGCCACTACAACTTATAAGAAACAATACGTTAAAGAAACATACAGGTATGCATATACTGAGAGGTTTAGAGATAAGGATCTATGGAAAGGAAGTTTTTTCATTAGCCTTCCCCACAATATAGTACTAACCACTTCCCTAGTTCATCCACTAAACTAATATCCCATAACATGGGACCTTAATTTAAAATCAAGCCCCAACAATTGGTCGCAGTAGTGTCTAAAAGCATAAGGTGTAGATAACCTCTAAGCTCCAAGAAGAAATAAGTGATGTTCCAACTTATTCTCCGTAAAGCACTGTTTAGATGACAGCCAGATTAGAATCGCTGTAGTAGATGGAGTTAATCTGTTTTTGAAAATTAGATATCTAATTTCATGTATATCCATCTTAGGAGACCTATGAGGATCCAACTGTATGACAGACAACGAAAATTACAGTCTTGATAAAGGTGGCACCGAATCAAACGCAAATCCACCGAAACGCGTCGACGCAAGCTTAAGTACAATTCATGTTGTTCCTCCCTGATGCATATAAGATTGTGAGGTTATAACACCAGGGCAGTTTGAAACTTTTTCTGTGAATGTATGCCTTGTAAAACTTTCAAATTTTATGATTTACATTTTAGTTTTGTCTGTCCTATATTTTTGTGCAGGTCACAAAAAGATATATCTGTTTTCAATTGTGTGTTTATACTATTTTATAAATGTATTGTAAGCTTTTTTAATATCTCAATAAATTGTTATGTACTTTGAATGTTGTTTATATTCTTAATTTGAGGAGCAAAATTTCACTTTGTTATAGCTAATGTTTTAGCTTTTTGTGCACATTACCCAAGGGAATCAATCTGTTTCTTACTTAGGTCTAACACCCCAATTCCCTTGCTTGTTTCAAGGGGTTCCTCTCTATCTATACATTACAATATCAACAACAGACGACACAATATTATCTAATGTGTAAATTCTAGAGGAAAGCACGTTAATGCTATTGTCAACAACTGCAAGCACTTTCTCAAGATTCGCCTGATCAATAGCCCTAAGGCGTGAAGCAGCCTCAATCTGTGAGAGTTTCCAAATTTCATTGTAAACCCCATATAACCACCTTTTCGACCTGCCACTAGCTGGGCCTTTAATGAAATCATTCAAATCCACGTCTGCATTCAGTTTGGAAAGGTGATACTTAACCGCAGGTAAAGTTGAATGTTTCAGCCAAGCTTGACACAACTTGCCCACAGAGTAAGAGGTGACAGTATGACTCAAATCAAACCGGGGATCAGATCCAACAGTCTTAAAACCGTCAGTTATATTTAAAAATCTTTTTTGGCAAGAATCAGCACTACGGTGCCAAAGCAGCCAACCCTTGGGATTCATACTGGAAATGCTAAAGGAGGAATTAAGAAGCAGAGCCTGTATATCTTTAATGGACAATTGAGTAAAATTACTCCAATTCTCATATTCCTCCAACTCCGGGAAAGACGGGGTGTTTAACCTTTTAGATGTAGCCAATCCAAAGCATGTGGTCTGGGAAATGGTTTCATTTAAAAACAACATATGATTCGGGATGAGACATGCACGGTGCAAAGCCTCAGTGCCTCGTACCTGCCAGGCCCTTGAACCCCAAACTGATTTAAGGTCTATTGTTTCCTTCCATAACTCATAGCCCCCAGTAACTAATTGATCTAGGAAGGCCTTCGAGTACAACAATTTTGTATCGGTAAGTCTAACCTTGGACAGTGGCTGTTTGTGAAATTTAAAATAAAAGGACTCGGGATTGGACTGGTTAAAGTCAGTGAAATAAGTATACTTTTTAAGAAACGTTTCTGAACTCCCTTGTGTAGGTGCCGGGCAATGTTCCCACTGTGTAAAATTAACAGCATCCCTTCGGGAAGATGTCTTGTGTAAGAAGTGATTGCCATAATGTTGGTAACAGAACAATTCACCATAATTAGCAGATTCTAAATATAAATCCTCAGCATCAAAAGCAGCATAGTACTTCAAATCAGAAAACAAACTTTCCACAGCATTAACATCCCAATCATCAGAACGAATGTTTTGTTTCACCACATCCCCCATATTAACTCTTAGTACATTTGGAACATTAACGACTTCCGTTGGGCCATGAATCTGAAAACGAACTGCATCCCACGCGATTCCATCCAGAACAGGCCATGCTGTGATGTTAACCAAAGTCAAGTCTCTTTTTAATCTGTGTGTAGAATGTGAAGAGGAAAGTGGGGCCAATGTTCCATTTAAATGAGTAATGCAAGTTCTCTCCTCGACATAGTGTCCATTCATAATCCGAAAAAAATAAAACACAAAACCAATTGACATAAAAAGGTAAACCGAAAAAAGGACCAGCCAAATGTATATCCAAGGAGGTATCAAAAAATGTTTTTTAAACAGGCTAGCATATACTGCAATTTGAGAGTGTTTTTTCGAGGCAAGGGAAGCAGAGTCAAATGAAAATCTGGATTCCGTGGCTAAACGAGCTTGCAGGTCAGGCATGGACAAATCAGTGGGGTATGTATAGTCCAATTCATCAACGTTAGTTCCGGGCAAATTATTTAATAATGGACTGGAAACAGCAGGTAATTCGATGGCCACTTCAGGTTCAATATTCGAAGCAGTGGGCATAATTGAATTTCTCACAATGGAAGGACAGGAAACAGCTGGTGTCATGCTAAGAAGAATCGGCCACTCTGTGTATCTTGACATTGTCAATAGAAATAAACCTGTTTTCCTTACGACCTGGAAGTGGTGGTAAAATGACTGTTCTCGTGCCCTTCACTCCAAGCACTGGGACCGGAGCTCGATAGGAGGGACCAAACTCTTTCTTGTTGTCGATCTTCTCTCGAACCAGTTCTCCAACTTGGGGTAGCCAGCCAACTACCGGGATCTGCAACGCATCATCCGATGTGGAGGGCAAATGTTCCTTTGCAAGACTGTCTCTGGTCTTTTGTAGATTCTGTAAAACATTGCAATGTTCATCTGCGTCAAAGGAAGTGGCGCGAACCACAGAGTCTAGACCGTCAAGGTCAGGGACGTACATCTTGATGCCAAAGAGCATTTCGTATGGGGTCCGCCCACCCAGAGACCTTCTAGGGAGATTATTAAGAGCACGCTGCACGCCATAGAGGTGAGCCAGCCAGTTTCTGCCAGTGCCTATAACTCGGGCTATCAAAGATTGCTTTAAATCACGGTTCATTCGTTCAACTACACTATTACCCTCAGGTCTGTAGGGTGACGAAAACTTGACTTGGACCCCCATCGAAGTCATGGCATCCTTATACGCCTTAGAGGCGAAAGCTGGACCCTGATCCGAATGGAAGGTACCACAGGCAAAAATCCCTATAAAGATACGCAAATCTCTAATGACAGTCCGTGAATCAGCGCTGCGATGTGGCCATACCCACACAAAGCGTGTGCATGAGTCAACTGCTACTAAGATGTACTTATACGCAGTATCAGATGAAAAAGGACCGCAGTGATCTAAATAAACACAGCCTAGTGGTTTATTAGAAATGTACAACTGAGTCTGTGGCGGACGCGTAGCAGTTGAAGGTTTAATCTGCTGGCATATGTCACAAAGAAGGACATAATCACGCGTCTGTTTGTACAGTCCCCGCCACCAGAAACGTTGTTGTAGTTGCGTTACAGTGGCTGAGACGCCCGCATGCGCAGACGCCACACCCTCATGAGCCGCTGTAATCAAGTCTGTTCTGCGATCCGAGTTGGGAATCAGCCGTTCCCCAACATCAGGAATTGTCACAAAAGGAACCTTTTCGGGACTTAAGTGGTATTTATACTTCGAAGGGAATCCCGCAGGATGTTTACTTCCCTTCTCAGAGGCAGCAATCGCTGCCAAGATGTCGCTATCAATCTTGGTTTTAGACCTAGTAACTGCTGCAACTAAGTATGTAGATACTGCTGATTTCGCTGCTTCATCAGCAAGCGAGTTGCCAACAGCGTGAACTCCTACGCGCTGATGACCGAGAGTATGAATCACATAAACGAGTGGCAACATAGCCTTAAGCTCTGCCACTCGAACCCAGATCATTTTATGTTTTATTGTGCTACCCTTGGAATCATGAAAATCATTTTGAATCCAAAAGAACAAGTTTTCATTGTAAGACTGGACACAGTAGTAAGAATCACTTACAATTAGAGTAGTAACACTTGGATCTGCGTACTCCAAAGCTAGTAAGAGAGCACGAAGCTCTGCCAATTGTGCGGTGCAATCGCCCAGGGGCAACGTGTGCACTTCCCTGGAAACGAACTCATCATTCAACATAGCACCGACCACAATGGCGCATGCGGAAACGTAGGCATGTTTAGAGCCATGCGCAACCTGCGCCGACCCATCAGTGTAAATGATGCAATGGAAGTCCTCCAAAGGTCGCATAGCCAGAGGAGCAGGATGAACGAATTCATACTGCAAGTACTCCTGCGACCGTAAGGAAGCGTCAAAAATAAACATGACATCCGTGGATGACAATGACGCTGCCCACTGAATCCACCGAGGGTGCAAAGCCTTTGAATTCGGTACACTGGCTTTCGTGACTGCCTCCAAGTGAGGACAGGGTGTTACCACTAGCATGCGTTTCCCCTGAGACAGTGCTCGTTCCTTTAGAATAGCCATCTGTACAGCAGTTAAAACCTTTTCCACTGTGGGAAACCGCATCTCAGCCGAAGTGTACAAGTGTGACTTGTAAGCAATAGGTACTGTGTCACCTTCATTAAAAGTGAGGTATGTGAAACCCACCGTCCCAGGAATTATTCTTATTACCAGGTTGGTGTGGTTATCACGAGTCAGTAAATATTTAGAAGCGAGCAGATCAGCCTGCAAGGATTGCAAAATGGCTGAATGCTCAGGCAGCCAGCATGATTTTGAGAAAGTTGGTTGTATCAAAGCATACAAAGGCTTGATACGCTGGGCATAATCCGGAATGTAAGTTCTGCCGAAATTCAAAAAGCCCAGTAAAGATTGTAATTTTTTCAGTGTTGTTGGAGCGCGCAATTGTGCGCACTTCTCTAAGAAGTGAGGAGCCAAACCTCTACCTTCATTGTTGAGCTCATAGCCCAAAAACAACACTGTGTGTTCTGCAATGTGCGATTTTGCAAAATTAAATTTGTAACCCATGTCTGCAAAGGTACAAATTATGGAATTCACTCGACACAGATGCATCCAAATTTCGTCGTCTGTGAGATAAATATCATCCACATAAGAACATGCATCCGGATCGATTCCCTCCAATAGTGTGACTATTCTGGAGGTGAAGACCCCAGGACTATTTTTGTAGCCCATTGGGAGTCGCCGGAAGCATTTTTGCACACCAGCGGACGTAAAACTTGTCCATTGGGAGCTAAAGCCATCCAGTCTGTGGGCATAAAAACCATTGGAAATGTCAAGCGTTGTCTTGAAACGCTTACGCACTAGACTATCCACTAGGGCAGAGCCGTGAGTATTCTGTACTGCACAGTTACGGCAATGCGAGTTCAAATGCCGGTAATCCAATACCAAACGATATGATCCGTCAGGTTTGGTCACAGTAAAAAGGGGATTATTCATTGGTGACACACACGTTTCAATAACTCCCTGATATTCCAATTGTTCAAGGATTTCTGCGACGGCCGCTTTAGCTTCACGCCGTATGGGATATTGAGGCTGAGGCTGTGGCTCAGACCGCAAAGGAATTTCGTGGCATGGGGACAATTTGTCCCAACCACATTGGTTGCGGTAGAGAGCCGGTGCAAGAGCACAAGCCCACTCTTCTGCAAAATGCTGCGCATGCTCAGTTGAGACAGTGTGCGCGAAACTGGGAAGGATTACCTCCTCCCCTCGCGGCGCTGCGAGCACAAAAGGTGGGGGCCAGTCAGCCTCGGAAAGCAAAATGTCGTACGTAGACGAAAGGTTCTCCCAAAATACCCCTCTGACAGTACGCTGTATGTCACCTTCAATTAACAGGACAATTTCAAAAAGTCTTTCAGGGGGAGCCAATCTCGTATCGGCTGTTTCTATAACAACAAAAACTTCAGTCGCTGTCACCCTCAGTAGTGGACGGAGCGCCTCTCTGACTATGGTAATCTCCGCCGCGCTGTCCAGCAAGGTCAGAGCCCACGTCAGATTCCGAAGCCGCGTTCTCACTATCTGTGGCATATCTATGCGCTGTTAAGGCCGCGACTTTCTTCTTCGCAAACTGCGGACGCTTAGGCGTAGAATCCTCCTGCTTCACTGCGCCGTCTGTCTGGCGGGACTGACCACGTCCTTGCTGGCCACCACGTCCACGTCCACCCCCTCCTCCACCACCGGTCTTCTGGGCCGATGTTTCCTGAAAGGAACGAGGAGAGCGTTGATCAGAACCCTGAAAACGATCAGGTGATTTAATCATCGCGCGATCGCGCAAATCATAAACTTTGTCTGCCGGCGCAGGAGCTTGTATTGCAGGAACAGAATCCTGAGTTTGCCTAGTCTGCTTCCCCTGTGTCTGTTTCTTAGGCCAATTCTGTTTTTTGGACTTGGGCTGGACATCTGTCACTGCAGATTGTCCCTGAGGTTGTTTTTTATCCTTTACTGGAAAATATTTCAGACCTCTACTTGTGCGGCCAATTGTCTTATAAGCGGCCACCACAATCTTTGCTAACTGGCGGGGTTTGTCGGCATCGGGCAGAGCAGCCAAAGCATTCGACACCTGAAAGTTAACTGCATCTCCTTTAACATTGGAGAGAATGAGATCACTTACAATCTCAAAAGAACCACACAGGCGCATACCCAATTCAACCGCTGCCTCTGGACCGTGATCATTCTGAACACGTCTAATGATTTCAGGCAGAGCATTCATAGACGGGGTGCCGAAGCACCTCGTATAAACTGCCGCAAATGTTTTTCCCCAGCTTTCACAGTCAGCAAGTTCAGGAGTAATATCCTTCGGTAGAGTAATCGTTAACATTCTATGTTTATCAGCAGGAGTAGAATTCGGAAAAACCGCCTCCAGTTGATCAAACTTCTCTGCTAGCCAGAATGGGAAGTCATCGTTGTCAACAGGACGCGCACCAAAAACCGAATTAACCATCACTGGATTGAGACGCATTCCGCCTCGTTCCATGGGAGCGGCCGCACCCCCCTGGGGACCACCAGGAAGATGTCGACCGATGTATTGCACTAAAGCACGAATCACGGAAATGGAAACTACATGTAGCCTGCGAATTTCTGCCAGGGTACAAGCCCCGTGATTCGGGTGCGGGGTAAAGCCACCCAACGCAGGCCAATTTGTACCTGGAATTGAGAGTGGACCTAACCTCGCAGCGGACAAAGAGTGGGGAAGGGCGCCATCAAACCAAACTCGATGCTGCCAATGATCAATAGGTATTTCCAATGCCCTGTACGGCGTATATACAGCCGGGACATCCGAGGCGGTGTAGGAGTGGAACAAACCAGAATTAGCGTCCACAGCCGGAAACGTAACCCAAGAGTAAAACAACTCGTAAGGAAACGCCGGATCTGCACACACCACGAAAATCACAGCCATCCCATCTACTGGGACCTGGTACGTCTGAAGATGGTTGCGTACCGCTACGCGACTATGCTGCGCAATAGCCACCGCCGCCATGACAACACTGGAAACAAGAACACACAAAGAATACTTTGTAGCACAACTGGGTAGTAATTCAAAGAAACCGTTTAAGAAAGAATCAAGCTTGAATAAAGACCTATTTCAAAAAATAGGTAGATTTCACCGACACCCCGTTTTCCGGAAACGGATGTGAAGGGGTTAAGGCATGAACGATAAACTACTCGAGTGTCATGATATAAGACCACCGAAACCGTTGGGCGCCATGTTGCAGGGTTTCTGTACTCACACAGAACTGTGCACAGAGGAGTGGAACCTCGGCAAATTAGGGTGTCCCAAAACTTACCTTAGCAACCAACTCACCCCTTACCGAGCTAGCTACAGTGTCTCATTGGACATATCAAACTCCCAATGTTTAGACAAACCAGAACATGAACTTACAGTACCTCAGGGTACGTGGGACTCATGAACACTCTTTCGTTATATTATCATTACAAACCAGAACATGGAGTAAAGAAGACACATGTGCATTTGAAATGTTTATTTACTAATGCCGTCTTCTCAGGCGCAGTATCTTAGATAATACAAGTATACTTATTATCAGTAGCAAAATTATCAGCATAGTTACTAAGACATAAAAAGCGAATGGTGACAGCATGTTAACATGCTGTAATGAATAAGAGTTAACAACACTTATATCTCACCCTCCCTAACACATATATTATATTATTAGCTAAGAAGGTCTCTTTGGGTTGTTTTAGGGCGGGCCCATACCTTAGTGTCCTAGCATGAAGGAATCACATCAGCATACACCAGCTCTCTCTGCATGTGCACCGCATCAAGTGTGTTAACAATTCTCGTGCAAAGCAATATCAATCCCGCCTCAAGCCCAAGTTGGCAAAGGCTGCACTTGTGTTATGACTATGAAGGCGTGGAGATCAGACCTCATAACAATTCCATATCGTGTTGCTCCTGAAACTTCAGCACTCTCCGTGCAGACATGGTTTATTAAACAAAACTGATATCAGAGCAATAACATATTATTCTCACATACACCACGGCAAACAACTAGGTTGAAAGCTAAGTCAACAATTAAGGGTCGTGTGCAGAAGTTGCAAGAAAGGAAAAATGGCGTTTAAATCTCAAATGTACCTATGCTAACTTAACACGATATAAGGATATATAGGAGCTATATAACACTATCACAATCAATAGGGATGACCACCGAGCGTTGGTGTCTTTTGAGTCTATCGCATTATGTATAGGGGCGAAGTACTCACTGAGCGCTCAAAGCGGGCGTAAGAATGGGTCGCTCTCATGATTAGCCCAACACTCGTTGATCACACGGAGACCTGTTATACATGGCAAACGCTCCGTGTGAGCATTATTTAAAAGCGCACAAGTAATACGAGGTCAAAGCGATACCTGCAACGCCTTATATCTTTAAGACCGGAGTTGCCTCTAGCGGCGTGTGTTGCTCCGTATCTGCGCAAGGAAAGAACAAACGCCACGCGCATTGAAAAAGCAGTTAGCGCAGCGTTCACTCACCTCTCCGTCGGTGTCTCCGGGCAGTCTTCAGTACTGCTCGGGGGGGCGCCGATCGCGGAGTGAGGTGATGTTTTGTATGGTTGTAATTCTTCAGACATCACGTGACAGAAACAATCACGTGATGCTTAGAATTATGGGAGATGTAGTTCGCTACCCATTTCAGCCTCTAATTGATGACAAAAAGTGCTATAAAGCTGCACAACAGTGTGTATAGATGTACATTGCTAAAACACACTTCGTGGTATTTAAGATCACAAGTTCCGCGTCATTAGTATCAGAGTGTATACATACTGGAGCGTGGGTGCTTGATGGTTTTCTGACAAGTGTTAGTAAACAATGCATAATAACATTGTATAGGGCACCATTCAGAGGGACATTATACAAGGCACCATTCAGAGAGACATCCAGGGTATAGGCTCATTGAGGCCCTCCTTGTCGCTGTTAAGGCGGTAAACCCATTTTTGCTCAATCTTGAACAAAAAACGGCTGACGTCCGCACATGAATCAGGGATGTGCGGTTGCTCAAGGACTGTCCAGTAAAACTCTTCAGGACCATGACCCTTCTCCAGAAAGTGTGCGGTGAGTCGGGTAGCCTGTTTCCGGCACCGCACTGTGCTTTTGTGTTCCTGGATGCGTGTCCGTATCTTTCTGGTTGTCATGCCGACGTACTGTAATTGGCATGGACATTTGATCAAGTAAATCAAGTTACTACTGTTGCAATTCGTGAACTTGTTTTGTGTCCATGGGCGGTTAGTGCCGATGTCAATCTCAGTGGACTTGTTGGTCTGGGGGCAGACAGTGCAATTCCCGCACGGATGGTGTCCCACTACGGGTGGTAGGTCCCATAGGGTACCCACTTGCCTCACCTCCTTACTGCGCGGGCGTGTGTGGACCAATTGGTCTTTTAAGTTTGGTCCTCTCTTGTAGGCAAACATGGGCTGGGGGATGTCGTCGCCTCCGGTTTTGAGAATAGACCAGTGTTTCCTTATGATCTTTTGCAACTGATTTGATCGGCTGTTGAAGGTGTTTACGAAAGCAATACGATCCGTTTTCTCCTTGTGAGGGTGGACTTCAAGTAGGGCCTCCCTGTTGTTATTTGAGGCCCTCCTTTTTGACCGGCGGATGATTCTCTTGGGGTATTGTTTCTCCTTCAGTTGAGCCTCCAAATTTCTGGAGTGCACCTCAAAGGATTCCTTTTTGGAGCAGTTCCTCTGTACCCTGAGAAACTGACCGAAAGGTAGGTTGTCTCTCAGGGCTCGCGGATGGCAGCTGTCATATCGCAAAAGTGCGTTCTTGGCCATGGGTTTGCGATATAGATCAGTTGCAAAAGATCATAAGGAAACACTGGTCTATTCTCAAAACCGGAGGCGACGACATCCCCCAGCCCATGTTTGCCTACAAGAGAGGACCAAACTTAAAAGACCAATTGGTCCACACACGCCCGCGCAGTAAGGAGGTGAGGCAAGTGGGTACCCTATGGGACCTACCACCCGTAGTGGGACACCATCCGTGCGGGAATTGCACTGTCTGCCCCCAGACCAACAAGTCCACTGAGATTGACATCGGCACTAACCGCCCATGGACACAAAACAAGTTCACGAATTGCAACAGTAGTAACTTGATTTACTTGATCAAATGTCCATGCCAATTACAGTACGTCGGCATGACAACCAGAAAGATACGGACACGCATCCAGGAACACAAAAGCACAGTGCGGTGCCGGAAACAGGCTACCCGACTCACCGCACACTTTCTGGAGAAGGGTCATGGTCCTGAAGAGTTTTACTGGACAGTCCTTGAGCAACCGCACATCCCTGATTCATGTGCGGACGTCAGCCGTTTTTTGTTCAAGATTGAGCAAAAATGGGTTTACCGCCTTAACAGCGACAAGGAGGGCCTCAATGAGCCTATACCCTGGATGTCTCTCTGAATGGTGCCTTGTATAATGTCCCTCTGAATGGTGCCCTATACAATGTTATTATGCATTGTTTACTAACACTTGTCAGAAAACCATCAAGCACCCACGCTCCAGTATGTATACACTCTGATACTAATGACGCGGAACTTGTGATCTTAAATACCACGAAGTGTGTTTTAGCAATGTACATCTATACACACTGTTGTGCAGCTTCATAGCACTTTTTGTCATCAATTAGAGGCTGAAATGGGTAGCGAACTACATCTCCCATAATTCTAAGCATCACGTGATTGTTTCTGTCACGTGATGTCTGAAGAATTACAACCATACAAAACATCACCTCACTCCGCGATCGGCGCCCCCCCGAGCAGTACTGAAGACTGCCCGGAGACACCGACGGAGAGGTGAGTGAACGCTGCGCTAACTGCTTTTTCAATGCGCGTGGCGTTTGTTCTTTCCTTGCGCAGATACGGAGCAACACACGCCGCTAGAGGCAACTCCGGTCTTAAAGATATAAAGCGTTGCAGGTATCGCTTTGACCTCGTATTACTTGTGCGCTTTTAAATAATGCTCACACGGAGCGTTTGCCATGTATAACAGGTCTCCGTGTGATCAACGAGTGTTGGGCTAATCATGAGAGCGACCCATTCTTACGCCCGCTTTGAGCGCTCAGTGAGTACTTCGCCCCTATACATAGGGCCTCAAATAACAACAGGGAGGCCCTACTTGAAGTCCACCCTCACAAGGAGAAAACGGATCGTATTGCTTTCGTAAACACCTTCAACAGCCGATCAAATCAGTTGCAAAAGATCATAAGGAAACACTGGTCTATTCTCAAAACCGGAGGCGACGACATCCCCCAGCCCATGTTTGCCTACAAGAGAGGACCAAACTTAAAAGACCAATTGGTCCACACACGCCCGCGCAGTAAGGAGGTGAGGCAAGTGGGTACCCTATGGGACCTACCACCCGTAGTGGGACACCATCCGTGCGGGAATTGCACTGTCTGCCCCCAGACCAACAAGTCCACTGAGATTGACATCGGCACTAACCGCCCATGGACACAAAACAAGTTCACGAATTGCAACAGTAGTAACTTGATTTACTTGATCAAATTTCCATGCCAATTACAGTACGTCGGCATGACAACCAGAAAGATACGGACACGCATCCAGGAACACAAAAGCACAGTGCGGTGCCGGAAACAGGCTACCCGACTCACCGCACACTTTCTGGAGAAGGGTCATGGTCCTGAAGAGTTTTACTGGACAGTCCTTGAGCAACCGCACATCCCTGATTCATGTGCGGACGTCAGCCGTTTTTTGTTCAAGATTGAGCAAAAATGGTTTTACCGCCTTAACAGCGACAAGGAGGGCCTCAATGAGCCTATACCCTGGATGTCTCTCTGAATGGTGCCTTGTATAATGTCCCTCTGAATGGTGCCCTATACAATGTTATTATGCATTGTTTACTAACACTTGTCAGAAAACCATCAAGCACCCACGCTCCAGTATGTATACACTCTGATACTAATGACGCGGAACTTGTGATCTTAAATACCACGAAGTGTGTTTTAGCAATGTACATCTATACACACTGTTGTGCAGCTTTATAGCACTTTTTGTCATCAATTAGAGGCTGAAATGGGTAGCGAACTACATCTCCCATAATTCTAAGCATCACGTGATTGTTTCTGTCACGTGATGTCTGAAGAATTACAACCATACAAAACATCACCTCACTCCGCGATCGGCGCCCCCCCGAGCAGTACTGAAGACTGCCCGGAGACACCGACGGAGAGGTGAGTGAACGCTGCGCTAACTGCTTTTTCAATGCGCGTGGCGTTTGTTCTTTCCTTGCGCAGATACGGAGCAACACACGCCGCTAGAGGCAACTCCGGTCTTAAAGATATAAAGCGTTGCAGGTATCGCTTTGACCTCGTATTACTTGTGCGCTTTTAAATAATGCTCACACGGAGCGTTTGCCATGTATAACAGGTCTCCGTGTGATCAACGAGTGTTGGGCTAATCATGAGAGCGACCCATTCTTACGCCCGCTTTGAGCGCTCAGTGAGTACTTCGCCCCTATACATAATGCGATAGACTCAAAAGACACCAACGCTCGGTGGTCATCCCTATTGATTGTGATAGATTATGGCGGTCACGCCTAGCCTGGTCACCACTTGATTCTATAAGAGGTCTAGACAACCTCTTGTCTCGAAGTACACTCTATTTTCAATTTGTTTTGTCTAGTGTCACATAACTAACCGCTCTGCAAATACAATATGATTATCCCCAGAGCGGTGCTCCTTTTACCTGCGCTGCAGCCAGGTGGGGTGAAGCCTCTCAACCTACACAGAAGGGTGAGTGTATACTTGAGATGATATCCTAGTATGAAAGAACATATTGCAATGCCATTATGATTACAAACAGAAACAATATGTATAACATTAAGTGTCCTATTTGTTTCTCCGTTTGTTTGTTTGTTTGTTTTACATGTTGGATCCTTTACCATTATGCACTGACAGTATACGGTTGAGTACGCCTGGATGTCCAGGTGATATCTTTATCATTTACTTTATTTATATTTACAAAGCAGTAGTGTACCTTTTTAGGTCCTGAGGAATGCATTAGAAAATCTTTTCTTGTGAAATGCAGAAACATGTCAACCACCATTACGTGCGGTTATTATTTAAAACCTGCACCCACACCTGCCTTTTAATCTTAGGGATTGGGGGATATTAATAAAAATTCTTTTTCCACCCAATTCACCTAATTTTATAATTACCCTTCACTTTTTCACTCCTATCACTATACACTGCTTTTGTCATTAGCCACTATCATACCCTTCTGCTCTGCCCTCACATCACTTCTCGGTCACGGTAATTTTGTACCGGCCATCTTGTCTCCTGGGTAAGGAGATCCCAAATGATGACAATAAGGGCGGTACAGTGTGGCTTCTGATGGGAACAATAGTTTTTTCTCCATGTACTTTTGAGTCTTGACTTGACCGTTCACTAACTATTATTTCTCACTGATACTGTCTTGTATGCATTTGGTGTAATGGTCTTTCCTGCTAGACTTACTGACTCCTTTCTTTGACCCCCAGATATTATTTGTTGTTGTATATTGAGTCCGGGGCTTATATCTGGTTGGTCGGTAAACCTGCCCTTAGACCCTCCCTAACTTTTTGTTGAACGTGTTACTAGTACAGCTAAAGGCTGTGGGTCTTTTTTAATACTGGTTGACTACTGTGGTCACCAACGCAATAGAGTGTACTTCGAGAATTTCGCTTTGTGGTTTGGCCGCCTTACCTGTCATTTTAAATGATGGCTACCAACTGGGGTTTGGCTTTTGAAAGCGCTGAGGTACAAAATATCCTAGACGAAAATCCTAGCCTTTTAGATAATGTCCCTGTTCCACTTCAAGCAACAAACAATGATGACAGTTGGAATAAAGTCCTAATCCTAAAGAAGTCCCACTCCAGAACTTCCGTCCATGGTATGATCATGGCACAATACCTTCGAGGCAACTGTGCTCCCACAGGCCTCATCGTCAACAATGCACCACGTCTTTTCCTTGACGACAAGGAATTTCTCAAGGATTGGGCCATGATAGCTTGGAGATGTACGAGGGATTGGCTGGTCCTGATCATCAAAACCGCGAAAAGAATTGCGGATACCATCCTGATTGAAATTCAGGTTCTTGAGGGCCAGATTAAAACCACTTTAAAAAGTGGACAATTTAAAAAGGGACAGGATGATACGGATAAGAATAATAAAGATTTCAAAGAATCTATCTTATCTACGAAACTAGAGAAGTTCAAAAAGGACTTAGTGAGATTTTCAATGGATAAAGTGTACCCATATAGTAGCTACACTTATACAGCACCTACATTCAGTCGTAGTGGCAAAAAGGGTGGCTCCACATATGGCACCTCCAGTTCAGATGGGACCTCTAGCGACTCAGACACATCACAAACCGGGTCGTCTAACCAAGCCCCTAGGGGTCGTGGTAATAGGAGAAATTGGAGAAACCAACCGCAGAACTTTGGAAATTTCCAACCATGGTGGCCTATTAACCCATGGATGATGGGCCCAAACTGCCCTCCGCAAATGGGCCCGCCCTTCTGCCCACCACAGATGCAACAAGGCCCGGGGTCGTTTCCTTTTTTAGGTTTTGGCCAGAGACGAGGCAGAGGCAGGAGGAGACAAGGAGCAGTGCCACAACAAGTTCATTGGAACACGGACACGAATACCCCGCAACAATCGAGGATGGATCTACGCAGCGGGAAGAAAGTCCCCCAAGACGCTGCGGGAACAAGCAACCAGATGGCATCGTGATAAACCTTAGTTCACACACACTTTCTACCAATGAAGAATGCCTCTTAAACAAAGGCTTGGGATTTGTAGCTACCCAGAAAGGTGATCCTTTTCTGGCCCATATTGAACTATCCCAGCTGTTTAGGAAAATAAGGTTGCACTATTTCTTTAGAAAATCGACTAATTTGGAAACCATCACCAAAGATAACAACACTGGTTTGAAGAGACCCTCCACGTTCAATCCACCAAGTGCCACCCTACCATCCAAAGTTCTGACCTTTGAAGCAGCTGTGGAGAACGACGTCACAAACCTGTACAAAAGAGAGGTCAAGCCCTTCATGAATCTCTCCAAGGATGAACAGCAAGCCTTGCGCTCACTAACTTCCAATGACAAAATTACCATCAAGCCGGCCGACAAAGGCGGAGCCACCGTTATCCTAGATACCGAAGTATATAGAAATGAATGCCTTCGGCAACTAAGTGACCGCAAATCCTATCTACCGTTGAGATCGGATCCAACAGAAGGGCTACAAACCAGAATAAATGCCTTGGTAGAGGAAGCCACGAGTGAGGGATGGATAACATCACAGGAAGGACAGTATTTAGTAACAAAACATCCCACGATTCCATACTTCTACTGCCTCCCTAAAGTGCATAAGCCACTAAGGCCACCACCCGGTAGGCCTATTATTTCAGGCATTGGGTCGGTATTAGAACCCCTCTCAACCTTTGTCGATCACTTTCTTAACCCCATGGTTAAAGCAATGCCTACCTTTCTCCAAGACACTAAAGATGTCCTAAGACTCCTTCCAACGATACAATATAACATCGAAACTGACATCTTAGTATCGTTCGATGTAGAGTCCCTTTACACATCGATCCCCCAAACTGAGACCTTGGAAGTAGTGGGTACACTTTTGGAGCAGAATAACCATCAATCCATCACTCCAATCCCCTTCATCATGCATTTAGCAGAAATTGCTATGAAGGAGAACTACTTCCGCTTTGAGGACACATTCTACCTGCAAACGTCTGGGACCAGCATGGGCAGTGTTTTCGCGCCGAGCCTGGCGAACTTGTACGTGCACCATTTTGAACAACAAAATGTCCTAGCAACCACCAATCCATATCTGTCATCAATATATATATGGAAACGTTATATTGATGACATCCTGGTGGTGTGGCGTGGCACGGAAGAAAATCTCATGTCATTCCACGGTTGGTTGAACGGCAAGAATGCATATCTTAAGTTCACCATTGAACACAGCAGAACATCTCTGGCTTTCCTTGACCTAAAGTTGAATGCAACTCCCACCGGCATTGAATCGGAGCTATATCGCAAACCCATGGCCAAGAACGCACTTTTGCGATATGACAGCTGCCATCCGCGAGCCCTGAGAGACAACCTACCTTTCGGTCAGTTTCTCAGGGTACAGAGGAACTGCTCCAAAAAGGAATCCTTTGAGGTGCACTCCAGAAATTTGGAGGCTCAACTGAAGGAGAAACAATACCCCAAGAGAATCATCCGCCGGTCAAAAAGGAGGGCCTCAAATAACAACAGGGAGGCCCTACTTGAAGTCCACCCTCACAAGGAGAAAACGGATCGTATTGCTTTCGTAAACACCTTCAACAGCCGATCAAATCAGTTGCAAAAGATCATAAGGAAACACTGGTCTATTCTCAAAACCGGAGGCGACGACATCCCCCAGCCCATGTTTGCCTACAAGAGAGGACCAAACTTAAAAGACCAATTGGTCCACACACGCCCGCGCAGTAAGGAGGTAAGGCAAGTGGGTACCCTATGGGACCTACCACCCGTAGTGGGACACCATCCGTGCGGGAATTGCACTGTCTGCCCCCAGACCAACAAGTCCACTGAGATTGACATCGGCACTAACCGCCCATGGACACAAAACAAGTTCACGAATTGCAACAGTAGTAACTTGATTTACTTGATCAAATGTCCATGCCAATTACAGTACGTCGGCATGACAACCAGAAAGATACGGACACGCATCCAGGAACACAAAAGCACAGTGCGGTGCCGGAAACAGGCTACCCGACTCACCGCACACTTTCTGGAGAAGGGTCATGGTCCTGAAGAGTTTTACTGGACAGTCCTTGAGCAACCGCACATCCCTGATTCATGTGCGGACGTCAGCCGTTTTTTGTTCAAGATTGAGCAAAAATGGGTTTACCGCCTTAACAGCGACAAGGAGGGCCTCAATGAGCCTATACCCTGGATGTCTCTCTGAATGGTGCCTTGTATAATGTCCCTCTGAATGGTGCCCTATACAATGTTATTATGCATTGTTTACTAACACTTGTCAGAAAACCATCAAGCACCCACGCTCCAGTATGTATACACTCTGATACTAATGACGCGGAACTTGTGATCTTAAATACCACGAAGTGTGTTTTAGCAATGTACATCTATACACACTGTTGTGCAGCTTTATAGCACTTTTTGTCATCAATTAGAGGCTGAAATGGGTAGCGAACTACATCTCCCATAATTCTAAGCATCACGTGATTGTTTCTGTCACGTGATGTCTGAAGAATTACAACCATACAAAACATCACCTCACTCCGCGATCGGCGCCCCCCCGAGCAGTACTGAAGACTGCCCGGAGACACCGACGGAGAGGTGAGTGAACGCTGCGCTAACTGCTTTTTCAATGCGCGTGGCGTTTGTTCTTTCCTTGCGCAGATACGGAGCAACACACGCCGCTAGAGGCAACTCCGGTCTTAAAGATATAAAGCGTTGCAGGTATCGCTTTGACCTCGTATTACTTGTGCGCTTTTAAATAATGCTCACACGGAGCGTTTGCCATGTATAACAGGTCTCCGTGTGATCAACGAGTGTTGGGCTAATCATGAGAGCGACCCATTCTTACGCCCGCTTTGAGCGCTCAGTGAGTACTTCGCCCCTATACATAATGCGATAGACTCAAAAGACACCAACGCTCGGTGGTCATCCCTATTGATTGTGATAGATTATGGCGGTCACGCCTAGCCTGGTCACCACTTGATTCTATAAGAGGTCTAGACAACCTCTCGTCTCAAAGTACACTCTATTTTCAATTTGTTTTGTCTAGTGTCACATAACTAACCGCTCTGCAAATACAATATGATTATCCCCAGAGCGGTGCTCCTTTTACCTGCGCTGCAGCCAGGTGGGGTGAAGCCTCTCAACCTACACAGAAGGGTGAGTGTATACTTGAGATGATATCCTAGTACGAAAGAACATATTGCAATGCCATTATGATTACAAACAGAAACAATATGTATAACATTAAGTGTCCTATTTGTTTCTCCGTTTGTTTGTTTGTTTGTTTTACATGTTGGATCCTTTACCATTATGCACTGACAGTATACGGTTGAGTACGCCTGGATGTCCAGGTGATATCTTTATTATTTACTTTATTTATATTTACAAAGCAGTAGTGTACCTTTTTAGGTCCTGAGGAATGCATTAGAAAATCTTTTCTTGTGAAATGCAGAAACATGTCGACCACCATTACGTGCGGTTATTATTTAAAACCTGCACCCACACCTGCCTTTTAATCTTAGGGATTGGGGGATATTAATAAAAATTCTTTTTCCACCCAATTCACCTAATTTTATAATTACCCTTCACTTTTTCACTCCTATCACTATACACTGCTTTTGTCATTAGCCACTATCATACCCTTCTGCTCTGCCCTCACATCACTTCTCGGTCACGGTAATTTTGTACCGGCCATCTTGTCTCCTGGGTAAGGAGATCCCAAATGATGACAATAAGGGCGGTACAGTGTGGCTTCTGATGGGAACAATAGTTTTTTCTCCATGTACTTTTGAGTCTTGACTTGACCGTTCACTAACTATTATTTCTCACTGATACTGTCTTGTATGCATTTGGTGTAATGGTCTTTCCTGCTAGACTTACTGACTCCTTTCTTTGACCCCCAGATATTATTTGTTGTTGTATATTGAGTCCGGGGCTTATATCTGGTTGGTCGGTAAACCTGCCCTTAGACCCTCCCTAACTTTTTGTTGAACGTGTTCCTTTCCTAATGGCATCCAATGTGTGAAAGTCACATAGCTACATTGGGACATGTAACCAGTGTGATCTCATGCTAATGTGCATCATCTATGAACACATGCAAAAGCCACAACATTGTCTGTCCCATCCTGTAGACACATTGCAGTTCCATGATATAGAAGATGAGCACTTTACCCTTTTTTGTTGAAAGGAGTTACTGCCCCACTCAAGTAATAAACACAATCCTTGGAAGGGTGAACCACGAAAATCACTAAATTAACATGTGCTTTATCGTTTTTGTAGCTTAGCACAAAGCAGTCATGCTTAACTTAGAGACAATGTGTAAAATTATTTATGCATCACCCAAGCAGGGATAAAGTTGAAACACAACTCAAGAAAATCCATGAACAAATGTAGGCAAATGGAGACAATGTAAATAAATAAAATGGAACTTGCCTCTCTCTGCAGATCACCCCCAAACATTTTGCCTTTACCCTTCACCTTTTGCTGAAATTCGTTTTTGTTGGCTCTAGGACTTTAATCAGTGATAACATGTGTGTGCTCTCTCCTTTGTATGGTAAAATTGTCTTACACCTGATTGGCATTGTTGCTTTACCTATAAGTCCCTTATAGAGTGGTAAACCGTATACCCGCTGCCTGCAAATTAAATGCCTGTAGCAGTTTTAAGCCTTAAACTCCCCTGTTATCGCATTTAAGTCAACCCGAAGGTAGGCCATGGTGCATTGCAGGTAAAACGTTGGCCATGTCCCTTTAAGTTTTACATGTCCTGGTAGTAAAAAGCTCCTCAGTTAATTTTTCATGACTGTGACGCCTACCTCTCGGATTGGATAACATTTTGTTGTCTTATTACATTTATTAAGTGCTATGGTTTAAATGGGAAAAGGTAAACATTTCATGGGAAATTGTGATTAGAAATCCTCTCAAATGCTATATTCACTGTCAGAAAAGGTGCCCTCCATCTTGAACCACACCTGGACCCAGCCTGAGTGAGTCCAAACCCTCCAGGACGTGCCCATCCAGTCCTGGACGCTTGGTGGTGTTGCTAACGGTCTCTAGACAGCCAAAATCCAAACATGGGACGTTTTTGGCAAGAACCGAGAAAAGACCAGGTCCAACCTGCTCGTCTATCCACCCAAGGTGCGTCACTGGTGGGCCTAACATTGCGCAGCTCCCACTAAATTCTTCCCTGCAGCAGCTAATCCTGTTCAGGGGTCCTTCGCCAAAGGGACATCTGGCCTCGTGGCACTCTCATCAGCTATAGCCCCCTGCATCGTCCTGCTGGAGATTTTCAACATTAAAAAAGTGACTGAGTTTGAACATAGACATATTTACCGCAAATTCTTCCAGGGGCTCACTGATGATGATGCTTTCTCCTCATACACCATCTGCACCCTTGCCCTGTTGAACTTTACCTTCTCAGAATATTCTCCTGAAAATTCTTCTAAGTCCAAAGGTAAGCGCTGACTGGGCTCAATCCATTTGTATCCGAAAAGCGCTCGATCACGGCATATTTTTCTTCTTTGACCTGGTCAAGTAAAACTAGATGTCTTCGTTTGGCACACTAATCTTGTAGGGGTAGTTTTTACATTAAATGAAAACATTCATAACTCCTATTCCACTAATTGGTGGTATTCAATTTTGTTGTCAAATGATTTATAAAGATCTACTCTATTTTTCTAAATGGTGTGGTATTTTTCTTGTGTTGTGTTTTCACTTTATTGCTGATTGTGTGCTGCATAACAAGTCTATACATTGTTTCTAAGTTAAGGCATGCTGCTTTTGTGCCAAGCTACCTAAGGTTAAGCATAGATTCAATTAGTGACTCTTGTGGTTAAGCTTAAAGGGGAGTGTGGCTGTTGATTGAATGATGGTTACCCCCCACTTCAAGCAAGAACCCAATCTCTCACAAACACCAAAACAACAAACATCCAATTAGTAGAAATGGAAATATGAATTTTTTAAGTTTTGAGTAATAATAGTGTAATGAAGAATAAATCGCCAGTTGTGCTTATCTGGTCACTATGGACCGGATCAAAGTCAAATGTTTAGGATGAACGTGATGGACAGTGGGTCAGATACAGGGACCAGGTTCATCCTGATGGAATGTTTGCCTTTTTATCTAAGCACTCATTGAAGAGGATGTCTGTGGTCGGGATGCAGGCTGGATCAGGAGCGGGGCTCATTGATGGCGTGTTCCTGAAGTCTCAGATTTCGGTTGGAACTGTGCTTTGCCTTGCAGTTAGTGTTGGTGCAAAGAGTGGGTCAGCTATCGATTCTTTGCACTGGCGGGAAACCTGAGGTTAGTTGTTGTTGATGCAAAGAACTAAATGCGGTGAAATCGAGCGTTGGTGTCTGGGCAGGTCATGTTGGCGGTGGGGCGAAGGTTCTGCATTGGCCTAGATGAAACCTACCCATATTCGCGAGGAAACTAGCAATGGTTCCTATCGATGTGAGGAGCCCAGAACCTCTGATTTTCCCCCTTGAGTATAGTTCTTGCAGTTGAAATATTGAAGGAGTGCTCTCTGATTGCCACCAGCCAAGGGTCCAGGACCTGGTGGGCACCTCCTAGGGGTCAGGATTCACTGCAACAGAGGCCAGAAGCAGTTGGTGCTGGTCAGCTTAGTAGCAGCAAGGGAGGCATCTAGAAGCATGTTGTTCCCCTGTAGTTTATAAAAGAGGCCAGCATAACTGACCCTTTGAGTCACTTTAGGGTCCCGGGTTCAAGGCAGGCAGGTCCAGTCTTCCTTCTAGCTTCGGATAGCAAAAGTGCAGTCTTCCCGACTCTCCACATTTTCAGAAGTGTTCTCATGAAAGGTTCTGAGGGTGCCACTTTTATACCCAGTGCTCAGCCTGTGTGTGGGGGTGATCATCTTTCACTAATCCTATACTGGTTCTGATAAGTTCTTTCCTTTTATCTGGGCTTGGCTCCAATCTATCTAGGGGAACAAAGATCGGGCAGGCCCAGTGGTGAGCTGTTTTTGTCAGTTACAGGGCAGGCATCTTGATAAGTCAGGAAGCGGTGGGAACAGCTCTCAAGCTAACCTTTGAAGATCAAAAAGGGCTGAGTGCAATCCTCCAGACCATCCTGCTCAGGTGAGCAACTCCTTTCCCCACACCCAATGACATTTTATCCCTTGTCTGGAAAGAATACACATCACACCATGGGAGAGACATTAACTGTCATTAAGCAGAAAGGCACATTTGGTTAAGACAGAAAAATGCCAACTTTCTAAAAGTACAAAGGGGGAAGAACCTGGTATAGTGATTACTTCATGTGATTTCCTTACTGCAACAATCACACTATATTCTTTTGGGTGATTAGGTCATTTATTTACCCTTTATTTTTGAATAACTTTTATCTTTTTTGGAGGACTTCACATCCTTCCAGTCGAACACATATCAAAAGACAATTCCAATATTTACAAACATTCACATATTTTTACAACATTTACCACAATATACATTACAAACATTTAATCACAAACAAGGATATATTATATAAACCAATGTATAATTTATAATCTGATCAACACAAATCAATTCTTTGTGACTAATAGATACAGATTAATTCTCAAAGCTGGGAACACAATTTCATTCAGTGTTCCTCAGTATCTCTTCAGTATTGGTCTTAATGTCTGTTACTGTAATTGCTGACTTGTTTCAAGCCCCAGGGGACCTCTGGGTGCTCTCATCAGGGTTTCTTAATTATAAACATATTGGTGCAATCTATAAAACAAAAACAAATATATCACTCTTCCTACTCCTTCCACATTAACTCTATTCACTTCCGTCTCCTGATTGTATAACATCACTGTACCTGTTCATAGGGAGATTTCATCAACCTGGCTGCTGTCTGAATTGTGGGTGAATCGACTGTGATGAACCTATTCAAACAAAAGTCTAATTAAACGTTCCTTTTCTCAAATGCCTATTTGATATTTGTATAGTACTCTGGTAGAACCTACCTCAATTTTATGGGAAAAGCAGCATTTCCTTGCACGCCAACTGTCACATGCGTGAACCAATCTAAAAGCAAAAACTGGAGCATTTCATAAATCGCTCACTCCACTAGCTCAATTGTTGCCCTATATATCATACCAGTGACCCTGGCGAGTCTACATACCTGCCTCGCTCTGTGCAGCCATATTTTCCGCCCCTCTTTAAAATGATAATATTCACAGCACTGTCTACGTCCCTCTAAAACAAAAGATAACACTGGTCGTTAGACCAGTGATCATGTTCTCACGCAAGCGAAATTCATCGTATTGATTTTAAAAATAGCCGCATACCTTAGCTGTACTCTGTAATTGTCCCGCTCTGGACCGAATCTTCAACCAATTACTTGCGCCGAGTTTGTCTATTTATAAATACAACAGCGTAAGGCGCGGGGTTAGCTTAATGCTTTTCATAACTGCCCCCTTGTATGGAAATTTGTTTTCCACCCCATCTAAACTTACTTTCCATCGGCAACGGTTCTCACCAAACAGCGCAACCTCGTTTGCCAGCAGCAGGGGCACTTCCTGATCGAGCTTCCTGTATTCTTGAAATTATTAGGACTTCTGGTATATGTGGTCTAACCAGTTTTTCTCCTTACATCCAAACAAATTTAGTGTTCTCATACCCGTGACAGCTCAGACATTTCATTAATGCCTGTAAGAACGCTATTAAATTTCAAAATTATGTTAGCTTCCTTTGCCAAAAGCACTGAATCAGCATCTAGCATTCTTTTGGATAAATTAAGCGACACCAATACTGTCCACTTAAAATCTCTTTCTGTGTGTGCAGCTATCATAACGTAGTCTACCATAGGGGCAGTGACCACTTTCTTTTTGATGATTCTTGACGTGTGCTGTGTGATTCTTTGATTAATTTGTTGATTTGTTTTCCCTATATAAATTTTTCCACAGGGACAAATTACTGCATAAACTATGTTATAAACTATGTTTATGCAGTCAGAGTGAGGCTGCGAACCAGCATATCAAGTGTTTGCCCTGGTCAATTCAACATTAAAAACAAATAAAGTATATTCAACAAAATAAAAATATTTAACAAAGTAGATAAAAAAATATAAATATGTTGAAAAAATATATATTTAATATTGAAAAAATTAAAAATTAAAACATGTTATAATGTTAAATACATATCACAAATACTGACAACGAATATTATAAATAAAATACAAAAATGATTTCTCATACAAATAAATATTTTTATTTAGAAATTATTCATTAACAAAAACATTAATTTATACATAAATTTTCTTTTGTTACTTCTCATCCTATAACACCACAAAAATCACAGCCTGAACCTGAAAATTATTTACACTGATATAAATGTTCATTAACAAATCTATTTTCATTAAATAAATATTCATTGTTAATTAATTATTATTAATGTACTTCCCTCAGTATAGCCCCACAAAAAACACAACAAATTAATTACTAATTATTATTATTAACTAAAAAACATATTGCTTTAAATTGATTTACTCCCAACCCCATACCCCTAAAACATAAATTACACAATAAAATTAATTTTCAAATCAATAAACTAATAGTATTTAACAAGTAATTATAAATTATATGGCATTATTTTACTTCTCACCCTTTACCCCTATAAACTCAAAACTCACACCCAAAAATTATCAAACAATGAATTAATATTAATAATCAAGTATTTATTAATTAATTAAATATAAATGACTTCCCACCCTTTACCCCTATATCCCAAAAACCCACACTAAAGAAATTACACATTTACCATCATTAGTTATCAATTAATTAATATTAATTAACAACGAATTATGAATTGATTAAAATTAAATTACTTCCCACCTTTTACCCCTATAAACCCCACAACCCCCACATAAAATGTACCCCAAAATATTAAAAGCATAATTCACACTACTAAATATTAGTTATATATATATATATATATATATAATTTACTAGAAAATAACGATTATTTTATTATAATTAAATGACTTCCCACCCTATTCCCCTATGAACCCACAACCCACTACAGAACTAAAAGATGCAAAATGTAATTACATTAATTTTAATAACTACTAAAAATGTAACACATATATTCAAAAACATAAAGAATACTTATACAAAAAAATTACATCACATACATTTAAAATACATATTAAAATACATACCACTAATTAAAAAATCGATATTTTAAACAAATATATTTTTGCAAACGATATTATTGATTTCTATATTTAAAAAATCAATATTAATTACCTTAAAATCGATATTCTTGTCCACATTATTCTTTCTCACGATATTTCTTTGTCACTATATTTCCAACTTAATAATTGTGTCAGTCGATATTACTGACTCGATATTTTGTCTGAACACCAACAAAATCGGTGAATAAGTCCTTTTTTGTATTCTTATAACCAGAGGGTCTGCTAAATGAAAGGTTTTTCTGAATGGAGGAAAGTAACAACCGTAAACAACTGGGAAGTCAAGCTAACTGGGAAGATAGAATTATAAATTATGATAAACATATCTTAACATTTTAGATCTAGGCAGTAGAACATCCGTTATTTTTATTTAGCTTAATATTATAAACTGAGCTTACACTAGGCTATTTACACAGTTTATCACATACTTTTGTTCATTATTTATTGACCTACTTTCTTCTGAGCCAGGAAGCGGCATTTGGGCCTCTGCAGGGTTCTTTTTGACCATATAGATGAAAATTAGCATGGAAATTCACTATACAGGTGTAGAAGTTGGTCAAGGGAAGCACTCTATAGGGGTTGGGAGAAACAAACTTGCAAATGGAGCCACTTTTCAGTTATGATTTATTTATTTATTTATTTATTTTCAGACTCTTATATAGCGCATGGCTACTCAGGAGCATCCCAGCGCTTGTACGGAGCCCAGAGGGTACACAGCGACGGGATCAGGAGCTATTTACATCACTGTATAAATCTAGCTTTATACTCTGCTGAAAAGCCAGGTCTTCAATTTCCTTCTAAAGATCAGCAGGTTGGGTTCATGATGATGCTTGTGGATCTCGAAACAGGAATCATGATGCAGTACTTTTAGGTTTGGTCACATGAGTTTGGCTGTTTTTGATTGCCAGATGAGTCAAGTTGGGCATGGCACATTGCATTCCGCGGATAGGAACAGAAGGTATTCTGATAAGATAGATATGCACGAGTCATTGTGGCTTTTAAAGATTGCTCAGTAGCCACTATTAAGAGCAATGAAGCAATATTGGATGGGTAACAACATGCAACTTGACTGATACTGTGCATGCATAGGCCCCCTTAGCAATTTTTCTAGGTATGTTACAGGTCTTTCATTGTGTGATTGTGAGTTGAATTTTAAGATTTTATACGTGCTGCAAAGTAAAAACAAGCTTAGTGATTGACAATATGCCTATATTTAAGGTACTAGCACATTCAAATAGCATTTCTGCATGTCCATGCTTACATACATTAGCACATGAAAGCTAGAACTACTGGGATTAACTGTGTGCACTTTTTATTTGCCTGCTCCTAGGTTCTATTTCTGAATTGGTACCATACCTACCAACTGCGCTTATTTGTAGGGGCAGTTTACAGTCTGAAACAAAACATATGCCACCATTTTATGAGTTTATCTTCCTAGTCACAACTAGGGATAAATTCAGCCAAATCCATTCTGAAAGGGGGTTTCAGTCAATGATGACATCATAGGTCTGAAAGCTCAAAAGGCTGTTCCTTTTTATAACACTATCATTAATGAATGAAACTGCTTAGCAGAATTTAGGGCCTGATTACGAAGGCGGACGGACTCAGTCCGTCCGCCATTGTATCAGGGATTAGGATCGTCCGCCTACAAGGTGGCAGCCCCACAGGGCTAATCATGATGTGACCACCAATGTGGCAGTCGCATTGACCATGTTTTGTATTGCGGCAAGTGCTGCACTCTGCAGCACCTGCTGCAATACAAAACAGAGACCCCACACATATCCCTGCACTACGCGGCTGGCACCATGCGGTGCCTGCCACATGGTGCAGGAATATGTAGGGGAGCCCCAAGGTCGCCTGTCTTTGGGTCAAGGGGGAAGGGGTGAACCGAGGAAAGGGGCCCACTACAGGCCCCCAATGTCCCCAATATCCCCTTCCTCCAGCCTTGAAAACAAAATGACAAAAGTCAAATCAGTAGAACCGGAGTTATGAATTTTGAAAGTTTTTATTAAAAACTAGAACCTAAAAGATCAAAGCACCAATCACGTACACCAAGTCGAAAAATATGGGCAACTGTGATGGAGCATGTTTCAGATACAAGAAGTGGATTGATCCCATTGGCGCTTACCTTCGGACTTAGAATAGAAAAGTTCTGAGAAGGTAAAGTTTAGTGTGGCAAGGCTGCAGGCCGTGCCTGAGGAGGGAGCGTCATTGTCAGGCATCCTCTGGACGAAGTAGTGATGAAGATTTCCACGGTCAAGAGTAGTCACTTTTTTGGAAGTTTAACATCCCTTGCAGGACAAAGCAAAAGGCTGTATACGTAGACAGTTCCAGAAGTTCAGATACTCCTTGGCCACAGGACAGCTGAACAGGAATTACTGCTGTGTAGAACAATATAGCAGGAGCAGCTGCAAAGTCAGTCTGCCCAGCTATGCATCTTGGGCGTATCGACGAGCAGGCTTGTCCCGGTCTTTGCTCAGTTCTTAGAGCAGTTTTTAACCAAAAACATTTGGATTTTGTATATCTGGGCACCTTTAGCACCACAAACAAGGATCAAGGACTGATGGGACACCCCTTGGTGGTTCAGGACTCACTAAGGCTGGATCCGAGTGCAAGCTCAAGATGTTGGGAGCCTTTTATGTACCTGTGGCTCTTAACCCCTTCGCTGCTAGGCCTTTTCCCCTCCTGTGCTAAGGCTTTTTTTGGCGTTTTGTGGTAGTGCGCGCTTAGGCCCTTGTAACTTTTTGAACACATAAGGTATCCACGCCAAATTTGCGTCCTTTTCTTCCAACATCATGTGGATTCTAAAGGTGCCCAGGGTTTGTGGATTCCCTTGGAGGGGTCCCAGAAATTAACCAAAATATAGTGGTTGTTTTGTTTTTTTCAGAAAAATGGGAAAAACGGGCTGCAAATGAAAGCCTCTGGGTTTTTCCCTGAAAATGTTATCAAAAAAGGGTTTGTGGGGCTGAAATCTCCATTTTCTCAGCTTTTAGGTAATGACAGCCTTTTGTCAGAGAACCGACATTTTTCACACAGTTTTGGCATTTTTCTGGGACATAGCCTGATTTTTGCTATTTTTAGAGCTTTCCACCTCCTTCCAGTTAATGGTAGAAATGAGTTTGAAAGCAATAATAGATCCTAGAAAGCTGTACATTTTCGAAAAGTAGACAAAATTCTAAATTCAGAAAGGGGTCATTTGTCTAAATCCATGAAGGTTTCTTTATAGAAACTAACAGTTAAATATTGGAATAATTGAAAATTGTTTGAAAAAAACAGCCTTTTGTCTCAACGTTTTCACCTATAACTTTTTCTAATTTTGACAGTTCTTGGAAAGCAATATACCGTTACATCTGTTAGACCTTCCTGGTTGTGGGGATATATAGGACTTGTAGTTTCACCAAGAATCCGTCGAACCCAGATCCAAAAACTGAGCAGCAACTTGCAATGGTATTTTTTCATTTACTGGGTATACAGTACTTTGTCATGGAAAATGTATACATGGAAAAATCTGTATGAAAGACACCTATGTATTTCTGAATTGGGTACAAATTATAGAGTTCAGAAACAGTATATAATTGCACATTTTCAAAATTGGGAATACTCATACTAGCATGAGAATTATTGGTCATTTTTCAAAAAGATTTTTTTTTTACACAATGTCTTTCATTGAAAGGGAGAAATGCATGAAAGCTCAATTGGTAATAACAGTTGATTTACAAATCTGAATTATCCCAAGTCTCCCGAAAAAAATGGTACCTCACTTGTACTTGTGCTTGCGACAGGAAACGGCGCAAAATGCAACGTGGTCTCACCTCAATTTCCCAGTGAAATCTGGTGCTCTTTGGACAAAGAGACTACCTTTTGTTTTTGAGCCCTAGCTCTGCCAGCACCTAGGGAAACCTAGCAAACCTATACATTTTTGAAAAGTAGACACCCAGAGGAATTCAGGTTGGGGTGACTCGACCGCCTACCACCAGGTTTTGTTACCCAGAATCCTTTGCAAAGCTAAGAATTTGACAAAAAACCACATTTTCCTCACATTTCTGTGGTGGAAAGTTCTGGAATCTGCGTGGATCAACAAATTTCCACCCACCCAGCGTTCCTCCAGGTCTCCCGATAAAAACGGTACCTCACTTGTGTGGTTCGGCCTTGTGCCTGCGACAGGAAATGGTGCAAAATGCAACATGGTCGCACCTCAATTTCCCAGTGAAATCTTGCGCTCTTTGCCAAAGAGACTACCTTTTGTTTTTGAGCCCTAGCTCTGCCAGCACCTAGGGAAACCTAGCAAACCTATACATTATTGAAAAGTAGACACCCTGGGGAATTCAGGATAGGGTGACTCAACTGCCTACCACTAGGTTTTGTTACCCAGAATCCCTTGCAAACCTAAAAATTTGACAAAAAAACAAATTTTCCTCACATTTCTGTGGTGGAAAGTTCTGGAATCTGCGTGGATCAACAAATTTCCACCCACCCAGCGTTCCCCCAGGTCTCCCGATAAAAACGGTATCTCACTTGTGTGGGTCGGTCTTGTGCCTGCGACAGGAAACGGCGCAAAATGCAACGTGGTCGCACCTCAATTTCCCAGTGAAATCTTGCGCTCTTTGGACAAAGAGACAACCTTTTGTTTTTGAGCCCTAGCTCTGCCAGCACCTAGAGAAACCTAGCAAACCTATACATTTTTGAAACGTAGACACCCAAGGGAATTCAGGATGTGGTGACTCGACTGCCTACCACCAGGTTTTGTTACCCAGAATCCCTTGCAAATCTAAGAATTTGACAAAAAAAACACATTTTCCTCACATTTCTGTGGTGGAAAGTTCTGGAATCTGCGTGGATCAACAAATTTCCACCCACCCAGCGTTCCGCCAGGTCTCCCAATACAAACAGTACCTCACTTGCGTGGGTAGGCATAGTGGCTGCGACACGAAACAGCGCAAAACGCAACATGGTCGCACCTCAATTTCCCAGTCAAATCTAGCACTTTTTGGACAAAAAGACTACCTTTTGTTTTTGCGCTCTAGCTCTGCCAGCACCTAGGGAAACCTAGCAAACCTATACATTTTTTAAAACTAGACACCCAGGGGAATTCAGGATGGGGTGACTCGTCTGCCTACCCCCAGGTTTTGTTACCCAGAATCCCTTGCAAACCTAAACAATTGACAAAAAAAACACATTTTCCTCACATTTCTGTGGTGGAAAGTTCTGGAATCTGCGTGGATCAACAAATTTCCACTCACCCAGCATTCCCCCAGGTCTCCCGAAAAAAATGGTACCTCACTTGCGTGGGTAGGCATAGTGGCTGCGACATGAAACAGCTCAAAATGCAACATGGTCGCACCTCAATTTCCCACTGAAATCTTGCACTTTTTGGACAAAAAGACTACCTTTTGTTTTTGCGCCGTAGCTCTGCCAGCACCTAGGGAAACCTAGAAAACCTATACATTTTTGAAAACTAGACACCCAGGGAAATTCAGAATGGGGTGACTCGTCTGCCTACCCCCAGGTTTTGTTACCCAGAATCCCTTGCAAACCTAAAAATGTGACCAACAAACACATTTTCCTCACATTTCTGTGGTGGAAAGCTCTGGAATCTGCGTGGATCAACAAATTTCCACCCACCCAGTGGTTCCCCCAGGTCTCCCGAAAAAAATCGAACCTCACTAGCGTGGGTAGGCATAGTGGCTGCGACATGAAACAGCACAAAACGCAACATGGTGGCACCTCAATTTCCCAGTGAAATCTTGCACTTTTTGGACAAAAAGACTACCTTTTGTTTTTGCGCCCTAGCTCTGCCAGCACCTAGGGAAACCTAGCAAACCTATACATTTTTGAAAACTACACACCCAGGGGAATTCAGGATGGGGTGAGTCGTCTGCCTACCCCCAGGTTTTAATACCCAGAAGCCCTTGCAAACCTAAACATTTGACAAAAAAAACACATTTTCCTCACATTTCTGTGGTGGAAAGTTCTGGAATCTGCGTGGATCAACAAAGTTCCACCCACCCAGCGTTCCCCCAGGTCTCCCGAAAAAAATGGTACCTCGTTTGCGTGGGTAGGCATAGTGGCTGCGACATGAAACAGCGCAAAACGCAACATGGTCGCACCTCAATTTCCCAGTGAAATCTTGCACTTTTCGGACAAAAAGACTACCTTTTGTTTTTGCACCCTAGCTCTGCCAGCACCTAGGGAAACCTAGCAAACCTATAAATTTTTAAAAACTAGACACCCAGGGTAATTTAGGATGGGGTGACTCGTCTGCCTACCCCCAGGTTTTGTTACCCAGAATCCCTTGCAAACCTAAACATTTGACCATAAAAACACATTTTCCGCACATTTCTGTGGTGGAAAGTTCTGGAATCTGCGTGGATCAACAAATTTCAACCCACCCAGCGTTCCCCCAGGTCTCCCGAAACAAATGGTACCTCACTTGCGTGGGTAGGCATAGTGGCTGCGACATGAAACAGCTCAAAATGCAACATGGTTGCACCTCAATTTCCCAGTGAAATCTTGCACTTTTTGGACAAAAAGACTACCTTTTGTTTTTGCGCCCTAGCTCTGCCAGCACCTAGGGAAACCTAGCAAACCTATACATTTTTGAAAACTAGACACCCAGGAAAATTCAGTATGGGGTGACTTGTCTGCCTACCCCCAGGTTTTGGTACTCAGAATCCCTTGCAAACCTAAAAATTTGACAAACAAAAACACATTTTCCTCACATTTCTGTGGTGGAAAGTTCTGGAATCTGCGTGGATCAACAAATTTCCACCCACCCAGCGTTCCCCCAGGTCTCCTGAAAAAAATGGTACCTCACTTGCGTGGGTAGGCATAGTGGCTGCGACATGAAACAGCGCAAAACGCAACATGGTCGCACCTCAATTTCCCAGTGAAATCTACCACTTTTTGGACAAAAAGACTACCTTTTGTTTTTGCGCCGTAGCTCTGCCAGCACCTAGGGAAACCTAGCAAACCTATACATTTTTGAAAACTAGACACCCAGGGAAATTCAGAATGGGGTGACTCGTCTCCCTACCCCCAGGTTTTGTTACCCAGAATCCCTTGCAAACCAAAAAATGTAACCAGAAAAACACATTTTCCTCACATTTCTGTGGTGGAAAGCTCTGGAATCTGCGTGGATCAACAAATTTCCACCCACCCAGCGTTCCCCCAGGTCTCTCGAAAAAAATTGAACCTCACTTGCGTGGGTAGGCATAGTGGCTGCGACATGAAACAGCACAAAACGCAACATGGTCGCACCTCAATTTCCCAGTGAAATCTTGCACTTTTTACACAAAAAGACTACCTTTTGTTTTTGCGCCTAGCTCTGCCAGCACCTAGGGAAACCTAGCAAACCTATACATTTTTGAAAACTACACCCCCAGGGGAATTCAGGATGGGGTGACTCGTCTGCCTACCCCCAGGTTTTGTTACCCAGAATCCCTTGCAAACCTAAAAATTTGACCATAAAAACACATTTTCCGCACATTTCTGTGGTGGAAGGTTCTGGAATCTGCGTGGATCAACACATTTCAACCCACCCAGCGTTCCCCCAGGTCTCCCGAAAAAAATGGTACCTCACTTGCGTGGGTAGGCATAGTGGCTGCGACATGAAACAGCTCAAAATGCAACATGGTTGCACCTTTAATTTCCCAGTGAAATCTTGCACTTTTTGGACAAAAAGACTACCTTTTGTTTTTGCGCCTAGCTCTGCCAGCACCTAGGGAAACCTAGCAAACCTATACATTTTTGAAAACTAGACACCCAGGGAAATTCAGGATGGGGTGACTCGTCTGCCTACCCCCAGGTTTTGTTACCCAGAATCCCTTGCAAACCTAAAAATTTGACAAAAAAAACACATTTTCCTCACATTTCTGTGGTGGAAGGTTCTGAAATCTGCGTGGATCAACAAATTTCCACCCACCCAGCGCTCCCCCAGGTTCCCTATAAAAATGGTACCTCACTTGCGTGGGTAGGCATAGTGGCTGCGACATGAAACAGCGCAAAACGCACGTGGTCGCACCTCAATTTCCCAGTGAAATCAAGCACTTTTTGGACAAAAAGACTACCTTTTGTTTTTGGCCGTAGCTCTGCCAGCACCTAGGGAAACCTAGCTAGGCTATACATTTTTGTAAACTAGACACCCAGGGAAATTCAGGATGGGGTGACTCGTCTGCATACCCCCAGGTTTTGTTACCCAGAATCCCTTGCAAACCTAAACATTTGACAAAAAAAACACATTTTCCTCACATTTCTGTGTTGGAAAGTTCTGGAATCTGCGTGCATCAACAAATTTCCACCCACCCAGCGTTCCCCCAGGTGTCCTAAAAAAATGGTACCTCACTTGCGTGGGTAGGCATAGTGGCTGCGACATGAAACAGCGCAAAACGCAACATGGTTGCACCTCAATTTCCCAGTGAAATCTAGCACTTTTCGGACAAAAAGACTACCTTTTGTTTTTGCGCTGTAGCTCTGCCAGCACCTAGGGAAACCTAGCAAACCTATACATTTTTGAAAATTAGACACCCAGGGGAATTCAGGATGGGTTGACTCGTCTGCCTACCCCCAGGGTTTGTTACCCAGAATCCCTTGCAAACCTAAAAATTTGACCAAAAAAACACATTTTCCGCACATTTCTGTGGTGGAAAGTTCTGGAATCTGCGTGGATCAACAAATTTTCACCCACCCAGCGTTCCGCCAGGTCTCCCGATACAAACAGTACCCCACTTGCATGGGTAGGCATAGTGGCTGCGACACAAAACAGCGCAAAACGCAACATGGTCGCACCTCAATTTCCCAGTGAAATCAAGCACTTTTTGGACAAAAAGACTACCTTTTGTTTTTGGCCGTAGCTCTGCCAGCACCTAGGGAAACCTAGCTAGGCTGTACATTTTTGTAAACTAGACACCCATGGGAATTCAGGATGGGGTGACTCGTCTGCCTACCCCCAGGTTTTGTTACCCAGAATCCCTTGCAAACCTAAACATTTGACAAAAAAAACACATTTTCCTCACATTTCTGTGGTGGAAAGTTCTGGAATCTGCGTGCATCAACAAATTTCCACCCACCCAGCGTTCCCCCAGGTGTCCTAAAAAAATGGTACCTCACTTGCGTGGGTAGGCATAGTGGCTGCGACATGAAACAGCGCAAAACGCAACATGGTTGCACCTCAATTTCCCAGTGAGATCTAGCACTTTTCGGACAAAAAGACTACCTTTTGTTTTTGTGCCGTAGCTCTGCCAGCACCTAGGGAAACCTAGCAAACCTATAAATTTTTGAAATTAGACACCCAGGGGAATTCAGGATGGGTTGACTTGTCTGCCTACCCCCAGGGTTTGTTACCCAGAATCCCTTGCAAACCTAAAAATTTGACCAAAAAAACACATTTTCCGCACATTTCTGTGGTGGAAAGTTCTGGAATCTGCGTGGATCAACAAATTTTTACCCACCCAGCGTTCCCCCAGCTCTCCCGAAAAAAATGGTACCTCACTTGCGTGGGTAGGCATAGTGGCTGTGACATGAAACAGCGCAAAACGCAACATGGTCGCACCTCAATTTCTCAGTGAAATCTTGCACTTTTCGGACAAAAAGACTACCTTTCGTTTTTGCACCCTAGCTCTGCCAGCACCTAGGGAAACCTAGCAAACCTATACATTCTTGAAAACTAGATACTCAGGGGAATTCAGGATGGGGTGACTCGTCTGCCTACCCCCAGGTTTTGTTACCCAGAATCCCTTGCAAACCTAAAAATTTGACAAGAAAAACACATTTTCCGCACATTTCTGTGGTGGAAAGTTCTGGAATCTGCGTGGATCAACAAATTTCCACCCACCCAGCGTTCCCCCAGGTCTCCCGAAAAAAATTGTACCTCACTTGCGTGGATAGACATAGTGGCTGCAACAGGAAACGGTTCAAATCGTACGGTGGTGAATTTGCAATACCCTATTGCAAAACTACCTTGATTTTGTGGGGGCACCTGAGTTTTTGGCCCAGGGCTCGGTGTCCATCTTTGGAAACTACCAAACCCAAACAGTTCTAAAAACTAGACACCCGGGGGAGTCCAGGGAGGTATGGCATGCGTGGGTCCCCCAATGTTATCCCACCCAGAACTCCTTGCAAACCTTAAAATTAGGTAAAAATATCACTTTTCTAAACTTTTTTGCGTGGGATCTCCGTGCCGGCAAAAATGTCCTACCACCCAGCGTTCCCCTTGTTCTCCCGAGTAAAAGGATACCTCACTTGTGTGGGTGCCCCAAAGCAGAACAGGCTAAAAATGAATTTTGAAAAAAGTAGTATTTAAGTTTTACAAATTAAGCCCCCCTGCCTTAGTCACAGGCCTTTGGCCCACCCACACAAGTGAGGTATCATTTTACTCGGGAGAACAAGGGGAACGCTGGGTGGTAGGACATTTGTGCCGGCAGCGAGATCCCACCCAAAAAAGTACGGAAAAGTGGGTTTTTTAACCTAAATTTAAGGTTTGCAGGGGTTTCTGGGTAGGAAAACATTGGGGGACCCACGCATGCCATACCTCCCTGGACTCCCCCGGGTGTCTAGTTCTCAGAACTGTTTGGGTTTGGCAGTTTCCAAAGATGCCCGCCTAGCCCCGGGCAAAAAAGTCATGGTAACCCCCTTGCAAAACCAAATTGTTTTGAATGAATTAAGTTTTCAGCTGGAGAACGTGCGATTCAGGGGACAATATCGCATGAAAATTGTGACAGACAATTTCAAGTTTGCAAGAGATTGTGGACAAAAAACAACAATAGAATTCACCAGAAAGACATGACCATATACTACCATGAATTAGCAATAATATCTAAATTTAGAAAGTTATTTATAGCTATAATATACACCATAACTGAGTTACTCAAAAGACAAAGAATCAAGCACGGCTATCTATTCCTCAAAGACACACACATACAGGTTGGATTTGGCACGAGGGCGAGTGATGGTTCAGTACATAAAATTTTATTAACATGATATTTCAAAATAATGAAATGCTCTGTTAATAAATAAATGCATAAAAACCGAACCAGTGACTCGCAACTCGTGAGCTGTAAAGCCACGACAAGGCACCAACCGTTTTACAGGCCATTCACGCACCTTTCATACCTGATACAAACCAGACCACTGACACCATCTGGAAGGAAAAGCAACACATTACAACAATCACAATAAGGGACAAGGTACACCCTACTGCAGAAAGAGAAAAAAAAATGTACTGCACAGCCATCTAATCCGCAAGCACACACACATACTGGTTGGATTTGGCACGAGGGTGAGTTATGATTCAGTACATACAATTGTATTCGCAAGTAATTTCACAAAAAATGAAATACACTGCGTATAATTGAAAGTATGATTAACTGAACCACTGACTCACAGCTCGTGAGCTGTAAAGCCACGTCAAAGCACCAACCTCTTTACAGGCCATTCATACACCTTTCGTACGTGTGACACATTCAAAACATTCACACCGCCAGCCACGGACCCATCACATTTCAACACTCACACCAGCAAACAGCGCTATTCAAGGGCCCATCACTTTCACACGCCCACATTTCTGACACTGCAACTACACAAAATGATGGACTGCGTGGAGTGTCACTCAACTAGCAGTGTGTGTAGTGACCAACAGAAAGTAACTACTCACACAACGCCAGCCGAGCGCCAGTCCACCCACACCACCATCCAAGCACCAGACCATGCACACCGCCAGCCAAACACCACTCAGCTCACACCGACAGCCAAGCATAACTCCGTGCACAGACAGCTAAATACCACTCCACACACACCACCAGCCAAGCGCCACTCCACACACACCGCCAGCCAAGCACCACTCCGTGCACAGACAGCTAAGCACCGCTCCACGCACACCATCCAGCCAAGTACCACTCCACACACATCGCCAGCCAAACACCACTCCACACACACCACCAGCCAAACACCACTCCATGCACAGACAGCCAAGTACCACTCCACGAACACCACCAGCCAAGCGCCACTCCACACACACCGCCAGCCAAGCACCACTCCGTGCACAGACAGCCAAGTACTACTCCACAAACACCACCAGCCAAGCACAACTCCACACACACCACCAGCCAAGCACCACTCCACACACACCACCAGCCAAACACCACTCCATGCACAGACAGCCAAGTACCACTCCACGAACACCACCAGCCAAGCACCACTCCACACACACCACCAGCCAAGCACCACTCCGTGCACAGACAGCCAAGTACCACTCCACGCACACCACCAGCCAAGTGCAACTCCACACACACCGCCAGCCAAGCACCAGCCAGCACACACCACAAACACATTTAGAATTCTTTTTTTGAAAATAACACTAAACAAATGGAAATACCTACAAATCAGCTAACACAAATTCTTAAAATAAAAACTTTGCACTAATGCCAATCCTTGAAACAAACTAAAAACTTTTTACAGAATGCAGACCAGGCAATTCACTTTACAGCTCATTAAAACTCCCAAAACTTCTTTTGCGTGTGGTACGATTTAAAACAAGCTGACATACACAATGCAGGCTTAGAAGGACAGTCAGGACAGTATATACGAGACTCCTTCCGCACGCCTCTTCGCCAACAGACTCTGCATCTTTTAGTCGGAAAGTCTCTTGCGGTAGTGGAAGGAATAGATTCAGGAAAGTGGCGATCTTTCAATCTAGCCACTTCCTCCACCACTCCAAATCTAGGAACACTTGCCTGCTCCACAAGTACAAGGCTGCCTATTATAGACTCCTGAAACTTAACAAAAGGCATCTTCTTCTCAGGACAAGACTTCTGGTACACAACGAAAGCATTAAAGGATGCCAAGTGGAACAGATGGATAGCCAACTTCTTGTACCAAACGTAAGCCTTTCGAAGAGCAGCATAAGGTTCCAACCTCTGATCTACTCTGTCAACACCACCCATGAACTTATTGTTAGCTAAAATGCACACAGGTTTGCACACTTCAGCACCCTGACCACAAAAAGGCACAGGTTCTGTACTTTCATCGTGGATAGTAGTCAGCATGTACACATCTCTCTTGTCTGAAAACTTCACAGCTAGAAGCTCCCCACATCGCAATGCCGTAGACTGTCCCCGCACAAGCCTTTTGTAAACAAGTTCCTTTGGGAAACCTTTACGGTTACTGCGCATTGTGCCACAAGCAACAGTGCCCACTTTGGCCAACTCCTGGAATAACCGCACACCAGTGTAGAAGTTATCTACATATAAATGATGGCCTTTGTTAAATAATCCTCTACCTAGTTCCCACACAATTTTCTCAGTCACTCCAAAAGTAGAAGGACAACCAGGAGGGTTAATGCTGGACTCCTTACCAGTGTACACCCTGAAATTGTAGACATATCCAGTCTCACTGTCACACAGCATATACAGTTTGATTCCATAGCGTGCCCTCTTACTAGGAATGTATTGCCTAAAAACCAAGCGGCCCTTTAACAACAGCAAAGACTCATCCACTGCAATTTCTTTACCAGGGACAAAGATCTCAGAAAAACGATCAACAAAGTGATCAAGGACAGGCCGAATTTTAAACAAACGGTCACAATCAGGGTGATCGCGTGACAACGCTAAACTATTATCAACAAAATGCATCATCCGAAGAAGAAGCATATACCGATCACGACTTATGACTGCTGGAAATATAGCTGTTGCCATCAAGGGACTAGTGGACCAATATGAAGTCATTGATGGCTTCCTTAGCAAGCCCATCAAAAAAGTTAATCCCAAAATCTTCTTCATCTCTTCAACATTTGTGGGAGTCCACGGGATTGCTCTAGAATAGGGCTTAAGGCTGGCACTGTTGGCCCTCAAAAATTGTTCTGCATACCAATTGGTTTGCTCAACAATCTCTTGCAAAAACACATCGTCAAAAAACAACTGAAAAAAATGTATTGGCAGAAAATTCTCAGTATTCACTCTACACCCAGGAACACCAGTGAACTCTGGCAATGCCGGCTGCACCAAGCCAGGGGAAACCCAGAGGCCATCCCTATCAATGGGGGGAGCAGCCACCCCAGTCTGCAGCCCAGAAGCCTCTTGCTGCTGTTCACCAACGGGAAGCCTAACAGCCACAGATACTTCTGGCTGCACAACACCAACAGAAGACATAGCATCCCCAGAGGGCTCTTCCTGCACTACACCAACGGGAAGCCCAGCAGCCTGAGATGCTTCTTGCTGCACTACACCACCGGGAAACCAAGCAGGCCCAGATGCCTCTTGCCGCTCTACACCAATGGGAAGCCTAACAGCCCCAGATGCCTCTTGCTGCACTACACCAGCAGGAAGACGAAAAGCACCAGATGCCTCTTTGCGCACCACAGCAATGTGAAGCCTTTTGGGCGCAGGCTCCAGCCCACATGCCTCTTGTCGATGTAAAAAGAAAGGAAACCTTGCTGCCCTAGGCAGCAGCACCGGTGCCTCTTGGCCCACTACCGGCACCTCAATGTCCTCCTCTAACATAGGCCCTTCATCAGCACTAGAAGAATCATCATCATCCGATGATGATGATTCTATGCGAAGAGAAAACTCACTGCCTGAATCTTCTGCCCCTACCTGGGAGTCCGAATCGGACTCAGTCTCTGAACCATGGTCAGAGGAAGACTAAAAAAGTAAACCAAGAACCTGCTGAGCAGTAATCCTGCGACTAGCCATTATCCTTACAAAGCAAGAAGACTGCACACACAAGTGAACAACAACCTACACTGTGCAAAGTAAGAAGTAAACAAGGTAAGGCTTTCACAAAAAGATAAATACAATCCAAAACAATTTCACTCTTACCAAATATAGCTACACTCACCAGCACCTACTCTGCTGAGACACAGCAAAAAGAAATGATATCCCACTAGAAAGATAAAAAGAAATGACAGATTAGAAAACAAAGTGCACATCAAACACTAATGCTGAAAAAACAAAAGAAAAAAAAACACAGAGCCACACAAACTGCTAGAAGTACAACCTTTTTCAAAAAGACAAACATCAAGGGAAAGTAGTACAAAATACATTCACTTACCAAGCCCAAGCAACTACACAAGCTGCAAACAGACACGCAACCTACAACAATCCAAACAGCAAAAGCCTGGAACAAGACAAAAATAGAGAAAAAAAAAATTACTACCACATTTCACAAACAATATAACAATTAAAACAACAACACACAAATTTGCCCCCCAAATTTAAATTCGGCCAGATGGGCCATCAAATAGGATTTAGACCAATTGGGATTAGATGAGGTTTAACATCAAGATACTGGTTAATTTTTTAATTTTTTTTTACTGCCTGACCCCTTTGGTGCCAGTCAGTCTTTTGCTCCTACCAGTACCCCCATCACACTGGGGCAGTAAGGACATTCATACACCTTTTGTACGTGTGACACATACAAAACATTCACACCGCCAGCCGCCAGCGCCATTCAAGGGCCCATCACTTTCACACACCCACAAATCTGACACAGTAACTTCAGAAAATGATGGACTGCGTAGAGTGTCACTCAACTAGCAGTGTGTGTAGTGACCAACAGAAAGTAACTACTCACACACCGCCAGCCGAGTGCCAGTCCACCCACACCACCATCCAAGCACCAGACCATGCACACCGCCAGCCAAACACCACTCAGCGCACACCGACAGCCAAGTACCACTCCACGCACACCATCCAGCCAAGCGCCACTCCACACACACCGCCAGCCAAGCACCACTCCGTGCACAGACAGCCAAGTACCACTCCACGCACACCACCAGCCAAGCGCCACTCCACACACACCGCCAGCCAAGCACCACTCCGTGCACAGACAGCAAATGACCACTCCACACACACCACCAGCCAAGCGCCACTCCACACACACCGCCAGCCAAGCACCACTCCGTGCATAGATAGCCAAGTACTCCTCCACTCACACCGCCAGCCAAACACCACTCAGCACACACCGACAGCCAAGTACCACTCCACACACACCGCCAGCCAAGCACCACTCCACGCACACCGCAAGCCAAGAGCCACTCACCACCAGCCAAGCACCGCTCCACGCACACCATCCAGCCAAGTACCACTCCACACACACCGCCAGCCAAACACCACTCCACACACACCACCAGCCAAACACCACTCCGTGCACAGACAACCAAGTACCACTCCACGCACACCACCAGCCAAGCGCCACTCCACACACACCGCCAGCCAAGCAGCACTCCGTGCACAGACAGCAAAGTACCACTCCACGCACACCACCAGCCAAACACCACTCCACACACACCACCAGCCAAACACCACTCCGTGCACAGACAGCAAAGTAGCACTCCACGCACACCACCAGCCAAGCGCCACTCCTCACACACCGCCAGCCAAGCAGCACTCCGTGCACAGACAGCAAATGACCACTCCACACACACCACCAGCCAAGCGCCACTCCACACACACCGCCAGCCAAGCACCACTCCGTGCATAGATAGCCAAGTACTCCTCCACTCACACCGCCAGCCAAACACCACTCAGCACACACCGATAGCCAAGTACCACTCCACACACACCGCCAGCCAAGCACCACTCCACGCACACCGCAAGCCAAGAGCCACTCACCACCAGCCAAGCACCGCTCCACGCACACCATCCAGCCAAGTACCACTCCACACACACCGCCAGCCAAACACCACTCCACACACACCACCAGCCAAACACCACTCCGTGCACAGACAACCAAGTACCACTCCACGCACACCACCAGCCAAGCGCCACTCCACACACACCGCCAGCCAAGCAGCACTCCGTGCACAGACAACAAAGTACCACTCCACGCACACCACCAGCCAAACACCACTCCACACACACCACCAGCCAAACACCACTCCGTGCACAGACAACCAAGTAGCACTCCATGCACACCACCAGCCGAGCGCCACTCCACACACACCGCCAGCCAAGCAGCACTCCGTGCACAGACAGAAAAGTACCACTCCACACACACCGCCAGCCAAACACCACTCCACACACACCACCAGCCAAACACCACTCCGTGCACAGACAACCAAGTAGCACTCCACGCACACCACCAGCCAAGCGCCACTCCACAAACACCACCAGCCGAGCACCACTCCGTGCATAGATAGCCAAGTACCCCTCCATGCACACCGCCAGCCAAACACCACTCAGCGCACACCGACAGCCAAGTACCACTCCACACACACCGCCAGCCAAGCACCACTCCACGCACACCACAAGCCAAGTGCCACTCACCGCCAGCCAAGCACCGCTCCACGCACACCATCCAGCCAAGTACCACTCCACACACACCGCCAGCCAAACACCACTCCACACACACCACCAGCCAAACACCACTCCGTGCACAGACAACCAAGTACCACTCCACGCACACCATCCAGCCAAGCACCACTCCACACACACTGCCAGCCAAACACCACTCCACGCACACTGCAAGCCAAGCGTCACTCCACACACACCCCCAGCCAAGCACCATTCCGTGCACAGACAGCCAAGTACCACTCCACGCACATCACCAGCCAAGCGCCACTCCACACACACCACCAGCCAAGCACCACTCCACACACACCGCCAGCCAAGGCAGTACGGACAAAAAAAGACCAACCGGCACCAAGGGAGGCAGCCAGTAAAAAACAACCAAAATTAAAACCAACATTGGAACAAAACTCAAATCCTAGGACCTAGTGGGCCAAAAAACAGGAGGCAAAACGTTAAAAAAAACGGGCTGATTTGCCCCAAGGGCGGGCAGAAATTCAAAAACATAATTACTTGCCACCAGGAAGCGACCCTTGCCCAAGGGGTCGCTTCCTAAAAACTAAATTTAAATTCCCTGGTGCTAGTGGGCATTTTCTGTCCCCCCTGGGGTCAAAACTGCAAAAAAAAACTGGCCGATTTGCCCCCAGGGTGGACAGAAAAACAAAAACACAATCATGGCCACCTGGAAGCGACCCTTACCCAAGGGGTCGCTTCCCAAAACAAACACATTGCCCCAACAAAAATCCCTGGTGCTAGTGGGAAATTTCTGCCCCCCCGGGGGCAAAACGGCCAAAAAACAGGCCGATTTGCCCCCAGGGGGGGCAGAAAAACAAAAGGTTCATTGTGAGGCCACCTGGAAGCGACCCTTGCCCAAGGGGTCGCTTCCTAAAAGCTAAAAACAAAATCCCTGGTGCTAGTGGGCATTTCCTGTCCCCCCTGGGGGCAAAACGGCCGAAAAAACAGGCCGATTTGCCCCCAGGGGGGGCAGAAAAATGAAAACATACTTGGACTCCGCCTGGAAGCGACCCTTGCCCAAGGGGTCGCTTCCTATAAACTAAAATTAATCCCTGGTGCTAGTGGGGGCATTTCCGCCGCACGATCGCGACGCTGTGCGCGATCGTGAGGCAGAAATGCACCTGCAAAGAGACATCAGGGGAGAGGAAAATCTCTTTCCTCTCCTAAGAAAACAAGCACAGTAATTACATTATTTTACTTAAAAGATCTGAGAGTATGCCAGTTCAACGTCCAACTATGGTCTCTTAACTACGTTAACACATGGAACCAACGCAGTAGGCTGATGATACTTTAACTACACATTCATATCACAGAGGCGCATGCAAATGTATGAAATGTGATTTAGAATTCTATTTTTATTCGATTGTTCAAATTAAAATGGTTATAATTAAAACACTAAAATTAGCAAACAATTGTCAACACTTTTATAAAACATGTTTTGCTGCGTTTGGTTTTTACGACCTCTAAAGGGCAACCTTTAATTTGCAATAGTAACACTGTAATGAGCTGCTCCGTGCTTCTTCGGGTTATCTTGCACGTATTTTCGAGATATGTATGGTAAGTAAGCTGCCAATCAGCCAAACATTCCGAACAGATGTGGCAGTAGGAAAATGATCTGAAAAGGGAGCACTCCGAGTACCTCATTCTTATCTGCTAAAACTTGTCAAGTAGAAAGTCTATGTATTGCAGCATCCTGCCTTTCACTGACAACGCGCCAGCATTAATTGCCTGAGCAATTTCTGCCCTGGCGGAATCCCTGTAAAGTACCCATGCTGTGTTTCAATTAAATGGGACTGCAGGGCACACGCAGCGGATTACCAGCATGGGCTCTGGGATTTTTGCTTGACATGCCACTGCAAGACGAATGTTCGATTGAGAAGCGTTTTGAAAGTGTCCGGAACAGCAAAAACATTTGAGGGCTGAATCGCTATAAATGTGCCAATCAATATTCCATGAGATCAAGGATACTTTTCATAAAGCTATATGCATGCTTCGATGCATTTAATTTATCTTGTATTCTACTAGCTTATGAAGTTCTGAATTTAAGTATTCCCTTTAATTAAAATAAATGTATAATTGACGGAATGTGCAAACATTTTTTAAAGTAATTGCTGATAATAGGAAAGAGTAAGTAACGCATGGAAAGCAGCTTGATCAGTAATTGTATGAAACTTAGAGTAGCGCTGACACAGAGAAAGTAGCTATGTAAGTAATAAATGTCATCAGCAGAAAGTACAATGGTGGAAATCGCACCACAAACCCTACTTTAAGCATATTTATCAAACGGGCAAATTATGCCAGAATGTTATCTGTGTTCTAGCAGTAGCGGGATTCATGACGGTCACAGATCCTGAGAGTGCGGGCTGGACTAAGGGCACCAGGACATTGACCTATAGTAGAGCCCTGATAAAAATGACTGCTGCTGAGCTGACAAGACCAGAAGATCAAGAGGCTAGTTCCAGGAGCTGTAAAGTGTACCCCAGAGCCAACAACCAAGAAGGTCTAACAAAGATACCCATAAAAATACTTATCTTCTTTCCTCCTTTCGGGCTATCTGTACGGCACACTCCTATAGATAGGGCCTGCAAGAGAGTAGGTGAGATGTACACCGAGGGCCTGATTCACAAAGGGTCTCCTCACTCGTGGTGGAAGCCCGGCAGCCGTGTGGGTGTGTCTGCACTAGGGGCTGAAACTCCACAATGAGAATTCTCACTGCTTAGATTCCATCCCAAGTGCAGAGACTCCCCATGACTGTGGGGCCACTGCCACTAGTGTGGAGCACCTTTGTGAATCAGGCCCTCAGTTGGCTCACCTGGATCCTCTGAACAGCCACTTGAGTGAACCCAGTGCACAAGTCCTAAAAAAAGAAGTGAGGGAACTAACCAAGTTAGGCAGTATGCAAGTGACATCATGGCTCGTAACTTCGAAGTGAGTGACATCACAACATGACATCACAGGAAGTGACATCACAAAACTGAGATCAGGAGCACTATTATGTATAGACCTCACTTTACCTGTTTGCACCCAGCGCACATTAACAAGTACGCCAAGGGCAAAAACAGGGAAAGTGCGCCGTATTACATAAATACGGAGCAGCTTTGAAGCAGCCACTACGTGTTTCACTATGCAGGTGGCAATCCACCTGCACTTTTAAAGGGAAGTAGTGATCCCCTTGCAGGCACGTCCAGTGAGTGACTGCACCAGCCAGCAAGGGATGTCTGCGTGGTCCATAGGATCCCCTTTCCTCCAGAGGGCTGCTATCAGGGGGCGCACTGTCAGTGCACCACCTTTTACATGGGGCACTGTCAGTGCACCCCCTGACAGCTTCATTGCCTCTGCTCCCGCATCTATAATACAGCCCAGACCCAGAGGCAAAGGAATAGCCTCATTTGCATGGGGCCATGCCACCATGCAAATGATGGAGCGCCCTCTTGAGAAAGCAAAGATTCTGTATGCGTGCCAGGGCTTTCAGTATTACAGAAGGGGCTGCACAAAGGGCGGCAGCCCTTCTGTAATACCAAAGTGTCCCAGGGGAGCACAAAGTGGGCGCAAACACCCATTGTGCCCCCAGGGCACTTTGTGTAATATGAACCCAGATCTTAACACCTCACACACATGTTTAGTGGGTCTATTATGAGTATATTTGAATGCATTTTGAAATTTAGCAAATTAGATTTTGCGTCTGGGCTGTGCCAAAAAAGTGATGCAACTCTGATGCAAAATCTATAGGTAAATTTATACATTTACTTTTTTTTAAACTGCCACAAAGAAATTGGTAACAGGGAGAAACTTGGGATTACATCTTTTCTGCTTAATTGGTTTCAAAGACTGCAATTGAAAATACCTTATGGCATTAGGGCACCTCCTGCAGGGATCTTTGTGTGGCCAGTATATGTCAGAGATAATTATGGAGGATAACACATTTGCTGGAGAGATCTGTGTTTGGTCTAGTCTCAGTTTCGAATGAAAGTTTCTAGGTTTTTTTTAAACAAATTTTATTAAAGTTTACAATTGTAGACAAATTCACATTATGTAAATTTCCATAGCAAGGTGCATACAATCATAGAGAGTGTTGGAACCAACGTGCAAGATGCAATTATTTAAAGCATTCTATGTTTGGCAACCTCTCTCCTTCGCACTCTCTAGCTCAAGCATAAACTAAGGCCATGAAAATGAATCCCACACGGTACATCATATTCTCAACATTCGCTCCTGACATTGTCAAAAATGTAACACTAATCTAACTTCCCAAAACTACCCCCTCCTATCCCTCCTTCCAGGCATACCACTGCCAGTTCTCCATTCCAGTTGCCTGTGTGTATGCATTTTTGTACCTCCGCAGTATATCAGCTGCATCAAAGCAGATAGTTATGGTCAGCAGTGGTAGAATTACGTTACATCAGTGCATTAGAATCCCCATAACCGGTCCGATTCGCGTTTAATCTAGCAAGTCTCTTACCACAGTGGCAGGTGTCCCAGGTTCTTTATTACTGACACTGTCAGGGATTTTGAGGAGCACTGTCAAAGTTTCCAGTGCCTTTGCCGCATCTAGTACCTTCTCGTTCCTCGCCCTCTTTGCCATCTGCATCCGAGCTATGCCCTCGCAGTCAGCCCATTTAATGAACTCTTTCTTCCAGCGATGTATGTTGTGGCCCCTCTGCGCTTTCCAATGCACAGAGATCTTCGTTTAGCTATTAGGAGTCCCATGTCTAGTCATTTTCTTTTAGCCATATGAGGAAACCAATGCAATATGCATGGTCCTATGACCATTTCAAAGTCTCGGTTAGTAATTGTGTTTAGCAATGCCACCACTTCAGGCCAATTTGCGTCTCAGTGTGGGTACCCCCAAAGCATGTGGCGAAAATTGTCCCCCTCCCTACGGCAGCCCGGACAAGTATCTGAGCCTTTGTCAAAGTACATGTTAAGTATCAATGGGGTAAGGAAGGCCCTATACAAAATATAATAGTGCACTAATTGGAAGCGAGCATTCCTGGTGCTTTTCCATGCCCTCTCCACAATATCAGCCGGGATTTGTCTAGGATCCCTATTCCCACATCCTCCTCCCATCTGTGTCGCAACTTAGTCAGCGGTGACAGCATCTCATGTGTTAATCGTCTATGTAGGCAAGTAACCGCTTTAAAGGATCCTGCTGCTGTTACCAAATATTGGCATGTCAGTGATGTTGTTGGTGCAATAAGGCCCTTCTTCCAATGTCAACGAATAACTGCAGTGAGTGCTACATGTAATAGAAAGCCCCCCCTAATAAGTCATACCTCTCCTGTAGATCGCCAAAGGGAATCATAGTAATATCATCATATAAATCCCATATCGCAGTCAGGCCATTCTCTTTCCAGCGCCCTAGTCCTCCCCGAGCTAGACCTTGAAGCAACACCTTACACATGGATAGTGGGATTTCCAGCGCATAAGGGGGTCTCAATCCCTGCCCTTTTCAAACTCTTTCTCCAGGATTGTCGCACCTTTCGGCGGTCCCCAGGGAGGTCACTGGTGCGAACAGGGAGGTCCAACACGGTCCCTCCCTCAGCTCTCTAATCCATCTTAACCGTGTTGCTATGTTTTGTGTGAGCCATTGTAATTGGGCTGCTAGGTAATAAGTTTCAAAATCAGGTTCGGCCCATCCCCCCTCTGATCGAGGACGCAGCATAACTTCCAGTGCTACTCTCCGTATAACGGTGCCCCATAGAAAATCTGTGATCATGGTTCTGAGTTGTTTAAAATAATGCGCTGGGATCCAAACTGTCAGAGTACCAAAATAGTACAATAGTCTCAGAAGGGTGACCATCTTAAGTAAGGCCATTCGGCCAGCTACCGACAACGGAAGTGTTCTCCAAAACTCAGTACTACCATTAAATCCTCTAGGTGCTCTACCAATATTACCCTCCATTAGATCTCCCTGCGTGTGATATATTCTCGTGCCTAAATATGTCAAGCACCTGTATTCTCATTTCACCCCTGCAGTATCCTGTGGGCTGATTGCCTCCCCATAGTTTCGAATAAAAGTATTATAGAGGTTTAATGTGTTTCCTGCAAAGCACATCATCTAACATGCAGAAGACAGATTTTCATGTTATGTACCTTGGTAAGTGGGTTACTGCTTTTAACACAGAGATCCTTTTGTTACTTGTCGTTCATAAATTGCAATCCTAATATAGCACAGAGAACTAAGAAAAACATGTAACTCGTACACCTCATAACCCTCAGTGTCTTATGTATCACATCCTGTACACTGATTCACACACTCATATGATTTATTGTCAATGTATGATATGTAATTGTGATGTAACACACTGAGACCCTGCAATAGTATGAGTAGTGCTGTAAAAGAAATAAAACAATATAGCGGTATTTAAATTGTTATTAGTGTACATACTGGGACTGACCAACATATCTGACATTCTTACAGTGAATCCATATCTCTTATATACAGGTGCTGAACAAAGGCAAACCATGCCACTCTTGTGTACTAATGAAAAGCTGTGTTCCTTTGTTTACCCTCCATTGCATTGGCATCTAGGTGTGAGAAAGCTGTCTGCCGCCATACTTGAAAAAAAGGAAGTCTGATGGCCCCTTAACTTCAGCCTTTGTTTTGGGCCCAGGTCAAATTTAAAATACCAAAGCCTCACCCTCTGCATGTTCTGCTCTGAACAAAAGCAGACAATGTGCACAGTGGCATAGCAAGGGGAGTTGGAGAGGGTGGGGGCAGTCTGCCCCAGGCGGCATGAGTTTTGGGGACAGTGGCACCCCACTCTTACTTGCGGCCATCACGGGTGGAAAACGAAGGGGCTGCCGGCTGCCCCCTATCTTACATTTGCCTGTCGCAGACGGCAAATGAAGGGATTGCCACAGGTGGCAAAAGGACTAGCTTCGCCACTGAAGGTGCAGGTGCTGCTGATTGTGTTCTGGTGTCCGAAAATTACACCGAGACTAGCTCAAAATATTTCAGAGGGGCCCAACTTCTTGGCAGGGTGGACGACGTCCACTCTGTGAAAATAGTGGGTGAACGCTGTCTACCGGCGTGTATCCCCGACTTTTGCCCTTAGCGAACGCCAGGTCTCTCTACTGCTGTCAGCCTGTGGGCTCACACTGCTGCGGGAGCAAGGTCGACCTCACTTATGTTAATTTTACACCGTTTTTACATTGAACAGTATTGTTTCTTGGTGCTGTTACCAGTTGCAACATACATGTATGCATGCACTTCATTCTCATTGAGCCTATGTAAGCTTTCATTCGTTTATCAGTTCTCCCATAGCAGTATGTAATAAAGATAGTATTACTTCACCAAGTGAAATGCATAGACAGTACACCTTTTATTGAAAAATGTGTCACAATTGCAATGCACTTTTGACAGACCTCCTTGTAAAGATAGATACTATCAGCATAATGAGAAAGGACCGCTTGTATCATCCTGTTGGACTTCCTTACAGAAACAATGAAAACGGATCACATCATGTTTCATTTTGCTATGTAATATGTGTACGTCTGGATAAGGAGGATTCCACCTTTAGCTACATCGGTAGTCATTTACAGCAGTGTCTATCGTTCTCAGCACACCAGAGAGGAGTAAACGGGAGAATGTAGTAGCGATGTAAACACCTCGTTTACTTGCGTTTTCTTGGTAGCCATACTGTGCTGTTCTGGGGGTAAATTCTTGTTGGAGCCGGGCAGTGTATATGGGTCCTTTCAGCAACACCCACTTCCTTTCGTCTAAACCCCCCTGGGTCGTTTAACTTGCTTATACAAACCATGATCTTTGCTTTCCTGGACGCGTGCCTGTGTCACTTGTGGGGTATTGTTCATGCCCTTGTTGGTCAGGTCAGCATGCTGCTTCACACTACACTAATAGAATGGGATGTGCAGAGTATCTCCGATAACTATTTAATATATTTTAAGGGCAAATCTGAAACGGAGGGTCATAGCAGCAGCAACAATAATGGCCAGTATGACAAACTGTGAAGAGATCTTAGCATGATCATACAAAAGATAGTTGAAAATCAAGTTGCACCATTTTGCTTATTTATTCATTAATTATTAATACGTCCGTTGCGAGAGTGAGGTTTGTGGAATAATTCAAGGAGGAAGGATACAATCAAGAAGAGGTCTGTGCTATGGCGCATGGTGTTTAAAAAGTACAAGGAAGCTTGAGGAATGGCGAGGAGGCATAGCTGCAGAGATTGTGCAAGACTGGTATAATGGACATGGATGATGCTCTTCAATGGTTGTCATCAATTTTGATATTCTGGAGGCTGTCAGGAAACCTGAGAGCCTTGAACATATCTATGGTGATGGATAAACAAACCTCCCTGAACATTGGAGAGCTGCTCTTGTTCCTGGGAGGGGAAAGGATGCTTACGTCTCTGGAACTGGCATCCACACACTTTTACGTCAGGCTACATACAGAATTTCAGCTTTATGTCATATTCATATCCCCTGTGGTAGTATTCTCGTTACATAGTATATCCCTGAATCTGGCCTCCAAAGAGGCAATACTAAACACATGTAGTGAAATAAATTCAGTGGCAACTCCGAAGTGCAATGTTTCCAAAACAATATCCTGGAATTTGGGAAGGACATGAAGGACCCCTGTAATCATTGGAACCTGGTGTTAGACATTTTCAAGCAGAGTAAGTACTCATGGAACAGAAGTGTAAGCTCCAGAGTGAGTTAGTATTGAGTTAACTATACGGATGAAAGGATGGCTAGACTAAATTTATTTCTCATTAGTAAGTGTTCTGGTACAGGTATTGTCAAGGTGTGACATGGATCCTGGTTTCTCAGACATTCTCTCATACAAAACAAGCATTTATTTGTCTGGAGAACTTTGGGAGAAAAACGTTGCAAGAGACTTTTAGCACATTCCTCTTTTAATTCTAGGCTGATGTAAAATAGGATCGGTGGGTAATACGTGAAAAACACAAAAGGTGAGGAGAGGCTGCTTTAAATAAGTCTACCCACTGGCAATAGCTCGCTGTAATATTCCAACCCATAATTCTTTTGCTCATCATGCCACCTCAGCTTGGACCCAGCCATGTGCAATCAGTCTTGACACTGCTCCTCATGGGAACAATCGACCTGAACCTGTTAAACCATGTCTTTCCTGAACTGGAACACAAGCAATCTAGGACTCGTTTTGTCATAGTTATGGGCTCATCAGCCAGGTACAGCTTGTTTCGAGTGCGCATTGACAATGGGAACCATGATTGGGCATACCCATGCCACATACGGTGGTACATGAACACACAAAAAGGGGTGGAAGGCTGCTTGCGTAAGTCTAAGCACTAGCAGTAGCTCAGGGTAGCACTCCAATTCATCATTCTTTTGTTTACCATGCCACTTCTGTCTGGACAAACCATATTGAAATCAGTCTTGACACTGTTCCTCATGGGAACACTCCAGCCTGAACTGCCAAGCCAGGTCCTCCCTGAACCGAAAAATAAGCAACCCAGGACTGGTGGTTGATGCACCACCACTCGCTAGGAGTGCAGGCTAAATCAGACTGCACAGGAGAAGAAGAATGCACTCCATTCGGCATAGTAGAAATGAGGCAGTCATCTCGGTAAGACTAGTGTCCACTCATGCAATCAATGTGAACTGTGTAATGACAAAAGATCCTACATGAATTGTAAGTAAAAATAAGCTCTCAAAAAATCTGTATACTATGCCAGTGCCTAGCTGGTCACAAAGCTCATGCCGGACAGCAGACACACAAAACAGGCACTGAATTTTTTTTCTTCCAATAATTGGTCTTCCTGCAGGTGGAGGCCATCATTAAAAGGGCTAGATTGGCAAAAGGTACCAGCTAGTGTCTTACGGACCCACACAAAAAGCCAAAGAGATTGCATTGCATTCAAATGCCTCCCAGAAAACCCCACCCAGGAGACATTCTTACAAATGGGTGACAAAGGCCAAAAATTATGTTATAGTGTTTTCCAGAGGAATCGTCTCTTTTAAGCCCTCCTTATGTGTCCGCAGGGTATATACCCAATATACTTCTCTCTTTGTCTGATACTGTGTATTGTCTTCACACACCAGACATCATAAACTTCATCAGATATTACAAGCTTGAAGTCCTATCCATCACAGAAACCTAGTTCTACCTCACATCTTCACATATCCTATTCCTAGACATCATTTTCTAGACATCATTTTTTAAAACCGACAAAACAAGCATAACATGTAATCTTTTTCATTTTAACATGATGATTTATTAACACTGATAATGCCACGATGTTAGCAATAGTGCTGCTTTTTCCCTGAAGATAGTTCCGCCTAGATAATTAAAGTCTTTGCATCTGACCAATCTTTTATATCATTTAAAAGTATTAAAGCATAAACCTTGCTTCTGCATTTAAGAAGGCTATCATTCTATAATTGCCTAGATATGCAATTGAACATTCTTACACAATGGGAACAGGACAGAGTCCTTTAAGGAAGTGGTATAGTACCTATAAAATAGCAGCCACTGAGTACCGGATTTAACAATGAGGTCCAATCTATCTTATACATGTTGGGAAGGTTACCATTTGGACCCGGGAACACCATCAGACCCCCACTTTGCCTATGATGTTTATAACAGAGTTCTCCTGACACTACTTCATAGATGTCATTTTTGGTAGCATTGGAGTGTGATCATTCTCAGGGGCGGAAGTTCTTTGATTATATTGTGAGGATAATTTTCTCAGTCAAATGGTAGTTCCTTTTCCTGTTTTGAGGTCAGACTATAATGCATTTTCATAATAGCAACATTTCCTATGATATTTAGACTCACAGATCATAAATTAAAATGCCCAGCCATCCTCCTCCTTTTTGCATTTAGCACCCCATACATGTTTTTATATAAATGTCTTCATCTGCAGTGATAGCTTTTACATTGCTCTTATTTCACTTTAAGTATTTGATACCAGGTGTTGTTTAATTTCATGTCAATATATTTGGAAGACACATTAGAATTATTTTATGGTATAAAATAAACTAATGGACTTATAGCTCATGACCATAAGTTTGGATGGATTTCTATTGAAAGTGCTTGGATCTGGGATTGTCAAGACAAGCTTCCATTCAACAACTTCCATTCAGAAATGTTCTCTAGTATATTTATATTCAATTTCTGTCTTATGATTAACCGAATTCCTGCAATGTATTTATTATACTGAAGTTAACATGGATAATAACATCTTCGGGAAAAAGATCACTTTCATATCACTCTGGGAATTGTGAAAGCTTTTCATAAGGAAAAAGGGAAAGGTAACCAAAGTGTAGTCCAAAGTTGTAGCTGTGTGTTTAGTGATTCTTGTGGGCCTGGCTGGGCGACCTGCTGAGAAGCACCCGTTTAGACTTCACAATCATAAACAGTGTTGTGATTGTTGAAAGTTGTATCAGGAGTTGGTCGATTTGGTAAGCAACACTACTAATTCTGGGATACCCTACCATGAATTATGCTTGTCAATAATGTCATGGAATTGCACAGTATATAAACAATTTAAATTGAAATCACATGTTACTATTAGCTCGGGATAACAGTATTTACATCTTAAATTCTTCAATTCCCTTACAATATTGTCAGTAATGTAGTTTTCTCTTTACATTATATTGGTTTTCTATCAGGTCCCAGATGCAACTCCTCCCTCCCATCTAGATACAGATCCCTCTATTCACCACTGGGCTGCCCCAGCCTGTCTCCTGGAATCCCCCAGCCCTGTCACTCCCAAACCCAGACAAGGAATACACAACCCAGCAGAAGCAGGCTCAAATGGTTAGGCAAGCAAATACCTACTTTCTAAAAGTGGCATTGGCAAATACAGAATATTAAAATAAACTTTACTAAAAGATGTATTTTATTACTCTGGGTTCAGGCACATAAAATTCGAATTCCCTGAGTTAGTTAGGATTATAAGAGTGTAATAATCTAATTGCCCATTCTAACCTATGAGTACAGGTAGCCTTCAATAGTGAAAAACGAAAATGGCTGTCATTCACTATTAGAACATGCTACACACATCAGAGCATGTCCTACATTATACTAACAATGCACCCAGCCCTTGGGCCTACCATAGGGGAGTCTAATATGAAACAAAGGGAAAGTTTAGGGACTGGCAAGTGGGTGCACTTGGCCAGGTCGACATGGCAGTGCTAGACTGCACACAGGCCTTGCAGTGGCAGGCCTGAGACACACTTTACAAGCTGCTTCTGTGGGTGGCACAACCAGTGCTGCAAGCTCAATAGCAGCATTTGATTTACAAGCCCTGGGCACACATGGTGCACTGTATTAGGCGCTGACAGGTAAATCAAATGATCAAATCATGGAATAACCAATTAGTACATTAATTTAACATAGGGAGCACTTGCACTGTGGCACTGATTAGCAGTGGCACAGTGCCCAAAGCATAAATCCAGCAAAAGCATATCAAAGCAGAGGAGGCAATCCCTCAAAATTGAAGTGAAACGCACGCCAATGATTCCAGGTCTAACAGAATTCCATAACGCATATTAGCAAGCCCATTATAGCCGTTTTAGCGGCAGTTACCTGCCTTTAAAACTGTGATAATTTTAACGTGGTTCTTGCTAATACGCCCCTTAGTATTTATCTTAATCGATTTTTAAATGTAGGGGGCATATTAGTAAGAACCTCGTTAAAATTATCGGCGTTTTAGCGGCAGAAAATTGCCGCTAAAATGGCGATAATTGGATTTCCTGCACATCTAACCTGGACTTCTATTGGAATTCTATAACGCAAATTAGCATGCCCATTATCGCCGTTTTAGTGACAGTTTAAAGAGGTTCTTGCTAATATGCCCCGTAGTTTTTACTTTTATTTCTATATGATAATTTCTTACATACATGAGTTACACATACACACTGTTAAATTAGAACTTGTCACCAAAGAAATATGAACTGGTTCGTATAACATTGAGGCAATCAGCTTAAGCTAAACACATCCCATTAAACAGATGATAATAATGAATGTATATGAAAACTTATTTTTTCATTGTTAAATAAGTTATGTCTCTTTTTTTGTGTTAGCTTTCTTAACCTTTCATTTAAATCTCCCTTCAATATGACCAGAGCAACATTACTCTACATTGTAGTTATTTCTATACCAAGGATGGCATTCGTAGAAGTTATGAATTGAGGTTAAAAAGTTGTTTACACAACATTGAATTACCTTCAACATTTGCTTAGAAATATTACTATTGCATTCATGCTTTCTTAACCCCTTCCGTGCTCATGACGAGCTGAGCTCGTCATGAGTTGCGCCGCTCGCATGCTCATGACGAGCTCAGCTCGTCATGTAACGCGGCTTTTTTCAAAACGCCGCACAGCGCGAAAAAAGCCGCCGCACGCATGCGGTTAATGACAATAGGAACTGTAAAGTACTAACATGCTCCATCAGATCCCAAGATTGCAGCCTATTTCCATTCTCAATGTCTGAATCATTGAGTTAATGGAAACATTAAAAAGTCTCTAAGCTTTCTGTCTTCTTCTAACTCACCCTGCAATCGAGGAAAAACAACTTTGATCCATAAAGAGCTGTGGCAGTTATTTACCCAGTATCAATTGTTTTAAAGGTTCTACTGATCAGCCATGATTTAAATCTTTTGAGTGCATTTGATAACATTCGAGAGGTTTTTAAGACCTCAGAATGCCTGTCCCATTTGAAGTTATTGGCAAAGTTAAGCCCAAGAAACCTATCAACTCTTACCTGCACTAATGACACATTTTCTAAAACCAACACAAATGTCTTGGGTTTCTTGGAGAAAAATCAGTGTCTTTGCTATATCTTAATTCACAGTTGGACTCCCAAAAATCGCCTAATGTTTTAAATTTCTGTTGTAGGCATATTGGCCATTACAACTAAATCATCCAAATACATAAGGAATGGGATGTGTGAATTACCCATTTTTGGGGACTCATTTAGCTAGAGCCAGAAATAAAAAGACAAAATGACAAAGGTGCTAACTCACAACCATGTCGCAATAAAATGTATGGAAGGCTTTTTTTCAGAAAGGTTTCAATACCCAGACAAATCTACCTGTGCCCATTTATTTGAATGTAGATGCCGAATAATATTTAAAAGGGCCAATGGGATTTAAAAATAATGTAATTTATTTTGTAGGCACTCCGGATCTACTCAGGAAAAGGTTGTTCTGAAATCCACAAAGCAGCAGCAAATGTTACTCAATGTCTTTAAGGATTTCAGTGCCGCTACCCAAAGGACCATACAATGATCAACGGTTGAGTAATTGGTCTTAAACCACCCTTGTTGTCTGGGAACTATATCGGAAGAGAAAGCCTAGCCTCTCAAGTTGTAAAATTAGATTTTTAACATAGGTCTTGTATGATACACCAAGTGATGAGATTAACCCATAATTTCTTAGATTGCACCGGTCACCTTTCTTATGTAGTGTTTTGATGATGGAACCATGTTATGATTTGAGAAGTATTCTAGCTGAGGATAACCATTTGAAAAATGATCTAAGTAAGTTTGAGCACCAAAGGGAGTCTGCTATAAAAAAAGCAGCTGGCAGACCATTCAACCCTCCTGCTCTAGATACTTTTGGATTAACTATGATTTCTAAAAGGACACCAGCATCCACTACAGATAGGAATTTGGTAGCCTCCACTTGTTCAATATTCTCCAGAGCAGATGTTTCCTGTAGGGGGCTTCTATATTTTTCTCATTTCACTGAAATAAATAGTGGAAGACCCCAAAATGGTATTTCAGTTTTATGTGTCATTTCTGGTGAAGAATAAAACAGCTAAAATGCCAGGTTAGTGTTTGGTGCCAAACACCATGCTTTCTCAAAGCAAAAGATGTAATAAGGACTTATATGGCTTTGAATGTTAACATTGCCATTCTTGCTTTGCAAGCCTGCAAAAGTCTATGATCAAAAAGAAAAGAAATTTGGCCTAAGTGGACCCTGGTCACTGATGGTAAATTGTTACTAACAACTGGTCTAGGAACAAAGTTTTAATCAAGTAAGAAGCTGGTGCCCAGTCCTGAGCTCTCTCCTCTCCTCCTCCTGATATGTTCTGTGCCTTGTTCCAGAACTTATTTGTGTCTCCTTGCTAATTTCTGTGCCCTTTTCCAGTGTTGGCTTTGCCTCCCTGCTCGTTTCTGTGCCTTTTTCCAGTGCTTGCTAGTGCTGGTTTTATTTCCACTCGCTTCTACCCAGGGCCACTCCCACCTTTTCCCACTCCTGTCATTCTCCCATTCTGCCGCGTTCCACCCCTTACACCCGTCCCTCCTGTTAGGGCCTACTTAACGGAGGGAGCAGCATGGGTGAGCTGCCGACATGCTGAAGGCACACCAAAGACAAGCCCAGCACCAGGAACTCTTGCCCCCGAAGCTATTCCACAGCCGACCTGCCCGCCCTCTACCCCAGAATCTGCAAACACTACTGCTGAGCTAATCCTCTTACCACAAATGACCATTTCACCAGCACACACTGCTTCTCCTGCCTAAACTCTCCCAAGAAGTCATCTTCCTTACATATACATGGCTCAACATAGCTTCCGCCTGATATCACCACTGTGGTTCCCAAAGGATGTAAGATCACCCACTGTGACCACACCAATAAGGACCAACAACCACAAAAGAGCCCTCAAACAAACTAGCTTGTACACTGAACACCTCAGGACCGCCAAGCACTTCCTCAATCATCTAGAAAAGTGATGGCGCTCTAGCAAGGACACCACAGACAGGACATCCTTCAAAGCGTCCCTCAAAATCTACCACAGACAGCTATGAGAGACCAAGACAGAAGCACTTGCCAAGCACATCGAAACCAGCTTCAACAAAAGGTAAGAACTTTTCAAAATCAAAGAATTCACCAATCCCACAACCACAGCAAATAACATCACCCACTCCCAGGAGCTTTGCGACAACCTCACCAATTTCGTCCATGACAAGATCACCAAAATCTATAAGAACTTTGACCCAAGCCCAAGCCCGCTGACTTCTTCAATCAACTCACCCACCCCGCAGCCACCAAAAGTTACTAACTGACTGCATTGCATCAACTCGATCCCTGGAAACCACCTACATCGTGAACACTGTCCACTCAAGGACATCCACTGACCCATGCTGACACCACATCTGCCAACTAGGAGGCATCAAGATCAGCCACAAACTCACCTCCCTATTCACTGCATCTATAGTCACAAGCACCTTTCCCTTGGACTGGAAACACACCAACATCAATGCACTACTAAGGAAACCTTCTGCAGATTTTAACAAACTCTGCAACCACTGGCTTATCTCCCTGCTTCCATTTCCTGCCAAAGTTCTCGAGAAGGCTCTCAACTAACAACTCACCAAGCACTTGGATCAGAGCCACCTTCTCAACTCCTCCCCATCCAGTAACAGCACCAACCTCAGCACAGAGACTGCCCTGATCGCAGCTACCGACCATCCATGCCCACCTCAACTGAGGAGAAGCAGTGACACTCCTCGACCTATTGGTAGCTTTTGACACAGTTTCCCACTACATGTTCATCACAAGGCTACTCAGCATTCACATTCAAGGAGCTGCTCTCAAATGGATCTACATCTTCCTCACTGGAAGTACACAGAAAGTCTGCTTGCCACCTTTCCCCTCTGAACCCCAAAAAAACATCTGTGGAGTACCCCAAGGCTCCACCCTCTTTAATACCTACATGGCCACACTGGCTGACATCGTTAGATCACACAGGCTCAACATCAGCTCATATGATGATGACACACAACTGATCCTCTCTAAGGACCCCACTAACAGCAGGACCAACTTCAACAAATGGCTGGCCAGCATCACCAGCTGGATGATGAACAACTGCCTGAAGCTCAACACGGATAAAACCAAGGTCCTGATCTTCAGGAACAACCACTACCCCTGGGAAAACTCCTAGTAGTCTTCGGAGCTAGCCCCAGTACTGATCCCGTCCGACCACGCAAAAAACCTTGCCACATCCTGGACAGCAAGCTTACCATCCTGGACAGCAAGCTTACTATAATATCCCAGGTCGATTCTGTCTCCTCCTCCTGCTTCTTCATCCTATGCATGCTGCAGAAGATGTTCAAATTGCTTCCGTAGCGCTCAAGATGCACCATCACTCGAGCCCTCATCACCAGCTGAGTGGACTATGGTAAAGCTTTCTTCTCAGGAATTGCAGCTTACCTCCTCCATAGACTTCACGTCATACAGAAAGCTGCCCCCATAATTGTCATCTATCTCCCCCATTGAGCCCACATCACCCCTCACCTCTAGGAACTCCACAGGATCCCAATGCAAAAGAGATGCAAGTTCAAGCTACTAACCAACACATAAAAAGCCCCTCACAACCATGGCCCCGCATGAACTTTCACTAGCCCACCAGAAACCACTGCCCGCCTCTCTCATGCTTGCCTTTATCCCCCCCAAGCCTCCATTGCAGGACCATGGGACGCCGCTTCGCCTACATCGCAGTAAAGATGTGGAATGAACTCCATCTACACCTCCGGGTCTCCCCCTCATAGCAGAGTTTCGAAAATTATTGACCACTTGGCTCTTTGACTGAACCACCGTACCTCTCCAATACATGCATACCCGCACGGGTGACAAGCAGCACTCTAGAAATATACTGATTGATTGAATGATTGATTAAACTTATTTACAAGTATGCATGGGATCCTGCTCCAAGTTCCTTCCTTTCTTCCTTCTTCTCTTTTCTCATCAAACATAAATGTTAGCCGTCCAGGTGAAGAGTTACACAAAGCCCTTTGTTGGTAGTGTCCACTTTACCATCTGTGCCCTTTGCCATTCTTAAAGATGACCTTATACTGGCCTCGAAATTTGTAGAATAATTGTCTGTATTTGAAAGTAGAGTAGGTTTTTGGATTGGCTTTTTTATAACCAAGCTCCTTTCCTCAAAGATGTTCCTTAGTTTAAGGACCAGTTCAGAGCCTCTTTAGTCAAACCAGGTAACACTAGTAATTTCCTTCTTTTCTTCAAAATATTGTGAACAACACGTACACTTGCTATACATAAGGACTTCAGATGTGCTACATTCAAATGTGATGAGAAGAGAGGAAGCACATTTCTTCTACTGAGTATATTGCAGTTCCCTTTTGAATTTGCTGATGAATGAAACATATGGGTTGAATATTTCTCTTGTTTCATTCCATCATGTTGACATTTATTCTCAAAAGTACACCCCATAATACCGTTCTGGGATGCCACTATCATAGGCCATGTCTTAAAAGAACCTGTGTTTAAATTGACCTCAGGGACTTGACCTAATTGTATACTGTCTGTTGGAGACTGTCATCTTATCAAATCTATCTGGGATATTTGTATTATTTCAGTTGAGCATTTGCTAAGGATCTCATTTACTCACTAGCTACTAGTTAGCCCTGCGAGTAGAGGCTCTACTTCCCTGCAATAGAAGGAGCCTAACCACAGACTCCGATTTCACCCATTTGCTGCTTTCTGGCAACCCCCGCACAGGACCTGGACCAAAAGTAGTATACCAGCTCTCAAGGATTAGCTCTGCCCACCCACTGAGTTTGGGGACACCAGTACCTACCGGAGCTGCGCCGCTCTAATCCCCAGGGTACTCAACCCTATGCAGCATTCCCCAAGAAGAAGAGTGATTGGACTCCAACTGCCCAGGACACAAGCACCCATCAAGGGACACTTTGTGAGTGGCCCAGCTGTCTCTGAAACTCCTTTCCAAACTGACTGCTCTTGACCGCGAGGACAGCTTGACACAAACCGCCTGTGTGACCTATCTACTCTGTACCCACCCCACGCGGCCTGGGTACTGATGAACCAGCTGTGCTTCCAAGGTCCTGAAGCCCTTGTGACCTGCTCCCTCAAGAGAGACCCCCTGGACTTACCTTTAACTTCCCTTGTGCAGTGTGTTTTCAAGTGGCCCCCTTCTTCATAGTGCGCCAGCTACAATCGACCTAGGCATCCTGCTACCAGCCGAATCCAGAACGCTCCAGAGAATCTGCTGGTGGAACATTGGAACTACAGAGATCCAAGAGTTGAACCTTAAAAATCACCTGTACAATTGTATATGCACTTTTGTCTTTTCCCCAATGACTTCAATGGTTCATAATTGCGCACACAAGTGATTTATTTAGCGAACTATAAAAAATCATAATGTTTCAAGTGCTTTCTATAGAACGAAGTTCTTGGCCTGACAAATTATATAAAAATGTATATTATTTTGGGAAATTTGTCTCTTATTTATTCTTGAGTGTGTATCTCATTTATTGCTTCTGTGAGTACAACAAATGCTCAGCTCAACCCTCTTCTAAGCCTTACTGCTCACCCACACTACCACAAGTAGAGTGTTAGTATTTTCTGCTTTTGCCTCTGTATACCAATTTGGGTCTCACTGGATTATGTTCACAGACTACGTCATTTTAGTGCACTATATAGAGAGCCAGCATTCTACACTGGACATGTCTATCCTGCAAGTAGCATTTGTTCTCCTCCAATAGTTATCCAGGGCATTGCTGCTAGAAAATGCAGGATAATTGTTATTGTTCTTGCTTCTACTTTAGCAAGGATTTGCAGCAACATGAGATGTGTTTCACTGAGGTACTTGTTTCAACCCGGAGTTTGATAAATCCTGTGTAGGAAGTTATATAAACAAGCGCATGATTGTAGAATGCCTTGATGAACCATAGGCCAGAACTTCCTAGCTGACATAATACTGAAAGCAGTGTGCTGGTTGAATTGTTTCCAATTTGTAGGTTATAAGCTGAGAATTGCATTTCAGGGTGCATCTGTTTCCTAGGCTCTTGCTGGGGTGTGGGTGGTGCGGTTATCTAGGAATAGTAATCTTTTCAACTGTCTTCAGATATGTGTATGTCTGGTGCTTCTAATGGGGGCAGGTAGTGAGGTCCATTGCTTGTACTGAGAAAACAGTGCCTACTACGGATTTCTTGTGGTAAGATTGTAGGATGATAAGTGGTGATAGCTTAGAGCTCAGTGTTCGGTCAACTGTGTGGACAATGCAGAGTGCCTTGAACATTGCCCTTCTACCTACAGATAGCCATCGGAGCGATTGCAGGACTGAAGCCACGCATTCTCTTGGGTGAAGGCAGAGAAGAAGCCTTCCGGCAGCATTTTGGATGAGTTGTATTTTACATATGGTAAATGCTGGTGCACTAGAGTATAGGCTGTTTGCATAATCAAGCTTGGAGATCACAAGTGTGAGGAGTCATTTGCAGTTTATGTTTGTATGCAAGGTAAGGGAAAATGTGACAGTCTTTTCATTGTAACATTTCCATACAGTATAAATGATAGGTCTGAATCCATGTTTACTCCTAGGTTTCTAACTTCTCTTGTTGTTGAAGATACTTCATGTTTCTTAGGTCATATGGCAGTAGGTTGGTCATAATCTCTGTCTTTGTGATATTGAGGTTTACATGGTTATTCATCATCCATGTTTTTATAACATAGAGGCAGTCATCAAGTTGAGAATTGTAGATGGTTTCAGAGCTATTTTTTTTAATGATTTGGGTGTCATCTGCACAGTTGTAATAGGTGAGGTTTGTTTGATTTAATAACATTTGGTAAACGCTTTAGGTAGATGTTGAATAATAGAGAGGATGTGATGGACCCCTGAGGAACGCCAAGCTGTGTGAGGAGTGATGCAAAAGGCAGGCGGGAGACTATGCTTTGTCTGTCTGTGAGATAAGAAGCAATCCATTCTACAGAATTTTCACGGATTGCGATATTGTGGAGCATTTGTAGTAGCATGTGGTGGGGACAGCGTCAAATGCAGCTGATACAATTAGTAACAACAAGGTAGCCCATCCGTTCTTGTCAACTGTGAGTTTCAGATCATCCAAGATGGATACGATGGCTGACTCTGTGCCTCTGCCTAATCTAAAACCAGACTGTTGATCTGATATTAAACCATAGTGTTCTGTAAAGTTGGAGAGTTTAGTGAACACTTCTCCCTCAACATTTTTACCAAGCATGGTCTATTTGATATGGGCCTGTAGTTTGCTGGATCAGTTGAAAGGTCTAATGTAGGAGGTTTCAGATCAGGTGGGAAATAACTTAGTTCCAGGTACTTGTTTAGTAGGCATCTGGCTACCTCCCCTGTACAGATGGAATTAATGACATCTTTAAAGATTTTTTGTGGTGCTTAAAGTGATTCTGATGGTCTGACTGTAATGATAATATTGAGGAAATCTTTTTGTGACAGGGTATTACAAGTATGCATTGATGGATGAATATTGTTGTCTCTATGCTGGTTAGATCATGTCTTGCTGTGGTGTTGACTGCGTTTTCTTTAATGTCCTTTTCAACCTTTTTTATTTTTTAAGATTAATTAATTGGAGATTTTGCCGCAGAAGTTTTGTGTTCTGGTACTCTGAATTTGTTTTTGTTTTTTTAATTTGGGCCAAGAATGTACGGCTCTCCTGCATTTATCCTTGCTCGTTAAAAATGCTGGCATGGACGACGTCATACACATATGCCTGCTGTACATTTTCAAAATATTTTTAATGTATTATTTAGTTGACGATTGTCTCCCATTATCCTTCTGATCTGGCCTATTTCTGGGGTCAATGATATTAACACTCGGGTGCTTACGTCATTTTGTCCCCAGGTGAATAAGTACTACCTCTTGATAAAAAGGGCACAGTAACAAGGCACTTTTCAGTTTTCAATTTCTGTTTTTACAACCTCTGCCCCTACTTCTAGCTTCATCACGCATGGTCAATAATTCCTTTTTCTCCAATGTCTGTCTTTCAACTTTCCTGTTGATGAGTTCCTTATGAAAAGGCAGACAGTTCTTTTGTATATGTTTCGGGGTTAAAGAGGTAAGTGCAGGCTATGTCAGTTGCATCTGTACAGAACACTTTTAGCATCTCTTTGGGCACACAGGGACTTTCAGAATCTCAGAGCCCTTTAAGTGTGGGTGTTTTGAAGAATGGAGTCGAGGGTGGCAATTGACATAGTACATAGTTGAGTTTACTATATTTTAGAGTTGCGTCATATTAGATAGAGGGCAAAAAGGTTTGAACAGACCAATACCGTCGGTATAAATATGGATTCTACCAGACAACCCTCTTCTTACCTGTGCTGCAACCACTAAACACAGGCAAATTCAGGATGTGCATACATGAGGTAATCATGTGTGTGACAGTACCATTGGGTAGCCATCATGCATATGTGCGCCAATCTACAAGAAGTAATGCTGAGTTTACAGGCGTCACTTTGGCAGCACTATACTCACAGTACCCACTGAATCCTCCCTTTCCTGGCTCCTGGATCTCAGCTGAATGCCATCCTTTTATACTTCTGTGCTTGTTTAGCACAGCACCTTCTTTCTGCAAGGCTTAACTATTCCCTAAAATACTCCACTGCCAGACAGCGTTTTTTTTTTCTTAAATAATTTAACCTCGTCCAAGCTCGTGACGGCCGGGAGCTGTCACGCGTTACGGAGGGCATGTGCGCTGGATGGCCCCTGGCCGTCAGAATCCCCGCCCACAAATGGAAACGCCCGCACGCAGGAATTCCCAGCGCACAGAAGGGGTTAACTTTTTCAACTGCAAACCAATGTAGCCAAATTACAGCAATCATTTAATCATAGGTGAGCCAAGCTCAATATCACTCACTATATTAAGCCGTGCATTGATCAAAAACTCGGTAGTTTAGTTATTGAAAGACCGGCGGAGATGAGCATAGAAGTATCAATAGCCCAATGCTAGAATTATCCATGACACACGTTGGTCTTCTGATGCGCTCAATGTGTACAGTGTGGTCCCAAGAACAAGACCCCTTATCAGTAACTCAAGATATCCCAGTGCTGCCTCACTATTACACTGTTTTCTGCTCCGTTGTGCATCTGCATGAGGCTGGCCCCCATTCATCTTTAGTTTAATCTGACTGGGAAGCAACATTGCACAACAGCAAGCTGTGCTATGACCAGTGCTTTAAATGGGGAAAAATAAGTGCAGGTACTCATTAAAATGAGCTAGTGGTGTAGTAAGTGGGTGGGGCTAAGGGCGGGACTAAAGGCAAGACATGATGATACTTAACAACTTCTATATTAGTTGCAGCATATACCAAAACACATGAGAAATGTATTCATATAAACAAAGCAGGTTAACTCTTTACACAATATTAAAGAGAAATGTGATAAAACGTTAACATTTCCTTTTTTTGCAATAGTTGCACCTTCTTAATTGCTGTTGTTTGGCACCAATACAATATATTTTTGAGCACGTGAGCACGTGAGTAGGAAGAAACTGAAAATACCCCCACTTCAAACCAAAGCTCTCATGGCACAAAGCAAATGAAGCAAATCATCATGACCCTCTCCAGAAGATATCTCTGATCTCTTCCATTGATGTATCCATTCATCCTACCATTTACCTGCCGACACCCTCTTGTATCCATCCACCCTTGCTCACTCATCCATCCATTCACTCACTCACTCACCCACCCACCATCCCTCCCTCCCCTTTACGGTATTTGTGAATCTTTGTTGCTGAGCAGACATGTGCACACAAAATGCCACCCATTTTTTTTAAAATACCTTGTGAGATTGTCTTGATTTTCTCTCTCTTTCTCTCACTTTTTTCTTACAAAAAACAGGCATACAAATGCAGGCAAACACACAAACATAAGCAGACACACAAAAGACTCGGGTATGATCAAAGCCATGTTATACTCTTCACCTACCATGGCTTTTTTAATTGCTACCAGGGCCGGACTGGCCTTAGCCTGATTGTCACTGCCTGTGGACTGCCATGACTCCTATGTTTGCACAAATGTACAGGATAGTGTGAATGTGATTGACAGCACAGGGCCTGACCAGACCCTACTCTGTCAAACACAGCGTGATGGTGGTGAGTACCCGGACATTATTCAAATGAGCCCTGCTGAATAGCTCAGATCGGTGCTACAAAAGCGGCGCCTTAGTCGGCAGAGACAGCTTCCACTTCTGCTCACCAGCACTCACAGCCAATAAGCCGACCTTTTCATGAGCTCCGGTACTCTCCTCGGCAGTAGAGAAGTGCTGGTGCTCAGAGTGACAAATCTAAGAAGAGCTGGTACAAAGTACCGGTGAGTACCGGCCCATTTAAAGCACTGGCTATTACAGTATGCTGTGTCCTGCAGCTAAACATCAGTTTTGTGGGAGATCCTCTATAAACCATGCCACTGCCACTCTTATCTGCGCCAAGGGAAGCAATATGGTAGCAAGGCGCAGCCTACTGCCACTGGATGGCTGCCACACAACCCAAAGTGCGATCCCAGGGGACAGACAGATCATGTGGAGCTCCAATAATATCGTCAATATTTGTTTCTGCCGCTTTGAGACAACAATGTGTCTATAACTTGGGACATGTTCCCACTGGGGAGGTGCACTCTGAGTCCACAGCGGGATCGATCTTATTGCGGGGGAGAGGAGTCTGGTGTATTCAATTAATATAATTCTAATGCAAATGTTTGTTTCTGTAATTCGTTGATATTGCTTAATCTGGGAACAGCAATATTTCCATATTTTGCCTTCTATAGTGACACCAATGTCGAGTTAACAGTCCACGCGCAGACTGTGCTATGCTCTCATCAGTGTCAGAGCATAATCTGTATATATTCTACTGGTGTATTTGGGAACATTTGAAGCACCGATCTCAGAGTGCCTTATCCTAAAATATGTCTAACTGATAAAAATTCACCAACCAGGAATGGGTTGGCCAATATGGTTACTCTCCCCTTCAGGAGTCTTTAAATGCATTGTCGGTCTCGAGGCCTGCAGAAGCAGTGATATGCTGCATGCGCATGCACTTGTGCTACTGAAACTGAGGGGGCGCTGAGAAGCAAAGCTTTATGTGTGAACTGAAACATGGGCTTCCGATCGGAGCACAGACACTACAGTGCACCTGAGCTTGGCTGTAGGGAGGAGCAGGGCCGGACTGGCCATAGCGGGCACCGGGCAATCCCCCGGTGCGCGGCACGGGTGGGGCCGGTTTGGGCCCCTGGGGGCCGTTTTTGTCACAGGGCCGCCCCTGTACCAAAGTTGGCCGAAAACCGGCCCTCGGCAAAGAGCTCGGCGGCACCTCCAACCCTCCGAGTGGTGGGGGGCAGGCGGCCGAGCACTTTGCCAGGGCCGGTTTTGGTTCCCAGTCCAGCCCTGAGGAGGAGACAGCGACTGGGTGATGATTCAGTGGCCTGAGAAGGGGTGGAGAGGCCGTGGTCCTAGGGAGGCCCAGGTTCAAGTGTCTGATGGCCGGCGCGACTGTGCACTGGCAACCCAGTGAGACAGAGAAGAGGGAAAAAAAGCCTCCACATCCCCCAAAAACTCGACCAGAAACCTCTTAGGTGGGAGGACGGGGGGAGTGGACAACAGTGGGTGGTGAAAGTGGGCTCAAGCTTTGCTTGGCTTAGACAGCTCTGAGAGCAGAAGGGCCAAAAAGGTACAGCAATCTCTGCCTGAAGTTAATTTAAAGCTCATGACAAGAACAGTGAAAGTTGCGCAATCAGACACATAGCTCTAATTAATGCAGGGTCGCAATTGTAAATCAAAAGCAGTGCCCTCCCCCACATTAACACCTGAAATGAACAAGGGCACAAGGCTAGAGTGCAGAATTGAAAAGTGCTACAATTGAGATGCATATGGGGCATATTTACAAGCCCCTATCGCCAGGGGAACGTCACTTTTTCCAACGTTCCGGTGGCAATAGGAGCTTCACCTTATTTACAAGGCAGCGTTAAGTCACTTAACATGGCTTAACGCTGCCTTGTAACTAAGACACCCTCACATGCAGTAATATTGTGAAAGGGAAGGGCAATGAAGTGTTGCAGTGGGCATTCCACCACAACATCCATTGATTCTGATGCTGCCCTTTATTTACAAAGAAGGCGTAAATAGGAGGCAGTGCCAGAATTAAGACCAGGGAAAACCTGGTCTTACCCTGGCGCAAAGAAGAGAAATGTTTCATTTCTCCTCGTTTGTGCTGTTTTCGTGTGTGCTGTGTTATGCACTATACATGAAAACAGCAAAAGGCCAATGATTGTTTATGTACAGGAAGGTCCCCCTTCCTGCACATAAACTATCTTGGAACGTCGCATTGTAACTTCTTTGTGTGCTGCATAGAAGTTGCAGAATAGCATTAAAAAAATATTATTTATATGCAGGAAAGGGAACCTTCCTGTACATAAACAATCTTCGTCTGCACACATACACCCTTGCACTATGGTGCAAGGGTGCCTGCGTTGGTGCTAAGCTGCTAAGCGTAGCTCTGGTGTAGATGGAAACGCAGGGCAGCACCATATTCTTGTAAATATGGTGCAGCCCTGAGTTTCTGAAGTGGCGGAGTGAAGCGTTAAGACAGGAAGTATAACGCCTCACTCCACCACTTCCCTTGTGAATATGCCCCATAGTGCCCCAAAGACACTTGACTGCATCCCAGTTCAAGATCAATGCTGCACAAACTGAAAGGTGCTAGGATACACCTCACACCATGACAATAGGGGACTGGAGCAGATACAAAGTGAGAACGGAATACAGAGAACTACTGTTAGAACTGGGGGTCTCTAGTTGGCAATGGTATACACCTTTGACCAAATAGGGACCTTTGCTTCTAAGTCAGGGAAAGGGGATTACACTACTGGATAACCCCTGCTCACTCCCTTGGTAGCTTGGCACGAGCAGACAGGCTTATCTCAGAGGCAATGTGTTAAGCATATGTGAACACACACAGTAATACAGTGAAAACACTACAGACGGATACCACACAGGTTTTATAAAAATAAGTATTCTTTATATAGACTTTTTTTTTAAGTTTGAGAAAACCTTTATTGCGGACCAACAATAAGTAGACCTCTCAGTATACTGCCTACAACCGCAATTGGGCCGGCAATGCAACATTTCAAATGTGCAGGTGATTTTTCAAAAAGGGGTAGCGGGATACACAGCAACCCGCCTACAACCCTTCCGGGCCGGCCGCATTAGTTGGAGCACTGAGCTGTAAAGACCGTGGTATCATTGTAAGCATACAGCATCAAACATTAACAGTCAACAGAACCATAAACAATGGACGGCTCCACTAATGCACTGTGATCTGGAAGGGTATAATTAAGGTGACAAGGTGTTCCAGTCAATAAAGTATGAGGTAGTGTCACATGTTGTCCCTTGTCCTTCAATGTGCAATATGTGCGGTCCCGGGTGAAAAGCTCTGCCAGGAGGTGTTGGTTACTCATCATGAGGCCTTCTCGTCAGTGTCAGTGGCATGTGCCAATAAATAAGTTTGCAAGGGGCCCCAGATGTCTTTTGGACGTGATGATGGGGGTTGAAGATCTGCATATATATGTAGTTGCTCATGGCAATAAATAAGGTCCTGGACCCAGTCGTTAAATTTTGGCGCTCCCCCTCTGCCCCATTTACAGGCGATTCTCCTTTTAGCGAGAAGCAGCACCAGGGAGGTGTATTTGCGCATTTTGGCGACAAGGGGTTCAGTGTATCCTAACAGGGCAGTTAGGGGATCTGTAGGAATATGTAGGCCTGTCATAAGGTCCAGCGCAGCGAGTACCTCTGCCCAATAGCGCTGTATAGCCGGACAATCCCAGGCTAAGTGTTTAAAGTCGGCCCCTTCACTACCGCAGTGGTCACAGTGATCGTTATCTCGAATTTTCAGATGGAACATCCGCGCTGGTGTATAATATAGGTGGTGGACATATTTGTAATGTATAATTCTAAACCTACTGCTGGCGGAGATATCTCCTATCTGTTTGCAGCAGTACGTCCATTTTTCCTTAATGATGGGGTGACCCAGTTCCTCCTCCCACCTGTTTTGGGCCAATGTGGGATCATATTCTCTGTTGGCTTGTACAGTGCGGTATAATAGTGAGAGCACATGTGTGGGGGCATCTTGTTGCAGTAATATATGTAGCGCAGGCTTAACTAGGGGTTCGAGGGGGAAGGTGGGAGTGACAGTTTTCACATCCTGATGGAGTCTAATGTAATAGAAGCGTTCTAAAGGGGTGGGGTTCACATCTTTAAAGAATTCGTCACTAGTACTAATTTTCTCACCTGTATAAAGGTATCCCCAGCCGTGAATAGAGAGTTTGCAAAAGAGCCAGCGGCAGCCGCCCTCCTGCGTTACCCACATATCCTGTCGTCCGGGGAGGAGCAGGAGCGGGAGCGGAGAATACATTAGTGTGCATTGAGTTGCCTTGGCAAGATCATGCCATGCACTGACAGTGCACTGTACGCTAGTAGACGCGAGATGTTGTCGGACCGCGAGGACACTAAGATAGGCGGTACTTGGTTTGGGGGTCATGTAGCCGTAAGTATTCTTTATATAGACTTAACACAAGACCACAAATGACAAAAATTCACAATACTGTACTTAAAATAGACTTAAGGATGGTAGAAGTCACTTAGTTCAAGTTGATGCATAACGCAAAACAAACAAAAGGCTTGCAGAGTTGGAGATGCGTCGGTTCCTTGCTTCGGGGGAGACAATGCATTGCGCCTGAATGATTGTGCAGAATAGGGAATGCGTCTTAGTCCTTACCGGAGAGGAAGTGATGCGTAGATTCTCGTACTGCTGCCCGGTTACGATGCAGCAAGATGGTGCCTCGATGCGATGCGACAATCCGGTGCGATGCAATAGGATGGCGCCCTTGATGCGACGATGTTAAGATGATGCGTGCACACCCAACGGCCGTGCGGCGAACTCTGTAACTTTGGAGCTGCGATAGGCCCTGCAACGTACTTTTCTGGCGATGCAGCAGCGACCTCTGCAGCGGCAACACGCTTCTACGGTGATGCATCGGGTAACAGCTTTGACGAAGGCACACTTCTCTGGTGATGCGGCGATGACCTCTGCACCGGCAGCACGCTTCTCAGGCGATGCGACGGCAACAGCTGCGACTGCGACCCGCTTTTTCTCGTTGAGTCGCGCTTCCATCTCCCAGCGGCACGCAGGCTTCTGCAGACAAAATTCCCAGCAAGGAAATTTAGAGGGGAGCTGGTGGTGAAGTATTTTGTCCCTGAGACTTCAGCAGGATGCGAGCACAAGTTCCTTCACCTCTCCTTGGCACTGAAGACACCACTGTAGGCCAACCTGGCAATACAGCACAATGCTAGGGGGGCAGTCCAACTCCTACAGCTTCCTTGGCGCTTCTCCTTGGCAGAGGTTTGTCTTGTTGTCCCATAAGTGATCTAAACTCTTGGGGTTTGGGTCCCCATAGTTATGCTGCAAAATCCTTTGTCCTCTGAGGGGCCTGTACCTAGTCCAAACCGGTTCTGTGCAGTCCTGGAACACTTTGTTTACAGGACTCCTTCTTTCCTTTTGCTGGGTGGGTCAGGGTCATCAGACACATCACAGGAGGTGGAGCCAGTATTATGGAAGGCAGGCACAGCCCTATTCAGACCCAGGTGGCACTCCTCCCACCCATCTACATGCAAATAGGTCTATTCAGCCCTGTGCTGGCTCACCCTGTCTCCTGGAGCCACCCTAGCCCCTGTCACTCAATAACCAGACATACAATACACAAGCTAGCAGAGGCAGGCTGGATGGTTAGGCAAGAAAATAACTAAATTCTAAAAGTGGTATTTTCAAACACAGAATGTTAAAACCAACTTCACCAAAAGATGTATTTTACCATTCTGAGTTCAAGCATACACAGTTCGAATTTCTGCCATGTTCCCTGGGTCAGTTAGGATTATAGGATGTTATAATCAAACTGCCCATTCTGGCCTATAGGGACAGGTAGCCTTGTAATAGTGAAACACGAAAATGGCTGTAATTCACTATCAGGACAGGCCACAAACATCAAGGCATTTCCTACCTTTTACCAACAATGCACCCTGCCCTTGGGCCTACCTTAGGGGTGACTAATATGTAGAAAATGGCAGGTTTAGGGACTGGCAAGTGGGTGCACGTGCCAAGTCAACATGGCAGTACTAGACTGCACACAGGCTCTGCAATGGCAAGCCTGAGACACACTTTACAAGCTGCTTCTGTGGGTGGCACAACCAGTGCTGCAAGCCAACCAGCAGTATTTGATTTACAAGCCCTGGGCACACATGGTGCACTGTACTAGGGTCTGACAAGTAAATCAAATAACCCAATCATGGAGTCACTAATCAATACATACATTTAACATATTCAGCACTGTGGCACTGAATAGCAGTGGCACAGTGCCCAAAGCATCTAAATCAGCAAAACATATCAAAAACAGAGGAGGCAATCATTAAAAAAATGGAATTGAGACCCTTTCCAATGATACCAGGTCTAACAACTACTTTAATCTCAAATGACCAGTTGGTAAAAAGATAGATAGATAACTTGTTTATTGTACAATTATTTAAAATCATTACAATGAAAGCCACAATTAATCATTCTGAAGAATAAAAACATGTAAGGCACACAAGAAATAAATTAGGCATGTAGGGCCAGATGTAGTAAGCCTAATACCGGTCGGTAACTGCCGAAATTACCGAATTTTGCCCGTTACCGACCGGTATTAGGCATTTGAGATGTAGGGGCCTAATTTAAGGATTCAGTAATTTACTGAATCGGTAATTTAAGGAATCGGTAAATTACGGAATTCTTAAATACCGTTTCGGTAAATTAGCGAATCCTTTATGTAGGAAGCACTCAAGTGAGTGCTTTTCACTTGTAAGGATTCGGTATTTACCACCAACTACAAGTTGGTGGTAAATAACGAAAACCGTTAAAAAAGCAATTTTGTGCTTTTTTTCAACTGTGCCATGTGGCAGACATACATGCCCTTAGGGCATGTATGTGTGCCACATGTGCACCCATGCACTATTCAGTGGTGCAACAGGGTGTCAGTGTGACACCCTGCCACCCTTGTAGGTCTTCCCCCTCTTACTGATTGGGTATTCCCCATTCATTCCTATGGGCCTCCAGGCCCATAGGAATGAATGGGGAATACCGAATCGGTAAATATCGAATCAGTATTTACCGAATGTTACCGATTCGGTAAAAATTATCGAATGAATACGTACATACCATTTATCCATTCTAAAATACCGAATCGGTAACATTCGGTATTTTTGAATCAGTAAATGGTATTTACCTACATCTGGCCCTTAGAGTTTATGGGCATTTAGCAGCCTGTTAGAGGTTCCACATCAAAAATCGTGCTGCCAATTGTGAGGACTCAATTCTCAGGCCTGCTTCAACAGATGCGGGGCAAGTTCTAATATTTTGTACACACGATATTGGGAGCACCCAGAATATTCTTAGCTGAAACAGCTTTTCAAGAAAGGATATATATTAATGATTGCTCATTGTTTTGCGCAAAAAAGGTAGCGTCTGTTGTGCTCATCAAAGTTCCTCCACCCGTACCAGTACAGTTTCAACTGTACTAGCCTGTCTCAGCCTCAGCTCCTGCTTTAGGGCCAAGATGAAAGGCGTCAGCAGGGCCCCTGGCTCATACAGTACGGAGGCCCGTCTGATATGTGTAATGTAATGTACATTTTATTGTTTAGTTAATTAAAACCATTACAATTTTCTTCCCTATTGATAGCACCCAAGAATTTAACAAAATTTAAAAGCATTCAACCGTCAGTTGCACCAAAGATTAAAATCACTATTAGATCATAATTACATTCTAAAATTCGATGAAATAATGCCTGCACTCTACTTTTTCTACATATATTACAGTTTAGACCCGACAGTTTAACAGATATCAAATGTTAGTCCTTTCGGTACCAGCAATAAGTCAACATGAATAAAAGTAGAAGTACAGGACCACTTGCTCCCTCCTTGTGATGACTCCGTAAAACAATAAAACTAGCATCAAGCTTTCCATGAACGAACCCTCTAAGTGTTGAGTTGACTTTGTTGCCTGATTGTGTACATGTAGGTACTTAATCAATTTACAGTTCATCTAGAGAACAGCTGGATCAAGCCCTTTAATTATAGCCTCCCGACATGTTGGTATTCCTCTATCCAAAAAAGCGTTTCTTAGTAAGGTCTCTTGTGCAGGCCGAAGTTTCTTGCCAATGCATATTAAGTGGATGAGGTCTTCTGTAGGGCTTCCAAATAGACAACAGCTTTTTACTTCCATATTTTTCCACTTTGGGGCGTCTGCCAGTGATGAATATTTACCAAAACGAAGTGCCATTAGCTGTTTTTTTAGGTGGACTGAGGATGTTAAATCTAAGTATGCTGCTAGTTTAAGTATTGTGTAGTTGTTTAGGACAGTCCACGCGTGGGACCTCTGGCACAACATATTTTTGTCAAGCAAAATCGAGCGCAATTTTGTAACTTTATTAATTTGTAACATAGTGCAGGTTTTTATTCCACAGGTCCAAAGTGCAACTGGATTTGAGAGCATTTTGAAAATAGCGCTTATGTGGTGTATTGGGACCGTTCTCTTGTTCTGACCACAAAGCCTCATTTAGTTTAGAGTCCACCATGTTTTGCTTTATGCGGTACCACACTTTAATTGTTGACTATTGCCTGCCAACTGTCTCATTCAGTAAACCAAATTCTAATCTCACTTGAGCTGGAGATGCCTTTTGAGGAAGCTGAAAGACCCTTCTGAAAATGCCGGTTGTTAAATTATTGAGTATGGTTGCATCTTTGCCTTGGAAGGCTACGCTAACGTAAGTTAACGTAGGTATTGTTTTAGCCATTATTACAGTAATCAGTGGTTTGAATGAGGGGCCCCTTAGCTTCCCTGCCAGTGTCTTATATGCAAAGGTTAATGCAGTTGCCTACTGAGCTATGTAATTTTTCTGATCTTGCTGGCTCAGTTTATTGTCAAGGTAAAATCCCAAATATTTATAGCTTGCGACGTTTTCCAAGACTTTACCTTTAAAGTTGATGTTATACGGGCGAGCTGTCCGGTTACTGATCAGCATTGTTTTCATTTTTGCTATATTAATTTCCAGCTTATTTGTCATCAGAAATTCTGCTAGGCCCGTCAGAAGCCTCGTGAGCCCAATTTTAGTCAAACTGATTAAAACTATGTCATCGGCGTAGGCAAGGTGCGAAAGGGATAGTGATCCCAGATGCAGAGAATGAGAGTTATTTATATCGAGTTTGTCAGATAAGTCAGCTAAAAACAAATTAAATAAGTAGGGAGCAAGCACGCATCCCTGCTTCAAGCCCCTGTCTGTGTTCCATTTTCTTGAGACTGTTGATCCGTTACCAAGTTTTACTCTAACCCATGTATCCGTATAAAATAACAATAAACCTTTTAAAATTCTTTCTGGAATATTGCATGACCTTAGTTTCATCCACAATAATTTTCCGTCCACGCTGTCAAAAGCAGCTTTTAAATCAATTTATTTTGCATTTCTCAGCTATTAGCGTAATGGAAAGGATATTCGAGATTGTCCCAATCCCTTTTCTAAATACCGTCTGGTTTGTGGGGTCAGGTTTAAGTCTTTATACCAAGCAACCAGATCCTCCAGGATCAGGGAGGCTAAATATTTAGCTTCGACGTCAAGCAATGCAATCAGTCTATAATTTGATGGATTGGATCTTTCGCCCCCTTTAAAGATTGGTGTCAGGATTAAGCCTTGCCAGCTGTCTGAAATTTGGTTTAACAGGTCAACTTGAGCAAAAAGTCTCTGACTGGAGGCTCCAAAAGTCATGGTCGTGTTTAAAAACTGCTCGGAGGACCCTTTTGCTGTTTGCTAGTTTCTTGAAGGCCGAAGCACCCTGTTCCCTTAAAATTGCTGTTTCTTGCTTGGTTATCAGTCTGGAAACTATTGGCATTGGAAGGCATCTTGAACAAATCTCTCGGGTCTCTAGTGTGTCCAATACCAGGTTGTGATACTTGTGCCAGTTAGTTGAGGGATTTCTTATTATTTTCCAAATTATGCATTTCAATGTGTTTTCTTTTGCTTGTTTTTTTTTCTTTGTTTTTTTTAAATTTTGTTTATTCAAATTTTCATAGAACAAAAAGAAAACCTCGGAGATATCTTTGCATCATTACATATTGCACAGAATACAAAGGAGCCCATCGTCACACGTGTACACAAATTCAGGGCGATGATAAAATACAAACACGTCAAGGAACAGAGCAGTCACATGAATATACAAGCAGGATTTACCTCAATTAGCAATGTTAGCCAGCAGATAGGCAGTAAAGGGGGCACAGATGTCCCATGGATGGGACTCACTGGGCAGCTCTTCAGCATAACACGTGAATTGATCACGGCAGTATGTTACGTCTTGCAGCCAGTGTGCCAGTTTGGGTGCTGCGCGGCCATCCCAGTGTAGTGAGACTCTGCGCTTCGCCAGCTGCAGCTGCAGCGCCAGCGCTACAAGCTTGCGATGCACAGACTTGACATGCAGGACATGCCCCAACAAGCAAATTTTCATAGTACATTCGACTACCTCACCTACCATGGTGGACAATGTGGCTGTGATCTCACCCCAGAACTCTGCTACTTTTACACAGGTCCAGGCTAGGTGCAGAAAGTCTGCGTTGTCAGCCCTGCATCACTTACAGCAATGAGAATCTCACAATTCAAATTTATACAGTTCTACAGGGGTATAATATACCTGATGGACATATCTATAGTGAATATATTTAAGATTACCATTTGCAGCAAATTGACCCGTTAAACGGCAACTCTGTTCCCACTCCTCCTCCGTCAGTGGCTGTGGGAGGATGGCATTCCATTTAGCCAGTGAGTTTTCTGCAGTTACAGCCTGATCTTGCTGGGAGGCTGTATATAAGCGGAAGACCAGCTTTGTAGTGTGCAGGGCAGTGTACAGAGATTGCAGAGCCTCTAGTGCTGGTGGCTCTACTGGGAAACTAGGATACAATATTTTCAATGCGGCCTGCAATCTGCTGTAAATAAATGTCGATTCAGAAAAGGGGGTGGTGATGAACAGAGTGTCTGAATTAAGCAGACCACTCTTACCCAGTCCAAAGATCAGGGCTTGATCCATCACCGTTATTTAGCTCACTGCCCCATCCCAGCTCAGAACCTGGCTATATGCAAATTAGTCTGTCCCTGGCCCAGTGCATCATGGGAACAGGGCAGACCAAACTACCAAGCCAATTCTTCACCAGAAAGGAGACAATCTTCCGGGGACCGGTTTCTGCCATTTCAGGCGTCGTCGGCCCGGCTTGCTTGAATCCTGATGGAACAGTGAGCAAGGGACTCATGTCTGAGTATACCCTGCCACACCTATAGTGGCCACAAACGATTCAGAAATGGGGGTGGTGATGAACAGAGTGTCTGAATTAAGCAGACCACTCTTACCCAGTCCAAAGATCAGGGCTTGATCCATCACCGCTATTTAGCTCACTGCCCCATCCCAGCTCAGAACCTGGCTATATGCAAATTAGTCTGTCCCTGGCCCAGTGCATCATGGGAACAGGGCAGACCAAACTACCAAGCCAATTCTTCACCAGAAAGGAGACAAGCTTCCGGGGACCGGTTTCTGCCATTTCAGGCGTCGTCGGCCCGGCTTGCTTGAATCCTGATGGAGCAGTGAGCAAGGGACTCATGTCTGAGTATACCCTGCCACACCTATAGTGGCCAAAAACGATTCAGAAAAGGGGGTGGTGATGAACAGAGTGTCTGAATTAAGCAGACCACTCTTACCCAGTCCAAAGATCAGGGCTTGATCCATCACCGTTATTTAGCTCACTGCCCCATCCCAGCTCAGAACCTGGCTATATGCAAATTAGTCTGTCCCTGGCCCAGTGCATCATGGGAACAGGGCAAACCAAACTACCAAGCCAATTCTTACACTGGGAAGGAAACAAGCTTCCGGGGACCGGTTTCTGGCATTTCAGCCTTCGTCGGCCCGGCTTGCTTGAATCCTGATGGTGCAATGAGCAAGGGACTCACATCTGAGTATACCCTTCCACGCTTAGGGTGGACAAAATATTTATAGCATATAGCCAGGTTCTGAACTGGGATGGTGCAGTGAGCTAAAAAACGGTGTTGGATCTAGCCCTGATCTCTTGACTGGGTGAGAGTATTCTGCTTAATTCAGAAACTCTGTCCATCACCACCCCTTGTTGTTAAATATTTTGTCCACCCTAAGCGTGGAAGGGTATACTCAGATGTGAGTCCCTTGCTCATTGCACCATCAGGATTCAAGCAAGCCGGGCCGACGAAGGCTGAAATGCCAGAAACCGGTCCCCGGAAGCTTGTTTCCTTCCCAGTGTAAGAACTGGCTTGGTAGTTTGGTTTGCCCTGTTCCCATCATGCACTGGGACAGGAACAGACTAATTTGCATATAGCCAGGTTCTGAACTGGGATGGTGCAGTGAGCTAAAAAACGGTGTTGGATCTAGCCCTGATCTCTTGACTGGGTGAGAGTATTCTGCTTAATTCAGAAACTCTGTCTATCACCAGCCCTTGTTGTTAAATAAATGTCAGCATAACTACATTTTCACCATCACCCACAAAGTCCTTCAGCTGCAAAAACTGACCATTTGGAAAGACATCCCCCATAGTGGGTGCCCCGACAGTATGCATCATTTTAAGTGCCCCCACCTCACCCGTTACCGATATATTCATATGTTGCACTAGAGGCATCACCGGTGCATATAGGGGTAGCTTCTTGGCCCGACGTCCCAGCTCTTGCCATGCTTGAAATGTACATTTCACTGTGTCGATTTCTTCCCGCACAAGAACCGTGGCATTGTTCACCATCATTGCTTTTAGGAGTATTGGGTGGATAGCGCCCGCCTCCACTGCAGCATGTGGTGTATACGGCAGAGCCTTTTGCCAATAATATGCATAGTGCGCCTGGGCGCATAAATAATAAATCTGCATATCAGGTACAGCAAAACCTCCCATGTCGTACTGCCTTGTGAGTGTCTCCCATTTTACTCTAGGTTTTGTACCCCCCCCATGCCAGTGTAATTAACAATGACCGTAGTGTAGAAAAAAAATGCTGTGTGAGGCGTATGGGTATGTTTACAAAAAAATATTAAAACCGTGGCAGCACCACCATTTTGATGAGTGTCACTCTGTCCGCAAAAGTAAGTGGCAGCTTAATGCATTTTGCTACTTGGTCTTCTAATTGTGAGATGGCAGTACCATAGTTGGCGCAGATAACGATTTGAGGGTCCCTTTGTGCCCAGACACCCAGACACTTGACGGGCTTAGTCGTCCATTCTAGAGGGCATTCCAACTCAAACGGTACAGTACTGTCCATCAAGGGGAACACAGTCGATTTGTTCTAATTAATGGCAAGGCCAGAGTACCATTTGAACCTTACATATTCACAAAGCAGCCTGTCTAGATGCACTGCCGGCTCACGCACTTACAGGACCATGTCGTCTGCATACATTGAAACTGCCAACGGTCGCTGCAGAAAACACCGTGCTGCTTCGGCGTGCCTTTGTCATAGAATGCAGGCCAGAGGCTCCATAATTAATGCAAAAAGTAAAGGTGACAGTGGGCACCCCTGCCTTGTGCCATGCTTTATCGAAATCGCTCCCAAGGTCTGGCCATTAACCTGTATTCGGGCTACTGGGCTAGTGTACAGCAATTTGATCCACTTAGTATAAAAGTAGGGAACCCCCATATGATGTAACACCGCAAACATGTAGGTCCACGCGATGGAATCAAATGCCTTCGCGGCATCCAGCAGGACTGTTGCCGCAGACATTTCAGGTTTCAGGAGATATAGCACTGCGAACAGGGTCCTAAGATTATGAACAGTGGAGCGGGCCGGGATAAACCCTGACAGGTCTGGTAAGACCATAACCGATATTAGCAGTTGTAACCGGGTCGCCAGTACATTCACAAGTATTTTGACATATGTGTTCATAAACGACAGAGGTCTATATGAGTCACATTTGTCTGGGGCCTTCCCAATTTTTAGTAGTGCGATAACCAGGGCCTCGCGTAACGTAACCGGGAGTCGCTGCTGTTCATACGCCTCATCAAACATAGCCTGCAGATGCGGCACCAAGATATCAACATACTCCTTATACAACTCTGCCGGGGGCACGTCTGTGCCCGTAGCTTTACTATTTGGCAGTGCCGCAATAGCATCCCTAATTTCACCCACTGTTAACTGATGCATCAGGAAGTCCTGTTGCTCTTTTGACAGCCACACCAAGGCAATGTCGTCATCCAAGTATTGAGCAATGTCCTTTTCACTCGCAGTGGGTCTAGTCTCATACATATCCCTGTAGTGTTGCGTAAATGTGCCAAGGATCCCCGGTGTATCACAATGAGTGTGCTCACCATCTGTTATTGATTGAATCAGGCAGCGTTTGGACCATGAGTCTGTAATTCTGCTTGCCAAGGCGCGGCCAGGATGACCCCCTTCCCCATAGTATCAGGCCCGCCAGCGTCTGGACATATGTTTCACTTCTTGGTCTGCTAATTCATTGTACTCAGAAACTTTGGAGCTTATAGAGGCGAGCAAGACCGCATCAGGTGTCTCTGCATATTGAAACCCTCGGGTGTACGTGTGCTGTACAAATTCTGGATAAGATAAGATAAGATAAGATAAGACGTTCTAGTTGCCCCAATTCTTTTTCAAGCCGTGTCATGAAGCGACTTGAGCACCCCAGCTTGTTGGCCAATACATACGCCCCGGGTGGTAACCTTAAAGGCTTCCCATATAGTACTGAGACTCTGCACAGATTCCACATTTTCAGTGAAATACTTGTCTATAGCTTCACACAATCCCTCTCTAAACACTGGATCTAACAGTTCTGTGGGTTGCAGGCGCCACTGAAATTGGGAGGGTGCATGAGTGGGTATCGTCATAGTGAGCTGTACCGGGGAATGGTCAGACAGGGTGCGAGGAAGGTGCACAACCCCAGTGGTCCACGTGCTAACATCTGCGGTAGTCAGCCAGTAATCAATAGGGAACATGAATTATGAGCATAAGAGTGGCATGTAGCCTTCTGTACCCCAGGGTGCCTCAGTCTCCAAACATCCAGTAGGCCTAAAGTCTGCATACCAGTGTGAATCGCACGTGTGGCCTTGTTGGTGAAGGGGTCTGAAGCAGTGTGGTGGTCAAATGTAGAATCTCGTACCGCATTAAAATGCCCCCCACAAACAAGTGTAGTAGATGGCAACTGATACATTTTGTTCCATAACTCCACATAGAAATCAGGGTCATCTATATTTGGTCCATACACATTGACTATGGTAACCAGTTTGCCACACAGCTTGCCTTGGACTAGCACATAATGGCCATTCTCATCAGTGTCCTCAAAAGTGCTAACAAAGGGAACATTCTTTTTTATCAAGACCATAACCCCCCACGCATATGAGGAATAGGAGGAGGCAAACCAAGCTCCTGCCCACCTGGTGGCTATAGAGGATGCTGCCGCCTTAATGAGATGCGTTTCTTGCAACAACGCCACCTGTATGTTATGGCGGTACAGGTACGCCAACACCTGCCTGGTCTTCTTCTGGATATTGAGCCCCCTAACATTCCATGTTATCCAGTTTAGTCTACCCTCTGGTTGTGGCATTGGTACTCATTGCAACAATATACTCAGCGTGTTTAGCATGTGACCTAAGTACATCAATCCTTTGCCAGCCCTGTATTCTGTTAATCAAGAGCAAGTCTCTAAACAGCACCACCACAAAACCCCCCACCCACCCCTACATCCCAAACACACCGAGGAAGCACACATAACTGAACAGCCAGCTTGAACCCTCCCCCAACCCACAACAAGCAGCTAATCCACTCACTGTAACTGACTGGAGTTAAGAACTGTGCGGGGAGCACTCACATGAAGGACGCCATTTGCCCAGGAACCCCCTAGATGTAATAAGGGGGTGGTCAGGGCACACATTGTGTTCTCTCTGCAAAAAACCTGCTATTATGGGACCCGTATCAGGCTGTCACAATGGTCCCCAGGCAGGTTATGGTATGGTGTGTCTCCTACCCCAACACCGTAGCAACAATATCATGAACATATATGATCATTTATATCAAAACCAGTATCAACCCCCGTTCTTCTGATATGTGGTCGTACATGGAAGGCAGTTTAAGACAGTTAGTAGGGAAGGAAATCACCACTCCCAGCGCACATTGTACCACCCGCAGCCATGGGCGTCCGCAGGGGGGGGGGCAAGGAGGGGCGCTTGCCCCCCCCTGGATCGCCAGTCTGGTGCAGGCCGTTACCGTACTGGAGCTGTGGTGTGGGCGGTGGCCAGGGACGGATTGGCACTGCGGGCAGTCGGGCTTTGGCCGAAGAGCCGGCTTGTCAGTGCCCTCTGTGGGCCGTTTTCATCTGCTTCCCCAGTCCACAGAGGACACTGGACTGGGATAATAAAGCAGCCTCGCTGGGGTGCCACGATTATCTGTGGCCTCCCCCTGATCCCCTGCCTTGCCAGACCATAACCCCTGATGTGGGGTGGGGATCAGGTGATTGGGAGAATCTGCCTCCCTGGGGGCCACGCCATTAAGCCAGTCTGACTTCACACACCCTGGGGCCCATGCCGCTCAGAAACGGTGTTCGGTGTCATATTTACACCTTACCCACAGCCCTTCTCATTCAAGGGGCATGGTGGGCGGGAAAGGGTGGCTTTATTTTGAGGCCTCGCTGTGGGGGCTGGTAATGTTCTGTTACTCAGGTAAAGGATGGCTGGGGAGGGGTTGAGAAATAAGTAAACTAAGGGGCTTCACTATTGTTCTATTGCTCAGGCTGTAGGCCACTTTTACCTTGGCCCCAGTGTCCTTCACATAAACAGAATCCTTCCACTTGCATGCCTTGCTTGTGCATAAACACATGAGGCCTGAAGGTCAGAGTTGCTGAGATGGGGGATCAGTTTCGAGTCCCAGCGCCTGCTCTCAACATCCTGTGATTCTGGGCAAATAAGTTCATCTCCAAAGCCCTTAAATAAAAAATCTGATCTTGGGGACTATAATTGGTGCTCATGAATAGAGCTCAAAATAGCCTTGGGCTGAGTTTACACTATATAAAACTGTCAAAAAGAACAACTATAAAAAAACAAGAATTGACAATGCCAATAGGTATCGCATTTCCAAGAGTTAGAGCTATTGAGTTGTAAATGACACTGTTTTTTACCTAAGTGTTATGGAGTGGGGGTATGTAGTGTGTAGTGGAATTATGGGGTATGGATTGGAATTGTAAGTTGTGGAATCGTGTGGCGTAGATGTGGCATGGTGTGCAGTGGAATTATGTGGATAGTAATTATTTGTTTTTGAGTGTACTGGAATTATATAGAGTGAGATTGTGTGTCATGGAGTGTAATTATATGGAATGATATTTGTTGTTGTGTGGAGTGGTATGTTGTGCAGTTTAAATATGTGGTGTGTTGAATTTTGTGGCATGATGCAGTATGGTGTGGTGTGGATTGGATGTATGTTGGTGTGTTGTGTAAATGTGTTGTTGAGTTGTTGAGTTGAATTATGCTGTGTGTTGCTGAATTGTGTGGAATGAATGTGTTGCGTGGAACTGTGTTGCGTGGAACTGTGTGGCGTTGAGTGAAATTATACTGATTAGAATTATGTGGTATGATGTGGAGTGTATTTATGTGTATTGTTGCTATGTGGCATCGCATGTACTTTAAAGCCACATTGCCTTCAGATACCAACAAAGAAGTGGTAAAAATGAGAAAACATAATTAAGACTGAGGGCTGCCTTTCTGCCTACAGAAATGCATGCTTAATTAACAGTGGCGGTTCCTCCGCTAAGGCGGAGGAGCGTCGCCATACTGCTGCAAAGCAGTGAAAGAAAAAACAAATGTATTGATAATAATTAGAGGGTTTTATCATTGTATTTTTTCATGCTGCTGAGCAGCTTTGTGGGGGAGGCAGGCGGATCTGCTCTCAGAGCAGGGGAGGAGTTGTTTGCAGGGGACCTTGGAGTTCTTTGTCAGTGGTTTACCGCAATATAGGGAGAGGCATGATTCTCCCTACCCTTTTGCACAGCACTTACATCTAAGTTCACCTTATAATATTTGCGTACTGCCTAAAAGTGCCATCACCCCACTAGAACAACCACCGAGCGTGCAGTGTCTTTACCTCTCAGTTCACCTCCTCTTTTCCCCTAGCCCCAGTTGGTACTGCCTAAGAGAACTAGGGATCACTGTCTAACTAGAATAATGCACACAAAGAAAGGGGAGGCAAGACAAGGCGGCAAAATGTACTTACATTTAGGGAAAAGTGCAAAATATGTGATGGAGCTAGATTTAATTTCTTTTGAATGTTACGCTAAATGTTTTTATGGCTGATATGCAAAATGTATTTCTTTACTGTTTGTCATTAGGGGCCAGATGTAGGTAATTCCGATTTACCTACTCTTAAATACCGAATCATACCGATTCGGTATTTAAGAGTAGGTAAATTGGAAGTAGGCAGATGTAGGTAATTTTTATTTTTCAATTACCGAATCTGTAAGATTCGGTATTTACCGATTCTGTAAATACCGAATCGGTATTTCCCATTGATTCCTATGGGCCTTGAAGCCCATAGGAATCAATGGGAAAAACCGATTCGGTATTTACAGAATCGGTAAATACCGAATCCTGGCAGGGGGAACGGGGTGTCACTTTGACACCCTGTAGCACCCCAATTGCAGGCTTTTGTGCCATGTGGCACACAGACATGCCCTAAGGGCATGTCTGTGTGTCACATGGCATAAGTGTACATGCACAGATGTGCATGTACACTGGAATTCGGTATTTTACCACCCAATAGGATTGGGTGGTAAATTAAGAAATCCTAAGGGCCTGTGGCACTGCAAACTGTGCCACCTACATATGGATTAACAGAATTGGTATATTTACCGATTCAGAAAAATACCGAAGTGGTAAATTTACCGAATCGGTAAATATACCGATTCTGTAAATTCCGAGCCACCCACATGTCAAAAGCCAAATACGGGTCGGTAACGGCCGAAATCGGCCTTTTCCGACCGGTATTTGGCTACCTACATCTGGCCCTAGATGTTCTATTCTCCAAGGTAGAGGTTCAGAGCTGCTCCTTTTCTTACTTTTGTTATTACATTTTCTATTCCCAGGGATTTCAATCTTACCCTTTCCCCCTTGACTTTGTACTAGATTTCTGATTTATGTGATGATCAGAGTCAAGGACATTGCCAAGAGTATCTAACTACATTGTGCAGGGCGTTAAGACTGAAAGTAAATATTCAGTTTTTAGAACTGCAGTGCTCCTAGTCTTTACCAATGTTACTGGCTCTGTAATATTTAAAATGCCTAATTGACCAAACATTACTCTACAAATGAGACCTCTGAGAGTAAGTAAATAGTCTTTCATGAAAGTGCATGCCCCGCGAAAGTGGGCCACTTTTTTGGGCAGTGCCCGGGCCAAATTGTGACCCCAATCCGACCCTGGCGGTGTCTCAAGGGCTGCAGCACCCGCTGGCTTGGCTGCTGGAGGAGTGGGTAATGCTCATTATCCTTGGACGGTTATGAGAGCTGGCAGCTCTGCAGGAGTTGAGATCTGCTGTCAGGTGGCAGGAGGTGAGGCCTGTGTTATGGAGAAGTTTCTTGCTTGCTTTGCCCCAGGTAGCACGTGTTGCATGTGGCATGCATGCCAACAGCCATCAACGAGTGCGAGTCCTAAGTGTTAGTAAGAGGTGGCCCCAGAGTTCAAGATGCCCAGTGTTGGATGTGAGGTCATCTGCCCTAGCATTTTATTGGATTTAGTTCCTGCATGGGAATCCAGTACAACTTAGTAGTTAATGTAATTTAACATTTGACACAGTGCTTCTGAAACATGGACAGTTCTTTCAAGGGAAGGAGTAAAAAAAAACACACAACAACACCTCTATCCTGATACTTTTACAAAAAAATGCCTAAACACCAAAAACTGTCTGAACGTGCAAGGAATGGTAGCACTTATTTCACATGTTTTGTTACGGGCTATTCACATAACGCTTAAGGAAGGGGAGAGGAGTTGGCCTAACGGCTAAGGCGCTCGACCTCGGACCTGGGGATCTGGGTTCGAGTCTCGGTAACGACGCCAAAAACTTCCTGTGATTCTGGGCAAATCACTTGTGGGACACCCCCGCGCCGCACGGCCACCAGCTGCTGCGTGCGTCCCATTGCCTTGCCTAACTGCCTCGCCGCCGGCCTCGCTGCCGCCCTGGTCTCTCCCCAGCTGTTTTTCTCCATTTGTTTTGCCCTCCATTTGTGCTTGTATTTCTGTGCCGTGGTAATGTTTCTCTTCCTGTTTTCCCCATTTGTTTTGCCCTCCATTTGTGCTTGTTTCATTGTAAATTATTGTAATCTCTGTGCCGTGCTTACGGTTTCCTTCCTGTTTGCCCGCCTACCTCGCCGCCCTCCGCTCTCCCTCCCCGCTTCCCGCCACCGCCATTTGCCCCGCCCCTTTTCTCTTCTGTACCCTCCCCGCTCCCGCCTCCCAGCTGCTCGGCCCACCCGCGCACTTGGCCTTATATGGCGACCGTGCGACGCAGGTGAGTGTGACCCACTTGTGGGACACCCCCGCGCCGCACGGCCACCAGCTGCTGCGTGCGTCCCATTGCCTTGCCTAACTGCCTCGCCGCCGGCCTCGCTGCCGCCCTGGTCTCTCCCCAGCTGTTTTTCTCCATTTGTTTTGCCCTCCATTTGTGCTTGTATTTCTGTGCCGTGGTAAAGTTTCTCTTCCTGTGTTCCCCATTTGTTTTGCCCTCCATTTGTGCTTGTTTCATTGTAAATTATTGTAATCTCTGTGCCGTGCTTACGGTTTCCTTCCTGTTTGCCCGCCTACCTCGCCGCCCTCCGCTCTCCCTCCCCGCTTCCCGCCACCGCCGTTTGCTCCGCCCCTTTTCTCTTCTGTACCCTCCCCGCTCCCGCCTCCCAGCTGCTCCGCCCACCCGCGCACTTGGCCTTATATGGCGACCGTGCGAACGCGCAGCGGCCACGCGCAGCGGGTGCGCCGATTGTGCGCCGAAGGCGCGCCAAAGGTAAGCCTGTCTGCGCCCGTCCGCGCCTGGACCGCGCCCAGTGCCAGGACCCCTGGCCCCCGAGGACCCCGACCGATCCGCCTGACGTACTCCGCCGCCACCCTCACCGCACTCAACACCGGCCGACTCCCAGATTGCCACCAAGCCACACCACGATGCACCCACGGACCCTTCAGCTGCCACGCCTGCAAATTCACCTGCATCCGGACCTGCCTCGCACCAGCACCCGCCAAGTCGACCTCCAGCAGCACCCACCTCAAGTGCATCCTGCTCAACACCCGCTCCGTCCACAGGCACGCCATCGAACTCTGGAACCTCCTAGACACCACAGCCCCAGACGTTGCCTTCCTCACTGAGGCCTGGATGAACGCCTCTTCAGCTCCCGACATCGCCATCGCTATCCCAGAGGGCTACAAGATCGTCCGGAGGGACCGCAACGCCAACCAGATGGGAGGAGGCATCGCCATCATCCACAAGAACACCATCCGTCTCACGACCAGCACCGACAACTCCCTGACCACTGCGGAACACCTGCATTTCCAGATCCACACCGACCCAAACACCACCCTCAGAGGCACCCTGATCTACCGACCCCTGGGACCACGCACACAATTCAGCGAGGACATCGCCGACTTCGTCAGCCCGCATGCCCTACCCTCCGCTGACTACATCCTCCTGGGGGACCTCAACTTCCACCTGGAGAACAACAATGACCGCAACACCAGCACCCTGCTCGACAACCTCGCCAATCTTGGACTCAAGCAGCTGGTGTCCACCCCCACCCACCTCGCCGGACACACACTCGACGCAGTCTTCTCTTCCAGCACAGACATCGACTTCAGCCACGCCACAGAGCTTCAATGGACGGACCACAGCTGCGTCCACTTCACCTTCAAGAGAACGAAGACCCACCACCACCAGCAACAGGCCGCCCGCAGAAGCTGGAACAAGATCACAGCAGACCAGCTCGCCACCTCCCTGAGCCAGCACCCTCCTGCCAGCTCAGCGAACCCCAGCCAGGCCGCCGACAACCTCACGAAGTGGATCAGCATCTGCGCGGACGAGCTCGCCCCGCTGAGGACCCCGCCCAACAGACCCGGCAGCAAGAAAGCCCCGTGGTTCACCGACGAACTCAAGAGCTCCAAGAAGAACTGCCGAGCCCTCGAGAAAGTCTGGAGAAGGGAACCCACACCGGACAACAGGACCACCTTCAAGCTGGCCACCCGGAAGCACCACCAGCTGATCCGCGCCGCCAAGAAAACTGCATTCAAGGACCGGCTGGACAACAACGCACACAACTGCAAAGAACTCTTCAACATCGTGAAAGAGCTCTCCAACCCCAGCGCAGGAAACAACGACATCACCCCATCGCAAGACCTCTGCAACTCCCTCGCCTCATACTTCCACAACAAGATCGCGGACATACACAACAGCTTCAACAACCAACCAACGCACACCAAGACCGAACAACCACCCCCCACCACCACCCTCCACGCCTGGACCCCGATCAGCACCGAAGACACCATCCGCACGATGAACTCCATCCACTCCGGATCACCGACCGACCCCTGCCCTCACCACGTCTTCAACAAGGCCGACGCTGTCATCGCACCCCACCTGCGAGACATCATCAACACATCCTTCGACACCGCCACCTTCCCTGAGAGCTGGAAGCACGCCGAACTCAGCGCTCTACTCAAGAAACCCTCAGCGGACCCCACCGAACTCAAGAATTACCGCCCCATCTCGCTCCTACCGTTTCCAGCCAAAGTCATCGAGAAGACCGTCAACAAGCAGATGGCCGCCTTCCTCGAGACGAATGGATCCCTCGACCCCTCACAGTCCGGCTTCCGAGCCAATCACAGCACCGAGACCGCCCTCATAGCCGCCACCGATGACATCCGAGCCCTGATGGACAACGGAGAAACAGTGGCCCTCATCCTCCTAGACCTCTCCGCGGCATTCGACACTGTCTGCCACCGCACCCTAGTACAGCGCCTCAGCAACGTCGGAATCCAGGACAAGGCGCTGGAATGGATCATCTCCTTCCTCGACGGAAGAACACAGAGAGTCCGCCTACCACCGTACAAGTCAGAGGCCACCGAAGTCATCTGCGGCGTCCCCCAAGGATCCTCACTGAGCCCCACCCTCTTCAACGTCTACATGAGCCCCCTCGCGGCCATCGCACGCCAACACAACCTCAGCATAATCTCCTACGCCGACGACACCCAGCTGATCCTCTCCCTGACCAACGACCCCGCCGCCGCCAGAGCCAACCTGCACGAAGGGATGAAAGAGGTAGCCGAGTGGATGACGACCAGCCGCCTGAAACTGAACTCGGACAAGACGGAGGTCCTCATCCTGGGCTCTTCACCCTCCACCTGGGACGACTCCTGGTGGCCCCCCGCCCTGGGCACCGCACCCAAACCGACAGACCATGCACGCAACCTGGGCTTCATCCTGGACTCCTCCCTCTCCATGACCAGGCAAGTCAACAACGTCTCCTCGGCGTGCTTCAACATCCTACGCATGCTACGGAAGATCTTCTGGTGGATCCCCACCGAGACCAGGAAGACCGTCACCCAGGCCCTCGTCACTAGCCGACTGGACTACGGCAACGCCCTCTACGCCGGTACCACCGCCAAGCTCCAGAAGAGACTCCAGCGGATCCAGAACGCCTCAGCCAGACTCATCCTCGACATCCCACGAACCAGCCACATCTCCGGACATCTGAGAGACCTTCACTGGCTCCCCGTCAACAAAAGAATCACCTTCCGCCTCCTCACCCACGCACACAAAGCCCTACACGACCAAGGCCCAAGCTACCTCAACAGCCGAATCAACTTCTACGCTCCCAAACGCCACCTCCGATCAGCCAACCACGCCCTCGCCGCCGTGCCCCGCATCCGAAGAGCGACTACAGGAGGAAGGTCCTTCTCCTACCTGGCCGCCAAGACCTGGAACTCCCTCCCGACCGACCTGCGCCTGACCCAAGACCATCTCTCCTTCAGGAAGAAGCTGAAGACCTGGCTGTTCGAGCAGTAGCGGCACCCCCCTCCCCCAGCGCCTTGAGACCCTATGGGTATGTAGTGCGCTCTATAAATGTCATTGATTGATTGATTGAATCTCCCCGTGCCTGAAAATGAAAGTGTGTGTCCTCATTAAAAAAAAAAAAAAAACGTAACTTGTACTATGTAAAGCGCTCTGATACCTGATTCGGTTCGGGTCTAGTTCGCGCTATATAAAACTCTACAAAAAAAAAAAAAGGGCGTGTTTGCTACTGGTTAGAACACGTGTGAGCAGTTTAATAATAATTATACATAAGAATGTGTTAATAAAGACTCCTAAAAAATAAAGAGTACACATGGAGTCTGTTGTGAATTTAATGGGTAAAGGGTACGCCTAAGGCTTTAAGTGGGTTGGAAAACTGGGACAGGGGGGTCTCTCAAAGGGGCGTAACCTATGTAATAAAGGGCGTGAGGGCTGTAAGGTAAATATCTCTGTTGTCTGACTGGCGTTTTCCTGCCTCTTTCTGTTATTGCATCCAAATATATAATAGAACTGGCATGCACCTAAAACAAGCCCAGACTATTGGCTTTAGCAGTGGATGTTAGTTGCATTATATGTAGCAATAATGACTTTGTGGTAAATAATAGTGAAAATGTCTCAGTTGTATAATTATGATACTGTGAAATTACTATACCATGCCATTAGAAACGTTAAATAAAGCTATTTGTAAAAAACGTACTTTTATTTATTATGGGCTTGAGAAAATGTCTAGAAGCTGGTAATATTTGGCAGCAGCTGCCCACGCATCAGCATTAATCACTGCAGACCTGTTAAATGTAGAGCCTGCACTCTGCTTTTCACACGCCTGCTGCTGCAGAACCCCATGGCGTGCAATTTTCAGATCACTAGCAGGCGATGATATCTTCTGATTAGCTCCTTCGTGGCACCTGCATAACAAAGGAGTCTCTCCATGCAGTTCTGCCAAGTTCCACGCACCAAGGGTGAAGCTAACGCATTTTAGCATGTGGTCTGCATCACCACACCAAAACGCAAATTTGTGCATTCATAGTTCCTCTCACACCACCGGCGCTGACATGCAGACACAAGTGGGACGGAGCACTGTCCAAGCACTTCATGATGAGAAACTGTGCGCTGCTGTGGCAGAATGTGCGACTGCAGCACTACTACTGCACACTGTGCGGAAAAATAAGTTTACATGTGCCGGCCTGGGGGCTCAGACAGATGCGCAGGCTACAACATTATCGCAGATGCCACAAGATTCAGCTCCTCCTGCGCCCCAGTGTTTCTTGTGCCCCACCTGGCACACATCATGTCGGAGGATGGTGATGACATTAAGATGTTGCCCCCCCCTGAAAAAAATTCTGCGGACGCCCATGCCCGCAGCGGCCCGCAGTCCGTGCCATTAACCGCTGTAGAATTTCTAAGGCGGCGGGCGCTGAGGGTGCCAAACTGAGTTGTGGGGGGCAGTAGCGGGAAGGCGCTCACCGGTGCAGGCCGTGATGTTGTCAGGCAGCGCACACACCCGCAGCGGCAGCCCATGCAGTCCGTGCGCACGGGCCGCGAACACACTCCCCACTCTCCCCGGGTCTCCAGAGCCCGCAGCGCCGGAGCCCAGACTCACGCCCCGGTCAGCACAGGCCGTCCTCTGCCCGCTGCGCGCACCGGCGGCGCTCTACACGCGTCTCACATAAGATCGTAGGGCTGCTCCGATCTCACCGCTCCCGATTCCACAGCTCCAGCCACTAACGTACCGCTCGGAGTGCAGCAGATTGTCCCGGCAGGTGGGACAATCTGCTAAGTAACAAGGCCCGGGTCTCCATCTTCTACAGGCAGCGTGGGTCCGCGTTGATTAGCAGGTTAGTGCGCAGGACTTTCACCTATGCACATTAGAAGGGTATCAACCTGTTTCCCACAGATAGGGGAACCAGAGCTGGCACATTGCACCAGAAGATTTCACAGAGAAAAGCAGGATATATGTCGGATTTTGGCCCTGACCAGCAGAGCTGCACTAATATGCGGCCAACTCGCTTTGAGCTCTCTAGCGCCCCCTTCCTTTGCTTGTTTACCTTTCACACAGTAGATAAAAAGCGTAGTCTTGAGTAACCAGTGCTGTGAGTATAATGTTGTTCATTGGATTATTAAATAATTCAGGAAAAGTAGTTTCAGTAAAGCAGAGTGGGTTTATTAAAACCTCATCCATCAACAGCCACCAGTAACTGCCTCAAAAAGAATTGTGCTACGAGGTACATTCTTAGAACTTGGAATGTAGGGAAGAATAACACATCTTAAAGGGGAAGGATTGGATAACAGGGGAAAGAGGAAACATCACACATCTCCCTTCTTTACAAAACGAAAGTGATAACTACATTAGGCAAAACAAGCAAAAGTAATGTAGACTAAACATAGTCTTTCAAGTGATACGGAGCACTACGAACTCTTTGACTTCTTGTAAGAGGAGAGGGTAGTCTGTCTGATAGGGAATTGGAAGGAGAAAGAAAATTATTGTACAAACTGGTATCATAACCAGAAGAATCAACAATTGATTTAGGATTAACAAGTACAACACGACTCTTGTTCCAGATTCTTCCGTCTTCGGTCTTCACAGCATTTCTGAATACTTTGATAACAGCTCTAACATTAGTATACTTGGACCATGGTTTGCGCCCAACTGGCGTCTTTATTTTTACAAGATCACCGATCTTGATCTCCAGAGAACCTACACTTTTCTTCTTGTCAAAATATATTTTACGTGCATCCTGCATGGATAGTTCTCTTGTTCTCCACTCACCTATATCATTATCCACCAGACCTTTGTTTAGACACATCCACCCAGGACACAACAACGTATTGGGAATTCTACCTTTAAATAGTTCGAAAGGAGACCTCCCAGTAGAAGAATGGGGAACGAAACGATAAGTATTTATCCTGTCTTGGAGAGTGGATTTCCAATTCAGACCAGAAGCACGGGCAAGTTGAATTGACTCCTTCAGAGTTTTATTGACCCTCTCTACAGCACCGTTAGACTCAGGGTGATATAGTGAACATTTCTTATGGGAAACTCCACATTTTTTTAGAAATTCAACAAAGACTGAGGAACAGAACTGGGGACCATTGTCAGACAGAAGACTATTTGGAAAACCTTCCTTATAAAACAGAGGTTCTAAGAACTTAATGATGGAATCAGTGGTAATTTCTCTGACAGCAGAGACTTCAATCCATCTTGAATAAAGATCTATTAAAACGATGAGATAGGGTGTATCGACAATACCAGATAAGGGACCCACAATGTCAATAGCAACCTCATCCCAAGGATGATCAGGTAAAGCCCTCTTAACTAAAGGCATTTGTTTAGTCTTCAGGATCTTATCGCTTGAACAACACTCAGGACACTCTCTAACCATTCTTTCGATTTCAAGATCCATGCCTGGCCACCAAAATTGCATACGTAGAAACTCTTTGGTTTTTACTATACCCAAATGACCACAATGGGCATGAGCTAACAACTTATTCCTAAGAGAAGAGGGAGGAACAAGTTTAGTGCCTCGAGTTAACAATCCATCACATACTGAGAGTTCATTAGAAACTAACGTCCACGGTTTGGACAAATGAGATTTATTCATTAAAGATAACATAACTTGAGAAATCTCTTCATCTTTTCCCAACTCTAACCTCCATTCATTTTCAGTAATTGCACCATCAGTTATTTCACACACATTGGTACTCTCTTCTATTTCACAAAAGTCATCAAGGTCAACATTCTCACTGTCAACCAATCTAGATAAGCAATCAGCCGACCTGTTAGCAATCCCAGGAATATACTCTACTTCAAACTCAAATTCCTGCAAAGATACAATCCACTTCCTGATTCTTGAGGAAATGGCATCGAGACCCTTCTTTGAAAACACTTCTCTCAAAGGCTTATGATCAGATAGCACACATACTTTCGTCCCCCAAACAAGATTCTTAAACTTTCTCAAGGCCCAGAAAATTGCAAGCGATTCCTTCTCTATTACGGAGTAATTAGACTCAGACCCTTTAAGGCACCGGGAAGAACAACAAATGAGGTAGTCTTTACCATCTCTCTTCTGGACCAACACGGCACCTAGGCCTTTATCACTAGCATCGGTGAATAACACAGTGGGAAGGCCGGGAACAAACGCATGAAGAGAAGGGGCTTTACACAACTCTTTCTTAATACACTCAAATTCACTCTTACATTCAGGAGACCAATTATATACAACATTCTTTGCAGTTAATTTCCTCAAATTGTGTGTTTTATCAGCAAAATTGGGAATGAATTTCCCATAAAATTCTACCATACCTAAGAAGGAGAGAACCTCTTCCTTACTAGTCGGTTCTTTAACTTTGCTTATAGATTCAACCAGTTCTTTCTTTGGAAAGATTCCAACTCCAGTAATACAATAACCTAGATAGTTAACTTCCTGTACCCTAAATTTGCATTTGGTTCTTTTCAAAGTCATACCAGCACCCTCTAACCGTTTCAAAACATCAGACACACGACTATCATGTTCAAGAACACTACTCCCATAGATTAATAAATCATCTTGATAACATTTGACACCAGACAAACCTCTTAAAATCTTAGCCATGATTCGTTGGAAAACTGAGGCAGCTGAGACGAGGCCAAAAGGCATTCTCTTAAATTTAAACGTGCCCATTGGTGTAACAAAGGCAGTAAGGTCTTGTGAACTGGTATCTAACTCAACCTGGTGGTAAGCGGAAGCTAAATCGAGAGTGGTGAAATATTTTGCACCTTCTAAAGTGCTGACTATCTCATCAATGTTGGGAAGGGGAAACCTATCAACAACTACCTCCCTATTTAGAGCTCTTAGATCAATGCAAAGGCGAATTTCGCCAGTGGGTTTCTTTGCAATAACTACAGGAGCAAGCCACTCAGTCGCCTCCACAGGTTCAATAATACCATTTTTCACAAGTTTGTCAAGTTCCTCTTGTACTTTTGCTTGTTCAACCAGAGGAATTCTCCTTACTTTAGCCACCACAGGAAAAGCATTTGTTCTTAATTTAATATGGTGTTTGTATCCACGCAGACACCCTAACTCTTCTTTAAAAACATTAGGATATTGTTTAGCCAAAGACAAAGACAACCCTTCATCACATTTGTCGTCTCGTACTGGATTAGATACTTCTTGAATTCTGACTTGTGGGGTGGCATTTGGATCAAGTGTCACTCCTAAATAGCGTTGTTCTAACCAACCTAAAAGTGCATCACCTTTCTTTGACACGTAGACTTTACCTACAGTGATTCTCGAACCAAGTTCAATCTCTGCCATGAAATATCCTACCATTCCAATGGGTTTCTCGCTATACCCCAATGGAAAAATATCACATTTAAACAGTTTGACTTTGTCTTTAAATAGTTCATTATACAATTTTTCATCAATTATAGTTATTTTTGAGCAGGAATCAAATTTTAAATTTATCATTGAGCCTTCCACTCTAACTAAATGAGAGGGATGATCAGATTTGTCATCCTTAACTTCAAAACAAATTGACCTTATTTGAGGTTGAGGCCACCGCCTTCTAGAGTTGTCACCATTATACGTTTTGCTTCTGCACAACCTTGCAAAATGACCTTTCTTATTACATACATTACATGTTATTTTCAATGCAGGGCACATAGGTGAGTTAGCCAAATGACTAATTTGACCACATCTATAACAAGCAAACCTATTAGAGGAAGAAAAAGAAGGATTAATAGTCCTAACATTCCTCTCGTCATTTGTGACATTCTCCACTTTTTTTACTTGACAGACAGTCTCGTCAATTTTTACTTCGTCTTTAGATTCAGAGGTGAACGGCTTTTCCTTTTCTCTTTTTAGTTCTCCGACACATCTTGTCATATGCTCTACTTGTTTAGCAATAGTCAAAACTTCTTCTAAAGGAGGCTCATCTTTTAACCACAGTTCTTTTCTTATATCATCATGTGCACATCTCAAAACGAATTGGTCACGTATTCGTTCATCAAGTGTCTGACCAAAGTTGCAAGAGGAGGCAAGTTTCCTCAAAGATGACACATACTCTTCTACAGTTTCATCCTTTTTCTGTTCACGAAGGCCAAAATGGTACCTTTCCATGATGGTGCTAAGTCTAGGCAGATAATGCCTATCAAGTTGTACAATGGCAATTTCGTATTCATTTAGGTTTCTTTGTTCTGCAGCTGTTAAGTCTGGCAAATGTTCAAGGACATCCTGTCCTTCACCTCCTAGACAATGAAGAAGAAGTGAATGCTTTCTTTCAGCACTCAAGTTGGTTCCGCAAACCTTGGCATAATTAGCGAATATTTTCTTCCATTTTTTCCATTTTACATTAGGCTCTCCTGGACTTGTAAGAAAAAACGCAGGTTGTGTTACATTTTGCATTTTCCCTTTAAATTAAATGTAAGATTGAAATTTATATTTTGTTATTTACGAATCAATTAAATTTTTTTTTTAATTCTTTTAGTAAATGTGAATTGTATTGTGCTTCTTTTCTTCACTTAGTTGATGAAAAATTAGAGTTATAAAATATAATGTTCCACTTTCTAATGTTTAAAAGAGAAGTATTTGTTATAATAAAGAATAATCCTTCTGAATGTAAAGTATTCACTTTGAATTGTAGTGTTAGTCACTAACAATGGATAATATCTTTTGCTCCCCTTTCAGCTCTTTATGCCGTCAGTGTGATTAGCGCGTTCTATTTCAGTCTTTTCATAGCGTTCTGCTCTCTGTCTGTGTGTTCCAATGTAGCGCGTTCAGCGCGTCTTGTTTTCGGTCTGCGTGTTCTAATGAACCGCAGCGTGGTTCTCCTGAAACGCAGAGGAGCGTCAGCGCGTCTGGAACGCATGCACTTGAATCTCACGGTGACGTCACAGGAACGTAGAGCGAAGCGCGAGAGCAAAGCGCGAGCAGTCACCGTTCTTTTTTTTCATTCGCGCAAAGTCCTTTTTTAATTAATCTTCAAGTCCCATATTTTATTAACAAAACCTCCCGCTCTCCTCACCAATATGTCTTTAACAGAACTGCCGCTGGGAAGTCTTCGCTTCACTCGTGATTATGGAAACAGCCGCTGGAGGAGGGGACAGGTCAGGAACTCCGATGTGTTGCTATGTTGAGGTTGTTTTCGTTTCCGATCGTCGCCAGTATAATGTTGTTCATTGGATTATTAAATAATTCAGGAAAAGTAGTTTCAGTAAAGCAGAGTGGGTTTATTAAAACCTCATCCATCAACAGCCACCAGTAACTGCCTCAAAAAGAATTGTGCTACGAGGTACATTCTTAGAACTTGGAATGTAGGGAAGAATAACACATCTTAAAGGGGAAGGATTGGATAACAGGGGAAAGAGGAAACATCACAGTGAGACTAAGCAAAACTCCTGTCAGATTTGGGGAATGTGCCGTGCAACTGGCAAGGGCACACAACCATTCGTAACAGAGCGATTGTGCCCTATCTAGCCAATTCACCATTCTTTCCCTGAATGTAATTGCCCATGCAGAATTGTTGGGAAAGGTTTGAAGTCCATATATCGGGATTCACCAATGACTTACGCAATTTGCAGACGGTCCAATCCAGTGAGTTTATGGCTGCCTGCTGCACGTGGATGTGGAGTGCAATGCAGCCCCTATAGTCCTGCCATACTCCCAGATACTTATATGTTTCCACAACTTCAACAACGTCCTAATCATCCAGTTCCCTTTTTTCAGTTTGGATAAGATTGTTAGGACTTTGTTTTTTTCTACATTTATCTTCAAGCTGTTAATTTTACTGTAAGCTGCAAGTGAATTGAAGAGTCTCTGCAACCCAATAAGCATCAAATCGAGGAGCACAGTGTTGTCTGCATATTGTAGTGATTGAGCTGTGACGCCTGACATTTTTGGTGGAAAAACCCACACCATGTCCAAATATATATCCATTACAGAGGGCCTTATCCTTTGCAGTCATTGTTGCTTTGCTCAGATGAGATTATTCTCGATGTGACAGCCTTTTTGGAATCAGGTTTGGCTAATAGGGGTTAGCTTATTGCCATCTACCCAGGATTGAAGCTCCCTGTTTAAAAGGCTAGCAAAGTACTTCCCTTCAGTGTCAAAGAGTGCCATTAAACTGTAATTCCCGGGGCATGACCAAGAGCCTTTTTTGTGTAACGGTACCAGAATTGAGCCCCTCCATGAATCGGGGATAGTTAACCCCAGTAAATATCGCTGAAATAACGGGACCAGGGTGGAAGCTGGAACCCTTTCCCCGGGATCACCAGGTCAAACATGAGACAATTAAGTAAACTATGGAATAGAACTGTGACATGCAAACCAAGCAATCTAAGTGAAGTGCATCAGATAACTAATGAAGATCAGATTGAGCACAACCATGGAAAATACCCATTAATGGCAAAATTGGAAAGAGCAACTGCCGCCAATCTAAATAATCATTTGAACTCAGAAAATACACCTCAATGACGCAGGCGACTCAAGCACCAGTGATTCAGGAGAACCAAACATTGGAAATCTAGACAACAAATACAACATCAAGACATCACTATGGCCTTTGCAGAGAAGCCTCATGGAAATGGACGGGAAACATCCTTTAAAACGCAACTTTTACAACGCACTACCATTACGACGCAACTTTTACAACGCAAGTTATTACAACAAATTGCGCTGTAGGGCGCTCTAGGATAGGGAATAGTTTAATTACTATCCAACACCTTCCCTACTATCCACGGGGACTGGAGTTGGAATAGTAAATTAAACTATTCACTATCCAGCGCCCCCCCAACGCAAGTCGTTGTAACGACTTGCGTTGTAAAACCTGCGTCGTAATGGCATGCATTGTAAAAGCATGCGTTGTAGTGACATACATCCAAATGGACACCAAACTAGTGATGCTTACCATCGGAGTCGATCAGAGGGTGCAACTGGATAAACACCACTAGAAATGACATTGGGGTACAGCACATTTTAGACCCAGAAGACCAACTATCATATAGTGATGAACAAATCCCTAAACTGGTGAAAACTTGTCAAAATAAGAACAAGGACCTGGAGGCTAGATCCTGGAGGAATAACCTCTGAATAGTGTAAGAGTTTGCAGAACTATTGATAGACATTTTGATAGCTCATACTTCTCTGTGTTATTTGTGTCCAAAGAAACCCACTGGTTCCTGTCTCAAAGACCTCTGCTGGGTGCTCCAGCTGGACATAGAATTGCTAGATTACGGAATGATAGATGCAACTATTCCACCCTATGCCTGGCCCTAGAAAAGGGTAATATCAACTATCAATGCTCTAATATTTCATGATATCCATATTTCCTGCCAGCAGTGCAAGAGGCCAGATCAAGTGGAAATTACAGAAATCAAACATAACTCATAGCAAGCTCTACCCTCTAACATTGCATATACTATTGAGCAGCAATTCAATTTTTTTTAATAAACCTGTGCAATCATCCTAATGTTTCAGAAAGTTAGGCGATGCACAAATTGTAAAATCTTTGACTGTCAATGACCCACAAGCAAACTGAGGACTCTGGGCTACTAAACTTCCATGCACAAAGCATGTTTATTGGTATGTTCCAGTTTGTGCAGCAAAATGAGAAATCCAGCTGACCCATTGGGATTGGCATGGGAGGAGAGAGGCATGGGGATTTAATAATTAATTCAAGACTACAGACACTAAAGTTTGTTTTTTGTTTAGCACATCCATGCCATAAAAACAACAGATAACACCCTCCCAACACTGATATCAGTGTCAACTGAGCATGTACTATGAACCAGGCACTGCATAACCCCAAATTTAGTGTCAGTTTTATAATATGGAACATAAGAAGACTCAATATCGCCTGGAAGGTTAGACAGGTTCTAGCATGTCTAGATCAGCACAATAACCAAGTAATTCTATTTCAAGAACCACACCTTACATCTAGCTGTGGCTCCAAATTTGCTTCCAAATAGAGCTCATTCTGATACTTCTACTAATACTATTCATACACCAGAGGTGTTGCTATATTTATAAAAAAATATTCTATGGGGTGGAACTATGAGCTTTAGCTCCCACAGACGCGTGACAAATGTATCGCCCCATGCTACATGAAAAAAAATGCCGGTGACTTGGGGGGAGCACACATACCCGTGATGCCTACCAACGCCACCCATGGGTCACAGCACAGTCTCAGGCCAGCCGACCCAGCCAGAACTTGGAGATACAGAGCCCTCAGTCTGGGGGCCTGGGTGCTCCAGCAATTTAGTTACCGGTCCCCGAGAGGCAGAGCCCTGCTACAAACGGCTCGGACTGTGGCCTATGCAGGGCATCCATCAACAGGGACCTGGCCCTTCCATCATGGACTGTCGCTGCAGAAAAAGTGCATTGACATTGGAACAAGTTCTGAAGAAATATGTTTGAAAATGGAAGGGTGCAGATGCTAATCGCTCTAGTCTTGTAGAGATCTGGAAAACCTATCTGCTATAGCATTTAGGTTTCCCAGAAGATACTATGTACCAAGATTTTTTTCTTTGAAGGCAGAGTTCCCAAAAACGTTTGGCAAGTTCTGCTAATGATTTGGATGTTGTCCCCCCAAACATGATTTATGTATCTTACTGCAGCTTTATGTATATTTTTGGTGGATAAGTTCCAAAACCTCAGCAGAATTGAAAAAGTTATCCTGTCCTTCTCAAATGTTTGGATGACAAAGGTTCCTCCAAGCACCTATAAACAGCTGATTAGTAGCAGATATGCAGCAGAGACTCCTTATCAGACTATGTGCCCCCAGTCGAGTACTAACCACATCTTGTGCCCAAACTTGCCCTGCTTACTTCGGATTCAAAGACAAGATCTGGGGTAGTAGAGAAAATAGCTCTTTTGATCCAAGCATCCAGCTGATCTAACTACTATTGGAGTTCCACTTATGATTCATGATCTAGTTGAAATGTAATGGAATAGGAAAGACCCTCGCAAAGGTGGTATATTTTCAATATTTCTAGGGCCCGATAATGAAAGGGACCCGGAAAAATGACTTTAATTGAAGAGACAAGGAAGCTTGTCTAACGTGCTAAAGATCTTAGGTAGATGACAGACAAATTTAAGGTGTGTTAAATTTACTTCTTTATTAAGAGAGCTTTTTGTTGAGGTAAGTGGAGAAGGGATTTTTCTGTATCTATTAGGAAATCTCAGATCTCTTTTGGTTGAAAGAATGGGGGATGACTTGTCTGACTTGATTAGGAAATTTAACTTCTGTAACAAATGTAGGCATGTGTTAAGTTGACACTGTAGTAGATTCTGTTCTTGGGCCATGAGGAGAAAATCATCTAGGTAAACAATCAATCAAATTCCTTGAGCCCTTGAATATGCTATGACAGGATTCATTATCTATGTGAAGCACAATGATGCTGAAAAGAGACCAAAAGGCAATGATTTCAAGAATACTTGAAGCCTCCATGGGAAGAAAATGCTCTTACTAAGGGATTAGTCTGGCACTAAAATTGGTAAAAATGAAAAGGCTACTCAAAATAAAACCTTGATAAACAAAAATGACACTATTTAATCTTCTGGTCCTCCGTATGAAGAGGTTTTTAAATTTGTGAATACATTATCCTTCCCAATGAATTTAACATACTTGAGGGATACGAATTAGATCAAAACAATTTTGATGATGGTAATGATGATGATAAAGACCCAGATTGCAATTTCTGAACAGGGCTTCCAGAGAAGAGGTGAAATAGTTCTCCAAATGACTTTGGTAAATTGTCCAAAGATATTAATAAAGTGTTCCTAGACTTCACAAGGGAATCCATCTTTGAGGCTACCTTAATTCAACATCCTAGGTCCATGGAGTGGACTCCCTACAATCATGTAGCAGATTACATCTGTTTAAACCCACGTTATTCCCTGGATTAAGAGACAAGAAATTGCCAATGGTAACTCTTGAAGGGGCTTTTTTAACGAAAATTGTATTGATGTAAGGAAAAGTTACCACATATTTACTTATCTCTTTAATGAAAAAGTAACCAAATAATACGCCTTTGGCCTGTTGACCCTTTTCCTTCATGGAAAGACTACCATTTTTTGGGCCAGTCTTTAATAAGAGGCTTGTATGTCTTTCTTGAAAGATGGCTGGATTTGCATTTCCTTACATTCATATTGACCTTTATGTTCAATTAGATAGTATTTCTGGGTCTACCTGAAAGCCTTCAGCTCTTGCCTCCTCAGCCAAGTCAAGGATTCTGGTTAATGGTCCTGCTAAATCTGGAACACTATCCTGGCATTTGTGGGTCATTATCAAATTTAGTGAAAGAGAGGAGCATATTAGAGTCAATTGCAGGGGTAGCCATGATATTGTTGGCTGGAGGCTGGTTGAGGACATTCGGAACATAACACATTTCTTACCCGAGAGATGTCTGCATTTGCATTTCCCACAATGCAGACACTGGGTAGGCTCTATTGAACAAACTGCGGGAAAACTGCTCTGTACAGACAATAGGGATCTAACAGAATGTCAAGCACAGAGCCACGTAATATACATTGTTTCACAAATCTTACAGAATACCTACAAGTCTTAAAAAAACAAAGACTAAGTACAGATGAGCACTGTGATTGCATAAACACAGACTATATGCCTCTAGCATGGGCATGCCCCAAATTGCCTCATACTGGACACACATATTCAAAGATCCTTCTGACATGCACGGAACCTAGTCAAATATTGGGCCTATACAGTTATGTTCTAGTGCTTCCAAAACCACTCCGTACATTCACTGCAATGGCTGTTATATGGCCCAAACGAAGAGTGGCTCTTAGATAGACTAGGGGGTCTTCTCCCAAAACTACAGATAGGCACAAAGTGTTTAAAGACTACAGTAAGAATAGTAGTTGGTCACAAATGGAGAATCAGGCTGTTTGCGACTGCTAAAGTGCCTTTTGGTATGTTCCAACCCTATTTTGCGAGTCTGTAACCTATTACCAACTCGTAATATAGCGTTTACAAGGGGCCTGCCAAGGGCGTCCCTTCCTAATATCGAGTTGCAGGGGGATGTACAATTACTTTGTGACCGTAATGCGGTCACAAAACATTCACATTTTACCACTTACCTTAAGTAAGTGATAACCCATTCACAAACAGGAAGAGGTCCTCTGGCGACCTCTTTCCTCTTTGTGAATGGTAGTGAAAAGGGTTTTTAAGAGGAGGCCGTGGTCTCACGGCCCACTGCCTCTGCATACCCTAAGAAATTAAACTGAAACATTTAATTTATCTTTTTTAAACGCATCCCGTTTTCCTTTAAGGAAGTTGCTTCATTTAAAAGTAAACACAGACATGGTGGTCTTCTGTCCCCAGGTGGCATCCATCCCTGTGTTACTTCCTATTCCCAATGGGTTACGAATTTCTACCTGCTTCATGAATATTGATGAGGCAGGTCCCTTGCAACCATTTGGGAATCGTTATTGTGTCTGCGACACATTGGTATATTTGGGGCTCGATTCACAAAGGCAAACTTACATGTTTGGTCTAAACTTAGATCAAACATCTAATTTTATGACTTTGAAAATTTACAAAGGACATTTAGGACTGCTATTTTCATATCCGCACTCGGGACAGAGATCCACCGAGTGCGGGCATAAAGATAGTAGTCACAAATACCCTTTGTGAATTCACAAAGTCATAAACTTAGACGTTTGGTCCAAGTTTAGACAAAACGGTTATGTTTACCTTTGTGAATCGGGCCCTTTATTTTGCGAGTCTCTGATTAGGAGTTGCAAAAACATCGCAATTAGAGATCCGCAAAATAAAACATTCATACATCTAGCTCTGAATCGTAATGTTCTACCCAAGAGATATATGGCATGTGCCTTTGACACACTCGTCATCTCCGAACTCTATGCAACAGTTCTGATTTACGAAAAACTGTTTGGAATTTTTGTAAAGTACTATTATGTTGAACCATTCTCTGAATCTCTATAAGTGTAACGACCAATGCATCATCTCTCATCTCCCACACGATAACCTAAAAAATAAAAAGAACATTTAAAAACAAAATAATACTACTTATTAAATATAGATCCTTTCAACTTTTTGTTCATTGTTAGATTGCAAATTCAAAGCTTTTAGCAACATTGCTTGATTTGCAAATGTCCCAAGAGAAATGTCACTATGTGTGCAACATTCTTTTTAGTTGTCCTTCTGGCTGCAGTTTTTCTTCCGATGGAAACTGAATAGATTTAGCAGCACTGGTGGAACATGAAATTGTTCAGAAAATGAAATTAAACCTTCTGCAAATACTCGTGTAATGTCCTGCAGGTCCCTGCGTATAAGAACTTCCTTTGTGCTTCATACCTTTTATATGTATTTAAATATAATGCATTTAAATGTAAAGCAGAGTACTTTCTGTGCAGTGCACAAGTTTATGGCGAAAACAAAGGCTCAGAATTCAGTACCAGTATCGTGTACTTTCTTGATGGTTATTGATTGGTACAAAATGTATATATATTATTTTTGTGTTCTTTCATTTCAGCCTTTTACTGAGACTAGCTTTTTGATTGTTTTGGCAGAAGGTACTGTTCGAATATAGTTTTTCATTTCTCATAAGTCTTTTAAATGTGACAGCAAACTCACAGAAACTTCGTTTTATTTAGTTCAATAATTTATTACTGAGTATTTAGCCTTAGCAAATCAACATGTTCAAGTAATCGGATTTATTTCGGAGAAATTAGACAAAATCAATATCCTTTCTGGACCATATGCCAAGTAGAAAATATGTTACAAGACTCCAATTTTCATCATTTACTAAATTCCCAAGATTAAAAAAAAACATTTTAGAACAAAAGAAACTGCTTTTTTTAAGTGCAGAAACTTCAATAAAACCCAGATAAACGTACAAAACAGATTAACATTCAATTAAGGCAAAAATTCAGTTAAAACATCCATTACAGATAGAAGTTACAAGATATACATACATACATCAATTTGGTGCTTTAGAGACATTAATCTAAAAATGTGGATAGGTCATAACCCACTTCGAAGTATGTGGAGAGGTGACTGAAAATAAATGTGCTTTAATGCTGACTATTCCCCCCCACCCCATTTGAAGCGAAAGGGCCAACAAATGAGCTTCCTATAATGGTTCTTCAGAGTAGGTGTCCATGGACTTTGCCCTATATTTCATTCCTATAGTCTTTTTATGTAGTACTCCTGTGCCACTGGGCAATTCTGCACTTTACACAAAACTAGGACAGAGGTGATACAATGGTTGTAAGATCCTAGAACGCATGCCTTTACCACGCATACCTTTACCACAAACATACATAAGATTGCATTAAAATAACCATTACCAGGCATACCTTTACCACACAGACATTTACCATACAAGCCTTTACCACACAACATTTTAAAGAAAAAATTCAAATAAAGATGGAAAAAAATGAAAATGATATTTACATAGACAATTTAATTATAGTTTGTCATATCATAGTTTTTGCAACATAGTAAAAAGAACTTTTGCACAGCGAATGTGCATGCAACAGAACTCAACACCGTAATGCAACACAACACAAAACAATGTAATCTTAAACAAATCTTTTAGAAAATAAATATATAACAAAGCATCACAATTGGAAGATGGTGCAAAGGTCTTCTACAATAGTGAAAGACCAAGGGCATGATTATGGGTCTAGCGGTCCACGGACCGCCAGACACACGGGGCGGGGCACTGGTGTTCTCCAGACCGTCATATTACAGTTAGGGTGGTCGGACCACCATTGTCGTGCTGAAACCACCAGGGAACCGCTGTTCCCTGGTGGTGGTGCGGAGGTGTAGAGGCAGTAATATGCTTGGCAGGGCTGCCGCGGTCCCACTAAGCATATTACAGGTCTCCTCTCTGCCACAATTTTCATGGCGGTTCCTCCTCCATGAAAATAATGGTGGAGAAGAAATAGTGTCTCATGCGATGTGGATCCACACAGGGTGGGAACAATAAGTGCCCCCGTGTGCATGCACACCAGATCCTTCACGGATGGAGTTAACAGTCCATGCCATGCTGTAACTGTTTTGCAAAAAACACAGTTGATGGACAGAATGTAGAACAATGTCATACATTCTCCCCAGTACAAGGATCTGGGCCTAAATCCATCGTTTTTTTGCACTCCACACCACCACGGGTTAGACACTGGCTATATGCAAATCAGCTCTGACCCTGTGCCTCATGGGAACAGTCCAGTCCGAACTACCAAGCCATGTCTTTCCCAGACCGGAATCAAGCATCCAAGGACCGGTTTCTGGCTATCAGCCTTCATCAGCCTGGATAGCTTGACTCCAGTGGTGTGGAGAGCCTGGGACTCACGTCTGAGCATACCTAGCCCACTCGGGGTGAAAATTGCAAAAAACACAGTTGATGGACAGAATGTAGAACAATGTCATACATTCACCCCAGTACAAGGATCTGGGCCTAAATCCATTGTTTTTTTGCACTCCACACCACCCTGGGTTAGACACTGGCTATATGCAAATCAGCTCTGACCCTGTGCCTCATGGGAACAGTCCAGTCCGAACTACCAAGCCATGTCTTTCCCAGACCGGAATCAAGCATCCAAGGACCGGTTTCTGGCTATCAGCCTTCATCAGCCTGGATAGCTTGACTCCAGTGGTGTGGAGAGCCTGGGACTCACGTCTGAGCATACCCAGCCCACTCGGGGTGAAAATTGCAAAAAACACAGTTGATGGACAGAATGTAGAACAATGTCATACATTCACCCCAGTACAAGGATCTGGGCCTAAATCCATCGTTTTTTTGCACTCCACACCACCCTGGGTTAGACACTGGCTATATGCAAATCAGCTCTGACCCTGTGCCTCATGGGAACAGTCCAGTCCGAACTACCAAGCCATGTCTTTCCCAGACCGGAATCAAGCATCCAAGGACCGGTTTCTGGCTATCAGCCTTCATCAGCCTGGATAGCTTGACTCCAGTGGTGTGGAGAGCCTGGGACTCACGTCTGAGCATACCCAGCCCACTCGGGGTGAAAATTGCAAAAAACACAGTTGATGGACAGAATGTAGAACAATGTCATACATTCACCCCAGTACAAGGATCTGGGCCTAAATCCATCGTTTTTTTGCACTCCACACCACCCTGGGTTAGACACTGGCTATATGCAAATCAGCTCTGACCCTGTGCCTCATGGGAACAGTCCAGTCCGAACTACCAAGCCATGTCTTTCCTAGACCGGAATCAAGCATCCAAGGACCGGTTTCTGGCTATCAGCCTTCATCAGCCTGGATAGCATGACTCCAGCCTCGGATGCTTGTTTCCGTTCTGGGAAGGACATGGCTTTTGTAGTTCAGACTGGACTGTTCCCATGGGGCACAGGGTCAGCGCTGATTTGCATATTGCCATTGTCTAACCCAGGGTGGTGTGGAGTGGAAAAACGATGGATTTGGGCCCAGATCTATGGACTGGGGTGAATGTGTGACATTGATCCACATTCTGTCCATCATTGTTGTGTTTGCAGATACCGCTCTAAGTGTACTGGGGATGCTCAGACGTGAGTCCCAGTTACTCCACACCACTGGAATCAAGCTAGCCGGGCTGATGAGAGGTGTTACCTCGAAACCGGGCCGGTCCTCGGATGCTTGTTTCCGTTCTGGGAAGGACATGGCTTTTGTAGTTCGGACTGGACTGTTCCCATGGGGCACAGGGTCAGCGCTGATTTGCATATTGCCATTGTCTAACCCAGGGTGGTGTGGAGTGGAAAAACGATGGATTTGGGCCCAGATCTATGGACTGGGGTGAATGTGTGACATTGATCCACATTCTGTCCATCATTGTTGTGTTTGCAGTTACCGCTCTAAGTGTACTGGGATGCTCAGACGTGAGTCCCAGTTACTCCACACCACTGGAATCAAGCTAGCCGGGCTGATGAGAGGTGTTACCTCGAAACCGGGCCGGTCCTCGGATGCTTGTTTCCGTTCTGGGAAGGACATGGCTTTTGTAGTTCGGACTGGACTGTTCCCATGGGGCACAGGGTCAGCGCTGATTTGCATATTGCCATTGTCTAACCCAGGGTGGTGTGGAGTGGAAAAACGATAGATTTGGGCCCAGATCTATGGACTGGGGTGAATGTGTGACATTGATCCACATTCTGTCCATCATTGTTGTGTTTGCAGTTACCGCTCTAAGTGTACTGGGGATGCTCAGACGTGAGTCCCAGTTACTCCACACCACTGGAATCAAGCTAGCCGGGCTGATGAGAGGTGTTACCTCGAAACCGGGCCGGTCCTCGGATGCTTGTTTCCGTTCTGGGAAGGACATGGCTTTTGTAGTTCGGACTGGACTGTTCCCATGGGGCACAGGGTCAGCGCTGATTTGCATATTGCCATTGTCTAACCCAGGGTGGTGTGGAGTGGAAAAACGATGGATTTGAGCCCAGATCTATGGACTGGGGTGAATGTGTGGCATTGATCCACATTCTGTCCATCATTGTTGTGTTTGCAGTTACCGCTCTAAGTGTACTGGGGATGCTCAGACGTGAGTCCCAGTTACTCCACACCACTGGAATCAAGCTAGCCGGGCTGATGAGAGGTGTTACCTCGAAACCGGGCCGGTCCTCGGATGCTTGTTTCCGTTCTGGGAAGGACATGGCTTTTGTAGTTCGGACTGGACTGTTCCCATGGGGCACAGGGTCAGCGCTGATTTGCATATTGCCATTGTCTAACCCAGGGTGGTGTGGAGTGGAAAAACGATTGATTTGGGCCCAGATCTATGGACTGGGGTGAATGTGTGACATTGATCCACATTCTGTCCATCATTGTTGTGTTTGCAGTTACCGCTCTAAGTGTACTGGGGATGCTCAGACGTGAGTCCCAGTTACTCCACACCACTGGAATCAAGCTAGCCGGGCTGATGAGAGGTGTTACCTCGAAACCGGGCCGGTCCTCGGATGCTTGTTTCCGTTCTGGGAAGGACATGGCTTTTGTAGTTCGGACTGGACTGTTCCCATGGGGCACAGGGTCAGCGCTGATTTGCATATTGCCATTGTCTAACCCAGGGTGGTGTGGAGTGAAAAAACGATGGATTTGGGCCCAGATCTATGGACTGGGGTGAATGTGTGACATTGATCCACATTCTGTCCATCATTGTTGTGTTTGCAGTTACCGCTCTAAGTGTACTGGGGATGCTCAGACGTGAGTCCCAGTTACTCCACACCACTGGAATCAAGCTATCCGGGCTGATGAGAGGTGTTACCTCGAAACCGGGCCGGTCCTCGGATGCTTGTTTCCGTTCAGGGAAGGACATGGCTTTTGTAGTTCGGACTGGACTGTTCCCATGGGGCACAGGGTCAGCGCTGATTTGCATATTGCCATTGTCTAACCCAGGGTGGTGTGGAGTGGAAAAACGATGGATTTGGGCCCAGATCTATGGACTGGGGTGAATGTGTGACATTGATCCACATTCTGTCCATCATTGTTGTGTTTGCAGTTACCGCTCTAAGTGTACTGGGGATGCTCAGACGTGAGTCCCAGTTACTCCACACCACTGGAATCAAGCTAGCCGGGCTGATGAGAGGTGTTACCTCGAAACCGGGCCGGTCCTCGGATGCTTGTTTCCGTTCTGGGAAGGACATGGCTTTTGTAGTTCGGACTGGACTGTTCCCATGGGGCACAGGGTCAGCGCTGATTTGCATATTGCCATTGTCTAACCCAGGGTGGTGTGGAGTGGAAAAATAATGGATTTGGGCCCAGATCTATGGACTGGGGTGAATGTGTGACATTGATCCACATTCTGTCCATCATTGTTGTGTTTGCAGTTACCGCTCTAAGTGTACTGGGGATGCTCAGACGTGAGTCCCAGTTACTCCACACCACTGGAATCAAGCTAGCCGGGCTGATGAGAGGTGTTACCTCGAAACCGGGCCGGTCCTCGGATGCTTGTTTCCGTTCTGGGAAGGACATGGCTTTTGTAGTTCGGACTGGACTGTTCCCATGGGGCACAGGGTCAGCGCTGATTTGCATATTGCCATTGTCTAACCCAGGGTGGTGTGGAGTGGAAAAACGATGGATTTGGGCCCAGATCTATGGACTGGGGTGAATGTGTGACATTGATCCACATTCTGTCCATCATTGTTGTGTTTGCAGTTACCGCTCTAAGTGTACTGGGGATGCTCAGACGTGAGTCACAGTTACTCCACACCACTGGAATCAAGCTAGCCGGGCTGATGAGAGGTGTTACCTCGAAACCGGGCCGGTCCTCGGATGCTTGTTTCCGTTCTGGGAAGGACATGGCTTTTGTAGTTCGGACTGGACTGTTCCCATGGGGCACAGGGTCAGCGCTGATTTGCATATTGCCATTGTCTAACCCAGGGTGGTGTGGAGTGGAAAAACGATGGATTTGGGCCCAGATCTATGGACTGGGGTGAATGTGTGACATTGATCCACATTCTGTCCATCATTGTTGTGTTTGCAGTTACCGCTCTAAGTGTACTGGGGATGCTCAGACGTGAGTCCCAGTTACTCCACACCACTGGAATCAAGCTAGCCGGGCTGATGAGAGGTGTTACCTCGAAACCGGGCCGGTCCTCGGATGCTTGTTTCCGTTCTGGGAAGGACATGGCTTTTGTAGTTCGGACTGGACTGTTCCCATGGGGCACAGGGTCAGCGCTGATTTGCATATTGCCATTGTCTAACCCAGGGTGGTGTGGAGTGGAAAAACTATGGATTTGGGCCCAGATCTATGGACTGGGGTGAATGTGTGACATTGATCCACATTCTGTCCATCATTGTTGTGTTTGCAGTTACCGCTCTAAGTGTACTGGGGATGCTCAGACGTGAGTCCCAGTTACTCCACACCACTGGAATCAAGCTAGCCGGGCTGATGAGAGGTGTTACCTCGAAACCGGGCCGGTCCTCGGATGCTTGTTTCCGTTCTGGGAAGGACATGGCTTTTGTAGTTCGGACTGGACTGTTCCCATGGGGCACAGGGTCAGCGCTGATTTGCATATTGCCATTGTCTAACCCAGGGTGGTGTGGAGCGGAAAAACGATGGATTTGGGCCCAGATCTATGGACTGGGGTGAATGTGTGACATTGATCCACATTCTGTCCATCATTGTTGTGTTTGCAGTTACCGCTCTAAGTGTACTGGGGATGCTCAGACGTGAGTCCCAGTTACTCCACACCACTGGAATCAAGCTAGCCGGGCTGATGAGAGGTGTTACCTTGAAACCGGGCCGGTCCTCGGATGCTTGTTTCCGTTCTGGGAAGGACATGGCTTTTGTAGTTCGGACTGGACTGTTCCCATGGGGCACAGGGTCAGCGCTGATTTGCATATTGCCATTGTCTAACCCAGGGTGGTGTGGAGTGGAAAAACGATGGATTTGGGCCCAGATCTATGGACTGGGGTGAATGTGTGACATTGATCCACATTCTGTCCATCATTGTTGTGTTTGCAGTTACCGCTCTAAGTGTACTGGGGATGCTCAGACGTGAGTCCCAGTTACTCCACACCACTGGAATCAAGCTAGCCGGGCTGATGAGAGGTGTTACCTCGAAACCGGGCCGGTCCTCGGATGCTTGTTTCCGTTCTGGGAAGGACATGGCTTTTGTAGTTCGGACTGGACTGTTCCCATGGGGCACAGGGTCAGCGCTGATTTGCATATTGCCATTGTCTAACCCAGGGTGGTGTGGAGTGGAAAAACGATGGATTTGGGCCCAGATCTATGGACTGGGGTGAATGTGTGACATTGATCCACATTCTGTCCATCATTGTTGTGTTTGCAGTTACCGCTCTAAGTGTACTGGGGATGCTCAGACGTGAGTCCCAGTTACTCCACACCACTGGAATCAAGCTAGCCGGGCTGATGAGAGGGCTTACCTCGAAACCGGGCCGGTCCTCGGATGCTTGTTTCCGTTCTGGGAAGGACATGGCTTTTGTAGTTCGGACTGGACTGTTCCCATGGGGCACAGGGTCAGCGCTGATTTGCATATTGCCATTGTCTAACCCAGGGTGGTGTGGAGTGGAAAAACGATGGATTTGGGCCCAGATCTATGGACTGGGGTGAATGTGTGACATTGATCCACATTCTGTCCATCATTGTTGTGTTTGCAGTTACCGCTCTAAGTGTACTGGGGATGCTCAGACGTGAGTCCCAGTTACTCCACACCACTGGAATCAAGCTAGCCGGGCTGATGAGAGGTGTTACCTCGAAACCGGGCCGGTCCTCGGATGCTTGTTTCCGTTCTGGGAAGGACATGGCTTTTGTAGTTCGGACTGGACTGTTCCCATGGGGCACAGGGTCAGCGCTGATTTGCATATTGCCATTGTCTAACCCAGGGTGGTGTGGAGTGGAAAAACGATGGATTTGGGCCCAGATCTATGGACTGGGGTGAATGTGTGACATTGATCCACATTCTGTCCATCATTGTTGTGTTTGCAGTTACCGCTCTAAGTGTACTGTGGATGCTCAGACGTGAGTCCCAGTTACTCCACACCACTGGAATCAAGCTAGCCGGGCTGATGAGAGGTGTTACCTCGAAACCGGGCCGGTCCTCGGATGCTTGTTTCCGTTCTGGGAAGGACATGGCTTTTGTAGTTCGGACTGGACTGTTCCCATGGGGCACAGGGTCAGCGCTGATTTGCATATTGCCATTGTGTAACCCAGGGTGGTGTGGAGTGGAAAAACGATGGATTTGGGCCCAGATCTATGGACTGGGGTGAATGTGTGACATTGATCCACATTCTGTCCATCATTGTTGTGTTTGCAGTTACCGCTCTAAGTGTACTGGGGATGCTCAGACGTGAGTCACAGTTACTCCACACCACTGGAATCAAGCTAGCCGGGCTGATGAGAGGTGTTACCTCGAAACCGGGCCGGTCCTCGGATGCTTGTTTCCGTTCTGGGAAGGACATGGCTTTTGTAGTTCGGACTGGACTGTTCCCATGGGGCACAGGGTCAGCGCTGATTTGCATATTGCCATTGTCTAACCCAGGGTGGTGTGGAGTGGAAAAACGATGGATTTGGGCCCAGATCTATGGACTGGGGTGAATGTGTGACATTGATCCACATTCTGTCCATCATTGTTGTGTTTGCAGTTACCGCTCTAAGTGTACTGGGGATGCTCAGACGTGAGTCCCAGTTACTCCACACCACTGGAATCAAGCTAGCCGGGCTGATGAGAGGTGTTACCTCGAAACCGGGCCGGTCCTCGGATGCTTGTTTCCGTTCTGGGAAGGACATGGCTTTTGTAGTTCGGACTGGACTGTTCCCATGGGGCACAGGGTCAGCGCTGATTTGCATATTGCCATTGTCTAACCCAGGGTGGTGTGGAGCGGAAAAACGATGGATTTGGGCCCAGATCTATGGACTGGGGTGAATGTGTGACATTGATCCACATTCTGTCCATCATTGTTGTGTTTGCAGTTACCGCTCTAAGTGTACTGGGGATGCTCAGACGTGAGTCCCAGTTACTCCACACCACTGGAATCAAGCTAGCCGGGCTGATGAGAGGTGTTACCTCGAAACCGGGCCGGTCCTCGGATGCTTGTTTCCGGTTTGGGAAGGACATGGCTTTTGTAGTTCGGACTGGACTGTTCCCATGGGGCACAGGGTCAGCGCTGATTTGCATATTGCCATTGTCTAACCCAGGGTGGTGTGGAGTGGAAAAACGATGGATTTGGGCCCAGATCTATGGACTGGGGTGAATGTGTGACATTGATCCACATTCTGTCCATCATTGTTGTGTTTGCAGTTACCGCTCTAAGTGTACTGGGGATGCTCAGACGTGAGTCCCAGTTACTCCACACCACTGGAATCAAGCTAGCCGGGCTGATGAGAGGTGTTACCTCGAAACCGGGCCGGTCCTCGGATGCTTGTTTCCGTTCTGGGAAGGACATGGCTTTTGTAGTTCGGACTGGACTGTTCCCATGGGGCACAGGGTCAGCGCTGATTTGCATATTGCCATTGTCTAACCCAGGGTGGTGTGGAGTGGAAAAACGATGGATTTGGGCCCAGATCTATGGACTGGGGTGAATGTGTGACATTGATCCACATTCTGTCCATCATTGTTGTGTTTGCAGTTACCGCTCTAAGTGTACTGGGGATGCTCAGACGTGAGTCCCAGTTACTCCACACCACTGGAATCAAGCTAGCCGGGCTGATGAGAGGGCTTACCTCGAAACCGGGCCGGTCCTCGGATGCTTGTTTCCGTTCTGGGAAGGACATGGCTTTTGTAGTTCGGACTGGACTGTTCCCATGGGGCACAGGGTCAGAGCTGATTTGCATATTGCCATTGTCTAACCCAGGGTGGTGTGGAGTGGAAAAACGATGGATTTGGGCCCAGATCTATGGACTGGGGTGAATGTGTGACATTGATCCACATTCTGTCCATCATTGTTGTGTTTGCAGTTACCGCTCTAAGTGTACTGGGGATGCTCAGACGTGAGTCCCAGTTACTCCACACCACTGGAATCAAGCTAGCCGGGCTGATGAGAGGTGTTACCTCGAAACCGGGCCGGTCCTCGGATGCTTGTTTCCGTTCTGGGAAGGACATGGCTTTTGTAGTTCGGACTGGACTGTTCCCATGGGGCACAGGGTCAGCGCTGATTTGCATATTGCCATTGTCTAACCCAGGGTGGTGTGGAGTGGAAAAACGATGGATTTGGGCCCAGATCTATGGACTGGGGTGAATGTGTGACATTGATCCACATTCTGTCCATCATTGTTGTGTTTGCAGTTACCGCTCTAAGTGTACTGGGAATGCTCAGACATGAGTCCCAGTTACTCCACACCACTGGAATCAAGCTAGCCGGGCTGATGAGACCTCGAAACCGGGCCGGTCCTCGGATGCTTGTTTCCGTTCTGGGAAGGACATGGCTTTTGTAGTTCGGACTGGACTGTTCCCATGGGGCACAGGGTCAGCGCTGATTTGCATATTGCCATTGTCTAACCCAGGGTGGTGTGGAGTGGAAAAACAATGGATTTGGGCCCAGATCTATGGACTGGGGTGAATGTGTGACATTGATCCACATTCTGTCCATCATATTTGTGTTTGCAGTAACTGTTTTGGCATTCCCATTGCGGTGCCTTTTTTTTTAGAGGCACCACCGTGGGAACTCCAAAAAAGCCTTCCAAACAGGAGGCAACTCCAAATCTGGTGGGAGGCTGAACCATGGCTTTTGCGGTGCAGTGGCGGGGCAGACCCGGCATCGCACATCCAAAGTTGTAATCAAGCCCTATGTCAATTTACAAATTCAAACTTTCTTTAATTTCAACATAACCCATAAATACACTGGGACCGACTCACAAAGGAATTCAGCACTTGTGGCGGAGGCCCTGTTGTCATGGCAGGGGGAGGCACTCGTGGCGGGACCTCCACACACCAGTTACTTATTGCAGAAGTCCTGCCACAAGTGTGGGGCCCCTGCCACGAGTGTGGGCCCCCTTGATTGCTCTCCCCCCCATCATGAGTGCAAACCCCCTGCCATGACTACAGGTCTCCACCATCATTGCAGAGGCCCTTTGTGAATCAGCCCTCCTGTGCCCAACCAATATGGTGGACAAACTCTATGAGGAAAAACAAATACATGTTAAATTTCAGCAGAAAAATCATTATAGCTTTAGCTATGTTTTACTTTAGAAAAACAACGTAGTTTACAAAACTTATTTTAACGTAAATTATAGGTTACGCTCAAAAAACATATAAACAGCTGTCCACTGCCTTTTGAAATGACCACATGCATCGGAGTGAGAGATACCGATGAAACATTGCCATCTATTTATAAAAGTATCTTACATGATTCTTTCATATAAAAACATCAACATATATTATATGAATAGAAATGTACTTTTGTTTTTTTTTACATTTTCAAACATAAATTCAGTGGATACATACCATTGTGATCCTTTTCAAAATAGAAAATACGTAAGCTAAAATACAAGAATACATATATTTTTTAATGTAATGATATTTTCTCACCTGTGACATTGTTCACATTTGTTAAAAAAATTAAGAATTGCAGTGTGGTCAGGGAGGGTACTGGACAGCGTAGGAAGGTGGAATCTGACTGCATGGTTTCCCCCATTTTTTTCTGGTGTTTTGATGGTATTTGACATAGTTTGGCTGGGATCCTGCTATTCAGGGCCCCAGCCTATCTGCTTTCCACTACAAAATCATTGCATGTACTTTAGGTACAATCCATATTGGTTCCTGGGTTACCCTTGTGAGTCCCTAGTATATGGCACCCTAGGTACCAAGGGCATAGGTACCCCAGAGTCCTACCAGGGGCAGAAGCATGTATTATGACACCCCTGGGAAGCCTTCCAAAATGTCACCATAGGACTGCTACTGCAGCCTGGGTAAGGTGGTGCATGCACCCCTTACTAAGATATAGGTTACCTATATCTACCTTTAATCACTGACACATATAAACCTATCAGTCACTCCTATGGCAGGCCATATCAATCCTGAAGGCAGAGTGTTTGGTTTTGTGTGAGAGGGTGCCCATGCATGAGCAGGACCCCGCTGCAGCTTTCGGAATCTATTCTCTGAGGCTGTTCTGTGATGCAGCCAGACCATATATTCTTAAGTGCATTATAACCTCGCTGTAAATGCTAACTTTGGAATGGGTGCATGGAAACATGTTGTGTTTGGTGTCAAACGCTTTGGAATCCTAACCCCCCACCAGTCCTGGCAGCAGGGGTAGAATTCAACCCTTCTAGAGGGAGAAACATGTACACCCTGACCTTTATTTATTTATTTATTTTGAAAGTTTTATATAGCGCGAACAAGATCTTTACAGATATCAGAGCGCTTTACAGACGAAAGGAAACAGCGTGTGACTAATAACAATTGGGGTGAGGAAGGTACATGTGGGAACATAGTCAGCCAGATACATCACTAATGTAACAGGTACACATAATTGATAGCGTAAACAATCAGGCATGTCATAATACGAGTCATACAAAAAAAGGATAACAGAACAGTCTAACTGAATGGTGCACGTCTGTAAAATCATCCCCAATAGTAATTCAAGTGTATTTAGCCATGAGGATAGCTTTTACTTCTTTCTTAAAAAGTATGGTAGAGGAGATGAGCCTGATTTCAGGGGGGAGTGAGTTCCAGATCCTGGGTGCCATTCCTGAGAAGGAGCGTTTATACTTTTTTTCCTTGCGGAATCTTTGGGGCTTTAGCAGGAGATTGTTTGTGCCTCTGGTCTTTCTAGAGCCTCCGGAGATCGTCAGCTTCTGGGCGAGATATACGGGTGAACTCAGGAGGACAGCCTTGTGCGTGATGCAGGCGATTTTCAGATGTATTCTGGCTTCAAAAGGCAGCCAGTTCAGGGGAAATGTGTGAGTGTTTTTTTGATCCGGTGATGAGTCTCGCTGCGGTGTTTAAAGAAGCTCTTATGGGTGCCGTGGTAGTTACTGGGAGACCGCAGAGGGCGATGCTGCCGTAATCTAATCGGGGGATGACTAGAGCTTGTACCGCAGTTTGGAAGTCCTTGGCTGGAAGGAAGGGTTTGAGTTTCCTTAAGGTATTGATCTGGTAGTTCGCCCCCTTAGTAGCTTTGTTGATGTGTTCCTGCATGTTGAGGTTGGTGTCAAGTGTTATGCCTAGAGATTTTGCTGAGTCCACGATGGTGGGATAAACATTGAGTGCGGTTAGGTGTTTAAGCCAGATTTGAGTGGTAGTGGTCTTCGCAGGAGGTGAGATCAAGAGGAACTCTGTTTTAAGAGCATTCAGTTTGAGATGATTAGCGGCCAACCATGATTGAGTGCTTCTGATCGTCGCATTCAGGAGCATAATGTCTTTGAGTGATTGTACTTTGAGATAGAGTTGGGTGTCATCGGCGTACATGTGGAATTGAACATTGGATGCTTGTAGCAAGGTGGTGAGAGGTTCCATAACTAAGTTAAACAAAGTTGGGGATAGGGAGGATCCTTGTGGGACGCCTAGCGATACCGGTATAGGAGAAGACATCAAGTTGTTACTCTTGAATTTCTGCGTTCTGTTGTGTAGAAAGGACGTGAACCACTTGAGCACAGTTCCAGATAACCCCATTCTTGTGTTTAAGAGCTCGAGTAAGTTCTCATGTTTGACGGTGTCGAATGCAGAAGAGAGATCAAGAAGGATAAGGAGGCAGGTTTCGTTTTGATCCAGGATTTGGAGGGCGTCATCAATTATGTGGATCATAGCAGTTTCTGTACTGTGGTCCGCTCTGAAGCCTGATTGATGAGGGTTGAGTAGATCAAACTGATTAATGTGTCTAGTCAATTGAGTTTGTGCGCATTTTTCCAGCAGTTTGGCAAGGGTCGGAATATTGGTAATGGGTCGGTAGTTATTTAGATCAGAGGGGTCGGCTGTAGGTTTCTTTAGTAGTGGTGTGACTTGTCCAACTTTGAGGGATTCGGGGATGGTCCCTTGTTGAAGTGAGCTGTTGATAATTTTAGTCCAGAGTGGGAGGAGCGACGGGGTAAGGTCTTTGACAGCATTGGCTGGAAGGGGGTCCGTGAGGTTGTTGGCTGGTTTCACAGTGCTGAGCAATTTACCAATTTCTTCTTCCGAGTAGGTGGCAAAGGATGACCATGTAGCGTTGTTTTTTGGTTCAGTGGGTGCTGTGCAGAGGGGTTTGGGGTAGAGACTTGCATCAATGAGGAGATCGCTCTTTATGTTGTGTGTTTTTTGTATAAAGAAAGAAGCGAAGTCTTCACAGGAGGGTGCTTCGCCCAGAGTGCTGAGTGGTTGGCGTTGTTCCTTGGATTGTGTTCTGATGAGCTCAAACAGCTTTCTCGGACGATTTTTGGCTTGGTCAAGCTGACGGCTGAAGAAATCTGATTTTGAGCGTTTTATTTTTCTGAAGTAGGCATTTCTCTTTTTCTTCAGCGTTTTTAAATGCAGTGCGGAGGGAGCTGATCTCCGGGTGCGCTCTGCCATTCGCATGGCCCGTCTATCATCGTTGAGACTCCCGTCGTACCAAGGATTGGACATTTTTGTGGATGCTCTTTTTAGCTGCATAGGTGCAGCTTCGTTAACTATAAAGGTCATAGCGTTGAGATAGTGATCCGTCAAGGATTGTACATCCGTAACGCCATTGGGAGGAAGTAATATGTTGCAGCTGTTGGGGGTAGAAAGTTTGGGTTGAGTTTTTTCAGGTCTCTTTTCCAGACTTTGGGCTTTAATGATTGAACCGGGTTAAATTTGACTTTTTCGTTGACTAAGAACGTGACAATGTGATGATCTGACCAGTCACAGGGTTGGATAGACTCGAGTTGGATAGAGTCCTCTTTGGAGATGATAAGGTCGATGATGGAGCCTTTCTCAAGGGTCGGGCTGTTGCAAATTTGGGTGAGGTCAAGGGCGTCGAGGAAGTTTTTAAGACTATTTATCACCGCGTCACTATGATCGTTCCAGTGAAGGTTGAAGTCACCAAGGTATATTTGTGTGAGTTGTCGCCCTGAATTGGTTGTGATCAAATCCATGATTTGTTGCGAGAAGATAGCGTTGTCCCCTGGTGGGTGGTAGATGCCGTGAAGAGAGCAAATCGGTTTGCCCTCACTGATGATATCGAGGCAGATGTATTCACAAGAGGTTGGGGAGGGTAGGGAAGGATAGGTTACTTTCAAGACAGTGAGGTTACTCCTGTGTATACATGCGATCCCCCCACCTTTTTGACCAACCCTGTCTAGTCTGGTGATGTGGTAGTTGGGGGGAACCAGTATGTCCAATATGGGTGTGGAAGATTCAGTTAGCCAGGTTTCAGTCATAATGATTAGGTCCAGGTCCAGTGATAAGATGAGATCAGCGATTGCAGAGGAGTGCCTAGATGCCGATCTGCAGTTGAGGAGGGTGCATTTGAGACGGGGTGTGTCGAGGGTGGAAGGGTGTTCAAGAGAGAGGGGGACTTTTCTCACGTTACTAGTGATAGAAATTCTGTTGTTTTGCGTGGGGGGTCTAAGGGGATTTGGATGAATCGTTGGTATTGCGCGGAGTGTGGAGGGTATGTTGGTAAGGGGCGCTGGGTCTGGGTCGTAGGAGCGTAGGAGGGTAACTGTGTCGATGTCCGATAGTGTGTTGCAAGAGCGATGTGGACGGTTTTCCCGATTGCGAACAGGGATTGAGGTCCAGTGCGGGGGGCGTTGAGTGCGCGAGTCAGCCAACCAAGAGGTGGTCCTGTTAGGACGGGTGGAGCTGGTGAAGGCGGGTGCGGGGTGTCTGGGATGTGTGCCTAGTAATTGTTTGATGATGTGAATGTCTTGTTTGAGCTTGAGGAGAGTGGTGGGTGAGGAGTGACTGGAATGCGTGCAGAGTAGTTGTTTGATGATGTGAATGTCTTCTTTGAGCTGGAGGAGGGAGGCCATAACGTAGTCTAGTGTGGTATTTGTGTTGGTAGTGGGTATTGGAAGGTTGTGGGAGGATGCCATAGTATGGAGGGGGGTATTAGTGGTGGTAGGTGGAGAGTGCATGGTGGAGGATGAGCGTGTGTTAGTGGTGATGGGGACGCCTGTAGGGTAATGGGGGGTGAGAATGGGAGGGGGAGTGCGATTGTGTGTTGTTCTTTTTTGAGGAGTCGAAGTTGAATTGATAGAGGCGTGCTCAGTGTGGATGGTTAATGAGTGGAAGTGGGGGCTGAGAGTGGGGAGGAGTAAGGGGAGGGGTAAGTATGTGTGCGTGTCGGTCTGGTGCTGAACTTGGCTGGGCGTATTGTGAATGGGAGCTGTGGTGTCATGGGTGAGGAGAATGGGAATGTAGGCTGGTGAAAGGGGGGAGGGGGGACGGTTGGTGTGTGTGGGTGACATGACTGTGTCTGTGATTGAGGGGTGTGAGGTATCAACCGCAGGTGGGTGTATGACTAAGGTGCTGGTGGTAGGGGAGAGGTGCGTGTTCTTATGGGGCTGAGGTAGGTTAGAGGCGTTGTGATTGGGGGCTGTGTTGACAGGGGAGAGAGGAATGGGGGTGGAATGAATGGAGGTCATGGTGTTGGTGGGACGGGAGGGGGTGCTGCTGGTGTATGTCGGGGAGAGATCCGAGTCTGTGATTGAGGAGTATGAAGTGGTTGCAGTAGGTGGGTGGATGACGGCGGTGCCGGTGGTGGAGGAGAGGTGCGTGTCGTTTAGGGACTGAGTTGTGTTGGCATCGTAATGGTTGGGGGCTGCGAGGTCAAGGGTGACCGGACTGAGTGGGGTCCGTGGATTGGAAAGGTGCTGTGCGAAAGTGGGGAACAGGTTGTCCAGTAGTTCCAGGTTCCTGTCTGTGGATTGGATTAGGACAATCCCGTTGTTATAGATAGTGATGGAGGTTCTGCCTGGGAAGAGTAGGGATGGTGTGATGGAGAGTGTTTGGCCATGAGCGGATTTCCTGGACTTGGATACGGTGAGTAGAGAGAGGAAAGTTTTTCTCCATTGAGCTCTACGTGCGGTGTGGAAGATGATATCAGTGTTTACGTCACCATTGACCGGTGAGTAGTAGGTGTCTGCAAAGGGTGTTTCGGGGTGAGCCCTCAGTAAGTTGTGTTTAAAGCGTTTAGCTGCTTTTTTGGTGAGTGCGGGTGGGTAGTTGATTCTGTATGTGTGCTTGCCGATGAGCTCCATGTTGGGGTGATGTAGTCAGTAGGTGTGGGAGGGTGCCCAGTGATCGCCGGTTGCAAGGGATGAATGTGACAATAGTGGGCAGCTAAAGTGTATGCTGTAGTGGTCAATGCAAATAGGGATAAGATCTGTAGTGAGTGCGGGTTGCACAGGTGAAGGATGCACAATAATGATATACGGGAGCAGAATACAAACAGATACACTAGTACCCAATTGCATATAATAACAGTGACATTAATGAGCAGCCAGAGTATATGAGGTAGTAATTGGTGTCTAAAGGAATGAAACTTGAAATGGGAGCAAGTTACATAAGTGTAGCAGGTCAATATGAGCAATTGCACAGGTGTAGGGTGCACAATAATGATATACGGGATCAGAGTACAAGCACATACACTAATACCCAATTGCATATAACAACAGTGACATTAATGAGCAGCCAGAGTATATGACGTAGTAATTGGTGTCTAAAGGAATGAAACTCGATGATATGTTGGACTGAAATACAGATGCAGATAGTAAAATGCCTGAATCAAAGGAGACAGTAGTGAAAAAAGTCGAAGATGGGTGTTTCAAAATAAATGAGGTACATGAATCAGTAGCAGGATAGAGTTGCAACAAAAGTTATGTGCTATATAACAATAGTGAGTAGTCAAAAATAAATGAGGTATATGAATCAGTAGCAAAATACTATTGCAACCTAAAAATTATATGAGATCTAAAGTGACACTAGTGAGCAACCAAATATATGAGGTAGCAGTTGGTGCATAGAGGTGTAGAAAAAGTGGGATGTGCAGTATACCATTATGCAAAAAAGACATATAATACCACCATAAAAGGCAGACACACTAACATTAGGAATATAGACAAATAGTACCACCGTAAGAGGCTGGACACCCTCTCATAATCTTGCGTGTAGGCATATGATGCGAATGTCTGAGGTAGCTTCGGTGCTTTACAGTTGACTAAAAAGTGAGGTGTGCAAGTTACAAATAGGCATATACATAAAGTACCATTGTAGTAAGGCACACATTTAATCTTGAGGGATGACTAGTCCATGATGGTCGCCAAGGATAGACAGTCCAAGATGGCCGAACCGCTAGGGGAGATAGAGAAATTAGTCCTCTGTCTGCTGCTATTACTTTGAGCACAGGGAAGGGCAGTTTCACTTTCCGTTAGAGCAAGCACTGCTCAAAGCATGCTGAGAGGGAGGCTTATCTCTTCATCTGGTGGACTTGTGTGGAGGAGTTGAGCTGGAGAGCCTCGTGGATATCAGGGGCATCGGTGGGATTTATCACTACATTTTTATGGCCCCAGCCATTTTGAACAAAGGAAATAGTTTGAGAAGTGAGCAGGCGGGTGGGGTGTAATAAGTACCTTATATAACCAGCTGCACCGTGTGTATGATGAGTTTGCCAGCCGAGAATGTCCAGTTGCTGTTGCAGTGTTTGCCCGGATTGTAAGCAGGGCTGGAGGGGGGTCTCTCTCTCATCCCTCCGCTGTCTCTGTCACTCCAACCTCCGATGTCAGGCTCCACTCATCAGGCGTCCCTGCTGATACTTCCTGGTCGCGTTGGTGTGCCACGTCCGAGGTCTGAGGTGCGGGTACACCAGCCCCCTTCTGTCGAGGAACGAGCGAGGGGGGGGGGCCCTCTCCCAGCCCTCAATGCCGCCACGCTTCCCCCGCTGTTGTTGAGCCTGCGGCACTGCTTGAATGCCTCACCAGTGATCCCTGCTCCACCGGCACAACAGCCCCGTCACTGCCGCAGAGCGGGCGGGGGGGGGGTCTCCCGGTCCTCCGAGGGCGCCGCAATTATTATGTTGTGGTGCGGGCGGCTCCTCACTGCCAATCCCCCGCCGGTCACAGCAGCCGGCGCACCAACTCGCGCCTCTGCCTTGCAGCATTCAGGGGGAGGGGGGCCTCACTTAGCTCCCTAGTGCCGCTGCGAGTTCTCTACCGTGGTGCGGTCCAATCATCAGACAATCCACGGTGCAGGTAGCACGGTGCACTCAGCAGGTTCCCAGAGCCCCAGCCGCCCAGTCCCGGCAACGAAGCAGGGGCAAGTCCAGAGGCAGGTCGAGGGGCTTTGCAGACACCAACCTCCGCCAAACAGCCTGACTCGTCAGCCCGCTCTGGCTCTGCAGTCTCCCGGCGCCCCAACTGTCCAGTCTCAGCGGCGCGATGTGTCCAGTGGCAGGTCGCGGTGCTCCCCAGGCTCCTAGCTCCGTCAATCCATAAATCCGTCGATCAGGTCAGCAATCCAGTTACTTATAGTAATCCAGTTACTAGTTGACTATTCCAGTTACTTTTTTTCTGCTGCTGGTGGGTGCTAACTGGGATAAAGCCCTAAGCGGGATCCCAAGCACTGGGAGCTCTTCACAGGAGCTCCTACCAGGCGGCCATCTTGACTGTGTGTTTGACCTAGCTGGTAATAGTTTAAAAGAACCCTAGCATCACAAAATGGATGCTGCAGCCACAGACATAGGTCTGGCATCCTGCTGCTGGACGAAACTCCGGCAGGGGAGGCCTTGACAATAGGTTTCCTGTCACAGGGAGGTGTAACCACCGCCCAGACAGGCTTTAGTCTATTGGGGCTGGATGGGTGCATTAAGAGAATGCTTTTCAGATAGTGCTGGGGGCACACTTGTTGTCCTTGTGCATACCCCAGTTCAAACCGGTTGCAGGGGCACTCAGCCCCTGCTCTGTTGCAAAACTGGAGAAAGGAAATGGGTGTAACCACCCCTCTTTCCTGACCCTCCCATAGGTGGGTCCTCAGAGAATGATCAACCCCCTTTCTTAGTATAAGTATGAGAGCCCAGTCCTTAGGACTTCAGATTAAACCTGGACGAAACTCTGCAACATATAACCTGGAACTTCGACATTCTACATGACTAGAAGACAGAAGAATCTCCCTTGGGGTCAAGGAGTGACTCCCCTGTTCAAAAAAGCACCAAAGAAGCATCTTAACGGTCTGCATTTCCAAAGCTCCCGTCGGATTCCAAAGTATTTACGACTCAGGACACAGACTTCCCAACTATCAGAGGCTGACACGAGATCCCTGCAAAGCTGAGACCCGTAGCCCTCACGAGTGACGTAGAACCGGAACTCCTGGATATCGCTCACATTTGCTAGTGCATAAACCTCCCGAGCTTTTCTGAAGTTGTGCATTGGGCTACTTGTAGTCCAAGCCCCAAGCACCATCTGCACTGAAGAGAGTGGGCCTACACTCCACGAGTGTTTCGTGAGCCTGCTTCTAGCATTTCCACTTGAGGCCCCTTTACGATCCCTGGTCCGTCAACTTGTGGATCCCCACAAAGGTAACTCTTCTTTCCTTTCGGTTTCCCTGGTTGCTCTAGACGTGCCCTGACTCCCCATCGAGTGGTGAGTCCCTCAGACCTTGCTTGTCTGCACCAAAGCCAATCTTTGCTTTCTGCATGGGTTGCTGTTGCCAAAGCTTGTTAGGTCCAATCCAGAAACTTACACTGCAGCACTCAACATCCTTTGTGGGACAGCTCAAATCCAGCATCTTATTGTCATCGACGTCTCCTGGTCCTCGTGGCAGAAGAGTCAAACTTCACTGTCTTCACCTGAAATCACCCGACATCTGTGGGCATCTGCTCATCGCCTTCCTGGTCACTGGCTAGTGACCCACACTCTATCCTCTTTGCTTTCAGGTTCTTCTGATCCTTGAACCAGGATTGGATCCCTCTGAACACTTTCGACTTGGTCGCGAGCAGCACTTTGCAGCAGATCGCCATTGAAATCGACGACAAAACTCAACACCAAAAGACACCAATGCACCTGGCTTCCCTGGGTGAGGTAACTCGAGAACTCCTGTGCTCCCGGGGATATTGACTCCAGAACTGCCTAGTTCTAAAGGGGTTTGCTCCAAGTCCTCTTCTAAGTGTCCTTTATCTTTAAAATTCCAACTGCGACTTTCTCCTTTGAAGTTAATGGTGATTCGCGGCTGTGTTCAGACACTGCACGCATCCCCCGTGAGTCCCCTGTGTCATTACTTTAACAATTCAAGATTATCATCTAACTAACTTTTTCAACAAAACAACAAGGAACAAATCAACAGGTACATTTTGTAAATGCATCATAAATGTACAATATTTTTTTATTATTTTATTTTATTTAAGGAGTTTTATATAGCGCTGGCCGGACCTGGGGGTTTCGGAGCACTTTACAGCAGTTTTAACAGCAAAAGTCATATAATAGAGCCTGTTATCTTGCTATATCTTGCTATACATATTGGTTCAGAAGTCCAAGTGTGCTGTGCAGTATTGAGGTAGAATGTTGTCTTGGGTTGAACCACAGCAGTTTCTCGCAAGAGTCATATAGTAGAGCAGTGATATACATATAGGTTCGGTCCAAGTGTGCTGTAGAGTATTGAGGTAGTATTTAAATCCTGAGATAACCTCACTTGGTGCACTTTGTCTTGAGATGAAACTTTAAGGGGGCGGGGGGACAGGAGGAGGTTAGAAAGCAGTGTTACACTTGGGGGTCGATTCCGATTCAGGAAAAACTGCTCCGAATAGCCGTTCGGAGCGTTTTTCCTGTACAAATCGTACCCTGCAACGTCCCCCGTACTTACGCCGAAGTACGATTCGTACCAGGAGCCGTACTCCGTACGAGTCGTACAAGACACCGTACGACTCTAATCTCCGTACGATTCTCCCTCGGAACCCGCTGTACGCGACATCTGTACGGTTCGCGGCTGGTTTTTACGACCCAGCAAGTACGATACGTGTCGGGTACGCACCGTACAACCCTTGTTCTACGGGAGCTGAAAACAGCCGTAAAAGCAGAGTTCGCGCCGAAACAGGTACGGAACGGCCCCCCTGGGTACGGTGCGTACCGCCCATGATCGCAGGATGTATGAGCCGTACCCCCATTGTACGATCGGTGTATGAGCCGTACCCCCATTGTACGAATGGTGTATGAGCCGTACCCCCATTGTACGATCGGTGTACGAGCCGTACCCCCATTGTACGATCGGTGTACGAGCCGTACCCCCATTGTACGATCGGTGTACGAGCCGTACCCCCATTGTACGATCGGTGTACGAGCCGTACCCCATGTACGATGGGGGTACGGCTCGTACACCCATCGTACATGGGGTACGGCTCGTACACCCCATGATCGCAGGGGTACGGTGCGTACCCCTGCGATCATGGGTGGTACGGACTGTACGGTGTGTATGTGTTTGTGTGCTTTTCGGTACGACTCGCCCTTCCCTGACGTGGACCGTATGAATCGCATCCTCATACCCCGGTCCGGATCGTACTTGTCGGGTCGTACAGCATGTGTACGAGTCGTACGGTATGTGTACGAGTCGTACGGTTCACGGTTTTAGCCTTGCAATACGTACGGATCGCGACGATTCGGACGGATTCGCAGAATACGGATCGCACTTCGCGACTCGGACGGACGGGTACGTTTCGTATGGAGAGGGCTCCGGATACAAATCGTACGGATGGTTTTTTTCCCGAATCGGAATCGACCCCATAATAGGATAGGGAAGTCCAAGTGTGCTGTGTAGTATTGAGGTAGTACGTGAGACCTGAGATAACCTCGATTAGTGCACTTAGTCTTGGGATGAACCCTAGTGGGTAGGAACAGGAGGTTGTCAGAGAGCAGGTTGGAGGTAGGTCTTAGTGATACAATGTCAGAGAGCAACGGCGAGTAGGGATTAGCGCTGATGCGGCGGCTATCCCTTTGGGAGGGAGCGGTTGATGAAAAGGACTTTTAGGTGTCTTTCTAAATTTTGTGAAGGACGAGAGAGTTCTGATATCTGCTGGGATTGATTTCCAGATTTTGAACGCATTTCCGGTGAAGGATCGTGCAGCGGTTTTTTGTTTGCGTGTTTTCATAGGGATGAGAAGTAAGGTATTTGAGCTCCAGAGATTTCTAGTCTGACCAGCCCTCTTGAGTTTGGCGGCCAGGTAGTCGGTTTTCCTGTGTGTAGGGCTTTGTGTGTGAGGCAGGCAGTTCTGAAGCTGGCATGCAGTTCGACTGGGAGCCCTTTTAGTTCTCTGAGTGCTGGACAGATGTGCTCTTATTTCTTAATTCCAGTGACCATTCTGGCTGCAGTGTTGAGTATTGTTTTGAGGGGAGCTAGGTGGAATTTTGTAGTACCAGTGAAGGTTGTTTTCCCATTGTCAAGTCTGGAAAGTACCAGTGATTGGATGGCTTGTTTGAGATCTTTAGTAGGGATGAATGGTTTAATTGTGTTCAGTAGATTCAGATTGAGGAAGGCACTCTAGGTGGAGTTGCTTGGCCATGTCGAGTTCTGTGTCTAGGGTGATTCCTAGTGATTTTACGGAGTTTGCCAGAGTGAGATTCCCGTTGAGAACATCCATCACTTTTAGCCATTCTGCAATTTGAGGGTTCTCTTCTGGAGATGGGGAGGATCTCGGTTTTGTCTTGATTGAGTTTTAATTGATTTAATGACAGCCAATGTTGGATTTCTTTTATTTAGAGTGTCATTTAGTCTGTGGAAGTCATCTAAGGAGGAGGTTTCTAAATAGATCTGGGTGTCATCCGCATATAGGTGGAAAGGGATGTTGGCTTTTTTAAGAATGGTGGTGAGGGGTTCCATGTATATGTTTAACAGTTGTGGCGAGAGCACTGCGCCTTGGGGGACACCTCTACTGATGAGTATAGGTCGGAAGTAAAGTTTTTTGATTTTTATCCTTTGAGAGCGGCTGTGTAAGAAGGAGGAGAACCAGCGTAGGACCATCTCATCAGCTCCTACCCTTTCTTGTAGAGCCCTGATGAGTAGTTGGTGATCGACCATGTTAAAGGCTGCCGATAGAGTATGAGTAGGCAGCATTGATCGGTATCGAGGGATTTGTGGATATTCATCTGTGCTGTTGAGGTTCGCAGTGTCAGTGCTATAGTCTTTTTTAAACCCCGATTGGTGGGATTTCAGAAGGTTGATGTTGTCCATGTGCTGAATCAGTTGCAAGAGGACGCATTTTTCAAGGATTTTAGATAGGAGGGGGAGATTGGAGACGGGTCTGAAGTTATTCAGGTCCTTGGAGTCGAGGCCTGTGTTTTTTAGTAGTTGCGTAATTGGCCATCTTTAAGGCATTCAGGTATGATGCCGGTTTCCAGGGAGCTGGTTATGATTCTGCACCAGAAAGGGGCTATGTAGAGTCTCAGGTTTTTGGTCAATTGGGTGGGTATGGGGTCATGGATGTGGGAGGCGGGTTTGGAGGTGGATATCAGCTTGAGGATCTCAGCTTCCGGGAAGGGGTCAAAGGACTTCCATGTTTTCATGGGGTGCATGCACGTGCTATCTTTTGTCACTGTGGGCAGGCTTTTGCAAAGCGGGGTTGGCGTTGATGTCAAGTTAGAGCTCTATCTTGGTGATTTTTTTCTTTGAAGAAGACGGCGAAGTTGTCGAACAATTCTTTGGAGGCCTGCATTGAGGATTCGCGGGGCTTGGAGGTTTGTTGCTTGATGACTTTAAACAGTTTGTTGGGCAGAGCAGAAAAATGTGGATTTCTCACTGCTGATGTGTTTTTTGTACTTCCTTTGGGATGCTTTGAGTTGTTTGAGTAGGCTTACGGAGGGGTTGCTCCTCCGTTGTCTTTCTGTAGCTCTTAGTTGTCTCCTTTCGTTATTATTGTCCGTGTTGAACCAGAATGTAGATGGGATGTTCCTGTTTTTGTTCTTTCAGTGGGGCTACTTGATCTAGAATGGATGTCAAGGTTGTGTTGTAATGGGCAGTAAGTCAGTGGTGGATAGATCATCCGTGGAGGAGGTGAGAAGAGAGTTAACCTGTTCGTCAAGGTCAGTCACGTTGATCTGAGAAAGTTTTCTGGTCCATTTGGGAGGGTCTTGGGTGGGAGATTGGAGAGTGATCGGTTGAGTGAGGTGGAAGAGGATTAAGTGGTGATCTGACCAATCCTTGGGCAGGGTGTGGTGTATCATGATTGTGTCATTTTTGGCGATAATGGCATCTAGAATTGCTCCTTTGTTGTGAGTTTCCTCTATGCAGTGTTGGGTAAGGTTGTTGTTGTGTAGCAGCTCGTTCAGGTTCTGGATTAGCAGGTTGTTTTCTTCATTCCAGTGTAGATTGAGGTCGCCCAGAATTAGATTGTTTGCATCTTGGAGAGAGCAGTGGGCAATCAGGTCAGACAGGTACTCAGTGAAAGTGGTGGTGTTGCCTGGGGTGTGGTATATAAGGTGAAAGATAAGTGTTTTGTTGTTGCTAGTGTTAATGTTGACAGTTAGGCATTCAAAGGTGTTGCAGTTGAAGGAGTCTGTTTCCGTCACAGAAATAGTGTTTTTGTAGATGATTGCTGTGCCTCCTCCTCTGTGGTCTTTTCTATGTTTGTTGGTGGATCACTGACTAAATATCGAGGGACAAAAAACTAGACTACCCAAAATATAGATTCCAAAATATCGACAGACAAAATATCGAATTCCTATCTACAAACAGGTAAGTACCAAAATATCGACCCCAAAATATCGTTTATATATATATACATTATAAAAATATCAAATTTCTTAAAATTAATTTAAAATTAAAAAAAATTAAAAATAAATAGCTACAATATACTTAAAAATACTTAAATTACCTTAAAATTGTTAAATAGCTAATTTAACTTATATAAAAAAAAATACAATCATATCTGTAAAAAATAAATATATATTAACATGATATTAATTAAAAATACACAATATTATTACCGTAGGATAGCGGAGGTGTAAAAATTACTATTCCCACTCCTGGAAGTGCAACAGTAGAGTAAGCGTTGGATAGCGTAGGGGTAAAAATTACTATTCCCACTCCAAATAATGCAACAGTAGGGAAAGCGTTGGATAGCGTAGGGGTAAAAATTACTATTCCCACTCCAGAGAGTGCAACAGTAGGGAAAGTGTTGGATAGCGTAGGGGTAAAAATTACTATTCCCACTCCAGAGAGTGCAACAGTAGGGAAAGCGTTGGATAGCGTAGGAGTAAAAATTACTATTCCCACTCCAAACAGTGCAACAGTAGGGAAAGCGTTGGATAGCTTAGGGGTAAAAATTACTATTCCCACTCCAGAGAGTGCAACAGTAGAAAAAGCGTTGGATAGCGTAGGGGTTAAAATGACTATTCCCACTTCGGAGAGTGCAACAGTAGGGAAAGCGTTGGATAGCGTAGGGGTAAAAATTACTATTCCCACTCCAGAGAGTGCAACAGTAGGGAAAGCGTTGTATAGCGTAGGAGTAAAACTTACTATTCCCACTCCAGAGAGAGCAACAGTAGGGAAAGCGTTGGATAGCGTAGGAGTAAAAATTACTATTCCCACTCCAGAGAGTGCAACAGTAGGGAAAGCGTTGGATAGCGCAGGGGTAAAAATTACTATTCCTACTCCAGAGAGTGCAACAGTAGGGAAAACGTTGGATAGCGTAGGAGTAAAAATTACTATTCCCACTCCAGAGAGTGCAACAGAAGGGAAAGCGTTGGATAGCGCAGGGGTAAAAATACTATTCCCACTCCAGAGAGTGCAACAGTAGGGAAACCGTTGGATAGCGTAGGGGTAAAATTACTATTCCTACTCCACAGAGTGCAACAGTGGGGAAAGCGTTGGATAGCGTAGGGGTAAAAATTACTATTCCCACTCCAGAGAGTGTAACAGTATGGAAAACGTTGGATAGCGTAGGAGTAAAAATGACTATTCCCACTCCAAACAATGCAACAGTAGGGAAAGCGTTGGATAGCGTAGGGGTAAAAATTACTATTCCCACTCCCGAGACTGCAACAGTAGGGAAAGCGTTGGATAGCGTAGGGGTAAAAATTACTATTCCCACTCCTGAGAGTGCAACAGGTGGGAAAGCATTGGATAGCGTAGGAGTAAAAATTACTATTCCCACTCCAGAGAGTGCAACAGTAGGGAAAGCGTTGGATAGCGCAGGGGTAAAAATAACTATTCCCACTCCAGAGAGTGCAACAGTAGGGAAAACGTTGGATAGCGTAGGGGTAAAAATTACTATTCGCACTCCAGAGAGTGCAACAGTAGGGAAAGCGTTGGATAGCGTAGAGGTAAAAATTACTAATCACACTCCAGAGAGTGCAACAGTAGGGAAAGCGTTGGATAGCGTAGAGGTAAAAATTACTATTCCCACAACAGAGAGTGCAACAGTAGGGAAAGCGTTGGATAGCGTAGGGGTAAAAATTACTATTCCCACTCCAGAGAGTGCAACAGGAGAGAAAGCGTTGGATAGCTTAGGGGTAAAAATTACTATTCCCACTCCAGAGAGTGCAACAGTAGGGAAAGCGTTGGATAGCGTAGGGGTAAAAATTACTATTCCCACTCCAGAGAGTGCAACAGTAGGGAAAGCGTTGAATAGCGTTGGGGTAAAATTTACTATTCCCACTCCAGAGAGTGCAACAGGAGGGAAAGCGTTGGATAGCGTAGGGGTAAAAATTACTATTCCTACTCCAGAGAGTGCAACCGTAGGGAAAGCATTGGATAGAATAGGAGTACATTTTACTATTCCCACTCTAGTGAAAATAAATTAATATAATTCACATAATTATCAATTAATCAATCAATAAAAATTAATTATCAATTAAGAATTAATTATTTATCAATTAAAAATGTATTAACAATTTGTTCAAAATAAATACCAATAAATTAATTAACATATTTAATTATTTATAATTATATTCCTTCCCACCCTATTCCCCTATAAACCTACAACCCACTACAGAAAATAAATTATTATTATTCACATAATTATCAATTAATGAATTAATAAAAAATAATCATTTAAGAATTATTTAATTACCAATTAAAAATGAATTAACAATTTAATCAAAATAAATACCAATTAATTAATTAACATATGTAATTATTTATAATTAAATTACTTCCTACCCTATTCCCCTATAAACCCACAACCCGCTACAGAAAATAAATTAATTTAATTCACATATTTATCAATTAATCAATTATTAAAAAATAATTATCAATCAAGAATTAATTATTTCCAATTAAAAATAATTAACATTTTTTCTAAATAAATACCAATTAATTAATTAACACATTTAATAATTATAATTAAATTACTTCCCACCCTATTCCCCTATAAACCCACAACCCGCTACAGAAAATAAATTAATTTAGTTCACATATTTATCAATTAATCAATTAATCAAAAATAATTATCAACTAAGAATTAATTAATTACCAATTAAAAATGTATTAACAATTTATTCTAAATAAATACCAATTAATTATTTAACATATTTAATTAATTATAATTAAATTACTTCCCACCCTATTCCCCTATAAACCCACAACCCGCTACAGAATTAAATTACGCCATAATTAAATAACATAAAATTAATTACTTAATATAAATTATAAAAATATATACACTTTTCACACATATACTAACATAAAAAACACTTTAAAAAATTCGATATTATTAAAAATTCGATATTTTTAATAAACTATATTATGTCCATCGATATTTTGACTGTCTATATTTTTTAATTCGATATTACATTACTTACCTTCAAAACGATATTTTTGATGTCTATATTCTGTCCATTCGATATTTTGCCCATTCTATATTTTGGACTCGATATTTTGGTTTGTTTATATTTTGGAATCGATATTTTGACCATTTACCTTGTTGGTGATTGTAAAGCCTGGAGGGACAAGAGTATCAAGAAAAGGCAGCGAGGAATCAGTTAGCCAATTTTCATTGATGAATGCTATGTCTATGTCATGAGTGAGGATGGATTCTGCTAGCTCAATGGCGTGCTTGATGGCTGATCTGCAGTTTATGAGCATGCAGTTGGTGGGGGTCATCTCTGTTTTGGGTTTCTTCGCACTGGGGGCCCTGGGTATGATAGTGCGGGTGGCCGGGGGTTTGGGGGATTTCGGAAGAGCCTGTTCTCTATCTAGTCCAGTGATCACCTGGATTTTGGATAGGAGGGTGACAGTAATGGGGTTGTCGTGCGAGGAGGCGTGGTCTGCCGTTTCACTCTCAGATACTGCATCTCTGGCTCATTCGGGTCGCTGTGTTTGCTTGAAGAAGGGGGTAGAGATCCATCTCTGATGAGTATAGGTGGGGAGGGCAGGTATACTCAGAGGTTTATAGAGAGCTGCGAGGTTGAATAGGATTTCGCTAAGACCCTGGCTTTTAGTTACTATCTGGTTTTCATGCAGGGTAAGTCGCTGTCCAGTCTCTAAGTCAGAGTGGGTGTTCTGAGCGGGTGTGTTAGACCTGTGGGGGGAAAGTCTTACGTTGTTGGGTTGCTTTTTTTGTGGGTGTGTAGAGCGTGTGGGTTCTGGGCGGAGCTGTGAGTGCAGGGTGGTGGGGGTCGTGTTGGGGTGTTGATGTTTTATTACATGTGGGTTTTGGGAGGTGGTTGGGAATCAGAGATTGCATGGTAAAGTCATTCGAGGTAGGTTGAAGGGGGTGTAGGACAGGAGGCGTGAGGGGGTAAATGTCGGGGAGAAGTCGAGGGGTCTTATTCTCTCTAGTAAGGGTGAGGTCGCGTGGCGAAGGGCAGGTGTAGATATTAGGGAGCAACGGGGTGGGGGATGAGTTCTGGTGGCAGGTCTGGTTCTTTGAGGGGGGAGTAGGGGCTGGCAGGGGGGAGAGTGATTGAGGGGGCAGTCCGGAGGGATGGGAAGAGGGCATCAAAGGACTCTAGATTGTCTTTGTTGGCTTGTATCAGGACTGTGCGGTTGGAGTAGATGGTCACAGTGGTGTTACCAGTACGCCTAGTGCGGTTAGGAGCTGATAGTGTCAGTTTGCAGCTATGTGAGGTGTTGGCTATTTTGGAGATCTATGGATGAAGTTTCATATTTCAGGCCTCTTGGTGTAGAAAATTAGGTAAATTTTGTCCTGTCCTTTGGAGGAGCAGTGATAGATGTCCATGAATAGTGATTCAGGATGTTATCTGATCAGTTTTTGCGTAACGTTTTTTTCTCTTGGGGTGAGAGGTTTGGAGGGAAACTGATCTGGAACGAGTTGGGGCCATGCGGTTTTAGGTGTTTCACAGAGAGGGGGATGGTAAGGGCTGACATGGCAGAAGGCATTGTGTCTAGGTAGGACGGGAGTGAGCTCCCTTAATGAAAAGTGGGAAAGTGTTTCCAGAGCCGTCCTGAATCAGAGAATCGTGCCTATTTTACTTACTAGCCACAAGGGTTGGCGGTCTTATGTCACATAGATGATGAGGCCGGGGGGTCAAAGTGAGCAGGATTCAGGAGGGGCGGAAGATGTTTAGATAATTAGCGACTCACCTGAGTGGATTCAGGTGAATTATGACCCCGGGCGTCCATCTAATGGTCATGCGTGTTTGAGTGGCAGTTTCGGGAGAGTTCAGGCTCTTTGCATTATAGAGTTTGGGTTAGTTCTCAGGGTAAGGCAGAGGCCGAGAGCTTTGTGGTCACGACTGTGGGAGGAGTTTGTGACTCACCAGTGTAGTTTTATTGTCTGGATGGGTTCGGAGTCCAGGGCAGCCATCTTGATGTCAGTCAGTTGTGAGGTGCAGTACCTGGGATGAGAAGAGGTCACGATGAGGAGCCTGGGGGGGTCGCGTTACCCCTGAATCTCAGGGCCAGGCAGTGATCAGTGTTGATGTCATATCCAAAGGGAGAGTTCTACTCTCACCGGTGAAGCTTTGTTTTCAGGTCGAGATTCGGAGCCCCTTGCGGCCATCTTGTGTTTGGCACCGGAGAGGCACAGCATCCGGGGAGAGGAGAGGACAGTCTCAGCGAGCGGAGAGGGGTCATGCTGCATCGGGATCTGGTCTGACTGTGAATACAATCTATTCTCAACTATGCAAATAAGCTTCTCCAAATGTCTTCAAACAAAGACATATTGTTGCTTATAAGAAATCCGGAGTTTCCCTTTTGGGTATGTACGTAGCAGCTGCCACCACATCCGCATATAATTTCGCCAATGTGAGTTCCCAAGGGGTTTAGAGCTGACTGTATGTCGAAGAGATCACTGCTTCTGTATAAACAATAATAAGCAAAATTATTTGAGAACAAGAACAAACAGATTTCAGTTCTTCAGTTTCAACAGTGCAAGTTAACTCTTTTTTCTCAACAGACTCCATCCCTTAGCCTTACATTTATTTTATTTCTCAGCAGGACCAATCCTAAAGAAGAAAATAATACTCAACATTATAACATCAAACTAATATTTTCTTCTGTGTCTTTTGCAGATCATTTAAAAATGTAAAACACTAGACAAGTCAGTTACATAATCTGACAATAGATTGCTCAAATATGATGGCTATATTTATCGTACGTAGAGATAACCTGATTCTGGAGTCATTGGCGGTGTGTTGAATATTTGTTATCCCATTTGCAAGGCAGAACGGTTACTCTTGGTGACACAGTGGAAAGAACCACAGAGCATAACCACTCTGCCTCTGCAATCGATATTGAAGTAGGGAAAGTATTCAATAAATAAAGACACTTGTGGCCACCTCCTGTGACCCCTGGGGCATATGTACAAGCCTCTATCACCACCACAACGTCTCCCATAGTGCCCCTTTCACGCTATGGTTAGCGTGAAAGGGGTGGGCAGTGGGTTTTACGGTGGGCCTTCCACCGCAACACACATTCATTTTGACGCTGCCCCCTATGTACAAGGGTTGCGTACATAGAAGGCAGCGCCAAAGTAAAGACCAGGTAAAAACTTAAGATGGCAAAATGAGAAGAAATGCATTAATTCTCCTCGTTTTTGCATTTTCCATGTGTGCTGCCTTGGAAAAAGCAAAATGCCATTCTTTGTTTATATACAGGAAAGTTCTCCTCCCTGTACATAAACAAACTTTAAAAGCAAAATGCCATTTTGTCCCTTTCATGTGTGCTGCATGAAGCTTCACACATGAAAGTGACAGAATGGCATTTCTAGGATTGTTTATGTGCAGGAAGGGACACCTTACTACACATAAACAATCCTCCCCTGCACGCAGACACCCTTGCACACTGGTGCAGGGTGCCTGCATTGGCGCTAAGTTGCTAAACTTAGTACCATTGGGAAAACGCAAGACTGCAACATATTCTTGTAAATATAGTGTAGCCTTGTGTTTCAGAAGTGGAGGAGAGAGGCGTAAAGCGAGGAAGGCTAACACCTCTCTCCTCCTCTTTCTTGTACATCTCCATGCAAGTTGCCAGTAGTATGCCCATGATCACAAACGTAGGAAGAATGGTTCAACAGTAAAAAGAGGCAAGTAGTCCCTAAAAAGTAAAGTCTCAATGCTACTCTGACATTAACTTCCCCCTGATCTTACTGTTTCTTTACTAACAAACCTTTTCTATTCTATGTGAATGACAACCCTCTGAAACTAATATTAATCTTTAGTACAGTACATACCACAGCAGCCCTGGAGAATTGCAACATTTGGAACATGAAAGGAGCATTTGAATAAACCCCTATCCACCCAAACATATATTATTCATACAAACATTAACAACACTACCTTCTCATGAGTTTGTTGTTTGCTTTCTGACAAACAATCTTCAACTTACAATGAATTGTTATCAAGTGTAAAGTCTAAAACTGTAAATAAAAGTCCTAGGAAAATAATAATTGACTTTGAATTGCAAATATTTAATACAATTACTACAATTTATCTACACACTCAAATTCAAGCATGTTTTTTCACTATTCCAAGGCTTATTGGTGAAAAAAATCAGAAAACATCCTTCGCTGAGAATTATACGTCAATAGTAAACTGCATCATGAACTGAAAAAACTAACTGCATTGTCTTTTGTGCCTCCTAAATGTGTGGATGTTTTCTACACTTCAATTATACAATCGGAATATTTTACACAAAACATTGAAAAATTGGCCACAATTCTAAATTACTTTGACGACACATGGAGTGGCCACCTAAGCAAGTTGGGACACCGAAGAAAAGCAAGATTTCCTATTGCATGTTGAAACTGTTTCTCAACCTGCTTAGAGCAAATTGCAAAAACTAATAATCCATAGAGGATTGGCATTATTCTTTCAATAACTCAATTGAAAAAAGTCAGGAATCTAAAAAGAAGAATACCGTTTCCAGGAAATGAGAATGACGTTATCATTGACAGGTAGTCTTGACCTTCAGATATCTAAAAAAGAAATGTTGTTAAATGTTTTGGCAAAAATTTGTCAAGTTCCATTGGTTAGAGCATCAGATTTCCTTGACAATATTTCATATATATTACACTACTAATCACAACTAAGGGCCGTATCAACACTTTGGCGGTCTTGGAGTGGGGCTGCCAAGATGCAGCCCACTCAAGACTACCAAAGCCATTAATAATCACCTGCCACAGTAAAGCTTATCTTTACTCTGTCAGGTGGTTCTTTGGCACCTTAACGCAAAGTGGTCTTGGGGGGCAGCCGAACGTAGAGAGATCTGCCCTCCGGGGTGTTTGGGGAATGAGAGCGGCCCGGGTGACTGCTCCTCCCTCTTTGGGCTATTTGGGCTATTTTAGAGCCCAAAAGATATTTATTCCCCCATTTTGACTGACCAGCCACTATTTTGTGTTACACGGCGGCCAGTAACAGGTATAGCAGTGCTTTTTCCTGGAGAATATGTGAGTGAATTTTTGTCCACAGATGGCAGAACAGCACAGGCGCGATGGCTACTTGAGGAAGCTGGGTGCCCTTTTTTTTTGTAGTCCTCATACATGCCACCAGATGATGAATACTCCAGATGGGATCTCTTTGTGCCTTTCCCACAGACAAACTTGATTGCCGCCCTGGTGTCTATGTGCAGCAAACAGGGATCACCCAGAGGTAGGCTGTCTCCTTGTCCAACTCCCTTTCCCTTAGATGGACTGCCATTGGAACCCGGGAGGACCGGACCACAAACTTCTGGCATAATCACTGGACCAACGTTAGATCTTCGACCAGGCCACCAGTGCAGACCACACCCTGTCGACACTCGCTACATCGCAAGCCATATCTGACTTACTAACCATCATGATATTTTTTAAGCAGTCTGCAAACCTAGGAGGGACCACCGACTTCCATTCCCTACATATTTCTCTCCTAGCTATGAATATCACATAGAATAGAAATTGTGAAGCAAAGCTATTCATGTTGTATTCAGATGGTAAACAAAAAAAAAACAATTTAGGGGAACATGTAATCGAAATTGACAAAACCACCTTCAAAAAGCCGCAAACGGCCTCCCAATATCTGGAGATCTATGGACATTTTAAAAACATATGTCGGTCGTCTGCTGCAGGGAAGTTTACATCTAGGGCAGAGATAATTGTCTAATGTAACCTTGGATAATTTGGCCGGAGTCCAATAAACCCTGTAAGCTGTGAACAGATGGTTTCTTCTCAGCTTTGCTGGCTTTATTAGACACTGAGACATAGAAAATGAACCTGTCCATATTTTTAAGCCTCCTCAGGACTATAGCAAAATGAGACCTCCCGTTTCCAAACTCCACCCCTACAGATAGAATGAAAAAACCCTGTGTCCTCTACGATCCCTACCGATTGCCTTGACCACCACGCTGAAAGTTGATAGAACTTAAATCTTGTTAAAGACCTGTTGGTCAGGTTCGTCAGAGACTCCCAGCTCATAAGGCATGAGTTGACACAAAGATCCCCCCATTTCTTAAAGCCTGGATGGATTCCCAAATACGATGGATTCCCAAATACCTAATCTTTTGTCTAGCCCCCTGAAAAACAGATAAATTATTCCACCCCATTATATCTGTTTCTCCTTGTGGATTTTGTACCCGGATAGCCTTCCAAATTCCTCGGCCAGTTCGAATAGCCAAGTAATTGCCTCAACATGATTTGAAGTGTATAAGAGAAGGTCATCCGCATACAGGGCAGTTTTAAGCTCCAGATCTGCTATTTTAAAGGGTGCAATTATACGGTCGGCTCTAAGTGCACAAACGAAAGGCTCAATATAAAGGTCAAACAATAGGGGGGACAGGGGACATCCCTGCCTGGTGCCTCGAGAGATATCAAACCAATCAGAGAGGCCTCCATTAACCAGGACTTTTGCTCGAGGACTCTGGTAAAAAGATTTAACTCCTTCAATGAAAATCGGAGGGAACCCAAACCTCGCCATAGCAGTACAAAGATAAGCCCAATTGACCTGATCGAATGCTTTGGCCGCATCAATTGCTATAATGGCTAGTGGCAACCCCCTCTCTTCAGCGAAGTCAATTGCCCCTATCACCTGAAACATTAACTTGTTTCGCTGCCTCCCCAGGATAAACCCTCTTTGATCTGGGTGTATAATTGTTTATATACTTCTGGCGAGTCTAGTGGCCAGTATCCCGGAAAAAATCTTCAGATCCGAATTTAACAAGGAAATTGGTCTGTAGGACTCTATTTTTTGAGGATCTTTATTCGGCTTAGCTATCAGAGTTATAGTAGCTTCAGACCATGAAGGGGGAATACTATTACCATGTATAAAAATACTATTAAAGAGTGTGGTAAGCACCGGAACCACTGACTCAGAAATATCTAAGTAAATCTTGACCGGTAAGCCGTCTGGACCGGCAGCTTTACCACGGCTCATTTTCTTAAGTTGTTCTCCTATTTCCCCCTCCGTGATCTCACTAGCCAAATAATTCATATTTATTTCAGACATCTGGGGCAGATCTCTCTGGCTCAACCACGCCCTCACCTCCTCTAGTCCGATACTGGTCTCTTCTTGATATAAGCCCTGCATGAAGCCCCTAGCCTCTTCCCTGATTGCCGCATCCTCTAAAATTGGTAGGGCTGACTCGCTCTGAATTAACAGCTTAATGTTATTCCTGACCCTCTCTGTCCTAGATTTCCATGCCAGGAGGGCCCCACATTTTTCACTGTGCTCAAAGTTTTTTAATTTACTGACCTCCCACCTATCCTTAATGATCTTATCGGCTGCAGCTTTAAATGATGTTTGTAGATCTAGCAGCTCTTTCTCCAACTTCGGGATTCTCTCCCTAGCTGACAAAGCAGCCAGCTGTAGTTCTAGATCCTTTTCTTTTATTGCTTTCAGATCATCTAATTCTTTTTTTTAATGGTTTTCCTCTTATGAGTCATTAATGAACTCAGTAACCCACGGAGAAAACCTTTAAACGACTCCCATACTATTTGTTCAGTAGAGGAACCAATATTAAAAATAAAAAATTCAATAATTTTCTCTTTTACCTCTACCTTCACTCTTTCATCCAAAAAGAGCGTTCTGTCTAGTGTCCACCTAATCTCCGTGGGACTGGAACTCAACTTAAAAACTAGTTCAACCACTGAATGATCAGAGATCCCCACCGGAGTGTGGAAAACTGATACTATATCTGCAAGCAGTCCTTGATCCGCCAAGAAGTAGTCTATTCTGGAATACTGCTTGTACTTCTTGCTATAAAATGAATATTCTCCCATAGCACCATATTTGGCTCTCCATACATCCAGTAGGTTAAAATATTTCATGATATTTCTAAGTGTTGAAATGGTTATAGTAGGAGCACCATATTTCACCCTGGAGGTCCAATCGAAACCCTGATCAAAGACCAAATTAAAATCTCCCCTGAGTATTACGGGGGCCGTGTTCTGTAGTAAACCAACACCCAATTTCAAAAGAGGACCGGGATTGTCATCATTCGGGCAATAATAGACGGCGCAGGTAAAAGGTGAACCGCATATCGAGAGGGTTGCCGCAAGCCACCTACCTGACTGATCGGTATCCCATTTCTGCACCCTAATCCCCCTATTTGCCCTAACCACAATTGCAACCCCTCTTGAGATACCTTTCTGCCTTGAGCACAATATATCCTGAACCCAACTCACTCAACCAAACAGTTGTTCACACGCATTCGACTCAAAGTGGGTTTCCTGCAATAAGTAGATGTGGGCATCCGTGTTTTTTAAGTATTCGCACACTCTGGATTCCCCATTCCAGGAGAGGATTTTTATACTAGTTGACCTACTCATGACTCGACCCGACCAGTACTAGCCATGCATCTAGAGCTTTAAAAAAATGTGGTAACTTTATTACGTATGAGGACAATTTTTCCATTTTCCCCTCCACCCGGTGATCCCTCCCGACCCCACCCCCAAGGAACCCTCCCTTCATACCTGCCGATGAAGCCGCCTTTAGGGGCCCCATGAAGGCAACAATTAACTGAATTATCCTCTGCTAACCTAAAAGGCGACATGATTTACTAGCTTCCCACGCAACAACTAATAATGATTAATTTAGTAAATGCATGTGCCTATGCTAGTAGGAGATTCCTATATTTTATGTGTTTTTTATTATATAAATATATATTTTTTCCTGTCTCGCTTTTTTTTGCACCTGTCCTATCGCTGTTCCTTCCTTCTCTTCTTCACGCGTACTCTTCTCCGATCTCACCCCAAATCAGTGTACACCTACCCCCCTTTTCCCTTATAGACCGGAGTGGGATCTCTCAATCTTATTTTATTTCTGTCTCACTTGGGATAGAAGATCGTCAACATGTTCTGGCTGACTGCAGTTGTACATTTTATTCCGCCACACAATCTTTAATAAGGCAGGGAACTTCATTTGAACTTGTGCCCCGAATGATCTCAGTTCAGGCATTCTGGATCCCAGTTCCCACTGCCTCTGGTCTGTTCTTCCTCCAATATCTGATTGCATTTGATATGGGTTAGCCCGATGTTGAAGAGCAGGTCAAGATAGGCATCTACCTAAAATTAGCTCCTTGACGCTGTAAGTCTGGAAGTTAACAAGGATCTTCCTTGGGGCTTTTCTGTCCATATGTTTCTTAAAAGGGTCCCTGTGCACCCTTTGTATCTCCGCCTCCAGATCAATATCAGGCTGATCTTTTAAAACTCCATCCCTTAATAACTTGCAGACAAACCCTTTGATATCTTCCTGCTCTTCCCCTTCTGGAATCTTCAATATTCTAAGATTGTTCCTGCGGGCTTGCGTCTCTAGTCTCTCCAAATCCATTGCAAGGGATCTATTCTGAGCTTTTAGGGCATCAATATCCTTGGAGTTCCCCTGAACAGATTCTGACAGAGTGGTAACTTTCAGCTCAAGAGTTCCTGCCCGGGTATAAATGTCATCCAGTCTAGACTCGAGGAGGTCAAACCTATCATGGATAGCTTTCTGGTTACTCTCGGAAATGTCAAACTTAGTCATTAGGTCCCCTCTCAGTGGTTGCAAAAGGGAACCCAACCTGTCTCCATCCAGACTGTCTGACCGCTGCCGATTCCCCCGGACCTGAACATCCAACGAGGGCTGGAGCTGAACAGGAATCTGTGGATGACAATGAGTACTACCATCCGCTTCAGGTAGTAGAAGCAGAGAGTCCACTATTGCTAATGACACCTGGGGTGCCTGTAAGGCTCGTGGGGCTTGAGGAGAAGGTGGGCAAATTACATGACTGTCGACCGACTGACCGGCAGAGGTGTCAGCGGTAGGACTTTCAGTCAGCTCTACCACACTCCCAGAGTCAGGCATACCTTCCAAGAGCGTATAACGATTTTCTAGTGGAAGCGGAGGACAACCGGCCTCATGAGCTGCCACAGCTGTACCTGATTTTGCTCCATAATTTTAAAGAAGGTCTTAAGTGATGGAGTATTTTTTGGAGGCAGTTGAACAGTTTTTGAACCCTTTACTTTTTTGATACCTCCCGCTTTTTTTCCCTTTATAAGGTGTTAATGGTGTAGGTCCCTCCTTCTCCATGGAGTCCAGCACACCTTTTGATCTCAGTTCCTGCTGGGATCTAAGCTGGTATCTATTTCTGTATTTTCTCGGTGGTGAGATTGGTAAAATTGACAACTCCCTCTGGCCCCTTATGAGGTTTTTACTACCCCAAGTGATAATCAGACTGGAAGCAGAAACGGAGTCAGGACCAGAACCAGAATCGGAAACAGAATCAGACACAGAGACAGATTTTCCAGCCTGCGCCTGGTGCAGCACAACAATCCCCCCCCCCACTCAGGGGGTTAACTGGATGGACTCCTGTAGACTCCAGATCCATGCAGTCACACTGCAGCTCCACCCCTGCCTGAAAACACCTTACCGCAGTGGGCTGTGTAGAAATGCAGCGTGAAGGGGAAGAATCCTTACAGACCGGCCCCCGAAGCTGAAGGTATACCAAAACAAAACGAGCCCGACACCAGAAGCTCGTCCGACGATCCCCGAACCGGCGTCCTGGAGAGGAGCCTGCTTCCTGAAGGGACCGCCCCACCTCATCTCTGCCACACAACCCATATGCTTCTCCTGGGTCCTAATGGCGCTGAAAATGGCGCTGGAGCCTCGGAAAAGAAAAAATCAGGCGGATTAGTGATTTTTACCCTGGGAGTTTCAAAAAAGCGCCATCGTACTCTTACCTAAACGATTACCGCCGTAGGTTCAGCCTCTTCTCATGCCGCCCTGATCATCTCACACAATCCCACATACAACCCACCGGCTGCAGTGCAGCTCCTCAGGGCCAACGTGTGACCGCACCAACAGCGTCAACATGGCCTTCACCACCTGGCGCACTCTCACCCCCACCGAGCCGGCTGACCGCAAGCTCTCCAAGATGGTGACGTGCCTGCGGCTGGCCTCCAGCTTCATCTCCCACCTTCTCTCCTGGACTTCTTTACTTTTTGTTCTGTCCTGGCCGACACTTTGCTGCTGATTTCGGACAGTTTTTCTCTGGACTCTGACCCTCATTCCATTCCCTCGTCCTTTAACCCATTTCCCCGTTGATGATCCTCAAATGGTTTTTCCCTTTTCTGCTTTGCCTTCTCTCTATACCCTTGCATCCCTCCCACCCTCCCTTTGTGCTGTGACTGCATCCACACTTTTGGAACTCTGTTTTTTTTGCATACTCTAATCACTAGTATATGCAGTAGACCTTTGTTCTCTCTACCATTCCTATCTGACCCTTAGAGTATATCCAGTTATATCCCTTCCTTTGTATATAGAGATAACTCTAACGACTAGTCTCCTACGTGACTGTTAGAGTATATCCATGTGTATCCCTTCCCTATGTATATAGAGATAACTCTAACGACTAGTCTCCTATGTGACTTTTAGAGTATATCCATGTGTATCCCTTCCCTATGTACATAGAGATAACTCTAATCACTAGTATATGTAGTAGACCTTTGTAATATATACCATTCCTATGTGACTCATAGAGTATATCCAGTCATATCCCCTCCCTATGTATATAGAGATAACTCTAACCACTAGAATTTGCAGGAGTCCGCTATGCTCTCTTCCATTCCTATGTGACTCTTAGAGTATATCCAGTCATATCCCTTTCCTATGTATATAGAGATAACTCTAATCACTAGTGTATGCAGTAGTCCGCTGTGCTCTCTACCATTCCTATGTGACTCTTAGAGTATATCCATGTGTATCCCCTCCCTATGTAGATAGAGATATCACCAGGATATGCCTAGAGTATTTCCATTTGTATCTCCTCCTTATGTGACTCTACCTCTTGTACATTTGCAATTTTTTTCTGTTTGTATCCTCTATGTAACGCATGTAATCCTAAGTCCTTAAGTTTTCAACTGGTTCTTATGTAAAGCAAAAATGTGCTATGTTCTCAACTGGTTCTTATGTAAAGCGCTCTGACACCTTCGGGTAAAGTTCGCGCTATAGAAAATTGCAAAAATAAATAAATAAAAATAAATCTCGTATTCAGCCTATGCCGCCTCCCGGAACCCCTGCGACCGGCGTTCAGCCTGCCGCCGCCATGTTCCTCCTGGCTCCGCCTCCCTGGGTGCCCTGACCTCATTTATAAATGGGGACGAATGATTTCTGCCCGGTAAGCAGGATTTACGGCTGCGGTTTTCCTTTGCTTGCTGCAGCTCCGCAGTTTCCACAGGTGTAGCAACAGGGCTGCTCTCAACTTCAGAGAGCGGCCCTGAGGGGACGTGTAGCAGAACACAGGGCAGAGCCTAAGCATGCGTGGCCCGCAGTGGAAGCATGAATTATTCCCCAGGGGGAACTATCTAGGAGTCCAGTAATGGACTGTAGTGTGTGCAATGAAAGGAGAGCAGCATGCGGCAAACTGCCCCCTCCTCAATTGAAAACAGAGAGCTGGCAAAAGCAGTGGGGCGGGGCTTATGAGGGAGGTAGTTTGCATGCCGACGTATTAATTTACCCAGGACTACCCCTTTGCTTGGTGGCACTCCAAAGCCATATGTTTCATGTGCAGCAGGGAATTATGAAGTTAAAAGGCTGTGTTATGCCGTTTTTAAAGAGGCTCTCAATGCACTATTATTTGTTATGTGTCATCCTATTTTCAGTACTAAACAGCCTTCTGTGAGGGGAACAGATGCTAAATGTTGATGTCTGCAGCCATATTAATAATTCTGCACATCACGTAATCACACTATTTCAGGGGTATTATTCCTTACAATACTTTTGCGGCACTTTCAGGTCAGCTGTGTTGGAGATGCAGGAGAGCACTGTGCGACTCCATTACCCCATGGAGAAGAGAAGGTTGGGCCCTGTATGGCCTAGTAGTGCTGGGGGATGACAAGATCAAGCCCCACGAAAGCCCCGAAGGGCCTCAGTAGTGCACCGAGCCAAGGGGGACAGTACTGCTCCTGGAGGAAGTAGACTCGGAAAACGCAGCTTTCTGCATTCATGGCCTGAAGGAAACCTTATCCTCCCTAGGGAAACTCCAGCTGCCCTCCCCTCACTCCACAACACCCCACATCCCTCCGGCTCTCAATTAAGTATGGGCGAAATTTGCGAATTCGCGTTCCACAAATTTGCGCGAAAGCGAATTTGCGGTCCGTGAAATCCGTGAATCTGTGCGAATTTTTTTATTTTGGCGTGTTTGCGGGTTTTTTGTTTTCAGCACGGCTACCGCGAACTTACCCATGCGGTCGCTTTTGGACCAGACAATCTTGTTCGCGGGAGGAAAACAACTCGGCAAATTCAGAATCAAGGTAAGTCAACGCAGCGCGCGTGAGATTGTATTTTCGAAGCACGAACAAGCCAAAAAAATTTGAAAACTTGCGAATTGCGGATTGTTTGGCAATTTCGCACAATTTGCGGAACGCGAAATTGCGAGCGTAACAAATTTTCAGGCCATGCTTACTCTCAATTGGAATGACTCACTGCCCCCCAACCGATCCCTGCCCCCCCAGGTTCCCAGCCACCACTCACTAAACCCCGGACTGAGTCGCGAGCAGTCAGACCCAGAAGAACTATTCCCACCCTCTCCCCCCAGGAAGTGATCACACTCATCTCATCATAGAAACTCCCCTCTAACCAGCTAGCTCAGGCTCCACCTCCAAACTCTACTCCCATCTCCTCGATCCAAGTCATTAGTGGAGTGGGTAGGGACCCGCCCCCCAAAGAGCCACTAGACCCCCAACGTATCTTTCCTCCATACACAGAGCCAAGCCTGACAATCTGAAATCAAAAGAAGACCCTGCCATTAATTGTATGCTTATCAACAGCCGGTTCGCCATCAAACATGCAACGGGAATAGCAGAAGCCATCCTCTCACATGACCTGGGTGTAGCTTTCATCACGGAAACCTGGCTAAACACCCTGTCCTAACCCATTCTGGACATGCTGGTGCCGCCCGGTTTCTCAATTATCCACAAAGACAGGCCCGAACACAAAGGTGGCGGCATAGCAATTATTCACAAAAGTGACCTCTCCATCTCAGAAACTCCCGACTGACTGTATAACTCATTCGAATGTCTATCAGTAAACTTCAAATCGCCCACTCATAGTTCACTTCAATGCCATCTCCTATACCATCCTCCAGGCAACTCCAACGAATTTGGAGCTCAGCTGTCGGACCTAATCACCCAATCCGCACTCAACAGCGACAACAGTATAATTCTGGCCGACCTCAACCTAAGATGGAACGAAACAAAACCCCCCTCATTCAATCTCTCAACACCCTCCTGCAAGACAACAATATGATCCAACACTGTTCAGAGGAAACACACTATAGAGGAGCGATCCTGGATGCAATCATTGCGGTCAAAAATGCAATCACGATTGACTACATCATCCCGGTGGATTGGTCAGACCACCACATCATTCTTTTTCATATCAACCATCTGGCCCTTTCCCTCCCACCCATTCAAGCCTCTCCTAAATGGGTCAGGAACACATCCCGAGTCCCTCGAGACAACCTAGAAGAAGGACTAAGCTCACTCCTCCCTAACACGAAGGAGCTCCTCTCAACCACGGAACTCACCTCGCTCTACCATTCCAACTTGGAGCTCACCCTGGATCAGCTGGCACCTCTGAAACTTAAAAAACCCAGAAGCACCCCCTCTTGGTCTTGGTTCTCCACAGACATAAATGAGGAAAGAAGACACCTCAGATCCCTTGAAAGAACCTGGAGGAACAACCCCTACTCCCTCCACCGGGATCAACTCAAGGCAGTACGCAAAAACTACTATAATCATATCAAGAGCAAAAAGTCATCCTTCTTCTGTTCTGCTTTAGATAATGGTAAAAACTGCTCCAAAGAACTCTTCAACATCATCAGGAGTCAAACATCCAATCCAGTGACAGCTAACATGGTGGCGTCCAAAACCCACTGTGACAACTTTGCAAGCTTTTTCAATGAAAAAAATCGCCAAAATTGATCGATCATTTAGCTCTAAGCCCTCTTCCCGCACAGTGATCCTGACTCCAGCAACAAACCGCAACACCCCAGTAACCTCGTCTATCTGCTGGTCATCCTTCCGACCCGTCCAGGATGAAGTGATAAGCAATCTAACCGCCTCCGCTAAACCCTCGTCCCACTCCCTCGATCAGCTACCCTCGAGACTGACCAAAGACCTGAAGCTTACCCTAGCCCCAATTTGGGACAAGATCATCAACAGCTCTTTGAGCGAGGGATCCATTCCAGATTGCCTCAAAGATGGACAAGTCACACCGCTTCTAAAAAAACCTGGCCAAGGACATGAAAAACTTCAGACCGGTATCGAACCTCCCTCTCTTATCCAAAATTCTTGAAAGATGTGTGCTGCCACAGTTAACCCAACACCTAGAGAACACTAATCTACTAGACCCACACCAATCAGGATTCAGAAAGGGCTGCAGCACTGAAACCGCAATCCTAAATGTCCTAGATGATATGTACATGTCACTTGACTCCAACCAATGTAGACTTCTCATCCTCCTAGACCTCTCGGCTGCGTTTGATACAGTTGATCATACCCTGCTACTCAAAGTCCTCCAGGAGAGAGCGGGCATTGAAAAGACGGTTCTAAAATGGTTCTTCTCCTTTCTCAACAACCGCACACAAAGAATAAAAATCAACAGCTTTGGGTCGGACCCCCTCCCCATTAGCAGAGAAGTTCCACAAGGGTTAGTACTCTCCCCGCAACTTTTCAACATCCACATGGAACGCCTCACTTCTAAGGAACTCCAACATCCCCTTCCACCTCTACGCGGACGACACACAACTCTATCTGGAAACCACATCGATCGCAGACATTCACAGACTGAACGTTACACTCATGGAGGTCCAACATTGGCTCTCATCCAACCACCTCAAACTCAATGAAGAGAAAACAGAAGTGCTCCTCATCTCAAATAGAGATGAAAACCCCCAAATAGTAGAATGGCTCAAAGTCTTAAACACCCTCAATGATACTCTGGCGCCAAAGGACTCTGTGAAATCCCTAGGGATTACTCTCGACCCCAAACTGGACATGAAAAAACACATCCAAAAACCGCCAAAAGTGCGTTCCTTAACCTGAAACTTCTCTACAAAATAAAAACCTTCCTCCCCCCGAAAGATCTGAAACAGGCCACCCAGGCACTGGTGCTCTCCAGAATTGACTATGGCATCGCAGCTCTGACTGGAACAGCCAAATCTCACCTGGGGCCTCTTACCACTACCCTCAAAGCTGCAGCAAGAATGGTCACAGGAACAAAGAAATATGAGCACTTCTCTCTGGCACTCAAGGAACTGAAGTGGCTCCCTATAGACCAATGAGCCAGCTTCGGTACAGCTTGCCTCACACACAAAGCCCTGCACACAGGCAAACCAGAATATCTGGCCGCCAAACTCAAACGGGCCGGTCATACTAGGGTCCTCAGAAGTTCCAACAGGCTCCTACTCATCCCTCTGAAATCACGTAAACACCAAACCTCAAATAAATCCTTTACTGTAAATGCTCCCAGGATCTGGAACGCCATCCCCCCCCATATCAGAATGACCTCCTCCTTCCCGAAATTCAAGATTCTACTCAAAACCCTCTTCCTCGTGCGCTCTTGATCGTAACGAGAAACCCACATTTGACTGTGAAAGACCGATATCTCCCCTCTTTGATATCCCAGAGCCGGATGATTCGCTGTTGATCTGCGTCCCGTATTGCTCTCAAGTTGCTGTTGTGCAGAGTTTTACTTCCCGCTTGAGTTCCTGGTTCTTGTTTATCGTCCACAATTTTTTTTTGGTGCATATCTGTATTTGCTGTGAAGCACTCTGATACCCTCGGGTCCAGCTAGCGCTATACAAAACTTCAATAAATAAATAAAAATATGGTACAGCACTCCAACATAGGAATGAGGGTACACGGATAAGGGTGAAGGGATTAGGAAGGAGCTAGGGCTCACTGGTAAATATTGTGCCTCTGTTGGCAAAGGTTCTCATAGGACAAGGGTGCGTATCCTGTCAATGCTGTCAAAGTGTTTTAGGGAGGTAAATATAACCACGGAGGCAGGTGGCAAAGGCTGCCACACGTGAGGTGGGGTGACACATGGAATGTCACAACCCGGACTACAACGGAGTGTTCAGATGAAGATGATCAGCAGGAGGTATAGAATGGGTGGGGCGGGCATGGGGGGGATATCTCACCACTTTGTTCATGACGTTCTACAAGGTACTACAGCAGGCAATCGGCAACAGGAAGGACATTAGCATCAGGACAGCCATGGAGGGCCCGACAAGAGGAGAACAAGGAGGGCAACATGACAAGCTCCAGAATGGGCACCGGTTCTAGCACCAGGTAAAGCCCAGATGCAGAATAAAGGTGGAAGCAATGTTGTCAATGGGAAGGGATGCAAGGGAGTAGCATACTGGAGTTGTGATGCGGCTGTGAGGGGGTTGGCAGGTATCAGAAATAATAGTTGGCAAGGATGACTCAGGTGTAGTTGAGGAAGAATCCTAGGCATCAGAGAACAAGATGGGGTTAAGATACAGAGGAAGAAGAGTGCAGAGCTCATGACCGAGGACCTACACTACAGGGAGGTTTTGAATCTGTTAGGTGCCCTTCGTTGTTTTAAAGAGAAAAGCTTGAAGGGTTTGAGGGTAATCCTGCTGGTGCCTGCGGGAGCTTTGATACCAGAGGGTTCACCAGGGAAATTTGTAGGTAGGCATGCAGGTTTAAAGGCCCCGGAACCACACCCCCTCATCAACTCTTATGGCAGAAGCCACCAGTCTAGTTTTTCCGCCGAGTAGCAGCAACAGCAGCAGGCGTCTGCAGGGGAAGGTTGAGGATTTGGGGCCAAAGTTAATAAGCTCACTACCCTTTGCCTTAAACTACTTTGGAGTGTTAATGTCTATTAACAGAGATGACACCCACATCTGAGGGAAGAGTTACACATGGTGTTAGGCTAGGGTACAGGGGAATGAGAATAAGGAGATAGGCGGCGGATACCTAAGCAGTTAGTGCAGCAGACCATTTGGTTAAGAGAAACTGCTTAAAAATAGGCATGGGGTTTCCCAAAAAAAGGAAAAGGTTAGCACTGGTTTCCCCTTCAATGGTATTGTAAAGGGGGTAGCTCACTTAACAAATGTCATACCGGAGGAAGAAGCTTTCTTTGCCTATTCTTCAGTGTGTCAGAGAGGACAGGGTATTTGGAGGAGGTGGCATAGTTTAGGGCACTCAAGGGGAATTTGGGTAAATCTTTGGTATAAGAGCAGACAGCTCGACCCTGGATGGGGGCTGTCATTCCAGGGCAGTGCCAATAATTCTGTGGCCAATGCGGCTTGGTTACCAATGGTGATAGAGCAAACATACATAGTTCTGAGGGTTGCCAGAGGATGCTGGTCATTATCGAGGAACCTGGGGTTAACCCTAGAGTTCCTTCAGCATAGAAGGCCTTTGGCCCAGTACGACATTGGCACCCTTGATTATCGACATTGATCTTGTGGCCATCGAGTTAGGGAAGCTAGGAGCAAGATGCCCATTTTTACGCTGAGGACAGGGGGGCTAGTGTATGAGGTTATTTGCTCTTTATCAAGGATATGCTCTAGAGAACATGGATGGGCGTTGACCTTGAACCTCACGACCGGGATGCTATGGGGGCAATTTCTAGGGTATATAACCTATTGGGGGTAAAAGGGTAGTTTGGGAGGAAGTCGATTTGAGGGCAGCAGACATACGGATTTGATAGTGCAAGTCTAAAACAGATCAGAGGGGTTTTGGCGGTGCTGTGTTAGGTCCCCTTTTTTCAAATTTTGTCTGGGGAGGCGAGCCACTTTCCTGAGAGACGAGTCGCACAGTGCGGGGTTTGCTGTTATGTCAAAGTGGCGGGACACAAGGGACTGCATTTCCTCTGTTGTCTGTACTACTGGGGAGTTGCTGACACACAAGGTCTTGGAACACATGCCTGTTGTATGGTATAGGACCTGGAGACAGGCTAATGGGGATAGAACATGGAGGATATGATGGACCTGGGGAGAGGGCATCAAACTGCTGTTAGCGATATGCACAGGTCAGGGAGGAGGTTTGCTAGTATATTTTGTTTTATCAATTTGTATTCTTGTTTTTCAGGTTTAGCTCTACGTTTAGAGGTCACCAGTGTGTCTCTTTGGATAATGAGCATTCTTTAGTACAATGAGATGAACAGCAGGCAAAGAAGAGCAGACACTGGGTCACTTAGGGATTCGTCCATTTTTTCTTTCACATCCGATCTTAAGGTGGAATGGGGCCTAGGGTGGAAGAAACTTCTATTCTCTTGAAATAGGTTATAAGTAGGGGATGGTTGTAGATGTCATGATTTTTTTTTGGTTTTTTTAAAAATCTTTTTATTTCCGGTGTTAAACATGGACATAGACAATCGTGTAGAGCGCTCAACACTACGCAAATACAGTAAGTCCACATATCACATATAATAGTACTCACATTTGCAGTTTTCAATTTTTCTGTGTTACGTTCCCCACCAAACCCTCAGAAACTCCCCCCACCCACCCTCCGTTCCGGCACTTACATTTGTACATACAATTTACACTTCGCACGTAGTCCTAGCATTGCACATTTATCTCCTAAACAGTACACTGCTACACCCACCATCGGTTTTATGTCCAATACGAACCAGACATTTGCCGTTGCGCCTGGGCCCGCGCTCTCTCAGTGATACATGGGATCGCGTCTAGTGGAAGGGGGGATGCCCTAGTTGCTAGTCATGTAGTTCCCTGGTCTAATCGTCCAAAGAAGATGAAGACATATCACCAACATCACCAGTTTCAAAAGCCCCCACCATAGCATTCCAATCGAGTGATATGGGAGTCTTCCTGAGGCCCCTACGCTCTTCCCGTTGCAGTTCCATACCCTCTGCCTTGCCCCAATGCACTACTTCTCCGCGCCATACATCTGGGTCAGGCGGCCTAGTCGACTTCTATCTCATTGTTATGGTTCTCTTTGCCAGCAGCAGGGCCAAGTCGGCAAATCGGGTTGCTACGCTTTTCTTTCTTTCGGTAGGGCCCAATCCCAACAAGCTATACTCCATAGATGCATATGGTCTGGCTGGTGCTCGTCTGGTCACAGCGTCAATAATTGTCTTCCAATAGTATCCCAACTTTGGGCAATCCCACAACATGTGCACTAGTTGCGGGCCATCTGCTCCACAACCGGGGCAGGTGTCCTCGGCATCCGGGTACATGGCGTGCAACCGATGAGGTGTGAGGTATGCCATGTGCAAAAACATAAGTTGGATAAATTTCGGTTCCTCGACACTTTCTTCGGGAATTTCAAGATTCGCTCCCACTCCTTGTCCTTAAGAGCTCTCCCTATGTCTCCCTCCCATCTGTCCCGTAAGGGTTGTAGCGAGGCTGCCCTCCCTGTTCTGATGCCACTCGCTATCCATTTTGTCAGATGGCTGCCAGCCCCCATTAAGTACTGCATAGATAGTAGTGGGTTCGTGAGTGGTTCATCTCCATTCGGTGCCCATGTTTGTGTAATGTAGTGTCGCACCCGGGCATACAATAGAAACAGTCCTCCCGGGGTGTGATGTGAACTGCAAAAATCCGCGAAAGTCATAACATGGCCCTCCGCGAATAGGTCCCCCACCTGCATCATGCCCGCATCGTGCCAAGCAGCAAGTACCCGGCTAGACAGTGGGCCCGTTCTCAGCGGCAGCCCCAGGAGTGGTATTGTGGGTGCGTAAGAGGACTCTGCATTTTTGTATTTCACCGCTTTCCTCCAGCATTTAATAGCAAGTTTAAGTAGGAGCGGTGTTGATCCAGGGATCTCAACCCTCGGCAGCAACAGGGTATGTATGACGCCATTCGCTCTGTCCGTCTCTGTCAGGCCAATTTTGTGTAGGTTGCGGCCCGCTAGCCAGTAGGCCATCCATTGTAGTTGACACGCAAAACCATACGCCAGGATATCTGGGACCCCCATTCCACCCTCCGCAGTTGTCCGCTGCAGTTTAGCCAAGCTAATGCGCCGCCTGCCCGACCCCCATGTCAATTCCGTAAGGATAGTGTTCAGCATCCTGAACATGGTCGCGGGGGCCGTAAAGGGCAGATTCGTCAAGATATATAAGAGCCGGGGCAGCACTACCATTTTAGAAATGGCCACCCGCCCTGCCACCGATAGCGGCAATGTGGTCCAGAATTGCACTTGTGACTTCAGTGCCGTTATCGCTTTACCCAGGTTCCCGTCGAGCATGTCTTTCGCCCCTCTGTATACTTGTATTCCTAGGTATCGGAAGGTCACCGTCGCCACCTGAAAAGAGTGGGGGGGGAATCGCAACTGGGCTGATTCCGCAGATGCATTGAAACAATATCCATACGACTTTGTGTCGTTAATCGTGAGACCCGACAATGTCCGGAAGTCCTCAAATATTGCTGGGATCGGGTCAAGACAGCCCCTCACATCTCCCAGATAAAGAACAATGTCGTCCGCGTAAGCCGACACCACATGTGTCGTCGCGGCCCTCCGTATACCTCTGTGCTGTGCCGAGGTCCAAAGCTTACACAACAGGGGTTCCAGAGCCAGTATGGGCCGGGCCGTTGGGCGGGTATACAACAGCTTCACCCAGGCGATGAACTCAGGCGGTATCCCAAATTTAGTGAATGCTGTAAACATAAAATCCCATCTAAGGGAATCAAAGGCCTGTTTCAGGTCCAAGGAAATACAGCCTTCCGCCCCCTCAGCTGCGTTTTCGTGGAGCATTATTTGGCTGAGCCTCCGTAGGTTCATCGCCGTATTTCTACCGGGCACGAAGCCGCATTGGTCAGGGTGTATTAGTTGCGGGACGTATTGTGCCAGCCTCGCCGCCAGAACCCTACTCAGGAGTTTGTAGTCCGTGTTTAGTAAGGACAAAGGCCTGTAGTTAGCTAATTGGAGCCCGTCTCTGCCAGGTTTCGGGAGTGAAACTATCAACGCCTGCAGTGACGACTGCGGTAGTCCATGTGATTTCAGCGCTTCTTGGTATACTATGTGCAAATGTGGTGCAAGCAGATCTATATAGGCCCCATTGAACTCGGCCGGGAGGCCGTCGGTCCCGGGGGGTTTTATTCCTCGGCAATGCGCGTATTGCCTGACGTATCGCCGCGACCGTGATGGGGTGTGCTAAGTCCTCCCCCTGGGTCGCTGGGAGCTGCGGTAAATCGAGGCCGCCCATAAACGTCTCAAATGCCTCCACCGACAACTGCTGATGCTGTCCATACAGCCTCTCGTAATAGTCCCTAAAAGCAGTATTGATACCTATTTGTGTCGTGACCAGCACTCCGTCCTGGTCGGCTTCCTCCAGTATGGACATATATACAGCAAGCCCCTTGCTGTATATATGCCCATATAGGGATCGGGCCTCTTACTGGCACCAAGCGTGCCAGTAAGGGGCCCGATCTCTCCGCATGTGCGTGCTGCCTGCATGTGTACTCCCTATATTCCAGTATACGCAGCTCCTCAAGCAGCTCGGCTTGTTGTATGTGCGCCTCTTGCAGTGGTGTGAATGGTATGTACGTACCAGCGGCCTCACTCTCGAACATTGGCAGTCGCCCCTTCTACCTCCTGGAGCCTCTCCAGCACAGTGTGTCTCATGCCCACCCGCGTGCTCATTGCCACCCCCCTCATGGACACCTTAAAAGCGTCCCACTCTATTTGTCGTGAGCTAGCCGTGTCAGCGTTCGTGGTGAAATAGTGTGATATAGCGTCTGCTAGGGCCGCTCAAAAGACGGCATCCTCAAGCAGGTCCGGCGCTAGACGCCACGTTGGTATAGGAGTTGGGATCCTACCCCATTGCATCGTGATTTCCACTGGGTTATGATCAGAAAACGTCTTACCCATATGTACCGCAGTCACCACTGACAGGGGAGCCATCTAACATCCCACGAATAAACACATATCTACCATCCTGATCCACTTTTTGTTCCAACAGCTTAAAGGGGACAGAGTTTTTAAGCCATATAGCCGCCCCTCTCGAAAACACAGAATAAGTAGTAGCAAATAATTGCCCCTTCCACTTTTTAAGGAGTTTTGCACTCTCTGCACTGTTACGGTGAGTTTCCCAAAGGCATACTATTGTTGCATGTCTCCGATTCAGTTGCGCCAAAATTCTATGCCTCTTGTGGACTGATCCCATGCCTCGCACATTCCAGGTGCATACTTTATATGTGCTAGGAGTTGCCATGGCGGTATGTGGCATTTACATCCAACGGACCCCGTGCCATCCGTGTACTGTACATAAAGTGCGATATCCTAAGTGCCGGTAAAACGTGTAACCCTCTAACTTTAAGGTCCCCGTGTGAAAAAACCTGGGGTCCAAACATCATCGCCCAACGTGGGCAACAGTTAAACTGAATCGTGCCTACGCTCTGGGGGGGTGGTACCCACTCACACTCTCTAGGTACCTGTCGGTGTTACTGCATTGTGCCCTAAACAAGTATGTACCCCGGTCCCTGTTAGCCCACCCTCGCTCCCAGGCAAATTTCATACATTACCAATCGGTATCTTCAACAGCTACAATCAGAATTCATTCGCCATTTGGGCAGTAATTTTGGGAAATAGCTGCAGGCTAGTGACAGAGCCTGACATTTCCGTACGGGAGTCCGAATTGCTGCCCTTGTCCGATCTGTCCCTGGCATCATGTGCTGCCAGTGCATCCTCTGTCAGTAAAGTCACTTCTGGGGTCTTCCGTGGTCTGGCCGGTGTCCTTCCTCCCTCCGGACCAGGTCCCTCTGCGTGGTCTTCCCTCGTGCTATTCTGCGACTCTCCCCGATGTGATGGTCCCGCATCCTGATCTTCCGCCACAGGGTCCTGCGCGTGCAATGCCGTCAGCGCCACCTCCATCCATTCCGCCACCTCCTCCGGAGACTCAAAGAAATAGGATTTGTTGCTGTGTATTATTTTGAGTCTGGCTGGGAATAGCAGTGCGTATTTCATATTACGGTCCCGCAGCTTACGCTTCACACCCAGGAACGTCGACCTGGCTTTCTGCACCGCCGGGGTGAAGTCTGGGTAAATAGATATGGTCTTGTCCTCAAATTTCTGTGGAGCTTTTTCTCTCGCCACTCTCATCACCGAGTCCCTGTCTTTGTAATGTAGAAGGCGTGCTATGAGCGGTCACGGCGGTGCTCCTGGCCTGGGCGGCTTCGCTGGCATTCTGTGTGCTCTCTCCACGCTGTACAATGGTGTAAGATCCTGGGGCCCCACCACCTTCTTCAGCCAGTCTTCTACGAACTGTGTGGGGTTCCTCCCCTCGCTGCATTCCGGAACCCCCAGTATTCGCACATTATTGCGGCGTGCTCGCCCTTCCGCGTCATCCATCCTGTCCCCGAGCGATTTAAGCTGCCTCTCCATGTTCTCCAGTTTCGTGGAGTGCTCCGTGTGTTGCGGGATTAGGTCATCAAGCGCGATCTTGTGCCCCGTGACTTTTCTAGCCAGTTTATTGTGATCCGCTCTGAGGAGTGACAGGCCCGTCGCCATGTTATCCATACGCGACTCAAGCGCTTCTCTGGAGGCCTTGATTTCCGCCAGTATGAGGTCCAGTTTGGCCTCCTGCATGCCTTTGCCCGTCGGCGGTACAATTTCGATGTTTGAGGAGGCCAGCGGGTCGTCCGACCCAGAAGACTGTAGGTCCGCGTTCGCCCCCTGTTCTTGCATCTTAGCCCTGTTTCTCCCCATGGCTCGTGTCGTCAGGGTGGCGGTGCTTAAGTCCCGCGTATGCGCTCAGTTCCTGCTCTCACGGGGTGTAGTTGGTAGTGCCAAACATCCACCGGCACTATTCACCACCAAGACCTACCGTTCTTGTCAGCGTACAGGTAGGTATCAATCTGAGGGGGTTCTGCTTGGGCACTCCAACAGTCTCTACAATATCCACACCGCCGAAGCCTGTTATGTGTTCTGCAGGCCCCCGGATGGCATGCGGCGGGGGGATGGGTCAGCCACCCAGCTGACAATGGCGCCGCCAACCGCAGGAGGTTGTCTCACCCACGATAGTCAGGGGGGCAGACACGCCCACCGCTTCGCACTCCAAACAGTGGCCCATGCAATAATACCACCGTCCAGTCGGCCACAATAGACGTAGGCCGCAGGACACCACCAGCCACTTATCTGAATATGGCGCTGCGGGAGAAGCGCGTGCACCTCCAAGTGTCCCTGCACCTGCCGGTATAGCACTCCCTTCTGCGTCAGTCCGGTGCCCTGTGCCGTTATTCTGCACGTTTACCTCCTCCTCCAGCTCTGTGCTCCGCTTATCCTTATTGCCAGTGAAGACCCTCCCGATCCCGGGGGGATAGTGACGGCCGCCTCCGCAGTATCTAAAATGGCACCCGCCGTCTCAAGCACATTCGCGATGGCGCACTCCCCTCCTGGTCCGAGCAGCAGATCTCGTGCCCCAGGGACAGCCGTCTTTAGTCTGCGCCTATTGTAGCCCCCGTTGCCTTCCTCAATTATATGCCGGACCGCTCACTGCCGTTGCGGCACCGGCACCTTCCCGGGTGACAGGGCTCCGGACAGTATGCTCGTGTGTCCCTGGTGATGCCTCCGGTGCCGACACTCACCGCTGTCGCAACCCTGCTCAGGCGATCTCTGCTCTGCAATTCATGTCATCGGGTGATGGCTCAGCTCGCCTCACACCCGCGGTGGAATTCCACATGACCCTTCAGGCCGTAGTCTGGGAGTCCTGAGTCAAGTCGCACGCAGTCCGGCTCCGCCTCCTGCCACAGGCAGCGGCTCGCAGCGTGTTACAAGGCCGCTCCGGGTCCGACCGCTCTCCGCACCACTTGGAAGCAGCCCGCGTGTGCAGCTTGGATCTGCCCGGCCTCCGCACTTCCGACGTTCGTAGAGCTAGGGTGGGTGTCCCGTGGGAATCGGGGACACAGGATAGTTCGCAAAGTGTCAGGGCATAAGACGCAGCTAGCCTAGATCACGTCCGCCATGCTCGGTTCGTGGCCACGCCCTGTAGATGTCATGATTTAAACATGAAGCTAGAGCGCCAAAGCTATGCCAGGGAAAAGAGGGTATTTTGATCAAAGCAATGAAGGAGGACTGGCAGGCGATTTATGCCATTCGTCAAGTAGCTTACTAGGTGGAATGAGTTTATTCCAACAGGAAGTGATGTGGGGCTGTGAAGAGTCTATGTGCTTGCTTTAATTATGACAGTGTGGAATATTTAGGGCATTGGCATTGTTTTTTTCTCTACTACTTTTTGGATGGAGTTGTTTTTGTTTCAGGTTCAGGATGACATTGCAAAGGCTCTGAAGGTGCCTTAAGCTTTAGGGGTGGCAGAAAAAGGGGAGTTACCCCTTTTTCTGGGTTGCGGTTGGCAGTCAGATTGGCATGTTTTAGGCAAGTTTATTCATTGTTGACAGAGGCATTGCACGCTGAAATGGAATGGGTAGACAAGTTCACGCCTGGACGAAGTAGGAACTTTCAGGTGCATTAGGAAGTTAGGTTAGTTTCAGTTTAATTGTTGTAAAGGTTAACGTTTGAAGTTTAAAGGTCAAAGGTGAAAGGGTGAAGTTCAAAGGTGAAAAGTCACAGGTTAAAGTTCAAAGGTGAAAAGTTAAAAGTCACAGTAGGGGGTAATGAATTGCAGGTTAAAACATGTTGTGTGGGTAACTTTATGGGTGGGAGCAGTTTAACATAGGTAAAATCTTGTATATTGAGGTTGTATTTTTGTAAGGCATCAGGGGAAGGGCTTTTAATTGTGATGTGCACCTGTTTCAATAAAAGCGCCCTTTTTCACACTATTCCAGCATCAGTAGTCTGTGCTGCTCCCCATATTCACCAAACACTCCCGTTACTCCTAATAAGAGGAGTGCCGCACTCTGGAAAAGTGGCTAGTTCCAATTTTATTTAAGGTAACACGGAACATCAGGAATGCATTTTGGTTGGCAACTTAGCCTTTGCCAATCTGAAAAGTAGTCATTTACATACAGGTTAAATACATTACTAATATTAAACATAAACAAAGTCCTCCATTACTGACTTAAAGTGACCTCATATTTATAAATTGCCCTTATTCATTCAAGCATTTATTTATACCGTTATAAACATTTCAAAACACAGTGTGAATACTCAATGTTTTCAGACCTTATTAATTGCACGAGTGTGCAGTAGTCAGTTAGAGAGTGTAGGCTAACACACACACACACACACACCCACACACACACACACACACACCACACACACCCAAACACACACACACACATATATTATTACCTACTGGCGGTCACCAGTAGGAAGTTATAGTTACAACCTAGTTTCCATTGGAAAAGCATTTTTTGATTTGCTAATAACTTTGGCGTCATATGACGATTTTTTGCAGAATTCTCCCCAAAAAAATCTATCTAGGTTAGTTCCTATCCTAAAAGTTTGGGGGTGATTCATCAAGCGGAGACTGAGAAAAAAACGGGGGTCCCAAAACACGTTTTCCCCATGTTAATTTCCATAGGAAATTTTGCGACAAGCTACAGACGGAATTACCCCAAATTTGGGTAGAGCTTGGTACACAAAGCAACCTTTTTCTCAAATGGTGTAAATCTGTTCAGTAGTTTTTGAGAAATTCTAAAAATAAGAGTCAAAAAATCAATTTCCCATAAGAAACTTTGTTCACGGCTACAGCCGAAACTACTAAACGGAATTATCCCAAATTTGGCAAAAAGGTAGTGCTTGGATCAGAAAGCGACCTTTGTTTTAAATGGTGTAAATCCGTTCAGCAGTTGCTGAGAAATTAGAAAAATAAAAGTTTCTATATTTGGGCGGAGCCTAAGTCTCGAGCACGAGCTTCACTGTGATTGGCTGCCAACACTCCAAACCAGGAAGTGTTGGCAGCCATCTTGTGACTCGGTAGAAGCGAGTCACCAGAAAACAGAGAAACAAAGGTATACAAAAAGAGAAGGGGGAAAGGTAGAAACACCCTGACCACCTAGGCCTGCCCAGGGGGTCCCATAAAAACCCCCAGGGCCAAAGAAAGCATTAAAAAAAACAAAAATTGTGCAATTTGCGCTGGGGTTGCTGGTTCCCGCATTTTAATGAGAATCCCGGGTGGGCTAGGTCCTGGGGGCATTTCTTAAAAAATAATAGCGGGGTCTTGCTGGGGCTGCGGGCTCCGGTGCTTCACTCATGTTGGGAGGGGGGTTGCGCAGCACCCCTCCTGGATCCCTCCATGTGCTTATTGGCGTCGTTTGACGAATCTTTACGACATTTTCCAAAAAGTTTCTCTTTTTTTAATCAGCTACTATCTCTAAAGTTTGGGGGTGATTGGTCAAGGGGGGGCTGAGAAAAAAGAGGGGTCCCAATATGTGATTTCTCAATGCATTTTCCATAGGAAACTTAAGACAAGGCTACAGGTCAAACTGCTGAACGGAATTACGCCAAATTTGGCAGGGAGAAAGGTCTTGGTCCAGAATGCGCGCTTTTGTTGAAATGGTGTAAATCCGTTCAGTAGCTTTTGAGATATTAAAGGAAAAATATGTATATATATCTGGGAGGAGCGTAACTCCTGAGCACGAGCTTGCCTCTGATTGGCTGCTAACACTTCAAACCAGGAAGTGTCCTCTGATTGGCTGCCAACACTTCAAACCAGGAAGTGTTAGCAGCCATCTTGTGCCTCGCATCGAATGAAAGTATAAAAGAAAGGTCTTGAGGGCAATGTAATATACCAGAGCTCTGTCTGTGCGAGATAACCCTTTCACACTCGCTCTGCCCAACATCAAAAATTCGCAGCTATGCCTTTAGAAGCCAGTCTGTCGGCTTGCAGCTCTCTACCTTTGCGAGCTAGTAAATTGCTGTTGCCTCTACCTGTGCGAGCTACTACGCTGCTGTTCCTTTGGGAGCGAACGTCCGTAGTTCTTTCTCTGCGAGTCGAGCCCACGGGCTGCAGTTGTCCCTCTATGTGCCTGGGTGCGAACTGATTATAAGTCACACTATATGAGCATTGAAAAGCCATTTTAGTATTCAGTCTGTCAGCTGGCATCTGTCCGAGGCATCTCTGAAAACATACTGGAACTCTGTCTGTGCGAGATACCCCTTTCACGCTGCATCTCCCCACATCATCAGGTAATGCACCCTCTTCCCACATCACCAGCATACCCCAACAACCTTCTTGGGCTTGCAAGTCTCCCTCTTCGAACCCCTTGTCGGGTTGCAGCTCTTCGGGTGCAACTTCCCGGGCCTGCAGTTATATGTGTGAAGCCAAGACTGGAAACATACCGCAGGTCTCTCTCTGCGAGATACCCCCTCTCCCCACATCACTGTTCCACAGCTATCCATGTGGAAGCCAACGGCCCACACCTGTCTCTATACCAGTCGGCCCACAGGTGTCCTTTGCGAGCTGGCCCGCAGCTTTCTCTCTGCGAACTGACGGGCCGCGGCTCTCCCTCTATGAGCCAGCCAGTCCGCTCACAGCTCTTCATCTACGAGCCAGCCCAACGGCTCGTGAGTCTCTGAGAACAGATGCAATGGAGGCAACGATCATGCAGGTCGGATACCCAACACTGCTCCGACATGCCCCAGCAGCAGCTCCTTGTCCGCCATCCCCCTCACCCCCACCCTTCACAAACAAATGTGACAGTTACATTAGGGAACCTGGAACGTATAAAATTGGGTAATGTCGTACAATTATTAATAAGAAGATGCTTGTGAAGTTGGACAAATAAGAATCTTAGTCATGTATGGGTTTACATATAAAACATTTTATTAAAAAAAACAACAACAAATAAAACTATGTACAGCCATGGTGTGTCATCGCTGGACCATTTGTGAATCACAGCCTGCAAGACAAAAAGAAAGATAAGATGGTGTGTCATGTGTCCAGCAAAGGAGAGAGAGAATGAGAGAAAGAGTGAGAGAGAGGAAGAGAGAGAGAAAGAAAAAAAGAGTGAGAGAGAGAGGAAGACAGAGAAAGAGAGAAAGTGTGAGAGTGAGAAAAAGTGAGATACAAGGAAGTGAGATAGAGAGAATCAGTGTGAGAGAGAGGAAGAGAGAGAGAGAAAGAGTAAGAGAGAGGAAGAGAGAAAAAGAGTGAGAGAGAGAAAAAGAGAAAGAGTGAGATACAAGAAAGAGAGAAACAGTGTGAGAGAGGGGAAGAGAAAGAGAGGAAGAAGAAAAGAGAGAGAGAAAGGAAGAGAGAAAGAGTGAGAGAGAGGAAGACAGAGAAAGAGTGAGAGAGAGAGGAAGACAGAGAAAGGGTGAGAGAGAGAAAGAGAGAAAGAGTGAAATACAAGGAAGAGAGAAACAGAGAAACAGTGTGAGAGAGAGGAAGGGAAAGAGAGAAAGAGTGAGAGAGAGAAAGAGAGGAAGAGAGAGAAATAAAGAATGAGAGAGAGAGGAAGAGACAGAGAAAGAGAGAAAGTGTGAGAGAGAAAAAGGAAGAGATGGAGAGGGAGAGTGAGTGTTGACACCGGAGAAAATCTTCGCAGCTCACCTTTCTGCCACCGGTGTGTCTCCAACTATGTGCAGGGACATAGTGCACCCTCAAGTTTACTCATTTGAAAGATAGTATAGAATTAGTATTTGCAGAGTACATTCAACTACACATGGGTAATTCTCTGTTTCGCCGCTACGCACTCAGGCTGCTGCACCCCATCCACTCCCATTGCTCGGAGGTGTCTGTGCGCTCTTGTGCACCCAGGCTGCTGCACACTATGCACTCCCACCGCCTAGAAGTGACTGCCAGCTGCTGTGGTAAGAAGCCTCTCTGCTCACCTTCCGCCACAGGCGTGTGTGTAAGAGGGTGCACACCGTGCCGAAGCAACTTTCTCAGGTGTTGCGTACATGCGGTACAGGAGAGCGCTCAATTCAGAGTGGGTGTTGATTGTCAGGATGGCCAGGCATCATCGCAGGTTCCACACGCGTTCAGCTCTGGTGGCACTGAGTGACTGGAGTTCCGTGTTGGGGGTACATCAATTTTTGAATCACAGTCTGTTAGATAAAAATCAAGATACGATTGTGCGTCATGGGTCCATCGAAGGAGAGAGGAAGAGAGAGAGGGAGAAAGAAAGAGTGAGAGGAAGCGAGAGAGTAAAAAAAAGAAAGAGTGAGAGGAAGATAGAGAGAAAGAGAGAAACAGTGAGAGGAAGAGAGAGAGAAAAAGAAGAAAGAGAGAGGAAGAGAGAAAGAGTGTGAGTAAGAGAAAGAAAGAAACAGAAGAAGAGTGTGATAGCGAGGAAGAGAGGGAGAGAAAAAGAAAGGAGTGTGAAGAAGACAGAGAGAAAGAGAGAAACAGTGAGAGTGAGAGGAAGAGAGAGAGAAAAAGAAAAAGAAAGAAAGAGTGAGAGGAAGACAGAGAGAAAGAGTGAGAGAGACAAAGAGAGAGAGAAACAGTGAGAGACAGGAGGAGAGAGAAAGACAGAAAGAGTGTGAGAAAGAGAAAGAGAGAAACAGAGGAAGAGTGAGAGAGAGCAAGAAAGAGAGAGAGAAAGAGAGAGAGAGGAAGAGAGATAGAGATGAAGAGAGAGAGAAAGAGAAAAACAGTGTGAGAGAGAGGAAAAAAGAGAGAAAGAGTGTGAGGGAGAAAAAGGAAGAGATGAGGAGGGACAGTGAGGTCCCCCACTGTGGACAAAACCCTCACAGCTCAGCTGCATGCAACCGCTGTGTCTCCAACCACGTGCCGGGACCTAGTGGAGCCCTCAAGCTCTACACTATGTTAAAAAATGTGTCAGGAAAGGAAGCTAATTTTAAAACCTATCTTTAAAGAATTAGGAGTTTGAACTTGTAGATCCGCATTAATACCCTGCTTAAGTGGTGTCAATGTCTATAATACACAGCAATTTGTACAATTTATCTTTAAAGCTGAAAAGATATTATATAAGGCTGATTCCTAAAGTAATGGATAAATCTGCTGGGTGTGAAGTAACGATTTTATTGTTTTTAGGGAGTATGTGGGCAATTTTAAGGTACTTTTAAATTATTCTAAAATCTTGCGATATTTTAATGTCGTTTGATAACTTTTGTAGCTATGATCGACCCAATGATTTTAAAGATTTGTGTATGGTGCTATCATGTTCAGATCAGTTTTAAAATGTATTAGTAACTATGTTATTGTCAGCACGCAGCACTTTAGTTTCATCAGTGGAAAATGTATTTTATTCTTTAGTCGCTGCTGAAAGCACAGGCCACCTTAGTATTGATGTTGGGATACTATTGTATCGCTGTTGCCTATAGTTATAGTCATTTTAGAAATCTAGTCGTATTGGTTGCTTGTATTTAGCAATTTACTTTGAATTTTTATCATGTGAGCTCATTGTACTTTAACTGGAAATTAGAAGCTGCTATCACATGTACTTATGCACTTTACCTCCTAAACTGGAAAACGGTTATCCGATGTCGGGCATGTTATATTTTGGCATTGTATTCATATTTGTTCAATCAGACTTTGTGCTTGTTCTGTATTTTTGTTTTTTTAATGATTTTAATTAATCAACAAATAAAGCATTTACTACTACCCTCAAGCTCCCACATCTGAAACATAGTACAGAATTAGTAATGGCAGAGTATATATGAATGAGTACGCCTAAATCGCTGTGCCGCCTTTGGGCATCCAGGCTGCTGCACCCCATCCACTCCCACTGCCCAGAGGTATCTGCCCACCGCTGGGCACCCAGGCCTCACTGCTCAACTTTTCGCGGACAGGGCACCCTCCACATCATGCAGCGCCGCTCCGCAAGCCAACAAGTCTTACATTTGGTGCTACGTCTTGATTTTGCCATGGCAGAGGACATACTAGTGTACCCATCATCATCGCAGGTTACACACCCGTTCAGTCCTTGCGGTGCCACTAACTCAGTGACCAGTGTGGCCAAGCACTTGGCGGTAGTCCCCTGCTGTTCCATGGCTCAGGCCTACACTGCGGTCCAGTAGGGCACACAAAACAAGAGGTGTTCAGACCACCGGGATGGGCCATGACCGCAGGCTGCGCACCCACTCAGCACTTACAATGCCCCTACCTCAGTGGACCGAAATTCCCCATCCCGTGGCTGTGTGCCTGTGCCGAATGCAGTGCATCTGGTGCGAGCAACTCTAAAATGGTGTAGAGCACGTGCACCCGGTCTATTTTATTGGTAGGGTAATGTGTCCAGTGACGCCAGTGCTGGATGGGTGTGGTGTGGGTATATACCAGTCGTGAGGGAGTGGCTGTGCCATACTGACAACTAGACATGTGACCAGTAGATCACTACAATGGAAATCTGGGCCATGTAGCGTTGTTGTCCTTCCCTGTAAGCGTAAGCGGAGTGGGCTGGCCTGGCGTATGCCAGTCATGCATGAGGCTGTGAAAAATGACTCCGGAGCTATGGGCATGGCTCCATCATGAGCTGTATGAGGAATCCACTGATGCGGGTGTCCGTGTTGTAGTGCTGCCGTCACTCGGGTTGCAAGCGCCAATGTGTCACTCTGTGAGCCAAGTCCCACAACATGGCCAACATGGAAGGTATGGGGAATCACTGACCCTACATTCATCCATTGATCCACACAAGAAAGATGGTGGACATGACACATATGTGTGGATATTAATGTTTATTGCACATTCAGTGGAGTGTTGCAGCTGTGCCAATACAGGGTCATGAAAAGTAAGTTTCAGGGGCATATTAGCAAGAACCTTGTTAAAATTATCTCCGTTTTAGGGGCAGGAAACTGACTCTAAAACGGCGATAATGGGCTTGCTAATATGCGGTATAGAATTCCAATAGAAGCCCAAGTTAGACGTCCTGTACATCTAACCTGGTCTTCTATTGGAATTCTATAGCACATTTTAGCAAGCCCATTATCGCTGTTTTTGCGACAGCTTTCTGATGCTAAAACGGTGATAATTTTAACGGGGTTCTTACTAATATGCCCCTCAGTTTTTGGCACATGGAGGGCGGCCAATTAGAGACTAGCTCGTTGTCGGAGTTAGGCTGTGTCAACATATGTACTTATACAATCACTCCGCCAATTCACACGTACTTATAAATTCACTATACACTCTCCTTGCAGTACTCTAATGATCCAGTCTCTATGTACGTACTTGTACAATGACCAAGACAAAGTTACACAACCAAAGTTTTCCCCCACTGTCAAAGGTAATATGGTTGCATATGCTGTCCAGAGCACAATGTAATGTGGTAGGGCCCAGGGGCACCATGTTGCATACATAATCAACACACAGACACAGATAGATACTACAACTGTGTACGGGCACGTGCACTCGACTCCTTTTCATTACCAGGTCACATGTCTAGTGATGTCTGTGCTGGATGCATGTGGGGTGAGTGTAAGCCAGCCCTCTGGGAATGGTTGGTGCTGGCAACAAGTACAACAGTAATCATTGGATCAGACACAGATGTGAAATAATACACAAAAGATTCTTTCATAAAGGGTCCATGACTTGTGGTACACTGAGGTAGGGGCAGCAGATGTGAAATTATACACAAAATATTGTATCATAAAGGGTCCATGAGTTATGCTGCACTGAGATAGGGGCATCAGAAGCATTTAGCGTGTGAGCAGCCAGCGATGATGAGTGTTGCAGGCGAGCCGAACTGGGAGCAATGTCTGTTGCCTACTGGACTGCGTCATCTGCAATCACGACTCAATGTGAATTGTGAGCCCTGCTATCCGCAGTGTAGATCGAAGGCAGTAGTCAGCAAAGACATTGAGGAATACATTTAGTCACTTCCTCTTGACAAAATTTGTGGACATAGAGTAAAATTCTCTCTGCAATAAATAAATCATGTCTCAATTTAAATTGTGAGCTCTGCTTACCGCAGTGTAGGTGTATGGAACAAAAGATGAAACATTTATGGAATATGTAGGTTTCAGGGACGTTATAGTTAGTTGCCTACAGGACTCTGAAATCAATGAATGAAGATTGAATTTGAATTGTGAACCCAGCTGAGCACAGTGTAGGCCGGAGGCAGCGGTCAGGAAGGGCCCTCAGCCACGTGGTGTTAACTTGAGCTGCATAGAGTTAGTGGTAGGTGTGGCGCTCAGCGTGTGCACACCCAGTGATGATGCAATGTCTCTTGCCTACTGGAGTGAGTCATCTGCAATTGCGACTCGATCTGAATTGTGATCCCTGCTGTCCGCAGTGTAGACTGCCATTCAGTGTTCGTTTGGACTTTCAAGATGAATTTAGTCATTGTAGTAAAGCTATAACTGATATAAAACAAGTTCTTGAAGCAAGGATACTAAAAGGATACTGTGTAGGTTTGAGGGACGTTATACTTAGTTGCCTACTGCTCTCTGCATTTAATGAATGAAGATTCAATTTTAATTGTGAGCCCTGATGACCGCAGTGTTGTCAGGAGGCAGCAGTCAGCAAGGGCCCACAGCCACATGGCGTTGAGTTGAGTTGCACAGTTATTGGAAATTCAGCGTGTGTGCAGCCAGAGATGAGGCGTGGTCCGGGCGGGCTGCACTGGGAGCAATGTCTTTTTCCTACTGAATTCTGCCTTAATAAGGCTACGTGGCAATGACTTGTGGTGAAGTGAGATAGTGGCACCTGAAGCACTCAGCGGGTGCGCACCCTGCGATGATGCGTGATCCGGGCGGGCCGCACTGGGAGCAATGTCTTTTGTCTAATGAATTCTGCCTTAATAAGGCCACATGGCGATTACTCATGGTGCAGTGAGTTAGTGGCACCTGAAGCATTCAGCGTGTGCGCACCCTGCAATGATGCGTGGTCCGGGTGGGCTGCACTGGGAGCAATGACTTTTGCCTACTGAATTCTGCCTTATTAAGTCCACATAGCGATAACTTATGGTGCAGTGAGTTAGTGGCTCCTGAAGCACTCAAGGGGGCGCACCCTGAGATGATGCGTGGTCTGGGTGGACCGCACTGGCATCAATGTGTTTTGCCTACTGGACTGCGTCATCTGCAGTCGCCACTTCATCTGAACTGTGACCCCTGCTGTCCACAGTGTAGATCGAAGGCAGTAGTCTGTAGAGACATAAGTCTGCAGTGCTGTGCCGCTGGGTTTACTGGGGGCCTGTGTTGAGGAGGCCCACGGTAATGGCAGCAGCCACGTGGCAGGGTGAGGGCCGCCGCTCTGGCAGATGCTTTGGCCTTCCCACAAGTGAACCACGCCCAGAGCCCCAGTCTATTTATTCATATTCCTAAGCTTGAGTTGGGTACGTTGGACCAGCCCACTATCAGCCGCGTCTGGTAGTGGGAGTACCGGCCGGTCGGTGACTTGGGGAGGGGGAGGGGCAGGGTGGGGGTAGTTATGTATGGATTACGGACTTTAAAAGGTAAGTAAACATAAAAATAATTAAAACAAATTGCGTTGTACACATTGCATCACTAAATGCGATGCAGTGTGTGCAACGAAATTAGTTTTATTTATTTTTATGTTTACTTACCTTTTAAAGTCCAAAATCCATACATTACTACCCCCCACCTTGCCCCTCCCCCTCCCCATCCCCACATCACTGCCCGGCCGGTACTCCCACTACCGGCCGCGGCTGCCCACAATGCTTCAGCTTCGAAGGGGGGACAACACAGCTACATGACCGTAATCTTCCCCACTGCCGGAGGTAACATGGTTGCGTCTATTGTCCACAGCACTACAAGCACCAGCAGTATATGTACACATGGAGAGGTTTGTGCTCTGCATAGTGAGGTCTGTCCAGCACATCACTGCTACACTTGGTATTGTGTGCATTATTATTGATGGGTGACTTGCGTCCTTCACACATACTAGGTTGCCATATCTGCCAACATTCAAGTATTGTGTGGCTGAGGGACCATGCCATTTTTGGAAGGTCCGCTGTCCTGTTCTGCACTGCCTCAGTTGTAGTAGGGAGGAGAGTAGTCCGGAGGGGAACTCGTGAGGCTGGTGGCAGTGGGTGTTGTGACCTTCTTGGGTGTCGGAGCTGCATGATCAGTAACTATGAAATGTGTTGGTCTTCATATGTAATTCTGGGCTGGGCTCCCTTTCACACTGTAAGTAGTTGTCCTGGTTTACACCAGTAAAAGGCTAATGTTAGATTCCTACTGCTAAAGCGGCTTATTGCCTGTTTTTTGATCGCACCCCAGATTTGGCTGCTCATTGAAAATATCGGGAAGTGGTGTTTTTGTGTTCTTTTGCACTGGAACACCTACTCTGCATATTATTACCGTTAGTTGTTACTCTCATGGCAATTGTTTTGCGTAATCTATTGCTGGAAAACTGGTGCTATCGGCTGTTTTCACTAGGTTGAGAATGGAATGATAATTTAAAATGCCTGAAAAAACCATAGGTTTAATTAACATTATAATTAGAAATTAGCATTTTAAAAAAGTTTGAAATTCACTGAAAAAATCATAGGTTTCAGGCACGTTATAGTTACAAATTAGCATTTAAAACAACTTTTGAAATTCACTGAAAAAACTATGGGTTTCAGGGACGGTATAGTTAGTTGGACATTTCACTCGTACAAAACCATAGAAATTCGGCTGTTATAGTTAGTTGAGCTAACTATAACTCGCGCCCCCACGATGCACTGCTGATGACATCACATATTACATCATTCATGACATAGTTAGTGACATCACTGATGACATCTCAAATGACATCACTGATGACATCACCCACGTGAAAATCTGATGCACCTCCTCACACCTTTTTATTTTTATTTTTTTATTTTCTTACAAGGAAATACAGCAATAAAGATATACAGAAGAAAGAAAAAATCCACATTAAAATACATCCAATATACAAAAATGTATACAATTCAAACAATATTAAATCCATTCGGCAATAGGTGCCCAAATTTTCTCCCCCAAAGCTCTTCTTTTAATCCCCTTTAACTTATAGATAGCAGACTCAATATTATACATAAACAATAATTTTTCACGCCAAGCAAAGAATGAAGGAGGATTTAAACTAATCCATTCCCTAGTAATACAGGCCCTGACTACCGCCATGCATATAAATAAGAAATAAGATATTGGCTTTGATCTAGAAGAAGTATGCTCAATACCCAATAATACCAACTCAGTAGTTATCGTAATCTCACATTTAAGAACAACAGAAAGAAAGCCTTCGATTTGTTGAAAAAACGCACTAAGTTTGGGACAGGAAAAAAACATGTGTAAATCGTCAGCTGCAAATAAGCCACAGCGACTACATTTTGTTCCAGTGGTCGTGCTCCACTTAGCAACTTTACTTGGAGTATAATAAAGATTGTGTATACACATAAAATGCTGCGATTTCATCATCCCTGTAATCAAGCAGTCTGATGCAGTTTTAATAGAAAGCAGAATATCAATATCAGGGATGCCTAGTTTGTTGGCCCATTTCAACTGACATTGTCCCAGATCATCCCCACATTCTTGAACCAAACTTAAGTAAAGAGATCCTATACGAGGCTTTTTCTGCAAAAGTTCTAATACAGGAATTTTCTAGCTGAGGTGGTGGATAAATAGTTATGTAGAAAACTTCGAAGTTGGAGAAATTTAAAAAAATCATTTCTTGCCAAGGAGAAATTGTTCTCAAGTTCCTGAAATGAAGCAATTTGGCCATCAACAAATAAGTCTCCCAAATATCGTAGTCCTTTCTGCTCCCATCTATACATCGTTAAATCACAGAAAATAGCTGGCAAAAGACCGGATGATGCTAAGGGGGTATAATAATTCAGCTTAGATAAGCCTAGGTGTTTACAAACTTTTTGCCAAGCTCCATAAGCTGCCTTCAGTGACTTATACTTTGTTTTTTTGTGATAGCTGGGCTCAACAACCTTAAGAAAACTACCTTTCACTTTCTCGCCCATAGTCATTTCAAATATCGTTGGCATTTGACAGATGGGAACATTTGCTCTATCTCCCATTATAAGAGGACTAATAAATTGTAATGCAGCCGCTAAATAATAAAATAAAAAATAAGGAACATTCCAACCGCCACATTCATTACTAAGTATCATTTTCTTAAGGGCCTTATGGTGGCGTTTGTAGCCCCACAAAAACCGGGAAGTAGTCCTTTCTAAGTTTTTAAAAGAAAGAGAATGAAATTCTAGCGGTATGGTGCGAAACATGTACAGCACTTTTGGTAAAATCAGCATTTTTAGGATATTGAGTCTGTCATGCAATGATAGGTGTAAGTGATCTAAACGCTGTAACATAGTGTTGATTTGCGCTATCACGGGATTTATATTAAGTTCCGGTATTTTCTCTATAGGCAAAGAAATCTTAATTCCTAAATATGTAACCTCTGGAGTAGTGGAGATATTTGAAGGTGGATTATCCCCAGAGCAAAGGATCTGCGTTTTCTCAAGATTGAGTTTATAACCAGAAAAGGTTCCAAATTGTTTAGCAAGATCATTAATTGCCGGAAGAGCTGTCTGGATATCGGTAGTAGTTATCACGATATAATCAGCGTAAGCCAGTGCTCGGTAGTTAGTATTAGCCAAGTAAATAGGTTTGATTTTTTGTTCAAAAATAAAACGATTAATTAAAGGGTCAATATAAAGGGCAAAAAGTAAAGGCGACCAGGGACATCCTTGACGGGTGCCCCGGGTAATTGAAAAGGAAGAGAAAACTTGACCATTAATTCGGATACAAGCTTTTGGAGCAATATACATGGTTTTTAGTGCTTTTATAAACCCTAAACCTAGTCCTTTCCTGGATAACACTTCCCATAAATAGCCCCAAGCAACCCGGTCAAAGGCTTTTTCAGCATCTAAAAATATCAATCCAACATTAGACCGAGTTGCTTGGGACCAATCAAGAAACGTGAGCACCCGTCGGATGTGACCCGCAGTGTCTCAAGCAGGAAAAAAACCATGTTGGTATTTGGAGTCTAATGGAGAAAAAATATTGGATAATCGTGAAGCAAGAATTTTAGAATTTTATTTACTATCGGCGTTTATAAGTGATATGGGACAGAAGGATGAGGGCAAGAGGGGGGGTTTACCTTTTTTAAGAAATACAGTTATTATAGAATCATGCCATGATTGAGGGTCGATACCTTGTTGAGCTCTTAAACATAAATCCACTAATTCTGATTTTAGAATACCCCGAAAATGCTTAAAAAATTCCAAAGGAATAGCGTTGGGGCCTGCAGCTTTTCCAGAGGCTAATCCAATTTCTCACTCTCTTGTATCGGTAAAATATCATTCAAAACTGGTTCAATAAATTGAATAGTCTGATCTAAACAGTCTCCCGCAACATCCTCAGTATACAATTTAGAATAAAAATCGCAAAACACATTAAGTATATCATCTATTTTGTTAACAGTTGTCCCTGCATTGTCATTGATTTTATCGATACTAGCAAACACCGCTTTCTGCCTTGCCCTCCTAGCCAAATATTTTCCTGAATTTTCTCCCACTTCATAGACCTCCGTTCGGAAAGCAGCAATTTGCTGAGCAAACATTAAAGCAAATCCTTGATGGATCTTAACCTTAAGAGCCAATAGTTCCTTCATAATAGTATCTGTAGTTAGTTCTTTATTACAAGCCTGCATGAGCTGAATCTCCAACAGTCTTAAATTATTCATTTCTGTTTCCTCTTGCTTTCTAGTCTCCCTCTGTTTTCTTATTGAATAACTCAATGTTTCTCCTCGAACCCCACTCTTACATGTATCCCAAACTACTTCTGCAGAAGCAGATCCCTTATTATTAAAAAAAAACTCAGGACTCCAGGTATTCATATACTCGACATAAGATAAATCAAACAGGAGTTTACGATCAAAAGACCAAGGTCGAGGGGTGGGTAAAATGTTTAAGTCAAGACTAATAGTGATGGGGTTGTGATCCGATATAATTTTTGGTAACACCCTATATTCTTAGCAACAAAAAAGTAATCCAACCTAAAATGTCTTTGATGGGGGGCAGAAAAAAAAGTACATCCAAAAGTTCCCCCCCTTTTTCATACCCCACATCTATCAATCTGTATTCTTGTATAACCCCCTTGATTGCTTTAAATACATTCTTCTTCCTCACTGCATATGAGGTATTTCCGTAAATATCAAATGTTTCATCCAAATGCAAATTAAAATCTCCACATAATATTACATTGGGTGCCCATAATGCTAACTCCACACTTAAATAATGTAATACTGTGGGGTCATCCACAGTAGAAGCATAGACAGAGCAAATAGTAATGATCGATCCCCCAAATTTAAGTTCAGCGATAACCCATCGTCCCAATGGATCTTCTTTAATTCTTTTAATTTCACCTAATCCATACCTCTTTAAAATGGCCACCCCTCTTATTGTGGAGCTTTGACGAGAACATCCCACAACCTCCATTCCAACATCCCTAAGCCACCCTCTATTTGCCCAAGATATATGAGTCTCCTGTATACAAATTAAGTCCATCCGCATAGTTTTTAGCATCTAAGCCATTGTACCCCTTTTTCTTTTATCATTTAAACCACAAACATTGATGGAGCAAATCGACAATTTAGCCATTATCTTGTATTAGTACAGTTGTACAATTCATCCTGCAAAAAAAAAAATCCATAAATTGGCACCTTCCAAAAAATCATGAGCTTAAAAACAAAATTTCCTTCAGCTGTGTTTCCTTGCACCCAAAAAAGAACCCTTACCCACCCACACTCCCCCCAGCACATCCCCCACAACCCACCCTCTTCCCAACACCCCCCCCATCAGAAGCTTAAGGGCTTGTGCCCTCATGGATGGAAAGTGAGTATGAACTATGTAATTCTGCCCGAACCGACCTGACCCAAATAGTACCTTATCTCCGGCACACAAAAAAAAAAAAAAAGATAAGAAGAAAAGTAGAAGGGCAAGCCACCAAAGCAAAAAGAAAAGAGAAGTATATAATCCTTATCCTTATCCAGTCTCTGCTACATTGCATCTAAGAATTGCTGTACTTTGACCTCAGATACAAAAAAAATAGTTTTTCCCTTATGCAGAACCTTAAGTTTTACAGGATTTAGGAGAAACACTTGCCCCCCCCTTAGATTGAATTGGTACCATTAACTGTTTAAGCCTCCAGCGTTGCTGCACTGTTGCCGGGCAAAAATCAGGTCGAACAAAAAACTCATGCCCCAAACCCTTTCTAGTCTTTGAAGGCCTAGCCAAGTCATACAGAATCTCGTGGAGTAAGTAGTTCTGTAGGCATATAAGGATAGCTCTTGGATTCTTCTTTCCCCCCCCCTGATCATGTTTTTGATTAAAGGGAAAACGATGGGCTCTTATAATTTCTTTATCCCAGTCCCATCCCTTGAGGTCCGAAAAAGCATCCGAGAGCATCTCTGCAACAAAACGACGAATGTCTCTTCCCTCTGATTGTTCAGCTATTCCCAATATGCGTAGGTTATTACGCCGTGCGCGGTTTTCCAAATTGGTCCGCTTCCAATCAATGTCTTCTCTAGTGCTTTCCAAGTCCTTAATCGAAGTTTTTTGTGTAGTAAGTTCATCTTCCACAACAGAAATACGGGCCTCGGTCTCCTGAACTCTCAAATTTGTTTCGGTATTAGACTTAGCTAAGCGACGAACAACATTCTGCAATTTGCGAACAGCTCCTTGGGTGCGGAGTTCCTCCGCTTTAGTCTCTTCTCTATGGGCCATGATCAATCTATACATGGAGGTCTGCAGCTTATATATTGATTTTAATGTAATCTCTTCATCTCCCTCCGCCAGTTCTGGAAATTCAGCCTCGAATTCTGGAGGCTTTTCGGCCCCTTCCCACTGTGGTTGATTTATTAAGACAAAATTTTCACCTGTGGGGGAATTTTGTGCCTCTGCGACCCTGCGAACCGTGTTAAGGGCTCCTTCATTCGCCAAGAAGTCAGAACCCAAAAGTTCTTCCTCAGAGGTTTGATTGCAATCATCAGCCCAATCTTTTACAAGCGGATGCCCTTCATTCATTAACTCCTCTTCAAGTTCCCCGTCAGATGTTATCGACACATCTGACAAGGAATAAAATTGACCCCCTGATTCAATAGATTCTACGTCATTTGTAAATTGATCATCTACCCTTGGTGAAACCCTGACCTCCTCCACAGCTTGACAAAGTTCAAGTAAATCATTGTCGCCCCCTCCAACTCCTGCTCCATCTCCAGCTGTGGGCGAAGACAAGTTTAAAGAGGTCTGAGCGGGTAAGATTGCACCTAGGCTCTTAGAAGTAGCGTCATGCAAGTCAGTGGTAGATCCTTGTACACTTCCTTGGATGTAACCCCCAGTCGTCTGATCACTATTATTATTTTTGGAGGAAGTAACTATGTTCTTCTTCCTGAATAAATCAGGTATTACAGGCTCCTTAATAGCCCCACTCTGTTGACGAGTTTGGGTCTCAGAAGCAGCTTTAAAAACAAAGCACCGCTCTGGACAAGCGGAACCAGCAAGACCCAGGCAAACGCTGTGACCGCGGCTCGGTAGCAGATCACCGAAGGGGATCGATTCGGCACAACGCAGCAGCTGCTCCACACAAAGATCAGGTCAGAGATCGAACAGAACGACACGGCTCCTCACTCGGCAGCAGTAGTGGCCGCCATCTTGCTTCGGCAAAGAGACCTCAGCTGCAGCTCCTCACACCTTAATAAAACCTTTTATACACCCACTATAAAATACAGACTACCATTTTCGAAACAATAAAGACACTAATACCAGTTACTAAGTACACACTCACCTATTCCTAGCTCTACACACATCCACTCATTCACCCAGTCACTCATACATGCATTGACTCATCAATACAACACTATTATAGGCACTCATTCACATATGCAAACACTCACACACTGCCACTCATCCAGAGTTACTCAAACATCTAGTCAGTCATGCAAAGAATCAATGACACTTCTATTTACTCACCTATACAGTTATACACACACAACCTCGCTTATTCATACAGATATTAACATATACTTAACCTCTTATACAATCGCTGATACAAGTACACACTCATCCGTACAGCCACTCTCACAATCACTGACTCTCACGTATAGTCATTTATATACTCCAACTCTCACATACACTGCCTTTTACATATGTATTTACTTGGACATGTAGCACTGAGATATCCATTCACTAACTAACAGACCCATACATACACTCACCCACCCATACAGCTGTTTCCAAATGCACTCTTGAACCCATACAGCCAGTGAATGAAGCACTCAAACATCTATGCACAGTCACACACCTCCCACCCACCCACACACACACTCAGACACCCATACAAATACTCAGGCAACTAATCAACAACCATATAGACACTCATTTAGTTACTCACCAGCCAATGCAGCAGCTTACACAGCAATAGACAGATTTATACAGACATTCACACAGTTTAGTCACTAACCCATGCATTCAGTAAGACACAAATATTGACTCACTTATACAGTCAGTCACGCACCTACAAAATCCTCCATCCAGACACTTATACACCCACTCATTCTTCAATACACCTTGGCCAATATATATATATAAAACATTTTTAACTTTACAGAAACACAGTCACTGGATGATGTAATAAGTGATGTTATTTGAGATGTCAGTGATGTCATCAATGATGTCACTGACCATGTCATGAATGATGTAATATGTGAAGTCATCAGCAGTGAATTGCGGAGGTGCGAGTTATAGTTAGGTCAACTAACTATAATGGTTTCCTACGAGTGAAATGTCCAACTAACTATAATGTCCCTGAAACCTATGTTTTTTTCAGTGAACATTATATATATATATATATATATATATATATATATATATATATATATATATATATTCACTGAAAAAACCATAGGTTATAGACCATATATAGTTAGGAATTAGCATTTACAAAACCTTGAAAATTCACTGAAAAAACCATAGGTTATAGACCATATATCGTTAGGAATTAGCATTTAAAAAACCTTATTTTACTCACACAAAACCATTGAAATTCCATATATAGTTAGTTGCACTAACTATATATCGCGCACCCGCAATCCACTGCTGATGATGTCACATATTACATCATTCATGACATGGTCAGTGACATCACTGATGACATCACTGATGACATCTCAAATGACATCACTGATGACATCACTGATGACATCATCCAGTGACTGTGTGTTTCTGTAAAGTTTAAATATGTTTTACATATTGAAGAATGAGTAGATGTAGAAGTGTCTGGATGAAGGATTTAGTAGGTGCGTGACTGACTGTCATTTGAGATGTCATCAGTGATGTCATCAGTGATGTCACTGACCATGTCATGAATGATGTAATATGTGACATCATCAGCAGTGGATTGCGGGTGCGCGATATATAGTTAGTGCAACTAACTATATATGGAATTTCAATGGTTTTGTGTGAGTAAAATAAGGTTTTTTAAATGCTAATTCCTAACGATATATGGTCTATAACCTATGGTTTTTTCAGTGAATTTTCAAGGTTTTGTAAATGCTAATTCCTAACTATATATGGTCTATAACCTATGGTTTTTTCAGTGAATTTTCAAGGTTTTGTAAATGCTAATTCCTAACTATATATGGTCTATAACCTATGGTTTTTTCAGTGAATTTCAATGTTTTTTTAATAGCAAATATCATAAGCTGTCGAATGTCAAGTACGTGGTAAGTAAAAACATTTTCGTGTTTATGCACACTGATCTGCTTTGAATGCTGCCCCCCACCCCTCATTTGTATTAGGAGTACTCTCTCTTTGCAGATAGTGAAGGGTAGTTAACGCAGGCCTTTGCCCCCGTTGTAATCCGTCGTGCCTGCTTCTCTCTCCATTTGATTGATTGTTCTCTTTGGTTCATTCTCTATTTACAAACAAGCACAGAGTCGCAATACTCTGTTTAGTCTTTGCAGATAGCGAAAAATCGTGTAAAAAAACAAAAGGAATCGAGCAAAATCAGTAGGCCACTAATGGGATCTCTTTTTGACCTCGCTAAAATAGAAACATTAGGAACAACCTGTTGAAAATAGCAATGTGTATGTACATAAGCGGCGTTCATTTGTGTTCACAGTACCCCTTGTTGATTGTTTGAATCGAGCATTGAATTGTTCGAAGTTGGTTCTCTTAAGGATCTTCTCTGCCTGCAAACGAGGAAGAATAGGAATATTCTCTCTCCCTTTGCAGATAGTGAAGGGTAGGTAACGCAAGCCTTTAACACGTCGTACCTATTTCATTCCTCATTGATTGATTGATTGTCCGAACATTGACTGTTTGGGAATTAGTTCTTTTTGGAGGTATTCCCTGTTTGCAAATAAACGTAGGAAAATCTTTGCAAGTAGTGAAAGGGTACGTAATGCGGACCTTTCTCCCCCGTTGTAATCTGTCATGCCTATCTACTCCCCACTGATTGATGCACCTGTTTCACCCGGACCATTTACTAGAGATAGGTCATCTGGCCCGACAAGAGAGCACCCCTAGTGAAAAGGACATATGCAATAATAACGAAGTGATCACTGTATCCTGTTAACAGAAACTTTAGCATGAAACAACCTGGAAAGAAAAGAATAGGAAAACGAAAATCAGTAGGCCACTGATGAACTTTTTTATTAAATAACAAACAAAGAAACGATAACAATACGTAATGATAAAACCTATTATTGTCCTAGAAACAAGAAACGTTAGAAGTAAGCCCGTAATAAGAAACCTGAAAACATCGCCCCTCCCTGCCCCAAAACGTGTCTGTCCCACCGCCTGCCACGGCCAAATAACGGCAAACTGGGAAAGATAGAAGTCAGCAGACATCCGCCCCATTCTAGAAACTTCCAAAGGGCAACAGGTTTTCGGCTACGCCCAGCCGGAAGCAACACATATAAGGCGGGTCCTGCTGCCACGCCTCGGCCAGGAGATCATCACGTAGGGTGTAGCCGGAGGAGAGGCCGAGGCCAGCGGGACCCGGCCAGGGGGATTGACAACACTGGAGAGTTTTAGGGGGGGGGGAATGTCCGTGTCCTCGACCCTCCCCTCTCTCTCCCAGTCCGGCCGCGGTGGCCCTTGAGAGTTGCAGGTTGTCCCTCCACACTCTCTCCCGGTCCGGCCACCAACGGCCGGGGGCTGGGGCCAACGGGATCCGGCTGCAGCCGATGAGCCAAGGAACCCATTCATGGGGCCTGAGCAAAGGGCGTCCGGCCGCCATCCACCGGAGGTCCGGCCCAAAGACGGACGGGACATTTCTTCTTTCTTGAATAATTGCTGCAACAACCCTGGGGGGGGGATGTCTTGCACATGCCTCCGACCCCCCCCCCTCTCGTCCTCATCGCCTGGTCCGGCCATAACAAATCTCAAGCGAGACGCCGTGGGGTGCACTGGGAGGGAGAGACGGTGCGAACAGGCCTCTCCCGCCTCCCCAGGTGGAGGCTTCCCACCTGCACCCTCAGCGCTCCAGGCGCCCGGAAAAGGGTTCTTCCACTGTGGCGATGCTGCAACGTCTCGCCCGGCAGGGTGGAGCCCGTCCGCTCATTTGACCCCGCGATCGCCAGTAGCTACCGAACTCTCAAAATGGCGGTCGACCTGGCAAGAGCGGGCCCAGCATAAAGAAATGGCCCGGTCACTGGTTGACTCCACCACCGTAGTCCTCCACGACCTTGAAGATTCTAGAGGAGCCGCGGGAGTCCCCGACCCCCGCAGACACCCCCGATGGGGAATGACTGCCATGATCGCCCGTGGAGTGACGAAACTGTAGCCGCGGGACGTCGGCGCTCCCATGCTGGCGCCAGCCTCAGTTTGAATGACTAGAATCCTGCAGACCTCAGTTCCGGTGAAAGCACAGTGTGACCCGGTAGGAAAAATTGTTGCACCCCCTCCCCTTTTTGACTGATGGTTCAAACCACCGATCCTTTCCTTTGCCCTTTTAACGGAACTTTGGACTGCCTCCCCCCCCCCCCCGCGGCGCCCCACGCCGTTATTTGCTGGGCGGCAACTTACTAGACATCACCTTCGTGCCATCTAGATTTCAGCGCGTTCTGCTGCCTTGGAACTATTCGCACAACAGACTGCTACTGACGACCCACCCCCAGGCAACATCTTCTGAATTTTCATAATTTGAAAGAACTAGTAACATGTCCTCATCAGGAATTTCCTCTTCAATCATCTCATCAGGAATCTCCTCATGAAAAGTCTGCAATGATGATTCTTGTAACTCTATGGTCTCCAAACATTCGATAAATTCGCCATCAAGAGATTGATCAAAAAAATCATTCAAGTCATCTCCTCCTTGTGAGAATATTTCATTATTGGTGCTGTCAATTTCATTAAATGTAGTGGATAATTCAAAAGAAATTGCCACGGTCTCTTCATTGTTTAAATGTTTTTACTGTTTTTGTTTTGTTATATATATTTATAAGTTATTAAAGTTTTATATTCCTACTACTTTGTTGGAGTGCTATATATTTTTAATGTGACACATAATTGTAAAAACTTTGATGTACAAACAGTCATCCCTGGAATCTTCCGCTTCAGGCTCGGTCCCCTCCCCAATCACAATACAGGATGGTTTTCAGATAGTATGAACACGTGTGGTGTGACGGATCTCATCGGGTGTGGGCCTTGATCTACTATAACTCCTTTGAAGAGGGGTGATTCTTTACAGCTGGGGCCATAAACTACATCTGCAGGGCTAGCTGATAGCCTAGGACCGGCCTGGACAATCGGACACAGAAGAAGAGGAGTGTCAGAGGGTGCGGTAGTGAATAGGGCGAAAGGGAGGTGTCGGGCGGGCACAGAGTGTGATTCTCAGGGAAGAGCAGCGCAGATGGGGGGAGGTTTATTGCCCATGCATAAGACAGAGAGCGGGGGTGAGCAGTGCCTGGGGAAGATGCTTGCGAGGGTGGGGAGCCATGCTACGAATCGACAGCGTGCAGAGAGTGGGTCTGGTCAAGGCATCTAAAATGGCTGCCGTGCACAACAAAAGTGTGGCATTTCAAAAAAGGCAAGATGGCGCCGACAATGTTTTTCAACACTTCCTCATTTCCTTCGAATCGAACGTTAACAGACGTTGGTGCATATTGCCAAAGTTACGCGATATTTATCGCTAACGATGCTTAGCAACGAATTTTTTTACCGCTAAGCATCGTCAGAAATTATCGAAGATAAACCTTGCTATTATCAAGGTTTATCGCAAATGCGATAAAAAACGGCCGCAATGCATGAATATCGCTAAAAAGTCAGCGATATTCATGCATTACCGAGCTAATGCTCTTAGCCATGTTATCCACCTCCCATTGGATAACATGGCTAAGAACTGCTCAGGGCAGGTGTTCGTTTTTGGAGATATTCGCGCTTAGCGCGAATATCTCCAAAAGTTGGTAATAGGAGATAGATATCTTGCATGTTGTAATGCAAGTTATTGTGGTATATGGAACTCATACCATAATCTCTCAGGAAAGCAGAAACTGATCCTTTTGGGACCGCCTGAGAAGGCCTAGGGGGTGAGGGGTACTCTACTTTGCCCCCTTTTCACGTTCCGAACTATTTTATTTTACTCTCTTCTGTAATTACACAAAATGGCAGCGATAAGATGCATCAGAGACAGACAGTGAGAGAAAGGAGGCCGGAGATGAAGAAGAGATGTCAAATACACATTGGAGATAATATAGTGGAAGAAGGGAAGTAAATATGAGTAAACTTACCATGTAACATAAAAATGTTCCACTCTATACTATAAGTCTCATTTTATACTACAATCACTTCGCTACAACCTCATAAATTAAAAATGAATAATGTCTCAAACAATTTTTGTATTTCTAAATATAAATTTATTCTTCTGAATTTTCAAAATTTGAAATAACTAGTAACATGTCCTCATCAGGAATTTCCTCTTCAATCATCTCATCTGGAATCTCCTCATGAAAAGTCTGCAATGATGATTCTTGTAACTCTATGGTCTCCAAACATTCGATAAATTCGCCATCAAGAGATTGATCAAAAAAATCATTCAAGTCATCTCCTCCTTGTGAAAATATTTCATTATTGGTGCTGTCAATTTCAATAAATGTAGTGGATAATTCAAAAGAAATTGCCACGGTTTCTTCATTGTGAGCCATTTTATTTTGAAATTGCTTGCCGTAAATTGCAGAAAAAAATAATCACTTTCATTTATCGTTTTTAGTAATACATAATATAAAACTAACTTTATCAAGTATTTAGTATAACAGAAGGACTGTAAATAAATAACAGAAAACATTTTTCAAATTATCTTAAAGTGTACAACATAGTTCCCCTTACAAATTAACAACTCACCTTTTTAAAAGTAGGAGAAGTGTTAGTACTGTGTAAACCAAACACCAGAAATTGAGCACCAAAAATTCCTCACAAATGTAGCTCAGACAGTAGTATCACAAAATGGCTGTGGTTTCCTCTCATTTTAGATATATACATAACCAATTAACTTTCATCACACACAAATACAAAACCAAAGGAACATTTTAATTGGTTCTAAATTTCAACACTTTCAAATGTGTTTTCCCCATGCAATTTTCCATAGGACATTTAGATACGTCTACAGCCTGAATGGCTGAACGGAATTACACCAAACTTGGCAAAATGGTACATCAAACCTAAGAGGTCAGGGAGGATCTACTATGCCCCTTTATGGTCATTTGCCACTTCGCTTTGGCCTCCTCTTGTCTCTCGATCCTACCGAGAGACAAGATGGCGGCCGCTACGGACTGTTTGCAATGTTTACAGACGCCGGAGAACCAATCAGCTTCGCAAAGCTCCGTTACGCGAAAAGTACGCGAAGCGGAGCGCTGTTACAGATATATATCTTTTTTTGAACGTTAATTTCTCAAAATCCACTGGAGCACATATATTGAGACCTAGCAAAGGCACATCGGGCTACCAGTCCCTACAATTTTGCCAAGTTTCGTGCAAATCCATTCAGCCGTTCGATTATTATTATTTTTTTATTTTTTTGCCCCGCGGGGCCCTTTTAAAACCTCCACATCAAACCTAGAGGGTCAGGGAGGATCTACTATGCCCCCTTATGGTCATTTGCCCCTTCGCTTTGGCCTCCTCTTGTCTCTCGATCCTACCGAGAGACAAGATGGCGGCCGCTACGGACTGTTTGGAATGTTTACAGACGCCGGAGAACCAATCAGCTTCGCTTCACAAAGCTCCGTAACGCGAAAAGTACGCGAACTGGAGCGCTGCCTGGTCCGCTGTTACAGATATATATCTTTTTTTGAACGTTAATTTCTCAAAATCCACTGGAGCACATATATTGAGACCTAGCAAAGGCACATTGGGCTACCAGTCCCTACAATTTTGCCAAGTTTCGTGCAAATCCATTCAGCCGTTCGGGCTAAAAGTGAGGCCAACTGCCCTATGGAAAACTCAATGTTAAAAACACGTTTTGGGACCCCCCTTTTTTCTCAGCCCCCCCTTGACGAAACCCCCCCAAATTTTCAGGGGCTGCTCAGAAACAAAATGTTCCATTTTCCTGAAAATATCAGCCAATTCCGTCCACAAACGCCAAAGTTATTAGACATAGAATTTTCAAAAATCCCATAGAGAAAAAATCCTAACTATATATACCTACTGGCGACCGCCAGTAGGTTATATATATATATATATATATATATATTCACTGAAAAAACCATAGGTTATAGACCATATATAGTTAGGAATTAGCATTTAAAAAACCTTATTTTACTCACACAAAACCATTGAAATTCCATATATAGTTAGTTGCACTAACTATATATCGCGCACCCGCAATCCACTGCTGATCATGTCACATATTACATCATTCATGACATGGTCAGTGACATCACTGATGACATCACTGATGACATCTCAAATGACATCACTGATGACATCACTGATGACATCTCAAATGACATCACTGATGACATCACTGATGACATCTCAAATGACATCACTGATGACTACATCCAGTGACTGTATAATTCTGTAAAGTTAAAATATGTCTTACATATTGAAGAATGAGTGGATGTATAAGTGTCTTGATGAAGGATTTAGTAGGGGCATGGCTGACTGTATGAGTGACTGATTAAATGTGTCTCACTGAGTGCATGGGTTAGTGACTAAACTGTCTTAATTTGTGCATCATTATGTCTGTTGTTCTGTAAACTGCTGCATGTGTTGATCATTAGCTATATGATTAACTGTATGGGTTATTGATTGGTTGCCCAAGCATTTGTATGGGAGACTGAGTGTGTGTGTGGGTGGCTGGGAGGTGTATGACTCTCTGCATAGATGTGTGAGCAGTTGATTGACTAAATGTATGGGTTCAAAAGTGCATGTGGAAACAGCTGTATGGGCGGTTGACTGTGTGCATGAGTGTATTGGTGAGTGAATGGATATCTCAGTGCTACATGTCAAAGTAAGTACATATGTAAAACACAGTACATGTGAGAGTTGACATATATAAATAACTGTGCATAAGAGCCAGTGAATGTGTGAGTGGCTGTATGGATCATTGTGAACTTGTATCCAGGATTGTATAAGTGAGTAAATATGTTTTAGTATATGTTTGAATAAGTAAGGTGTGTATAACTGTATAGTTGAGGAAATGGAGGTGTGATTGATTCTTTGCATGACTGACTAAGTGTCTGAGTAACTCCATGGATGAGTGACAGTCTATGAGTGTCTGTTTACACTGAGTGTATCTAAGGTTATATTAGAGTCTGAAGAGGTTCATCGTATAACACATGAATGATGTCATCAGTGATGTGATCAGTAATGTCAAATGAGATGTCATCAGTAATGTCATCAGTGATGTCATTTGAGATGTCATCAGTGATGTCATCAGTGATGTCATTTGAGATGTCATCAGTGATGTCATCAGTGATGTCATTTGAGATGTCATCAGTGATGTCATCAGTGATGTCACTGACCATGTCATGAATGATGTAATATGTGACATGATCAGCAGTGGATTGCGGGTGCGCGATATATAGTTAGTGCAACTAACTATATATGGAATTTCAATGGTTTTGTGTGAGTAAAATAAGGTTTTTTAAATGCTAATTCCTAACTATATATGGTCTATAACCTATGGTTTTTTCAGTGAATTTTCAAGGTTTTGTAAATGCTAATTCCTAACTATATATGGTCTATAACCTATGGTTTTTTCAGTGAATTTCAATGGTTTTTTAATAGCAAATATCATAAGCTGTCGAATGTCAAGTACGTGGTACGTGAAAACATTTTCGTGTTTATGCACACTGATCTGCTTTGAATGGTGCCCCCCCCCCTCATTTCTATTAGGAGTACTCTCTCTTTGCAGATAGTGAAAGGTAGTTAACGCAGGCCTTTGCCCCCGTTGTAATCCGTCGTGCCTGCTTCTCTCTCCATTTGATTGATTGTTATCCAAGTATTTACTGTTTTAGAATTAGTTCTCTTTGGTTCATTCTCTATTTACAAACAAACACAGAGTCGCAATACTCTGTTTAGTCTTTGCAGATAACGAAAAATCGTGTAAAAAAAAAGAAAAGGAATCGAGCAAAATCAGTAGGCCACTAATGGGATCTCTTTTTGACCTCGCTAAAATAGAAACATTAGGAACAACCCCTCATGACAAATACAAAACTAGTGAGATGAACTGAACTCCACACAATGATGGCTGCAAAACAGCTCGGCTCCGCCACCCACCCCGCCCAAAATAACGATAAAGAGCGGCTGCCATGATTGGTTGCGGAATGGCCACGACAGAGCTACGAAATGATGCTGCTCTCATGCTAACCCCAGCTTCAGTCTGAAACATCCAGAAACACTGTAGACTACCAATTCGATCAGTTTCGGTAGCGCCCCAATGTAACCCGGTAGAGAAGAACTAGCCCTCCCCTCTTTGACTGATGGTTCTTGTTGCCTGTCCCTTCTGTTGTCATTTAACAGAACTATTTAGCCTGCTGAAAGGGGTTGTGTTCCGACCGCTGGTTGGTGGAGACATTTTGACTATATTCTGGACCTGCGTTGTCGCGTAATGCGTCATATGACGCGCCGCGTTAGCGCATCCGGAAGTCATCCGGGGCGCGCAGCACGTAACGTAAGCATAACAAGTCATGTGACTTGTTAATAAAACTTTTCATTGGTTAATTTTACTTTTCTTATTGTAATGATGAAAGGCTTGGTCATATGACCTAAAAATTACGCTTTTCATTACTTCCGAACATTATTTTTTCTTAAATATATGTTATAATGTTCCAGGCTAATGTACTTTCCCGGAAATTTTACAACTGTCCTGCAAGTAAAATATATTCTTTTTTCGAGAAAAAGAGCGTTTCCTCGTCCCATGACGGAGCCGTTGAGCAAAAGAGGGTCGACCTGCTGTCTTAGTCGCCGATACGCCTGAATATGAGATTCTTATCGATCACTTTATGTTGCAGGAATAGAAAACACAACAGCCCTTGACCATTTATCTTTACTGCGTTCCTTCGTATTATACCTTTTACCCTTCATGTAATTGGTCTGCTTTATTTCACTTGCCTTTTAATGATTCTAAAACAGTGACTATTATTAAAAACTTTACCAATGTATATACTACTACCATGTTTTCTTTTAAAAACCTTTATTGTGAAAATTTCATTATACAAATACGAGCCTATAACCACGTGGGCCTGCCACGGAGCAAACTGTAATCGTATATGATGAATAGACATTTACACTGTAGAGGAACGTAACGGGCGGGCCATTAGGTTGCAAGAACTAAGGTGTCTAACAGTTACAGAATCGGTGGACGTACATTTTATAATTAAAATACGACAGGGCCAGTTACAATAAAATTATCTAGATATACATTTGCGGGCAAGTACCATGGGTGACGTTAATTCGAACTTTCAACAGTACAGTAATCAATAACACATCAGAACTTAATATCAATAGGGATGTCGAAATATTCAATCAATTCTCGTCCCCGCCCGCCATGTGCTTCAAAACTGCATACGTATCTCGTGATTTCAAGGTTCTGCAACCAGTACACAACAAGGAGTTACGAGTCCCATTTATTCCGGCGCCATTTTGGGCGAGGACGGGCAGGTCCAGGATATAGTCAAAATGTATCTACCAACCATCGACTATGATGATGTTCATATGCTGTATTTATTAGAGTAACACTCATCTGTCCACATGAAATTAATTTGCCACAATCTAAACATGTCATTTTAATCTTTCCAAAGTTCTTCTAAATATTTGGGACCGTTTTCCTTGCCTCTGAAGCTCTCAGTGCCACTTCTTTGATGAATGTACTAGCAGGTCAGGGGTTCTCCTCCAAATCTCTCTTTTATGCAGCACTATAATTAATTGGTGCCACCTCTCCATATGACGATGCATGGTATAGTTACCACAACTATATTTTTTTTCGGTTCCTCTGGAGAGTTCATCGTGGCAGATGAAGCGTGTAACGTACCGGGCATTTACCTTTTTTTGCATGTACAGGAAAGGAAAAAAAAATCGAGCGTCCGAGTTCTAAGGTGTCCCAGGGCCATTTTAGTGGACCAGGCCCAAATCCAAAGAACAGGCCGCCATTTTGAGAGTCCTCTTGCAGCCGCCTGTCGCTGTAGCATCAAGAGCAGCCGAAACTCAGCTGAATGGCAACTGAAACGGTAAAGGGGCGCCCCACTACAGCAGACGAGCCTCCACCTAGGAAGGCCCATTCACGCCGCCTCCCCCCCCCCCCTTCGGGCACCCCACGCCGTTATTCGGAGCAGTATTGTAGGATGGCCACACCAGTGCGGCAACTTGCTAGACATCACCTCGGTGGTAACCGAATCTCAACGCCTTGTGGTGTCTTCTATTCAGAAAACATTGTTATGCTGCCTTCAACCTATTTGCCGCAAGTGCGCACACAACTCAACTGCATAGCTTGCTAGACACCACCTCGGTGCCATCCGGATCTTGGAATGTCAGCGCCTTTTGGTGTCTTCTCTTCAGAAAATATTGTTGCGCTGCCTTTGGCCCCATTCGCACATCAGTCCGCTACTGACGCCATCTCACAGGCTAATGGGGCGCCCCACGCCGACTTTCAGCATTGTAGGATGACCACACCAGTACAGCAACTTGCTAGACATTACCTCGGTGCCATCCGGATCTCGGCGCCCCACTGCAGATGAAGTGCCTCTCAACTATGAAACCACCACGGTGACATCCGGATCTTGGCGCGTTGTGCTGCCTTCGGCCTATTCGCACATCGGTCCGCTACTGACGCCATCTCACAGGCTAATGGGGCGACCCACGCAGAGTTTCAGCATTGTAGGATGACCACACCAGTACAGCAACTTGCTAGACATCACCTCGGTGCCATCCGAATCTTGGCATCTCAACGCCTAGTGGTATCTTCCATACAGAAAATATTGTTACGCTGCCTTTGGCCCCATTCGCACATCACTCCGCAACTTAGACATCACCTCGGTGCCATCCGGATCTTGGCATCTCAGCGCCTTGTGGTGTCAGTCAGAAAATATTGTTGCGCTGCCTTTGGCCCCATTCGCACATCAGTCCGCTACTGACACCATCTCACAGGCCAACAGGGCGCCCCACGCCGACTTTTACCATTGTACGATGGCCACACCAGTGCCACAACTTGCTAGACACCACCTCGGTGCCATCCGGATCTTGGCATCTCAGCGCCTTGTGGTGTCTTCAAATCAGAAAATATTGTTGCGCTGCCTTTGGCCCCATTCGCACATCGGTCCGCTACTGACGCCATCTCACAGGCCAACGGGGCGCCCCACGCCGACTTTCAACATTGTAGGATGGCCACAGAAGTGCGACAACTTACTAGACACCACCTCGGTGCCATCCGGATCTTGGCGCGTTGTGCTGCCTTCGGCCTATTCGCACATCGGTCCGCTACTGACGCAAACTCACAGGCCAACGGGGCGCCCCACGCCGACTTTCAGCATTGTAGGATGGCCACACCAGTGCGGCAACTTGCTACACACCACCTCGGTGCCATCCGGATCTTGACATCTCAGCGCCTAGTGGTGTCTTCTATTCCGAAAATATTGTTGCGCTGCCTTCGGCCCCATTCACACATCGGTCCGCTACTGACGCCATCTCACAGGCCAACGGGGCGCCCCACGCCGACTTTCAGCATTGTAGGATGGCCACACCAGTGCGGCAACTTACTAGACACCACCTCGGTGCCATCCGGATCTTGGCGCGTTGTGCTGCCTTCGGCCTATTCGCACATCGGTCCGCTACTGATGCAAACTCACAGGCCAACGGGGCGCCCCACGCCGACTTTCAGCATTGTAGGATGGCCACACCAGTGCTGCAACTTGCTGGACACCACCTCGGTGCCATCCGGATCTTGGCGCGTTGTGTTGCCTTCGGCCTATTCGCACATCGGTCCGCTACTGACGCCGCCTCACGTGCCAACGTATTTTCTCCGCATTTTATACCCTATGCCGCATAACAGGTCATGTGACTTGTTTATAAAACTTTTCATTGGTTCATTTTACTTTTGGTTTCCTAATGATGGAAGGCTTGATCATATGACCTAAAAACAACACTTTTCATTGGATGAAAACTTTTTTTTTCCCCAAACGATGAAAGCCCCACCTTGTTTCTGGATGTTTCAGACTGAAGCTGGCGTCAGCATGAGAGCACCACCATCTCGTAGCTCCGTCGTGGTCATTCCGCGAGCAATCATGGCAGCCGCTCCCCACCAGAAGCCTGCAGGAGTCGGGGCCCCCAAAACTTTTGATGAATTCTCAAGGCGGAGGGGACGCTTTCGAGAATGGGGTCCAAGACCTAGCAGACAAGCGTCCGATTTCCAAGGTGTCCCAGGGCCATTTCAGTGGACCAGGCCCAAAAAGGAACGAGCCTGCCGCCATTTTGAGAGTCCTGTGACAGCCGCCTATCGCTGCACCGCAAGAGTGGGCGCAACTCAGCTGAATTGCGGCTTTTGACACAGTGGACCAAAAACGGACGGAATGGCAACTGAAACGGTAAAGGGGCGCCCCACTACAACAGATGACACTCCACCTGGAGAGGCCCGTTCACGCCGCCTCCCCCGGGGCGCCCCACGCCGTTATTCGGAGCAGCATTGTAGGATACCAAAACCAGTGCGGCAACTTACTGGACATCACCTTGGTGCCATCGTTCTGCTGCCTTGGAACTATTCGCACAACAGTTTGCTACTGATGACCCACCCCCCGCGACGCCCCACGCCGTTATTTGCTGGGTGGCAACTTACTAGACATCACTTTCGTGTCATCTAGATTTCAGCGCGTTCTGCTGCCTTGGAACTATTCGCACAACAGTTTGCTACTGATGACCCACCCCCCGCGACGCCCCACGCCGGAAATCTGGACGTTGTGCTGCGTTGGGACTATTCGCACAGCCGACCGCTACTTCGTTGTTTTTCCCTAAAAATGTTTATATGTTATTACTATTTTTGTTTTCTTGTATATATTTATAAATTATTAAAGTTTTATAATCTTACTACTTTGTCGGAGTGCTATATATTTTTAATGTGACACATAATTGTAAAAACTTTGATGTACAAAGAGTCATCCCTGGAATCTTCCGCTTCAGGCTCGGTCCCCTCCCCAATCACAATACAGGATGGTTTTCAGATAATAGCAACGCTTCTGCTGTGACGGATCTCATCGAGTGTGGGCCTTGATCTACTATAACTCCTTTGAAGAGGGGTGATTCTTTACAGCTGTGGCCATAAACTACATCTGCAGGGCTAGCTGATACCCTAGGACCAGCCTGGACAATCGGACACAGAGGAAAAGGAGTGTCAGAGGGTGCGGTAGTGAATAGGGCGAAAGGGAGGTGTCGGGCAGGCACAGGGTGTGATTCTCAGGGAAGAGCAGCGCAGATGGGGGGAGGTTTATTACCCATGCATAAGACAGAGAGCGGGGGTGACCACTGCCTGGGGGAGATGCTTGCGAGGGTGGGGAGCCATGCTAAGGATCGACAGCGTGCACAGAGTGGGTCTGGTCAAGGCATCTAAAATGGCTGCCGTGCACGACAAAAGTGTGGCATTTGAAAAAAGACAAGATGGCGCAATGTTTTTCAACACTTCCTGATTTCCTTCGAATCGAACGTTAACAGACGTTGGGGCATATTACCAAAGTTAAGCGATATTTATCCCTAACGATGCTTAGCAACGATTTTTTTACCGTCAGAAATTATCGCAGATAAACCTTGCTATTATCAAGGTTTATCGCAAATACGATAAAAAACGACCGCAATGCATTAATATCGCTGAAAACTCAGCGATATTCATGCATTACCGAGCTAATGCTCTTAGCCATGTTATCCTCCTCCCATTGGATAACATGGCTAAGAACTGCTCAGGGCAGCTGTTACTTTTTGGAGATATTCGCGCTTATCTCGAATATTTCCAAAAGTTGATAATAGGAGATAGCGATGTTAGCGACTGTTTCCAGTCGCTAACATCTTGGCATGCCCACTTTGCATGTCATTAGTGATAAATATCACTCACATGCAAAGTGGGGCCCAAGATGGTCGCTATCTCCTACTAGCCGTCGCTAACTGGTGTTAGCAACAGCTAGGTAATACAGATATCATTTTATCTCCGCGAAGCGGAGGGCTGTTACAGATATATATCTTGTTTTTGAACGTTAATTTCTCAAAATGCACTGAAGCACATATATTGAGCCCTAGCAAAGGCACATCGGGCTACCAGTCCCTAATATTTTACCAAGTTTCGTGCAAATCCATTCAGCCGTTCGATTATTATTATTATTTATTTTTTTTGCCCCGCGGGGCCCTTTTAAAACCTCCACATCAAACCTAGGGGGTCAGCGAGGATCTACTATGCCCCCTTATGGTCATTTGCCCCTTCGCTTTGGCCTCCTCTTGTCTCTCGATCCTACCGAGAGACAAGATGGCGGCCGCTACGGACTGTTTGGAATGTTTACAGACACCGGAGAGCCAATCAGCTTCGCTTCGCAAAGCTCCGTAACGCGAAAAGTACGCGAAGCGGTGCGCTGTTACAGATATATATCTTTTTTTGAACGTTAATTTCTCAAAATCCACTGGAGCACATATATTGAGATCTAGCAAAGGCACATCGGGCTACCAGTCCCTACAATTTTGCCAAGTTTCGTGCAAATCCATTCAGCTGTTCGATTATTATTATTATTTTATTTTTTTGCCCCGCGGGGCCCTTTTAAAACCTCCACATCAAACCTAAACGGTCAGGGAGGATCTACTATGCCCCCTTATGGTCATTTGCCCCTTCGGTTTGGCCTCCGCTTGTCTCTCGATCCTACCGAGAGACAAGATGGCGGCCGCTACGGACTGTTTGGAATGTTTACAGACGCCGGAGAACCAATCAGCTTCGCTTCACAAAGCTCCGTTGCGCGAAAAGTACGCGAACTGGAGCGCTGCCCGGTCCGCTGTTACAGATATATATCTTTATTTAAACGTTAATTTCTCAAAATCCACTGGAGCACATATATTGAGACCTACAAAAGGCACATCGGGCTACCAGTCTCTACAATTTTGCCAAGTTTCGTGCAAATCCATTCAGCCGTTCGGGCTAAAAGTGAGGCCAACCGCCCTATGGAAAACTCAATGTTAAAAACACATTTTGGGACCCCCCTTTTTTCTCGACCCCCCCTGGACGAACCCCCCCCCAATTTTCAGGGGCTGCTCAGAAACAAAATGTGCCATTTTCCTGAAAATTTCAGCCAATTCCGTCCACAAACGCCAAAGTTATTAGACATAGAATTTTCAAAAAACCCATAGAGAAAAAATCCTAACTATATATACCTACTGGCGACCGCCAGTAGGTAATATAAATATATATATATATATATATATACATTTGAGAGAGGGATCATAAGCCTGGTGTCTGCGATGTGTTTAATGGTTTCAATGCTAAGCTCTACAAAATGAGCATTTACCTATTATGCAAAGCATTATATAAATAATGTATTCACACACATTGTGTGTTTGTTCTTTTAATATTCCCTTTTAATTTCTGTTTCTCCGTTTCTGTTTTTTTGCAGGAGGAAAGGAAGGGGCCCTTTCACAAGTACTCACCTTCACGGGCGTACCTAACCTTTGCACTCCATTTACGATATCACAAATGTCACATATGGTTATGCTTTCACTGATAGGTGAATTACAAACTATGGACTATAGGCACTTGCCTGATTGAACCAATACTTCTATTGCAAAATATGGACTAGTGTGGACGTAAATTGTATAGATTGATCACTTTTTTCATTTTCTTTACTGCTGGCTACAGTAGAGTTGTGCACTGGCAAACTACTATATGAAGGGATGTACTATTGAGTACCTCCCTAACATCTTTGATTATTTCTGCATATTACCCACAAACTTTCTGTGTATATACTATCTCAGCATCTTGCCAGGGTAATGACACGTCCATGTGCCAACAGTACTTCGACTTAGACTGATTATTGAATCCGGTATCAGTATGTCACATTTGTACTTATTTTATTTCTGCGTCTCAACTCTAGACAGGCTAGCTCTAACCGTGTGAGTCATCAATTTATTAGTATACGAGCACTATGCCATGTATTCATAAGTATGCACTCGCTTGTAGTGATATAATGCTCCTGCATTGTAACTGTTGATACCCACTGATATTTCATGTATTCAATCTAACATCGTGTTGACAACTAAGGTTTTTAACGAAATTTGAGGCTTATCAACTATGTTACGAACATGACTTTTGCTATTCCAAGATGGCCGCCAAAGTTGAGACATGATCAGTCCTTTGTTTGTGTTCATGAAAAATGTTATCAGTGTTCGCTTGTGTTGAGCACGTCTACACGTGAACAAGCCGCAAGACGAAACGCGTTGTGTGGATTAAACCTCTGAACTTCATTTTGGATTTGTTCCTTTCTTCCTGAAAGCGCATGAACAACTTTGTGATCGTTTGTGCATTTGGAAACTACCGGCTTGCTCCGCCGGAATATGCGCCAACCCTCACGGGTCCCAGTATCTCAGAAGGAGAATCTAGGGGACTGATATATATATATATATATATATATATATATATATATATATATATATATATATTACCTACTGGCGGTCGCCAGTAGGTATATATAGTTAGGATTTTTTCTCTATGGGATTTTGGAAAATTCTATGTCTAATAACTTTGGCATTTGTGGACGGAATTGGCTGAAATTTTCAGGAAAATGGAACATTTTGTTTCTGAGCAGCCCCTGAAAATTTGGGGGGGGTCGTCAAGAGGGGGCCGAGAAAAAAGGGGGGTCCCAAAACGTGTTTTTGCCATGCAATTTTCCATAGGGCGGTTGGCCTCACTTTTAGCTCGAACGGCTGAATGGATTTCCACGAAACTTGGCAAAATTGTAGATATTGTTTGCCCGATGTGCCTTTGCTAGGTCTCAAGATATGTGGTCCTGTGAATTTTGAGTAAATTAGGTTTAAAAAAAGATATATATCTAGAGCCGCGCCCGGTACGCGTACCGGGGAGCGCTCCAGGCGCGCCAAGCGACTTGCGCACGGCAAGCTGATTGGTTCTCGGGTGTCTGTAAACATTCTAAACAGTCCGCAGCGGCCGCCATCTTGTGTCTCGGTAGGATTGAGACACAAGAGGTGGCAAGAATCAAAAGGGGGTAATGAGCAAAAGGGGGCAGGGTACACCCCCCTGACCCCCTACTTTTGATGTGGGGGCCATAAAAGGCTCCCGCGGGTGAAAAAAAAATAAAAAAAAAATTCGATTTTCGCGGGGAGGAGCGCCCGGTACGCGCACCGGGGAGCGTACGGGGGAGCGTACCATGGAGATTAAAAATGACAGACTTTTTTTTTAAAAAAAAAGCTTCTTTTTATAAATTGGAGGTAGTTCTGAAAATAACTTTTTTTTTGATTTTGTTGTTTTATATATTTTTTTTGTTTTTGTTGTTTTATATTTTTTTTAGACTTTTTAAAACAATTTTATATATTTTTGGGATTTTTGTCAAGGGAAAAACAAAAACAAGGATTCCAAAACTGCTAAACAGGAGCAAAAAAATTAGAAAATTTAAGGACTGGAAGAGCAGCGGTGTTGCTGTTTCTTTAGGGCAATGAGTTCAACACTCTGCTCCCCATAGCAGAGCAGTTCGTCACACTCCGTGCACAAAAATTTGATGCCTGCAAACACCGGCTGAATGTTAGGGACCATTCTTCCACGGGGTGGTCCCGAAGGTGTTGCTCCACCAGTGGAGGTGCTGCCGCCATCTGTTGGTACATTCCGTGCCAGCTCTCTGACACTCTCCCTGGCAAAGTTGTTAGGGTGTCTTCTTTTCACATGCCTGATCAAATTAGCATTCCCAAAACTATATTTTTTCAGAGGATTGCCTCTGGATAAACTACTCCCACATATTTTGCAGGTTACTTTGGGAGCGTTGACTTTTTTCTGTCCTTCAGGGATGTCGTAAAATTTCCAGATGAAATGGGTTTTTTTCTTTTGCTGAGGAGGGTCCTCATCTACAAATCCATCTGAATCACTGCTGGATGACTCTCTTGCCGCCATTGCTGGAGATCAGAAAAGTAGGAGATAGAGTAGACAGAACAGCTCTTGCTCTCTCCAAGTACAAAGCAATAGTGAGAGAAATGGGTGGGTTTCACACAATTTGGAAAAAAAAAAGTTCTGAACCAATGAAAAGTGTTATTTTAAAGTCACATGGTTTGACGCGCTTACGCTACGCGCCCCGGGGCGCGTCCCGGGCGTGTATCGTAAGCGCATCGGGGCGCTTACGTTGCGCGATCGTATGCGCTTCCGGGTGCGCTTACGCGGTGCGTCATAAGACGCATCTCGCGGCTACGCGATACGTGTCTTATGACGCAAGGCGTGGCGGCTACGCGATACGTCACGATGTTGTTTTCGTTCGCGGCAATAGCGCTTCCGGGATGCGCATCAAAAATAATATAAAAAATAAATAAAAAAATTATAAAATATAAAATTCGATTTAAAATGTATTATTTTTATAAAGATTTGCTATTAAAAAACCTATGAAATTCACTGAAAAAACCATAGGTTATAGACCATATATAGTTAGGAATTAGCATTTACAAAACCTTGAAAATTCACTGAAAAAACCATAGGTTATAGACCATATATAGTTAGGAATTAGCATTTAAAAAACCTTATTTTACTCACACAAAACCATTGAAATTCCATATATAGTTAGTTGTACTAACTATATATCGCGCACCCGCAATCCACTGCTGTTGATGTCACATATTACATCATTCATGACATGGTCAGTGACATCACTGATGACATCACTGATGACATCTCAAATGACATCACTGATGACATCACTGATGATATCTCATTTGACATCAATGGTCACATCAATGATGATATCATTAATGTGACAATACAATGCATCTCCTCACACTTTAATATAACCTCTGTTACACCCAGTGTTAAATACAGAGTATAATTTTTGAAACCATTGACACACCAATACTAGTTACTACATACGCACTCACTGATTCCTACGTCTACACACACATTCACTCATTCACCCATACAATCATTCATACATACAATCACTCATCTTTACAACACTATCATATGCACTCATACACCTATACAGACACTCACACTCTGCCACTCATCCATGGAGTTACTCACACACCTAGTCAGTCCTGTAAAGAATCAATCACACTTCCATTTTCTAATCTACACAGTTAAACATAGAGTACCTTACATTTTCAAACATATACTAACACATACTTACTCTCTTATAGAATCACTGATACAAGTACACATTGATCTGCACAGAGTCACACACCTCCCAGCCAGCCATACACACACTCAGTCTCCCATACAAATACTTGTGCAACCAATCAATAACCCATATAGCTACTTATATAGCTACTGATCAACACATGCAGCAGCTTCCACAACAACAGACATACTGATGCACACTTTCAGACAGTTTAGTCACTAACCCGTGCATTTAGTAAGACGCATTTAATCACTCACTCATACAGTCAATCACGCACCTACTAAAACCTTCATTCAGACACTTATACATCCACTCATTCTTCAATATGTAAAACATATTTAAACTTTACAGAAACACATAATCACTGGATGTTGTCATCAGTGATGTCATTTGAGATGTCATCAGTGATGTCATCAGTGATGTCACTGACCATGTCATGAATGATGTAATATGTGACATCATCAGCAGTGGATTGCGGGTGCGCGATATATAGTTAGTGCAACTAACTATATATGGAATTTCAATGGTTTTGTGTGAGTAAAATAAGGTTTTTTAAATGCTAATTCCTAACTATATATGGTCTATAACCTATGGTTTTTTCAGTGAATTTTCAAGGTTTTGTAAATGCTAATTCCTAACTATATATAATCTATAACCTATGGTTTTTTCAGTGAATTTCAATGGTTTTTTAATAGCAAATATCTGTAGCTGTAAAATGTATTCTTCTTTAAATCCCAAAATATATTTTATATGTTTATTAATAACTTTTTTTTTTTAAATTTTTTTTTCTTCGTTCCCACTTCGCGAATCGGGAAGCTTCCCGTTAGCTGACCTTGATGCCGCGAAATAGACCGCGAGCCGGTAAACGTTTCTTTACCGCAACTGCCGCCTTAGAAAACAACATCGTGACGCCTCCCGTCCGCATGACGTTTCGCGTTGTCGCGTGATACGTCATATGACGTACTACGTTAGCGAACTGGTACGCTTACCGAGTCGCAAAGCACAGGTTTCTGGAAGCAAACCGGAAGGCCCTGCAAAGCGTGTAACTTAAACACAGCAGGTCATGTGACTTGGTAATAACACTTTTCATTGGTTCATTTCACTTTTGGTTTCCTAATGATGTAAGACTAGGTCATATAATCTAAAATGAACACTTTTCATTGGTTGAGAACTATTGTTTTTCCCAAATGATGAAAATCCCTCTTTCTTTCCTCACTCTGACTTTCATCATTGTGAGAGAAAGACCCTTTGTTACCAGTGAGCAATGGCTTCTTTAGTAGCTTCAGCTGGTGCTTCCCCACCACCTCCACCACATCCAAGGAAGAGTGGACCCATGTGTGAATATGTTCACTGTATGCAACAACTTTGACACTTACAGAAGCCTCACCTTCTCCATGCCTCCTACACAGTTCTACATGTACATCATAAATGCAAACAGAACAGAATTAATTATACATGTTAAATGGTTTATTTTTGCTGTTCTCAGAATGTATCAAATTTCACTAAAAACAGTGACTTGAAGGTATTCATCATATAACAGCGGGGAAAAAAAAACACAATCAAAATGATTGTGTTTAAAAAACCCATACAACATAACAAATCAGAATTCAGAACTCCTTAAAGTTAACTTACTTTCCATGACGGCCAAGGATGTCCTATGAACAGCTTACACTCTGTTGTGCTGTTATTACTTTCAACCCGCCACTTTCTGAAAGAAAACCTCCATCGTTTTCAAAAACATGTTACATACAATAAATGACTTCTTGCTCTCTACCACAAGTTTCCACAAGGCCAAATCTTGTCAGACCCATTTATAACTCTTGGATTTCTTGTAAGCCAATCCCGTCTTTTCGCATTTCCGCAACTTTCAGAATTAAAATGTTGAAGATCATTTACACAATCCTGGACTAGTAATATCTTCCCCTTCTTGCTCAATCATGTTCTACATTTCCTATCACACTGATACTGCTTACTATGAAGCAGACTTACACTACCTTTATGACTAGTACAATTATTTAATTCTCTACATCACTTTTAATCACAAAGCAATGTAAAACAGTAGACAGCATTGCAGACTTACATTCCCTCTACTCCATGTTTTGATTGGCTGCTTCAATTAGCTTATAAAAAGAAATAGTTTTTCTGAACTCATTCAAAGTGCACGTATTTCTCAATGACGTCCAGTGTTATGGTAAAAAGTTATGTCTCAGTACTACACTTATCCTCAAGGCCAAATAGTGTAGGAGCCATGAGAACTTCTTGAAATTCCTCAGAGCACATCCCGAGATTCTTTCCCTAAAATTTGGGTTTTAAAAACACCAGGTAAGAGTTTTTAAGGTCATATGGCAATTTTTTTTTGAAAATTAAAACAGAATCATTGCAGAATGACCAGCCATTTCTACACTTTAAATAAGCTGTATAATGTCCTGATGTTATTGAAGGACCATCATGATATATAATTGCAACAGTTACAAAAGTCCTTCCTGATATTGACAACTGTGAAGCCACCAAATTTTTAATTAAAGTTGTCAATTTTGTTCCATCAGGCCTACATCGTTGGAACATTAAAATGACATACTGGCCATATGTTCGTATAAATAATGTGGACATCATTTCAGATTTACATTGGCTACACTCCATGTTGTGATCAGCTGCTTTTACTAGCTTATTAAAAGAGACTGAATTACTGTCTGGCAAAGTTAAATATATAAATCTTTCTGAGTCTACACTAGTAGTACTTGATACCCTACAGTTCTCGCAGTCATGCTGCCATTGATAAGAAAGCCCAAACAGGTGATCTACATCTACACCTTCATCATGCAATACATCAAGCATATACATTAAAAACTCCTGACAATCTTGCTGACTATTTTGAGAGAATTGTGTTTGGCCTGAACATCTGTCTAACAGATTTCGAATTTCAGACACACTTTCTATGTTTGTTCTATCAGTGCTACATTTCTCTAACACAGAATTTAACAAACTGCAAAATCTTTGATCAGAATTGACCACAATCTCTTCTTTTACATTTTCTAGAGAAAACAAAACATTAACCACTACATTAGCATAGCAGTTGACACCAGAACTGTTTTCAAATTGAAAACCAACAACATCTTCAACAGAATCCTTTTTGTTTCTGCTTATAATTTCAGGTTCATCGACGTTTCGTCTTTTTGCTACAACCTCCCCAGTATTGGTCACATTTCTTCGTTTCCGGCCTACCACACGTTTCTCAAACAAAGGATACTGAGGCAAATGTGGCGCATACTCTCTTCTCAACCTATTGTATTCCTTAACACAATCTAGATCCGCACAAATGTTTGTGACATCACACTCAATCAAGTACAATCCCGATAAAGTCCTAACTCGTGACAATGCCACATATGCCATACCCTCCTTGAACACAGAACTGCCAACATTCACCAATGCACAGTCTACACTTAAACCTTGCGATTTATGGATTGTCACCGCATATGCCAAGCAAACAGGAAACTGCTTACGACGAACATATAAGTCTTTTACAAGCAAAAATCTAGCAGAACAACGAGCAATTAGCTGTACTTCCTCAATGCCATCAAATTTAATTTTTAAAAATTCAATTCAATCTCTATTTCTGTATTTCACAAAATTAACAACATTACCCATTGATCCATTTACCAGACCTCTTTCAACATGTAAATTCCTTCTTAAAATTATACGGCAGTTCAAGCACACATTCAGAGTCTTTTCAAAACCCGCAGTTTTAGATATACTCTTCTCTAATGAATCCAATTTTGTTTTCAGATTCTCATACAAAATAATTGTTGATCCCATATGCTCTACTCTGTCAATAGCTTCCAGTTTCACAATCTCTTGCTTTTCTAAATGCAACATTTTGTTGTTGAATTTGGCACATTCTGCAAGAGTTGGCATCAAACATATTCCAGATTTTTTCTCAGTAACTTTCTGAAAAATATTCTCAGGCACAACATCTTCGTCTGGATATAAATTTGTCAGTAATCGTGCATGTAAAGCTTCTTTCCCATGCTCGGTCACTTTTCCAATTCTAACATCTTGTAGAATAGTCTTGTAAACTTCATCCTTTGCCTGACGCATATTTTCATGCAGTTCAGCATAATTGAAGTTTAACCATATATTGACGTTGCCAATGCTCCCTAAGCACTTCCTTGTATCTTCATGCGTGAGCATTTTGAACACAGGTTGCCCTTTCACTGGTGTCAGCTGCAGAAGATCTCCGAAAACAATGATGTGTTTGCCACCAAATAACACATCATACTCTGTTTTGAGAACTTCTTGCATTCTCAAATGCACAGAGGCAAGCATGACATTGGAAACCATGCTTACTTCGTCAATGATAAGAAGTTTCATTTTCCTCAAGACTCTTGAAACTTCAAAACAAGCATCTCCAGATAGCTTGTGATATTCTAATTTGCTGTCATGCTCCACTGGCAGCATCAGTAAACGATGTAAAGTAATCCCTTTAATGTTATGTGCTGCCAGTCCAGTTGGAGCGGTGACAACACAAGACAGCGATGACTCTGTCCTTTCCTGCAAATAACATGAAATTGCTTTAATAAGGAAACTTTTTCCAGTTCCCGCTTCTCCACTCACGTACAGTCGGACAGGCTTCAACGACGTACATGAGCACTCTTTCTTGTCATGACTTAATCCATGATCAATTTGCATGGTAAGTTCGTCATATATTTTCCTCTGCTCAACGTTGAGTTGTCTTTCCAACTCTTCTAAGTTAACCGCATCCTCCTGAGCATGTGCCATGGCTCTTTCCACTTCATTCATAGCAGTGGCAGCTTCATTTTCGATAAGAGGTCCTCCTAGTGGATCCTGACTCAATGAAGCAGAACTCTGACTGTCCTGAGAACTGTCTCTGGCAATCTCGGCTGCAATCGTTGCTTCCTGCTCAATTTCCACATTCAACATTTCTACATATTTGGGAAAAGCAGGACATTCTATGGTCTCCTTGGCAGCATTGAATGAGTCTTCGTAACAAAGGAAATCTCCAAGCAGTTCCTCTTCTGCACGCCAAGGCTTAAAAAGTTGCAAAAGTGCTAAATAGAAAAACTCCTTTTTTTCAGGAGATTCGCCACTCAATTTTCGATGGTTTATCAAGTGGCATTTTCTTTGCTTGACCAGACATCCCTCACTTCCTATTACAGCATACACTCCTTTCTCAGTATCTTCTTTGATGTTCCTCTTGAATATGTAATTTTGCAGAACCTCATACAGACAAACATTCTCGAGGTGACTGCTTCGATTTGGATAATATGTATCCAACATGTTGCTCTTCAAAATGTCGGTACTGTTTGGCTCCTTTTCCGCCAAATACTCAATTTCCCGCACAGGTTTCAGAACTCGATTACGCGTTGCAGCAAGACCAACACTCGCCCAAACGATACTCCTGGACTTGGCATAGAGACTTGCTGAAGACAACCGGTCAGAACATTCGTAAGCTCCGATTTCTCGATGCGACAACATCTTCAAACTGAAACTGTACAACTTCTTGCTGAGGCTCTTTTCATGGGAAATGTCCTCCCACATATCCTTCAATTCTGTCTTCTCTTTTTTGGTGATGTAAGATGTCACATACCGAGCCACAGCCATACAGTTATCAGCCACAAACTGTATATCCATGTTAGCATTCCACATGGACAAAATCACCGGGTTGTAGTCGTTGATGTACTTAGACTCTTCGTTCCTCTTCAAATTGTATGTGTTTTTAGGTGATTTCTTCATCACATTATGTCGCAGCGAAGACATCAAACTGTTCACTCTTCCTTTAGAAATCACCGGTCATGGAAAGCCGAAACGACATTTGGTGTAGAACTTGTCTTTGTTCCGGAATTTACGACGACAGTACTTTCCACATCGATGGCTTTGGAAACGTAGAACTTTTTCTCTTAGGCTTTTTTTCTCCTTTGCGTTTGGAACAGCACACGTAGAATACTGTTCTATGAAACTCATCACTGAGTCTTCTGCATCCGTTCCAAATTTAGGTGCATCCTTGATCCACAGCAACATATGTATATGAGGAGCACCTCTTGCTTGGTACTCCTTCCTCCAGAAGAAATCCAACACCTCTCCAAGAGGTGGATTCTTCTTATTCATGATGAAAGACATCATACCTTCAAATCTATGATTGAAGTACCTACATACATTGACTGGATCCAAAGAGCACAGTTCTCCGGGTGTCTTGAATTCGATGTTTTCTACGTTAGCATTTGCCTCTCGTAGAAATTCAAGTAAGTCTTCCCAGCCATACTCAGCACAGCTCAAAGTGAGGAACCATGTGGGAGTTCCTAAGTTCCTCAGCATACATTTTAAATCACCATGACGACGGTACCAGTACTCATTAGTACCACGCTGACACGCCATGAGATTAATCAGGTGAGAATCCAAAATACTGTCTTGGACATTGACTTTATCCATAAAGTCACTTGCCGAGATGTTTTGCATGTGTATACCACTTTTCAAGATGTGGTTCACTGCATATGACAGTCCAGACAGATCGCTTTCAAACAGGAGATGAAACAAATAAGGAATGCATTGTCGAAACCTAGGATCTCCTGCATACAATTGCAAAGTCCGGTATTCAGAAGCAGGAATTTGATGAGGTCGCTCATCATATCTTCCTCCCTGACCTGTTGGAAAAAGCTGTGGGAAACACCGAGCTTCCAAACTTTCCTCCCAAACACTAATGGGACTCCCTTTCGCTTGTTTCATTTGAAACAACTCAATAGCATTCCCCATGACTTCCTTGGAATGCAAAGGATGAACACTATAATGTTCATATATTTCTTCACTAGTACAGGGTTCTACTTTCTCAATTTGACCAGCACACAAATCGCTATCCTCTTCCTCACTTACTTCCTCTTCTGCAACATATACATTTTTATAGTATTTATTATATTTTTTCAAATACAATGTTGCCCTTTTGACTTTCCTAACATCTACTAAATCTTGCCATATTTTCTTATTCTTTGTCGGAACCCCATTAACTAAGATAACAAGAGGTTCCTCTTCCACTTTTTCTACTCCAATTGTGTTAATGTTTTTCTTCAAATCTAGAGGCAAATAAACAACTCTTCCCTTTAATCCTCTCTGTAAATCTGATGGAGGCAATTTCCCTGTCTTTGGCTCCATTCTTACAATAGCCTGAAAGGGATGGATACTTTGAATCAAAATAGATTCATAAGTATTTAAATCCTTCAATTCAGAAGGAATCTCAACCAATTCCAGATTATTATGAACTGCTCTAGCAGGCATCTGGTTTTGATTTAATTTGTTACAACAATAAGTACACACACGTTGATCCAATCCCAAATCAAAACAATTTTCTACCATCAAGTATGTTGTAAAATCCTTCCATTCACTATTATTTTCCCTTTCACTTTTTCCATATAAATCCACTAACTTAGTCTGATTCTTATAATAAGTGCGTCGACAACACACACAAGTGAAATTTAGCCTCTCACTTGATTTCACCTCAAACGTCGCAATTTCCCTCTGGAAATTATCTGTACTGGAAACCTGTACACTATCTTCCACATTACTCTCTTCTTCTTGGTCAATTTCAACATTCTCCTCTTTACTTCCAAAGTAACAAAACTCAATTTCTTCACATATATTCTTCACATCTATTTCAGAACCATGCAAAAGAGCAGCGCATAATTGTTTAAGCATAATTGCTGGACTCTTAGCATAATACAACATTCTAACTAATTTCCTCACTTTATTATGATGCACTGCTAGCATCCTGAAATGATGAAAAACACTCTGGCATACTCTCCTGGAAAGACAAGCCAGTGAATGACCATGCAAACCTATCACTTCTCTCACTCTGCAAGGATCTAATTCTTGCAACAACTTCATTTTCTGCTTCAAACTTTTCTTATTAAATGACCGTATAAAATCACAAAGCAAATTGATGGAATCCTGTCCTACACTGCAAATACTACTACACTTCCAGGTGTACACAGGACCCTTAGGACGTCTCCCTAAAACCTTATTACCTAACACCTCTTCTATCTCTGTTCTCACAACTTTTTCTTTTTCAACTGGACAACCATCTTTCACTTCATAAGCTCGACCACTGGTGTCAACTGCATGCACCAAATCATTATCCTGGAAATAACTCTCCTCATTAAAAAATGCCTCAGAGCTTGAACTATGCATCCATTCTCCAGAAAAAACTTCACAAAAATTACTACGATTAACTATTCTCTTCCATCTACTATTTCTTTTGAAATCATAAATTACCTTGTTTAGCTTCCTAATTCTATTGATTGTCAAAATAAATAACTTACGTTTAATTTCAAATGCCTGATCAATAACTTTCTCAACTATTTTTTTTCTCTTATAAAAAAACACTTTCTGTTGACCTTTCTTAATATTTTTTAACAAATTCCCAATTATCCTGTTGCGGAACATTCGTTTACGAATATCCCTAAACTGTTGTTTCCTTCTACTTTCATGCATAGAGTTATCTCTTACTCTAGCAGTAACATTTCTCATTGGCCTTTCCTTACCATTTGAATTGTTTCTCCTTTTCTGGACTGAAACATTTTCTGTAGTAATATTTTTTTTACTACACATATTTCTTATGACTGTTTTTGGACTCCTACCCGGTGCTTTCTTGGTGACTTGACAAATCTTTTTGTTAGAGGACTGCTGCATTATTCCATGGTCCTGCTGTCTTTGACGTTTTGCAGCCTTTCTCACTCTTTCTTTGCTAGGCATCCTAAAATCTTGAAATAATCTGCAGTTGAATCTGTGGTAAAATATAATAAAAAATGTTATTAACCACTATTACCCAACAGTAAATTAATAACAGTCATCAAAAACTTAACACACTACTTAAGTATATAATATACTGAAGCCTATCTCCAATTTTTCACTGAACAGGACTCATCTCTTCTTAACCTTGGATAAACCTCACCTACTCTGTGTCCCCTGCACATAATTAAATGTAAAGGGGCAGATTTATATTAACTAGCACATCCCCAGGGATGCACCAGTTAACGTGCACCGCTGCTCTGCCACCCACGGTGTGCCGCATTTACAATCAGATAGGACAAAGCTACATCAAAACCCTGCGCCTGCTTGAAGCAGGCATAGATCTTGACGCAGGTAGGCTGAAAGCTAAAGCAACAACTAAGTGTCGTGTGCAGAAGTTACAAAAAAGGAAAAATGGCGTTTAAACCAGTAATGAGACCATGCTAACGTAACACAGAGTAAAAATATCCAGGATCTACATCAGTTTGGGGTTCACGAACCTGGCAGGTACAAGGCACTGAGGCTTTCCACCGTGCATGTCTCATCCCAAATCATATGTTGTTTGTGAATGAAACAATTTCCCAGACCAAATGCTTTGGATTGGCTACTTCTAAAAAATTAAACACCCCTACTATCCCGGAGTTAGAGGAATATGATGGTTGGAGTAATTTTACTCGTTGTCCATTAAAGATTTACAGGCCCTACTCCGTAATTCTTCCTTTAACATTTCCAGTATAAATCCAAAAGGTTGACTGCTTTGGCAACGTGCCTTATCCACGGTTTAATAACGCTGCCTTTTGCTTTATATAAGTTTTCAAATTGTATGAAATATATACCAATAGGTCGTTATTAACCTTTAGGTAGTGGTTTTCTTCATGAGGTCTGGTCGCTTCCATACACATACAGATTTTCAAAGATGATCAAGAACTTTATCTGAATGGAGAGGAATGCACTGAGACGCCAGATCATTCACTAATGTGTAGGCACATACAGTTACACGGTTCATGCAACAAACACCGACCAAATATGGCTTGCGTGTTGCAAGGCACACCAGTTCCTGCTATCATCCCCACGTTCAAGTTCTTGGAAAACGGTAGTTATTTGATGCTCAATAATGAAGATTGTTCTGGGTTAATTAAAAGTATTCATTTTATCGTAACAGTAAATGAACGGGTTATTTGCTGCAGAAATGTTCTATTTCCTCCCACACATGAACATAGGGAGTTTTCAATCTGGCCACAAATACCAACCTTGGGAGCACATTTCAACGGCATGACAAGAATAAGAGCTCTTTTGTCTCAAAGAGAGGTGGCCTTGACTTCGGCCCGTGAAACTTTCGTGCTTCACATAGCGAACACCCGTACAGAGGTGCAGACCCTTTTAAATACAGATTCGCCTTTCCATTTCAGCAAGATGGTTCGGACTATCTCTAACGCGTCCTCCACAAAGGGCCTGCGCACTTTTTTAAAGTTGTTACCAGTGGTCTCGTGACTTCATTTGAGAAAATCTTTGGAGTCATCCCTGCTTTCTTTCATTCTATTTTTTCCACTCTGCTTCGTGGATTCCCATTTTTACTTGCATTACCAGCGGACGCTCTTGTGCTTTTTTACATTTTTAAATATGGATGTCCCTCCTGTGCAAGCTCCCGCCCTGCAGCTGCTGACACTGTTCCGCAATCGCATGCTAGAATATTATGGCACAATGCCGTTGGCAATATTAAGCACGGCATATGGATTATCTTTTCGATTCTCCTACTTCACCTGTGTCCAGCCTGTATTTCACTGCCTGACCTGTGATTTCGATTGGGCCATTGATTTGTGTCTCTGCGGACCGGTTTCTCCTGACGTCGACTTTAATCAGCTGATGACTCCTATCATTACTCACGAGTTGGTTTGTCCTGGCGAAAGGATTATGGCTGTGGCATTGATGCATGGACTAATTGGTCCCTGGAATTTACTGGCGGCAACACAGTCTTTCTTGGAACAGAGCTTTCTTGAAAACCCACCGAGCTGTCCTCTGATGTTGATAGAGGATCCGGTGCTGGGAGAGCACTTATGTTCTTTTCCGCTTTTAAATTGGATGGCTGAACTCTTTTCGGATGAAGACGGTGACTTCCTATTGGAGGCTGTTGCAGCTTATTTTGCATACACAGTTATGTCATAGACCTTTTTCATGTTTGATATGCTGAGTACTAGCATTTCATTGACAATTCATTGACTTATTTGTCAAGTTTTTATTATTTAGCTTGCCTATTGGCTTAAGACTCGATAAAGTACTTGGCTGTTTTATTTTTCTTTAGCATTAAATTTTCCTAGTTTTTAATGTTTTACCTTGCGGACCGTCCACATATAAAGTTGCAATCTGCTCTCATGAGATGGCACTTCTATTATCTTATTCAGTTCGTTTCCGGATCATGGGGAGGTGTCATCTAGGTCCTGGATATCTTTACACCGTGTTAAGTTAGCATGGACTCATTACCGGTTTAAACGCCATTTTTCCCTTTTTTGCAACTTCTGCACACGACACTTAGTTGTTGCTTTAGCTTTCAACCTAATAGTTCATCGTGATTTACATGAGAATAATATGTTATTGCTCTACTATCTGCTTTACTTCTTAAACTATATCTGTACAGCGAGTGCTGAAGTTTCAAGAACAACACGATACAGAATTGTTATGAGGTCTGATCTCCACGACTTCATACTCATAACATAAGTGCAGCTTCTCCCAATTCTGGGCATGAGGCGGGTTTTATATTGCTTTGCCGAACACACATACACAACACTTGATGCGGTTCACATGAAGAGAGAGCTGGTGTATGCTGATGTGATTCCTTCAAATCTAAGACACTAAAGTATCGGCACGCCCTAAACCAACACAAAGAGACCTTCTTAGCAAATAATATATTATGTGTATTAGGCGGGGAGGGGGAGGGGCAGGGTGGAGCCCTCTCCACCCTGCCCCTCCCCCTCCCCACCTCCCTGCCCCACCGTAACTCCCTCCACGGCCCGCGGCTGCTTATAAGTGTTGCTAACTCTTATTCATTTACAGCATGTTAACATACTGTCACCATTCGCTTTTTATGTACTACTGACTATGCTGGTAATTTTGCTACTGATAATATGTGTACTTGTATAATCTAAGATACTACGCCTGAGAAGACGGCATTAGTAAATAAACATTTCAAATACACATGTGTTCTTCTTAACTCCATGTTCTGGTTTCTAAGAAATATATAACGACCGACTGTTCATGAGTTCCACGTATCCTGAGGTACTATAAGTTCATATTCTGGATTGTCTAAACATTGAGAGTTTGTTATATCCAATGTGACACTGTACCTAGCTTGCTAAGGGGTTTTGATTACTAAGGTGAGTTTTGGGACACCCTAATTCGCCGAGGTTCCAATCCTCTGTCCACAGTTCTGTGTGAGAACAGAAACCCTGCGACAGGGGCACCCCTCAGCCTTGCTGGAGCTTCATCACACTTGCGATACAACTCCAGCAATGCGCCAACTTTACGGCACAAATACGTCACGCATCTGTGCTGTTTTTGCCCCATGATGCGCCGCATTGTAAATGCAGCACACCATAGGTGACGGAACAGCGGCACAGAATGACTAACACATCCCTGGTGATGCGCCAGTCATCATAAATCTATCCCTATGCTTCTTATCTTGTTAGAGATGAACCGCCATATGTATCATCAAAGTTTTTTCCATTTCCTAAATAGCGAACTTTAAGGAATAAATAGCGATTCTTTACCATTCCTAGTTTGCGATGACCTATTTGCTAATTACAAATTACCCATTCATTTCCATGCAGCAGGAGGCCCATAGGAATGAAGGTGCAATTTGCGATTAGCAATTACCTCATCGCAAATTACGAATTTTTCCGACGGTGCAGGGGTGTCTCAAGAACACCCTGCTGCACCCCTGAAAAAGAAATTTGGGGTCATATGGCGCACATAAAGTTTGAAAACATTCCTTCACCTCAAAAACGATTTTCAACTCATAATTTGAAAACACTGCACATGGGGAAATGACTTAAAATGTCCTTAAGACACATAAAAGCATTTTTTGATTGCCTTTGCAGCATGTTTCAGTCACCTTTAACATGCCTATGTAACGGAAACATTCAAAATCTAAATTTGCCATGCACAGGTGGGAGCATATTTACAAGCAATTTGCTCCACAGACAAACTTCTTACATTGAAATGGGAAAAATAACATCAGAGACTCTCAATTACCTTATAAAGAAGCAGACACCATTATGTCCTTCTCATCAATATTAAAACCATTGCTTTTTCTCAAAAACGATTTACAAGTCATAATTTGAAAACACTCCACAGCTCCTATGCACATAAAAGCCCTGTCAGTACTAATACTTCACATTTTCTCCAATTACAATTTCTCAAAGAAACAAAATCTATTTGTGAAACACTTGAGACAAAGCAACATTTGAAAAACACAACTTTCTTCATAATTTTCTCCTTAAAGCACACTATTTTCTATCTAAATTAAAGAAATCTTTTCTCACCTTAGCAAATACTTTGAGTTTCAAAACAGTCTCAGAAACACACCAATTTGTCTTCAGCAGAGCAAAAAGTATGCACTCCAGAGTCTGCAGCTATCAAAAGCACAGAAATGCTGTAATTCCTCACACATATCTCTCATGTCACCCAATCAAAACTCTTCCCTCACTTTTTTTCAAAGCAAAACCCTTCCCCCATCTGCCCCCTCTCTGCTTTTTCTGCATAGCAACCACCTCTTGCAAGACCTCTCACACAACAATGTTGCAATTGAACTCTGAACTCTCAGTGCACCTGCATATCCAGAGCATTCTTTCATTTAATGATTTTTTCTTCGCCACTCAAAATACATCTTTCAACGAACTCATCCATGCACACTAACTTTCTGTTTTCAGCAATCAAAATCCACCAATCACTCTTACTGCTTCATTAACACAGAAACTCCTCAGTTTTTTTCATTTTACACTCTCATTTTTTCAACTGCCATTTCATTGCCACACTTCATCTGACTGCAGCAGAACCTTCTCTCACCATGTTTTCTGTCTGGATTGTTGGACATAGTTACATCTATTGGGCTCAAAGGTACGCTGAAAACAGGAATTTACCTAACCTCAATTTACAAGATGTGGAAATTAAGTGGTTTGGCCACAGAGGATTAAAATGTCACCAATTGATACCATTGGTGAAAACCTTTATGCATTTGCCAAAACCTGACCTGTTAATTGTGCACTGTGGAGGTAATGACTTGGGCACTTTGACTGGTGTAGGTCTGGAAATGCTTTTAAAGGACACCTTTGAGCAATTGATGGCACTTTTTCCTCAGACTGCCTTGGTATATTCAAATATATGCCAAAGACAGAAATGGAGGTGGTCGAACCAATTTTGTCCACAAATTGAGAAATCGAGGAAGCATGTAAACAAATCTGTTTCAGCTTACATGAGAGACCATGGAATGGGCTCCCTGTACAACAATAACTTGCGTTACTACATGCAAGATATCTACAGAGGAGATGGAGTTCACGTCTCAGATGAGGGCAACAGAGTTTTCACTCTGAATTTAAGACTGTGCATTGGTACCTACTTATAAGTACCTAAATGTACCATAAACCCAAAAGCTCTTCTCAGAGCTACCCTACATCTGATCACTCACAATTATTATTTTACTCTAACTTTTTTCACTAATTTTCAAGAAAGTACGCTCCCCAGAACGCTTCCCGGTTCGCAAAAAAACTAAAAAAACGGTATATTTTTTTTTTGCCCTGCGAGACCCTTTCAAAGCCTCCACATCGAACCTAGGGGGTCAGGGACGATCTACTATGCCCCCTTATGGTCATTTGCCCCTTCGCTTTGGCCTCCTCTTGTCTCTCGATCCTACCGAGAGACAAGATGGCGGCCGCTACGGACTGTTTGGAATGTTGACAGACGCCGGAGAACCAATCAGCTTCGCTTCACAAAGCTCCGTTGCGCGAAAAGTACGCGTCCTGGAGCGCTGCCCGGTCCGCTGTTACAGATATATATCTTTTTTTAAACGTTAATTTCTCAAAATCCACCGGAGCACATATATTGAGACCTACAAAAGGCACATCGGGCTACCAGACCCTACAATTTTGCCAAGTTTCTGCAAATCCATTCGGCCGTTCGGGCTAAAAGTGAGGCCAACCGCCCTATGGAAATTAACATGGGAAAAACGCGTTTTGGGACCCCCCTTTGTTCTCGGCCCCCCCTTGACGAACCCCCCCAAAATTTTCAGGGGCTGCTCAGAAACAAAATGTGCCATTTTCCTGAAAATTTCAGCCAATTCCGTCCACAAACGCCAAAGTTATTAGACATAGAATTTTCAAAAATCCCATAGAGAAAAAATCCTAACTATATATACCTACTGGCGACCGCCAGTAGGTAATATATACATTTGAGAGAGGGATCATAAGCCTGGTGTCTGCGATGTGTTTAATGGTTTCAATGCTAAGCTCTACAAAATGAGCATTTACCTATTATGCAAAGCATTATATAAATAATGTATTCACACACATTGTGTGTTTGTTCTTTTAATATTCCCTTTTAATTTCTGTTTCTCCGTTTCAGTTTTTTTGCAGGAGGAAAGGAAGGGGCCCTTTCACAAGTACTCACCTTCACGGGCGTACCTAACCTTTGCACTCCATTTACGATATCACAAATGTCACATATGGTTATGCTTTCACTGATAGGTGAATTACAAACTATGGACTATAGGCACTTGCCTGATTGAACCAATACTTCTATTGCAAAATATGGACTAGTGTGGACGTAAATTGTATAGATTGATCACTTTTTTCATTTTCTTTACTGCTGGCTACAGTAGAGTTGTGCACTGGCAAACTACTATATGAAGGGATGTACTATTGAGTACCTCCCTAACATCTTTGATTATTTCTGCATATTACCCACAAACTTTCTGTGTATATACTATCTCAGCATCTTGCCAGGGTAATGACACGTCCATGTGCCAACAGTACTTCGACTTAGACTGATTATTGAATCCGGTATCAGTATGTCACATTTGTACTTATTTTATTTCTGCGTCTCAACTCTAGACAGGCTAGCTCTAACCGTGTGAGTCATCAATTTATTAGTATACGAGCACTATGCCATGTATTCATAAGTATGCACTCGCTTGTAGTGAAATAATGCTCCTGCATTGTAACTGTTGATACCCACTGATATTTCATGTATTCAATCTAACATCGTGTTGACAACTAAGGTTTTTAACGAAATTTGAGGCTTATCAACTATGTTACGAACATGACTTTTGCTATTCCAAGATGGCCGCCAAAGTTGAGACATGATCAGTCCTTTGTTTGTGTTCATGAAAAATGTTATCAGTGTTCGCTTGTGTTGAGCACGTCTACACGTGAACAAGCCGCAAGACGAAACGCGTTGTGTGGATTAAACCTCTGAACTTCATTTTGGATTTGTTCCTTTCTTCCTGAAAGCGCATGAACAACTTTGTGAACGTTTGTGCATTTGGAAACTACCGGCTTGCTCCGCCGGAATATGCGCCAACCCTCACGGGTCCCAGTATCTCAGAAGGAGAATCTAGGGGACTGATATATATATATATATATATATATATATATATATATATATATATATATATATATATATATATATATATATTACCTACTGGCGGTCGCCAGTAGGTATATATAGTTAGGATTTTTTCTCTATGGGATTTTTGAAAATTCTATGTCTAATAACTTTGGCATTTGTGGACGGAATTGGCTGAAATTTTCAGGAAAATGGAACATTTTGTTTCTGAGCAGCCCCTGAAAATTTGGGGGGGGGTCGTCAAGAGGGGGCCGAGAAAAAAGGGGGTCCCAAAACGTGTTTTTGCCATGCAATTTTCCATAGGGCGGTTGGCCTCACTTTTAGCTCGAACGGCTGAATGGATTTCCACGAAACTTGGCAAAATTGTAGATATTGTTTGCCCGATGTGCCTTTGCTAGGTCTCAAGATATGTGGTCCTGTGAATTTTGAGTAAATTAGGTTTAAAAAAAGATATATATCTAGAGCCGCGCCCGGTACGCGTACCGGGGAGCGCTCCAGGCGCGCCACGCGACTTGCGCACGGCAAGCTGATTGGTTCTCGGGTGTCTGTAAACATTCTAAACAGTCCGCAGCGGCCGCCATCTTGTGTCTCGGTAGGATTGAGACACAAGAGGTGGCAAGAATCAAAAGGGGGAAATGAGCAAAAGGGGGCAGGGTACACCCCCCTGACCCCCTACTTTTGATGTGGGGGCCATAAAAGGCTCCCGCGGGTGAAAAAAAAAAAAAAAAAAAATTCGATTTTCGCGGGGAGGAGCGCCCGGTACGCGCACCGGGGAGCGTACGGGGGAGCGTACCATGGAGATTAAAAATGACAGACTTTTTTTTTTAAAAAAAACCTTCTTCTTATAAATTGGAGGTAGTTCTGAAAAGAACTTTTTTTTTGATTTTGTTGTTTTATATATTTTTTTTTGTTTTTGTTGTTTTATATTTTTTTTAGACTTTTTAAAACAGTTTTATATTTTTGGGGGATTTTTGTCAAGGGAAAAACAAAAACAAGGATTCCAAAACTGCTAAACAGGAGCAAAAAAATTAGAAAATTTAGGGACTGGAAGAGCAGCGGTGTTGCTGTTTCTTTAGGGCAATGAGTTCAACATCTGCTCCCCATAGCAGAGCAGTTCGTCACACTCCGTGCACAAAAATTTGATGCCTGCAAACACCGGCTGAATGTTAGGGACCATTCTTCCACGGGGTGGTCCCGAAGGTGTTGCTCCACCAGTGGAGGTGCTGCCGCCATCTGTTGGTACATTCCGTGCCAGCTCTCTGACACTCTCCCTGGCAAAGTTGTTAGGGTGTCTTCTTTTCACATGCCTGATCAAATTAGCATTCCCAAAACTATATTTTTTCAGAGGATTGCTTCTGGATAAACTACTCCCACATATTTCGCAGGTTACTTTGGGAGCGTTGACTTTTTTCTGTCCTTCAGGGATGTCGTAAAATTTCCAGATGAAATGGGTTTTTTTCTTTTGCTGAGGAGGGTCCTCATCTAAAAATCCATCTGAATCACTGCTGGATGACTCTCTTGCAGCCATTGCTGGAGATCAGAAAAGTAGGAGATAGAGTAGACAGAACAGCTCTTGCTCTCTCCAAGTACAAAGCAATAGTGAGAGAAATGGGTGGGTTTCACACAATTAGGAAAAAAAAAAGTTCTGAACCAATGAAAAGTGTTATTTTAAAGTCACATGGTTTGACGCGCTTACGCTACGCGCCCCGGGGCGCGTCCCGGGCGTGTATCGTAAGCGCATTGGGGCGCTTACCTTGCGCGATCGTATGCGCTTCCGGGTGCGCTTACGCGGTGCGTCATAAGACGCATCTCGCGGCTACGCGATACGTGTCTTATGACGCAAGGCGTGGCGGCTACGCGATACGTCACGATGTTGTTTTCGTTCGCGGCAATAGCGCTTCCGGGACGCGCATCAGTACGCGCCCCGGGGCGCGCCGCAAGATTGCGCTTACCCGTGCGTTCACCTGTCCGCGCCCCGGGAGCGCACCAAAAATAATATAAAAAATAAATAAAAAAATTATAAAATATAAAATTCGATTTAAAATTTATTATTTTTATAAAGATTTGCTATTAAAAAACCTATGAAATTCACTGAAAAAACCATAGGTTATAGACCATATATAGTTAGGAATTAGCATTTACAAAACCTTGAAAATTCACTGAAAAAACCATAGGTTATAGACCATATATAGTTAGGAATTAGCATTTAAAAAACCTTATTTTACTCACACAAAACCATTGAAATTCCATATATAGTTAGTTGTACTAACTATATATCGCGCACCCGCAATCCACTGCTGTTGATGTCACATATTACATCATTCATGACATGGTCAGTGACATCACTGATGACATCACTGATGACATCTCAAATGACATCACTGATGACATCACTGATGACATCTCATTTGACATTACTCATGACATCATTCATGTGATGATACGATGAACCTCTTCAGACTCTAATATAACCTTAGATACACTCAGTGTAAACAGACACTCACAGACTGTCACTCATCCATGGAGTTACTCACACACCTAATCAGTCTTGCAAAGAATCAATCACACCTCCATTTCCTCAACTATATAGTTAAACACACCTTACTTATTGAAACATATAATAACACATATTTACTCTGTTATACAATCCCTGATACAAGTTCACAATAATCCATACAGCCACTCACACATTCACTGGCTCTTATGCACAGTTATTTATATATGTCAACTACCACATGTACTGTGTTTTACATATGTACTTACTTTGACATGTAGCACTGAGATATCCATTCACTCACCAATACACTCATGCACACAGTAAACTGCCCATACAGCTGTTTCCACATGCACTTTTGAACCCATACATCTAGTGAATCAACTGCTCACACATCTATGCACAGTCATACACCTCCCAGACACCCACACACACACTCAGTCTCCCATACAAATACTTGTCCAACTAATCAATAACCCATATAGTTAGTCATATAGCTAATGATCAACAATTGCATCAGATTACAAAACAACAGACACAATGGTGCACAATTTAAAACAGTTTAGTCACTAACCCATGCACTCAGTGAGACACATTTAATCACTCACTTATACAGTCAGTCATGCACCTACTAAATACATCATCCAGACACTTATACATCCACTCATTCTTCAATATATAAGACATATTTTAACTTTACAGAAACATACAGTCACTGGATGTTGTCATCAGTGATGTCATCAGTGATGTCATTTGAGATGTCATCAGTGATGTCATCAGTGATGTCACTGACCATGTCATGAATGATGTAATATGTGACATCATCAGCAGTGGATTGCGGGTGCGCGATATATAGTTAGTACAACTAACTATATATGGAATTTCAATGGTTTGTGTGAGTAAAATAAGGTTTTTTCAAATGCTAATTCCTAACTATATATGGTCTATAACCTATGGTTTTTTCAGTGAATAAATAAATATATATATATATATATATATATATATATATATATATATATATATATATATATATATATATATATATCAAAAGAACCACCACTCCCGTTACAGAAGGTGAGAGGCCACAACAGGGGTCAGCAGGGAAAGCTTTAATTAGAAACAGCATAGGCATGATGCATTTCGGCGTTTGTAGCCTTCGTCGGATGCCGCTGTATGTCTGCTAGTGTCTCCACCCACGCCTTAAGTATCCTATGTTCGCAGAGGTAGGAGGTTCAAAGTTCAGCCCCCTAGTCACATGTCCGCGCTGCCACTGCTCCCAAGTAAGACTCCAGTTCCCAGAATGCAGTATATTGAGGGCTGTGGGTACAGTGAACAGAGTTAGTAGGGATAGGCGCGTTGTGGATGGAAATCACAATAATCAGGCAGCAGTGAAGATGTTCAGCTTCCCTGGGTCCCCTAACTCCCAACCTGCGTCACCGATGGTACAACCGGGCCATGAGTCGCGATGCCGGTGTGCAAAACGGCTCCTCATGAAGTCACGAGCTGCTGCTAGCAGGGTCCCTGGCGTTATCGGCAGCGTAGGCGGGCAGGAGATGGTCCAATTCCTTGGATAATTATATGAAGCTGAAACAGCTGGTGCCAGAGTCTCCTGCCACAGTGAGGGAGCCGGGCCTCTGACGCGCCACTGGCAGGCGCGTGAGATATGAGATATCAAATGAACCACCACTCCCGTTACAGAAGGTGAGAGGCCACAACAGGGGTCAGCAGGGAAAGCTTTAATTAGAAACAGCATAGGCATGATGCATTTCGGCGTTTGTAGCCTTCGTCGGATGCCGCTGTATGTCTGCTAGTGTCTCCACCCACGCCTTAAGTATCCTATGTTCGCAGAGGTAGGAGGTTCAAAGTTCAGCCCCCTAGTCACATGTCCGCGCTGCCACTGCTCCCAAGTAAGACTCCAGTTCCCAGAATGCAGTATATTGAGGGCTGTGGGTGCAGTGAACAGAGTTAGTAGGGATAGGCGCGTTGTGGATGGAAATCACAATAATCAGGCAGCAGTGAAGATGTTCAGCTTCCCTGGGTCCCCTAACTCCCAACCTGCGTCACCGATGGTACAACCGGGCCATGAGTCGCGATGCCGGTGTGCAAAACGGCTCCTCATGAAGTCACGAGCTGCTGCTAGCAGGGTCCCTGGCGTTATCGGCAGCGTAGGCGGGCAGGAGATGGTCCAATTCCTTGGATAATTATATGAAGCTGAAACAGCTGGTGCCAGAGTCTCCTGCCACAGTGAGGGAGCCGGGCCTCTGACGCGCCACTGGCAGGCGCGTGAGATATGAGATATCAAAAGAACCACCACTCCCGTTACAGAAGGTGAGAGGCCACAACAGGGGTCAGCAGGGAAAGCTTTAATTAGAAACAGCATAGGCATGATGCATTTCGGCGTTTGTAGCCTTCGTCGGATGCCGCTGTATGTCTGCTAGTGTCTCCACCCACGCCTTAAGTATCCTATGTTCGCAGAGGTAGGAGGTTCAAAGTTCAGCCCCCTAGTCACATGTCCGCGCTGCCACTGCTCCCAAGTAAGACTCCAGTTCCCAGAATGCAGTATATTGAGGGCTGTGGGTGCAGTGAACAGAGTTAGTAGGGATAGGCGCGTTGTGGATGGAAATCACAATAATCAGGCAGCAGTGAAGATGTTCAGCTTCCCTGGGTCCCCTAACTCCCAACCTGCGTCACCGATGGTACAACCGGGCCATGAGTCGCGATGCCGGTGTGCAAAACGGCTCCTCATGAAGTCACGAGCTGCTGCTAGCAGGGTCCCTGGCGTTATCGGCAGCGTAGGCGGGCAGGAGATGGTCCAATTCCTTGGATAATTATATGAAGCTGAAACAGCTGGTGCCAGAGTCTCCTGCCACAGTGAGGGAGCCGGGCCTCTGACGCGCCACTGGCAGGCGCGTGAGATATGAGATATCAAAAGAACCACCACTCCCGTTACAGAAGGTGAGAGGCCACAACAGGGGTCAGCAGGGAAAGCTTTAATTAGAAACAGCATAGGCATGATGCATTTCGGCGTTTGTAGCCTTCGTCGGATGCCGCTGTATGTCTGCTAGTGTCTCCACCCACGCCTTAAGTATCCTATGTTCGCAGAGGTAGGAGGTTCAAAGTTCAGCCCCTAGTCACATGTCCGCGCTGCCACTGCTCCCAAGTAAGACTCCAGTTCCCAGAATGCAGTATATTGAGGGCTGTGGGTGCAGTGAACAGAGTTAGTAGGGATAGGCGCGTTGTGGATGGAAATCACAATAATCAGGCAGCAGTGAAGATGTTCAGCTTCCCTGGGTCCCCTAACTCCCAACCTGCGTCACCGATGGTACAACCGGGCCATGAGTCGCGATGCCGGTGTGCAAAACGGCTCCTCATGAAGTCACGAGCTGCTGCTAGCAGGGTCCCTGGCGTTATCGGCAGCGTAGGCGGGCAGGAGATGGTCCAATTCCTTGGATAATTATATGAAGCTGAAACAGCTGGTGCCAGAGTCTCCTGCCACAGTGAGGGAGCCGGGCCTCTGACGCGCCACTGGCAGGTGCGTGAGATATGAGATATCAAAAGAACCACCACTCCCGTTACAGAAGGTGAGAGGCCACAACAGGGGTCAGCAGGGAAAGCTTTAATTAGAAACAGCATAGGCATGATGCATTTCGGCGTTTGTAGCCTTCGTCGGATGCCGCTGTATGTCTGCTAGTGTCTCCACCCACGCCTTAAGTATCCTATGTTCGCAGAGGTAGGAGGTTCAAAGTTCAGCCCCCTAGTCACATGTCCGCGCTGCCACTGCTCCCAAGTAAGACTCCAGTTCCCAGAATGCAGTATATTGAGGGCTGTGGGTGCAGTGAACAGAGTTAGTAGGGATAGGCGCGTTGTGGATGGAAATCACAATAATCAGGCAGCAGTGAAGATGTTCAGCTTCCCTGGGTCCCCTAACTCCCAACCTGCGTCACCGATGGTACAACCGGGCCATGAGTCGCGATGCCGGTGTGCAAAACGGCTCCTCATGAAGTCACGAGCTGCTGCTAGCAGGGTCCCTGGCGTTATCGGCAGCGTAGGCGGGCAGGAGATGGTCCAATTCCTTGGATAATTATATGAAGCTGAAACAGCTGGTGCCAGAGTCTCCTGCCACAGTGAGGGAGCCGGGCCTCTGACGCGCCACTGGCAGGCGCGTGAGATATGAGATATCAAAAGAACCACCACTCCCGTTACAGAAGGTGAGAGGCCACAACAGGGGTCAGCAGGGAAAGCTTTAATTAGAAACAGCATAGGCATGATGCATTTCGGCGTTTGTAGCCTTCGTCGGATGCCGCTGTATGTCTGCTAGTGTCTCCACCCACGCCTTAAGTATCCTATGTTCGCAGAGGTAGGAGGTTCAAAGTTCAGCCCCCTAGTCACATGTCCGCGCTGCCACTGCTCCCAAGTAAGACTCCAGTTCCCAGAATGCAGTATATTGAGGGCTGTGGGTGCAGTGAACAGAGTTAGTAGGGATAGGCGCGTTGTGGATGGAAATCACAATAATCAGGCAGCAGTGAAGATGTTCAGCTTCCCTGGGTCCCCTAACTCCCAACCTGCGTCACCGATGGTACAACCGGGCCATGAGTCGCGATGCCGGTGTGCAAAACGGCTCCTCATGAAGTCACGAGCTGCTGCTAGCAGGGTCCCTGGCGTTATCGGCAGCGTAGGCGGGCAGGAGATGGTCCAATTCCTTGGATAATTATATGAAGCTGAAACAGCTGGTGCCAGAGTCTCCTGCCACAGTGAGGGAGCCGGGCCTCTGACGCGCCACTGGCAGGCGCGTGAGATATATATATATACGCATCATGGCTGCCTTCGTTTGACTGTATGCTGAACCTGAAATAAACGGAGGCATTTTCTAACTGCTTTGTGGTCCGTGCTCTGTTGCCGTGTCCTGCGGGGGAGAAGCGGTGTCAGGAGTTTGCTGGTGATATAATATCACCAGCAAACTCCTGACACCGCTTCTTCCTCGCAGGACACGGAAACAGAGCACGGACCACAAAGCTGTTAGAAAATGCCTCCGTTTATTTCAGGTTCAGCATACAGTCAAACGAAGGCAGCCATGGCGCGTTTCATCCCTGCAGGAGGGACTTGATCACATGACGCCTTACAACCAATAGCATTTCTTTATATACTTGCTCACTTTTCATTTTTTTCAGTTTTTTTCTGTTTTTGTCAACACAAAAGATTTGTCAAAAAACATTAAAGGACCAACATATAATTGTTTTTTGATATACAAACTGTATTGTGTTAGGTATAATCCAATGATTTGAAAAAACTCTTGTAAGTAGTATTTGTGCAGAACAAGTCTACCGGTAAAATTTGAAAGCATTAAAAAATTCATATTTTTTTCAGGCGAGAAAAAGGAGAATATCTTTGCACACATATATATATATGAAAATGCAAATCCTTTGTAAAGAAAACCGTTCAAACAAGTAGCTCAATAAATATAAGTCAGTATATATGCATCAATGCTTAACAGAAAGGATGTGTATACTAATTTAAAAATATCATATCTGCAACGTATATAAATATATAAATAAATAAATAAATAAATATATAGATATATACCTGTATAAGTAATAAATATTAAATTCACCAGGAATAAATAAATAAATACCTCTATTCATCCCATGCACAACAACTCACGGTTTTCCACCTATCTGAAAATATCTCATATTGAAAAACATTTATCAAGTGAAATATCCAGATCCTATGTGTCTGCTACCGGTAAACTACATCTGGAGACCCCTACTGTGGGATCTTTAACAGAGTTTTCCTAAAAAAGTTGCACCAACTTATGTAAAGTGTATGTGCAAACCACAGGTTATTCAAAGTTGTTTTATAACCTTTTCTTAAAAATGAAATATTGCTATTTCTGGACATAACCATTAAAGTGAAAAGTGCAAAGTGTAAAGTGCAATAAAAAATAAGGGAATAAAAAAAGGGAAATGTAAATACTGGAAGGGGGGTTGGCAGCCAGACTTTTCACGATGGGATAAATCCACCTATATCAACATAAATGCCTACATTTATCCATCTGGCAAAGTAACGTTTAAATGATCTAGCATTTTCAGAAAACCACCTTAAAGAAAAACAAAAACTGGCAAAGTGACAGTAGCCCCTATGATTATAAACTGGCGTGCAGTTCCTCCGAACTGTTAAGGCCGTTGGGGTGCTTACTGTCCAGATTGAGAATATAGTTCATCTCCAACAATCTGAGGTTCCTTTCCCTGTCACCTCCACGTTTATTTTTGGGGACCGAGTCAATGAGATAATATTTCAGGCCACTCGGTTCACCCTCGTGATGATCGTGAAAGTGTCTAGCCACTGGGTAAGAGTGATCGTGGTTCTTAATGGCTCGTATATGTTGGAGTACCCTCCTGTGGCCAGGTAAGATGGTGCTACCTATATATCTGGGACCACAAGGGCACTCCAACACATAGACCACATGATCAGTCTTACAGTTAAGACTTTTGGTAATTGCTTTGTTGGGTCCCCCAAATGGAGTGGAAAACTCAGTCATATTGACACCAAGTTGGCAGGCTTTACAAATCTTATATTTGTAAAACCCCTTACGTTGCGCAAGCCAAGATCTCTTGGCTTGTTTTCCACATGGATCACTGTCCATGAGAGTATCCTTCATTGATGCTCCCCTTCTAAAAAGTAATTAAAGGGTTTTTCGGGACAGTCATACCTATCAGGGGGTCCTGTTTAATGAGGTGCCAGTTCTTTTTGATAATCTTCCTGATGGCTAGGTGCTCTTAATTAAAGTCCAGAATGAACCTAAAAGTATTGGAAACCTAATTTTTGGGTTTGGGCATCTTTTTAGTTACCACAAGGTTTTCTCTATCTACTAAGTTACATTTGGAAAGGGCTTTGCTGAGGCATGAGTTACTGTATCCTCTCTCCCTAAATCTGGACAAACATTCACTTTGCGCTACTTGCAGCATCTCATCATTGCTGCAAATTCTTTACATGCGCAATAGTTCGCCATAGGGAATGCTTTGCACCAAATGGGTGGAGTGAGCACTACTGGCGTGAAGAATAGCATTACCCGCCGTAGGCTTTCTCAACATCTAGAAATGTTACCGATGTTGGACTAATAGTGGCAGTGAAGTTGATATTTAAATTATTTTGATTTAATACTTCAATAAATTCTATAGCCTCACATTCACTTCCGTGCCAGACCAGAAAAAGATTGTCAATATATCTCCACCAACTTTTCACCTGTTTTGCCATTGTATCAGAGTGTTTAACCATGAGGACCTGCTCCTCCCACCAGCCCATGTGGAGACACGCGTAGCTGGGGGAGAAGCTGGGCCCCATGGCAACACCTCTTAGTTGTTGGTACATACCCTCCTGAAACATGAAAACATTATTGGTGAGACATAACTCCACCATATTGATGATCATTTTACTATGCTCCTCAAATAGGGAACCTTTTCTTGCCAGATAGTATTTGATAGCCCTTATTCCGTCACTGTGCTTAATCAATGTATAAAGAGCTGTAACATCTAGTGCAATATACAAATAGTTATTGTTCCATTGGAAGTCCTTCATCTTGAATATAAAATTCCCAGTGTCTTTAATGTAAGAGGCCAGATTTGAAACACATTCCTGCAAAAAATAATCCACATAAATTGAAGTGTTCTCAAAAATGCTATTCCTGGCTGATATAATCGGCCTGCCAGGTGGATTCAATCTATCCTTGTGGACTTTAGGAATAAAATATAAAATCGGAATTGTGAGGTGAGGTTTCCATAAGAACTTGAATTCGTCACTGGTTATCAAGCCAATTTCCCGCCATGCCATAAGTTTGATTCGATATGTTGATTGAGTATTGTTCCATATAGTTTTGTTGCTCTTGCCATAACAAACTTCATCGCTAAGTTGGTTAGAACTTTCCTGGAGATAATCCTTTCTTCTCCATAGGACGACATTGCCGCCCTTATCCGCATTATGGACTACAGTTTCTTTGTCATTTTTCATCTTCTTGATGAGTTGATGGTACTGTAATGCCTTAGAATTTTTCTTAGTTGGTGCTGCCTTACTTGTAACTCTATTCAAATGTTTTAAATCAGTGATGAGCTGTTACTGGAACATATCTATGTTATCTTTAAGCTTGAGAGGACAGAACTTAGAGGGTGCTTTAAATGATGGGACAACAGGGGCTCTGGGTTGGTGTTGTGCCACTACAGGATTATCTTCTGATTGGCTTGATTCCTGTATCATTTCCATCATAGTTTCCACCATCTCCTGTGTATTTGGGGTTTGGACTTGGCTAACAGTCATTATCTCTGCTTGTGGGGTTTGGATGTTTGTATTTTCTGTTGGTAACCCACTTGGTACTTTGTTAGATTGAGCATGAAACTTGCGGAGCTTAAGTTTTCTCACATTTTGATATACATCAACTCTAGATCTAGTGTAATTGAATGTACTTTCAGGGCAAAACGATAAGCCTAATGCCAGAATTTGGATTTCTGCAGCATTCAGAGTCATGTCTGATAGGTTAATAACTGTTTTGGCACTGCTTTCCCGGATATTCAATGGTGTTATTTTCTCCAAAATTTCTTCTGTTGTTTTTTCTGTTGCTGATTTTTGTTGGGCAAACCTCCTTCTCCTTCTGGTCGCCAGTAGGTAGTTATAGTTAGGACCTACTTTCCATAGGAAATCCACAACATTCTATTTGGAATAACTTTGGCGCCGGTGGACGAATCTTCGTGAATTCCTCCAAGGAAATGGCCTACTCAGTTTCGCTTTGTCCCTGAAAGTTTGGGGTTGATTCGTCAAGTGGGGGCTGAGAAAAAAGGGGGGTCCCAATATGTGTTTTCCCCATTCAATTTTCCATAGGGACCTTTAGCCAGGGCTACAGCCCAAACGGCTGAACGGAATTACACCAAATTTGGCAGAGAGGTAGAGTTCGGGTTGTAGAATGTGCTTTTTGTTAAATGGTGTAAATCCGTTCAGGAGTTTCTGAGAAAATTACAAGTAAAATCATAGTGATATCTAGAGACGGAGTTTTACACGTGGATGGAGATGAGTTCAATTACGAGCGTGAGCTGCATGCTGATTGGCTGTGAACTGTCTGTCAACACTCGAAACCAGGAAGTGTTGGCAGCCATCTTGTTTGTCAAGAGAACCGAGTCACAAGAAAACAGTAAAACAAAGTTAAAAAATAAGGGAAGGGGGCAGGCTAGAAACATTCTGACCCTCTAGGCTTGCTCAGGGGGTCGTAGATGGATGTTTAGGCTCTATTTTATTTTTTATTTTTTTAAAGAAAAATCGCGGCGTACGCGTACAGAAATACGTACAATTACGAGCAGGAGCTGCATGCTGATTGGCTGTAAATACTCCAAACCAGGAAGTGTTGGCAGCCATCTTGTTTGTCGGGAGAGCCGAGTCACAAGAAAACAGTAAAACAAAGTTGAGAAATAAGGAAAGGGGGCAGGGTAGAAACATTCTGACCCTATAGTCTTGGTCAGGGGGTGGTACATGGATCTTTAGGCTCAATTTTTATTTTTTTTTTAAATAAAAAATGGCGAGGTACTCGTGCAGTACTTGTACGCGGTGGAAAAGGTGAAAAAAAACTAGAAGTCCGTTTTATTCATTTGGTCCCGGGGGGCAAATTACAGGGGCAATTTGTTTTGCATAACGGAGGCTTATAAGGTGCCCCGAGCACTGGGGAACGGCACTCCTCTGGTTTTATTTTGAAGTATGCTGGGGGGTTACGGTCTTACTCCCCGCAGTCTCAGGGAGCGGCACCCCTCGGGTCTTTTAAAAAATATATAGGTTTTGAGCTCTCCTCTCTCTCTCCGCGTACACGTCGTGGGGAACGTCACCTTTCTGCGGTAGTAATATGTAAAATGACCTTCCAGCTCCGGGTACCTGCACTGTCTGGCTTTTTTATTAATGTTGGGAGGGTGGGCATGATTATACGTCCTTGTTAATTTACATAGAAGCCTATGTTCTGGTGTTAATATGGGCTTCTGCGGGAAATAACAAGGCCGTATTATCAAGCTCATTATCGCCGTTTTATCTACAGTTTCCTGCCAATTAAATGGCGTTAATTTTTACACCGGTCCTTGATAATATGCACCTAAGTTTACTGGTCAAAAAAAGAGCAATGGGCCATATTGTCAACAAAAGGCGATACATTATCGCCGCTTTTATCGGCAGGAAACTGCCAATAAAGCGGCGATAATGGGCTTGATAATATGCCCTTGTGAATTCCCATAGCAGCCCAGGTTAACATCAGAACCTGGGCTGCTATGGGAATTTACAAGGGCCTATGGTTTTTTATTAATGTTGGGAGGGTGGGCTTGATAATACGTCCTTGTTAATTCCCATAGAAGCCTATGTTCTGGTGTTAACATGGGCTTCTATGGGAAATAACAAGGCCGCATTATCAAGCTCATTATCGCCGTTTTATCGACAGTTTCCTGCCAATAAAACGGCTATAATTTTAACACCGGTCCTTGATAATATGCACCTAAGTTTACTGCTCAATAAAAGAGCAATGTGCCATATTATCAACAAAAGGCGATATATTATCGCCGCTTTTATCGGCAGGAAACTGCTGATAAAGCGGCGATATTGGGCTTGATAATATGCCCTTGTGAATAACCATAGCAGCCCAGGTTAACATCAGAACCTGGGCTGCTATGGGAATTTACAAGGGCCTATGGTTTTTTATTAATGTTGGGAGGGTGGGCTTGATAATATGTCCTTGTTAATTCCCATAGAAGCCTATGTTCTAGTGTTAACATGGGTTTCTATGGGAAATAACAAGGCCGTATTATCGAGCTCATTATCGCTGTTTTATCTGCAGTTTCCTGCCAATAAAACGGCGATAATTTTAACACTGATTTTAACATTGATAATATGCACCTAAGTTTACTGATCAAAAAAAGAGCAATGATGCTTATTTGTATCCGTTGTGAAGCGCTCTGATACCTTCGGGTCTAGCTAGCGCTATACAAAACTTAAATAAATAAATAAATAAAAAATAATATTAACAAAAGGCGACACAGCAGCCCAGGTTAACATCAGAACCTGGGCTGCTATGGGAATTTACAAGGGCCTATTATCAAGCCCATTATCGCCGCGTTATCTGCAGTTTCCTGCCGATAAAAGCAGCGATAATGTATCGCCATTTGTTGATAATATGCCCCTTCATTTCTATGATAGTATGTAAAACTTTCCTTTTTTTGTGTAACAGTTGTATTCTCTACGCATGCGCAGCCTCGTTTCAAAGCCAACGTTTTTTTCTTTTTCTTCAAGTTCAACAAGCAAACCTTTCTTTATTTCAGGTAGTAAATTTGTCGATTTCTTTTCTCGGGTCGTGTGTGTCATCCGCTGCTGTTCTTTTGTAATATATTAATAATCATAGATTTTCTACATTTATTTGAAAGTTAGTGCCGAGGCGCCAGACGTTGATTACGTACTCCGTCCACCGCCATTTTAGTAGTTTTTCACTGTTATTTTTATTATATCTGTTACTTAGAACTCAGTAGATTTCAATCCTAGTCTTGAATATGTTACTTTAGTATTTCAACATTATTTTTATTGTGGACCGTCATACCCCTCCCCCACAAAATAAAAGAAGTATGGAGTTTTTTTTTATTAACTTTTATTAAAACAATAAACATAAACGAAACTCAATTATAACTATATTAGTAGCAACTAGAAAAATAACTTTAACAACATACAATATTATAAACAAATTGTTAAATGGACTCCAAAAGATGTCCGATTGGTAATCTGCAAAACAAAAAAGAAAATTAAAGTTTAAAATTATGTAGATGTGAGTAAATGAGCTGAAGCATTACAAGTTTTGGTAACTCTATGGTTTTACGTGTGCAGTGTGCCTCGTACATTTCAGTTCTGTTATAGTGCCGCGTTCAAGTGGTGTCTATATGGAAGTGTCAACTGCGTTACTGACGCCCGTTATGCCGACATATTTCTAATGCATTGCTATGGAGGCTTTGTAGATCTAGGCCTCTGTGCTTACCGTTGTATAAACCTTGCGGCCAAACCCTTCAGGCAGTTGAATTCACAACTTATTTTCAACAATTCTTCTACACGTCCAAGCAGACAGCAGTGTCTATAAGTTTAAGAGAGAAAGAGAAATGATGTCACAGAGAGTGAGAGAGAGAAAACAACATTAAAACTGTCTCGCAGAGTCTGGAGTTGATATTTATTTGGGAAAAGTCAGATCTATATTTACAAGCTCCTTGCGTCACTTTACCCATGTTAAAACTGTCTTAAAAGTGGCGTAATAAGGTTGTGGATCTGTTTGTCAGACTGTTGTAACCTATCTGTTGTCACTGCTCGGAGGTAATTGTAGATTTTACTGAGAAGCTGCAGTACACTACGCACTCTGGGACATATTATCAAGCCTGGGCGATAAAATTAGGCTGAATAAAGTGTCTGCATTTTAAATTTGAATACATTTTAGAATAATTCATAACTCCAGCCAAGAAAGGCAGCAAGTATGCGTATTTTCCACTGCCTTTGGACGGGGTGGTTTTTACAACAAAATGTGTGATAAATGTCTAATAACTAATGTTAAGGACAGTGACACTTCTGTTTGTTGTTTTTGATGAGGTTGATAGACTGTTTCGTGTAACACAAAATGTATTCGCAATAAATGCATTGGAATTTAAAGTTTACCAAATTGAAGATCAATATCTGAGTATGGACTGTTTGCTGAAGATGCTGTAGTTGCAGTAGTTGATGTGCTTGATGCAGCAGCAAATGGGTTGTTCTGCAATCTCTGTGTTGCAATGAAGCAAAGTTGTTGGGTGCAAGTTGTTTAAGTGTTGCACTATATTTGCTGTGCCAAAGGAGGATTTTTTTGGATTGATCACATCTTGAAAGAGTTGTTTGGTAAATTGAACCGGTTACTAATGGTTGGTGTGTTTCAGTTAGTATGTGTCTGGACTTTGCTGGAATCTTTAAGGGACACATTAGAGCTTTCATAATACAGAAACACTTTGTACTTAGTGATGTTCAATTCTATTTTGTGAAAAACGGTTGAACTCTACATCCGCCTTTAGAACTAGTGGGAGGGTAGCATTTTAATGTGTTTGACAGGTTAAACTACATGTGTGCATGCAGCTATAGAAAACTTTGCATTGTTATGCATGGGCATCCTTTCACAGAAAACGTAGTATTCAGGGATATCAAAGCTTGACATAGGAGTGACTGATGAGTTTATATATGTCAGTGACAAAAGAAAAACAAGTATGATCGTTTTACATTACAGATATACAGACTTGAAAGACTATGCATGTAAATCCATGAAATCGTTTTTGAAGGTATGGAGGAAAGCAGTGAAAGGGTGTGTAGAAGTAACACTGCCCAGCATAAAAAGTGCATAAGTATGTTTTTAAGTAACATATGATCATATGCAAATATCTAATTAGATATGTGCACACTCCTGCAGTCTAGTCATGTGTCCAAATTATCTTAAAAAGTAATATTGAGACACACTTTTTTTCACCTGTTACGATTTGCTCAATCCTTTTAGAGTTGGACCAGAGTTCCTCTAACATTCCTACTTAATTTTCTTTTTGAAATTGAGCAATTATTTTGTTTACCTGTTGAAATATGCATTTAAATCTTCCTCTTTGAAGTTCAAGAAGCAACACTGCTCCTCTACAAAATATTGTTCAATGGTAGTCTAAAAAGTAGTGTTAATTCCTCTGTCACCAAGGTAGATCCTATCTGACAATAGAATGAATGATATTTTTACACCAGTATTTCACAGTCCAAATGCAGCCTTATAGCCCGCGGGAGAGGGCTATAACGGCTATTAAAGGCCCTCTCCAGTGTTAAAGGCCCGAGCCTTTAACAAGGGAGAGGGACTTTAATAGCCGGTATAGCCCAGCTACGAAGGGCTATAAGGCTATTCGAACATTCTGCCACTAGAGGGTAGAATGCTCTAACAAAAAAGAACAAAGCCTTATGGGAGCGTGAGGTGATTGGAATCCCCTCAGGGTCCTTATCGCCTTTGTTCACAACCAGAGCTGTGAACAAAGAAATATTGGATTGTTGGAGCTCCAGGCTTATACCAGCCATTATAAGCCCAGAGCACTCCATTGTTTTCAATGGAGCTCCCAGCATTCCAATGTTCTAATATAGCCTTATAGCCCGCCGTAGCGGGCTATACCGGCTATTAAAGGCCCGCTGAATCGTTAAAGGCCCGAGCCGAAGGTGAGGGACTTTAATGAGACAGCAGGACTTTATTAGCCGGTATAGCCCTGCTACGAAGGGCTATAAGGCTATTAGAGCATTCTGCCACTAGAGGGCAGAATGTTCTAACAAATTCAACAAAGGGTTCTCGAAGCTCTAGGGGATATAAATCCCCTCGAGCTTCGAGAAGCCTTTGTAGAACATTGGAATGTTGCTCTGCGGGCCTTTACCGGCCTGCAAAAGCAGGGAGCACTCCATTGTCTGCACTGGAGCTCCCAACATACCAATGTTCTAATAGCCGGTATAGCCCACTACGGCGGGCTATAAGGCTATAATAAAGAGATCAGGAAAAATTTTTGTAGGGAAAAGTTATCTTCTATTTAATAAAAACTCTTGATAGGTCTGAATTTTGTTACTCCGTGAATCATGACCGATTGTCTTTGTTATAGGTTTGGAAGTGTATAGAAAATATTATAGAAATATGATTTTTAGTATGGAGAGTTTACATTTTACGGTACAGATGTCTACATTAGATACATTACAACATTATTTAAAAAGATTACCCTTTAAATTATTTGATATAAAAATGTAGATAGTTTAAACTATTACAACCAGTTATATTTTCCAAGAATAACTTTGAAAACGGACTAATAAATGTTGAAAAACTTGCACTTAACAGAAGTATCCAATGAGAGGCAGTATTTGTCAGACTAAGAAGAATGTCAATTTTCTCAAAAGGTACCTGTAGAGTTAAAATGCAATCATTTATAGCTTTACATTACAACCCAAAGTATTCGAAAAAGTGAATATTAATGAATATATTTTCAAAATAAACAATCTTCCCTTCAAAACATCTTACATTTGTCATAGTCTTCTAAACGTTACTAGATTCTACTCTTAAACATTATTTCAAATAGAGGTCTGAGAGGGCCATATGACGCAGCAATAACTATTACAACCATGTACGCATCATTTAAAAGAATACAGGCTTGAGAGTGTCAGGTGAGGCAGTAATAAATATTAAAACTAATAGGAGAATTAGGAGGGGGCAAATACGAAGAACTAGAAAGCATATATTCCACAAAAATAAATCAAAACAGAGCTGGGAGGGCCACGTGACGGATTAAAAAAATAATACTATTATGAACGCACAATTTATATGAATACAGGCTAAAGCACTTGACAGTTCAAAAATACGAAAGCAAACTGTATGCACAGAGAGTTTTTAAAAATAGAGGTCTGGGGGACCTCGTTGTCGTAAATTGACAACGATTAGGTTAGCATTCACTGAAGCTAATGCACCTTTCAATGTTATGTTGCCCGTTTTCAGAGGCCATTTTGTATTACTATCCACCATTTTGTATACCTTCCATTGCCTCGTGCTTGCCATGTGCTTTGTCCTACCTCTCTGATTACTTGCTCACGTATTCTGCTTAGCAACAAGTTTGTTTTGCTTTCTATCAAATATGCGCATGCTCTATCGAGCCACATCTGTTTCTGATAAACCATTTTTGAGACGCACTTGGGGGCTTACCTTGCCCAACACCCAGGTCCCACGCAGCTCCAGCGCTCCCCTCCGCCGCCGCACACACAGACCAGCGGCCGCAGTGCGAGGGGGGCATTTCTTTGAACAAACTACACTACCCAGACGCCCTAGCGGCGGGACACGCCGCCGGACGGGAAGCCCGCGCCAGGAGGCGCTTGAAAAGGGACACCAGGAGCGGGGAGCGGGGGGTCCAGACGCACTTGGGGGCTTACCTTGCCCAACACCCAGGTCCCACGCAGCTCCAGCGCTCCCCTCCGCCGCCGCACACACAGACCAGCGGCCGCAGTGCGAGGGGGGCATTTCTTTGAACAAACTACACTACCCAGACGCCCTAGCGGCGGGATACGCCGCCGGACGGGAAGCCCGCGCCAGGAGGCGCTTGAAAAGGGACACCAGCACCCGCGTCGCGGGACCGCGCGCGGATCGGCGCCGGGCGAAGCCCGGGCAAAGGGCGGGCCCTCTGTGGCCCTCAGAGGCACAAAGAGGACGGGACGGGCCACCACTCTTGGTTCCATCATAGGATAAGGTATAGTCAGGTCCTATCCTTTTAACCTCTAGCGCTTTGAACTAATTACTGTTGTCGTCCGGATCCAGACTACAAACTATAATGTCCATCTGGGAAGAGCTGAACGATCTGTGTGGCACAAACTATATCCCAGATGCATTAACACCCCCTATAGTGGCCAGAGACACTGATTTAGTATATTTCTCTCCCCAGGCATCTCCCGATATAACCCTCTCTCTATCCAATAAATGCAGCTCCTCTCTACTTGCTCCCACCCCAGCCACATCTACGTTGGATAAAGTAGAGACTCGTCCAAATGACTCTCCATCCCCCCTACAAGTGACCCTCCTGGCCCAAATAGAGCGACTGCTCATCACTGCTCTATCTCCACTGGTAGCAAAAGTAAATGACTTGGGGGACAGGCTGGCCAGAATCGAAAAAACTGTAATTGGGTCATACCCAGTAACTGGTAATACTGTTATACCCACACGTTCTACCGCTTCTAATATCCACCATAACACCCGAGAAAGGTCTAACAATGCTCCCAGGATAATTCAAACTTGCAACTCCCCTCTGATACCACCCACTCACACTGTTCAAAAAGCGACTTGTAATTCTGAACATGCCCCACATAGAGCTCATATGATCCCCCTAGAAAGAAGACATCGTATTGATCTACCCCCCGAAGCCGCCCCATACGTCACTGTTCTCTCTGGGGTCCCTCCTCTCAGTCCGGGCAAACGCGAGCTACACCAGGACCTACTGAACAAAGCCATCTTTTGGCTCAAAAACAATAGATCATTACCACCTACGTTAGACGGCGGGATAATGAGCGTCAGAAGAGTGGGGTGGCTTGGTCATCTACCCAAAAATGTTTCGGGGGACTTGATCTTAATTAAATTTAAATACAGGAATATTGCCCCCTATTTGAGATCTACCAAACCCAAACTTGGAGATGGTCCCATCTGTATCTGGGACCTGCACGATTTCTATCCTGGTCCCCGACCACCGATTCACCATAACATCGGGTGAAACAGGGGGGATTTTGTGTATCTTGGGTTATTACTTTGAATAGTAGTTTTTGTTAAACTATTTTAGTTGGGTTTAAACTATTTCCTATTTTAATTATGAAATGTATTGTTGAGATATTTTTGTATGAAATGCACTTCATTTTGCTGCTTTTATGGTTTTTAAAACTCAAAAGCCGAATAAAGCTTATTTTGATCCTTTGAGATGTGTTTACTCCAAACTGATTAAATCGTCAGCTCCTTCCACTTTTTTAATGTGCTTCGAAAATACCCTTATATGTACATGAATTCGTCTTCTGTTTGTGCCGCCTATTTTCTGAAACCCCTGTGTGGGTATAAAAAGGACCATGTGCCTTCCTTCCTGGGGGTGACTCTGGACTTTAAACTCAGCTGGAGAAATCACATAGAGAAGACCTGCCAGAAATCAGCAGCCAAACTGGCGGCATTATACCCAGTCCTGAAGACCAAGTGGATGCCCATGCAGAGCAAGGTGCGAGTAATCACCGCAATAATTTGATCAACTATGACATACGCTTCACCAGTTTGGAGTGGTGCTGCCCGCAGCTTCGGAAAGACCTACAGAGACTACAGAGCAAGGCCCTACGGATTGCAGCAGGTGCTCCTATGATCACACGAACAGCAGACCTCCACAGAGACCTAGGCATTGAGATGTTGTACGACCATTTCCTCAAACTCAACAGGGCATTCTACAAAGTATTGGATCAATAAGAAAACCCACTGATCTGGAAACTCGCAGACATCTCTACATACCCATTTGACCGCTACCCGCGGCCCATCGAAGCGCTAACCTTGTGAAACTGAAACAGCAACGCAGAATCCAAAAACTCATCAGTGCCTGAAGGCAAACGCCCGGCAGGTACGCAAAACTCATCACTGCCTGACAGCATATCGCCTCGACAGGCACGCAAAACTGAACACTATCAGAAGGTACTAGATAGACAAAGACGAGACTCTTTGAGGAAACATGCTGACAACTCTGCAAACTCAATTGACCAAAACCCGCAGCCTATCACTGAGCTGACCCTGTGATACAACCTCAACTGGAGAAGTGTGGCTCAATGGTTAGAGTGGCAGACCCTGATGCAGAGGTCTAGCCCGGGACCAGGGTTCAACTCCCCGCCTCGGCGGGTCTTGGGCTCAAAATTCCACGGACCTGATAATTCTCGCCTCGGGGCCTATTCCAATCATGGAGTCCCACTCTGCAACTCTGGGCAATAGCTTGCTTAATCTCCACAACGGCCCCCACAACGCTAAAGGATGCCTGGCCTCCACCTTGGGGGTGCCCAGGAGTGGACACCTCACAGGGAAAGCCAGGATGGGTTCCACAGCGGTATTCGTACAAGCGCCTTGAGACCCTTGCGGGTGAGTAGTGCGCTATACAAGTATCAATTTACAATTTACAACTGTAACAAAGCGTCACATATCAATAAGACAGCCTAAACAGTGACTAAAAATTCAAAATGAATGTGGAGTAATGAGGCTACTGCCTCGGTATCCAAAAACTCACCACTGTCAGAAGGAATCTGACAGACAAAAACAAGACGGTAGACGTTTAGTCTGTTACTTCATGCATTTCCGAAGGGTATTGTCTGAATGTAGTTCCACCCCATGGGGTCTTAATAAACTTTGTCTTTTCTATTCCAGTTTCCGTGCCAACTTCTATTTTAAGATTCACAGGTTTTAGCGGCATGACTAGGCCTTGCTGAAAGTGGATACAACATCGTGACGCAGACAGAAACATTTATACTATGCGCATACAATTTAAAACCATTGAGGGGTAGGAAAGCCATATGATGGAGAAAAAAATAGCATCATGCATATACAATTCACAGCGGAGGCTGATGTTTAGACAGCTTGTCTCACCTTTGCTTCTGTCATGTTTTGTTGTGTCTTGAAAGGCTGCGGTTTTGCTGAGTCTGGGGTGTTTTGGGTGCGGGTGCCGTCGCCTCCGCACCTATGGTATTGTGGCTGGGCGACAGCAGCAGTGACACCACGTCGAGTGTCAGGAGTCCTCTTCCGCTCGAGCAACAGTTCCTAGTAAAATCGATGATGACACTCTGTTTGTCACCGCAGCACAGGCAGGCAAAAGAGAGAGTGCTCACGTCAGTGCCCGCATTATATGGGAACCGCGGGGGCTGACCAAACCAAGCCCAAGGCCATCATTGGTAGCGTTTTCGCGGTCTATAAGAATGATGGCCTTGGGGGACATCCCATTGGCTAATGTATTGGTTTCCAGGCTTAGTGATAGCAAGAATGCTAGGTGTTGGCATGTAGGGAGTGTGGGCGGGCGTGCACGAGTGTGCGCATGTGCGCATGTGCATGTGTGAGTGTGTGCACGAACAATTAACAACAGAAAGAGATGGGGCGGTGTTATAATGTGCGCAGAGGCAGGCCCAGAATCGGATCTGCAATGAGTGACCACTTCTAATCATTCTCCTTAGCGCGCCCTGAGCTCTGATTAGTCAGTGAGAGGGTGATCGCACCATACTTTATACTGCTAATCATACTCAGCGCGTAACCGCGCATACGGTACGAATATGCTTTGAGGTTACGCGTCGCATTAAAGCTTCCGTGTGACATCATGTACGGTGTTCTGTACGCGAAAGGCGGCAATGTTTCTACTTGGTTTAAAACATTTATTTATGTATTTAATGTAGATACTAAGGGCAGACATTTGAGATGACTATGATTTTTTTTAATACTTTTAGCAATCATATATTACTTTTAAAAACAATTACACAAATCGCGGTAGAAAATCATGCCTACTCGTATCGAAAGAGCTGCGAAAGCGCATCATAAGCGTACGCAAAGCCATGTGACTTTAAAAGTAGAGAAGTAGAGAACTTTTCCAATTGCGACTGTTGAAAGTTCCGTACCATTATAATTATTCAACTTTGACTTTCTAAGAAGAAGTATTTCTTCTGAGAATCTTCTCAAATAGAAGGGAGATCACCATAATAAGAGCAATGGACTCATCTTCCAGCAGTTCTTCAGAGGGAGATTTCATTCCTGAAGAACCTCCAAAGAAGAGGAAAGAAGCTCTAATTTGGAAGTTTTTTACTTTTCCAGAAGGGCAAAAAAAGGTTAATGCTCCAAAAGTAACCTGTAAAATTTGTCAAACGCTTTCAAGGGGTGATCCATGTAAAAAAGTACTCCTTTGGCACAGCAAATATGGTGCGACACGTGAAGAACTTGCACCCCAACAACTTTGCTCGAGCTGCAAGGCGCAAGTTGCACAAGAAACCACCTGCTGCTGCACCAAGCACATCAACTGCTGCAGCAGCATTTTCAGCAAGCAGTCCACATCCACAAATTGATTTGAGATGTCATCAGTGATGTCATGAGTGATGTCACTGATCATGTCATGAGTGATGTAATATGTGACGTCATCAGCAGTGCATTGCGGGCACGCAAGTTATAGTTAGCTGAGCTAACTATAACGGAGGAATTTCAAAGATTTGTATGAGAGAAATGTTCAGCTAACTATAACATGTGTGAAACCTATGGTTTTTTCAATGAATTTGCATGTTTTTTTAAATGTTAATTCCTAACTATAACGTGTGTGAAACCTATGGTTTTTTCATTGAATATATATATATATATATATATATATATATATATATATATATCCGTACAAAACGGTGTTCCTTCACAAGCACTCGGGCATCCAGTAAAATCACAGTCCATGCAGAGGGTCCAACAAAGTAAGGTTTATTCCTTCATAAACCAAACATGACGCGTTTCACGTCACGTTTTGTTTATGATGGAATAAACCTTACTTTGTTGGACCCTCTGCATGGACTGTGTTTTTACTGGATGGCCGAGTGATTGTAAAGGAACGCCGTTTCGTATGGATATTGTGCCGGTGGCTCCGCCGGGAACGAGCCACCCCAGGGAAGGTGAGGGGTTGCCAGAAGGAGCGATCTGAAGCTTAATATATATATATATATATTGTTGATAATACACTACATACTACACTACATAGAAAACTGACAGCGGGCAATGCCACTTTGCACGCTACAAGCATGCACCCGAGACACACCATTTCAGGAATCCCGTATGGCGAAATTCTGAGACTTAAAAGGATTTGTAGCTCCCCAGAAGATTACAACAACTGTGTAGGAGACCTCATGATAAGACTAAGAGCTAGGGGCTATTCGGACACTATCTTAAAAGCAGCCCTAAACAAATCCTTGTCTAGATCAAGGGAAAGTCTCTTTCCAACAACTACGCCTAACACTGAAGATTCCAATATTATTGAGCCCCAGTTGGAATGCCCACGTCTAATCACTACATACAGCAGGGAGGACAGAAAAATTAGAGCCATTTTAAACAAGAATTGGCCAATAGTGTTAAGTGACCCAATACTGAACACTAGATTACCAGCTACCCCTACTGTAACTTTTAGACGTGCCAAAACCATGGGTAACTCTTTGGATAAAACAGCCCCTGAGTTAAAAGTGAAAAAACCTTGGTTACGTCCAACTAGAGGCTTCTATAGGTGTACAAGCTGTCGGGCTTGCAAATTTGGCACTACAACCACACACTACTCCACCCCTTTTAGCACTCTTCCTAAACCTATTACTGGTCACTATACCAGCAGGACAGATCACGCTGTATATGTCTTGGCATGCACCTGTGGGCTTAGATATGTTGGCAGCACTAAGCTCCAGGTGCATGTCCGGATACTACAGCATCTGCGGGCCATACTACATAGCGACCCAGCATATCCGGTTGCCCGGCATTTCAAGCGGGTACACAACAAGGATTTAAAACATCTTAGCTATTTTGTCATCGGAGCTGCACCAGTTTTGAAAAGAGGGGGAGATCAAGAATTACAGCTAAGAAAACTCGAGTCTCGATTTACCCTTGAGCTGGATAGTCGTTGGCCTAATGGACTCAATAACATTGAAGAAATGCACCATTATTTATAAACATCTAGGTTGAGGGTTGCAATTTCTCAAATGAGCCAGTGGGTGTGTATTTACAGTTGCCTGCTTTATATGTGGACTCCGGCCCTCTAGTTAGGTTTCCTATTAGAGGGCACAATTCACTGTATTTCCATTCGTGATACCACATTATGAAGCACTAGTGTAATGTTTGTGTGCCATATGATTTCTAAAATGTTCAGATTTCATTAGGGCTGTATTTTATCATACACTTCCTTCCAGACTAACAATACGTCACATATTAGATTCATCCTGAAACTAGAGAGTCTAGTCTGTGTTTGCTAGGAAGAGTTGAAATGTACATGCTTGTAAATATTTGTATATAGATTCGTAGGTTTGCTCATTAATATGTATTAATTTTCTGGTATAGGGGTCATTTTTGTATAATAGGCTTATTTTGAGTTTGTTGGCTTTTGATAAGAAACTGTATTTGTGTATATATATGAAATATGGAATTATTTTTACATATTTTCGTTTTTAAACAACTTTGATATCCACTTTTACCATTAATAACTTTTTAGAGAACCTGTTAGTAAACACAGCTTAGATCTGTGAATCTATGAAATTGAAATAGTTAATCAATAAGTAGCATTAGGTATCTCTAGTTGTATGGTAACGCGGCTTCTCCTTGCACTTAGTACCTCCTATATATATTTCCAATTTGATGCACTTTTTTATACACTTATTTGCACTTTAGACTTTCGCTGCTACAATGCATTGTTTTGCACAAAATAAGTATATCATAAAATAATTGTGGTTGCCTGATAACCTTTCTTTTAAATGTGATTTTTTGAAGAGTATTGGATTTAACCAGGAATTGCATTGACCCTATGTACTATGTGTGCCTAAAAGCAAAGAAAGACTAGCGGCGGCAGTATGTTTTCACTATTTGTTGCTCACCGGTGATCACCACTAGGGGGCGGTGATACTGTCACTATAAGCATATAAAAAAGCACTATTACCTTTAACATGTTGCAGCGTGATCAAGGGCTTTGCAGCTCAAAACGCGTCGCTGGTTCTGTTTTCTGGAATAAACACCATCTGTTGCTGACTTTGCTGGTCCGTTTCCTCATTTCATGCTGGCGTGGAGGCGGTGTCTGCGAGCGCAGAGCGTGCTGAGGAGGAGCTGTTAATTACATATATATATATATATTACCTACTGGCGGTCGCCAGTAGGTAGTTATAGTTAGGATTGGCTACCATAGGAAATCCGCAACATTCTATTGGGAATAACTCTGGCGCTGGTTGAGGAATTTGTGTGTAATTTTCCAAAATTTTGGCCAGCTCTGCTGCGCTCCTTCCCTGAAAGTTTCGGGGGGATTCGTGAAGTGGGGGCTGAGAAAAAAAAGGGGGGTCCCAAAACGTGTTTTCCCCATGTTAATTTCCATAGGACGGTCTGACAGGTCTACAGCCCAAACAGCTGAACGGAATTACGCCAAACTTGGCAAAATTGTAGGGACTGGTACGCAGAATCATATGCCTTTGTTATATTTGCTGAAAATTGCTCCAGTGTTTTTTTTGAAAATTAACTTCAAAAACACATATATAGCTATAGGCGCGCTACGTCCGCTCTCCGGTACGCGTACCAGGGAGCGCATCCGGCGTGCTACGGGAGTGCGCAAGCGGAAAGCTGATTGGCTATCGGGTGTCTGTCAACATTCTAAACAGTCCGGAGAGTCCGCCATCTTGTGTCTCGGTAGAATCGAGACATAAGAGGTGAAAAAAGAAAGGGGGATATCATTAAAAGGGGGCAGAGTAGACACCCCCTGACCCCCTAGGTTTTCTGAGGGGGGCCTAGAAGGACCCTGAAAGGCAAAAAACCTTTTTTTTTTTTTATTTTCGCGGGGTAAGCACTGTACGCGCACCCTGAGCGCACCACGGGGACAAACTGTGTAAAAAAATAGTGTAAAAAAAATAATTTCCAGCAATGCATCCTTTCACATGGGGCAAGCCCCATGTGAAAGAGCCTGCGTCAGTCTTACGCCTGCTGTGAGGCAGGCGCAAGATTTTGACGCAACGGTGTCCTAAAAGTGACGCAGTGAAATCTCATAGATTTCACTGCGTCACTTCTACGACCCTTCCTTGTGTCAATACGGCCCCTTTGCATACATTATACCTGGCGCAGGTATAATGTGGCACAGAGGTTTACAAAGTGACGCATCTACCTAGATGTGTCACTTTGTAAATATGACTCAACAAGGTGCAATTTTTACACCACTGGTGCATCACAAAAAATGACGCACCGGTGGCGTAAAAGTGACGCATGGCCTCATAAAAGAGGCCTTCAGTCTTCTACTCATGTGTCATATTTAATGTATGGGTAGTGTAGCCTCCAAAGGAGTTTGTTATAGAAAGTAAATTGGTAATTTTTAACTTAGTTACAGGTAACTTAGTCAGCCTGAATAAAATTAATTCGTTGATAGTTATATGGAAAAATAAAAGACTAACTAAACAAAACAAGATACAAAAATGACACAATACACTTTTGAACAAAAACTATTAAACATGTGTATAGGCAAAAAAATAGATTTTATCAAATTTAGTCATCAAGGGAAAAATACAATACAGAGAAAATATGTGTCACAGAAATACAGGACGAAAATCTGAAGTAAATCAAAGTCACTGTAAAGCCTGTGGAACACCTATCCAAAAGGATGTAGACAATTTTCTTTGGATAAGGTTGGGAGTCGACGTTTCGGTCTTTATAGGTAACTCTCTAAGACCATCATCAGGACGAAGGTAAATTAATATTGTAACTCCCTATTAAAATAGAATAAAAAAATTTCACTAAAACATGAAAATTAAATTCGACATTTCAATTTAGCACTATACACATGATTGCACCCACACTATGCCTACAGAGACACTTCAAATCCTACATTAAACTAAATACATGAAACAACAACATTAACACAAAAATTACACTGTAGACAAACCACCTAGTGCTGTACAATTTATATACATAAAGTGGTTAATTACAATTAGTGGTTACTTACAATTATTTGAGTCATTTTGAAATCAGACTGGTGACTTTGAGATATGTAATAGCATGTAATAGCAGTAAGTTAGTACTAGTATTCAATCTATTAGGTTCTATCAGTATGCCCTCCTATTGCACGATATAGATTTTATTATTGTCAAAGGAGAGCACAAACTGTTCATTTTGCTGTGATACATAAAAATTTTTTTTAGATACCTTTCAATGGAAAAAGGCCTCTCTTCCTAGGTTAGGAAGATATGGTGCATTTAGCCCAGAAGAGTATTTTTCTGTAGATTAAAGTAAAATTAATTACAATCTGCGTTTCTATGATTCCATAAAGTGAATCAAGAAATGGTACTGGTATTACCTCTATTGCTTCCTGAGCACATATAAATGAAGGGGTTGTTATTCTTGTGGACCGCCCCGCTTTTGAGAATATTTGGAAAGTTACACAGTCGTTATCACTCGACGATCTAATGGGGTCAAAAAATGAGCATTTTAGGATCCCTGTCTAGAAATAAGTCTTGTGAGACAGGTTATTCCATGTCACCACGGGACATTTACCTGTTCTCATATCGAAGGGGGAGCCTGCAACACGCTTGTCTCTTAGCTGAATTCAAAGGAGTGCTCGGGAGGGAACAATCTGGAAATTAACAATGGGCCAAAAGTTAAAACCCGACCTTAACTCTATTGCTCAAAGTCAAGGGATTCTCGAAATGGGCAGGGAACTCGTACCTGTCTGAATCTTGATCATTCACTGAACGCGGAAAGTATCAGCCGTCACTCTGCGCACAGTTCCGCCGTGCAACCCAGCCGAATTTAAGAGCGGGTGGATTGTTAGCGTACGGGTTGTTTGGAGATCAAGAGAGGACTAGATTGTGTGTTATTGGGCGCCATGTTGGACTAGTAAAAAACGCGTGTATATAAAACTTCACGCCGGTGCAGTTATATTAGTGAACTAATCGAATATCGTGTATATACTCAAGTATTTACAGCATTATTATACATTTTTACCTCAGGGGAAGTAAAGAGACTTTGTAGCCGCTATTGTGTTCAGATCTGACATTTCATAATCTATAATCATATACAGACACAACTGACAGATTATGGATGTTCCAAACAATCTTATAAATACATTTTGCAACTCATGTACAAGAACAATACAATTTAGCTTATAAGCTCACATTTTATAAGATCTAATTCAATAAACATCATTTCCCGGGGCATTTATATACTGAAAAGATTACACATCGTTTTAAAGTTGTTGTCTCAAACTGTACCTTACAATGATAATCCAGAAATACATTTTATGTTAGACATGCCAACGCATGCCACTCAGTAGAAGAGTTCAGTCCCTTGTTTACAGTATCAGTAATGCAAATCAGTTTACCCTCTCTCAAGGAGAGTATTCTTTCAACATTGTTGTGTCTTTTATTTGGTTTGATAACCTCTAAGACCCACCAGGTCATGTCGGTCTCTTTGTGGCCATTAATTTCACATGACTTCACTAATATTAGAGATAGATTAGTCCATGCCTATGAAAAACCTGTTATCCAAAATGCATTGACCACCATGCTACAGACGACACCTGTATTAGGTCATTATAAATGTAATAATTGCAGAGCCTGTGAAACAACCCTAACGGTGAAGTCATGTGAAATTAATGGCATTAAATTCATAGCCAAAAGTTTCTCTAACTGTAATACAACTACTGTAATATACTGCATCCGGTGCCCATGTCATTTTTATTACATAGGCAAAACAATTCAACCAGTCAAAAAGAGGATTTTGCAGCACCAATCTCGTATTAGGTGCAAGAAAGAAAATGCACCACTTGTAGAGCACTACCTTCGGTTTGGCCACAAAGAGACCGACATGACCTGGTGGGTCTTAGAGGTTATCAAACCAAATAAAAGACACAACAATGTTGAAAGAATACTCTCCTTGAGAGAGGGTAAACTGATTTGCATTACTGATACTGTAAACAAGGGACTGAACTCTTCTACTGAGTGGCATGCGTTGGCATGTCTAACATAAAATGTATTTCTGGATTATCATTGTAAGGTACAGTTTGAGACAACAACTTTAAAACGATGTGTAATCTTTTCAGTATATAAATGCCCCGGGAAATGATGTTTATTGAATTAGATCTTATAAAATGTGAGCTTATAAGCTAAATTGTATTGTTCTTGTACATGAGTTGCAAAATGTATTTATAAGATTGTTTGGAACATCCATAATCTGTCAGTTGTGTCTGTATATGATTATAGATTATGAAATGTCAGATCTGAACACAATAGCGGCTACAAAGTCTCTTTACTTCCCCTGAGGTAAAAATGTATAATAATGCTGTAAATACTTGAGTATATACACGATATTCGATTAGTTCACTAATATAACTGCACCGGCGTGAAGTTTTATATACACGCGTTTTTTACTAGTCCAACATGGCGCCCAATAACACACAATCTAGTCCTCTCTTGATCTCCAAACAACCCGTACGCTAACAATCCACCCGCTCTTAAATTCGGCTGGGTTGCACGGCGGAACTGTGCGCAGAGTGACGGCTGATACTTTCCGCGTTCAGTGAATGATCAAGATTCAGACAGGTACGAGTTCCCTGCCCATTTCGAGAATCCCTTGACTTTGAGCAATAGAGTTAAGGTCGGGTTTTAACTTTTGGCCCATTGTTAATTTCCAGATTGTTCCCTCCCGAGCACTCCTTTGAATTCAGCTAAGAGACAAGCGTGTTGCAGGCTCCCCCTTCGATATGAGAACAGGTAAATGTCCCGTGGTGACATGGAATAACCTGTCTCACAAGACTTATTTCTAGACAGGGATCCTAAAATGCTCATTTTTTGACCCCATTAGATCGTCGAGTGATAACGACTGTGTAACTTTCCAAATATTCTCAAAAGCGGGGCGGTCCACAAGAATAACAACCCCTTCATTTATATGTGCTCAGGAAGCAATAGAGGTAATACCAGTACCATTTCTTGATTCACTTTATGGAATCATAGAAACGCAGATTGTAATTAATTTTACTTTAATCTACAGAAAAATACTCTTCTGGGCTAAATGCACCATATCTTCCTAACCTAGGAAGAGAGGCCTTTTTCCTTTGAAAGGTATCTAAAAAAAATTTTTATGTATCACAGCAAAATGAACAGTTTGTGCTCTCCTTTGACAATAATAAAATCTATATCGTGCAATAGGAGGGCATACTGATAGAACCTAATAGATTGAATACTAGTACTAACTTACTGCTATTACATGCTATTACATATCTCAAAGTCACCAGTCTGATTTCAAAATGACTCAAATAATTGTAAGTAACCACTAATTGTAATTAACCACTTTATGTATATAAATTGTACAGCACTAGGTGGTTTGTCTACAGTGTAATTTTTGTGTTAATGTTGTTGTTTCATGTATTTAGTTTAATGTAGGATTTGAAGTGTCTCTGTAGGCATAGTGTGGGTGCAATCATGTGTATAGTGCTAAATTGAAATGTCGAATTTAATTTTCATGTTTTAGTGAAATTGTTTTATTCTATTTTAATAGGGAGTTACAATATTAATTTACCTTCGTCCTGATGATGGTCTTAGAGAGTTACCTATAAAGACCGAAACGTCGACTCCCAACCTTATCCAAAGAAAATTGTCTACATCCTTTTGGATAGGTGTTCCACAGGCTTTACAGTGACTTTGATTTACTTCAGATTTTCATCCTGTATTCCTGTGACACATATTTTCTCTGTATTGTATTTTTCCCTTGATGACTAAATTTGATAAAATCTATTTTTTTGCCTATACACATGTTTAATAGTTTTTGTTCAAAAGTGTATTGTGTCATTTTTGTATCTTGTTTTGTTTAGTTAGTCTTTTATTTTTCCATATAACTATCAACGAATTAATTTTATTCAGGCTGACTAAGTTACCTGTAACTAAGTTAAAAATTACCAATTTACTTTCTATAACAAACTCCTTTGGAGGCTACACTACCCATTCTCATTATATTTTACCCAAGCCCCCAAAGGTTTACTGGGTTGCTCACTAATATTTCCGATATTTAATGTATGACGCATTATGTCGCAAGGAGTTACAGATACGTCAGTATTTCTGACGTATCTGTAAGCGCAAAAGTGATGCATTGCTGGAGTGTGTCACAAAAGTGACGCAACTCCAGCAATGCATCTTTTCACATGGGGCCAGCCCCATGTGAGAGGGCCTGCGTCAGTCTTACGCCTGCTGTGAGGCAGGCGCAAGATTTTGACGCAACAGTGTCCTAAAAGTGACGCAGTGAAATCTCATAGATTTCACTGCGTCACTTCTACGACCCTTTCTTGCGTCAATACGCCCCCTTTGCATACATTACACCTGGCACAGGTATAATGTGGCGCAGGGGTTTACAAAGTGACTCATCTACCTAGATGCGTCACTTTGTAAATATGACTCAACAAGATGCATTTTTTACAGCACTGGTGCGTCACAAAAAGTGACGAACCAGCGGCGTAAAAGTGACGCATGGCCTCATAAATGAGGCCTTCAGTCTTCTACTCTTACTTTTTCTTTCACTTTCTCTGTTTCTTCACAGCCTTATTTACCTGGTCTCACACTCACTTGTCTTTATCCAGTCTGTATCTCCACTCTTTCCTAAACATCACTGCTCTTTTCTTACCCTTCCACACCCCTGTTCCTTTACTACATTTTCTTTACTTATCCACATTCCCCATGTTCACTATCCTTCTCCTCACTCTCCTTCCCCACACTCTCCTTCTTTTAGTCCCCCTACTTCACTTCCCTTCACCTCTTGTCCCTTTCTTTGCTTTCTCACTCATTTTCCTCTCCTCTCTCACTGCACTCCACTTCACTTCTCTCTTTTTCATTTTTTTAAGAATACAGCTCTTTGATGAGAATTGGAGGTAGTTCTGAAAAGAACTTTTTTTTTCTTTTTCTTTCCTTTTTTTTGAACAAAAACAAAAACAGGGAATGGGAAACTGCTCAACAGGAGCAAAAATAAAAATAAAAAATTAGGGCTGGGACGGCAGCGGTGGTTGTCTAATGCTCGAACCATGAGCAGAACACTTTGTTCCCCATAGCAAAGTAGCTGATCACATTCTCTGCATTTAATGACGCCTCTATTAAAAGCAGGCTGAATATTAGGGATCAGCTCTTCTGATCGCCCCCTCACCGATGTAGTTGGTCCTCTGGTTGAAGTAGAGGCACCATCCCTGGGAGCCTCTCGTGCCAGAGCCCTGACACTCTCCCGGGCATAGTTCTGGGGATGCCTTCTCTGCACGTGGCGAATGATGGTAGAATTACCAAAACTGTACTTCCTTGTGGGGTCTCCTATGGAAAGTACAGTATGGCATATCTTACATTCCACCTTTGGAGCATTTACTTTCTTCCGTCCCTCAGGTATGTCAAAAAGTTTCCAGATAAAATGTTCCTTAACTCTAGGCTGAGGAACCTCTTCATTTATAAAGCCATCTGTGTCATCACTGCTGCTGGATGGTCTGGCAGCCATGGTAATCCAACAAAGATTAGGCAGCAAAAAGACAGGTCTTGCAGTCACAAAAGTGAAAGAAGAAGTGAAGGAAATGGGTGGGGATTTCATTCTTTGTAAAAAAAAACTGTTAGCAACCAATGAAAAGTGTTATTTTAAGGTCACATGACTTGACGCGCTTACGCTACGCGCACCGGAGCGCTTCCGGGGACGCTTACGCGGCTCGAACGTAGGCGCTTCCGGGGGCGCTTACGCGGCGCGCCTCAGTGACGTTTTGGTAGCTTTACGGAAATGCAAAATCATTTCATTTCGTAAATCAAAACTACTGCTTTTATAAGTATAGTACTGAATGTCTTGCCTTATTATTAACTATTCACACGTATTTTTTTTTACGAATGCAGAAATAGCGCTCTCGCTGCGCTCTCGGGAGAGCTTACCGGTGCGCGCACCCTGAGCGCACCAGGAAAAAATGATAAAAAAAATATACATTGAACAAATAATTTTATTTTTTTAAAATATATAATTAATAGTTATAAAAAACAGCTAATAAAAAAAGAAAAATAGTAGGTTACAAAGTTGATATACAAATGAATTAGCTTTTAAAAAAACTATGAAATTCACTGAAAAAACCATAGGTTTCACAAACGTTATAGTTAGGAATTAGCTTTTAAAACACCTTTGAAATTCAGTAAAAAAAACATAGGTTTCACAATCGTTATAGTTAGGAATTAGCATTTAAAAAAACCTTTCAAATTCACTGAGAAAACCATAGGTTTCACACCAGTTATAGTTAGCTGAACATTTTACTCATACAAAACCATTGAAATTCCCACGTTATAGTTAGTTGGACTCACTATAACTTGCGCGCCCGCAATCCACTGCTGATGATGTCACATATTACATCATTCATGACATGGTCAGTGACATCACTGATGACATCACTGATGACATCTCAAATGACATCACTGATGACTTCACTGATGACATCTCAAATGACATCACTGATGACATCACTGATGTCATATCAAATGACATCACTGATGATATCATCCATGTGATAATACGATGCACCTCCTCACACTCTAATCTAACCTTTGATACACCTAGTGTTAAATACAAACTACCATTCCTGAAATTATTGACACACCAATACGAGTATCCACATACGCACTCACTGATTTCTAGGTCTACAGACACATCCACTCATTCACCCATACAATCACTCATACATACGGTCACTCATCAATAGAACACTATCATAGCCAGTCATACACCTATACAGACACTTACACACTGACACTCATCCACAGAGTTACTCAAACACCTAGTCAGTTATGTTATGTTATGTTATGTTAAGTTTATTTGTAGTGCGCACAGCTACTCCAGCCAAGGAGCGTCCCAGCGCATAGACAAGGAGAAACATAACACAACAGGAAAAGACAAGCCTCAAAAGGGGCAGCTAGAACAGAAAAGTTTTTATTGCTCTCCGAAAGGTCATAAGGTCCTCCAGCAAACGGATTTCAATCGGAAGGGAATTCCAGGTTAATGCCGCTTTTACGCTGAAGGAACGACCCCCCATACGACTAAGCCTGAATCTGGGGACTACAGCGAGGGCCTGTCCTTGAGACCGGAGGGTACGAGTGGGGACATAGAAAGAAAGACAACTGGCCATGATTTCGGGACCTATACCTCTCGGGATCTTAAAGGCCAGACAAAGGACCTTAAAGAGAATACGCTTCCTCACTGGAAGCCAGTGTAGGGAGCGAAAGACACTTGCCACCGGGCAAAATCTGGGCAGGCCGACAATCGCTCTGGCCGCAGCATTTTGGACCCGTTGCAGGCGAGTTAGCTCAGCCTGGTTGGCCCCAGCCAGAAGAGAGCTAGCGTAATCCAGGCGAGAGATGATAGTGGCCTGGATTACCAGCTGTCTGGTTGGGGCATCGAAAAATTTAAGTACTGGTCTTAAGCCTCTCAGCAGACCAAAGCAACAGGCTGCTGGTTTTTTCGTATGTCCTACAAAGGTAAGGCCAGCGTCCAGCCAGACTCCCAGATGTTTCAACTCCGACACCGGGGTCGGAGTAGGTCCCAACTCTGGTGGCCACCATTGGTCACCCCACAGCTCCACTCCCCTACCGACAATCATTACCTCCGTTTTAGTGGCATTGAGCTGGAGACAGTTTCCCATTATGCAAAAAATCAATCACACTCCCATTTCCTCAACTACACAGTTATACACACTAAACCTTACCTATTCAAACATATAGTAACACATACTTACTCTCTTTTACAATCCCTGATACAAGTACACATTGATCTATATAGTCACCTACGCAATCACAGGCTCTCATGTATAGTCATTTATATATGCCAACTCTCACAAGCACTGTGTTTTACATATGTACTTACTTGGACATGGAGCACTGAGATAGCCATTCACTCACCAACACATCCATCCACACAGTCAACCACCCATACAGCTCTTTCCACATGCACTCTTGAACCCATGTACCAAGTGAATCAACTGCTCACACATATATGCACAGAGTCACACACCTCTCAGCCACCCACACACACACTCACCCTCACATACAAATATTTGGGCAACCAATCAATAACCCATATAACCACTCATATAGCTACTGATCAACACATGCAGCAGCTTACACAACAACAGACATACTAATGCAGACATTCAGACAGTTTAGTCACTAACCAATGCATTCAGTAAGACACATTTAATCACTCACTCATACAGTCAGTCACACACCTACTAAATCCTTCATCCAGACACTCATACATCCACTCATTCTTCAATATAGAAAACATTTTTTTATTTTTCAGGAACACACATTCACTAGATGATGTCATCAGTGATGTCATCAGTGATGTCATTTGAGATGTCATCAGTGATGTCATCAGTGATGTCACTGACCATGTCATGAATGATGTAATATGTGACATCATCAGCAGTGGATTGCGGGCGCGCAGTTATAGTGATTCCAACTAACTATAACGTGGGAATTTCAATGGTTTTGTATGAGTAAGATGTTCAGCTAACTATTACTGGTGTGAAAGCTATGGTTTTTTCAGTGAATTTCAAAGGTTTTTTAAATGCTAATTCCTAACTATAACGATTGTGAAACCTATGATTTTTTTAGTAAATATATATATATATAGGGGTATGTCAGAGTATTAGACTCCTATATTCAGGACACTGGCGACTTTTTATTTAAATTGCAGAAAATTGAGTGGAAAGAAAATTACTGGATGTTTGCATTAGACGTGACAGCGCTATATACCAGTATAAGACACTCTGATGAAATTGCTGCTGTCAATACTTATTTAACTTGGAGGAGTGCCCTCTTTAGGGACCACAATACTATATTGGAACAAATACTTAAGCTTTGCCTTGAAAATAATGTATTTTTTGTACAATAATTTGCTGTACAGACAATTGCAAGGAGTGGCAATGGGGGCCAGTTTCTCCCCAAGTTACGCCTGTCTGCATATGGGCGCTTGGGAGGAACTGGTCCTCAGAGCCAACTTTGGTGACATTTTTGAGTCAAAGGTGGTCGCGTGGTATCGTTTTATCGATGATCTGTTTGTGGTGTGGAGTGGCAAACAAGAGAAAGCAGTAGATTTTGTGTCTAATTTAAATGAGAATCAAAGTAATCTCAATTTCACTGCAACCTTGAGCCAAACTAATGTGTCCTTTTTGGATACTAAAGTCTATGTCTGCAGTAATAAACTAGAGACTAGACATTTCAGAAAAACTACCGCTGGAAATACTATCCTCCACGCTGGTATTGCGCACCCATCCGATTTATTCATGAGCATACCCTATGCCGAAATGTTACCTCTGATAAGAGTATGCAGTAATGACAATGATCTGCACTTAGTCCAGGAAGCCAGTAAGATCAGGTTCCTTGAAAGGGGCTACTCCAATCAGGTCATCAAAAAGGTCAGGACCAAATCCATGCTAGTCAGCCGACAGGAGCTACTCATGAAATATGATACCAATGCTTTGTCTAATACCACTACTACCTCTGACTGTATTGGGATTAATAGTCAGTCTGTGAAACAAGTCAATTCCTTCAGAATCATAGTATGTTATAACAAACAACACAGGGAGCTACGTTGGACATAAATAATAATTGGCCAATTATTTTAAATGATCCTGTTATTGGCGACACATTACCTAAGAAAGCATCTATCACATTTAGCCGGGCTCCCTCGATGATTGGTTAACACTAGCCCGGAAGTGATTGAAAAAATCTCCTGGCTACAAACCAATAGTGGCTTTTTTAAATGTAAGACCTGCAAATCGTGTACCCACGGGGTCAATAAAAAGACATATACAGATGGTTTCAGCACTAAAGAACATCGGATTAGTAAGGTACTCACATGTAAGACGGAGTACGCCATCTATATTCTAGAATGTTCATGTTCACTCAGATATGTAGGTAGTACTAAGCACGCAGACCATAAACGTATCCTACAGCATCTGAGAGCCATTGTTAATCAGGATAACACTTACCCAGTGGCAAGTCACTTCAGAGAGCACCATCAAAGTGACAGTAAAGGTCTTGAATTTTATGTGATAGATGCGGTCAGTGCGAGCAGACGGGGAGGGAACAGAGAATCCAAACTTCGCAAGTTGGAAACAAGATACATTCTGCAGTTCAATACCAAACTGCCAGGGGGGCTAAACCTGATGGAAGACTTACATACTAGTCTGTATTAAAATATGTTTGGATTCAGCTAATATCCTGTCAATGCACAATAAGTCTTCATTACAGTAGGCAATGTTTCAAAGAGGTTTTAACACTGATTTAATGCATACTTCCCCTACTGTTTGCAGCCACCAGGCTTACAGCTGCCCGACTAATACAGTAACTAAGTATGGGCGGAATTTACGGATTCGCAATACGCAAAATCCGCGAACTCTCGCGGATAAGCGGATTTTTACGTTTTTTGTGTTGGCGAGCGTTCGCGAGGATTTGTGGACCATTTCGCAATTGCGAACTTACTTTTCGGCTCGCAACGGCCGCGACTATGTTGTTTCTACGTCTGGTTTACCATCACAGGTTCACAGCACCCTCTGTTTCACCACTGCCACCCTCTGCTACACCCATGCCACCCTCTGGTACATCCTCACTGCCACCCATTAGGTTTGTTTATCACTGTAGATTATGGGGGTGAAAAAAAGCAAGCACACCTGCCCTGCTTCAACTGCCATGAATTAATTTGGGGTTGATTAATGTGTCAGTGATTTTGAAAATTCCAGTCTGGCTGGCACCTGCTTCCTTCCTTATCTGTAATTTGCTTTCTGTTGCAGTGAAAGCAAGCACACCTGCCCTTCTTCAACTGCCATGAATTAATTTGGGGGTGATTAATGTGTCAGTAATTTTGAAACTTCCAGTCTGGCTGGCACCTGCTTCCTTCCTTATCTGTAATTTGCTTTCTGTTGCAGTGCAATTTTTTTTCACAGGACCTTTATGGTCTACTTGTAGCTATTCTATGAGCCTGCTGTTTGGGTCATAGCAGGGTCATGGAATAGTTGCAAATAGGCAACTGAACTCTGGAGGGGCCCCTCAGGAAGCACTAGAGTGAATGGTTACTAATGTTAAGTTTGAACTTTTGCACCTGCTGATTGCTTTCAGTTTACCAAAAATTGTTTTTCTGCAATTTCGCGCGATTTGCGGGGCGCGAATCCGTGCGAGATCGATTTCGGAAGCCGCGAATGCGTGCGAATACACTATTTTTTTTTTGCGGCGTGTATGTTCGCGTGATTTTTTGCGTGTTCGCAAGGCGCTTGTAGCTATACGTTTGCGAAGTTACCCTAGCGGTCGTACACAGCGCGGCCATCTTGTTTGGGTAACGTAATTCCGTTTCCAGCCGCTATGTGTAATCTCGCAAAGTGTGCTGCTCGCTAGTACAATTTCGCGCGTGATCGCGAGGAAAATCTCGCGCGAACTTACCCACGCGGTCGCTAATGGGCACGGCCATCTTGTTTCTCATTCATTGCTATGGTTCTGGGCATGCTTTCTGTATCCTCTCTGAATCTCTGCCATCCTTTGCTTGTTTGAAGTTTATTTGATCTATTTTACTTATTATCAATCCCTCTATTTTTCTAGCTCTATATTTTTGTGTTTTCTGCTACTTTTTGTTAATTTTAAACTACTTTTTAAACTCTTTTCTTTTCTTCTTCCCTATTCTATTTCTTCTTTATTATTTAACTCATTTCTGCCCAGCCCATGGTAAAGGGAGCCGGGAAGCACCCTGAGAAGGGGAAGGGTCCCGCACCCCGTGCCCGGCTCCCGTGCGGGCGTTTGAGGGGGGAGCTAGTGATGCCACGGGAGATCTTTAGCGCAGAGGAGGTGGCCGCACTCATCTTCCACGTCCAGCGCCGCCTCCCCAAGACCATCCTGGGAGGCGGCAAGATCGCAACCGGCTATGGCATCCGGGAGCACCGGAAGCAGTGGGAGAAGGTGTGCCGGGCCATGTTTAAGCTCTCTGGGGTCCGGCGCACCTATAACCAGGCCACCCACCGCTGGACGGATGTCATGGACCGGGAACGGGACTTGCTGGACGCGCTCGGCGTAGAGGTCCCCGGGCTTGGTGAGTAGTAGTAGCTATTTCTAGCTGATTCATCACTAATCTGTTTTATCCGGCTCTGTTATTTGCAAATCTTTGTTCTTTACCAAGAGCAATAATGCTGCCGATTACATTGTAGGTAAATTATATTTCAAAATCTTCTATGCATTTCAGGTGCACTGCTCTCCTTCTCAGTAGCCTTGCTTGCTACTATGCTTATTTGTTTTGTATTTTGTGTTCATTTCATTGGCCTGAGAAATTATGTATGAGTGTAGTGTAAAGAACTGCGTAATGCTAGACACTAAGGGTCATATTTTCAATTACCGGCGCATCCCTGCAAAGTAGCAGGGATGCGGCAGTAATTGTGCGCCATGCCACCACCACCCATTGGCCCAAAACGTCACAGAAGCCTTACGCATCTGTGCCGTAAAGGCGGCGCATTGCTGGAGTTGCGTGCCAACGATGGCGCAGCTCCAGCAATGCTCTGGGGTGCCCTATCTCCCCAATGCTGCATCAAGCCGTACGTCGGCTTCAAGCAGGCGCAGGGTTTGAGTCACGCATCATTGTCCTAAAAGTGACTGATTGACATCTTGTAGATTTCCCTCAGCCACTTTTAGGATTCGTTCCTGCGCAGGAACGCCCTCCCTTGCGCCGGAACGCCCCCTGATGGCGCAGGGCTTTACAACGTGATGCATCTCCCATATGCGTTTTTTTTTATATATATAACGCCGCACCATGGCGACTCTTTTGTTCTGCCGCAGCGTCACAAAAGTCACGCAACAATGGAGGAAAATGAGCCGCAAGGGACTTCTAAATCAGCCCCAACAGACTGAAGTCCAGTCCTTCCTTTAGACACATGGCTATAAGAAGAAATAGTGGTGGTGGTCGGTGGATTGATAGTTTGAGTATTCACTGATCTGCAAGCAGGATGGACTTTGTCTGTCACTTTGCGTGCTGCGGACTGCTGCCTGCCAGGCCTAGGCAAACCTTTTTAGTAGTCTGTTTAGTGAGTTACATAGGAACTTTCAAAGTCAACGGTCCGCAAATCAGGCAATACGAATAACGTAGTATACCACATGAGATAGGTCAATATATCCCGTGGAATAATTGTCTATCTATTTGCTATTTCTCCAAAATAGTTTGTTATTGTTCTTTTGAAATGTTTGATTTGGTTGACAAATCTCATCCATGTTTTCGGGTCTTTCTTTCTTTCATGTTGTACATCAGCTCCCCCCAAGGGCAAGAGGACACAGGAGGAGGAGGAGGAGGGTGCTGTTCAGGAGGATGCAGGCCAGGATCGGGCAGGTGAGGGCTCCTTTGCTGGCCCCAGTAAGTTTTAATTTTAATATAGAGTACCTATTTTTTCCTAGCGTTCCTCATTCGATTTTTTCTAAATCGTCTTTGATCTTCTTGTAGACTGGTTCTAAATCCTTATCCTGCCTCGACTATGACTCCCTGTGGTATTTCTAGATTATTCTTATTAGTCTGTCTGTGTAGCTAACTAAGATTGCACATTTGGCAATTCCATTGGACTCCCATTCTAGTCAGCAATAGCTCTATGCACTGAGTGCAGTCCTCTGGGATTGTCCATAATGTCTTTTCAAGTCTTCTAAATGTTTATGCTTTGACAATTGCCAACAATAAAAAGGTGAATGACCACCAAGAAAGAATAAGATACTACTTTACTTTTGGTTTGGATAGGAGGACAATCCATTCTACTACTGTTGCAGGGACAAATCTGCACAAACCGAACTATGAACACTAAATAGTGCATTGTTTATCAATTATAATAGGCGCAGGTAGACTTTCTTTCCACATACCTCAGTGATATCAGACTTTGAAGAACCCCCAATCTCCTTACTGACTAGATAGTGTGGCAGAGTCATTTAGCTCCCAAAGTCACCGATGATTGATCCCCAATGATCATTAGATTATCCAACGCAGGACAAGAGTACGGAGTCAGAGTCAAGAAGTGCCAGAGGCACTCATGCTTGCAAAAATTCCAAAACCTTTAGCTCATCCACTCTAGTCTGGAGTACCAAAAACCACAGAGTCTTTTTAAGTTTAAAAGCTTTATTAAAAGTAAACACATTTATTAAAATCAAATTTGTCATAAAAGTAAACGTTTAACTGAAAATGGAAAAGTGCTTAGTGCTAACGATTAATTGGAAACATTTCTTGTGGAAAAAGGGACATTTTTACTTTAGAGTAGACAGTTACAAATTATTACATTGTATTTCGTTTTTTTAACATTTGTTTATTCCTCCTAGACCAAATATTATATAGTAATGAGTGATGTATTCTAACATTCTTAAATATACTTTGTAGGTGGAACATCTGGTGGCGGGGCCAGCGCGGAGGTGGTGGTGTTGGACGAGGACTCTGGGGAGGAGGCGGTGCAAGTGCTGGACGTTCCTTTGAGGGTTCGCACGGTGGTGGCGGGAAGAGGTAAGCTATATATTCCTTACTTATTGAGATTGAAGACTGCATAGTGTGCTTTCTGCACGGGTGTATTATAAATCAACCAGGTAGTAGCCTCCTCTAAATGTACTTCGACTTAGCTGTGAAGTTTTTGGTGAGAAGAATCCCAATAAGATCTTAGATGAACTTGATGGATGGGATGAACGAAAAGCGAAAGAAGGGTGTAAGTAAGTGTGGAAGGACGAGAAATTTTATGATGGCTGGCAAAGAAGAATGATATGTGTTTGCTTGGCCCCCGAGGTGGCTGGGAAGGAAAGAATATGGTATGGTGCATGGCTGGGTCAATGATGAAGCAAGGATGGGTGGAAGGACAACAGCCTGGGTGGGTGAAACAGAAACTGTATGTGTGCATATACTTTGAATGGATGGATGCCTGGAGCATTGTATTATCTGACTCTTAGATAGCACATGTGTATCTAGAGAGAGTAGATGGTCACTGGATGAACTAAGTGTTACCTTGAAGAGCATGTAACACCGCACCCGCACGTCCGTTCCAGTGTAGGGAAGGCAAGGAAAAGAAATTGTAAATTTGTCCAATACTACCATGAATAGTAGCAGTAGTTTGTATTGCAACTGCAAGCACAGCATATATCCGGTTATTACGGTGGACACTCCGTACCTCTCTTAATAACTTTAGTTTAGTAGTAGTACGTCATTCATGTGTGGGTGTTTCACTGTTCACTCAATAATAAGCAAAGCACCTAAAGTCATCCCATATGTCATCAAATACATCCCATGTGAAGTGATAGATAATCAAATTATTTAGCTTCTTCATTTTCCTTTTCTAGTACTCATTTGCACTGTAGGGTGAAAGGTAAATTAATTAAGCAGTAGCCCTTGTAACAGAGTATTCTCAGTGCCACCTGTAATAGAAAAGTAATAGCTTCACCACCTGCATGTACTGGACCGGTACAGTAACGCAAGTCTGTCTCACTCATCATGGTGTGTGTCTGTTTTTCTCGGGTGCAAGTTCACTGTGCTGGCATTCTGCCGGCTTGCATAAGATAACGTACCAATTTTCCTAAACAAGAGAGAAGAAGAAGAATAAGACTGGCGTACTGTCATAGTCGACTGTAATGGAAGTCCATAGTGGTCGTAGAATTTGTTCATTAAACTCCCTCCCACTAATGTTAGAGCAAGGATGCAGAAGTGGGAGGTTAGATAGATACTGTCCTCAATAGTTATGTACTGTGCTTTCAATTTGCTACTTGTACTGTGACACAACTTTCGGCTCAATCACTTTGTGTTATTAATGTTAAGGAGCATTGGTTACAGACTATGTCTTTCTTTCTTCATATAGTTGCTCCTTCCAAATCGACATCACGGAGGGAGCAGGCTCGAATGGCCCGGCAACGGAGGCTGGATGCCACTGTCGCCGAATATCGGCGGCTGGTGGCCCTGGAGGAGGAGGACACGCAGTCAACCGGTGGAACCACAACATCCTCCACTGGGACAGCTGCATCCTCCTCCGTGCCCCCACGAGCTGCTAGCCAGCGCAGTGCTCCAGCGGTACGGAGCCGGGCTACCAAAGCCAACCGCCACCGCCAAGCAGCAAAGACACCAGCTGCCCCCCACAGGAGCTGCAAGGCACGCCAGCGCCGCCTAGGACTCAGAGTGTCCTACCTGGAGCAGGAGGTCCATAACTATAAGAACTTGGTGGAGGGCCTCCGCTTCGACCATGCCACCCTCCGCAAGGAGTATGATTCCCTGGCCGCTAAATTCACCAGCACCCTCCAGTAGTGTAGTGTCCCTTGCCCTTTTTTTTAAAGACTTTTGGGGGGTGGGATTTGGGAGTTGGGTTCTTTTTGGGACTTTTGAAAGACAATCGTTGGGGTTAGGGAGGGTCTTGAGGGAGATTATTTTGTTAGGGCTACATAAATATACTTTTTTAAACTTTATCTGACCATACCTGTTTTTACTGCTTTTGAGTCTGGTGGGTGGGGGTTTAACAGTAAGTTTGTTTTCCTGAAGAGTCCTAGGACTTTAGTAGTACTACCGTCAATCTCTCGTCTAGCCCTAATACTCCATTATACTACCTCCCACCAAACGCTTATCTTACCTGTAATTTGTGTTTGAAATTAGGGCTAGGCCCAGGGCTGGCTCCACGGGAAATGGGGATTAAGGTTGGCAATCCTGGGCGGATGAAATGTCCTCATTGCGGTGGTACTAGTGGTGTGACACAGTGGCAGTTGCATGCCTATGGAAAAAAAGAAAACGAAACCTGGTTTGTCCTTACTGTAGCATTACAACGGTTACGGTACGATAGAGAATATAGCAGGTGACAGTACACTAGAACAGTGCCACAATGTAGCCTAACAAATGGTAAAGTATTGCAAGTATAACTAGTACTTGCGTTGAATTTATTTGACATTGGCTCCTACTACTACAAGAAATAGTACTGAAGCTGAGTAAGTCTAGAATATATCCTCTGATTCCTTCACCAGCCTGTTGCTATGACCTTATCCTCCCCAGCAAGTGTGTGGAATTATTGATGTCATTTAGTCACACATCAAGCAAAACCACACAGCCCGGGGGAAGAGGGTTAGGGTTTGGAAAATGGATGGGAATGAGGGTTTCTTTTTGGGTAGGTTTTGTTGAGAGAAGAAAAAAAAAAGCACAGCATGGACAAACAATAATTGAAGATAAAGAAATGGCTGTAGGGATCAATTTAGAAGCAGAGAGAGATCCAAGAAATGCAGTCAGACTCATAGAAGAAAACAATGGATACTGCATCTGTATGTTGTTGGAGTTGTCCTGTTGAATTTGGAAAGTAAGTTGCATGCAGCAAACAATTCCTCTTATTAGCGGCACTCCTCCATTCCAGCTGACGCTTCGTCCATCAATGTTGGTGACCACTGACAGAAGACACCCTGTCCACTGCCTGCCTGGCGGATGTTGACTGAAACCCGGCCTGTAATTATTGAACAGAAAACAGGAAATGCTATTACAATACCACTGATAAATAAATATAAGGTATGTACGCTGTGTGGTGCAAAAAGTCACACTTTGATTTTCCTAACAGACAGTACAATATTTTTGAAATTGCGTACTCTGTCTGAGTCACCTTTTGAAGGATAAATAAGTATGGCCAAATTAATTTAGCGGATCTTTCCCCTCAAGCTAGGTGTACTGTAAACTGTGTTTTAGAACAAAATTAGACCTTCCCAGCAATGCTCCCACCAAGACCCTTACTAAAGCCAGTCGCAAAAATGTAGAAGACCCCCCATCAGATCTCAAAAAACGAGGCCTAGCAGAAAAATGGTGACAAAACGTACTTTGAAAGTAAAAGTAGGCCCAAATACCCCCTTACCCACCGTGGATTGTATTCAAACCACTTGCAAGCAAGCAAAAGTATCCATAGCCAGTTGCAAAAATCTAGAACACCTCGAAACACATGCAATCCTGCTGCTAGGGCTAACCCTAACAAACCATAAGTTACAAAAAGTGCCAAAAGGCTTTTCCTTATGGATATTGTCCAAACCACTTCTATCCGGTATTAGACCTTCCCAGGAATGCCCCAGACCCGCTAACCCACCCGCAAAAAAGCACGCAACAACACCCCCAAACAGCCAAAAAGCAAAATCTCATACTTACAATATCTCCCGGCCTTCGGTCCAAACGCGCTGTGCAGCTAGGTCATCATCATAACTCCTGTTTTCCACCACGGATTTCCTGAAAAGCAAATGCAATCAAGATTAGACTGTCGCAGCAGTGCTCCGACAGAGACACCAAAACCCACCCACAAACACCAGGAAGACCCCCAAACAGGCCCCCGAAAACGCTACATTGAGCAAGATGTCAGAAGAAATAGCAAAAAAAAATTCTGCATGGATTTAGTCCAAACCACTTCTATCCGGTATTCGACCTTCCCAGGAATGCCCCAAGACCCGCCAACCCACCCGCAAAAAAGCACGCGACAACACCCCCAAACAGCCAAAAAGCTAAATCCCATACTTACAATATCTCTCGGCCTTCGGTCCAAACGCGCTGTGCAGCTAGGTCATCAATCATCACAACTCCTGTTTTCCACCACGGATTTCCTGAAAAGCAAATGCAATCAAGATTAGACTGTCGCAGCAGTGCTCCCAGACCCCAAAAGTCACCCACAAACACCCAGAACCCCGCCAAAGAGCACCTCAAAGGCAAGCAAGTCAGCAAAAATGGCAAGAAATTTCCGCCTCATATTTGGTCCAAAACACTTTTATCCGTTATTAGAGCTTCACAGCAATGGGCCCAGAGCCATCAACTCACCCGCAAAGAAGTAGAACACCTCCACAAGTGCTGAGTCTTTCTTCATTGGGCGTAATCCAGCCCTCTGCTTTGAGGGAAAAAGGAGTCTGGAGGAGGAGGATAGAGGAGCATGTTCTTCTGAACTTGTGAACCTGAGGAATGTAGACTGCGGCACCTTCAAATCAATAAGCAAACAAGTGAAGACAGTTCTGCTGATGGGCTTGTTTTTGTGATTAGGTGATTAAGTTTGAAATAAATTAACTGTGCAAAACAAAGAAAGACAGACACACAGGAATAAAAGTGAATAAGGACGAAAAAGAAAGTTATTGATTCATTGTCTCATTTTCAGGGCTCGGTGTCAGGGAATAAGAATAAGAGTTCGTCATCATACTCTGCGAATTCAGGCAGGATGAGGTCAGCGTCACCGAACAGAGAACAAATTCCCTCATCTATGTTGCTGTCATCCTCGTCTTCATGCAGCGTGCTTTCTCGTACTTTGTAATCTGGTGGTATGAGGTGCTGATTCATCTTGATCATTGTTAGCCTCTCCACATTTTTGGGCGAGAGGCGGCTCCGTTTGGGAGTTACAATGCCACCAGCAGCACTGAAAACACGTTCAGAAGACACACTTGCCAGTGGGCAAGACAAGTAATTTATAGCCAGGTTGGAGAGCTGTGGCCACAATTGTTTTTTCCCATGCCAATACTCCAATGGCTCATCATTAAGAAAGACCTCTGTTGAGTCATTCAGATAGTCCTGCACCATCGACTCAAGGTCCTCAACGGTTCCTCCACTTTGCTTACTTTTTGCTGTGCCTGTGACCTTTTTTCGAGAACCATACCCAAGCCAAGATAGCCAATCCTCTTCAGCAGCCAATGTTACTCTTGTGTGTGGTGCAGATGATCCGGTTGCCGGTGTCTTTAACGGCTGAGAGGTCACTTGTGCCACAGCCACAGGTGCAGAAGTGGATTCTTTTGACTGGGGATGGCCTGCTGATGCTGATGCTGATGTACTGCCTTCTCCTTCAATATCCTGCTGTTCTTTTTCAAACCTCTTGGCTGACCAGGCTAGCCAACGTTTGTACTTTTTAACATCTTCATCAGCAAAAGGAAAGAATGCTTGGCCTGCCAGCGCCTTTTTGTAGCGTGGATCCAGAATAGTAGCAGAAATGTAATGCTTTTCTGAGTTGATCATTTTAAGACGTTCATCACCACGTAGGCGCTCTAATAATTTCTCAGACAAAACAAAAGGGTCTTTGTTTTTTTCATCTTTTTCTAACTCAGAAGACACCGCCTTCAGTTGGTGCTCCAGCATGCACAACAATGGGATAGCTTTTCCCAAATTACAGTCCTCCTTGCTGACTGCACGCGTGAAGACCTCAAAAGGACGAAGCATTTCTGTCAGGCTTTTAACTATTTCCCAGTGCGCCGCATCCATCCTCAGGTCCTTCTGAGCTGTACCCAGTGTTAAGAAATAGTGATCGAGTACCGTATACTGCTCATACAGACGCTCAAGCATGTAGAAGGTTGAGTTCCAACGTGTTGCCACCTCCTGGATGAGTGCTTTCACTGGCATTCGACGTTCATATAGCAGGCTCCTCAGATGCTTCCGGGCCTTAAAAGAATGGCTGAAATGGTTGCACATTTTTCGGCAGGTGGCCATTACCTCGCACGCTGGACTGTCTTTATCACTCAAGAATTTTTGAACTACCAGGTTGATACAGTGCGCCAAACACGGCACTCTGAAATAGTCACCCAGCGCCATGGCCTTAACTACATTGGCGCCATTATCCGTGGAAACATAACCAATCTGGCGTTTTTTTGGGGACAGCCAGTGAAAGACCTTTTTGTTAAACTCGTCCAAAATGTTTCGTGCTGTGTGACTTTTCTCCAAGCCAAACATGGCTAGTGTTGCATGTTTCCGAGCAGCTTTAAAAACTTGGTCCGGGTCAACACCTGCGTTTAGCTTTGCTTTAACCCCTGAAAAAGAGACCCAGTGTGCAGTGATGCACATGTAATCAGCGCCTGCGCCACTGGTCCACATGTCTCTTGTCAGATGTGTGAACAGCACACTTCTGCAAAGCTGCCCCAATCACCTCCAGCACATCTTCATGTAGTGCTGGAACCGCAACTCTGGCGAAATAGAACCGGCTAGGAACCTTCCATTTAGGGCAGAGCACTGCCACTAATTCTAGAAAACCTACCGCTTCTACAAAAGAAAAAGGGAGAAGGTCCACAGCTAGCATTTTAGCCAGCTTAGTGTTATACAGACGCGTCAGTGGGTGGTTGCGTTCATATGGCGCGTCTGAACAAAACATGGTTCTAATGTTGCCCTGGACCAAGCATTTACGGGATGATAATGACTTCTTTGACCCAATTATGCTCGCTGGTGAACTTTTTCGCGTTGGTGTCTCACTCGCTCCAACACTCTTAGTGTGCCTCACATGGGGTGTGCTGCTGACAGGGGTACTGGGTGTAAGTGAAGCGTTTGACACGTCTTCTTCCTCCTCGTCATCATCAGATGAAACATCAACGTTTTCTTGACTTCCAATTCGGGCTTCCTTGATCGCCTTTAGGTGCGCAAACCATTGGACAGTGTGCTGTCTCCTAAGATGACCTCTCTGGCCTTCGGTACCATAGTTGGTACCAAGCTTACCACGACTAACTGCAACCTTACAAATGGTACAAATGGTGAACTTTTCCCTTTTTGGGCAAACAGTAAAGAAGTCCCAAACTGGGGACTTGAAGTGTCTCTGGGGGCCGGAGGAGGCGGCGATACTGGTGGTGGTGGTCATGCTGCTAATGCCAGATGAAGTGGAGGATCTGGATTGCCCAACTTTTGTACGTTGTGCACTTTCACCGCCACTAATTAAGGTCGAGGTGGATGGAGGTCCCTTCTTGTGAGAAAGAAATATGGAAGAGGTACGAGTTGGTGTACTACTTAACGCCAATGATTGTGGTGTTTCCACTGCCTCCTCGTCGACAACATCATCATCATCACGCTCAGCAGCTTTTCGGGCTAGGGTCAAAATGTCTGTTTGCTGCATGCCCGCTGGAGCTGCAGTGACCTTTATGATGACTGGGTCGTCGTTGTCAGAGTCTTCATCAGCAGCAGTATCCGCCACTTCTTGTTGAGCCTCATCATCACACTCCATAACTCTGAGACTTTGGACGAGCTTCCTTTTACGCTTAACTACCTTTGTCAGATCATGTGCCTCACTCTCAGACGGCAGTGGTGCTGGTTCCCAATTTTGATCCGTATCATCAGAAGGAGGTGTGCTTGAAGAAGATGTAGACACCACCCTTGATCTCTTCCTTGCTAGGGGTGTGGAAGACAATGAATGATCATCAGGAGGAGTGTCTTCCTCAAATGATACCTCGCCTTGATTGTCGATTTCCTGATGTGCCCCTACTTCGGGAGGAACAACTATTGTGGGCACTTGTGACCCTCCATGCACCTCTGCTTGCGCATCTCCTTGCGCTGCCTCTCCTTCCACATGTACTTGGGCTTGTACTTGCACATGTGGTTTTTGTTGCGGCTGTGGTTGTTCAACACTCGTCAGATGAGTTACAACAACCTGTGTTGATTGAGGGACATTGCTGCTACTTTCTTGCGATGAGCCAACATCACTGGTCGATGGTGATTGAACAACTAGACTAAGTGCCTCTGCAGCAGTGAAGGGCTTGGACTTAAGTTGGCGTGGTGGTGGTGGTGGCACTGAGTCCAATGGAGCGGGGGTGCTGCTCCCAGCTTGGTCCCCAGCAGATCCCGCTGCTGCTGCAGGCATACTTTTTTTTTTACTCCCAAAAAAAGGGGCGGCCGGCACACCAGTCTCCTTGGTAACTTGCTTCTTCTGCTCCTTACTGGCAACTTTCTTGCTAGAGGAGCTACGGGTAACTTTTTTGGGGGCCATCTTCTTCAGAGCAGGTCAGAACAGTAGGCAGCAGTTGCACGAGTTGCAGAGTTGTCTGTGTCCAGACGTGACGTCGCGTGTTGTTATGCTGCACACACACACCGCTGCAGGACTTCTTCCTGGCACTGGTTGTTCTCTTGAGTCTTGTGCACCTAAAAGCAATGGAAGACAGAGGAACATCAGTTCAGTTATACACCCCAAAAAATTGAAAAACACAGAAAAATCAGCAAAATCCCATGCCATCCATGATGTTTACATTCAAGACACCCCACAGAAAGACTAGGCCCATGCAACACTCACTACCCCTGGGCATAATGGATGAAAAGTAGGAAAAATAAGTGCAGGCCTCAGACACTGCCTCTCTTCAAAATGGTCCCTTGCACCCCAAGCACATGTTGCCTGTACCAGCCAGCACTCAAGATGGCCACCACCACCACCACCCACATGGCCAGTCCACATCAACAGTAGTACACCCCAAAAAAACAGAAAAACACCCAAAAATCACCACAATCCAATGCCATCCAGGATGTTTACATTAAAGAGAGTGAGACCACACCACAGGCACACTCAGTCCATGCACCACTACCCCTGGGCAAAAGGCCACACCAGCAGCCCCAAAAAAACGACAAAAAACTCAAAAAACAGCACAATCCCAGCCCATCCATGGCCATCCATGGCCTCAATGGTGTTTAAATTCAAGAGGACACCCCACAGAAAGACTAGGCCCATGCAACACTCACCACCCCTGGGCAAAGGGCCCCACCAGCAGCCCCAAAAAATGACAAAAACCACAAAATTCAGCACAATCCCAGCCCATCCATGGCCTCAATGGTGTTTAAATTCAAGAAGACACCCCACAGAAAGACTAGGCCCATGCAACACTCACTACCCCTGGGCATAATGGATGAAAAGTAGGAAAATAAGTACAGGCCTCAGACACTGCCTCTCTTCAAAATGGCCCCTTGCACCCCAAGCACATGTTGCCTGTACCAGCCAGCACTCAAGATGGCCACCACCACCACCACCCACATGGCCAGTCCACATCAACAGTACACCCCAAAAAACAGAAAAACACCCAAAAATCACCACAATCCAATGCCATCCAGGATGTTTACATTAAAGAGAGTGAGACCCCACAGGCACACTCAGTCCATGCACCACTACCCCTGGGCAAAAGGCCACACCAGCAGCCCAAAAAAAACGACAAAAAACACAAAAAACTGCACAATCCCAGCCCATCCATGGCCTCAATGGTGTTTAAATTCAAGAGGACACCCCACAGAAAGACTAGGCCCATGCAACACTCACCACCCCTGGGCAAAGGGCCCCACCAGCAGCCCCAATAAACGACAAAAACAACAAAATTCAGCACAATCCCAGCCCATCCATGGCCTCAATGGTGTTTAAATTCAAGAAGACACCCCACAGAAAGACTAGGCCCATGCAACACTCACTACCCCTGGGGATAATGGATGAAAAGTAGGCAAAATAAGTGCAGGCCTCAGACACTGCCTCTCTTCAAAATGCCCCCTTGCACCTCAAGCACATGTTGCCTGTACCAGCCAGCACTCAAGATGGCCACCACCACCACCACCCACATGGCCAGTCCACATCAACAGTACACCCCAAAAAAACAGAAAAACACCCAAAAATCACCACAATCCAATGCCATCCAGGATGTTTACATTAAAGAGAGTGAGACCACAGGCACACTCAGTCCATGCACCACTACCCCTGGGCAAAAGGCCACACCAGCAGCCCCAAAAAAATGACAAAAAACACAAAAAACAGCACAATCCCAGCCCATCCATGGCCTCAATGGTGTTTAAATTCAAGAGGACACCCCACAGAAAGACTAGGCCCATGCAACACTCACCACCCCTGGGCAAAGGGCCCCACCAGCAGCCCCAAAAAACGACAAAAACCACAAAATTCAGCACAATCCCAGCCCATCCATGGCCTCAATGGTGTTTAAATTCAAGAAGACACCCCACAGAAAGACTAGGCCCATGCAACACTCACTACCCCTGGGCATAATGGATGAAAAGTAGGCAAAATAAGTGCAGGCCTCAGACACTGCCTCTCTTCAAAATGGCCCCTTGCACCCCAAGCACATGTTGCCTGTACCAGCCAGCACTCAAGATGGCCACCACCACCACCACCACCACCCACATGGCCAGTCCACATCAACAGTACACCCCAAAAAAACAGAAAAACACCCAAAACTCACCACAATCCAATGCCATCCAGGATGTTTACATTAAAGAGAGTGAGACCACACCACAGGCACACTCAGTCCATGCACCACTACCCCTGGGCAAAAGGCCACACCAGCAGCCCCAGAAAAACGACCAAAAACACAAAAATCAGCACAATCCCAGCCCATCCATGGCCTCAATGATGTTTAAATTCAAGAAGACACCCCACAGAAAGACTAGGCCCATGCAACACTCACCACCCCTGGGCAAAGGGCCCCACCAGCAGCCCCAAAAAAACGACAAAAACAACAAAAATCAGCACAATCCCAGCCCATCCATGGCCTCAATGGTGTTTAAATTCAACAAAACAGTTGTATCATGCACCCATAACCAACTCTGGTCCTAGTGGATACTGTGGCTACCCATAATATATTTTATTTAATGTTCTCAAAAAGTTCCAAAATTGTAGTTGCAGCAACTGTAATGCCCCAAACAAACTTACTTGTGAAAGTTGATTTCTAATCCAAAAGTGATCCAAAGAAAGTCAAAAAGGCCTCAAATCCAAATATCCAGCAGCACCCACAAAAAGTAATCCTTCCAGGTCAAGGTCCAAATGAAAGTGACCAGCACATGAAGAAAGCACTGGGAGGAGCCTGCTGGACAGGAACAGGAAGTTGGAGACTGTGGGGCACTTCCTACCCCCCCCCAAAAAAATGGACTCCTTGCAAAAAAAAAGGCCATGCAAATGTCAACCTGAGGAGTGATTCTGATAAAAATCATCATTTTCTGAAGGTTTATCCTGTTTGCTGGTGGATTTCTTGTGCTGAATTGCAAAATCTCTATTTTGCGAGTGCGAGATTGTTCCTGTCCGCCGCAACTACGTGTTCGCAATTGCGAACTCTCGCGACGCGTGCTCTGCAAGGTTGCAAGCCGCGATTACGTATTCGCGGGCGCCAAACTCCCGCGGGATCCCGCAGCAAGATCCAAAATGGCGCAGCACTCGCAAAATATGATGGAGAAAAACAACTCGGCAAACGCCGTGCACCACGCCGCGCGCCGCAATATTGTATCAACAAGCAAAAAATCCGCCGCGAGCGAATTCACGGATTTTCGACAAATTCGCGAAAATCCGAAAAATCCGCGAGCGGAACGGATTTTACGCCCATGCTTAACAGTAACAGTGAATATATTTACACGCAAGGGTCAACCGCGAGATTATGGATTAAGACTGTAAGAAGAGTAGACTGTTGGTCCCGGTGTTGCTGTTATCTACGCTGACTCTTGTAAGACGTTCCCATGAAAGTTCAAAGTGAATATACAGTGACATAAAGTGATTCACTTAAACTATACTATATTGGACTATGAAGAACATTACTATTTGAATCCTCATTAACTATGACCATTACCATAGAGCAACTATTCTGTGTCATTAACAGCTCAGATAAGTTGGATTGGTATGACTGGGCTCGGTCTACCTAGGATCTCGATTGTATTTATGGTTTTTATTATTTGCACATTTGCACTTTATAATTGCACTTTAAGGTTTTTTTGTACTTATGAGTATGTACATGACGTATATAAGTAGAATTACTATTACAGTAATTAATATGGGAAATTTAACCCGCAATGTAACCCAAGAAGGTTGGTTGAAGTCATATGTAGCAGATGCACTTATTCAAAATGTAGGTATGTAGAAATCCATACATTGGATGTTCCGCATGATTTAGAATTTATCTAGTAACAGTGGACTAAAGGTGCATGATACGGATGGTGACCTACTATCATGTGCGTTATAATGTAATTTATACTGAACACGATAGGACACAAGAATATCCTCTGGAATTTATTCAATAGTGAGGAACCATTTTATTGTGGCAGCCACAATGACAATTTGCACAGTATTAATGCATATTTGCGTCTTTGCACATATATTGGAAATTTTGCACTTTATTATTATGACAAAAATATTTTTAGTGTGTCATTATCCATTTGGATAATTGTTTTAGCAAGTTTTACTATTTTTAACAAATGTTATTTATTTGTTAAAATGGATGTACTCTGTCTTCTGTTGCTATGCCATGTGACCAACATTATCCTATGCACAGGCACTTTATAAGGGGGTGGTTAAAGTATTCACGTTGTCATGTGATCAAGGCTCCTCGGAGCCGAAACTTTATGGCGACAGGCAAAGCAAAAATAAAATAATTTGCATCGAAATTCCATGGTCCGTGTCCGTACTTGTGTGCTGAAGACGACGAGTGAGGCGCATAAGCGACGGAGCTTTCCATATATATATGTGTAATTTTTGTGAAGACAAGCATGCCCACTGGGGACATTGAAAATCCACACTACAACGACCAGAAGGCAGTGGGAGGGCCACGCCCACTGAGGCGGGTTGTTTAAATATGGACAGGTGTGCAATCAACTTTGCTTTTCTTCAAGAACACACGCCACTGACGAAGGGACAAGACTCCGGAAACGCGTTTGGCTTTATATTGACTTTTGATGTTCTTCACTGTCAGCAGCCTGCATGCAAGTTGCTAAGAAATGAAGTGAGCAATTCTTCGTGTCTGAGGCTTCACTCCGTTTGGGGCTACCTGCGTGGTTGGATATGTACGTCTGTTGCCCAGCCGTGGAGTGAGGCCCACGGCTGGCAGCGGGTCCCTGACGGCCCCATGAGGCGCCAACTTCTTTGGAAGTGTCAAGGGACATGAAGGCGATGATCACGCAAACCGGCGCTGAGGTTACTGGGACTACACTACCCAGAGCCCTGAGCACGAAGCACGACATGGTCGGAACGCTTCCGACGTCACGTGATGCGGAAGCGCATTTAGACCGGACAGCGAGAAAAATCGCTGCCAATTATTCCGAGGAGTTCTGTGTTTGCAGTGGCATAGCAGAGGAGTCTTTCATAGGGTAAGGGTGCCGTTGGCACCGCTCATCCATTTCCCAAACTCTCTGGAATTTGCGCTTATGTCATGTTTGGTTTGCTTCCTTGGATATCTGCTGGGGGCCGTATTGTTCTACAGATCGGTGATCTGGGAGTACATTTTGTTTGCTTCTATGGAATACTGCTTTGGGCTATATCACTCTACAGATCGGTGATCTGGGAGTACTGTCATAGTTCTGATACTAGGACTGGCTTATCATTCCAGACTGTTGCAAGGAGGAAGAGCAACAGTACATTTGGTACTTTGGGTCTATATTTCCCTACGTTGGCGAACTACCTCTTTCAGTCGCTGTATAGGAGTTCATGCGAGGGTAAGAAGTATTAAGACCTGTGTATACATTGGATAAGAGAGTTTCTGGTTATTCCAGTTTATGCTGTAATTAGTAAGAGTGATGTAACTCTTACTTATTCATTCCTCACATGTGTATTACTACTATTATTTGATGTCTGATTTTGCTATATGCTCCCAGGAAAGAAAAGCATAAGGCTCAAGACCTTTATTCATTCAGTTTAGTAGCGGGAGTGTTGATGTTGCATCAAATATTATTATGGCTAGACGGGTTGGGTGGGTTGGGAAGAGAGACAAATGCATAATGGGTGATTGTGTGGTGGTCAACTTTAAGAGGGCAAACATCTCTGATAGTCTGCTGTGGGACGGATCTGAGATTGATGGTTCTGGTATCAGGCCGCTTCCCTTGGGTTACTTCTATCCCCCCCTCCTCACCCACAGTTCAAAACTCACACATCAAGAGTATCACTGCTTCCACGTCCCTATTCGATAGCACCTGTTATGAAGAATAACTCCTATCAAACACGCAAGGCCACACTGATGATAGAGGGACGGATTATAGCCTCCCAGGGCCTATCAGGCCCACGTAGTCCAGGAAGTCAGCCTGGCTTAATTGTCTCAAACAGGTTCTCTCCCCTTTCCAGTTTGGAAACCAACGACTGACTAACAAACACACGGTTGGGTGGTACAGAGCAGAAAATACAGGACGAACGTAGACCCACCCACAACTTACTGGAATGTGGCGGGGCTGAGAAACACGGTTGCTGATGAGAGGTGGATACACTTTGTTTCTCAACATGATATTATCGCACTACAGGAGACATGGGATACAGGGGATAATTTCTGTCTGGATGGGTATAGTAGCCACTCTGTGAAGGCGGTCTCAGGGCTACATGGGAGACCAAAAGGAGGGCTGCTTATGTTCACATCACGCAAATTGACTGGTTCCTTCAGAAAGTTAGACACAGCTTCAGTCAACATCCTGTGCTTAGAATGGGTCAGCCCCAATTACTCAACTATTTTACTGGTACATTTTTATAATGCTCCTGAGAAGAACATGGGGAACTCTCACCTATGTTCTTTGGCAGGCTTCTTAGATGATTACAAGTCAACACACAATGCTTTATTCGAAGTAATATTAATGGGCAATTTTAATATACACCCATGCGGATGGAATTGCCTGGTAGAACACCAAGCGGGCCCTCCTGGATCCATTACCACCCACTTCGAACACACACTACAAGGGGAAATGTTGGAAGATTTACTTGCTAACATAAATCTGTTTGAGGTAGACGGGGCTAGGGGGAAGGATAGGGCCCCGACATTCATAGGTAGAGATGCTGACACGGTGATTGATTTTATCTTTGTCTCAGTATAATTAATGTGGCCTCCTCCTATGAAGTCTTAGTTTCAGCCTTCAGTGACTACAATCCCCTGGCACTGACGCTGACCTTTGGGGACGTTATAGATAGAAGAGTGGAGCAATTGGCTGGTTGTACCAACAATTTCATTCCTAAAGATCAGGGCAGGAGGCTAAACTGGGCCAAGGGGGTCCCAGATACCTTCATGCAGGATCTTGCAACTAAGGTACACGTGGACATGGCAGTTTGCTTAGATGACACGGCAGCTGATAAAGACATCATTGGCTCCTTTGTTGCCATCTGTTCACAAATTAGCCAGGACCTGAAGTGTAATAAGAAGCAGGAAGCTTCAAACCAACCAAGGTGGTTTGACGCCAACTGCTCGAAAGCCCATAAAGAATTAATGCAAGCACTAAGACAAACACCTAGAAATAGCGAACTTGTTGCTGGGCGTAGAAAGAATTACAAACTAGCTATGGCCAATCGTAGAAAGGCCATTAAAAGGGAGGCCTGGGATAGTCTTATGTCGTCTGACGTCCTCAAAGACAGTAGCCATTTTTGGGCAACAATTAATCATTCCTACTTCTCAGGAGTGGACAATTCAGTTATGGATTGTGTGATCCCCGATGAGGAATGGGTCGCCCACTTTAGTAGGATATATGGTAGTGAGGAGGGCAACACTGCAGAGTTGGGCTTTACACACACGCATCCAGCCCCTCCCTTATGCTTTAATGAGGCAGAGGTTCAAAGGGCCATAGAGGAGATTGCGAAAAACAAGGCTCCTGGTCCAGATGGTGTGCCTGCAGATATATATAGGACCCCATTAAAATTTTGGGTAAAGACATTAACAAATGTCTTTAACTCCACAACCACATCAGGGTTCCCTTTGTCGTGGGCTACTTCTACAATAATACCCATATTTAAAAAAGGCTTGAGAAGTGACCCGGCCTGTTACAGGCCGATCTCACTGATTGACTCTGCCGTTAAGATCCTGGGCAGAGTCATCCTTCACAGACTCGGAGATTGCCTGAAGGAGAGGGGGATCCTCTCTGATTTACAATATGGGTTTAGGGCCAAAAGAGGCACCCTCGACCAATGCCTAAATCTCCACATGTTAATTAGCAAATACACCCAGGCCAAGGAGGGCCTGTTATATATGGCCTTCATTGACCTGACATCGGCCTTCGACCTGGTCAATCGAGCAAAGCTGTGGTCTATCCTGCTTAACTTAGGGATAGACCCACCATTGGTAAATTTCCTAGCTGTCCTCCATCAAGGTCTCCTAGCTTCCATTAGAGTTAACAAGGAGGGGGAATGCACCAGGTTTTTTAGTTCAAAATGAGGTGTCAGACAGGGCTGCATCCTGGCGTCCCTCCTGTTCACCTTATATATAAATTCACTTGAAAAATCCTTGGAGGGGGCCACATTGGATATACCGCGTGCAGGGGACTATGCAGTCCCAGCACTGCTTTACGCGGATGACGCGGTGCTACTTGCCCGTACTTGGCTGGGGCTGCAGAGACTCCTGGATGCTTTTGGGGAATTTATGCAATCCTTAGACCTCCAGGTAAACAACAAAACATCGCATATCATGGTCGCAGGTAAACGACCAAAGGCTATTAAATTAAAACGATTTGCCTGCAATGGCGAAGAGGTATCCAGGGTCCCTGTATTCACATACATAGGCGTCATTTTCGACGAAAAGGACTCCTGGGTCCCCCAAATAAAAGCAAAAGGCATAGCTGTTACCAGATCAACCTCAGCCCTACTGGGCTTCGCGAAACGCTTAGGGTCACGTCCCACTGAGGCTCTGCTAACAGTATATAAGTCCAAATGCCTTTCAATAGCAATGTATGGCGCATCACTATGGGGTCTTTTACCTCAAGGCAAACTGCAGATTATAGAGAACAAATTCCTCAGATCCTTATTAGCGATCCCTCAATCCACCCCAGTATTTTCGGTGCATACTGAGTTAGGACTTGGTTACATTTCTGACCAGTTACACTTGGCTCCATTAATCTGTTGGGCAAAACTTGGCTTAACACCGAAATTACATTGAATCACACCATTCTTAAAGACTGTATGGCAATAGATAGAGCAAATAAAATCCCATGGCTAGCATATATTAAAAACACTCTTTGTAAATTGGGTCGACCAGACTTATATGCATTCCCAAATCTGCTGCAGAAGGGAGATGTAAACTGGATGAAGGCTAACTTCCTGGGATTAGCTGAGCAAGAACGGGAGGCAGTAGAGGTGGTAAAACCTGGTGTAAGAGCTAATTATATGCTCCTGACCACTCCACTAATTGAACCCTACCTAAAGATTGTTACCATCCCGTTCCACCGACATCTTCTTGTCAGATTTAGATTTAACATCATTCAGTTCTCCCTGGGTGATTACCCTATATGGGGTAAATCTGACCAGTCCACCCCTTGCAGTTGTGATAACTTTTCTGATCAATCATTAATGCACTTTATTATGTTTTGTGATCATTTTGTTGATATCAGAAAACAGTTTTTGGTTCCATTACTGAGAGAAGCGGGATTTACACAAGTGCGGCCCGCACTCTTGTACCTACAACTGCTGGGCAGCACCAGGGTAATTTTTGGGGTTGCAAGTTTTCTGGTTGCTGCTATGCGTATTAAGGCCAAAAGTCAGTTGGTGCACGTCCTTGAGGTGTGATTTTAGCTTAATCAATTCTTATCTCTTTGCATGTGGTGTTATTTACCCATTTTATGTACTTTTATGATGATGATGAATTGTCTTTTATTGTTTTTTAACATATGAATTGTTTTTAAATTCATGAATAATGTTATGTAATTGCTTTTATGATTTTAATTAATCGAATAAAGCTTGGTTTGACTTGACTTGACATTCAGTGTTTGCTGTTCCTTTTTTGTTACAGGGGGTGTGTATGGGATGAAGTGGTTCCTCACCTCATGACAGGTAGATGCAGATATTGTAGCAAAGATATATATATGTATTGCTGTTGTTCCTAGAGAGGACGAATATAAATATCTTCCTTGATTTACAGCTTTGTGAAGGTATAGAGGTTCCACATACACTACTCCTGATATCCAGTCTACTTTATTTTTCTTTACAGGTTAGTAAAGTAAAGGGTGGTGTGATAGTTAAAGGGAGAGATAAAGAGACTTGTTAGTAACCAGTTTTCTCTCTTTTCTTGTGTCTTCTCACAGATCTCCTCCCCGTTGTTCCCATCCTTTCCTTCCCTACCTTTCCCAACCTTCCCTCACTTAATCATCCTTTAGTCTGCGTATTGTTCAAATGCAGATTTGGGGTGGTTAAGAGGTGGATTCCATTGAGCATCGAATCAATCCTGAGGATCCGATCTGGCCTAGAACAGGAAGACACGTAAGCATCGTGACTACAAGCAGAGTGGTGCCGCCTTGAAGCTCACATTAGTGCCTGAAAAGCGCAGTAGGTTACGGGCAGGAGATGACATCCACCCACTTGGGCATTGAACTATAGTGTCATTTTTGTGAAGACAAGCATGCCCACTGGGGACATTGAAAATCCGCACTACAACGACCAGAAGGCTGTGGCAGGGCCACGCCCACTGAGGCGGGTTGTTTAAATATGGACAGGTGTGCGATCAACTTTGCTTTTCTTCAAGAACACACGCCACTGACGAAGGGACAAGACTCCTGAAACACGTTTGGCTTTATATTGACTTTTGATCTTTGTCAGAATTGGGGGTCTCTGGTTGGCACAGGTATACACTTGTGACAAACAGGGACCCTCTCCTCTAATCAGGGTGCGAATTATCCCCCTTAGAATAACCCCTGCGCACCGTTTAGGTTGTGTGGCGCAAGCAGTCAAGGCTAAACTCAGGAGGGACAAGTGAGTTAAGCATTTGTAACCTTTCACAGCAAAACACACTGACTCCCCCCACAAATGGACACCAGGCTTTGGTTCTATAAAAGATTCACTTCCAGGTACAGTTCTACTATGCTGGGGCCAAGTTTGTGAGGGCGGGAGGCTTCGGTGCGCTTCTGAGAGCGTCTACGGCCTTTGGAACGGGCCTCGCCGATCCTCACGCTTCTGGCGGTGCGCAGCGTATGCCACATCGATTTCCTGGGCTGTGTTACGCGTCGTACCTCTTCCGTGCGACTCGCACTTGAGACGATCAGGGAGCCCGTGTACGCGCCTCCTCCTGTCAGCGCACAAGCACAAGCTGGCTGGCAGGAGCATACGGACCAGGTAAAGCGCTACGGTTCAAAGGCGCTTTAGAGGGGTCCGTGGCGTACAGCTCCTCAGCAACCCAGGCATTTAATAAAGGACAATGTGGAGCGTACCGCTCCCAGGCAATACGTGGTGCACAAGTTTTAACTAACAATCCTAAGCATAGAGTTTCTCTTATGGCAATCAGCGTAAAGTTAGAACTACAGGGAAAGAAAACGTTGCGGGCCCCGAGCCTGTTGTGTGCGGATCGTGCTTGAGCGCGACGTTCACTCTTCCTCAGTCTACCAGGCTGGCAGACGCATCGGTGCGCTTCGAAGCACTGGACGTACCTTGGGGTCTGGAAAAGCACCGGGTGGGTCCCAGAAGGCGGGGCGTGGCACAGGGGCCTCCGGTACGGTCCGTACTGGGCGTGCATTCCCTTAATGTGCGGCGGGCCTCTCCACAGGTCAGAGAGTACAGCGGGGCGGCCGGGTGCATTCGCAGCGCACGGGCGGCCGTCCAAGCTTTCAAATGCGCTCAGGAGACCAGGATTCCGGCGGGAGGGGGGAAGAAAGCACCCCAGGTCCTTCCAAATAGCGAGCAGGGGCAGAGGAGCAGGCGGTCTGACCCGAGGGGCAGAGAGCAGCTCTGGGCAGAGCGAGGCTTTCAACGGCCACAGCTCTAGGAGGGAGCGAGGGGGACGCAGCCTTGCCTCCGGCGGGAGGAACACACGGCACAGTTGCAGATGAGCCAAGGCACAGAGAACCCACTAGTCCTGGGGTTCAGTTCAGGGGGCAAGTTCAATCAAGCCCTTGGAGAAAGTTTCAAGCACAATTCAGCAAAGTCCTTCTTAGGTCTTTTCATCTCCTTCCTCAGCAAGGCAGACAGCAGATCAGTCCTTCAGCTTCTTCTTCTTCCTTCTAGTCGGGCAGGGGTTCGTTGTGGGAAACAGGATCTAGTTTGTTAGGAGCAGGGCTCCTACTTTTATACAGCTTTTCTTTTGTTCTTTCAGACCAGGGGGGCCTTTGCATAGCCCACTTCAGTTTTGAAGCACTCTGCTGTGCTGTTCTTGGCTTTTTCTTTCAGTGTGAGAGTCATCAGTCGCTCCCCAGGAGGTGGAGCCAGCATTGTGGTGGCAGAGCACAGCCCTATTCAGAGTCCAGGGGCACTCCCACCACCCACCTAGGTGTAATCCTTGCATTCACCACCTGTCATCCCCCAGCCCTGTCACTCACACAACCCAGACAGCAGATACACATCCTAGCAGAGGCGGGATGAAATGGTTAGGCAAGCAAATGCTAGCTTTCTAAAAGTAGCATTTGCAAACACAGGATATTAAAATAACCTTTACTAAAAGAAGTATTTTATTACCCTGAGTTCAGGCATACTAAACTTGACCTTCTACCATGCTCCCTGAGCCTGCTGGGATTATAGGGTGTAATAATTCCAGCAGCCCATCTTGGCCTAAGAAAACAGGTAGCCTTACAATAGTGAAAACGAATTTGGCTGTAATTCACTATTAGGACATGCCACACACATCAGGGCTTGTCCTACCTTACACTTACAATGCACCCGCCCTAGGGCATATCATAGGGGTGACTAATATGCAGCAAAGGGAAGGTTTAGAGGCTGGCAAGTGTGTGCACTTGCTCTGCCAGCATGACAGTACCAGACTGCACACAGGTTCTGCAATGGCAGACCCTAGACACATTTTAACAGGCTGCTTCTGTGGGTGGCGCAACCAGCGCTACAGGCCCACTAGCAGTATTGGCATTTACAAGCCCTGGCACTCCTGGTGCACTTTACTGAGGACTGACAGTAAATCCAATGAGCCAATCATGGAAATCAATTACAGGTACACTTTACATTGGGAGCACTAGCACTGCGGCACGGATTGGCCGCGGTGCAGTGCCCTGAGCAGCGAATACCAGCAAAACATCTGAGGCACATCAGCAAAAAGTGGAAGGGAGACTCACGCCAAGGTGCCAGGTCTAACACGTGTCCCCTTCAGCTGAAATGTGGGGAGAACTACCCTAACCCAGGGAGTTCCTCATCACTAAGGCGGAAAAACCTGAACACACCGTCAGCATTGGCGTGATCTGTGCCAGGGCGAGGTTCCACCGTGAAGTCCATACCCTGTAGGGAGATCGACCACCTCAACAAGTTTAGGTTCTCACCCCTCATTTGCATCAACCATCTGAGGGGCCTGTGGTCTGTCTGAACCCGGAAGTGAGACCCAAACAAGTAGGGTCTTAGCTTCTTCAATGCCCAGACCACAGCAAAAGCTTCTCGCTCTATTGCACTCCACTTCTGTTCCCGTGGAAGTAACCTCCTACTGATGAAGGCTACAGGTTGGTCCCAGCCCTCCTCAGTCACTTGTGAGAGAACAGCTCCTACACCATGCTCTGAAGCATCTGTTTGCACTAGAAATTCCTTGGAGAAATCAGGAGCCAGGAGCACGGGCGCCGTGCACATGGCAGTTTTCAGGGTGTCAAAAGCCTTCTGACAGGTGTCAGTCCAGACCACATTCCTGGGCTGCTTCTTCGAAGTCAGCTCTGTCAAGGGTGCAACAATGCAGCCATACCCCTTGACAAACCTCCTGTAGTACCCAGTGAGCCCCAGGAAGGCTCTCACCGCAGTCTGGGTCTTGGGGGGTTCCCAAGCCAGGATGGTTTCAATCTTAGGCTGCAGGGGTGCCACCTTGCCTCTCCCCACTTGGTGTCCCAAGTACACCACTGAGCCCTGCCTGATCTGGCACTTGCTGGCCTTGATCGTGAGGCCTGCCTTGCGCAGTGCTATCAACACTTCCCAGAGGTGTCGCAGGTGTTCTCCCCATGTGCTGCTGAACACTGCGATGTCATCCAGGTAGGCGGCACTGGACTCAGCCAGTCCCACCAACACCTGGTTGACCAATCTCTGGAAGGTGGCCGGGGCATTCTTCAGCCCAAATGGCATAACCCGGAACTGGAAATGCCCATCTGGTGTGGAGAATGCTGACCTCTCTTTTGCCCCATCAGTCAAGGCGATCTGCCAGTACCCAGACGTTAAATCAAACGTGCTGAGGAACCGGGCAGCCCCTAGCCGATCAATGAGCTCATCAGCTCTGGGGATGGAGTGCGCGTCAGTCTTGGTGACTGAATTGAGTCCTCTGTAGTCCAGACAGAACCGGAGTTCACGTGTGGCTCCCGGCGCGGCAGCCTTTGGGACCAAGACCACTGGGCTGGCCCAAGGACTGAATGGATGACTCAACCACCCCAAGAGCAAGCATTTTGGAGACCTCCTCCTTGATGCAGGCTCTGACCCTGTCAGTTACCCGGTAGGCCTTGTGCCTCACATGCAAGCTGTCTCCTGTGTCCACATCATGGACGCACCAATCTGTGACACCAGGAACCAGGGAGAACAAATCTGGAAACTGCCCCAGCAGTTGGCGGCAGTCATCCTGTGCTTCAGGCGTCAGGGTGGGTGAGAGGTTAACTCCATCCACTGACCTTTCTTTCTCAGAGGCTACCAAGAGGTGAGGAAGAGGCTCAGTCTCCTCCTCCATTCCAACATCAGTTGCCAACAGCATGCCCACTTAGGACCTCTCCAAATGAGGCTTAAGGCGGTTAACATGTAGGACCCTCAAAGGTTCCTGGGAGACTGCAAGTCCACCAAGTAATTGACAGGACTCTTGCGCTCCTCAACCTCAAATGGACCTGTCCACTTATCCTGAAGTGCACAAGGCTCCACTGAGGCCAAGACCCACACCTTTTGTCCAGGTTGAAGCTCCACCAGAGTGGCATTCTGGTCATACCACCGCTTCATCTCTTCCTGGATGGGTTCCAGATTTGCCATAGCAAGTTGCCTGAATCGCCTGGTCTGGTTTCTGAAGGCCAGCATGTAACTGTATACATTCTGGGGAGGTTTCCTGGGAGATTGCTCCCAGCCTTCCTTACCTCACGGTAAGCAAAGAGCAGGCGTGGCAAGAGGACGTCCCACTTACGCCTCATTGGACCTTCCAGGCCCATGATCATGCCCTTAAGGGTTCGGTTGAACCTCTCAACCAACCCATTTCCTTGGGGATGGTAAGGGGTGGTGAACTTGTATGTTACACCACACTCTTGCCAAAGGGATTTCATATACTTGGATATGAAATTGGTGCCCCTGTCACTCACCACCTCTAGAGGGAATCTCACTCGTGAGAAAATTCCCATCAGGGCCCGTCTCACCACGGGGGCCATCACTGCCCTCAGAGGGATGGCTTCAGGGTACCGGGTGGCATGGTCACGCAAGACCAGGTTTAACCTGTTGCCCATGGCTGTCTTGGGGTCCAGAGGCCCAACAATGTCAATACCCACTCGCTGGAATGGAGTACTGACCACGGGAAAGGGCTGCAGAGGAGCCTTGTGCTTCCCTCCGCTCTTACCACTTGCCTGGCAAGTCTGACAGGTCCTACAGTGAGCATCTGAGCTCCTGTGCATTTGGAGCCAATGAAAGTGGGTGACAAGCCTGTCACAGGTCTTGTCCATCCCCAAATGTCCTGCTTAAGGCACATCATGAGCCAGCCCCAGGAGGAAGGCTCTGAACTTCTGGGGTACCACCAGCGCACGGGCTGACCCAGGTTCAGCAACCTTAGGCTCAGAATAGAGGAGGTCATTCTCCCAGTACACATAATGTGATCCAGACTGAACACCATTGGCCTGGTCTGCAGCCTGCTGCTGCATCCCCCTAAGAGAAGGGGACTCTTTCTTCTCCCTGCAGAATTCTTCCCTGGAGGGGCCTCCTTCTTACTGCCAATGGGTCAGCTCAGGCAGGTCCCCCAGTTCAGCAATCTGTTCCCCTGTAGGCTCCAGGGCATCTGCATCGGGGGTGGGGGAGGCTGAGAACCTTTCCCTTTGTTCCCTTGGGGATTACTTTGGGGGCCTTTAGGGAACCCTTTCTGTTTACCCCTGTCCCCCTCACTCTTCTGCTGGGGACCCTGCCCACCTTTGGCTGAGTCTCCCACTGGACCCTTGTGGACCCTGGTGCTGAGCCAGCGGTCCGCCTCCTCGGCAGGCTTCCTCAGGTTGGACAGCTTACTGTCAATCAGGTGCTGACGTAGCTCAGGAAAACAATTAAGCGACAAGTGCTCCCATGCCATTAAATCAAGAAGCCCTTGAAAATCATTCACCTTACTACCCTTTACCCAACCATCCAGTGCTCTGCAGAGAAAGGTTACATACTCCACATATGTACCTCCAGGAATCTTAGTACAACCCCTAAACCTCTGTCTATACATTTCAGGAGTTAGCCCAAACCTGGTCATTAAGGCATCTTTCATGTGGGAATAGGAATTGTGTTCTCCAGAGGGTAAATCTAGCAGTGGGTCTCGCCCTTCGCTAAGGAACTTCCCCCACAACCCCGCTCCCCAATCCTTGTCAGGGACCCGGTGAGAGGACATGGCCACTTCATAGGCCCTAAACCACTGCCCTATATCATCCCCCTTAAAGTATTCCTTTACCACATCTTTTGGCATGTACACCCTGGACTCTACCTGCACCGGCGTTGTGCTGCCACCAGGAGGATTTGTTTCCAAACTTCGCTTTCTCATGTCATGATCCATTTGCCGTTGTTGCGCTTCCATTGCCAATTTTTGCTTCTCCATCTCCATTTGTCCAGTTAACTTTGCCATCTCCACTGCATTGGCCCTGTCTGCTGCCCTGTCTGCCAGTGCCTCTGGTGACAGGCCTCAGCTGGGATCCACAATGCCATCTGGTGGTATGATATCCACCGCATTCTGTGGTTCTCTTGACTCCTTCCAGGCTCTCAGCGCCTTGATGAATTGGGCTTTCTTTTTGCACCCTGTTTGGGCAACTCTGAACTTTTGACAGAACTCTCTCAACTGTCCTACTGTGTAGCCCTCCAGTCCTCGGTGTTCCCAATCTACCTCATCAATTCCAGAGATCAAAGAGAGTGCTCTTTCAGCAGGGAGTGAGCCAGGCATGGCTTAAAAAATTGGAGATCTCTCAACAAAATTAAAAGAACAGAACTCTGTGGCTGCGTTATAGGTCTGATCTCACTATGTGGTGATCAGCAACTTTACTGTAAATAAACTACAAATGCAAATTCGAATCCTCACCGCTGGTACCAATGTTATAATTGGGGGTCTCTGGTTGGTACAGGTATACACTTTTGACAAACAGGGACCCTCTCCTCTAATCAGGGTGCGAATTATCCCCCTTAGAATAACCCCTGCTCACCCTTTAGGTTGCGTGGCGCAAGCAGTCAAGGCTAAACTCAGGAGGGACAAGTTAGTTAAGCATTTGTAACCTTTCACAGCAATACACACTGACTCGCCCCACAAATGAACACCAGGCTTTGGTTCTATAAAAAATACGGTTCCTTTATGTAAAAATATATAGCTATGCAGTGCAAATTATCACAAGACCTTTCATAACGTTTCTTTAGCTTTGGCCACCAGAGTTAAAGTGTTTGGCAATGGTTCTTCTTGGTTGCAAGTTGCTTCGTTTTAGTCCTTATCATTTGTAAGGGGTAATATTCACTTCCAGGTACAGTTCTACTATGCTGGGTCCATGTTTGTGAGAGCGGGAGGCTTCGGTGCACTTCTGAGCGTCTCTACAGCCTTTGGAACGGGCCTCACCGATCCTCATGCTTCTGGTGGTGCGCGGCGTATGCCGCGTCGATTTCCCGGGCTGTGGTACGCATCGTACCTCTTCCGTGCGACTCACATTTGAGACGATCAGGGAGCGTACGGACCAGGTAAAGCGCTCCAGTTCAAAGGCGCTGTAGAGGGGTCCGTGGCGTACAGCTCCTCAGCAACCAAGGTGTTTAATAAAGGACAATGTGGAGCGTACCGCTCCCAGGCAATACGTGGCGCACAAGTTTTAACTAACAATCCTCAGCGTAGAGTTTCTCTTACGGCAATCAGCGCACAGTTAGAACTAGGGGGAAAGAAAACGATGCGGGCCCCGAGCCTGTTGTGTGCGGATATTGCTTAAGCGCGACGTTCACTCTTCCTCAGTCTACCAGGCAGGCAGACGCGTCGTTGCGCTTCGAAACACGGGACGTACCTTGGGGTCTGGAAAAGCAGCGGGTGGGTCCCAGAAGACAGGGTGCGGCACGGGGGCCTCCGGTACGGTCCGTACTGGGGGTGGATTCCCTTAATGTGCGCCGCAGCCTCTCCACAGGTTAGAGGGCACAGTGGGGCAGCCGGGTGCGTTCGCAGCGTACGGGCGGCCGTCCAAGCTTTCAAGTGCGCTCAGGAGACCAGGATTCCGGCGGGAGGGGGGAAGAAAGCACCCCAGGCCCTTCTAAATAGCAAACAGGGGCAGAGGAGCAGGCAGCCTGACCCGAGGGGCAGAGAGCGGCTCTGGGCAGAGCGAGGCTCTCAACGGGCAAAAGGGCGGGCCAGCTCCCGAGTGCCACAACTCTAGGAGGGGGCGAGGGGGACGCAGTCTTGCCTCTGGCGGGAGGAACACACGGCTCAGTTGCAGATGAGCCAAGGCACAGAGAACCCACTAGTCCTGGGGTTCAGTTCAGGGGGCAAGCTCAATCAAGCCCCTGGAGAAAGTTTCAAGCACAATTCAGCAAAGTCCTTCTTAGGTCTTTTCCTCTCCTTCCTCAACAAGGCAGACAGCAGATCAGTCCTTCAGCTTCTTCGTCTTCTTTTTAGTTGGGCAGGGGTTCGTTGTGGGAAACAGGATCTAGGTTTTTTACAGCTTTTCTTTTGTTCTTTCAGGCCAGGGGAGCCTTTGCATAGCCCACTTCAGTTTTGAAGCACTCTGTTGTGCTGTTCCTGGTTTTTCCTTTCAGTGTGAGGGGCTGAGTCATCAGTCGCTTCCCAGGAGGTGGAGCCAGCATTGTGGTGGCAGAGCACAGCCCTATTCAGAGTCCAGGGGCACTCCCACCACCCACCTAGGTGTAATCCTTGCATTCACCACCTGTCATCCCCCAGCCCTGTCACTCACACAACCCAGACAGCAGATACACATCCTAGCAGAGGCGGGCTGAAATGGTTAGGCAAGGAAATGCTAGCTTTCTAAAAGTAGCATTTGCAAACACAAGATATTAAAATAACCTTTACTAAAAGAAGTATTGTATCACCCTGAGTTCAGGCATACTAAACATGACCTTCTACCATGCTGCCTGAGCCTGCTGGGATTATAGGGTGTAATAATTCTAGCAGCCCATCTTGGCCTAAGAGAACAGGTAGCCTTACAATAGTGAGCACGAATGTGGCTGTAATTCACTATTAGGACATGCCACACACATCAGGGCTTGTCCTACCTTACACTTACAATGCACCCTGCCCTAGGGCATACCATTGGGGTGACTAATATAAAGCAGAGGGGAGGTTTAGAGGCTGGCAAGTGTGTGCACTTGCTCTGCCAGCATGACAGTACCAGACTGCACACAGGTTCTGCAATGGCAGACCCTAGACACATTTTAACAGGCTGCTTCTCTGGGTAGCGCAACCAGCACTACAGGCCCACTAGCAGTATTGGCATTTACAAGCCCTGGCACTCCTGGTGAACTTTACTGAGGACTGACAGTAAATCCAATGAGCCAATCATGGAAATCAATTACAGGTACACTTTACATTGGGAGCACTTGCACTGCGGCATGGATTGGCCGTGGCACAGTGCCCTAAGCAGCGAACACTAGCAAAACATCTGAGGCACATCAGAAAAAAGTGGAAGGGAGACTCACGCCAAGGTGCCAGGTCTAACAATGTTCTTCTCTGTCAGCAGCCTGCATGCAAGTCGCTAATAAATTAAGTGAGCAATTCTTCATGTCTGAGGCTTCACTCCGTTTGAGGCTACCTGCGTGGTTGGATATGTACGGCTGTTGCCAAGCCGTGGAGTGAGGCCCACTGCTGGCAGCGGGTCCCTGACGGCCTCATGAGGCGCCGACTTCTTTGGAAGACACGCAAGCATCTGGACTACAAGGGCGTGGCTTGGTGGCCGATGGAGGAAGACGTGTGAGCGCTGAGCTCCACAGCGGCCTTCCCCCATTAATCCTGTCGTAGCTGATCCTGGTGGCCCTGGCGCCCTGAGACTGCCCGTGTCTCCTCCTGCACTCCTGGGGGCCTGCCCGGAGGCGGCGGAGGCGAGCCCCCGGCTGCGTGGAGCCCGCGCCGCACCGACGGATTGGTGGGCGGCGCCGGCCATATTGCGGCCTTGAAGATCAGCCGCATCCCCGGCCTCAAGTACTCCGGCGGCCGACCTGCGGCGATACCTGGCCGGCCACTGACTGCCGAGTGGCCTTGAGCCCTGGGTGCGGAGTTCACCGCAGCAGCGGAATTTGACCCGCTTCCTTGTGGGGTGCCTGCGGGGACCCGTCGGGGGTGCCTGCACGCGAGAGGACCTGGTGAGGCGCCCGGCCCTGGGGGGGCCCTGCTGCTGCCCGACCGAGAAGCTCGCGCTTGGAGTCGGACCTCTTCCTGCGCGGCCCGCCGGGGACACGGCGACCGGCGCTGCCCCCTCCCAGATTGATTTGGGGCCCCCGCTGTGCACCGCCTGTGGTGCCTAGGCTTGGAGTGCGGACCGGCACAGTGCGAACCGGAGGAGTGGGGTGCTGCGGGCCGAGGGCCCCGGGATTGGGGCGCATCCGGACTTTGAGGCTGCCGACCTGGGGGGGACGCCCCTGCGCGACCCCTGGCCATCCTCCATTGAGGGACCCTACCACCACCGGTTGACGAACTGGTGACCGGCACCTGAGGACGCCCGGGGGCTCCTCTCTTGGGGCCCGGGCACGCTGATCCTTGACCCTCGTGCACTTGGGTCCCTGCACGGCCGCCCTGCCGCCATTTTGGACTGACGGAACTGCACGTCGCAGTTGGATTTGAGGGAGTGCTGCGGCTAGGGGGGCCCTTGGCGGCCGGCGGACTGCATTATATCGAGGGGGTCCCAGGCATCATCGGAGAGTGGCTGGTTTTGGGGACCGGCGAACCCAGAGGGAGTGCCGCACGACAAGAGGCCCCGAGGATAGCGGTCTGGCGAGCTGTACGCGGGGTAAGACGTTGACCCTGTTGCTGCGGGGGAGAGACGCGGCTGCCCCCATGGGGAAACGCCCCTTGAAACCCCCCCTGAGGCTGCTGGGGGGCCTGTGGTTGATGGGGGCCCCATTCCGGACGCTGTCCCGGCGGCGGGTCTGCCGCAAAGTCAGCTGGAGCAGATCCTGAAGGCCATCGCTGATACCAGGGAGGCCCTGCATCGTGATATCGGGCAGGTGTCCACGAGCCTGGGCCTACTACGTGCAGACCACGGCAAATTGGCAGATCGGGTCAAAGAGACCGAAACCCGAATTGAAGCGCTGGAACCTTCGTCGAAAGCGGCTGGCGCCTTGCTGGGGGAGCTGCAGCAGAGGGTGCACCTGCTGGAACAGAGGGCGGAGGACGCAGAAGGGCGAAACCGCCGCAACAACATTCGCGTGGTGGGCCTGCCGGAGAAAATTGAGGGGGCCGACATGCTGGGCTATCTGGAGGTCTGGCTATGGGACGTGGTTGTCCCGGAGGGGCTGTCGCCGTTCTACACTCTAGAGCGTGCCCACCGCGTGCCGGCTCGCCCTCCGGCCGAGGGCCGGCCTCCCCGCCCGGTGGTGGCGCGGTTGCTGCACTACAGAGATCGGGACCTCATTCTGCAAAGGGCGCGAGCTTTGGGGCCTTATAAAGTGGACAACGCCCAGGTCTCCATATATCCTGACTACTCCTGGGAGGTCCAGCGGCAGCGATCTACTTTTTTGGCGGTCAAGAAGGCGCTTCGGGAGGAGGGCGTCCGCTACTCTCTCCTGTTCCCAGCCCGCCTACGGATCATGCTCGATGGCAAATCTTCCTTCTACGACAACCCCGATGATGTCTGGGACTGGCTGGAGCTCTACAGGACCGGTGCGGATGCACATCACGCGCCTGGGGAACAGCGGCGGGCGCCACCGAGGCCTAAACGGGGCAGGCGACGCAAGAAACGTCCGCCGAAGGTTCGGACACCCACGGTCTCACAGACTGAGCAGGAGCGCAGGGATGCCCTCCAGGCGGTCTCCGACATCTCCCAGGCGTTGGACTCCGCGACGGCTGTGGAGTCGGGGTCTCGAGGTGGCACTGACGGGGGGACCTCGGAGGAATCGGTGACTGGGGACCCCGCGCCTCCGCATGTCACGCCTGGGACTGCAGATGGTCTGATGGACGAGTGAAGCTACTGCTCTCCTGAACTGGTATCGTATGACCTGCTGTGTTCGTGCCCTGGGATGGCGACATTGGCCTGCTGGGCCTGGGACTGGAGTTGGGTGGCCACCACCTGTAGTGCTGATAGCTTTACTTGTGGAGGGGATGCGGGGGGCGTGGGGCGCGTAGGGGAGGCCTCACTGACTCGGGGGAGTGAGCTGCTGGCGGTCTGGTGAGAGAGGCAACAGGCCACCCCCTCATTTTTTCCCACACCTACTGTGGGACTCTGGTAGTTACCAGGGATTGTTGCTGTTGTGTGCTACTTATTTGGATGGGTTTCTGCTGTTGGGGACCTATTCTGGGGAGGGGTGGGACATGGGGCTGTTGGGGTGTGTCGGGGTTCATTTCATGGGGAGTAGCCAGTGTGCGTGCGGAAGTTGCCTTCGTTGGGGTTGTGCTTGTTCTGAGGTATGGGTACCCTCCTTGACCTGAAGTGTGTGACCTGGAATGTGAGGGGTCTGAATTCCATGTTGAAACGCCACAGGGTCCATGCACATCTTGTCCGCAGGGGGGTGCAGATCGCCTTCCTGCAGGAAACTCACATTGATCAAACTGAGGGGCGGGCCCTGCAGCGCAGGTGGCGGGGGCATGTGTTTTGTACCACTTACTCAGCATTTGCACGGGGGGCTTTGATATGGGTCCGGGCGGTGGTTCCCTTTCAGCCTTTGGTGACGATAATTGATCCTGAGGGAAGGTTTGTTGCTGTACAGGGCCGCCTGGATGGGAGGGACATGACACTCTGCAGTGTCTACGCCCCGAACGTGGACCAGCTTGCCTTCTTTGCGCGACTGTCTGGGAAGCTGGCGACTGTCCTGGCTGGCACGGTCCTGCTTGGGGGGGATTTTAACTCTGTGTTGGACGTGGGACTGGATCGATCTCACCCGCCACTGGCGCAGGCAGCGGCTCACAAGTTGGCGCAGGGTAGGAGGGATTGGCAGGGTAGTTGGGGCCTACTCGATGCATGGCGGACCCACCACCCGTCGGAAAGGGATTACTCCTTTTACTCCCCCCCGCACGATCTGCATGTTCGCTTAGACAGCATTCTGTGCTCACTGGACATCCAGAGCCTGATCCGCCATAGTGAGTATTTGACTAGAACGGTGTCTGACCACAACCCTTGCCTGGTGTCGGTACAGTGGATGCGACGACGCCAAGCTATTCCAACATGGCGGTTAAACCCACTGACGCTGGAGGACCCGGCATTTAAGGCAAGTGTGCGTAGTGGGGTGGAGGGGTATTTTGACACCAATGTGGACACAGCCTCCAGCAGAGCTGTGGAGTGGGACGCCTTTAAGGCGGTGGTTAGGGGCGTCTGCATCTCGGCCACCGCGGGTGTCCGCAAGACCCTGCTGCAGGATGTGGAGCGCAGTGAGGACCGATTGCGCGCGGAGGAACGGCGCAACCACACGGACCCCGAGGCTTGTGGCGCGGTTTCGGAGGCGCGAGAGGTGGTGGCGACGGCATTGGAAAAGCTGCGCTGCTTTGATTATAAGGAGTTCCTGGTCCGGGCTCACGCTGAGCGGGACAAAGTGGGTTCGTTGCTGGCGTGGTTGGCCAGTCCTGGGGCCCGTGGCTCCCCTATAGTGGCGCTTGCCACCCCGGAGGGGCGCATGGTCTACACGCAATTAGACATTAACGACCAATTCCTTCAGTATTATGAACACCTTTACGTGAGCAGGATGCCGGGCCTCCCGGCAGGGCTGGAGGAGTTCCTGGTGTCGGCGCAGTTACCCAAGCTCGACCCGGAGCACGTGAAACAGCTGGGCGGAGATATCTCCGAGGGTGAGATCAGGGTGGCCATCAAACACATGGCTCGCCGAAAGACTCCGGGTACGGATGGACTCCCGGTAGAATTTTATGCGGCCTACGCGGATGTGCTGGTTCCACGACTGCGGGCGGTTTACCAAGAGGCCTGGGACTTGGGGCGCTTGCCGGCGTCTACTCGCGAGGCCTTGGTGATACCCTTACTGAAGAGAGGAGGTGATGCGAGCTGCCGATCGGCGTACCGCCCGCTCTCCATGCTCACCACGGATTATAAGATCCTCAGCCGGGTTCTCGCGACGCGGCTTTTGACCCACATGCGCTCCCTGGTGCATAGCGACCAAGCGGGCTTTATTCCTCAGCGCACCACTGCCACCTGTGTGCGCCGGCTGCTCAGGATCATGGGGGGTGAGGCCGCCAGCTTTCCGAATGCCGCAATCCTCTCAATTGACATCGAGAAAGCGTTCGACAGCGTCGAATGGCCATACCTGCTCCGTGTCCTGGAGACATTTGGGCTGGGTGAACGCTTTGTGAAGTGGACTGCCTTGCTCTATGCTGCGGCCACAGCCTGGGTCAAAACGGGGTCCACCATTTCTGCATCGTATGTGGTGGGTAGAGGAACTCGACAGGGGTGCTCTCTGTCACCCCTGTTATTTGCACTGGCCATAGAACCGCTGGCGGCGCATGCCCGGCTGGGACGGGCGTATGCAGGGCTCCCGCTGAGAGGCGACGCTCACTACATCTCTCTCTATGCGGACGATTGCCTGTTGTTCTTGGCAGACGCGGGCGATTCTCTACGCGGGGCCGAACAGCTCCTGTCGGACTTTGGTCACCTCTCGGGGCTGCGAGTCAACTGGGGGAAGTCTTGCCTCTTCCTGTTGACTCCGAGGGCCGATGACACCCAGCTGGAGGGTGCCTTGCAGTGGGAGCACCATTGTCTCCCCTATCTGGGCACGCACGTCTATCACTCGCCTGCGGCCCTCCTAGACGGTAACATCAACAGGGCAATCCGGAACCTACGGGGTTGCATGGGCTTCTGGCAGACGCTGCCGCTCTCGGTCGCGGGTCGAGTCGCGCTGCTGAAGATGGTAGCGCTTCCCCGATTGCTGTATCTGTTCCGCACTCTGCCGATCTGGATACCCGTATCGGTTTTCAGCAGACTCCGTTCCCTGATGACAGGGTTCATCTGGGGCTCGGGCAGGAGACGGGTTGCGCTGACCACGCTGATGCGCCCCAGGGCGGACGGAGGCCTTGCAGCCCCGGACTTCGAGTGGTACTATCTGGCAGCACAGTTGCAGTGGCTGACCCAGGCAGTGGCTTTGGAGTTCCGTGGCCCGGAGGACGCGCCAGGCAAATTGTTCCCGAGACATATCATCTCTTTTATAGTTTTGGGACAGAAACTGGACCTAGCTCTGCTCACTTTGGAGGAACGGACGATCCGCAGCTGCTGGCTTCGGGCGCACAAGCGCTCCGGTGCTGTTCGCCCTTACGCCCCAGACATCCCGCTCGGGATGTGCACTGCCTTCCCTCATGGTGGCGACTGGTCCGCCCTAGCAGTCTGGGAGGAACTTGGCCTGCATATGGTCGGCGACCTCTACAGGGACGGCTCGCTGCTCCCGTTTCAGGAGCTGCAGGACTCCTACGGTCTGCCGAGGGGTGGGTACCTGCTGCATGCTGCATTGGTGGCAGGTGTTCGTCGATATTGGAGGAGTGGGCTCACTGAACCCCCGACTTCGGAGTGCTGCCAGTATGTGGTGACGGCCGCTGGCACTTATAAGGCCGTCACATGCCTTTACCGACGGCTGACGTCTACAGCCTTGTGACCCTTAGACGGGCTACGAGCCAAATGGGAAGGGGACATCGGGCGTCCTATTCCTGACACGGTGTGGCCACAGCTACTGCGCAGAGCATGGAAGGGCACAAGGAACGCCAGGTTCCAAATGGTCCAGTTTTTCACTCTACACCGAGCGTACCTAACACCGACGAAGCTCTCGCAGTATTTCGAGGGGGCTTCCTCGCTTTGCCCCAGGTGCGGAACCGCGGATGCGGACTTCGCCCACATGTTCTGGACTTGCACCAAGCTAGCGGGTTATTGGGAGGCGGTGATGTCTTGCCTGAATGCTGTCACGGACCGGCAGATCGATCTTGACATGGGCACATGCCTTTTGTTGTGGTTCCCTCACACTCCTCGCAACCGAGTTACCAGCAAATTTTGCGACCTGGGTTTAATACTGGCTAAGCGGGAGATCTCCATGCATTGGAAGTCAATTCAAGGCCCCAGCTACCTGCGCTGGAAGACCACACTAGAGCGCTGGGCGAAAGCGGAGAGTACATTGCGGCTGCGACAGGCTAGGAGTCTTGACAATGACAAAGCGCTGGAGGTGGCCAGGGCGTGGGAGGCTTTGGTGGTAGCGCTCCAATTGCCGGATGGCGACCAGAGCGAGGATGAGGGGGGGACCCCGGGGTGAGGGCACCGAACTTGGGATTATTCACACTCCCCAGGGTGCACACACTACTTACACTTACTGCTGGCTGATCTGGGGGTCAGGACTCTCCGTTGAGGGGAGCCTCTTACCCTCCATTGTGGTCCTTATTCAGGACGAGTGCTGATAACACATCATCGACTGGGGAAGGGCACGACACACTGGCTACGGGGGGGGGGTAATGTGGGAGGGGGGGGTCAGTTGGGGACTGTTCTTTATAAAAGGTGTCTTGTTGGAGCTGTGCCGCTTTATCGCATCGTTAACTGATGCCTGACTTGCTTTATCCTGTAATGTATCTTTCCACCTGATTGCCAATAAAAACCGTTTTTGCAAAAAAAGCATCTGGACTACAAGCAGGGTGGTGCTGCCTTGAAGCTCACATTAGTGCCTGAAAAGCGGAGTAGGTTATGGGCTGGAGATGACATCAACCCAATTGGGCATTGAACTATAGTGTAATTTTGGTGAAGACAAGCATGCCCACTGGGGACATTGAAAATCCGCACTACAACGACCAGAAGGCCGTGGAAGGGCCACACCCACTGAGTCGGGTTGTTTAAATATGGACAGGTGTGTGATCAACTTTGCTTTTCTTCAAGAACACACGCCGCTGACGAAGGGACAAGACTCCTGAAATGCGTTTGGCTTTATATTGACTTTTTATGTTCTTCACTGTCAGCAGCCTGTATGCAAGTCGCTAATAAATTTAGTGAGCAATTCTTCGTGTCTGAGGCTTCACTCCATTTGGGGCTACCTGCGTGGTTGGATATATATATATGTGGACAACCTTGGAGCGACAATTTATACGCGGCCGTCCAGCCGCGGAGTATGCACCACCCGGTCATCCCTGGGGGTCACGGAAGTGAAACAGCAGCCATACACGGGATCGAGGACGGGCCCACTTGCGGGGTCCATACAGGACTTGATTGTGTGCTTTCCGCACCACACTTCCCATAATACACAGTCTCATTTGAGCCTCCCATTGGTGGGTGTGCCATATGGAAAATGGAGAAGTGGGTTAGCGGTTGCGCACACCGCTTACGTTAAAGCCCCTGAAGAGAAGCATATGGAGCTTCGAAACGCGTCGGGCAGATCCATTACGGAGCAGCATCTACAAGCGGATCCCTGTCCTCACCTACACATAAATCAAGCTGCTACTTGTGTGCTACTCAAAGGTGGACAACCTTGGAGCGACAATATATATATATATATATATATATATATATATATATATATATATATATATATATATACATATATATATATATCTAAATATATATTCACTGAAAAAACCATAGGTTTCACACCAGTTATAGTTAGCTGGAAATTTTACTGGCATAAAACCAGTGAAATTCCCACGTTATAGTTAGTTGGACTCACTATAACTTGCGCGTGCAATGCACTGCTGATGACGTCACATATTACATCACTCATGACATGGTCAGTGACATCACTCCGGGGCGCGTACCGGGGAGCGTCCCGTTAGTGCTATTCCCGCGAACGAAAACAACATTGTGACGTTTCGCGCAGTCGCGTGATGCGTCATATGACGCACTGCGTAAGCGCACCCGGAAGCACGCGATCGCATACGATCGTGCAATGTCTTGACGCGCTTACGCCACGCACCCCGGGGCGCGTAGCGTAAGCGCGTCGGGTCATGTGATCTGAAAATAACACTTTTTATTGGTGCAAATCAGTTTTGATTTCCAAATGATTAAAGCCTGGATCATGTGACTTGAAAATAACACTTTTCATTGGTTCAGAACAGTTTTGATTTCCAAATACTGAAAGCCCCACCTTTTTTCCTTATTCTGACTTTGTCCTTTGACTGAGGAAGACCTGTTTGGAGTTCTATCTGTACTCTTTACTTGTATAACATGGCTACAGTAGCAGCAACAGCTGGAGCATCTGCCCCACTACCACCACCACCACCATCTAAAAGACCACCAGAAGATTACATTGGTGGTCAAGAGGAAGAGGAGGAGGATGATGAAGAGGAGGCACAGACAAGGGAGTTCCTGCCTGAAGATCAACAGCCCTACAAACCGAAAGAACACTTTATATGGGAGTTCTATAAAATCCCAAGGGGTTTTAAGAAAATCAACGCTGCAAAGGTGACTTGTTTAATTTGTGGTGCTGAACTGTCTAGGGGGAACCCTAACAAAAAGTATTCCATCGGGAATCATACCATGATGCGTTGGCATCCAAACAATTATTCTAATGCAGAGTTAAGGGACCTCTGCAGTAAGCTACCCCATCAACGTCTAGACCCTCAACATCAAAACAACCCACTCCATCGGGTTCGGGGCAAGAGACACATTGGCTACTATCCAACCTAAGTTTGCCAATTACAAAATTTTATGCAAATTTTGTAACAAGACACTTTGCTATGGTGAGCAAAGTATCGAACTTATCATGGTTGCTGGTGATAACCAAAAGTGTCCAAAAAACCCTAATTTTTCCTGGTTTTTTTTATGCTCCAGTTGAGCCATTTACAATTCCCTGTTTTTTGTTTCTCCCCATAAAAAATACAAAAAAAATATAAAAGTGTTCAGAAAAGCCAAAAAAAGTACAAAATGTTCAAAAAAATAAAAAAATATAAAACAACAAAAAGAAGAAAAAAACAGTTCTTTTTAGAACTACCTTTACTTTATAAAAATAAACCAATATTTTTAATGAATCTGTGTCAATCTTTTTTCTGCAGGGTACGCGTACCGGTACGTGCACCGGGGCGCGCACTGGGGAGCGCACCAAAAAAAAATAATTAATGAAGAAGTTAGCATGAGGGAAGAACACAAAGAGAGTAATGTTAAGAGAAAGAGAGCTAGAGGGAGAAACACAGAGGGATTGTTTATCACATAGTAAAAAACAGAAAAAAGGTGTAATAGGGTGAAAGTGAGAAAAGGAAAATGAATAAGGAAGCAAAAGAAGGGAATAGAGAGGAAGAAGACTAAAGTAGACATAGTGAGAGAATGTGAATGGGTGTTGAAAGACAAAGAAAGAACAGTAAAAAATGGGGAATGAAGAGTAGTGTCGGATCCAGGATAAATGAACAACGGTGAGAGAGGGTAAGGAAAGAGCAGTGAGTATAAGTAAAGAGGGGTGAAAGAGGGTGAAAAATTGAATTAGGATAACACATGGGGAGTGATAAAAAGAAAGGACAGAGACAGTAAAGGAAACACTGTCAGAATGGGTCTGAGTGACACAGCAAAGAAAGGTAAGTAATGCAGTATGTGTGACTTATAGGGAGTCAGTGGGTGTAGGTCGGGTGTGGGTGTGTAAGGTGTGTATGTGAGTGTGGGTGTGTGGGGTATTTCGGTGTGAGTGGAGGTGAGGGTGTGTGAGATATGTGTGAGGTGTATGGGTGTGGGGGGTATGTGTGTGGGATGTATGTGTGTGTATGGAATGTGTGTGTGTGTGTGTGAGAGTAGTGTATGTGGGGGAGGTGTGTGTATGTATGAGGTGTGTGTGGGGTGTGTATGTGGGGTGTATGTCAGAGGTATGTGTATGTGTTGGGAGGGGGATGAGGTGTGTATGTAGGAGTGAAGTAAATAATTAAGAAAAACAGAATGAGTGAAGAAGTAAAGGAAGGGAACAGAGGGTAAGTGAAATAAAGAATAGGGACTGAAAGAAGTTGAATATGAGAGGGGAAATAGGGAAAGTGGAGTAAACATGGAGAATAAGAATAAGTGAGGGAAGCAGAGTAAAGAAACAGGAGTGAGGTTGGTTGAGAAAATATTAGTGAGCTTAAAGCAAAGGGTGATGACAAACTACATTTTTGTAGTGACACTTACCATATAATAAATGTAACTGTAATTACATTTTTTTACTACACTTTGTATCTGTGAAAGAGAGAAGAAAAAATAAGTAATATTTAGTAAAATATGTATTTTAAATTAAAAGATACAAATGAAGAGGTTAAAAATCATAACAGTGTATTTAGAAATAAAATAAGAGTGAAGGACATAGAAAGGGAAATAAAGTAAAGTAGAATGAAAAAAAGAGAGAAAAAGAAATAGAAGCAGAGCAAATTACTAAGAGTAAGGCATATAGATTCACCGACAGAGAGGAAGAGAAGAACAGAGAAATGAACTGAAGGTAAGAAAGATACTAAAACAATGTGAGTTAGTAAAACTATGTCAAGAAACAGTAGTAAGTAAAAAGATAATGACAGAGATGGAAAAGAGTCTAATTAAGAATGCATTTAGAAGAATGAGGAATAGAAGATAACTGAGAGTAAGTGAAGAACAGTCATAGAGTGAAGGGATGAAGAGAGAGATAAAAATATACAATGATTGAGGGAAATGGAGTGAGGAAGTTAGTAAAGAGACACACTAAGAGAAATACTGAGTGAGGTGGAGTACAATGAGTGAGCAAAGGAAATGAGTAAGGGAGCAAAAAAAGAAAACAGAGGAGAAAACGACTAAAACAGTGGTAATGAGAGAAACTAATTTGGTGATGAAAGTAAAGAGAAGGCCATTGAAAGAAAGGAAATGAGGGGTAGTAATGGAACCGGACTAAAAGAAATAGGTTGAAGAACGATGAGAGAGGAGCAGTGAAGTTGTTGTA